>NC_092587.1:14505000-15755000 GCF_047663525.1 Anas platyrhynchos
AGGTCTGCTTGAACCATACTGTAAAATACCACGGGCAGGCGGCAGGTAGATCAGCAGGACACAGCCCAGATGTAGCTGTGTAGAGGAGGCCCCAGCTCCACAAGCACTCTGTGCAATGAGTCTGGGCAGGGCTGGTAGTTCTAGCTGTCTCACCAAAACCAGCGAGAGCTGTCCCTCCCGTATCCCCACTGATCAGAGAGGAGTTTTCAGGAGGCATTTTTGGTAGCAGTGATGGAGATCTGTTGCTGTTTGTTTTCTTTCTGAGTAACTCCTGAGCAATGGGAGAATAAGGAAGCAATCCAACACCAAGAGTGGGACAGAGCCTTAGTAAGTACACAGACTCCACAGCCTTCACAAACACCTTTTTGTTTGTTGCTGGCTGACCGTTAGGTGTTTTTATTGAGAAAACTCTATGCGATTTGCCTGCTGTATGCTCTCCTCTTTTAACATCAGCTGACAGAACAGCTGAAGTACTGTGTCTTCTTAGCCATTCTTCAAATTGCAAGTGAAGACCTGGAGGCATCAGATCTTCTGCTCTGCCTCTGCAATTCTCTGCTCCAGTTGCTAAATGCCCCATAATGCTGGGTTTCAAAGGAAAACAAAGGGCTCATGTTTTCCTATTGCAGGAACTATAGACTAGTCAATTAGCTACGTGGTGGCTTGGAAAGTTTAAAGTGCACAAAAATGGTTCGGTCTTGAAACATGCTCCTAATGCTTTTCTGAACTGTTGAACACTTTCAACTCCCTCTGACTTTTGTTAGCAGATGTTTTGTGTGTTTGTGTGTTTCAGTGGAATAAATCAGCGCTCATAAAGTCCTTGCAGAGTTTTTGTGTGCTTGCCTACGCCTGCTTTTACATGTGGTTCAAGTACCATAATTGCATACCTGAGTACCCATGTGAACATGCAACTGCAACCATTACAAGCAATCCTGCACGATTGCCTGCCAGACCGTACCTGGGCCATAAAATTCACTCACTTCATGGGAAATCTGGGAGCACTGGCATATCAAACAGCAGCACTAAAGAACCGTTTTCTCCATGTAAAATGAATCAGACAGATGTTGCAGAGAATTTGGAGCAACATCATGAGGACATCTGGGGGACACCCACAGCAGGGCTCCCTCTTGCCCCTGCCTGCTGCAGGGCCAGCTCAAGCTTTTCAGTAATACTGTTGTCCCCCAGATGTCTCCAGCATTCATTCCAAAATACAATTAATTGCATTAGTGCTTCTATTTTTGTTTTTGTCTTGCAGAATGACAGCATGAGATCAAGTGGCTTTACAGGCTGGTGGCTTTACAGGGAGACAAACTGCATGACTTAACAGCCCCTTCCATTTTCAGCTTCCACAGTTCTGTGAAAGTCAAATTGCTTTTCCTGTGACAAGTTGCAGGGGAAGGGAAGGACACTTGGTTGTGTGGCTTTGTCATGCTTTATGCCCACATTCCAGTTCAGCTACTGCTACAGGTCCAGCTGGCAGAACCAGTGACTGGGATATTTACCCTGACATCTCCCAGCCCAGTGTGGCCATGGCTCTGCTGCTACAACTGGCTGCTCGGCTAAGCCTGTGATCAGCTGCTCCTGCAAACACAGACATGCCTTTTTCTGAATTTTGCTTTCTCTTGTAGAAAACAAAGAAACTACAGGATTCCAGAGGAACAAAGCCCAGGGACTGTGGTTGCCAATATAACAGCTAAAGATCCTGATGATGAAGATTCTCCTAGCAGACTTTTCTACAGCATCCAGTCTTCTGTCCCATATTTCTCCATAAATCCATGTAAGACAAAAAAAAAGAAAACAACATATCTTCTAATACACCCCCCGCCACACAGCAAAAAATGATTTTGCCTGAGTTTCTCGGTAGGTTTTTTGGGTCAAGTTTTTCCATCAGCTGAACAGGGTTAAATAAGATATCTTAAAGAAAGTAGACCAAAGGTGACTTATTGACAAATACTGACTGGAGTCAGTATGGCTGGAGGTTGATGATCCCTTGCATGGAAGTGAGATCAGCTGGCTTCTTTTTAATCTGTGGGGATTTTAATCTCTGTGGTCCTTGTGGGGCTCTTGCAACAGCTGCAAGTAGTTAGACCACAATTTGCTCTCTCCTACCTGAAATCTGCTCTAGCACTGAGATGCATGGCAAATCTACACCTCAGCTTCATGGCTCTATTTATGCCCTTCCCCAGGCAAGGCCATTAAAAGGAGTTACCTCTCTTGTGCTGTTTCCAGGTTCTCTGGGGTGCACACACCACTGACCTGAAGATTTTGCTTCTAGGGCTGGCATTCAGTGACTGCTCTGCCCCTCACCTGCTATTGTTTTAGAGCTGCTTATCACAGCTGTAAGAGATACCACGCAGCACAGTGCTATGGGGGATCAAGATGATCTTTCTATGCTTTGGATTCCCTATGCCCTTTGGCCATATGTTGCTACTGCCCCCCTTAATTGCACCCCAAAAGGCAGAGGATATACAAACTGTTCTTCACCTCCTCAGTACTCTAGGAATAGTATTGTGCTCTGCCAGAACAATCTTCTCTTTTTTGGACAGAGGCTAACAAAAGTGAAAAAAAAAAAAACATACACAAAACAATAAATTAATTGCATGGCTGACCAGAACACTTGGCAGAAGCTGAGAGCAGATCTGTTGATGTATGAGTAGATTTAGAGGTGCTGAAGGATGCTTGAATGACAGCAGCAGAAAGTGAAGCCATTTTACTAGATAGAGAACAAGGCATTAGGAGCTCACTGTCCTTGATGGTCTGCAAGTGCACTCAACTCTGACTTGCCCTACCTCTTTGAGAGTGTAAGGGAAATCTGAGGCCTCTGCTGAGGCCACCACTGGTATATTTTTGAGCAATGGTTATTTATCCATGAAAGTCTTACACAGAATTTTCAAGGCCATCGTGTATTGTTTTTAAACATAACTAAACCAGCCATGATTTCCACAGAACAGCAGAATTTTTAGTCTGCCACTTGTCTGATGAGCTCTCCTGTTCTTCCGTGTGTACACCATGAGTTTTGCTGTCTCCCTGAGGGTGAGTATCTAACTTCTGGCTGCTTTCTGCCCAGCAACTGGACTGCTGCAGGTGACCAGGAGAATCGACAGGGATGTCCCTCCCCTGAAGCTCCACCCTAACATCTCAGTGATAGTGCGGGTGGAGGACAGTCCCAGTGGTGGCCACGCCAGTGAAATGGAGATCATCATCACTATTGAAGATATCAATGACAACCCACCAGAATGCTTTCCCTCTACCTTCAGGTATCGAGGCTCTTGTTGCCTGAGTGCCCCCTCATTGCCCCAGCCCAGTGACATGTCTAGGGCACATCATTTAGGGTCCTCAGACCTACAGCTAGATGTTCAAGTGGATATTTAGCATTAGCCTTTGAAGGTTAGTGTTCACTCTAAGTGCTTTAGGACAGAAAGTCCACTTTTCTGACTTGTGCAAAATGAAATTTGGGCTAAAAATATCTCTGTATGGTCAGATACTGTATTTATCTTTCTCTCAGATACCAAATTCATTAGGGTATCAGAGCCGTGTGTTTTACAGAATTACTTTTCTGACCCATACAGATCCAGGCTCCTCCCTTTTTACTTTATGTTAAACTGTGGGGAATCACTCACCAGGGAAAGCTTGCCAGGCAGTTCTGGAGTTTTATTTTGAAATTTCTAAGCTTCTCTTCTGAATCTGTTTCTAGTGGCCTCCATGGTGTTTGTCTCATGCAGTCCATAAGGTCTTCAGAGTCCAGATCACCTCTTGTCTTGTATCCTCTGTGCACATTAATTTAGCCATGGACTTTTGCTGTGGCTCTGAACTCTCTGAGACCCTTGTGATGATCAGCTGGTTTACGTTTGTAGATGAGGATGCGACGTTATCTTCATTTTATAGAAATAATGAGGTCAAAACCGAGCAACAGAAATTGTCCATCTGAAGTGTCTGATGTGCCTGTGCTGCAATCTTTCAGGGTACACAGCGCTGCATAGTGCAGTTCTCAAAGAGTTCAAGTGCACACGTGGTAGTTTGACTGTTCTGCAGGTAAAAATCCAGTGCCTCAAGCCAAGACCCTCTGCAGTGAGGGATTCCTGGTTAATGGGTATCTGTTTAAACTGCTTGCTCACTAGCTAATATAAACGTCTTGCATTTAAATCACGTAGTTTTGTGGACTGGCAGGAAGAGAAATGAATTCTTTAGAGCACTGCTTGGTTACAACATCCATGACAATAACAGAACAGTCTCATTGTTATCCAGTGAGCTCAAACTTTGATCTAAATGAAACAAAAGTTTTGGGGGGAGAAAATGAGATCAACTAAAGAACTACAGTTCTGCACAAGGAAAAAAAAAACATCAGGTCTTAATGACATTATGACATTTAGTTAGTTCTTCAGTGTTTTTTTGTTTTGTTTTGTTTGTTTTTTTTTGTACTTAATCCTCTTGATTAAAAAAAAAATGAAATCAACACCTTCTGTTCTCAATTCCATCATGTGCATCACGGGGACCCTCACTGCCAGCAGCAGGGACAGAAACGCTAGCTTCACAAAGCAGGAAAATGGTCCAGGTATTAGTTAAGGAGAAAAGAATGAGGTTCTCTTCAAAAAAACATAACACACTGAAGAAATGAGTGTTGTAAAGACATTTTAAAATACTAATTAGTAATTGAACTAATTACTAATTAGTAATCTTACTATTAGTAATTAGTAATATTAGTAATCTTACTAATTACTAATTAGTAATCTTGAACGTTAAGATCTCGTGGCAGCTTTTGAAGTGAAGCGGAGTTCCAAGTTTTTGGTTTGGGTCTGGCTAAATGTTTGTGTCCTGCCCATCACACAGGGCTGTTATCCACCACAGCATATGGTTCAGATTCTAGGTTGCTTCATCAGCTGTTGTCTATTTAGATCTAGGATTTCACTTAGAAAATAAATGGAAGTCAATGTTTTGGCATGTAATATATGAAGAGTTCAAGGGGAGAAATATAAGGAGCTCTGATGGGAAACATGTTTCTTTTAAACAGGAAAGAGATAAATGAAAATACAACTGCTGGAACATTTCTTCTTGATCTCAGAAATTACTGTAAAGATATTGATGTTGATGTACCAAACAATCTATTTAATTTCACCGGATTATCTGGTTTTGGAAGCAATAACTTTGCTCTGGAGTCTACTGGGTCCGGAAGACTTGTGGTCAGTCATTTGTGGCTTTATGTTAGATTGTCTCATTAGGAGAGCAACTTATGAAATATCACTAAGTCATTTCTTACTTTGTTGTCTGAAAAAGAAAACAGAATTACTGTAATTCATGTCACAGTGGAGTGAGATGGGGAGAATGGCTGTTTTGACTAGATGTGAGCTACGTACCATTTGGTAGGATGCTTTCTATGGATCCTACAGAATACGGTGAACAGAAAACTGTCTTCTCCCATTTTAAATCAAAGTGCTAGATATGACTGAAAAAAAAAAAGAAAAAGATTTGGGGGTAGTGGTGGTATGAGATACCAGCTTTGAGATAAATAAGCAGAGAAATCTGATGTTGCTTCATACCCATTTATTCATGACAGACCATGGAAGATCTTTGGTCTTCAGCAAGAAGAAGCAAAATACTTGAGAAATCCCAGACATAGGAACTGCTTCCCAGCTTCCTTGGTCAGAATTGTAAAACCACTTTGTGTGATAAAAATTCACCAAAGTGTGGTGGATTTGCACGTGTGTGATTTTGTGTGTCAAAACATGGCTTCCTTATGCTAATAGCTGCTGCAATATTTGCATTTGCCAGAACCCCCACCAGCTGCTGGACAAGTGCAGTGGTGGTTGCTTTGTTAATTTAAAAAGAACCACAGACAAGTACAGAAAAAAGGAGGCATCACAAAAATTAGCGAATACAAAGGCATTCTGCCTAAGAGACAAGGGTGCTACAGGAGCAGTAAAATAATTTTGTATGGTTTACTTTGATTTCTAATCTGAAGTATAAATGTTGATGACCATTGTCCTTATCTGCTTCATCTGCCAACACAAAAAAAGAAGAGAGTTTACTTTGCTGCACAGGACATTATTGTTGTTAGCCTTTCGATTACCACGTTTGTGTAATGTAACAGGTTATCTGAAGTGTCCCATCCCTCCAGGAGTTTCCCTACAGACAATAAACAGTGGATGCCTGTGCTTTAGTGCTTCTACCCCAGAGTTTATGAGGCTCCTGCAGAGAGACAGAGCTCAGGAGATGAGGATTTAAATCTCTGTGTGAGCCACCGCTTGGTAGCTACTTGGTTCCTGGACAAACAGTTGTAGCCGAACCTGATACCTATAATACAGGTCTGCAGGCATGAGCTGAAGGAGTAACTATTGCTATTTAGCAATCACAGATTCCTACTGAGCCAACAAAGGGCACAGCAAATAGCCAGCTCATTAGATACACTTTGAACTAACTAGGTAAGAGGCCAAGACCTTATCCTTCAAACGATACAACTTCCTGCACTTAAGAGGAAGATATTTTGTTGGCAGAAGGAAAGCGTTTTGAATTGCCAAGAGACACCAAATCGTGAACGTAAAGAAAAAGCCTGAAATTCAATCCTGTAATTGATTTATAGCCTGTATTACTCCTGCAGGGCAATTCTACATAGTCAAGAGGGAGACCACACTTACAGAATGCTGAAAAAACTAATTGCCATCATGTGTATTGTGACTTTATGTGTAAAGTGTAAATACAATTGTGTTTCTTTTTAATTTAGATGACTGGAAGTATTGATTTAGAAAACCCAGCTAATCTAGGAGTTGAAGTTTATTCTTTGACTGTCAGAGTGCGAGATATTGCCTCTCCTCACTACTCAAGCAAGTATCCCTTTTACACTTTTTTGATATTTTCCTGTGCTGTAACAGCATGGAGAGAGGAATACCATATGTATTTTGAATATATGCATGAGAAAATTTCACAGCCATACTTAACTATGATTTAATCTTCTGTTATATTTCCAGACATCATTTACATTTACATCAGGATAAAGCCAGTGAATGATTTTTTCCCAGTCTTCGATAGTTTATCATATGAATTTAATGTTCGAGAAACTACTAAAGGTACAGTAAGTAGCACCTACATGATAGAAATAGTGTTGTCATGCTGACAAATATATTTTTGCTCCAAATGTATTTTCATTTTTTTGAATAAGGAGAACGCCTCAAAGTTCTACTTTGACTGGGGTCTCACAGTACACCACCTAGTAACCCTAAATAGACAAAACTGGCAAGAACTCCAATTGTGCAGATGGAAACTGAGACACAGACAAATTCAGCAATTGCACAAGAAATCTGTGACAGAGCCAGGAACTGAACTCAGATTTCTTGTTTTAGACTGTCTTTCTGCTCTTGCTAAATTAGCCTTTTGGAGGGATCATGATGGTATAAAAAAACAACAACACTGTAGACCATGGCACAGATGAGAGAGCCTTGTCCCAGAGATGGTGTGAGACTGTCACTTCACTGTCCCTTCAGACCCAGCTCACCTCAGGTGCAGCAGGTGTCCTGGATGTGGGGTGGGATAGGGATGCTTGGATGAGGAGCACGTGCTTCACCAGCCAGTGCAGCTCCTCATGCTGGAGACAAGGTCCTGTCCATTCCTACAACAGCCCAGGACCAATTGCTGCAAACGTGGCCTTAAATCTGTTGCAACTGAATTCGAAAAGGTTCATGTGCTTGACTCCCACCTCAGTGCCCTTCCTGCTCCTTGATGAGCCCTGCATTTTAAGTTTGTGGGGCAGCATCTTTCCTTCTTGGTAGTCCTCATATGCCAGATGTGACCACCAGCCTACTCTGTGCTGTACTGTTTGGCATGCAGAGGGGTCGGCACAGGAATGGCATCTTCCCCAGCTTCATCTTCTCCCTCATCTGACCTGATGCATTGGCTTCCTTCTGTAGGCTGAGAATACAATCTGACATCTGTTGGATATAAACTGGATAAATCTTGATCCTCATTCTGGACTTTCCATGGTAACAGAAAAACTGAAGTTGGAAAGGACCTCTGGAGGTCTCAAGTCCAACTCCTGCTCAAACTGGGGCCAGTTTCACAATTAGGCCATGTTGCTCAGGGCCTCATCCAGTCGAGTTTCGAAAATTTCCAACAGTGGAGATACCACAGCCTCTCTAAGCCCTTGCTTCAGCTGACCAACTTTCATTCCAGATAATTTTTCTTTGTACACATTTGGAATTTCATATGTTGCCACCTGTGTCCTTTCCCTGTTCTTTCATGGTTCCCTCCTGAGAACGGTGAATCTCTGTCTTCCCTGTGCCTGACTTTTAGGTAGTGGGGTACAGCAACTAAATTCCACTTTCACTGTTCCTCCTCTGGCCTGCACAACCCCAGTGCCACCAGCCTCTCCTCCTGCCTTCTGGGCTCTGCTCCATGCTGTCTTAATCCCCCCTGGCTTTACTCCAGTTTGTTAGTGTCTCTCCTACCTGGGGCCCCAAACTGGTCTCAGGTCTCCAGTTGTGGCTTTATGAGTGCTGAGGAGAGGGAGTGGTCACTTTTCACCACATCTTGGTAACACACTCATTAATGCAGCCCAGCATGTGGTAGCTCATGAATAACTTGTCCACCAGGGCCTGGGGTCCTGCTTGGTCAGTCCCAGCCTGTGTTGGTGCACGGGCTTGTTTTGGTCCAGGGGTAGGATCTACATTTGTCTGTGCCGAGCTCCTTAAGGCCTGTTGACCTATTGCTCCAGCCTGCCAGGCCCTTCTGAACAGCAGCACGTCCACCACTGCCCCGGGCTGGTATTACTCAGAAACCTGTCCCAATGGCCAACCAACAAGGAAGATGTGCAACTGCATCACACAGCAGGCTTAGATAACTTAGTGTCTGCTTGAACACACCAAATGATTACGGCCAGCACAGGCTCAAAGCACGGGTAAAGGCAGCTGTGCCTGTGGTCAGCAGACCTGTGGGGCTCTGTGGTGTTTTAGTGCCCTGGGGGGACAGGAAAAAAAGCATATTTCAAGCAGCCCTGCTGTCCTGTCCACAACCTCCTCTCCCTTATCATGGGCCAAGGAGCAGGCCCAAATCTCCAGCCCTAACCCTTAGCTCTGTTTTCTTCCTCCCCTGGTCAGGGGGATCCTGCTAAGGGTCTGCAGGCCTGCACAAATCACTCCTGCGTGCCCTCTGAAGAAGCCATCGTTGGTCACTGAAGAATGTGGTGGAAATGCAGCTGGTGTGGGGATGTGCGGCCTGGGACGGAGCTGGGGACACTGGGGAGGCTGAGGGTGACCAGCTCCCAGGGGAGGTCTGCCTGGCAGAGGGACACTGACAGCGCTGGCTCCTGTAAAACAGGAAAACAAGGAGGGCTACGGGAGGAGCAGGAGACACACAGTGGTTGCTCAGCAATTTGGCTGAGCTGGCAAGACCTGAGCCCAGCTGAATCAAGGCTGAATCAAGTCTGCAGAGATGGGTGTGCACAGTCCCAATGTAGTTCCCACAGTTTACAGCACTGTCATTTGTAGCTTGCTTCATAAATGCTCCATGCAGAGGTGATTCAAACCTCCCTTTAAACACCCCAGAAGGAGGAGCAGCGATTATTTCTGAGGGAGGACAAAGAGTCTAGTGCTTGGGCTGCTGCAAGGCAGTAATTTGTGTGTCAGTGCATGGCTCTTGGGTGGCTCTTGCCACCAGAGCACTTTTGCTGTGTTTCTCTACGGACTCCTTGCATTCTGGTATTTATTGCTAGTAGGCAAGCCTATACGTGGGGGAGCCATAACACAACACTGTAAACTGGTATTTCTTACAATTATGTTTTACTTCTTTGGGGTGAAAAATACTCTAAAACAAATGTGTAGTTATGGTTTCATCAAGCTTCTGCAGGAACAAGCAATCTGTACTTCCTTTTCCTCTATGCTTAAAATGTTAGTGAAATATGGGTTTTCTTCCTCTTAGTTGGATCCAGAATTGGAGAAGTGCATGCCAGCGATGCAGACTGGCCACCCAGTGTCATCACTTACTCCATTGTAGCTGGAGGAGGCACCAGAGATTACACAAATATATTCTGGATCAGCCCAACTAATGGAGATGTGAAGATTTTGGCTAGATTAGACTATGAAACAACTCAGAAACACCTTTTCACAGTGCAGGCCTCAGACCAGGAGAAGACTGCAACAGCATCTGTGAGTAAATCCAGTCTACTTCTCCCCCTTTATCTATGTTTTTCTCTCTTGTTCTTGACAAGAGCAGTAAGATGTTGGGCAAACCACTTTTGGTCTGTAAAAGGTAAGTCCTGCACAGGACTGTAAATTGGTCAGGTGAAAGAGATGGTGCTTACTGTCTTGATTCGTTTCTTACAAAATGGATTAAAGAAATATTTTTTTATTTTTAATTCTTTTTTTTCTTTAAGTCTTTCTTCCTTGTCTTCCAGATAAATAAAATTGTTTTCTGTGCCCTAGCCAATTTAAGGTATTCCTTATGGCTACATATGTACCAGAAAACAGAAAAAGGAAAGAGTCTTGAGGCCAAGTAGCAGAGCCTAACTGTATCCATGCCTAGTACTGAGTCTTTTTTGGACTTCATCTAGTGCCCCTATGGCGCTCAGACATACTTATGATTTTACATGTGACCTTTTTTCACTACAAAATGCTCAGTGTAACATAAGAATTGTGTTGCAGTCCATCAGAGTTGTGTTTTTATGGGGTGAGTCAGAGGGGGTTTAGAAAGGCCATTACCAGCATTTCTCTCATACTGGCATGGTCAGTCTATAAGGAGTCTTCCTTCCTTTCATGGATCATATTCTGAATTATTATTAACTATGCTAAGAAGCCCAACTAATGTCTGTGAAGCAATTTGAGACATTTGAAAGGAAGTTTAATGAATGTCTGGTACTATTATTAATTCTCATTCTTACTATGACACACTTCAGGTAATTCAAATGATCAGCCACATCAGATTGAAATCCCTGTGGTTTTGGAACATGCTTCAAGTTAAGGAAACTGTAACAAAAGATTTCCAATCACAAGAAGCGAAGGTCAAATGATCACAGGCATTTTCTGGTAGAATCCAGTGTGGAAAGGAGGGTCATGGCTCTTCAACTGCTGTTGACCAGAAGAGCAAAAGGGGCAAAGTGAAATAGCTTCTGAAGTTAATAAAATTCTGTTTCAGCACAGTAGAGGAAATTCAGCTAGCTATTACTCTTTTCTTTCAGGTAACTGTGAATGTTTTAGACGTAAATGATGAAGAACCAGTTTGTTCACCCAATTTCTATGCATCTCAAATCCCAGTCAGTTTATCAGCTGGGACCAATATAAATGGCTTCAGGATTCAATGTCAAGATCGCGATTCTGATCCCAGGTCTTTCCGTTACTTCATTAAAGAAGGTACTGTGTCATAACATGTGAGCTGGGAGCAGCACACAAATTCTTAAACACATGGTTCAGTTTTATTTGTAAATAGAAGTCTAGCACGGTTTAAGTGCTACTTCTCACGGAGAGTTAATTGTGATCCCCAAGTTTCACATGTCATTATTTTGCTGCTTACCAAAAGAGATGTTTCTATAAGTTGGCTATGGATGCTGCCACCTAGAATGATGCCCTTGCAAGTTTGGATTGCCTACCACATTAATTAATTGGCAACGGACTGCATAATTGAGAAGGACTTTAGTAGAATGAGCTAGAAAGATCTTCATGGTCAAATTTAACTTCCAATTATAGTTGAGTGAATCTTGAGAAACTGTGGTGGCTTTTGTTACTCTGCATACCTCACCCTTAGGTGATGATAATCAGATGATGGTAAGTAACTGAGCAAACCTGCATGTCCTAATTCCATGCCCTTTGCATTAAAACCACATTATAAAAATATATTAGGCTTGAACCTAATAATCAACTGCATCTGGAGAACTGTTACAGTATGGACTGACATTTGGCTTCATAAAGAAGGAAACACTCTCTCTTGGGGAAATTTCATTTGTTGTTGTTGCTGAGGTTATTGACACACGCTGCTGAAACTTTAAGTGTGGTTGCTGGCATGATTTTGGTCTGTGCCAAGCAGTACATTTCCAGAGAGATCCTGGGCATTGCTGAGGAACCCAGGACCTTGCCCAGTGCACTGTGTATGGGCCCTATGGAGTGAAGGCTCAAAGGTTTGCCTACACAGATGTGCTCTGTGCCTTGGAGACAGAGCCCGTGGTCGATTATATGTTGGATGGTGGACATGGCCTTCAATGTCACCTCAACTCTGGAGCTCTACAGGGCAACAAAAGCAAAACCAAAGTACATCTGGTGCTTTTACACCACACAGGTGTAAAATGATCCATAAAAACTCATCAACAGAAACTGCTCTTTTTGTTTGCTTCGTGCATTTATTTTAATGTGGGATTGTTTTTCACTTTTCTTCCTTTTTTTTTTTTTTTTTTTTGTCTTCATTTATTTATTTATTCACTGTTATCACTTGCAGGCAATGTGAACAATCATTTCACCTTTTCACCAAGTGCTGGCTCCAACACATCTCGGCTGATTCTTGCATCTAGGTTTGACTATGACAGCGGACTTGATAAAAGCTGGATTTACAGGCTGCGTGTCTATATAACAGATGACAATTTACTATCTGCCAGGGACAAAGCTACACACCTAGTTAAAACTGGTACAGTGTCCTTAAGCATCAGGGTTATCCCAAACCCAACAACTGCCATTACCACCACGGTAAGTTCACTCAAATTTATGCTCAATTCTGGAGTTCTTTTATGGGCTAATTGCCATGGGAATGAAGAAAAGAGGGTAGATGTATGCAAAAGGAAAGCAAAAACCAACAGTGGGTCTAGTTTTGGGAAGTGTTGAGCCTTGTGTTCTTACATTGAAGCCACTGGTTGTAGATATGCTCGGTGTCAGGAAAGATTCTTGGTAAAGATTTGTAACATCTGTTTTGTATTTTAGTTTCTAAAATGAAAAGGGTGAGTATCCAAGCACCAGGCACTCTGCCATTACCATGTAACTGGAAAGTTAAGGATTTTGGCAGCTTTATTAATAAGGAAAGTGTAGGGGTTAACCTTTGCCTGGAACCTTAAAATTACCTCATGCATTTTGCTCAGCCTCCTTTTTCTTTCATTTATTTATTTATTTTTGCTTTTCATTACTCCAGCGTCCTTGTACTTCTGTTTGCTTCTTTAGCAGTGGGATGAATTACTCAGTGCCTACCAAAGTCAAAATAGGCAACAACAATGACAACAAGAAATCGTTATCTTTTGCAAAG
This sequence comes from Anas platyrhynchos, assembly GCF_047663525.1. Classification (NCBI taxonomy): domain Eukaryota; kingdom Metazoa; phylum Chordata; class Aves; order Anseriformes; family Anatidae; genus Anas; species Anas platyrhynchos. Next base: position 14,518,192 of record NC_092587.1, read on the forward strand.
GCCATTTTTCCATTCCTTGGTCACCCTCGTGTAAAAGTTCAAGTTGCCTGTCAGGAACTGAAGCAGTTGTGAACATCCCGAGTTCTCAGCAGGTTTCAGACGGGCAAAGCCAGGTGGGTGGGATGGGTATTTCCAGAGCTCCCTGTCCACATGGTGGTCCATAGCTGAGCGGAGGAAGCCTGCAAAGCTTTTGGCAGACAGTCTGGGACCTGGCCTCGCACCCTGATCAGCCTGTGGAGCTGTGCACCTGCATCCCACTGACATAGCCAGCTCCTTGGCACATCCATGCCAGGCAAGCTCTGGCTCAATGGTTTTGCTCTGGAGCCAATTTCCCTCAGGGTGCTGCAGGACACAAGCAGAGCTTGTTTTCCTCCTGCCTGCTGGAGCAGCACAACCTGGTGGGTGCAGAGCAGCCTGCCTCCATCCTTGTGCTGATCGCTGCCTTCATCCCTTGTCTCATCATATCTTCATCATCCAAAGTCCATGCATTTTCTTCCTGCCTGCAGATGGCATTAGCCTTTCTCCATTGCATGCAGGAAGAAAAATATTAGGATATTGAAGGGGTAAAAGAGTTGTTTATTGTAAAACTGCCCAAATGTGCCAGGGTAGGCTAGTAACTGAGCCAGTCAGGGGATCTTCCAAACAGCACGTGCAAGTCCGGAAGCTTTGCTATGAAAGTGCTTAAATCCAGACTTGCAGACTGATTAATAACCCAATTATCATCTAATGCTCTGTTTGGAAGGAATAAATGGCTTTTTCACAGCCTTCTCCTCCCCCCTGCTTGATGAAGGAATGAAAAGTTAAGCTGAATAACGAGACTTATTCCGTGTTTTTTTTTTTTTTTTTTTTCCCATGCTTTACTACAACCACAGACAGTACAGACGACATACCTCAGTGTTAATCTGCCTGCCCAGAGATATCAGCCTCCCCTTTTCAGACTGTTTTCCAGAAGAGCACTTCCATTTCAGCACCTTCTCCCATCACTGCTCATTACCTGGGTTCAGTGTAGCAACCTGGGATGCTGTAATGCTGGTAGTGCACTGACAGGAAGCCCCGTTCCAAAAAGCCACTCGTGACTTCAGTCCCAAAGAGGATGGAGTGGTGGTGGTGATCTTAAGATTACTTTAGCCTTTGTGTAAGGATTTGATGTGCCCAGCACAACTGACTGGCAATGGACACTGACAGCTCTTCACTTTAAACGTCTCCTTTTAATAGTGACTGATATTACCCACTCCAGCTACCTGTCAATTTTTGCAAGGCTAAATAAGTTACTTCAAAGGTGTCCCGAGGTGGAAAACAAATAGATACCCTTACTGAACTTCATACACAATGTGATTATAAATGTCTTACAGAAAATTTAATAAAAACGTTGGTAGATGATTGAAATGAATAGAACCACACCATGTATTGACCCAGGTAGAGCAATCAAGTCATTTCTAATTCATATAAAGACAGTTTCATGACGGGACCCTAATGAATGAGCTGCTAGTGACCTGCCAGCTCAGAGCTGTGTCTCATGGCACACAGAAGATGTGGGAGATCACGACTGCTCAGGAAGTGTGGTTTTCCCTTCTGGAGCGAATCACAGGGAAAAAAAATAAGTTTCATTTATTTTATACAATAACCTAATTCCTCAGGGTTCAACTGCTTTTATGAAGGGGGCCGAATGATCGCTGCAGTGCAGATGACCTACTTCCAGTTTTGCCTTAGGTAACAAGAAGCCATTATCTCGGTAATGGCAGTATTCCCTGAACTTCCAAACCCTCCAACAGTGCACTCGCAGCTTCTCAGGCAATCTGAGGCTTTTCAACCCCACCATGGCACGCCTATTTTAATATCAGACATTGAAACACCATCTGGAACCAGCTTTTGCATTGTGGGTGGGCTCCGTTTCACCTGCCTTTGGTTGCCCAGGATCTCGGTGGCCTATCTCAGCCATCTGAGCTGCTTCGGCAGCCAGCAGAGAGGTACGTGGGGTGAATCACTTCTCCAGCAGACGCTATCTTCCTCTGCCGATCATCTGCAGAGCCCTGGGGCAAGCTTGGGCCAGGTGCCTGGGTGCAGAAGTTCAGCCAGATGAACGGTGCCGTCGGTGTCGGTAACCTGACAAGAATGCAGCGTTGAGAAACGTTTTCCTATCTTGTTTTAAAAGCCTGGCTTTACTCTGGTGACGAGGAAGGAAAATCTCTACTCCGACTCAGCGTGGTACGTGCCCTTCATCATCACCCTCGGCGGTCTGCTGCTCCTGGGACTGCTGGGGTACCTGGGGCTCCTGCTGGCCACGTGGCTCCGCACCCACTGCCCTCCGGCGCACAAGGCAGACGGCGCTCCTCTGTGAGTCCTCCCGGGTGTCATGCCAGGGAGCCCCTGGCACGGGCAGGGAGAGCTCAGCCTTTTCAGCCGTAACAAAATCTGTGCTTTGAATGCTTTATGGCGGTATGCCCTCTGCTGTAGTAAATGCAATTACGGGCTACAGCAATATTTGTTGTTAAGAAATGAAGGAAAAATGTCCATGGATTTTTTTTTTCTTCATGGATTTGCTAATACTTCAGCATTAGCTAAAGGTCACAGTGGAATTAACAGTCATGACCTCTAACAGCAGCTAAGCTTGTAAGGCCCTGTTGGAATCCGTGCCTGACTGTGCTGAGCAAAAACACAAATGTCCCCACTGCCCACTGCAAGGGCGCTGCCATCCAGGCAGATACCACTTGCATATTCCTCCCTCTCAGCCTAGGAGCTCTGAGATCTTTCCAAACGTTGGCGCTAACGCCAAATTCTGTGTTCTGGCAAAGCTTCTGCAGATTTCCTGCAGTGTTACCCAGGCCTGCTGCAAGGCTCTGGCCCATAAAGCCTCATGGAACCTCTAAGCACTCTTTTTTGGCAAAAGCCATGGAAGCACCTGGGAACAGCTCTGGTTCAGTGTGGGGAGACATTGCTGCTGGGAGTCCGAGTGCCTATAAACTGACATTGTCACAAAAGCAAAGATAAGCAGCTCTGTCAGCGGGCTGGGCTTTAAAAAGGATTTCTGTAAATATTCTCAGGATTTGAAGTTAAATTTAGAAATTGTAGAAAATGTAAAGAAGTAATATATGACTGTGATTATAATTCAAATGGTGTGTGCAAGGAGTTTAGCAATTCATGATAAAAATGACAAATGAATCTAGAAGCATATAGCTCGGCCATTGTTATTATTTATTAATAGGGCAAGTGATTCATTGGGAGCAGGCTCTTCCATTAAAAAGCAATTTTTATATTTTCAAATACCTTTACAATCTTTCAAATGTTTTAAAAAGTATTATCTGAGCACCGCAGATCAAAAAAATTGACCTTCCTCCAAGGATGGAACAAGATGAGAATGTCTGAAAATACATTTTTCCAGATTACATAAATCCATAATGCTATCATCAATAAGTCTGTATCTTTTTACTATCATCCCTTCCTGGAGATGTGCTAGCACAATGCTCAGGGCTGTTTTCCTGTTTGGGAGCAGTGTTAAATGATGCAGGCATTTAGTGAAAGGAAAGCATAAAACAAACAAATCAAGCAAATCTCAGAACTCAAGGAAACTCATCCTTCTTGCCAAGTGGAAGAGCATGAAGCATGATACTTTTATGTAGGCATAAGCATGACATTTGCTAACTGCACTTCTTAATCTTTTTTTTTTTTTTTTTCATTACAGGATAAATGCTCCAGGTGCGTACCTCTTTTCTATATTTTAATACCTCTCAACAACACTGTGTTTGCTGTTCTGTGTAAAATTTGTAAATCCATTTCTAGACAAATACATTTGGCCCAGTACAGACTTACTCTGATCAAACACCCTGGCTGATAATGGGATGCCAGCCCATGAGATGGTCCTTTTGGTCCTCAGATCTATTAACTACTAGGTAAACCCAAGTTTAGAGTAGCCTGCTATTCTGGCGTGGATGCTAAAAAATTACAGTATTTTTCACATGCATTTCATATGCTATCTGTTAAAAAAAATCTTATCGCTCCAAAGCACCTTCGAGAGTCCTCTCCACTGTAATTCCCTGTTCTCTGATCCCTTTCATTTGCTGCCCTGATTTCATCACATACTCCTGAAGATTTATATTCAAGTATTGGTGCTTGTAAAGGTGTTTGTATAACTTAGCAGAGGCGTAAGTTACATACACAAAGCCAGGTGTTCTTTAAGCAGTCTTCCTTCTAATCCCATTAGCATTCCCCTGACAAGCATGGCGTGCCTTTTCTCAATCAGTATTGCCCAGCTTGAAAAAGAAAACACCACAACAACACGTGACTAACAAACCCCAGCAAAACTAGCTGTTCTCTTGGTTGCCCAATCTGAGACTTTTCAGCATTGGCCAGCTTCCAAAAAATGGTTGCTTGGTGCTTTCTGAAAAACTGGTTCCCAAATGCTGGGCAGCAAAGGTCAGACAGAACAGGTTCCCATTGATGCTCAGGTTCAGGCCCATCTGCAACATTTCAGAGCATTGCAGGTCTGGCCATAAAGCCCATTGGTGGCTTCCTCTGAAGGAAGGACGTTAAACAAACCAGCAAGGAGTGAACAAGAAGAAATCATAGCAACTAGTTGGGTATCATCCACAAATCCATGCTGTCGAGATGCCTGTGGCACTGCCGCTGTGTTTGTTTGCATGTGGGATGAGTTAATAGTGTGGTAAATTCACACATAACCAAACTGTTCTTCAATCTGAATATGACTTGACTGGATCTGCAGCACTTCCCTGTTTTGTCTCCAAATGCATGTTTGAGTGCACAAGCTTAGTAAGTACAAACATTCTTGGGAAAAATCTACATTTGTAATTCAAATATCCCCCAAAGTGAAACTTGTTTGCTAGTAGATAGCCAGTCCAAGGCCCCTACAACACCCAGGTCCTCAAAACACGCCTTGAAGAGGTGGTATGTGGTGCACAGACCTGTGCTGGCTGGGTGCCTGGGTGGGGGCATCTCACCCCTGAAGAAGACTCTGGTTGTGCCAGTGTGCAGTGCAGTGGCATGCATAAAAGGAATTATTCACTGAGCAAATGTGTGAATAAGTTTCAATAATGAATACATTTGAATTTCTACATCTGTTCATAACATTTATGAAGGATGTTTTAAGAAACCATTGTTATTTATTCATGACTGAAGGAACAAGACTTTTCAAGGCTCAACTTTTAATTTGTCATTGGCAACTGTGAATCGCCACTCCAAACCATTATGAAGATGTTTGCCTTTCAAATAGTGTTAGGGATCACCCTTTGAAAAGAATTAAGACTCACTTAAGTTGTCTGAGAAGCTGAGAACTAAGAATCTCTATTTTTGGGGGAGAAACTTGACTTTAATATCTATAATCAATGTCCAAAAAAATCTGATTCTTTACAATGTGCATTTTCTTTCTTGTAGGAAAGAAGAAACCCAAGAAAGAAGTGGTTTTGGTGAGTACTGCCAGCCTCAGAGCAAAACAAAAGTTTAGTTTTGACCCCCATCATGTGGTATGATCATAGTTATTTCCACTGTAATAGATTATTATTATTATTATTATTATTATTATTACTATTACTATTACTATTATTATTATTTTAATTTTTCTCCCAGATACCACATCTAGGGGCTCCTTCCTTTTTCATAGCCATAATGGCATAAAGGCTGCAGTGTGCTCTCTCCCTCCCCAAGTTCTTTGGAGAGGGGATTCCCAAGCCTCCTCTGGGTGGAGGTGAAGCTCTTGTGGTTTACACACGTGGGGGTATTTTGCATGTTAGACCTTATTAATTCTCCTTTGAACATCTAGCAGCAACACCCTACACCACAAATGGCCTTTGTTGCCAGTTTTGATTAAACTCAGACTACAGGAATGCACTATACAGGTCATACAAATCCGCCTCCATCCATGTAGGTCAGCATTTCCAAGTCACTGCTTCTCCTTCTTGCTTAACTAATTCACAGGATTCGTTCCACGTTTTGTCTCCCTTCACAGAAAATGACAAGGCTAAACACTGTCTTTGATGGAGAAGCCAGAGACCCAGGTAATAAAAAGCAATTAACAGTGAATATGAATATTTGGCCGGAAACAAACTGGATTAGTTGACTTAAATATGGTTTGACATTTGCTTTTCGTATTTCAGATTTGCTGTTTCCAAGGAGAGCAGGAGCTATATTTCACAGATAGTGAAAATCAAGACAGTGCCCTAGTAACATTTCTAATGGTAGAATACACGCACATCCACCGGTCAGATTATTCACTGCTGCTCTGCTAACCCTGAGTGTGAGGAGCTGGTGCTAGGAGGTGAGAGACGAGGAGGAATTTGCTCCCAGCCTCCTGCCCTGTTGCTGTCACGGCTACGTGGTTTCACCTCCCCGTGCATGGGAAATGGCCAGCGGGTTAATGTAGCCGCAGGGGTGCTGAGTCTGTCTCCAAAACCTCTCTCTGGATGCAGGGTGGGTGGGTGAGCTACTGGCACCTGCACAAACCTCCTCCAGGCAGGAACAGCACATCGCTGCTATTTATCTGAGGCTTGAGCATCTCTTGCTGGGAAGGACAGAGAAGACCATTCTGCTTTCAGATACAGCTGTGGTGGCTGAGGGCCCACATGGAGAGGAAGGGTTGGTAGAATGTGGAAAACACTCGGTCAAAATAGGTCTTCAACAAATACGTCTGAAAATAGGTCTGAAACAATAGATCTCAAATTATCCAGGAAAAAAAAAAAAAAAAAAAAAAAAAGTTGGCCTTGTTTGAGGCTTGGATTCATCTAGCCAAATTTCCACCCAAGTGTTTGTACCTCGTGTTTCTTATTAGCTGTCTCTGGGCTCTTAGAGGCTGTGAGCTAATAGGAAACACTAGGCACAGGGACTTCAGTAGAATTTGGGTGAACAAACGGGCCCCTACTGTGCAATGAAGTTCATCCACAAGGCTGCCTGAGGATGGTTTGGGCCAAGTCCAAGCCCACCTGCTATTTATAAAGAGGTTCTGGAGGGACATCCAGAAGTCCCTGCTTTTTGCCTGTGTAACGGGCTTTGTTAGATGTTAAACGTGGATATTCTCTAGGCCACTGCAAGAGCTGGGCACCTGGCGGTTCCCTTCCTCAGCAGACCCAACCACACCAGGCTTATGGCCAGCTGAGCCCACCCAAACTGCCCCCCAGAGCCACAGCACCTGCGTTGTACATGCCATAGGCACTAAGATGTAACACGGCTTTGTGGGGTCAGGAGAGAATTGTGGGCTCCTCACTCCTCCCTCTCCCCTCCATGGCTTGTCCCAAACCATAGGGGATTGAGCGCTGGCAGTTCAGAGATGAAATCTGATAATTCCCAGCATATCATCTGTTGAATATGGTCAGGAGGGCTGGTCAGGGACTGCTGCCCGATCTGGGCTGCTTTAACATGCCTGCCTTGAAAAAATACCACGTGAAGGGATCCAGTTTCATCTCTAATTGCTCAAATTGTGTTCATGTGTCAGAAACCATTAATTCTGATACAAACTGTAACATGTAGTAACACGTAACCACCGTTTCTTTCCAGGCCTCAATAGTCTTGTTTGTCTCGTATTAATGGCGTTTAATTACAAGCAGTGCCACTGCAGATCCTGATTCTGTCTGTTTAGCAAGAGACAGTAACTCAGACCGTGAGGCAATCACGCCGGATGGATGGGCATTTTTCCACCTCTCTCTGGATAGTGAATGAACTGAGGGAGGAGAGATCTGCTTTTAGTGTCCAAGTAGAAATTACTCATAAAATCTGAAGAGGGCCAAAAATCTTTGTAGTAAGGAGAGGTAGCAACGTGTGCTAGACAAACAAAACTTAACAATATTTTGTGTATCTGAGGGAGGCATACCCATGCACAAACAGAAAGTGCATTTCATTTCACTGTACTCACAGCAGGCTGGGAGGAAATCAGTTTGTTAAAACAGTGACACAATGCGTACAGCTCAAACCCGTGGGGAATCCCAGATCTCTGAACCTCGTGTCACCCTAGATGACCTGACGTGGTCTGGAAGGCATACGCAGTGTATTGTGATCCTAGCAGGTTTTGCTATACCAAGTAAGCAACTCCTCTTGAAAAAATAGGCACACACATACACAGTGGCCTTTCCCAGCATAGCCACAGGCACGAATTTGGGGAGAGTAAGTCATAACAACTAAGGGCTATGTATGGGTTTGTTACACTGACCACAATAACCCACAGTAATTCGGATAGAGGGTTAGGATGATAACAAGGTCCTGTTTTGAATATTCCTATTCTCTGAAGCGCAGAGCCAGTTTTTGTATTAATGGAAAAGCATCCCCGCTGAGCAGCCTCCACAACTTCCAGGGCACCACACTTGCAGAAATGCAGATTTCAGGGCTGCCTTCCCAAACTCGTCTGGTTTTCCAGGTGTTTCATGTTTTCCTTTTCAGCCTCATCGTGAGGAGAGCTGTCATGTCGTAATCTGCTAAAGTGCTCATGATTTTAACTCCTTGTCTTTTCTCCCTTGCAAGTCACTGGCAAAATCTATGAATTCAATACCTGGTCGGGGGCCCGGAGGTGGAAGAAGAGCAGTGAGCCCCTTCAGCCCACTCTGGCCATGCAGGTAACATCAGGTGCCAAGCAGTGGTGGCCAAGCAACAGCGGTGGCCAAGACACAGGCAGAGCAGAGGCACCAAGCAAAAAAGAGACTTCAGAGAAGAGGAAAGAGCCAACCACAGAGACAAAGAAAGAACCAACCACAGCTGCCAAGCCCTCAGCAGGGCCATCACAAACACCAGGCCAGGATGGGGTGAAAGTACAAAAGCAGAAATAGGAATCTGCAGACAGGGGGTTACCCACACCAGCCCCCAAAGGCAGATGCTGACCTCTTCTCCACAATGAATGCTGCATTTTTGTTACACCAGCCTGAAAGCTCTTTATCTATCTCAGCTGCAAAACATTGGGTGGCCACTGCTGTGGGCTCAAAGGCAGGATGAAGCTGGACTTATTTTGGCATGTGCTGGTAAGACTGGGAGAGATGGGAAGGTGCAGTGACAATCAGGGCAATGATCATGGTCTAGGAGCTAGGGGAAATGCAAACCTTGCTTCTCCAAGTGCAAAAACAGACCCTGGTTGTTGCAGAGGAGTTGCTTACTTCTTGAGAAGGGGTGGACATGAAAGGGCAAGAAGAAAAAATGAAAGCACTGTCATGGACAGAAGCATCTGCTGCTCCCTGGGCTGTAGCTGCTGGCAGCTCCCTCCTGGATGAGCTCTCTGCCCCCAGGCCACCATGGCCAGGTGCTCTTCAGGGCAGGCAGCACACACATGGACCTGCTGAATGGGGCCAGGAGCACAGCTGCATCGAGTGTGAGGCTGGATTGCTTCTCCTGTCCCTGCTGAGTCTGAACAGCAGAAGGGGTGAAAAGCAGATTAGAGTTGAAAAGTTTGCTGGTAACAGCTAAAAATATTTTCTTTTCATTCAGTATTTTATTTCATCCCTTCCTCCCCATCCTGTCTTGCTGTAGGAAAGAACAGAGCTTGAAAGCAGTTTTGGAGTGGAGACAACCCACAACCTGTCATGGTATCTCAGGCTGTCATGTCAACATTTTTAGCTTATTTATCTTTTGTAACACTAGTGGCATTCAATATCTTCACCTTTGGTATTTCCTCTGGCATATTCAGAGTTTTACAGAATCAAGTGGAACACACTCAAAAGAATAATTACAGCAAACACATGTGGTGAAATAATCTTTTCCAAGTGTGATCATGTATAATGTAAGTGCTGTCTAAAAACCTGATATAAAACAAGCAAACTCTGCAAGATTTCAGAAAATTATTTTAATTGTAAGAAAATTAATTATAAATGATGACTTAATACTCAGTGTCTTGGATTCTTTTCTTTTCTGATGAGAAAAAGGTGTTTTGGCAACAAGGGACTGATCTCAGCTAGGTGGTAAAAGACAATTTTTGGTTTAAATTTAGCAGGGACAGTAAGTTAAGATTCTGTCACGCATATTGTTTTTTGTCATACAACAGAGGACCTGGGTGGGGAGGCCCAGGGTAATTTCACTGAGGATCCTACGCTTCACAAAACCACCCTTCACAGTGCTGCAACCCTTGTCTGCACCCTGAAGGAGTGGTTTGGCTCGGGAACAGCTTTTCTTACAAGCACCAAACATCTTGAGTCAAATGACATTTCATTGCGCAATCAGAAACCCAGCGTGTCATGAGCACAATGATAGAGATAGGAAAGAGTGATTTATGGTCTCTGAACACGTTATCAGTTTGCTGTGGCTGTGGTGGTTGTTATAGCGCTGTTTGACCTTCCAGCACCAACAGGGCTTGTCACATTTTCAGAGCTCCAACCCACCATTGTGTGTGTTCATTTGCTGTAAGCCACAGAATCGCAGAATCGTGGAATGGCTGAGGTTGGGAGGGACCTCTGGAGATCATCTGGTCCAGCCTCCCCCGCAGCATATTACCCAGGGCTGTGTCCAGATGGCTTTTGAACAACTCTGGGGAAGGAGACTCCCCAACCTCTCTGGGAAACCTGTGCCAGTGATCAGTCACCCTCACAGTAAGGAAATTTTTCCTCATGTTCAGAACAAACTTCCCGTGTTTGTGCCTGTTGCCTCTCATCCTATTGCTAGGCATCACTGAGAAGAGTCTGGCCCCGTCCTTTTGACCCCCTCCCCTCACATACTTATACAGATTGATCAGAATCCCCCTGAGCCTTCTCCTCTTTGGGCTGAAGAGGCCCAGCTCCCTCAGCCTTTCCTCATGTGAGGGATGCTCCAGTCCATTCACCGCTTTGGTAGCCCTTCTCTGGACTCCCTCCAGGAGCTCCATGTCCCTCTTGTACTGGGGAGCCCAGAGCTGGACATAATGTTCTAGGTGAGGCCTCACCAGGGCTGAGGAGAGGGGAAGGATCACCTCCCTTGACCTTCTGGCAGTGCTCTTCCTAATGCACCCCAGGACACCATTGGCCTTCTTGGCCACAAGGGCACGTTATGGTTGCACCAGACAATCTTGGAGGTCTTTCCCAACCTTACTGATTCTATGATTGTGCATTTGCTGGCTCATGGTCAACTTGTTGTCCCCCAGGACCCCCAGGTCTTTCTTCACAGCTGTAGGCATTTCCTTGGCTGCATGCACTTGCTGGAGGAATTTCCATGAAGCATCTCAGGTCACTACAACTCTCCCCTTGCTTCATCTCTCCTGGTTTAAAGCTCTCCTCACCATGCTGATAAGGACAAAAGTCTTTGTCCTCAGTTCTGCAGTAGCTGGTAGCTCTGCTGTAACTCTGATCTCTTTGTCACTGCGACATAAAGGTACCCACAGGCACAGCTGGCACCTAGATCTTCGTTACCTGAAGAAGTTAACTGCATTGTTCTCATATTTTTTTAAAGTTTATTTTCCTGGCTTTTCTCTAGGGAAGCTAGATGAAATCCCCCTCAATTTCTCTCATTCCACTTCTGTGATTAGGAGATAATTACCCCTTTTTAAAGAGGAGGCAGAAACAGGCTGTCGTTTCAGCCAGGAAACTTGGAAGGAGATGGACAAAAACTCATCTTTGTTTACTGCTGTTCCTGCTGCTGAACTACGCAAACTTCCTTCCTTCCTTCCTTCTCAGGAAAAAAAAAAAAAAAAAAAAAAAAGCCAACAACAGCGTAACATGGTGCCACAGCATGCTGTGAACATTCGTGTAAGCAAACTCATGGTCACGGCCAACGCTGCTGGTGCCGCAGTCTCCCACAGCTGGCCAACATCTGGGTGAGAAGCAGATACCCTGGTGGGGGTGCTCGCATACTCTAGCTTCTGAGCAACAGACAGCTCTATGAAGAGGCAGCGCTGATCTGTGAGCTGCCAGATCTAAGAGCTAGAACTGCCCAGGATGCCTCCATCCAGCGGAGGTGAGCCTGGCTGGTGCATTCAGACTTTTGGGCAACAGGTTCCTTAAAAATACGTCCCCTCGCAAATTCCACACAATTTGCTGTATGGGGCAACAATGTGCTGACCCTATTACATGCTTCCTGACTCACAATTAGTTCAATAGGTGCGGTGCTGACCTTCAGCTTTGTCTAATTCTTCATCCTGATCTTCATCTTACTTTGGCCACGCCAAAACTACTTCCAGGTACTCCTTGCTCAGAATCTACGAAATCAAAGAACATGGCTTTATTTGAGCATCAGCTTGATGGAAAAGCAGCACAATATCAGCTGCCCCTACTGCTATTGACTTTTTTTTCCCACTGAAGGAATCAAGAACAGCCTCACATCTCACCAAGCTGAAGCCCAGCAATTCATTTTAGTCTCTTTTGTAGAGCAAAAGCAGCGAAGATAGTACTGACTGGCCTAGATGTACACTTATTATTTGTATGAATATGTGAAAGATACTGAGCTCTGCAGTACAGCTTTAAATATTAGAAACCTCATCTTATTGTTAAACCAGCTTTTGTTCTTTTTTTCATTCAGAAGTGTCTTTGAGAACACAGATTCAGTGTTGAAAACTGCCACTAGATGGACTGGGAGCAAGGATTACAGTAGGCTCTAAACAATAAAAGCATTTAATTATTGGAACAATTAGATAAGACCGTGGGACTTTTCCATCATTTGAAGACTTCAGAAGTCAAAACCAGCTTCTGTGTGCTGGAGAAGGCCAGACTAGATGATGTGAACAGCTTCTCTAGTCTTCAATAACTCTACTAGTCTCTGTGCATATAGTTTACAAGGTGTGAATTTCAGTGCCACGTATTTTATAGTGATGGCACTGATGAGCTGAGACTCTTAAGAGAAAGAAAGGTGTCTGACGGTTCAAGCAGGGTGGCTGAGGGCACCAGTTCCTGACCTCCAGCTGCTTGTCACACATCACACATTAATTTTATCCAAAGTTTACACAAAGCAGTGTGAGTTCTGTGGCAGTGTTTGATTGTTGTGTCTCCACACGGTAGCTTTGTATTAAAGTTGCTACGGAAGTTTCAAGAGGGATTACGAAAGAGCACAGGTCACTCTTCCTCACTGGGCCTAGTTCCCCCCTGCAGTTTGTGTGAACATATTGCTGTGGTTTTGGTTCTTTTCTCCAAAGCAAATACACTTCTACTGCATAAATGCTCTGCTTTCATGTTGCTAGCAATACCAATTAGCACCTGCAGTAAACATCATAAGTCTCAGCTTCTGGCCATGTAACTTCATTTTTATCACGGAATAAAAAAGTGCTGATACTGTATTTGTTCAGGGACCTACACAGGAGAACAGTTTCAGCTGCAGAGATGGAGAATGTCTGCCCAGGCAGCTGCCACTCCGTGACTGCTCGCTAGGAGCAGATGGGGCTGGGACCCCCTCAGACAAGGTGGTGGTCAGGCAGGGGGGACAATCCTCCTCTTGAGCAAAGTATCTAGCTGCTGATGAGACCCAGATTGCAACACCATAATGGAAATACGCAAGCGACCACAACTGCACACTGCACGTGTCCCAGGTCTGCTGTGTTTATCGCTAGCCTGAGATCTGCAAGCAGAGCAGGCCCTTTGCAAGGCTCCAGCTGAGAGGTGCCAGCATCTGGGACGTGCTTGATCTGAGCTAGTTGCTGCAAGCTCCCCGTGTAGTCACCGGGGAGACAAAGGCACTTTGGGGGTTATTTATCTCATTGCAAATCAGTCGTCTGTCTGGAATCGATCAGATGAGCTGCACCCTAAGAGCAGCTCTCTCTGGCTGCCTCGATCAGATACCGATGCCTCCACGCCAGACACACCAAGGCAGATCAGCAGCGCCTCAGCCCAGGGTGCTCAGATGGGGCGGGTCTGTGCTGCTGCACCCGGGCCTGAGGAAGCTGCAGATCAGCAGCAAGCAGCGCGTGGAGGCCAGCTCGGCTCTGCTGCTGCTTGCTCAGATCCCAGGAGGAGAACAGGCACCTCTGCCGGTGCTCTGTGGTCTGCAGGCTGCTTCCTGGGACCTGCCTTTGGGGTCATTCTGCGTCTGGAAGATGTGAGATGTGCTTCTGAGCAGCCAGGTAGAAGAGCACGGGCCTGGCCAGGGGATCAAAGATGACAAACACGAGCCTCAGTGAGTGTCTGGCTGTTATTCAAGGATGCCATCGTGTTGCAGCTCTCTGGTACCAAACTCGGCCCAGTCTTGCAGTTGCGTCTTATCTCCAGTTCCACCCCATGGTTACTGGTGGGGGATATTCCAACAGGGCAGCAGGGCTGTGTTTGTGCAGGATCTGCCTGTCTCAGCCCTGCCTGGGCATCCAGCACCCCAAAGCACCCCATGGCACCCCGCAGCACCCTGCGGCACCCCATGGCACCCCATGATATCCGATGGCCTTGCCAGAGGGACTCTGTGTACCCAGGTGAAAATGAGCTGACACACCAACACCCCAGCTTGTGAAGGCTGTTCCAGGGAGCTGGGGAGGTCCCAGTACCCCCAGTACCCCCAGTGCCAGCCTGATTTTCGTGCTCCCACAGCATCGCTGTGACCGGTGCGGGACCAGGCCCCAAGCACCCACAACACCCCAAAACACACCGCTGGAGAGCGGGCTCCATCCCTCCCCTTCCCCTTAGGCTTTCCCCAATATTTCTTCCTGCTGCAGCCTGGCACCACTCCTGATCCCCCAGGAACCTCCTCCCCGTGGCTTTTTGCCCAGGGGCTGCTGTCTGGAGCCCGTGCCCGACCCTGACCCAGGGCCGGGGAGCGCAGCTTGAGCGGAGCAACACTGACCCCCAGCGGCTCGGCAGCCTGCGGGGCTGGCAACAGGGCCACGACGCAGGGAATTGTCCCTTTAATGTATTTATTTGAGTATATATTTCTATATATATCCGCACACAGATATATACACACATAGCAGGTGTGTGCGGTGCAGCACCGATGCCAAAGGGCTGCCAGCCAAGAGAGAGGAGAAGGGAAAGAGGTTGCAGAAGAAAGGCAGAAAGCACAAGTAAATTTGAGAAAAAAATATTAAAAATATTGGAAGGAGTGAGAAAAAGGGTTGTAGGACACCATAGCAATGTAGATTTATCAAGTAGGAATTATCTCATTACAGGATCATGTTGTGGTGGAGCAGGCTGGATCATTTCTGGAACAATCCTGCTCCAGCCCGTACATAGGAACAGCAAGGCTGCAGCTGGTACCTTGCTCCTTCTCATCCCTCCCCATCACTGCTGTGCTTGGTGTGAGGTATCATGCATCTTAGAAGATCGATGACGAACCGAGGTGACAGATGTTTCATGCCAGTATTTTGGTGCTGCTCTGACAGGTAAGTCAGGACAAAGGTGGATGGTCTCAGGGATTTCCTCATGGAATTTTAGCTAGGGCCAAATCAGTTCATGCTGTTAGGTGTTCCTGCAGAGATCCTGCCCAACACTGACCTGGAAGCTTTATCGCTGAGTTAAAGCAACCTGAGCTTACCTCTTAGCAAAATAAAGCAGCAGGAAGCCCCAATCCTTCAAAGTCCTGCCCGTTTGGAGGCACCAGCACTGATGCATGGCAGATACAAGCTCTGTCACTCCAGCCCAAAGGCCTGCTGCACTTGCTGTAGATCCATACGAATAACTGTGCTGCACCTGGAAGAACAGGTTCATGGTCTTTTGAAGAAGAAAGCAGAAATTTGGGGGGTTTCCAGCAGCCCTCCTCTATTTCCAGCAGGGTTGTGCAGAGCACACTTCAGCCACATCTAAAGACAGTTGGTCAAGAAAGATCAAAATGAAATTATTATTTCCTTGATTAAGAGCTTTCAGGGCCTCAGGGCAAGATTAGAATACGTGCCCTTTGGCTTCTTTGATTTAGCAATGCATTTCTCAGATTTACATCCTGGTCTAGCTTCATCCTGGAGATGCTCTTCATGGAGGTGAGTGCAAGCCTCACAGGCGCCAGTGCCTGCCAGTCCTTCCTCATTACTTTTGATGCACAGTCTCTGTGGAAACTAAAGCTAAAAATAATCACCCTTATCTCCTCCACTGGCATGCATGATATTCTTCTCTAACCATAACTGCTTGATCTACCTGCACTCGTGATATTCTGGCAAGAGACCCTACCAGTCCTATGTTTATTTCTGCAGCTGCTGAATCTTCCCCAACACTGGCACCTCTCGTGCTGCCGGTGCTGTGCCTGGGGTCGTTGCCGGTATTCTGTATTGATGTTGCCTTGTATGCTACAGGCACTGCTGGGAACCTCTGAAAGCCAGGAGTACAGCCCTGAGCTTTTACAGCTTGATATCTGTTGCTTCCTTTTTTTTTTTTTTTTTCTCTCTCTCCTTTCTTTACTTTTTTATTATTTTCTGCTTTGGACCCATTATTAGCATATTACTTCCTTTTTCCCTCTTCTGTTTCCAACTTGGGATCTCTTCTTTGCTGGCCAGTTCACCAAGCATCAATGTGAAAAGCTCAGTTTAATTGCAGGCTGTTTCTGAGGTGTAAACACAAGCACACTGTGTCAGTGAGGACCTTGGGAGCAGTGCTGGGTCCTTGAATGGGGGGCAGCTTCCAAGGTGCACTGTTCCATGGTGTCTTGTTAAAGAATAGCACAGTTTGGATCTGATGGCATTACAGACTCCTCTTGCTGTGCTCAGAATAGGGCATTGCACAGCACCAGAAAAAAAAAAAAAAAAAAAAAAAAGGGTTTCTTCAGCTAGCCAGTGTGTGCCTGTCATTGTTTGCCCAGTCTTTTTTTCCTTTGCTGGACACCAAACATTAGGTCCTCCCCTGCAGGCAGAGACCTCAGCAGGCCACTAATGCCACGCAACTGATGCCAACTGATCCACCTGAAGATCAGAACGATGTAAGAGAATACACAAACAAACAAAACCCCAAGACCTTCCAGGCCATGGGGACCCCTCTGTGGAAAAAGGTGTGTGCCATCTCAGCCCCTAGGACAAGGGGTGACACAGAGTAAGTGTTCTCCAGTTATTGTGGAAACCATGAAGTGAAACTTGAGAGCACAATTCCCATATTGCTGTGACTGCTGTGGGAAGCAACTACAACATTTTGTGCTGAGAGAGCCAGTGTAAAAGCAGAAAATGACTGCTTTGATCTGAAAAATGTGTTTTAAAAGAAAATCCTAAGAAACCTGAAAACGAGTACCGTCTAGCGGCTCAAAAAGGTAATAGTGAAATACGGTATTTTCAGTGCTGAAAAGGGGAAAAATAAACCTGCAGAAGCAGAAAATGACAGATTCCAGCAGAAGGATTAACATGCGTAGTGCAGCGACTCGCCCTAGAGCAACGGAGAGCTCCAAGGGAACCTGATCATATTAAATGCGAAGCTAAAATTAGATGCTTGCAAAAGCAGATCAGGATGCAAAAATTAAAAATAGCTGCTGTATCTGCAGAAAGTGGCGGAGAATTAGATTTGAAGTCAGCAGAGGAAAATGATTTAGGGGATGATATGCATAAATGGTAAATGAAAAAGGAGCTGGGAACAGCGGCATGTGTAACAACTGATTGCACACCATGCCGAGGCGGGGAGGTGCAGCAGGTAGAACTGTGGTTGCTTCACAATGCAAGAAATGACCCTGGGGCTTTGGGACAGACAGCTGGGGATCGTGAGCCGCAGGGAGAAAGCAAAGCTGAGGACTGGAGAGTGTTACTTCTAGATAAAACTACATCAAATTTTGAATCAAATTGAAATGAAATGTGTAAATTTGTTAGCGCTTGTGCTGCACCAGCTTTTACTTAGCCTGTGAATCAGGCCTGAAGGCATCAGTACAGAGCCTCCTTGATGAGTGCATTAAGTCAAATTGCCCAGCAGACAGGTAAGAAGAAAATGCAGCTGGCAGCACCAACATAAATTCATAAGCCAAGAAAAGATAAGAGTGCATTTTATGAATAAATGAGGAATCACTCAGATTTTGGCAGGATATAGCATCGAGTACAAACCACTCGCTGCTGATGGGGCACAGGTAGCTGCAGTTCTGGCAGCAGCAACACTGAGCTAGGTTCCTTCACCGGAGGATGAATTATGAGACGTGGCAACCCAAAGACACCTCCACTATCTGCAATGAACACCAATGTCACAGGAGGAGAGGGAACCCACCCTCAGGCATCCCCAAATGCCAGCAGGATTCTGTTGTTGGCCAAGAAGTTCCCTCTGGTACCCCACAGTGACCCCCCAGCTCCATTTTCCTGCACTGCCACCCTCCAGCCTTTCTTCCTGCCACAGGTTTCCGATCACGGTGCCTCACGGTCACACCATGTATCACCCCTCAGTTCACCTGCCGGGGCTGCATAACCATAGCTTGCTACCAGAAGGATTTAGGCAGTCTGAGAGGATTTTTATGAGCTTGCTCCATTGATGGCTGCAAAAGAGATTGCTGCCAGCTGAGGACACCTTTTGAGATCTGGCAGATTTCCAGGCCCTTTGTTCCCTCGGTACAGAGGGATCAAGCACACTGCAGCTCCTGTTAGCAGCAGTGATTCTTGTGCAGCCGAGATAAAGCTGGTAAATCACTCAGCAGTCTTTTTTTTTTTTCCTTCCCTGCTCTCATGAGTAAATAAGGCACTGAGCATCTCAGCGCTGCCAGCGTGAACGTGATGTCAATTCAAAGGCAAAGGCTTCTCAGCCCTTTGTGGGTGTCCGGTGTAAATGCGAGCAGCTGCTTGCTCCTGCTGCACGATGCTTTCCATCTCATCCCAGCGGCAGGACTCGAGCAGACATCAAAGCAGGCGGTGTTCTGCTCCAGTCTCCCCCCCGCGCAAAGCAAAACAAGCCTTATCCTAATGAACCAGAAGGGGACACGTGCCTGTTCTTTCTTTCGGAAATCTTGCTGGCTGAGGACTACACAGCACATCCACCTCAGCACTGCTAACGTTTATCTGTGCAGAGCATGCCACGCGTGCAGTCATCAGCTCGAATTTCTTCACAACACAACGCTGAATCTGTCACTGTGTATTTTACCAGTTGTAGCCCTGCCGTATTTTATCTCTCTGCCTTCCAAGGGAAGCACTCCGGAGATGGGACCCACTCGTTTCATCTGCAAAAAATGCAGGAGAAAGTTTGAGCCCTGCTGAGGACAGAAATGCCTCTTCATAAAACACCTTCGTAAAAGCAGACTGAATTAAATTTAAGTTTTGGTTGAAACAAAAGCATTCCAGCTCTGGTTTGGCTTCAGCTGCTGGCTGGACCTTAGCCAACGAGGCATACACCGATCTAATCCATCCCTGCTCTCATGTGCAGAAGTACACACAATTACCAGTTTATAACTAAGCCGCTCGAATGTCTCCAGCAGCGCTGTTTGGGACACAGTCAGCTTGTCACAGCACCGGAGCTGCAGGTGGTAGATAAATAGACGGGATCGTGCTTTTGTTAAAAATAATATTAAAGGTTAAAAAACAGTTTTATACGTACCATATGTAGAATTACATATGATGAATTATATACATTCATCAAATTATATTCGATATATTTGATATTTTATATCAAAGAATTATGAGATTGAAAAGCTTGATTAGTCTATAAGTAGCGGTGTTTTTTAACTTGGACAATAAGAAAATTCATAGAAGTTTTAGATTTTAGGATGAAATTCATACTTTAAACAAGCACAATGCAAGCAGGGAGCCTCTGGTTAAAAATTAAAAAAACAAACACCACAAAACAAACAAACAAGGGACAAAGGCAAACAATGATGCATCAGATGTTAGAAAAGAAAAGAATGTTACAAAGAGGAGACCTCTGGAAAAAAAACTTGGTTCAACCTTGGTCAAAGCAGTGCTCACTTTGATCAGGTGACAAACACTAATGGGCTCCAGATTTAGCTTTGGAATTAAAAATACAGCAATGGAATTACTAAAACTTCTAAATATTATCTATCTTCCCGACTGAGCCACTTGTATAAGGCTGTTCATCATGATGAAATAGCACATGGCTTTTGTATCTCAGGTGTCTACAATTCTGATAGGAAAACAACAGTTGATAAGGCTCAATTGGTTTGACTTAACCACAAAAAAAAAAAAAAAAAAGAACAAACAAACAAAAAATGCAAAAATAAAATAAAATAAAAGCCCTATGTGCAGCAACAACAAAGTATTATTATTATTTTTTATCAGCTCTTTTTTGTTTCTCTCCTCCCAACTGTACATGGTGATATAAACATACTATCACGAAAGAAGCCATCAGTGACAACTGTCAGCTCAGGGCAGTGCTAGATGATAAACGAAATCTCTTCAAGGAGGAATGAGGATTTGAGGCTTAAAGTTAGCACTTGGAACATAGAATTGATACAAGAGAAGAGGTCAGAAAGGACATCACAAGTCATTTTTTGTCAGGAGTTATTGAAAGGCAGGAGAGCAGCTAATATAAGACCACTTCAAGACAGTGCTTCCTTGTATATATAAACAATTGTCTGGCTCAGTACAAAAAATCTTGATAAAAGCTTCATGTTCTGCATTAGTTAACACCTAAGCATTGTAATTACTGTATATGCAGCCTTTCCAGAAGATTCACACTATATTTATAGCTCAGTGCAATTCTGCTGGGTATGACCTAGTAGCAGAGATTAAAGAAAAGATCAGGCTCATCTTTTAACATCAATAATTCCAACGAAGCTTCAAGACCCAATTAAAATTACTAAAATGACAGAACGCTAACCCAGCCAGGAGTCATCTTCTGATCATTCAATGCAAAGGAAGTGCCAAGAATGTAGGACTACGAGCAGAGCATACACATCCTGGCTAATTGCATCTAAAATAGGCCCAAGGAAGGCTATAGCAAGGAGATAGCTTGGTCAATCAGTGTGTTAACACCAGTCACCAACTGCTCGAAGACCTTTGAGCGTGAAGTTGACACAAGCATCACTGCCAAAGAATGAGGCTTTGGTGGTTTCATCTGCCCTTTAGATGAAAGCGTCTGCAGAGCACAGTTTGTGCTGGATGGTTATAAGGAATACCCACAGTAAGTAACAAAACGGGCAGCAGCAGGCAGCTCTAGTCTGCAGGACTAACAGAAAGTCTACAAAACAACACACCCACCAAAAAAAACAACTGAAGGCATCAGCGTAAGAACTCCTCTGCGTGATCAGCAACAGCTAAAGCCATGTCCCAAAAGACAATGCATTTGCATCTATCACAGCAGTAAGGATTGAAGGCACCTTTGTCATACTACTTTTATTATACTCTTCAGCGTGAAAATGCATTATCAGAAATGCTGTAGCTGTAGTACACTGAACACTTAAGATTTGTGTTACACACACCGTAGCTTGCATATGCTTATTTGATGACACAGTTTAAAGGAATCAGAGAGATTGAACAGGAATCTGTTTATTAATCAAAACAAACATTGTTTCTGTGCAATTCACAAAGTCAAGTATCTTCATATGGGTAGTGGGTTTACATGGCAGGGTTTTGGTAGCAGGGGGCCATAGGTGTGGCTTCTGTGAGAAGAATCCAGAAGCTGCCCCATGTCAGATAAGGGCCCTGCAGCTGACCATAGCCAGGCCAATAAGCGATATTTTTTGCGCCTCTGTGAGAGCAGATTTAAAAAAGGGAAACACAGACTGCTGTAGAACAGCAGCTGGGAGAGAGAGGAGTGAGAGCCAGCCCTGCAGCTCCCAAGGTGAGTGCAGCAGGAGGTGCTCCAGGCAGGCAGCAGCAGTTCCCCTGCAGCCTGTGGGGAGGCCCCTGGTGGAGCAGGCTGTCCCCCTGCAGCCCATGGGTCCCACATGGAGCAGATCTCCACGCTGCAGCCCCCCCATGGGTGGAGGAGCCCCCAGTGGAGCAGGTGGATGTGGCCTGGAGGAGGCTGCGGCCCATGGAGAGCCCCCACAGGAGCAGGCCCCGGGCCAGAGCTGCAGCCCCTGGAGAGGAGCCCACGCAGGAGCAGGGGGTCTGGGGGGAGCTGCTGCCCACGGGAGACCCGTGCTGGAGCAGTTTGCTCCTGGGGGTTGGACCCTGTGGTACAGAGCCATGTGGGAGCAGTTTCTGAAAAGCTGCTGCCTGTGGGCAGCCCCTGCAAGACTGGTTCAGGAAGGATGGCATCCCATGGGAGGGACTGAGAAGGAGCAGTGGAGATGAAGTGCTATGCACTGACCACAAACCCCATTCTCCTGTGCAGCACCAGGAGATAAAAGAGGGTGGATGGGGAGGGGAAGGTGGT
The DNA here is from genome assembly GCF_047663525.1 of Anas platyrhynchos. Classification (NCBI taxonomy): domain Eukaryota; kingdom Metazoa; phylum Chordata; class Aves; order Anseriformes; family Anatidae; genus Anas; species Anas platyrhynchos. The sequence continues at coordinate 14,540,187 of NC_092587.1, forward strand.
TTTGGTTTCTTCCCTTTCTTCCTAATTTCTTTAGTAAAATTTATTGCCTATTACTACCAATCAATCTCCCTACTTAGAGTCTAGTTTGCCCATCATGGTAACTGTTGGGCAATCACCACATCCTCTTGCCCTCAGGAAGGATTGAAGGTGAATCCCCCAACCCTATCTCAACCCTTGAGCCCTTTGCATTTTCTCCCCCTTTCCTTCTGAAGAAGGGGGACCATAGAGAGCTGTGGTGGTGCTCAGCTGCCCACCCATGTAAAACCATCACACTATGGCTGTCTATAAGATGACTCATAGTGCTCCAAATAAATGGAAATAAACTGAACAATACTAAAGACTGGGATATTAAGGAGTGGGTCATATTCAGCTAACTGTATTCCTGTCCTTCCACCTATGAGGACTGTCCACACAATGCAAAGGGAGTCATAGAAACCCTGACATTAGCTATTAGAATACATTAGCTTGAGTGTCCCAAAGTGTGAAAGTGTTAAGCCATACTTTTTGTTTTAACATTTAAGTCAGCTATTACACATACATAATCTTATCTTTGAGAAATGATCTTTTATTGAAACTCAGTCTTTTTGTCCCAAGGCATTTAGTAGTAACACATTAAACACAGAAATAACACCCTTACAGTCAGACCTGTTAACAGATTTTATACAGTAATCTGGATCATCTGCAAGTCACTGGATGATGCCTACAACTATGACAAAGCTTCAAGTTTTAATGATATAGCTTCTGCAAGTTAGTGATCATAGGAGGCAGCTGAACTACATTTTCATTGGAATTTCCCGCATCATAGCTGCATTTACATTTCATTTTTGTTAAAGGCTTATTAGAACTAAATAGGTTGCAGTAATAACCCCAATGCAGTTGCTCCTTACCCATCCCTCCTATGAGGGTAACATAAGAACTCTCCCCACAGCATCAGCATTTATATAACCTCAACATTTTGCTCTTTAAAGATTGTACAAAGTTGTGCAGGTTTTTGTTAAGGCATAATATATTTCAAGATAACATTTCAGTTGAAATTACAGAGACCTTATGTCAAGCTAATACTCTGTATAGACTTCCATTTTGTACTATCAGTTATTAGTAAAAGAAATCCTAATAGTTCCATGCTCTTGGCAATGTGATGTGAAAGCAGAAGCACTTCAAGTTATCATCTCATTTTCATATCCTTTGAGCTGAATATATTCCTACAACTTGAGAAATTTTGTTTGACTGGTTGTGCAAGTTGGTGTCCTTGTATACAAACCAAATATTTCCTCCCCACAAAACCATATTAAGCAAGCCAAATACCTGTAAGAGAAGAAAAAGTGAGTTTAGGCTTGAAAGAACTGACATCAAGAACACAGATTATGACTTCAAAACAAGCCAGAAACAATAGCTATCTCTGGAACCTCTAATTGGGAGGAGAAACTGGCACATGCTTTCAAATATTACAGGGTATTTTAACTAGACTTTGAAAAAAATCAGATAGTCAACTTATTCCATACAAAGGACAGAGTTCTACAAGTTTTTTCAGTCTCTTGGTACCTCTGCATATGCAGAGCGCATGACTGATTATTGGGCCAAATTATAACAACCAGAGCTCTAAAAAGAGAAATTTACTAGGACAATCATACAATGAGCCTCATTTGCCCTGCTGTGAGGAAGAGTTCTGTCTATAAAAACGGGCACTCCATACTAATCTTTGTCTTATAAGGAACCTCTGATATGCAGAAGTTCACAAAAGTTCATGCACTTAAACAGCTAGGCTCAGCACCAAACGGAGAGCAGAAAGCATAGTGTTTCCTCCATGCTTATAGAAGTCAGCAAGCCATTTGGGTGGCTGAGCAACATAGTAAGGTGCTCTAGTCTAGAGATAGAAATAGTATGGCAACTTCAGTGTTTATGGAACTACCATATCAATAATTCTGAGACAGACCCTACAAGTCATTTCTGTTCATTTCCTTGAAGGAAGAAGTTTCCTTTTTAAAAAAAATGAATGCTAATCAATGATTACCACTGTATTAGGCCTGAACAACCGATATCCCATAAAACAATCTTAAGTTGAAGCAACATGTGTGATCAGTAGGATGGGATTCTCAGGTACTATTGACTAATTCTGTAACACATTTATTGTACACCATGTGGTGTAAGAAATACATACCGCAGACACATTCAGAGTTCCCATTCTGGTCACAGAAACAAAATGACAAGTTGTTCCTGGTGCTTTGCAAGAGTCAATTTGTGAAATAATACTGGCACCCGTGGATATTTTGATGTCAGCAAGTGCCTTTCCCCACGCAAAAGTACTGACTAGCCACAGAAAGGCTATTATGACAGTGAGAATTAAGTCCTACAGAAGAAAAGCATTCATTATAAGGTTTTCAAAAAAATTGCATGAATATACACAAGAAAATAAGGCAGAAACTACATCAGTTATATCAAAATAACCACATCAGTACTAATAAGCACAAGCACATGTAGACATTAACAATACTGTAGTTACAACAGTTGATTATCTTTGATTATCAACTATAGAACTGTACTTATGCTTGATAGATACAAAATGCATACAATCTGATCCTTAGGAAGAAATGAGAATCTAGATCAGATGCCTGACATGTGTTATAAAAATTTAAGTTTCACAAAGCTAGGGTACCAGCAGGGAGAAGAAAGCAGAGGATTTAAGACTACACTGCTGTTATGCTAAGACTTGGCTTGAAAGGTCACTAGATCCATTTTTTGGGTATGCTCTGGATTATCTCATTCTGAGGATCATGGATTTAGTACTTAAGGTGAATAAAATTCACAAGATAGCAATTTCCCCTCTGCTACTCACATCTGCACAGCAGGTGCTCTACAGAGGAGAGATTCCTAGTGACTAACAGAAGAGGCTCACCCTACAGAACAAGTCTATATTCAAATACATGATAAAGAAGGTGTGAAGACACTCTTCACATAAGAATGAGCTTCACTCCAGTTTTTGGCTCAGTAACAGGGTAACATACCATAGATATTAAAGGGCATAGATTTCTATTTTCTGCTAAAGTGCTGTAGACATGAAAGACATTTGATACAAGCTCCACTTATCTTTTGGAGCTACTGAATATTCATAAATTCAGGTATTCTTGTGTTAGCAGTGGTTCCCATCTTTGTGTTTTTAAAAGGCAAGACATTAAAAATCTTAGTATTACTTACAGTTAGTGGAAACTTGCTATTGTGTTGATACACATGCTTATATCCAACATATACAACAAGGGCAGCAATGCAGTAGAGTAATACCAACACTGCAAGCGTAACAAAGAACTGTGCAGAAGAGGAGAAGTTGCCCACGAGATAGCTGTCAGTCCAAGTACCACCACAGCGTTCTGGATCTGGTTCACTAAATACAACAGTATTCAGCCTAGAAAAGATAATATACTTCATGTGGTTAGAGCTTGCTGTACAGCAGAAACATCACACAGTCATGCCTCCAGAGCAACTACAAACTGATGAAGAAAGAGGCTGTTAAGATTGTGCTGTTTTGCTGATTAAATCAATTTTGCAGCTTTTACATACTGCTAGGTAGTTTAAGGTAGAGCAGTTCAAAGCAGTAACAGAATGAATTGTCCCCTCTAACTACTTGTTTTTGTAGGGCTCTTATAATCACAATGCTTTGAGCAGTTATAATATTCACTTTTTAAACTACCACAGAGAAAGTCAGGTGGTTTACTTTATGTAAAAGAATTAACAGCATAAGCAATCATGAAGAAAAAGATGAAAGCAAAGAAAATATAATCAGCATATAATGAGTAATAACTGAAGAGATAACACTCACCTGAATGGATATGCAAAAGCAGCTGTTACAGTTTTGTTCACCACACCCTTGCAGGAAACTAAAAGGGTAGTTTCACCATAAAAGCCTCCACAGGTTGCAAAAGCAAAAATGGAAAAGATCTACAGAAGTGCACACATAGCCGTATTAGTATACATCACTAGAGCTCAGAGGAAACAAATCTAAACTTCTGGCAAAAATAGCTAGTGAAAAAGTAAGCAAAGGATGAAGTTAGTGACGGGAAACTTATGTGATGTCAAGAGGGAATGAAAGTGTTGAGTTTCTATAACCAAGAAAGGAGAGCAACATAACTGGTAAGGCAATTTGAAAGTTTTGTCTGCATTTTTCTCAGCTTTATAGCAGAGGTACCTTTTTTAATTTGAATGCTTGCAGGAAGAGCCAGCCCAGCAGCTCTCAGTTAATAAGCATTTTTAGGAGTCTCAGACACCCATAACTGTACATTAAAGCAGCTAGTTGCTCCACACTCAGTATCTGTAGCTCTTACTTTCCCTTTGTTCACTAGGGAAACCTCAACCCCACAGTACCCAGGACACAAGATACCAATACTGAGCAGCACAAGTAGCTATAACATTTGTAATTAATACATAATCCTATTAATCTACAGAACTGCTTTCTCCCCTCCCAGCCAAAGAGCTGGCTGAAGAGCAGCTTCGTTGAGCAGCCACCAGCTGCAATACAAAGCATGGAGCCAGCAGCCTGTTGGCACGCTCCTAATGAGGCCTGCCCTGATGAGGCTTAGGAGCAAAGCAAGGCCCAGGCCAGGAGGAAAAAGAGCCCCATTAAGGAAACGCAGCCTCCCCCAGGGCCTTCCCAGCCCTACTCACCCACTGGAGGACCTTTATGAAGCCCAGGGGCTCCAGCAGCATACTAATGTCCACTTGCAAGCCAAACATCCTGGAAGACACCAGAGCAGCCTGCAACAACCACAGACACCCTCACCAGGACCACCTGCCCCAAGGCTCCCCCTTTTAGAGCCAGTGGCCCTGCTCCACCCCACCCCACCCCACCAATTATGTCACACTGGAGGCAGCCCCATCCAGTTACCTCATACTGGGATGGCCCTGCCCCTATTACCTCATACTGGGATGGCCCTGCCCCTTGTTGTGTCACACTGGGGTCCATCAGTCTCAAATTAGAGGGAAAGTTCAGCTGTGTGGGGTGGTTGCTGCCGCCATGGAGGCCTTTGTCTCCAGGTGGGGCATCCTGCTTGGGGAAGCAGTACAGGAAGAGTCACAGGAAGGAACAGCTTCGGCCATTTTGTGAGATAGGACAGCAGTGGCAATGCCAGGAGGCTGAGGGGGGTGTGCTCAGCTGAAGTTTGGTGAAACCGCAGTGAGGCCCTGAGTGCTGTGGTGTCGGGACTGTGCGTCCTCGTGGCCAAGCCATGCATTAGGAACAACGGGTGGTGGCCAGAGGACAAGCATGCTTCAGAGCGCCCTGTGTGCCATACCCAGATTTGGGACTTACTGATCTTATTAGACCTCATTAGAGTAGTCAGCCATGCTTGGGGCTGGGGACTGGGTGAGGTGATCTCCAGAGGTCCCTGCCAACCAGAGTGACTCTGATTCTCCAAGTCAGGCAGGCCTGACCTGCACTGTCCTCCATCACAGCTCACCTCATGGAAGAGAAGTCAGACACATAAAATACTGTCCATAGATAAAATACTGTCCACTGCAGATCTGCAGATACTGGAAAGTGGAGTGTTTTTTGTTTGTTTGTTTGTTTGTTTGTTTGTTTTTTCACTCGATTGTTCCCTGCATTTGCTATTCCTCTGTGAGCACCAGGAGATAGCAGACATTTTGAATATCTTGACAAGAAATATTGAAAACATCAGCTTTTGTTGTGCAGGAAATTCTCAGTTATGAATAATAATTGCAACAAAATACCACTGATTCCTTACGAATGCACAGAAGCCCAGATATCAGTGGTGAATCTTCTCACGGACTTCTCTGGTTTCTGTATTCCCTCCCCTTATCACCTGTGCTGCTTTCTATCCTTGCAGTGCCACACACCCTTCTTTCCTCATGAAATAAAATGTCAAACACTTACAGGAGTTGTTGATCCAATGAAGTCGGAAAGAAATGGCAGCAAAGCAAACCAGAAGCAGCAGGGAAATGCAGCTGGGGGGTGCTATACAGAATAAGATATGGCTGTTACACTTCCCTGTCAGTGGCTGAGCAGGGCTGCAGAGGCACCTGGAGAGAGATGTTACTGGACCAGCCCTGGCCTGCACATATGCAGGCTCAGATAGGTGTAGCTGGGTGCCAAGTGCCCTCCTGGATGGTCTTTCATATGCCCGAATAGGAACAGCTGTTGTTTCTTTTTAATTGTTTACCATAAAAAATAAAACCCTCTCTTTTCCTCGTTGAGTCCTTATAAAATATTCCAGTGTTAGTTGTACGGCTCTGCATTTGCATTACAGTCATTAATGTCTCAGAACAGACCATCACACTCAGAGTCTTAGGCAATGTGGTTCATTTCTCTTCCTACACAGTAAGAATATGCAGAGATGAGAGACTGAGCAGCCTGCTCACCATGAACTCTGCATGCTGTCACCCCCCAGAAAATGTGAGGTGATCAGAGCTAGCTCAACCTCCGGTGAAAGGAAGAGGAGCTCCCACACGTGTGCCCTGTGAGTCAGAACTGCTGCACTGCCAGCTCCCTGGGAAGAAGAGCAGGCGAAACTCCACCATGGGCTTGCCAGTCAAATTATTGTCAGGATCACACAAAAGTAGAGCGGTGCTGTGCAGGTACCATGCCCTGAGAAAGCTGGTCTCAGCTTGTGGGACAAGTGGGCACTGCAAATCCCAGTCAGAATTTTACCTGCAGTTCTGGTTAGCCTTCACAGCCTTCTCACTACATGCCACAGACCTTTGGTGATCCCCAGTGCTGAGCAACTGTAATAATTAGACTTTCCTGAATTAAATCTGTGACAGATGTTACTACTGCGAATAAGTTGTGGGAAGCTGGCCAAGGGTGGTAATTCATAAGAAGCTGCCAGGCTGGGTAATACTTCTGAGAACGGTAGCAAAGAGTCAGGCTTTCAACTAGCCTGGGGTTGCTCTGCTGCAAGGCATTGGCAGCAGGGTATGACATTCTCACACAGTTTGCTTCTTCGTTCAAGGAGAATTTTCTACCCCAGTTTCCTGTGTGGCGAGCAGGAGAGGTACTGAGATCAGCCTGCTGCTTTGGGCTCCTGGAGGCAGTCCAAATTTAAAGCTGTGAAAAGGATGGTTCCTTCTTTTCTTTCACTGCTGCATTACAAATACAGCTGCTGCCCAGCCTGGCAGCCTCCTCCCTGGCTGGTGGCTTCTGCTTTGTTCTCATTTGTGCTTGTGAGCATTAGATGAACTGCACAGATGAAATACAGTCAATCCCCAGCTGTCAAATTTTGATGTGCCCATCCCTGAGGGTTATATAAACTCTTAAAATGAATAGAATAGGCTCCTTTATTACAGGAAAATGACGTTGTTGATGCCTCAAAATTCAATGAATTAGTGTCACTGATTCTATTTATACCACTATCTGTAAACTGCTTTTAAATCTGATGTAGCTGTACGCTTGCCAGGCTTAATATTAACGTGGTTACTAATGTGTGACCTTGCTGTTAAGATCAACTTCCAAATTAGTTACTAGTTACAAGTAATGACTAGTTGGCTTTTGTATTGGAAATCTCCAAGAATATGCATCTGTGAGTACAAAACACAAATGGTGCAGAGTGCACTGAAGGGTGAGAGCATGTGCATAGCAGATGCCACTTGCGGAGCTTTCCTTGGAGGAGTGAGGCTGTTCTGCAAGCACTCAGATGGGACAGGGTGCCAAACCTCTCAGCACTCCAGCAGTGTGCAAGCATCATCAAGCACATGCTAGAATTCATTTTTGAAATGTGGTATTGTCTTTTTCTGTCTGTGTATGCCTTGAAAGCACACAAGTGATCAGCTGCTCTGTGGAGCAGGCTACTAAAACACTCTGTACAATTAAAAATGACAGCGAGGTATCACAGGAGGGGGAGCCCCCAGGACAGCAGGGACCAAAACTACCAGTCTGCAGAACTGCACCTTGCATTTCCAAATGAAGGTGACAAGGTGACAAGGAGATGGTCTGTACCACCTGTGTGTGCTCTGGCGTGGTTTTGAACACATGGAGCCTTGAGAAAGCTCCATCTCCTGCAAATATGTTGCTTAGCCCAGCATCAGACCTCTAGGAGCTCAGGGCCAGAGCTCTCTGCCTGGGCCTTCATCCCCCAGCTTTAGGGGTGGTTTAGATATGCTTAGAATCACAGAATCATTAAGGTTGGAAAAGACATTCAGATCACCTGGTCCAACTACCTCCCCACCACCACTGTGTCACCCACTAAACCATGTCCCCAAGCACCATGTCCAACCTCTCCTTGAACACCCCCAGGGATGGTGATTCCACCATCTCCTTGGGCAACCCGTTCCAATGACTGACTGCTCTTTCTGAGAATAAATGTCTCCTAATTTCTAACCTAAACTTCCCCTGGCTTGACGCCATTCCCTCTAGTCCTGTCACTAGTTATCTGTGAGAAGAGGCCGACCCCCAGCTCCCCACACCTTCCTTTCAGGTAGCTGTAGAGAGCAATATGGTCTGCCCTGAGCCTCCAATTCTCCAGGCACAACAACCCCAGTTCCCTCAGCTGCTCCTCACAGGACTTGTGCTTCAGACCCTTCACCAGCTTTGTAGCCCTTCTCTGGACACACTCCAGGGCCTCGATGTCTTTCTTGCCGTGAGGGGCCCAAAACTGAACACAGTACTCGAGATGTGGCCTCACCAGAGCAGAGCACAGGGGAGCGATCACCTCACTGCTCCTGCTGGCTACACTATTCCTGACACAACCCAGGATGTCGTTGGCCTTCTTGGCCACCTGGGCACACTGCTGGCTCATGTTCAGGTGTGCATTGACCAACACCCCCAGATCCTTTTCCTCTGCACAGCTTCCCAGCCACTCTGCCCCAAGCCTGTAGCGTTGCATGTAGTTGTTGTGACCAAAGTGCAGGACCTGGCACTTAGCCATGTTGAATCCCATCCCACTGGCCTCTGCCCATCAATCCAACCTGTCCAGGTCCCTCTTCAGGGCCTTCATCCCTTCCAGCAGATCAATACTTCCCCCCAGATCGGTGTCATCTGCAAACATACATACCCTCATCCAAATCACCAACAAAGATATTAAAGAGGATAGGCCCCAACACCAACCCCTGAGGAACACCAGTCATGACCAGTGGCCGGCTGGATTTCACTCCATTCACCACTTCTCACTGGGCCCGGCCATCCAGCCAGTTTTTAGCCCGGAAAAGGGTGTACCTATCCAAGCCATGGGCCAGGTTGAGCTCATGCTAGGCTTTAGCCTTCCTGATTTTTTTTCTCTGCATATGCTGGAAACTTCCTTGTACTCTTCCCGAGCTGCCTGTCCCTTCTTCCACCAGACATAAACTCTCTTTTACTCCTGGACACTCAGCAGAAGTTTCCTGTTCAGCCATGCTGGTCTTCCTCCCCACCAGCTCATTTACAGCACACAGGAGCAGGCTGCTCCTGTGCTTTTAAGACTTCCTTCTTGAGGAGCATCTAGCCTTTCTGGACCCCTCTGCCCTTCAGGACTGACTCCCAAGGGACCCTTCCTACCAGTGTCCTGAGCAGCTCAGAGTCTGCCCTCTGGAAGTCCAGGGTAGCAGTTTAACTGACACCCCTCCTGACTTCACCAAGAACAGAGAACTCAGCCACTTTGTGGTCACTGACCAAGATGGCTCCTGACCACCACATCTCCCACCAGTCCGTCCCTGGTAGGTTCACAAACCATCTGAGTCAGGAAGCTGTTTTCCACGTACTCCAGGATCATCTCTATTGAGCCTCATTTCATCCCCATCCCCCTTCATACCTAGTTTAAAGCCCTCTCAACGAGTCCTGCCAGCTCCTGGGCTAGGATCTGTTTCCCCCCTTGAAACGGGAGGGACACATCTGCAGCCATCAGGCAAGGTGAAAGGCGTGAGCAGAATGGATCAAATACAACAGCAGCACAACCAATTTCAGCTCAGAATCTGCTCAGTTCCTTCAAGAGCAACATAAGGAGCAAATGAAAGAGATGAAATGGAGAAGACTGTTTCTAAGATCTGTGGTAAGGATGAGCAAAATGATGCTGGGTGTACTCAGTATCTGCCTCCTCTGCCATGAAGGGGCCTCCTGTGATGTCAGCTGCCACCTGCTCTGACACCACCTCAGTGTATGCTGGAACCCACCCCATAAAAAGGGCAGCCCTATAGCTGGCAATCTCTTGCCAAGTTTTTTGCACCTGGAATTCAAGGAGACTTGGAGTAGACAGGTTGCAGGGAAATCAGGCAGGGACTGCCAGCCTTTGGGTGGTGTGCTGCAAAGGCCAAAGGATGAATGTAATGGGACAGAATGTCTGGGACAGAAGAGGAAATCCACCCAAGAAATAGATGCCCTCAATGGTCAACCCCCCAGAAGGTGTATATAGATGGATGATGGGCGAATGATGGTTTGGAACCCACTGAAAACATGTGAGCAGACCATTGGGGGCTCGGCTGAGGAGAAAAACATCCAGGACTTGTGCAGATGCCCACCAACAAAGTTGGTGCAGACCACGCCACCCAAGAAATGGATGGATGGATTCTCCCCCTCCTTATTCACTGACCTTGGAGACTGCAGGGCAGTTTCCCACTCCTCACTCTCCTAGCTGCTGTTGCCCAGCAGGTTTTTTATTTTTATTTTTATTTTTTTTCTTTCTTAAATCTGCTCTCCCAGAGGTCCAGCCAGCATTGCTCATGGCTTGACTCTGGCCAGCAGTGGGTCTCTTTGGAGCCAGATGAAACCGGCCCTTATCTAACATGGGGCAGCTTCTGGACTCTTTTCACAGCCCCCCTAACTTCTACTTCATTAGTTAGAATTTACAGTTAGAATTACAGAATTAATTAGAATTTACAGCTTGACTTCATAAGATACTTTATTGACTGATGTTGTAAAGGAATGACAGTAATTTGTGATTCTGGTGCTGAAATCAATCCCTGTTAAAGTCAATGGAGTTGAATGGTTCAAAAAAATTATGGAACAAGACCACAGCAGAGCTGTGCAGGTCTCCTAGGGTCTCTCTCACAGGGATATTGCAATGGCACAACTAAAATGCACTTTGGTTTGGGCTGTGAAGGTCTTGTAGGATTGGACTCCAGTGGGCCAGTCTCTGTAGAGCTGGTACTATTTTTTTCTGTGTTTCACAGCAGTATTTTTAATGCAGCTGGCGTAATGCCCTCACATCCAGAAAGGATCTGTCACAGTTCAGTGCTGTTTTCCCTGAGTTAAATGAGTAGCGGCTCAACCAGGAAAGCATACCCTATGGGAGCCTGTATATGATCCCTACTGTCTTTATAGTACATGAATCCCACCAAAACATACCAACAAAAACCTCCCAACAAATCTAAAAAAGTACAGCTGAGGTTTCAAGCCACCCTAACTAGCCTTGCTGCCTTGAATAGCCAGTTCCTTTAAGTAGTTAAAGAAGCATATAAGAAGAGGGACAGGTGAAGATAAAAATGGAAGATCTATTTGGTCATTTTCTCCACTGCATCCTACATGTTCAAGAAAAACTGTTCCATATGTTAAGTGGCATTTAAAGCCTTGTTTCAGTCTAAATGAACCAAGCAATCCTCCCATCCACATCCAATGTTTCTCAGTATTTTAATTTCTGTGTCTGTCTTCATTCCTCCCCATCTTCTACTTAATCCCTGTAAGCAATACATCTCCATAAAAATACATACAGGCATGTGTCTGATTCCTCTTCTTTTCTGCTTGTCAGTTGGTTGAAAGTATTTCATTATTTAAAGCATTCTTCAAAAATGCTCTCAGGTCCTAATAGATTTTTTTTCCCAATGTATTTTCAGGTGTCACATACCAGGTATGGAAGTACTCTGAACTGTATACAGTGTTCTAGCTATGGGCTCATTAATTCAAAATTGTAAAAGGCTCTTAATTTTTCACTCCATATAACTTATCTATCCACTGGGGTTAAAAGTATTTTGGAACATTTTTGCGAGTGGTTTGCATTCCAAAGTGGTATCAAACATATTAAATATAGATGGTGCTTCCATAAGGCTAATTTCATAAGCTGAAACCAATTCTGAATCAAATCTCTGCAAGGATAAATTTAAGCAGGTAAACCGTAAAACTGTTTAAAAGCAATGAAAAAGTCCACTACAGAAAAAGAGGGTTATTTTACTTAGAAAATCAGTTTGGCTTAGAGAGAAAGTGAAAGAAGTAGAGAAATTATACAGCAAATGGGAGAAGCTGGTAATAATGAATACAAATTAGAAGGTAGCCTATTGCAGAAAAGTGATAAGAAAGCAAATGGACCAAGGGACCAGTATATGGTCTGCAGACCTGCAGACAACAGCAATGCATTTTTAAAACATAGGAGGAAGAGAAGAAATTATACCAAACTGAATAGACATAAATGATGGAAATCAAGTTAAGGGAAAAAAAAAAAAGGCAGGAAGGACCAATATTATGGCCTGTATTTGGGAAAAAGCAGGGAAGTATTAATATGCTAATAGTGCAATAAATCCTTTCCACTCCAGCAGGGCTCAGGAGAGTGTTGAGTCCCATCTGCTAAAGCTTTTTCATCAGTCGTCAATACCCAGCAAGCCCAGTTTGGACAGGACTGATAAAGGAGCTCTCGTAATATTAACACTGATTGCCAATCATCTTTGAAACACTGTAAAAGATCCAGATGTCTGATGTTATGGCAATGCTAGCCCTACACATTTGTCACCATTCCCAATAAAAAAAAGATGGAGTGGCTGATGACCCTCTTAATAGAGAATTAAATTAGAAAAATGTAGTTAATGTCAAAATATATGGTCATTTGGGAGTTAGGTTTTGCTGATTAGCCTGTGCTTAAGCCTGTGGTTAAGCAGTGATGATCAAAAGACTGGGCTGATGTAGTTAATAGTTGTCACTGTAATGTATTTCAAGGTCTGCAAGACATTTGACCTGGGACTGATGGATGCAGGAAGATATAAAAGTGATGTGAAACACTGATTTAATTAGAAACTAGCTAGCTGGAAGGTCTGAATCTGGAAATTAGTATTATTATTAAGAAAGCAAAAATAATGTCTCAGTATACTGAGTCTCATTCTTCAAAAAAGATAAAAGGAGGACAAAACTGTGGGGTTTACGTAGCTGCTGTCAGGATGTCTCTGAGCCACCGGTGTGGCAAGGCTCTGGGACAGGCCAGCAGGAGTCCTGGCTGCCCCTGGGGACATGTCTGCATCAGGGACAGCAAAGCACCACTGTGCAAGGAGCATCCTCTGGAGCACTGAGCTGCAGCCTCACTGACTGACGCTCATGGAAGATTAATTCAGAGTACCCGGGTGATTTACATGGAGAGCTCATTTTCTTGGACTGAAAGAAGTTGGATGGTTTAGCTTATCAAAGTGAAGGGTAGCTGAAGATACTACTGCTGTCTTGAAGTACACCAGAGAATAGAAACAGGGAAGACAGAGGTTTATACTAAAAGACAGTTTTACCACAGGGATTGCTGCATATAATCAAAGAATATAATTTATGCTGGACATAAAGTGTAAGTGAGAGGTTCTGGAAGTGTCTTCCAGCAGCAGGCGCGCTCTAAAAGTTGTTTTAAGAGGGAGTCAGAGTATTTGTGTTATTGTTGCTTGTGACAGCAGCGGAAAAAAACGTGATGATTCATGATGTTCTTTTCCCATGCTAATCTCCTACACAGCCCAAACAAGGATTAATTCAGGGAAGTCCGAGGCTTTGTGTTTTATAGATAAAGCAAGAGAGAATGATTAATTTAATACTGATCTGGCAGGGGAGACACCGTTACACGGGACTGCCCTGTCCACAATATTCTCTATTCAGCAGATTTGCTGTAACTTTAGAAACTTCAGGTGGGGAAAGTGCTTTTCTTCCTCCCATACTCAGTAAATCTCCCCTGCCAAATAGCTGTCTATGGGTAACTTCTCTTGATGCAATAGGCTGCATTTTTCTGTCCATTTTGTTAGATTTCTGTCTGTTTTCTAGTATCTTTGCATCATTTTATTTTCTTGTGCACTCTGATATTTTAAATCTTTCCTCTTTAGAACTGCTAGTATATTTATTATTCAATGTATTCCTCTTTTGGCTCTCTAATAACAGCACTTTGTTGTATGTTTCCTTTTCCCTGACTTCTGTGGTACCTCTTTTCCTTTTCTCCAAAACTCTGAAAATCACTGTTCGGTGTTGCACTTTGCTAAAATCCTTGAGACATTTTTACTGCATGTGATGTTCATCTACCAAATCCAAGCAGCTTTTATGTCTTGTAGTTAAAATAATTTAAATGTTCTGAGACACAGTATCAATTTCTTTAAAATAAAAATCTGGGCATTTATGCTGCCTTTATTTCATCCTCTCATAGCAGCTCAGTTACTTCAGAATTGCTTTGTTGCTTCTTAGTGCCCTCTCTGTCTTGAGTTTTCCTACTGCTGCATGTGTAAAAATGATTGTTATTCTTCTTGATCCCTGTGGAAGCAGGCAGGCCGTCGTGTCACCTACCCCCTACATTTCTGTGTACATTTCCAAAGGGCAAGGAAGGCCCAGAGAGGTGGTGGCTCCTCTGGAGGATGCTCCAGAGCAGAAGTTTCTCATAGCTTCTCTTGCCTCTCAGGCAGTGCAATTTCCACGTGGGATCACAATCTACAAATGAATCCTGTATCTTAATTTTCATAGCTCATCATTTTGTAGGTGTTAAGCAGGCAGCTGTGAGAGTCTGTGCCTTATGCTGCTACGTGAAGCGTTCTGTGAACGCACCTCAGAAAGTCACCGCTGGCTCTGGAACACAGCGATTAACCGTAAAGGACAAAAATGGCGATGAATGCACATGTATTAAAATCTCTAAATTTCATTGCAGAGTTACCAGTCTTCATACAGAAGAATGTCAGCTGCTGACTGGAGGATCCTGCCTGGGAGCTCTGGGTGGCTGCAGCCGTGCAGACGGAATCCTGTCGTACCATCTAGTGGCCTGCCGGGATAGCGCACGCTCTGCAAACTGCCCGTCCTCTGAATTATTTAGTTATTGTTGATGTGTGATATATCGTGTAGATATGTTTTTTAATTATTAACCTTGTTAAGCTTTTAATTGTTAGAATTAAACTTGTAAAATTTTTAATTGTTAAAATTAAACTTGTGAAACTTGTTATTATTAAAGTTACTTGTGAAACCCAATAGAAAGGAGTTTACCGTGAATTTATTGGGTGAAGGGGCAATATTAAGAATGGCATAGGTGCTGATTTAAAGTGGAAAGCATAGAAAAAAGGAGGTAGAACATACTCTCTGCTTCATGCAGACCAGTGTGGTCAGTGAGATGAGCTCGGTGTGGGCATCAGATGCTTCCCTTGATATACATTGCTCTCACTAAAGCCTAACACTCAGTACTGTAGTGGGTTTACATGGCAAAGTTTTGGTAGCAGGGGGCCATAGGGGTGGCTTCTGTGAGAAGAATCCAGAAGCTGCCCCATGTCAGATAAGGGCCCTGCTGCTGACCAGAGCCAAACCAGTAAGTGATGTTGTTTGTGCCTCTGTGAGAGCAGGTGTAAGAAAGGTGGAAAAAAAATAAATGCTGTTACTCAGCAGCTGGGAGAGTGAGAGGAGTGAGAAAAAGCCTTGCAGGCACCAAGGTCAGTGCAGAAGGAGAGGGAGAGGGGCTCCAGTACCCAGAGCAGAAGTCCCCTGCGGCCTGTGCAGAGGCCCCTGGTGGAGCAGGCTGTCCCCCTGCAGCCCATGGGTCCCACATGGAGCAGATCTCCACGCTGCAGCCCCCCCATGGGTGGAGGAGCCCCCAGTGGAGCAGGTGGATGTGGCCTGGAGGAGGCTGCGGCCCATGGAGAGCCCCCGCAGGAGCAGGCCCCAGGCCGGAGCTGCAGCCCCTGGAGAGGAGCCCACGCAGGAGCAGGGGTCTCGGGGGAGCTGCCGCCCACCCATGTGGGACCTGTGCTGGAATTGTTTGCTCCAACATCCATGGGGATGGACCCCATGGTATGGACCCAACTGGAGCAGTTCTTGAAGAGCTGCTGCCTGTGGGAAGCCCACACAGGATCAGTTCATCAAAGACTGCATCCTGTGGGAGGGACCCCATGGCACAGGGGACGAGAGTGACCAAGAAGGAGCGGCAGAGATGAAGTGCTATAGACTGACCACAACCCCCATTCCCCTGTTACCCTGCTCTGCTTGGGGGGAGGAGGTGGAAGAAGGTGGATGGGGGGAAGGCGTTTTTGGTTTCTTTCCTTTGTTTCTCACTTCTCTAGCATGCTAGCAATAAGAAATAAATCTCACTGTCTCCCTACTCTGAGCCTGTTTTGCCCATCATGATAACTGTTGAGCAATCTCCCTGTCCTTATCTCAACCCTTGAGCCCTTTGCATCATGTTTTGTCCCCCTTTCCCTTTGAGGAGGAGGAGTGAGAGAGCAGCCGTGGTGGAATTCAGCTGCCCACCCAGATAAAACTACCACAAATACATATGATCTGTATCTTATGGCAAAGCACACCTCTGTAGTGCTACTAATAACTTACTTTTTGATGAATCCGGAAATCAGAGAACCCCTTCCCTTTCCCCTCTTTCATTTTCTCACACCAGTCTCTGAGAACTAACCTTGTATGTTCACTTTTGGCAGTGCTGGTTAAAAAAAAACACACATTCTTCACTCATGGCTGTCTGCAGAAGTTTGCACTGTCACACATTTGAACTGATCAGGACAAAAGATAAATCCATTATTGTTTTGTATTGTATTTATTTATTTTTGTGCCAAATTGATGCACAAAAGCTTGTGCTGGCACAAAGCAAGGGGCAGTTTTTGGGGAGGAACAAGCAGCTGGGGGCAGGAAATACCTTCTTCTTAGCTACCTTGTTTAGGGAATTTCTCCTTAGCCAAAAACTAAGTGAGAAAAAAACAACCTGCCTGCCACAGGAGAGATCAGGTGTCCCACTGCAACAACAAAACCAGAAGATATTACCCTTTCAGAAGAGTATCATAGGATTGTTCAGAACACAGCGAGTAGGAGAATTGGGCTCCCAAATGTACTGCACTGTCCCAAATGGGACTCAAGATCAGCTCAGATCTATAAACCAGTTTTAAGTTTCAAAGGACCTGTTGTAGCAAACCGACCCTGGAAAGCTTTAGAAACAGCTTTAGGACTTCCCCATTTATCTGATGGATGAATAAAATGCATTATCCACTCTGCATCCTGAATGAGCACTGCTATGCTGCTGTGCAGTTAATGCTGTTACAAAAATTGTTTGCATTTCTAACCAAATCTCATTAGAAGTTTTTGTATAATTAATTATACAAGCAAGCTGAACACATTAGTTTGCTTTATTTTTTTTTAGGGTTCCAGATTTCCCAACTGTTGACAAAGGATGTGTTAATGTCATCATTATGAAGTTCTGTTGTTTACTGTTTTCTTCAGCAAGTAGTAATTTTATTGACTTTGGCAGAGACATCGGTGTTTTGCATGATTTCAATAGATTTTGTGACACAGAGGCATAATAGAAACCAAGATGTTCCAGAGTAAACAGAGCTATTACTACCAGATGGAAATAGTCCTGAAGCATTATTGAACTTGAAAAAAAAACAACAACAACATTTTAAGACAAACATTTTAGGACTCAGCTTAATCATCTTGAAACAATATCTAAGTATAAAATAATATTTTTTGAAAAAACAACAGAAGGTTATAAAGAGTATTAATTTCAGATCTTAGTATTTTATTGCCAGTACAGTATTTAGTATATGCTACTCTTTAAAAGACATGCTGATGCACAAGTTAGTGAGATAACTATACAAAGTAATATGAATCTGGAATGAGATATTTCGGATTATAAAACAAAGAAAGTCAGATAAAGCTCAAAAGTCATTTTGTCAGCAAACTTAAATATAT
Source organism: Anas platyrhynchos (assembly GCF_047663525.1). Taxonomy (NCBI): domain Eukaryota; kingdom Metazoa; phylum Chordata; class Aves; order Anseriformes; family Anatidae; genus Anas; species Anas platyrhynchos. The sequence goes on from NC_092587.1 coordinate 14,557,969, forward strand.
ATGAACTTAAAGACAGTAGATGTTGGCTGACCTTACTTGTAGAGCTGCTCAAATTATTAATTGTGAATTTCAGATTAATTCTAAATTTATCCTGGTAACAATAGCTTATGAAATCAGTGGATAATGAGCCCTGACACATGACAGGTTTATAACTCAAATCCGGGTCATGGATGTGAGGCCACGAAATAAAAATTAATCTATTCAACAGTACAAATATTTCTCATTCTAAACTGTGAGAAAGGAAGTCTTGGGTGGAACAACTGTATACAAATACAGATGGCCAAGCAGGTATTATTTGTCTGCCAAATGAGACACAATAGATACTCCTAAAGAGTCTGTTAAGAATTTGGAAGCAATGAAATGCACTGTGTAGACTGTGTGTTTTAGTTCACAAACTGCAAATATACATATGGGTTAAATAAAATGCAAGCAGCAGTGAGAAATAAAGGAAAAAATGAAATAGAGGACATAATGAAATTAAAGGGTTGCTATGTAGTTAATTCAGTTATCATTTGACTGGATTAAATTTTTTAGAAACCAAAACACAACACAAACAAGTCTCGAGCACCCTGTATAAATATAAAAGCCTCTCTCAGTGTCATTAATGCAAGTGCTGCTTAGTGAGAATAGTTCATAAATCCTTAGTGCAAAAGTTCATAGCCCGCAAAATGCAAGGCTGAGCTCTCTTTTTCACGCAAGCCAAGAGTTTGGCAAAGTCCGGCTTCATGTAGAAAAGCAAACTGTACTCTTGGCACTGCAATTTGGGAGCTGCATTTTTAACATCTTCCCTCCAAGACTGCTTCAGCGCTTGACATTTCACAGAAACAAACTGAGTAGGCGCATGGTGACCCCTGCCCTTCTCTTGCTGCTTCCAGAGCCAGGGAATGCATTCAGACACTGCCAATACCTGCCCGCCTGCAAGAGAAGCACGATTTTGGCAGAAAGTGGAGCAAATGAGGATAACAGTCAAGAAAGATGCTGCAATGTTGCCAAATTATCCTAGAACGGTATTGCAGAGAAATCTTAAGAAAAAGCCTATCTTCCTATAGGCTAGCTGAAGGGTCCAGACCTTCAAATACTTGGGCTGTGAAAAAACAAACAAACTGGCCCTCAGAGTAAGGTCATAAAAATCAGATTTCAGATTTGCTTTGGCAATCTTTCCAGTGAAATTAAAAATATACATATTAAAAAATCTTATATTTTTGGAGCCTGATCAGTATCATGAGTGGCAGTACAAACACAACATAAAATATGGAAGAAAACTGTAGTATCCTGAGGTGCTTCAGCTATGGGAAATTAAGCATGGCCAGGTGGCTGTGTGACCTGGTGGGAACTGTCCCTTGACCACCCTCAGTCCTGAAGTATGCCTGGAAAATACATGGGAGCAAGTCCACGTACCCAAATTCCAGTGCTTCAGTGGTTTGCTGGGATGCCCAACAGTGTTCCAGGGCAGGCAGCTCTCCTTGCCACTTTTGACTTTTTCCAAAGAGCATCATTTTTCTGGGAGGGCTGGGGCACCAGCATGCCACAGAGCAAGAAGTTGCCTGGTATTTTCTTCTTCTTCCCTGTTCCTGGGACTTGCATTGGTCTTGCACCTCTCCGGGTGTTTAGGTGCTTATGTGGGTCCTCATAGGACTGATTTCTTCCTTCAGCCATTACCTGCCTTTCTTTCTGCCTCTGTTTTTTTTTTTTTTTTTTTTTTTTTTTTTTTTCCTGTGATCTCTCTCATGCTAATCATTCCCGGGGGAATTTTTCAGTAGACAGAAGATGGAAGGCAGCAAGAGGCTGGCAAGAAGCCAGGTGGGCAGGGCAATAATAATACTGCTGTGTCTGCTCCCAACCCTGCGAGCATCCTGCTGTACAAGGCATTTTAGTTAGCCATTCATCATATTCACAAATGAGCCCTTTGCTCTGAGAATATTTTGTAGAATAGAAAGCCTGGAAGGGAAGTGCAAGTTGCCTAATTATGTGGTAGCTCTGGGGTGTCCTGGTGCCACCGTCTCTGCAATATGTCTTTCAGCAAATATCTGCATGTCACTAGAGCACAGACCATAACATGTGCCTTACCTGTGTACAGCACTTTAAACCTCTGGCTCTGGTGTGCCGCAGGCAATGCCTGGTGTGCTGTCACCTCACCGTCATGGTCTGCTGTACAAGCGTGTGTGTGTGTACATAAAATTTAAACAACCAAACCCAGGAGTCCTGTTTCAGTGCTGGGAAGTGCTATGTTTTGACTAGCTTGCTGGGGAGTTTTTCAGTAGCTGGTTTAATCAGTCTTGCTGCTGGCCTGTTGGCCCCAGGCAGCATTTCAGCAGCGCGTATTACTCCAACATAAAGCTGGAGCAACCTCAGAGGGTCACAGACAGCACACTGTGAGGCTGTCCCGGCTTGGCTGCTGCTGCAAAGGCATAAATCCACTGTTATTTCCTCTCTTCATCCCTTCTGCACTGAGCACACACCGAATCCTGGGCTATACATAGTACCTAATAATTTTACCTTCTCTACACTTTCCTGTTAGCATCCAAGAGAGAGGTTTTGTTGGAGCTCCCTCAAACAGGTACATATAGGCTTGGCACATAACATATTTAGACATAATTTACATTACGCTGTAAATTTCAAGTACCTGATTAAAATGCATATTGTTAAGGGAAGACAGAATTTAGGACCTAAGTGTTTTGACAGAACCTTCTGTGAAATGGAGCTTCATTTGTTTTTTCATTAAGCTCCTATAAATCAAGAATAACTGCTTGGAAGTCATATCCTAAAAAAATGAGTGCAGTTGAGCATCTTCCATGGAAATATAGAGTTTTAGTTGAAGAATTTGGCTTCAATGCAAAAGCATGAGTGTAGAATCAACCTAACACGCGGATGTATACAGAGGAGTGTGTGCCTGTGGGAATGTCCTGCTCTTCTCTGTGTGCGTTACTCAAGAGTCTCACCTATCCTATACTCCCCAAAATTATGATCTCCTGCAATTACATGGATTCAGCCTTTCCTGCCAGCTTTTCTCTGGATCATACATCGTGACAATGGTGGATTCATTTGGATGTACAAAAGAGCTCTTTTTTTTTTTTTTTTTTTTTTTTTTTTTTTTGCCAGTTTACTGGCTGTTCCCCTAGCAAATGGAGTTCCTCACCAAATCACAGAATCACAGAATCTCTAGGTTGGAAGAGACCTCAAGATCATCGAGTCCAACCTCTAACCTAACACTAACAGTACCCCCTAAACCATATCCCTAAGTTCTACATCTAAACGTCTTTTGAATACTTCCAGGGATGGTGACTCCACCACCTCCCTGGGCAGCCCGTTCCAGTGCCTAACAACCCTTTCAGTAAAGAAATTCTTCCTAACATCTAACCTAAAACTCCCCTGAAAAAAATCCACAGAATCATAGAATATCCCGAGTTGGAAAGGACCCACAGGGATCACTGAGTCCAGCTCCTGGCTCCACACAGGACCACCCAAAGTCAGACCATGTGTCTGAGAGCACTGCCCAAATGTTTCTTGAACTCCAGCAGCTCAGTGCTGTGCCCACTGCCCTGGGGAGCCTGTCCCAGTGCCCGACCACCCTCTGGGTGCAGAACCTTTCCCTAAGCCCCAGCCTGACCCTCCCCTGTCCCAGCTCCATGCCGTTCCCTCGGGTCCTGTCGCTGTCCCCAGAGAGCAGAGCTCAGCGCCTGCCCCTCCGCTCCCCTCGTGAGGGAGCTGCAGGCCGCCATGAGGCCTCCCCTCAGCCTGCTCTGCTTGGGGCTGAGCAAACCAAGGGGCCTCAGCTGCTCCACACATTCTTGCCCTCTAGGCCCTTCACCGTCTTTGCAGTCCTCCTTTGGGCACTGTCTATAGTTTTATGTCTTTATATTGAGCTGCCCAAAACTGCACACAGCATCCCATGTGTCTCAACTCATTTGAGGCTGGAAGAAGCCCTTCCATAGCCTTAGGGGCTTTCCCCCTGGTTTTGGGCAGTACCACAGGACAAACTGTGGGGTCAGACAGGCCCCAGAAATGATCCAGTATGGATAGTGTTCGGATGTGTCTGATTGATTTCTGCCCATGTCTTACATGGGAAGTGTAAATGTAAAATTCCCCACACTTCTCTTCACGTGCTCACAGTAGTCTAATTCCTCAGCATTTTTCTTTTAACCTTTTTTTTTTTTTTTTTTTTTTTTTTTTGACAAATGCCCATTGCCGAGCGAGAGGGTTTTAATGGCTTGGCACGGGATTCCAGGCGTGTTGCAGGTCCACCCGCTGAACTGTGACTGAATGTCAGCATGCCGTTAGCTGCCATTTTGTTAGTCCCAGGCTGACCACTTCGCTTCCACGTAGAGCCCTCCATTAACAACCGAGCGTGCTCATCTGACAGCAAGCGGGCCGTCATCACACCACGCTCGCTTCAAGGGCTGGCAGCAGGGATCTGCAGGCAGCGCCTGGCTCAGCCCCAGCCCTGCTGGCTGGAAATGCAGCCGTGGGCTGTCATGTGCCCGCGGCCAGCTCAGGCACGGCAGCGTCCTTTCACTCACAAGACCCTGACATGCCTCCGTCCAAAGAGCTCTGCATAGTTGGCAGCCAGCCTGCTTGTGATTTTCCAGTGGCACGTGTTCAGCGACGGCTGCCGTTAGCTTTGGCAGATGCAAGGAAAACATTTTGTAACCCTGGAAAATCCCCAGCACTCACACACCGACTGACTGCTAAGAGCATCCTCCTCCAGTGGTATCTCCAGGCTGAGAAGCATCAAGGAGAGTCAGCAACAGGCTTGAGCCGTAGAAAAGAAGGAAGAAGGGCAGGGAAAGAAGGAGGAGAAAGCAAGAAGCAATTTTTTTGTCTCTTCAATAATTTCATAATAATATTTCTTATTCAAAGTCTTGAATAGTCAGTAGTTAGCCCTCAAAACCATGCAGCTTTCAAGTCATGCACTTGACTTAAAAATCAGGCTCTTAATACAGCTGAGATTCCTTTCCATTTGTCTTCTGATCCTTTACCTTTAGGAGGTGACATTCTCCAGCTTTTCTCTGCAGTCTCAATGGCTAGAAACTTACATTTAATTGTGAAAGCTGAGATCCTCACTTAATCATATGACTACAGAAGCTGGGGACTTAAGAAGTACATTGTGTACCATGGGACCAGCAATCAGCATGTTGGCAACACTGCAGCATTTCCCTGGAGAGCTCATCCTGCCATGATTAATGTCCCAAAGATAATGTACAAGGTGGCAGATGAGCCAAAGGAGGGATCTAAAGGTCACATTCAGCCCTGTGAGATGAAGCATCACAAGCCTATAGATCACGTACCTCTCAAGAAGGACCTCTACACCTTGGCTAGGTTGATTTTCATGGTGACCCCAACACTGGATTGAATTTCACACAAGGTGCACTTAGAGGAGCCAACAGCTCTGCTGGTGGTTGCAAAAGTGAGCAGATGCAAAATCTCAGAACTAGAAAAAGGCTTGGGATTTGGGCCTTATGTCTTATTACCCCCAAACCTCTCTTGTATTAACCAAAAAGTTGCTTCTAATTCAGAAAGTAACTTTTGGACAAAGGTAATGGCACAATATATACAAGAGAGGGAATGAGTTATGAAAAGTTTTGATTAGTGTGTTACATGTGTGTTACATACATGTATAGAAATAAAGATTTAATTTTTACACATTTTCAATTAAAATGTTGTTATTTTTCATTTTGAAGGTAGGCTTTTTTCTGAAACTTTCCTATTTTGATAACAAGAATAGAATAACAGCTAAACAGACACAAAACATAGTATTTTGGATCCAGCAGAATATTTCAACTGTGTGTAAATAAAATGTTCTTTATTTCGACTGTTCTATTAAGAAAATCAATCCTCAGCCTGGGACTCATCTCCGACATGCTGACAAATGCAGAAGATTGCCCAGGTGCCTCCAGGGAGCCAGGGCTGGAGGCAGCAGAGCCCCCAGAGCTGCCCCACGCTGCAGCAAAGCCAATAATGACTTGGTTGCTGTGAGAGCTGCGTTGGGCAGAGGCAGTCACATTGCACCCAGCTGCTGCTTCCTGCTCCAGCCGGTGCAAGGGCACATTGCTCGGGGCCAGAGCTCGTTCAAAAGCTTGTGAGGGAGCAGGTGACGACTGTGAGATTTGCAGTCAGCCAGCAGTATGTTTTCTGTATTTCTGTGTTATGGTAAGACCCCTGAACGCCCTTGCCAATAGCCATGGACATCAGCAGCACCATACCCAAGCAGATCCTACCTCTCTTGGGATATGTTAGATCTTTTGTCTTGTTGTTGTTGTTGTTATTATCAAGGAAAGAAAAAGCAAGAAGAAGGATTGCTGGTGTTTTGTTTTGTTTTTCTCCATGGTTTGCACAGCCAGATAGAGGGTTTCATTATCTTCTGGATTCTGGAGCAATTTCTGGGTGAAGATCATGCCAAAGGTTGGATTTCTTGGCCCCATTTTCATGGACCACTCCAAAATGAAGGGGCATGTGTTGCAAGATGGGCCCTCAGCTACTGCAAGGCCCCAGAAGACTCTGCTGTGGCAGTGCATTTCTGGGGCAGGCATTTGGAGCAAGTGCAGAGTGAGCATTTGGGGGCATATTTTGCCTCTGTGATGTTTTCCCCATGCCAGGGAATGGGGTGAAGTGTCCCAGGGCAGGGTGGAGTGATATGCATGGCTGTGGTTTAGCACTAAAATAAAACACAGAGTGGAGGAACACGCTCAGACAGGAAATCACTTATTTCCTTGTGCTGCTGCTATGACAGCAATGTTGATATTGGATCTTCCCTACTTAAAAGAAAAAAGCAAGTTAACCAAAATAGGGCCTGATTCCTGTAAGGACAAGCCATCACCTTCCCTGAAAGGTGATTTTCTACAGCCCCTGTGCACAGACCATCAACCATGCAAGCTGCCCGAGGTGGACAGTTACACATTTGTCTTCCTTTATCTACAAGATGCACAGCTCTGAGTAGGGAAAAAATAGTGATTTAATTCTGTTTGGTTGAACACGGTAAGAAATGAGGAGGGATTTTCCAATAATACTTGAGGCAGTTTCATTCCCATTGCCCTTGAGACAGAGATTTATTGCCCTGTCACTCAATGGCAGCTGCTTGCACTCTTAACTCTTGCGCTGCCTTGGGGAAGAGGATAACAGTCTTCAGTGACCAAAAGACCTCAGGTCACTTCATGAGGGAGAACCTAAGATTTCCTGGCTCTGCTGTGGTTTTCTGCCTCTGTGCTTCCTCTGAGACGATGCTGTGCTCTCTGCTCAGCCTTTCAGCAAAAAGGACCAACCTCATCTTGTTTCTTTTTTTTCCTTGCAATTTGTTCTCTCTGTGTTGCTGAGAAAAGACAAGTCAAAAAGAGCTATAGTTTCATCAACCCTTTCCCAGCACCACAGGCAAATTTGAACTTTTGAACAAAGTTGGAGCAGGGAGTATTTGTGAGTTGTGTGGCAGCAATTGACTGCAGAGGAAAATCGATGCTCCCCATCAAAACAGCTCAATAGCCTCGTGTGCACCCGCAGCAGTTTCCTTTCCAAGATGCTATGTTTTGCCCTAGTAACTCTTCCAGTTGTCATCATTAACCTGAGTCTCTGTTTCACCTGCAAACATTTCAGCTTGGCTGGCGTATGAGCAGGCTCAGGTCAGTTCACCTTCTTTAAAATGTGCAGAAACGGAGACCTGCACCAAGGAACTGGGGATTTTGTGAAATGCTGTACAGGAGGCTGCAGCAATGTGCATTTAATGACTCGAAGGGACCTGTAACTGATGCATGGGGATCTATAGGAGACTGGAGTCGGGCACAGCCACCCTGGGGGTTTTAAGGCCCAAGAGGACAACGCACTGGGCACCCTGCCCTGATCTCCACGGACCCTGGTTGGAGCAGGAGCTCAGCTTCAGCCTTCTGGCCCCAACCATTTGGTAATTTGATGATCTTGTATGCAGGGCTCCCCACTGAGAAGCTGTACCAACTCAAATCATGAGTAATTTAAAATCAATGTGGATTAAGCAAAACATATTATTATTATTATTATTATTATTATTATTATTATTATTATTATTATTATTTATTATTTATTATGGACTGGTGTGGGACCCATGCTTGGGCTCCTCTGCCTCATGCCCTGGGGCCAGGACAGTGCAGTTCCCTCCCTGTCTTGTTCATGGAAGCAAAGCATGAAGCATCAGCAGCGTCCCCACCTTCTCTAGGTTTTCCTATTCTTGCTTAAGAAGTAGTTCTTTCCTTGAAAAGAAACCTATTCGTGCCTGTCTACCTGCATGGCATCTCCTTCTTCCTTCCTTGGTTCCCTCACAGCCTCAGCTGCTGTTTATCCTACTCCATAGAGCAATGTCCTCATTGATCTTGTGGGCACTGGCCATCATTTTTTTTTCTTTTCTTTTTTTTTTTTTTTTTTTTTTTCTGGGAGCATGCCATGACCTTCAGACCTGTCCTGCTGTGTCTCTACCCAACTCTGACTAACTGCTGTCAAATTCAGCTCAGCTGCAGCTGTCTGGAGTTGCCCAGCTAGACCAAGCCAGATGTCAGCCTTCCCCTGCCTGGAGTCACTCCACCAGGGTTTTAAAGTCCACCTACTTTCATTAAAAAGAAACCAGATTGGTGAGAGCCCAGTGGTCATGCTGCAGCAGCAGGGATGAATGATGTGGTGACTTGTGCAACACAGAGGCTGCACTGTCCACTTGCTGTGCAGGCGTTTCTGTGTCCACACACGTGGAAGCCCCATGGTGAGGTGGTGGTGGCCGTGTCCCCACCAGCTGGCTGTCAGCTGGGGATGGGGCACCCAGTGCTGGGAACACAGAAGTGCATGATCCCATCCCACAGTGCTGTCAGACAAGTGACCTAGCTCCAACATGCTGCTCAACCCAGTCGTGAAGGCATTTGGTTGTCACCTACGTGTGGAAAGACATAGATGTGCTGTCATGTGCATGGGATTACTCCAGCAGATGCCAGCCTCTGAGAGTCCACACCAGCCTGAACAAACACATCACTGACGTGGGGTCTGCTGCAGAAGGCAGCACTGGGTGGCACAAATCTTTGACCTGTGGTGTCCTCTGAGAAGGACAAACCCAGCCTTTTGCTCCAGGAGATATCAAACCTTTCTCAGGGCAAAATGCATCTCTAGATCCTTACTGTGGGGTTCCTATGTAGCTTTCAATCTAATTGCTGATTCTGATGCGAAATCAGGCAAGGCTCATTATAATTTTCATGTGGGCCAAATATTTGTGCCCAAATGTACTTGTTTTCACAAAGCATTTGTTCGAAAGATTTAGGGCCAAAGGCAATAAAAAGAGAGAGGAAGGGGAGGAGAAAGGCTCTGTCTATTCTAATACATGCAGCAGCCTGAAATGCCGGCCTGTGGTGCCTGTGGCAGTGGCTGTTGCGTTGCAGCCTCCACCACACACAAATCCCTGAACAGGGCCAGAGCCAGCACCTCGGGGCGAGGCAGCCATCCCTGGCCTCTTTTATTTAGCAATACGGGCGCGAGCAGCAAGCCCAGGACAGACAGTTTGCTATAAAGCAGGAGGTATTTCATATGGGAAATGCATTCCTCAGAATGAAATGATTTCAAAACAGCCCAGACCTATTGCATGTACCAGAAACACTCTGGTTTGCCACTAGGTCCTTCAAAGGTCCTCGTGCCGTGATATCAGCATGTTTTCTTTTGTCCCATCTGGATCAGCCCAGCATCCTGATTTCTGAAGAGCTGTTCTGCCATTCCCACCCTCCAAGGGCCCTCCTCACACCTGAGCTCTTGCCATTCTTGTGGCAAACCTCAGTCAGCCCGGCTGCAGGGGCTCTTCAGACGACTTCACCTTGAAGAAAGTACATAGAAATATAGAATGGGTTGGGTTGGAAGGGACCTTAAAGCCCACCCAGTGTCACCCCCTGCCATGGGCAGGGACACCTCCCACCAGCCCAGGCTGCCCAAAGCCCCATCCAGCCTGGCCTTGGACACCTCCAGGGATGGGGCATCCACAGCTGCTCTGGGCAGCTTGTGCCAGGGCCTCACCACCCTCAGAGTGAAGAATTTCTTCCTTGTATCTAATCTAAATCTCCACTCTTAGGTTAAAGTCTTTCCCCCTTGTCCTATCACTACACCCCTCATAAAGAGACCCTCCCCAGCTTTCCTGCAGGCCCCCTTTAGGCACTGGAAGGCCGCTGTAAGGTCTCCCTGCAGCCTTCTCTTCTCCAGGCTGAACAACCCCAACTTCCTCAGCTTGTCCTCATAGGAGAGGTGCTCCAGCCCTCTGATCATACTCTGGACTTGTTCCAATCCATCCATGTCCTTTTGTGCTGGGGCCCCAGAGCTGAATGCAGGGCTCCAGGTGGGGTCTCATGAGGGCAGAGCTGAGGGGCACCATCACCTCTCTCACCCTGCTGGCCACGCTTCTGTTGATGCAGCCCAGGACACAGTTGGCTTTCTGGGCTACAAGCACACATTGCTGGCTCATGTTGAGCTTCCCATCCACCAACACCCCCAGGGCCTTCTCCTCAGAGCTGCCCTCAATCCAGCCTGGGTTTGCACTTGGGATTGCCCTGACCCTGCTGCAGGACCTTGCCCTTGGCCTTGTTGAACCTCATGAGGTAGCACAGGCCTAACTTTCAGGCCTGCCCAGGTCCCTCTGGGTGGCATCCCTTCCCTCCATAGTGTCAGCATTAAACAGTGCTGGTCCCAGTACCGACCCCTGAGGAATGCCACTGGTCTCCACCTCAACATCGAGCCTGTGACCACAACCCTTTGAGTGTGACCATCCAGCCAATTCCTTACCCACCGACTGGTCCTCATCTTCACCATATCATCAATGGATGACTTTTATGGGTTACAAAACAACAGAAAGCTCACTAAACAGAACAAAACAACAACAAAAACAAGCAGTAAAGGATCATAACCAATGCTCAGGAGGCTTTCCAATGGAAAGGCAAAGCCAGGTGTGAGACACGGTACCTGTCAGAGCTGAGCAACTCCAAGCTGAGAACACTAAAGCAGATCAGTCCCAACGCTGCTGGGTTAGGTCTGGAGCTGTGGAGGTGTTTTTATAGCAGTTTGGCTGCCTTGGGAGTTTTTTGGCTTCTGCAGGATGAGGTCAAGCCTCCAGGGTTCAGACTGGATTTACTGCAAGAACTCTGGGGACTTTCTTTATGGCTGGGATTTTTTATGACACTTGAATTACCTGTTTCAGATGCAGAAAAGTCTCTGTATATTATACTTTATTATATTTATTAGATAAGTTTAAGCATGATAGCTCAATTCTTGGGTATTTTCAGACTCAGTGCTGTGAACTTTAGAGACAATCACTGTGCCATTTTATTCCTGGCTATTCAGGAAAGTGTCTGGCTAAGCTGCAAGCGGGCAAAAAATAAATGATGGGTGATTTTTTGAAGACATTAATTCCAGATGAAGGTTCCTCATGTACAGCTGTCAGGGAGAGCAGTTTGGAAATGATCATCTCAGCGAGGGAATGGTTTTGTCCTTCTTGGTTTCAAATAAATACATCTCTTGCTCCAGCTGGGGACCTAAGCAAAGGCAGGCTGGCACTGATTATACACTGACTGGTATTAAAATGTCATTTCAGCCCCTGGAGGATAAAAATCAACGGCAACAGCTCTCAGGAAGAATTGCAGCAGGATGTGTTATCAAGCAACAAGGGGGAAAGATAGGGCACTTAGTGTCTTCTCGAACAACCACAAACCTGCACGTTCATTTGTTAGGAATTTGAATAAGACGGGCACAGCTGCACACAACCTGCTCTGCTGCAACCCCGGTGGGTTATGAAACGCACTGTGCAAATATAAGTCATTAGCATCGACTTTTTGGCCCTAAGCCACAATAAAAGGTACCCGCGAGGAGCCTTTGTTTTATGCCTTTGGTGTGCCATGGGGCGTAAGGCCAAAGGCAGCATCACTTCACCCAGCTGGGAAGTGCATTTAGCACCTTGCCAGTGTGGGATCTGGAGGGTGTCATTCCAAGTTGAAGACTTTTTTTTTTTCTTTTTTGGTCATTAAAAAACAACACTTTTATTTTTATTTTTTATTTTTTTTATTTTTTCCCAGAATTAGGGTGAATGTAATTGGCTTTGTGTGCTTCCTCAAATCTTTCTCTGGTGTGGAAAGTAGGGGAAAAAAAAAACAACAAACAAAAAATGGAAAGGCAGTTTACTTACCTATCTTTAATTATGTCTTTTGGTTTCCCTTAGCCACCTTATTTCCTGGAAAAGAATATATTTAGCAGAGAACAGGGTTTTGAGTGGACCTTTATCTTGCTCTAAAGATGCATCACACTAGTTTCAGTCAAGAATACATCCTTTCTGGGATAAAAATCAGCAGCAAAACAGTACTAAGTCTTCTAGATATTTTAGAGAAGCAAGACGTGCCTTTAGTGTAAAGTTTATTTCTTTTTTTTTTTTTTCATTAGACTCCTTTGGTAAAAAGGGAGAGAGCCAGAAATGCTTCCTCTGTTGCTTTGAAGCTGTGCTATTTGGAAGAAACAAAACAAAACATCAAATAGCAGGAGATCAGTGACACAGGGACAAACAAGGACAAGCCAACATCTCACCTGTCCTCCCTGTGCCACGTATAGGCTTGGTCAAACCTTCCAGTGCCTGTGTCCCACCTTCTGGCTGCAGTGGCGAGGGAAATGAGGCAGAAGGGGCTGCCCTATTTCTTTTATTTTTTGCATCAGTGTACCGGAAAGTAATGCTGGAACTTTTGGCAGCTTATTGCAGACCACAGGTGTGCAGCTGCAGCCCCACAGCCTCCAATTTTCCTCCTGGGGCTGGTTACAAAGCTCTTCCTTGGGGGGTGGACTTTCCTGCTCCCCCAAAATTGGAATTACAAAACTGTTATGAAGCGATGATCACATCTTCTTGCTTAGGTCAGCTTAAACATCTTTGTTTCAAATAATGCAAAAACAAACAAACAAACAAACAAAACCACTTCATTTTTATTTCAGTTCTATTTAATTCTTTGATTCATTCTATTATTGAACTCAAACTTGTAGGTAAACTTAATATTTGAAAGGTTTTGCTGACAAACTCAGCAGTTTAGCAGTTGTCTCCAAACTTTGCTAACTGTGCATCCAATGGGCAGATTTATTGAAACCAAGCCTTTCTGCCAACAGCTCTGGTTTTAACAAACTGGCATTTTTAAAGGAAAAATATGCTTCACAGGAGAAATTCCAGCTCTCTTTGCTGAAGTTGTTGTATAAAGGCTTTCATAACAGTCAAAAGGTCAGTTTGTTTTCTTGGAGAAAGAAAGTTCTTATTTTCTTCTACTCTCCTCTAACTGAATAGGAAATAAAAACAGATAAACATTCACAGGAGTAAAATGCATTTTGGACTTCTATAGGCACTTTATATGTTTGAAATACTGTAGAAAATAAGTAATTTAGTAGCTTAAAACTTTGGTAGCTGAGCTGGGGATCCTGAAGCTTTGAAAATACTGAATTGCTGAGGCTGGGAGGTCTGGCACTTGCTGGTGCCTGTAGCCCAGGTGGAGGGCTCTGCATTTCAGGAGCCACCACAGCAAGCAAGGCTGTGCCTAAAGCAGCAGGCAGGAGTGTGTGGTGCTGCATCGAGCACTTTGTTAACACTCGGATTCATGTAAAATGTATAGCACATGGGACACTTCACACTGAAACCCGTGCATCAAATGACAGCATATGTGGGAACTGCATTCCTTGCTTTAAGCAAGAAGCTGCTTGCTTGTGAGCAGGGCACAGGAGATGGCATCCAGATGGACAAACAGACTCTGCCTGTGTGAGGGAGAGATCTGTTCAGTTTAATGAAGACTGTCTGGACTTTCCCTGGGTCTGTGCTTATTATCCTGTGTCTTGGAGAAGCAACCTTGAGGGCATTTCCAAAACTATTGTTCGTGTTCTGGCTTGCTGATGCTCTGGAGATGTAAACAGCTCAGAAAATGAATCCATTTTTTTGGGTACTGTTCGGACCCTCACTGGCAGCTCAGGGTATGCTCTCCTCCCCACTCAGCATGTTCCCAGCAGAAAAGTCCCAAGTCACAAACAACTCAAAATAGCAAAATGATCTCATAGATCAGTAGCTAAAAATACGGGGAAGACTCTAGTTACAAACACTGTGGTCTGCTGGTTTATTATTCAAGTGGCAGAGGAAGGCATCACAGAATCCTGGATTCTTCCACTTTAGAAATAATTTTTCCTTTCTGCTGTTGCCTACTGTCCTGTCCTGACCAGCACTGAGCTAGCACAGAGCCTGTTGAAGAGGACCTTATGCAGAAGAAGTGTCGGTGTGCAAGGCACATCTCACGTGGGCCACCAGCTTTGCCAACACCTACCCATCAGTGGGGGATACTCTGTCCCAGGCCTGCACCAACAGGTCAGAGAAACCCACACCCTGTTCTGGGATGGCAGGCAGCTCCCTGAAGGAAATAATCCCCATAAAGATACCCGGCGGGTGCAATAGTGTTGGCCAGCAGCTTGATGCTTCCTGAAGACGATGTACTTCTGCCATCACTGGAGGTGGGAGCAGTCGCTCCAGGGGCTGCTCCTTGCTCGTGCTGGTCACCAGCTTGGAAGCTGAAAGGTCACTGGTAAAAAAAGCCCTGGCCTGTGCAGGACTCCTGTGGCAGCGCCCATTCCTTCGGCTATTTTAGATGCAGGCAGAGGGATCCAGCATCCACACAGCTGCCTGCAGAGTGCCGTGGTCTGGATTGTGCTGTCCCCCAGCTTATAGCCTGGCTGTCTTTAGAGTTTAGTTTTGAAACACAAACACATCCCACTGGGATGGGTCAGCATGGAGGAACACTGTGTGTGCATGCCAGAAGATGACTTCCCTTCCCTGCTCACACCTGATGAGCGGGAGGGACATGAAAGAGGAAAATGCCTCGCATAACAAATCCTTTTTGTCATTCTGTGGTATGATGGGCATTTGGGGGGAGTGTCCTCTTCATCCTCGCTCAGTTCATTGGCCTTCCCACACTCTTCTCGACGTTGTGCTTCTCTGATCCAGGCCTGGTTTGGATGTAACTCACCACCCTGAATTTTACACAGGCATCAGCCATAGTTTGCCCTGGTAATGCCAACACCACAGTGGCCTCTTAGGCCCCAGAGCTGCAGACTGCTGCCCAGAGGCCACAGGAGCTGGGGGGATGGCAGGGCAGCATGGTGGCTCCACCAGAGGGTAGAGGAGGGGCTGCTCCACGTCAGGGCCCATCCTGGACAGCTGGAAACCACACCAAACAGAGCCCTCTGCTAGCCCACAAGGAATTTCACAGCCACCAAGGAGCTGCGCTTTGGGGCTGTGGTGGGGGTGTGAGCACTTCTGCAGAAGAGGAAAACTCCTGGTGAGTGAGCAGGACTGCAGGAACCCAGGGAGGCCACCAGAGCTGGCTCTGAAAGGCGTATTCCAGTGCATTATCTCTGTCACACTTAGATAATCCCAAAATACAGCACATATCTGTGTCTGAGCTGCTCTAAAAACGCAGAGACCTCCCAGAGGGGTCTGTGGTGCCACCGCGGGTGGTCAGGCCCTGGCTGACACAGTCCAGTCACAGAGCTCCTCCCTTGGCAGATCTGCTCCCTGTGCAGCTGCCTGGCACCTGTGAGCATGGGGAAGGCCAGGACTTTCTTCTCCAGACACCTGTGGAGGCCTTTTCTGTGGAAAAGTCCATCAGCAGTCAGACACTGTGCCTGTGGTGTGCTCCTGCTGCTGCCTGTGCTCATCCCACCCATGTCCACAGCTTCAGAGCCCCTCAGAGCTCTGCCTCCACTTTCAACAAAACTCCTGTGCTTAAATGATGGCATTCCTGGCTTTCCTTGAAAGGCAAGCAAGCCCCAGACTTATTCTGTGCATTATCTCCTTTCTGCTGACAGAAAATCACCTGGGCTGGCTTATGTATTTGACTATTTCCATGGAACAGGGGTTGTGGGCTGGGTGCCCTTCCCCGCTGGGCAGCGGGTATCACTGGCTCGTGCTGAACCTTGTGTATCATAAGAACCTGTGCTCCCCTTACAAATTTTGTTCCTCAATTATCTTCTTCTACCTCATCAGCATTGCTCACTGTTTTGTGCTGACTTTTGGCACATAAACATTGCTGAACTCCACATTTATGCTCATTTCAGGAGCCTTTAAATGTTGCTGAAGCAGCGTGTTGGGGACGTAGCATCAGCTGGATTGAGGCCCACCACAGCTGTCTTCCACCTTCCGTATCCTCCAAGTACGTGGGTTTAATTTCACAGAAATAGAGCTGCAAGCTGCATGATGGCCTGCTGATTCTGCTCTGGTGCCAAGAGCCTCTGGCTGCCCTGTCCAGCCTCAGGTGGGACCTGTCCACCCTGCCCATGGCCCAGGAGCCCCATTTCAGCCTAGCTGGGGCTCTGGTCCTGTGGCTCAGAAAGGTTGATCTCACACAGACCTGTGCCCAGGGAGGGACGAGCTGTCAGGTAGAGGTGTGCCAGGCAGGCCAGCCCCCAGGGTGATGGTCTCCTCTTCTTGTGTGACTTTACCAAGCCAACACACGGCTCCTGCCTCTCCCCTGAGAGCAGTGTTTACTCCAGCCAAACATTCTCAGCACGTTCCTTCCCTGAAGGTATTTCCTTTCATAATTAGGAATTGCAGCAGAAAGGAGGATTTGGCCAGCAGCACTTCCTGCTCAAAGCTAAATGGAGAAGGAGGTCCTAAATGGAGAAGGAGATATCTATACCCTTCCAGTTCAGAGCAGTTTAGTGGCCAGTAGTGGCAAAGGCAATTACTAGAGCATGGGTCTGAATGCTGTTGTCCTTTTAATGAGGGGATTGCAGATCTGTTGGATAGCAAAAAACATTGTGGTAACATGTTCATTCCTCCAGGGCATAAGTACACCATTGTATTTGGTTTTAAAAACTTGTGCAATATGGAGTTACCAAGGAATTAACTATATAGATTAAAAACTGGTTCTTTCACTGATCTCTGATCAATGACTCATATTGGTCACTAGGAGCCACCAACAAGCATGACCACTTTTAGCAGGGATGCCAAAGGGTTGGGGTCATTTTTCTACAGTTCAGTTTGTTTATCAGTGAACTAGACAATGGCATAAAACTGCTGCTGGCAAAGTCTGTGGAAAATGCAAATTGGAAGGTAGTGAAGAGGGAGAGAGATGGGTTACTGTTATGCAAACCTGCCTTGCCTGGTCACAGTCCCGTGACACCCACTAGCAGGTAGCTAAATAGCAACTTATACAACACCAGAGACAGACATGCAGACTGTCTTGGCAAGCAATAATTCATAGACAGATTTAGGAGTAATCATAGATGAACACTTCAGCATAAGCTACCAGTCAGTTGGCAGCTGAAAAGGCTGATTACACAACCCTTCCATCTACAAAATGAAGCTACCAGGAAGAAACAGGGCAAGGACCCCTGTTTGCGTTTGTGAAAAATCATAGCACATGAAAGATCACAGCCCATGAAAGAACACTGTTAGAATGTCTTTAGTCTTTATGGACTTTTCCTTCTATATATAGAATATACATGCATAATCATTCCTCTGTCTATTCATATATAGAGATTTGTATGTGTCTGTAATATATATATATGTATATATACTTAAATGTATGTGATCCCTATACAGCCAGCATGTATAAAAGAACAATTATCTTGTCCCAAGAGACTCTGCTGAACTAGGTGACTATTATCAGTTGAATAAAACTGCAGAATTGCACCATTTGCCACTGAGAATTTTATTCCAGTATGGCAAAGACAGCAGAAGAGCAAGGATCAGTTTGACAAATACCATGAATTTTCTGGAGTTTGATTTTCTAAATCTTCAAAGGATTCTTGATCTTGCTGAGAAATGCATAGAAAGGCCAAGTGGCTGAGGTTGAAGTTGGACAAACTCAACTCCAAAACTGTGGTGGTAGGAATGAGCTTAAACAGCTGGGAAAGAACGTCCCCACATGACATCTCAAGACGAAGTCACGTTTCACAGACCAGAGTTCCTTGAAGGAAACAACAGGTGTGTGGGTAAGGGAGATCCTTTTAATATAACCTACTTTTATCCCAGAAAGGCATAGAACAAGGTTTGCTTATCAGACATCTCCAAGGAAGCTTAGAAATTTTGTGATATGAGGGAGGTACTTAAATATATACAACATTGATCAAAAGATAGGAAACAGTAGGAAAAATACTCAGCTTTCACAGAAAGGAGTGAAGTTTCTTAGTGATCTGTGCATGAACTCATGCTGCTCAACATATTATGAAACAGTCTAGAGAAGGATGAGTAACAAGGGGACAGTTTGCTGGAGATGCTGTTATTCAAGATAGTAAAGACATGTATTGATTGCAAAGAATTGCTAAAGCATCTTATAAAGCACCATGACAGCAAATTAAGATTGGAGATGAAATCCAGTGTACATAAGCATAAACTGATGTACATAGCACATAATTCTACCTCACACATGAAATGATGCATTATGAATAATCTACTACCACTTAAACACAAAATCCCAGAGTTATAAACAATAGAATAATAAAAATGCCAGTACAAAGCTCAGTAGCACTAAAACCAAGCAAACTAAGCAGTTCAAGTGTTAGGAAAGAACAGAGAGTGTAACACAGAGCTTTATGCCATCGTATAAGCCCTGGTTCTCTTGCATCCAGCACACCTTTCCATTGATATTGTCCCATTACAGAAAAGGATGAACTTGAATTAGAAAAGGTTTAGAGAGATGAAAATGAAGATCCAGAGCATGGAAGAGCTTCTGTACAAGAAATAAGTACATAGGTTGGGACAGTTCTGCCAGGAGTAGGATGACCATACAGATCTATATACACATGAATGGCTTAGAAAAAGTGAAATATGTTCTTTCCTTTTCTGAAGGGAAGACTTAGAGCGAGAAAGTAGCTGTTGGCAGGATGAGAACAAACAAAAACCAAGCTCTTAACACCATGTATAGTTAAGCTGTGCTATTACAATAGGTTGTCTCAGATGCTGAAAGTTCACACAGTGTTTAAGGAGAGACTGGACAAATTCAAGAAAGAAAAGACTATTGATAAGTTGGTAAATACAATGTGTTTCCTGTGGCTTGGGAAATCCATGATCTGCAGGCTGGGGGTGGTGGATAAAGAAAGTCAGCTGAAAAAGAACTAGAGGCAGCCTTAGCCAACACACCTCTCTCGTGTTTCCTACAATACAACAATCACCGGAGTGACAGTGTTTGTGTCTAATTGGTTGACTTGGGAAGGAGTTATTACTTATGATCATATCACAACCTGCAAAGTCACTTTCATGCTCTTCTCATGCTGGTTTACAGCACACCACATATTCAATAACCACACGGGTTCTCGTGTCACAATGCCTTTGAGCAGGACTGTTGTTGTAGCATGGAAGAAACTGATAAAACTCTTTACGTGTCTTTCCCAGTTTCATACAGGCTGTAAAAAAAACAATCAGGGATGGAACATGCACACACTTTCGTATGACAAAATATCCACTCGAATAGCATCCACAGGTAGAAGCAGAGCTGGAGCTGAATTAGTCTTAACGAAACCCAGCAAAAATGCATTTTTCCCCCCTCAGGTGATCAGGACTGCAGCGGGATGTGTCTTTCAGAGTGTTTGGAATTTCACAGTGGTTACAAGACACAGCATTGCACTCTGTATATTTGAGCACTTCGTCTTGCTGCTCTGCGTGCAGCGCTGCCTCCTTGTCTGATGGGATTAACTGTGTGTGCACAGCCTCTGGAATCTGGCTGAGACTGGTGAGTCAAGAAACAGCTGCAGAAACCAAGCTAAACTGTTTGAGTATTCAGCAATGTTTTAGCAATTAGAAAGACTAACTGTATGTTTCAGTATATGGCATCACAGCATGTATAATTTTTAAGAGAACAAATGCTTTTGGTTTTGCCAGGCTCATGTATATTATCATTTTCATGGTCACAAGTCAGGACATGAAAGGCTGCACCGGGACAGCTTTCTTTTTTGGTTTTCCTGTACTAATCTATTTGCTTTTGTCTAAAGGTGTAAAGATTGCAAAACCTTGTACAGAGGTGAAATCTTCCCTTTACCTTGTGCAGATTTATAGCTGCAATAAAAGCAAATAATGGTCTTCAGGCGAGAGTGCTGGAGGCGAGGCTGCAAAAACCACAGGGTGTGGGAAGAATGGTAGCTTTAATGAAGTTTGTCATCAGCATTTGGCTTAACAAGTAGCTATAAGCCTTGAAAAATGGATTAACGTTAGGCTGGGGCACATTAGCACACCACTGCTTTGTTATCACATGGACACGGCCACCCTCTGTTTTGGCTGAACAGCCTCAATGCTTCTTGCAACAGATTATAGGATAGACTTGAACCTCCTCAGCTGAGACAGAAATCAAGGGGAGGCACCCTCACCCGAGGGAGATTAGTTGTCATGCTCTGACCCTTCTGTGACTTACAGACGTATCCATACCCAAAGCCATTTAACCTGCAGATTATCCTCTTCAATTGCTGGATAGGTCATCTTTCTGACACACCAAAAAACAAGCCGCAGTTCCTTAGGCTTAAAGTAGGGTAACATCTCTTGGAACATGAAGAACTCCCTCAACAGGCAGAGCATGCTAGCTTGCTTTCTTTAGTCAGCTGAGGAAACTGCATCCCAATCAACCTGACAAAGGAGCTTTCTTCTCTTCCTTTTAGTAAGAAAAAGGAAGATCAAGACTGATAACCACTTTTCTTTAGCAGGTATAAGGTTTTTAGTCCATGCAATTCACCTGACATTTTTTTATTACTCTTTTGGTGGTATGAATACTCATTATGCTTCTTCATCCTCTTTCATAAAAAGGAGGTGATGTGAAAGCTTTAAATAGCTACATTAATAACACAATCTAGTGACAAAGAAGTGAAAAATTCCCACCCCTCAGATCCTTCCATGCATTCTTTATCCATCCACTTGAATTTCTTAAATACCTTAGTTTCAGAAAATGCTGAAGCCATTTTCAATAATTTATAATTCCCTGGCTCTATCCAATATATGTACTTGACACAGGCGTAGGCAACAACCCCCAAGAATCGGATTTCCAAGTCTCACAGTATTAATCAATAAAACAACAACAACGTAGTGTTGCATATAGTAATAATGTATCCTTGTTTAATTATATCTTAGAGATCTAGAACCAATCTTAATTGATTTAGATACAACCTAAACTGCTGGAGAAAAAGGGGCTGTAAAATCCAAATGTTCTGATTTTTGACCTAATGGTAAACTAGCTATAAACTAGCTATAAACTTGTCATTCTTCTCAGAGGAGTTGTAGAAGAGGGAAATAAAAACACTACTAAAGTCATGAGGGACTCCTCCCTCCCTCTCCTTAGGAGACCTCCCTGCTCCAGCCAGGAGCAGGATAGAGAACTACAGTTCTGGTTCCAGGAAACCTCATCAGAAATTGAAAAGTCTAAAAATTCTATTCAAAAAGCAGAGATAAAGAGCTGTAAGGAAACAATATTGATCAAAATACATTACTTGAGAAGAATCCTACTGACTTCACTCCCAAGTCTTTTGAATAACTCTGTATTACCTCACAGCAGAAAACAGGTTACCTATCAATACAAGAACGCTACAGGAAAATACTTTTTGGTAAAGCTGTATTAAGTACTTCTCATCACTTACCATAAAAAACAAATATCTTAGATAAACGAAATGGATGTTTTTAAATGATTAGCAAGGTTGGCTGTGCTATCAGTAAAGCAATGAAAAAATTGTCTAGGGTTTACAATTGTGATTTCAGCAAGCCTGACTTTATGGAGTAGCTTCAATTTCAGAATTGCCTTATTTCTGATGGCCAAGTTATTTAGAAGGCATGCAGCTCCTCACACAACATGCCTCTATTTGTCAGGTTAAAAACAAGGGGATCGCCTTTCACTAAGCTGTTTACAAATTTCACAGAGGTGTGTACCTACAGGATCCCCATGGGACTCTCATGGACAAGCAGAAACACACATTACTGCATGGAGAGGTAATTACCATTGCTCAAACACAAACTCATAGTTCCAGCCTTGAGCAACTCAGCACAGATACTATTTTAATAATTACAGCAGAAATCGGGGGGGGGGAAGCAGGGGGGGGGCAAAAAGAGAGACATTTGCAAATCCCTTGCCTTCTCCTGCACAGTTTGAGGCTTGAAGTTTCTCTGTAGACTCCTTTGCACGATGATCTGAGAGCCCACCAAAGCACACTTAACCACTGGCAGTCACTTTTAACTTGCAGCAAGGCTACCTAGGGTAAGAAGAGCTGGAGCGTTACACCTGAATGTTTGCAGCAGCATGGAAAGGAGGAGGAAGAGCCCTGCTTACCTACCACTTATGCTGTGTATGCTCTCTGTAAAGATAACACAACAGACTTTGATTTCAAGTGTTAAAGGCCATTATTGTAGGCTACAGGTGTCCTTTTTTATGGTTCAGCACAACCTAAAGGGACTGGAAACAAAGATAAATAATCTTTACATGCGTGTTAGAGACTGTGCTTAAGGTACAATTTAAAGTTATGTAGGACTAAATGTGTTATTCCTTCCAGTTAGGAAAATCCTGTCCAAAGGGACTGGAGACATTCTCTCTATTAAAAAGCTGGTATTTTTGATAGCTACTAAAGCATTTTTAACTGCTTTAGAGGTAAAAAATCTAAATAAAAATAATGAATCTTTGATAAAGGATTATGTGAAATGTAAATGGAGGATATGACCTCATAGCAAATTCAAGTGCTTCATTTTTAAGCAAAAGCACACCAGATACTGAAGTACAAACGTGCTCACACTTTGCAAGAGAAAAACAGAAGAGGGAAAAAATAATCCAGTTTTCCTTTTCTTCTTTAGAACTAAGCTGACCACAAACTGCAAGCGAGCCAACAGGGCAGTTCTCCTACAGCAGACTATGACACCAAGCTGTACTCCAATCTGTGTTTGGCAACAAAGAGCACATGAATGGAATCTGATGCCCAACATCACAACTTTAAGACACAGTCAAATGGCTCTTATTTTCACTGCCAGAACTAAACTTTATTTCCATGTGTATTACATACTGGTATTTGATGCCAAATACATTAAAATTACTTTAACAGAGGATTTAAGTGAGGAATACTTATTCTTCACTAAACAGTTTAAGAAGGAATGTAAAAACCTACACAAAAAAAATGTTTAAACGTTGTTTTGACTTTGGCAAACCGAACAGTTAAATACTCTTCTGTTCTCTCCTCAGGTCTTTCAAAGTATGAAAAAAGCATCTTTTCATAATCATGCAGCTTAAGAAAAAATAGTTTTATAAAATCCGTTTCTTATGCTAAATATGGTTACAAATAAGTGTATTAACACAAAACTCCCAATTCCTATTTTTAAATACAAATACTGTGTTATATTATGAAATGGGGATAATTAAAATATATCAATGACTACAAATCTAGTAAATTAAAGCAAACTTAAACATGCTGTTTGCTTTTATGTGGAAGAATCAGGATACTGTATGGTTCAAGCACTGTAGTAAGTTTTATCAACTCCTTGATGCCCAGAACATCAAACTGCCAAACACAAAGACATGTATTCAGGTGTGAATAGCACCAGGTGTTCTGCCTCCCTCCTCCCCCTTTAAAAAGATATTAGCATTTATTAAAATGAGTGACGTGACAACCTTCTGAGTGACATGCACAGGTAGAAAATCTGCTTTAAGTCTCCAGCTAACACGCTAAGTTTTAGAGAACACTGAACAACTACTGATGCATTTCTTTGTTACACAAGAAAACAGTGCTTCCACAGCATATCCTCACTGTTCAAGTACAAAAATATCAGTTATGGGTAGTTAATAGTTATCAAAATTTTTATTGGTACAGAATGAAAGCAGCATTTACTCTTATTTTTTAAACCGTACATCATAAAATTCCCTAGTACATATCTGGAGGAGTAAAATAGGCTCTGTACTATTTACCTGCTATTGATCCTAAGTCCAGATTTAAATTCTTTCTTGGCCAAATACAAACAATATCATTAATAGCAAAGGGAAGGCAGTTCCTCAGTGTGAAAGGTCAGCATTTAAAGTTTTACTAAAGCACTATTTTTGAAACAAGACATCACTTAAATGTATAATTACGTACACTAAGAGTGGAAAACAAGTTTTTATTAACAAGAACTACTGAGACTGGGCATAAATGTCTTAACCACAAACCCTGGAAATATTGTGAATGCTTTGATGTGGTCCTTGGTGACAGAATAAAAACAATGAAGTATGGCTTTTCAATCTTCCTTTAAAAGCATATTTTGTATAATTTTTGTAGGCTTAAGTGATTTTAGAGGACCCCTAACATTTTCCTGTAACATCATTTTCTAATTAGAAGCATTAATTACATCAGTATATTAAGTCATTGTCTGACAGTTGATCATAAACAAAATACAGAAACCATTTGTTTTTGCTTTTTTTTTTCTTTAAATAAGGGAGGTATTCCTTTTCTAGTGAGAGCCATCCTACAGTACTACCAAACATTTCAGAGGTTACTACATAGCTTCTCAAATAAAATCCTCAACAGTTTTGTCTTCTAGCAGATATTCAAATCAAGCATATACAGAGAGCAAGTACAATCAAGTGCATACAGTTCAAAACTCTCTCTGAAACCTTGTTTTTACAATTACCCTCTGCAAAATAAAAGCCCCTCCTCGCCCCAGTGAGACAGGGGAGAAGGGGAAACAGGTCTGCCATTCATGTAGGAGTTTGGCTAGCATAAAGTTTTATTAAAGTTGTTAACAAAAATAGTTAAACTTTTTTTTTTTTTTTTTTTACAATTTAACATCCAGTCTGACAAAAGGCAAATCAATGAAAAAAATACAAAAAAGTAAAAAAGTGCACTACCGAGTCCAGTATTTTGCTTTAAAGTCATGTCACTTACAGTATATGAAAAATAAACCCAGAAGTGTAATTACTTTAAAATACACCGCTTCCATATTTCAGTATTTTACACATATATTCTATAGTGGAAGAGGAGATCTCTTAAAAACTTTACTCTTAAAATATTGAGGTGCATGTGCCAAGTGGGATAGACTTGGCAAGTTAAGTTGCAGTAGAGAATCCTTTCAAATTTGGCATTCCGTTTATACACCTTACCATGCCAGCAAGGTCTGTAGTACCTAAACCTTCTAGTAAGAACAGTAATTTTCTTTAATGTAGATTAACTAAATACAGACAACTACAAGAAACGGTGAGGTCAGCAATTCTATGGGATCTTAAGGAGATACAAGTCCTGATTTAGTCGTCAAATGGTACAATGTCACAACAAACTTTAAGGCCATGTTTTATTTGCTGATTAATGGACAAAAGGCAATGGATTCTCCCCCCCACCAAATATTTTCTTGAAAGTCTGTGCTCATAAAAATCATGAAAAGTTGGAAAGACTTAATTATTGAAACTTTAAATATATTTTACACAATCTTGTTTGTACAAAAATACAAGTTAAATATAAACATAAAGCAATCATGATAATTTTATGTAAATCCATTTTGTGATATTCTGTTATATATAAAAAAGTTTCTCAGCTCTGTCTCATTTGTGAAAAGATCAATACCAGATTGAGTCACTACTGGCAAAGGGCCCTAAAAAGCACACTTTAGCATTAAATACGTTTTACATTGTAAGTACCATTTCCTGATTTCATCTTTTCTAAAGACTGGCAAAAGATAGGGCAGTATGTCCATAAACCAACAAATAATTTGGCTACAATGTCATAAAACACAAACACACAAATCTGTACAGTAAACCCAGTAGCTATGCAGTACATACTTGTTACACACACATACACGGACAAGGAATGAAACTTAGTGAGACGCCATTTCTAGTTCACTGTTCTTCAGCCTGGCATTTTGTCTTACTTCATCAAATGAATACGACTTCGTTACCTTTCCGTTCTTAAATACTGTATGAAGGAGGTCCTGCAAGAAACACCACTGTTTTAGCAAGATTCGTTTGCCAAATGAACAAACAACACAGATTACACAAGCTACATATAAACTTAAAAGCAAGACTGATGAAACGAGAGTTTTTGACTGTCAACATACTACATCTTTTCAGCTCTGTCTGGTAACTTTCCCTAAAAGTGAGACAGAAGAAAGGATTTAGTCCATCCTGTGCACAGACAGAAGTTTTGTGCTGAGAAGTCCCTGAAGTAAGTTGTCCACATCAGGCCACAGACAAAAAAAATAAATCCATAAGCTAAATATATCCCACTAGACCAGCTAGTTGGAAAGGAGACAACCAACCAAATTTTAAGTACAATTAAATTAGAGATGTTTAGATTAAATCTTATTTTTCTCTACACCAATTACGGGGGAAAAAAAAAACCACACAACTCTTTTTCATGCAAAATGGACCATTAGGAAAATCTATAAAAATGTATTAAGAAGTGCTCACAAGTAGCACAGTGAAAGGGCAATACACATAGCTTTGCACAGAAAAGTTAGCACAAAAGCAATGTTGGACAGCTGCTTTCCCTGGTGACCTATTGACCCATGGCTTTAGGGAATCGGGGCCCACAAAGGAACATATCTCCCCACCATTTCCCAGAGTTCCAAAGAACCTGTACCACATATAAAACCTCCTCTAACATCCCACTACAGAAAACTACTTTATGAATTCTTTCCCCTGTCAAAAATGAAGGGACCACACATCAAGTTAATTCAGACCCCAAGGGATGTGACTGAGTTGTTTGGAAGACCTTCTTACCACTAACTCCCATTTGTGTGTACATATACCCCCCCACAAATATATTTATAGATATATATGAATGTGCATCACAAACAGATACATGCATATGTGTATACACAACTCTGAAAGTACACAGAATGGTTTGGGTTGGATGGGACCTTAAAGATCACCCAGTTCCAACCCCCTGCCATGGGCAGGGACACCTCTCACCAGACCAGGCTGCCCAAAGCCCCATCCAGCCTGGCCTTGGACGCTTACAGGGATGGGGCATCCACAGCTTCTCTGGGCAACTTGTTTTAGTGTCTTGCCACCCTCATAGTATAGGATTTCTTCCTTATATCTAATCTAAATCTACCCTATTTCTGTTTAAAGTAGTTATGCCTCGCCCTATTATTACACTCCCAGTTGGAGTCTTTTTTTTTGTTCTTAGGTCTTTGCATCAAGAGCACGTTATCTACAGAGTATATAACTGTTTGTCTTCTATGTTTAAATTTCTCAGAGATCTCACTTTTATGCTTAAACAGCATGCCTGGAAACATCCCTCTGCCTTGTAGCACAGAAATGTCCCTGTACGTACCAGAAAACTCAATTTTCCAGCTTTTAATGACTGAAGTGCAATTTGATAACGTGTTTACTTTCAGTACTCTTAATTCAGGAAGAGACTCAACATACAGTTCAGCATTCTGTTGCCAGTTCACTGAATACTTCAGATCTCCATCTGAAAAGCTGAGATTGGCCTAAAGATTGCACTTATTTTACTGAAATAGCACTTAATTTTGTGATTGTAAAGACTTAACAAGGGAACAGACTTTGTAGACTAATTTACATCTTGAAACTACTCCAGGTAGAGCATTACCACCTGAAGGAACTATTTACAAATCTCAATGCGAAAGTAGAAACAGGTTTAGTTAAGCCTGTCCACCTCCCTCCTCCTCAAGCTACTATTCAAATATATGACTCATACAAAAGTACTTTGTTAACATTTTCTCATAGAATATTCCAAGTAGAAAGGGACTCACAGGGGTCCAACTCCCAGCTTCACACAGGACCACCCAAAAATCAGACCAAGCGTCGTGTCTGAGAGCATTATCCAAACACGTCTTGAACTCTGTCAGGCTCGGTGCCATGCCCACTGCCCTGGGGAGCCTGTCCCAGTGCCCGACCACCCTCTGGGTGCAGAACCTTTCCCTAAGCCCCAGCCTGACCCTCCCCTGTCCCAGCTCCATGCCGTTCCCTCGGGTCCTGTCGCTGTCCCCAGAGAGCAGAGCTCAGCGCCTGCCCCTCCGCTCCCCTTGTGAGGGAGCTGCAGGCCGCCATGAGGCCTCCCCTCAGCCTGCTCTGCTCGGGGCTGAGCAAACCAAGGGACCTCAGCTGCTCCTTGTACATCTTGCCCTCTAGATCTTTAACCATTTTTGTTGCTCTCCTTTGGACACTCATAGTTTTTATGTCCTGCTACATTATGAGACACTAGTTTTGTGAAAAATAAGCATCAGTCTCTTATTTCTAAACACAAACAAAATAGAGTGAGCTAGTTTTCAAGCCTGAACATTCTACTAACATCCTAGCACTCTATTGTTACCAAATTTGGCACTGGGGACACTTCTGAAGTAGTGAGACAGGAGATGAACAAAAAGACAATTGGAAACAAGGTGTGAAATTAAGTTACAACCTGTCTTCTGTCAGTCAATTTTTGCATGAGGAATGATGTAATAAATCTTGACAATTCATACCTGTCCATACTCTTCAAGATCTCCCTTGCCTTCTTCAAGTGTCACATAATCTCCAGCGGGTGTCCTATGCAAAGACAGTCGGCCTTTCTTTGACCGTTTGTTTGGATCGGCTACTGGATCCTTGAAGACATTTACCTAAAATGAAAGGAACATCGGACTTTGTCAGACTTGTGTACCTTATGCTGATGGTGGTAATGTAACAGGAAACATGAAACAGTTTTCAAGAGGCCTCTACTGACAGCATAATGATAGATGTAGTAAGAGACATACCCCAAGACCGTTGGTCACCACGTAGCTACATTTGAAGGAACAGTTTAAGAGATCTCTGGTTAGTTTCTGCAACAACGCTCCGCCAGATCCAAAGGCGATATTCTCAATACTCCATTTATTCTTCTTCATTCCTTCCACAATCTAATAATAAAAAGAAAACTATGATGGAACATGCTTTTAGACCACGCCATTTTTTTCCATAAAATATACTACTACTTAAACAAGATGCTTTTACAGACAATTAAACCAACTAACATTCAGTTTCCAGGAGATATATGTAACAAGGCTGCCAATACTTGGCATACTGTTTGTGTTTTTCATTGCGATTACAGCACAGGATAATTATAGAAAGTTTTTGCTGAAAAACTATTACAATGCTGGCACATATCCTTTCCAAACTAGGGTAGCACAGCAATACAATGCCCAGACAATTAGAGAAAACAAAAGACTTCATGGGAGTTATTTCAGAGCCTTCTGATTTTTCAGAAATATGGGCAGTCCTCAAAGCATAGCTTGTGTCCTGAAACAAAGCAATCATCTTGCTCATCAACTCCAGAAAGATATTACCCGCTTTGACCAATGACTTCAGCAGAGCAGTTCTGAAAAAATATCACATCTAGAATTAAGATTGGCAATTTAGAGGATGGGAAATGGAAATACATAAAGTTGCTTAAAATGTTTGCCTTGGCATCTTCTCAAGCAGATACAGATTAACGTGAACTGCATGGGTATCAACAGTCAATTTAAAACTTACCACAGCACTCCCATCCTCCTCACCACACTCTATCCACACAAACATAGCATCCTCTAGCTTGGAGTCATGGGTGCTAGCTTAGTCATGCTCATAAGCAAGCAAGATTTGTTTCCCTGACCTGTCATCCCTATTGCAGACTGAAAAGGTGGCTTTGACCCCAATAAGAGTGTTTGAACCCCTATCTCCTAAATATTTCAATAACAAAAGTGGGTGAGAAAACTTCAGAGGAGGTGAAATAGCAAAATCCCATCCATCCAGAAAAAGGAAGGTGAGGAGCAGAACGGAAGCACACAATCCACATGGAACAGTGCAGAGTTTCAGAAATCAGTGTCATGTGAAATGGGGTAATCTTTTTTGTCCTCCTGCAAAGGAAAACACTACGGTAGCACTTAACACGACTGTTCTAGGAGTTACTGATGTGAAGTCATTTCTTCAAAGGACAGCTAAGGCAAAATCAAACTTTTATATGAAGGGAAAAAAAAAAAGACCACTCCAATTTTAGACAATGGTAAATGGGTAGTTAATGTAAACAAAAATATATAGTAGTTTTCTTTTTATTTATCCATTTAGTCACATGTAGACTGCCTGTCTCAAGGATACTCTCAAAGTCTGAATGCCTGACAGAAGCCAGCCAACACGAAAGGTGGCCTGCAGAGCCATAATTTGAGGGTACAGGTGGCCTGCAGAGCCATAATTTGAGGGTACACCTCGAACAATTTCCCACTAGATTTTTAGCAGATTTTCCCAGTAGAGATATCATCAGCGAGTCTTCCTCATCCCTGAGTAACTACTTACTCAGCCTCATCGAACAAACCAAGCAAAAGCAATCTCTGGCTCCACCTCTGTGACTTTTCTTAGGGAAACCCTTGGGTTTCAGGACTATGTCCTGAACAAATAC
Source organism: Anas platyrhynchos (assembly GCF_047663525.1). Taxonomy (NCBI): domain Eukaryota; kingdom Metazoa; phylum Chordata; class Aves; order Anseriformes; family Anatidae; genus Anas; species Anas platyrhynchos. Next base: position 14,588,260 of record NC_092587.1, read on the forward strand.
TGCCTCATTACGTGAAAATCCTGTGGATTTTTATAGTAGCCATTCCACCCTTTCAGACAGTGACCTTCTACAAAAGGAAGGTATGTTTTCAGGTGATTAAGTTCTGGAAGCAGTTTTAAAATGGGTATCCATGGAGGATAAGGGATTTAGTATCATCATGGTGCAAATGAGATTCTCCCTTAAGCACCTCAGAAGTTACTGAATGTGATAAAGGAAGGGTAAAAAAAGGGATTTTGAATACCCTTTCAACTATGAGACTCAATAAGACAGAAAGAAGCTAGCCTTGACTCCCGGACATGGCTCTGCTTATCTACACTGTCTTTTGAAAAGGGAGGTGTTGGTAAGCTCCACCTGGATTCTGAGCAAGTTCTGTCCAGACACTGACCAAGCCTGAAGTCAGGTAAACTGTTGGCCAAGCCTGAGCCAATATATTCTGCCCCACAACTTATCCAGTTTTATAGACAGGTCTGACACCGAATTCACTTGAATATGTCTGCAAGATTTAGGAAAACTACGTGGTATAAACAATACCCTGTGCCCATGCTTAGACTTCACATTCTTCAATACTTGGAGGATAACATATTCTACAGGTACAAGTATAACACAGCTGGGACGTGGCCGCTCAGCCCCTTTGCCTAGATAAGAAATGGGATCCCTCTTTCAGCTGGAAATCCTGATCTAATTTAGAGAGTTTGTTCATCTCATACTACAGGTACAACTTCTTACTTACCCCGGGTGAAGAACTTGCTTCTATCTTTCCATTCTCTATCAAGGAATTTCCTTAGACTGATCTTTGGCCAGTGAGGGGCAGAAGGGAAGGGAAATCTAAACTAAGCTGAAAGACAGTCCTGACTTCTACCAGTGACCCACGGCAGCGCCCCAGATTACAGCTTCCTCAGGTATGGAGAAGAGATGGCAAACAGAAGCAGTAATGGGGAAGAAGAAAAGCAGGAGATCCCAAACAACTAAATCCTCCAGAAGAAAAACAATGCAGAACAACTCATTGCCTCACACTCCCAAACTTATACAGAGAGCAGCTTCAGTGACAGGGTTTTGACTAGCTTGCCCTAACCATTATGAGCATGACTAATACATCAATTGTGACTCCAGGTTAGAGGATTTGTTTTTCTTTATAACCATTTAAAGACATCTGGAAATTGAATGTTCAAAGAAAATCCTTTGAAAGTGTAGTATATTGTGGAGTTAGCAGATTGGAATGATTTTTAAAAGTGAAAATGCTAGAAGAAAGTCAGAAAAGGTTCCTTACCTGTTCTACCAGCAATCCCTATTAAAACAAAGAATTTTAAAATCCAGTTTACACTCTGTTTTCTGTATTTTTCTTTCAGCTAGGTCTGATATTTAAATGAGACTCTTTGTCATTGCTCATTCTATGTTTTCCTATTGTACCAATTACCTTTCACCTGATCCATAACAACAGGTCGGTCTAAGGCTGATACGAAGTAATTAGAACAATCACTTGCATAGGTTTTAAGAGGGAAAAACAGATAGCCATGACAATGCATTCAAATTTGTTCATGTAAACTTCTTTATGAAAAAAAATGAAGAAACTTGGGTTTTGCTGACATAAAAGGAAAGAAATCCACGACATCTTAAACATGACCAAAATTAGGCTGCAAGCTCGTGGCCTTTTTGCTCCAAAAATAGTTGTTGCTGCCAAATGAGAAGTGTCTCTTTCTTCCTTTTCTGCTTCCCCCAACTCAGGACAACAGTTTGGTTTTACTCTTTTGTTGTACTGGTGGTTACTGGCCCCTTTCATGAGTCAATGTTGTTCATTAAAACAAAAGAAAATTGGTTTTGGCCAAGTTCATTCGCTGCTACATTTGTGGGCTAAATTTGTTTAATGACCAGAGCTGACATGAGGTGCAGAGCAAGATTACAGAATCAGAAAAGGATCAGAAGGCGGCCACTAAGCAGCAATGAGTTCTGTCAGCTCCGTAAGCCTTGAGGAACCGAATCCTCAACCCCCTTCTATATATTCCAGATAAGACTTTTCCTCATAATCAGCCACAGTTTGATTGAGAAAGATACATGAACAGGCAGATCATCTAAACAAAGAACTTCTCCTTCTGCCTCTTATCCTCTCCCATTAGCTACTAGAATTAATTTCCTGCTCTGTTTAGAGCTTGGAGTTCATTTTATCCTCTAACACAAATACTTGAACAATAGTTTTGTCATTTCCACAGAATGGCTGAAGTTGGAAAGGACCTCTGGAGGCCACCTGGCCCAACCCCCTGCTTGCCCTGGAGCAGGTTGCCCAGGACTACCTCACGTCCAGGCAGCTTTTGAAGATTTCCAAGGAGGAGAATTCACAACCTCCCTGGGCAGCCTGTGCCAGTGCTTAGTCACACAAACAGTACAAAAGTGCTGCTTGATGTTCTGGCAGAACCTCTTTTGTTTCAGTTTGTGCCCATTGCTTCTTGTCCTGGCACTGGCCACCATCAAAAACAGTCTGGCTTCATCGTCTTTGCCCTCTCCCTTCAGGTATTTATAGACATTGCTGAGATCCCCCTGAGGGATCCGTCCTCTTCTGCAGGCTGAACAAGCTTTCTCAGCTTCTCCTCATAGGAGAGGTGCTCTGCTCCCTTCAGTATCTTTGTGGCCCACTGTTTGAGTACAATCAATACTACATGAGCTTGCCTCTACAAATTTTGCCAGGTGTAACCTACAAAGTGAAGTTTTTGAGTTCCTTACAGAAAAGGATTACTGTTCCCATTTTTTTCCTGTCACAGACACAGGAAAATCTCTACAAGTACATATTTTGCCTAACACAGGCATCAAGTCACGCTTAAATCCTGTTTAACAGTCATTGAGAAGTTATTAATAAGTCTCTTCCCTTAGTATCTAACCATAAGACTTCCTTTCTAGTTATTAACCTCTCATGCTTGTGTTTCATTAAGCTTATTAGCACAAATTATTCTCAAAAAGCCACAGGAAGAAAACAAATTTGCTTCAAAGGCTATAGGAACAAAACTACGGTGCGTAACTGCAGTACAGCTGGCACATCAGGAAACAATGTCAGTATTAACTGCTCTCTAAGGATGTGAGTGACAAACATCTTTGGAATTCTGTGGTTGAGCTTAACATGATGTGCCCATGTTAAATATGCAGATAGTTTCACGCCAGTGAGAAAATAAGCTTGCTATCCTCTCTTACCTAATTTGAGAAGCAGCAAAAGTCAACTTTGTTAAGAAGAGTCTAAAGGTGTGCCAGCCTCGGAAGCTAGGACAAGGTTCAATAAAATCCAGTGAAATTCATCTGAAGTTTATCCAACTTATTTCTGGTTTGGAACTCCAGTACAGTTAATGATGAAGGACCCAGGACAAGCCTGACAAAATCAAGTCCTCCTCCCCCTCATCATCTGCAGCCTATACCTTTATAACTGCATTATATTAGTATCTCTATCTAGCAAACAGTGGTCAATCTGTAACTAGTTTCTAGCACACAGCATCCACTGAAGAACTATTTTTTTTTGATCTTACTGAAATTGCCCTTTTTGTATTATTACTAAGAATTTGTGTATTTACCAGACTCAAACATCAGTGGTGCAACATAGTCCAATTTGATTCAGACCACAGACCTGTAATTCACAATTTCTGGGGCTTTCAACAATCTTTATTCCATTAGCTGCCAAATCAGTAGACTCCTTACCTCCATTATGTTCATTTTTAAATGGTCACCTTCACAAAACACACCTTCAAAATCTGAGTGCAAGCACTCTTCAGAACATACATAACTGATGAGCTAAACCAGTTAATTACTACTATTGCTACAGCACAGCAGTCATGCAGTGTGCTTTAGGTATCAATGAAAGGACCAAATACTGCCAGGTTTTGATTTGAATTAGGCTTGACAAGCAGGATAAAAGCAAACAAAGGGATAGACAGTGGGAGTAGAACGGTTACGACAGTAAGATTAGGATATGCCTCTTAGTTTTTTATGCATCTTAATAACTCCCTGTGGGCTTTTAATGAATGCATTTTATGCGTTAGGGTATCATTGCCAGTGTCTAGGATGAAGGGCAGGGTGGGGTCAGTACAGAAGCTGCAACACCTGACTAGTCATAACAGATTCCAGATGAAACAGCAATATAACCAGCGTCACCCTTATACACGAACAGGATCTCCTACCTCTTGCAACGTGTTGATATCCACACCATCCCCTTGAATAACTCTGAGATAGGGTGGCAGCAGTTTGTAGCCTTTAGAGTTCTCTGTAATGGGAAACTTCTTCCCTAAGATCTCCAAGACCTATGGGAAGGAGAAGGGAAATAGCTCAAAATAAAAATAAAAATCTGCCATTCCAGTAAAGAAACCAATTTCCACATTTGATTCATGCTAAAAACAAACCATAACAAACCAAACAAATAAAAAAAAAAAAAACAAAACCCAAGCACAAATTCATGAGTATGCCCATGTATCCTGCTCTAAATATATCCCTGTAGATATACAAACAAAAAGCATGCCAGCCATTGTAGCAAAAGGTGTTAGATTAAAGCAGTCACAGAATATGTAGCCTTTATGCATTTGTACCCAAAAGCTATCAGATCCATGCTGCCCTCCTTTCTCTCTTCAGTTGTGTCATTTATTGCTATTCATGAGTCAGCTGAATATTCTGCTCTTCCTTTGACCTCCATTAAGATAGTGAATGAGGCTTTCAGTTTTCTAAGATTCTGTTAGCCATCAATAATTAAAATTAAACTCTCCAGATGGGATTTTTCTTATCAGCTCTGAGAAAGATTATTCAAAGTTCCTATTTGTTATGTCATTTGCCCCAAAGGGAAAAAAAAAAGTGTTCAAAGCTATATGGATCTGATAGACTACCAACATACCTAAAATCTCCCCTACTTTCTTATTAAAACAGTATTGAGAGCTCCTCAAATTCAGAAGGTAACAACAACTTTTGTTGTAAAATCGCAACAATCATCATTCTCTCTCTACAGCTAGAAGGCAAGAAATACTTTTCAACTTAAAGGTCATGTCACTGACTTAAACGGAAGTGTTACAAAAGGGAGAAGAGCACTAAATATGTATTTGTAGCATAAAATAGCAAAATTACATTAATACAGGACTCCAAGATACCTAATCTTGGAGGTAAAATGTCTTACTTGCCTAGCATTTATCAATACTCAAGTTTTTTCTCCCTTTTATTTGGTACTAAGTGACGAAATACTTCTTTATAGAATCATTCCAGCATCATTAGTCCATCAAAACTGGTAACTCTTGTAAAGGCTTCAAGGAACGGTATGCAAGAATGGTTTTGAAGAAAACAATAAAAACATTCAGATTGCAAAACAGTTGCCATATCTACATTTAAATAAGGTAAACATTTAGATTTTTCATAGATAAAAAAAATCCAAAGCATAATAAACATACTAAGTTAGAATATTTTTTTCCTATGTTTACTGGCCTGTCATTACAAAACAAAAAATTGTCCTTCCCAATCACGTATACAAATGACTTCAAGAAAACATTACCTTTAAAACAGTGTCAAGAGGATTCCCAGAATCTGGTCTAATAATAAGTGGCGCCTCTGGACTTCGGGCTTCAATTATATGCCTTAAGTCATCACCCCATATTTTTTCACAAGCATTGTAAATGTCGTAGCTGTCGCTAACCACAGATACAGGCACTGAAGAAAACTGTGTTACTATGTGTTCAAAAGCATCTTTTTCGTGATCTTTCCCCCAAGCCGTTATAGTACTGTGAAGTCAATTGAAAAATACGTATTAGAGGAGCATTTGCATTAAATCACACATCCTCACATCCTGTACTTTCTACAAGAAATAATTCAGGATAACGATAGGCAATGTGATTACAGGAGAGCACAAACTATGTGTTTATCAGCTCTGTGCTACACTGATAGTAAATGCATTAACAGCAACCTGGATTCATCTTTGCAACTCAAACACTGGGCACATGAAACTTCTTTCACGTTACTTTTTAAAAAAAAAAAAATATCAAAAAAAACCTTTTGTTAGAGTTTCTCTTAAATTTGACATTCAGACGATTAGGGAACTACAAATTCAAGAACAGACCATCTGCTCTGGCAACCTCAGACCATAAAAAGGGAAGTTGAGAACTAGCAGCATAAATAAGAAAAAAACTTAAACAGAAAATTTATTTGCCTTTTTTGTATAATGATTTAAAGCCATTAAGCTCACTGATACAAAGGTTCTTCTACAGGAACCTCAGAGCATTACCCTTGGTACAAGGGTACAGGCAAGCATATCAAACAGACTTGTTCTTAGAGGTACTAGGTTACTGAATGCCAGCTGATCTGCAGCAGCTGCCTGTACGTGGCTGTTGTAGAGCAGCAGACATAACTTTCATCAATAACTTGTGTGTGAACACTAAATGCACGCATACCAAGTGTAGGTGTGCAGTAAGAGCTAGTGTGCATTGAATTTGTACCATAAAATACTAGCATTGACTTTGTACATGAGCCCAATCTTCATGGTAATGAAGATTCAAAAAATTCTTTTCCAGGAGGTTGGGGCACTCACAGGAACCACCCTGGTGGTGTACCAGAAGTGAACACTACACACACAACACAACTTCACCCTGGAAGTTGTGGAACAGCAGAACAATTCTGGAACAATTTGGGTCTCTTGCACAAGACTCTTCTGTTGTTCTAGCTTGAAAAGAGTTATTGCAGTCTGTATTTGGCAATACAAACTAACACACTAAAGCTGTCTGCTCTCATACTACCACTTCAACTTGCTGTACAAAAGATGCTTCCACATGTTTCCTTTCATTACAAAGGATTTTATAGTCGCTTTATTAATCATTTTTTGATTTAACTGTAGTATTAAGATAATCAGAGATGAGTCAGACAAATTTTGTTATATCTACTGATCAAGCAGCAGTTTTAGAACAGCACTATTGCAATGGTCCAGAAAATTATATGAAGTGATGTACCTTCAAAGATAATCATGTTAGAACTAATCACTTGAACTTGTGTTATCTATCTTACAATTCTGACTGAAAATAACCCTATTCAAAAGAACTGCATTTGCACTTGCTAGGAGAAAAACACAACTGGCCCTTCCTTTATATTGTGCTCATTTCAGTATGCAGAGACACACACAAGTGAAATCCAAAGATTTGCACTCACTCCTGACCTTGTACACGATTCCTATCTCAACACCAAGAGCTCTTCCTTCATCTCAATTACCTGTTTGAGACCAGTTCCTTACTCTCAAGCTTGTGAACAACTCAGTGCAAGATTAAGGATCAATTGGCTGAATTAGTTACGCTGATAGGAAGCTTTAGAACAGCCTCTTTCAGAGGGAGAACATGATCTGTGAAAGCCTAAAGGTGCATCTTACACAATTTTTCATGCTACTATTTTATGTTTAGAACAAATTTAAAGTTCATAACATGAATCCTCAATAACTACTTTTGCCTGTAAGCCCCCAAGTCCATTCTAAAAATCACCTACATGTAGAATCACAGAATCACTGAATATCCTGATTGGAAGGGAGCCACAATGATCATTGAGTTCAACTCCTACTTTACTTAGACTGTGTTAAGAAGTTTATAGTTAAAAACATTTAAAAAAAAAACATTTTGAGTTAAAAAAAAAAAACATACCATTGCTATGCCCCTAGAACATGCAGAAGACATCAGTATCGAACTTTAGCCATTATAGCTGAGTCAGTCATGGCTAATACTGTGTGGTATAAATGAAACAGTTTAAGCCTGCCTCATCCTTTTAAGTGAAAAAATTCTGAATACAAAGATGAGTAAGTTTAACAACATGTAACTTTTCTATTTAAAAAAAAAAAAAGTTTTGATAGCCAAAAATCTTACCTGTGTTCAGCAGCTGGAACAGAATACCCTGGAACCGGATCTTTTGTTCCATAGTATTTTTTAATTAATGCAATTCCAGCTACAGTGTCTGTTCCTTTGAAGTTCACCAAATGAGCTGACGCTCCTATTCCTGCAGTCTGAAAAAGATGCAGCTCTCAGTTGCCAGGCCAAATATAGAAGCCTAAAACCAGTTACTGGCTAGCACTAGATTGAAGCAAAACTTTGACTCAGTTCCTGTTTCACCAATACACTCTTAATGCATTTACACAGGAAAGACAGTTTCTACGTCGAAGAAAGCTCTCCCAGCTTAGTACTCAGACACAGCTCAGACACACCCACCCACCCAGATTTACCCACTCCACATAAGCCCAAATGCAGTGCTCTTGTGTATTCACAATTTCACTGCTGCACATAGATGTAACTGTTAACAAATACATGCTGCTATCCCTTATAGTTAAGAAGGATCAGGCTTCTCCAATTACTAGAAAAGTAGCATTACCTCTTGTGAAGAAACTCCTCTGTAGCCGAAGTCATGCAGTTTATATTCCAGTCCTTCTAAGCTGCCAGAAGTCTCCAGCAAATACTTGGCCAAAATCTTTTTCTGCTCTCTAGAATTTGTAGCTACTGTGATTGGATACCATGACTGAACAAGAATAGTCTAAAACAAAACCCAACACATTATTAGGTGCAAGTTTGCTTAGGATTCCAAAATCCCCACTTGGTATTTAATCAGTTGCAAAAAGGGCTATTTATTTTCATCACCCATTCAGAAAGTACTGATGGCTCCAACATTTTGCTTTAGGTTAAAGTAATTTGCCTTTATAATACCTTTATAAGGTAGGGTAAGTACTGGCCATCTTGGGACTTATTGCTCCCAAGCTACAGACATTTATCTCCCTTCCTCCTCTTTTCCTCATTAATAAAAGTACTGCTGTGAATTTCCTGTAAAAACTATTACAGTCACTTGCCAGGTAGTGGGAAAAGGTAAGCACTGAAGAAAGAATCCAGGCTTACTTAAAGCAAAAGATGAAAGCTGCTAGACAATCTCTTTAAGCCATTAAGGGATTCAACCCTTAAATTAAGTGCGTTAATATTTGTTTAGAAAAATATACTAGCCTTCCAAAACTGACCTCAATCCAATTTGTGAGCCAGTAGCATTCTGGATCTGTGTTTTCTACTGTGAAGAGAACATTTCCTCTGGGAATGACAGAGCCCTCAGGAACCGCTTTTATTTCAATAGGAAGATGACCATCATATTTCTGTGTGAGAAACAGCAATATTGTTAGGTAACAGGAACGTTGAAACCTACTTCTCATACTTAACTGCAGTGGATAAAAGTCAGTCTGTGAGTTTATTGATAAAGCTTTTTAGTTTTTTCTTTATACCTTAAAAATAATTCAGTTTGTTTATATATTGACCAATCCAAATGAGTAAGAAAAACGCATAAAAAAAACTCCATAACCTAAAAAATAAATTATATAGAGTATCTTTATCAATCCAAATTCTGGTTATCACTTTCGTTCCTTGGTGCATAAAAGCTTAAATAGTCAATAAAAATAAATATGCTCTATTCACAGAACAAGAAATATCTGCTATTCGGTTTTCACATGAAGAAAGCAAAAAATCCCAACTGTTTAGCTATTATGTAGACCTTAAACAAAAATCGCTAGTTTTGCTTGGTCTAGATGCGTGCTTTGTTAATTTATTAGAGTAGGATCTATTTAGCATCTATCAAAAAGAATATTTTGTCATCTCAACTATTCACTACACATGAAATCCAATCCTGAAGTGTCATTCTTCTGTCAAATTCAGTCTTTCATCCCTGAAAGAATATTTTGTGGAGTATGCCTTCTGCAAAAGAGTAAGTTGCAAACAGTAGTTCTAAAACAGTAATTATAACTTTGCAAGCTAAACTGACAATACTTAAAACATTTTGCACGTCAGTACTTTTTGACAGAAATCTTCGCGTGATATTACTTCTTTAAAAGTAACGAAAATTGTTACCAGTGCCCCAAACTCAACAAAGATCTTTTCTATACTATAGTTAAAAGGTTTCTTCTGAAGTGTAAGATGCTGAAGCAAGTTGCGTTTACATACCACGCAGGGTTTAGTTGTCAGATTTGGAGATAACAGCTTTGGTTTAATAAAGTATAAAGAGGCCTTCAAAAAGGCTCAAAATTATGTATTACTGATTTAATCAGAAGTAAACTTAGTGGAAAAACAAAACAGATTTAAAAGTTGCTAAAGGTGTTCATTTTGTCCACAGAAAAAGCAACAGGGTCGTGTCATAACACTATAGCACCATTCATCAAAATACTGTAATTCATCATAATGCTATAGCATCTTTCACAATTTTCAGGTAGAGTCAGCTTCCTTCTGTAATGAGGTATCTCCTGAATGTACGCAGAGTGTGTCTGGTAAGCATTTCACACAAAAATCGTAATTTATATCCTTTTTAGCCCAGATCAACTCCATATGTTCAGGGCTTACATCTCTAATGCTCCTCACCAGCTCCTGTTTGCTTCCAGCCTCTACCCCATCCCCTCATTCCACAGGAATCCCATTCCTCCTTTCCATCCCCTCCATCCTATAGGTATTTACTTCTTCATTTACTCTGTACAAGTTCATGTACATACATTTCAAATTCATTTTGGCATGTCACTCATACAGCCATTGCTCCCTCCACTTTACCTAACACAACATACTAGTTAACAGTCAGAGAGAGCAGGCAGTAGTAGAGATGGGTAGAGGAACATCTCTGGGTGCTCGTAAGGGCAGACAAGCACCCAAAGGGAACAAACCATTCCACTTTGTGTGCCATTAGCATCTAAGAACAACATGGAAATTGTATTTGTTTTTTATATATGTATTGTTTTAGCAAGAAAATCTGACCAAGGAATAAAGAACACAAGGAATAAAGTACACAGAGGGCGCTTGGGAAGGCTATTTTGAATAAGCCATTGAAACAGGTTTAGTTAAACCATATCAAAACTCAGTGTGGACAGACATGCAGCATTAACAAGGTATTGATTCAGTTTAGCCCAAGAGGGGTCAAGATTAAATAGAGATTAGTGTAGCCCACAATCTATAACATAACTTAAAAATATGTCTTTAATTCACAACTGTAGTTGTTTCAAACAGATACAAGTGCTCTACAAACATCTAAGTCCCTCTTAGAGAACAATGTTATTTACCTCGCTGCCATTTTCAACACTTAAATTCACTTTTCTGTTTTGCACTCCTTATGGCTCACCCTTATTGCAAGATGACATCCAGATATATTCGCAGATGCCACCAAAAAATACATTCAGTCAGGGTATCCACATGAAAATAAATGCAAAAGGCTAAAAATTGTGTTGTCAAGCATCAAATGCCATTCATAAGAATCCACAATGAAACCTGGTATTTAATTCACCAGCAGAAATTAGAACTCTGATGAGTGTTACTACTCTGAATCTGCTGGCTTTACACAGAAGAGATATTTGCAATTACTTGAAGACTGCTACATTTTAAACAAAAGGGAAAGAGGAAAATTGAGGAAATACTTGGGAAGATTTCTGTGTCAAATCCTCAAGCCTTGTATTTCATAATGAAGTTCAACTTAAGTATCTCTGGAAAATGTAGGAAACAATTGAACAAAACACATTTTCTGGAACTATTTACACATACAAGAAGTTGTAATGCTTCCTGCATTGGAATAAAAATGGTTATGATTAGTTACAGAAAGCAATATAAATGATGCAACCAACCACTAAGCACTATATTATAAATGGAGACTTGCCAATAAGCCCCCACTTATTCTAACTGGCTGACAGCAGCCATAAATCCTTATTACCTGCAAAGCTGTATTTGGCATCCAAAAGGATGAAAATTGTTTTTCCTCCATGGACTTGCAATTATATGATTATTCTCTGACTGCTTCTACTCCCTGTACACTGTATGAAAAAGCTAAATTTACCCACACCTTGGTATTACGGTTAAAATATCTTGATTTAAAGAAGAGACTGTGAAATTTATTTTACAGTTTATACATAAATCCTTCAGGATGACCTTGCATTATTTTCATAAATTTTTACCTCCAGAATATAGTTCCATCCCTTTTCATTGAAGACGTCGTCTTGAAAGTGCTCCCTATACACTTCTTTGGCTTCCTTGATTTTCTCTTTGGTTACCACTTTACCTGTGGTTCCAGAAACAAATGAAAGATTAGGAAATACTAACAAATAGGTTCAGACACAGAAAAGTTACTTTGCCTCAAAAAAATAACAACACAGGAAACATGTCAAGTGCAGTAAATCAGCTATGCTCAAACCAAATTTAAGTTATTACATAGATTAGGATGCTAAGGGAACTGGGGTCAGCAGGTGACTCAAGAAAAGTTTCAGCTTTCTATTTTATGATGGTTAATAACCTGTCAAGGGTTTTGTTTATCTGTGGCTTTCCTGGAGGAGCGTGACGATTGTGCAACTCAGCACACAGAAGACACAACCTGACTAGCTCAGGTCTCAAGCTATGCTGCTCCAGAAAGAATCCCTATAGAGGCCTTAAAAAATCAGATTAAGCACTTCTGTGACACAAACAGACAGACTAACCGCATTACTTGAATCATTGCTGCTGCTTTGTGACCAATCTTTTATTTGCAATGTTAGAGAACAATCCTCAGATTGCTACAGAAAAGATTATCAAGCGCTTTGATTTTAGTCTAATTCCAATATCTGGCAGAACTTGCAGAGAGATTTACGAATTCTGGTTCAAGATAAAAGACAAGTAAGCTATATGGCTAAAGTTGTCCTTCCCAAGCCTGGCAGAAGGCAATTTGCATTTGGGTCAGAACAGATGACATTCACACATAATGCAAAAAAGCAAGCGAAGTCTTAAATGCCACCATGGATTTTTCAGATGTTACTCTTAAAATTGTCAATATTGAAAACATGTTCACATGTAGCTGCCTTGTTCAGCAATCTGAGTGGCAACAAAAATCTAAGGGAAATTAACATTACTGCCTTACACACTAAATAAATCAGCAAATAGACTAAAATTCATGTTCAAAATATGAAGTGTACCTCCGTGTGGTTCTATGAAGTCTTGTTCCACTTCAATTCATTTCAATTTAACCCCCTGAAGTATGGATACAAACACCTCTTTGTTTTTAGTAACTCATTGTCACAAAGAAACAGTAGAATGGTGCCTGAATTTAGAAGTCAGTACTTTTTTAACAAGGGCGGTCATCTCATTTTCAAAATCACATAAATAAAATCTTATGCCTGCCAATACCTGTACTGCACCAAAATAGTCTGGAATTGTTTAAAATTCTACAACTCCAGAAAGACTTCAGAAAAATTAAGGTATTTATTTTCAGGTAAAGTTTCACTTTTGAGTCAGTTACCTTTTAAGTATTTATTCAGAATGTATTGCAAGCCATAAAAAACGGTTTCTTCGTATTTCACTTTCCTTAATTTGGAATTTTCCGTCTTCTTTTCACGACATTCGAAGTAGGAATATACTTTGCTTGTGTTAGGTGGATATTGCTTGTAGTGTGTAACCTACGTTAAGAAAAACTTCAGTAAGTACTTGAAACAACACTGCAAAAAGAGAAATCAAAAGTCATTGGGCAATATTAGGGTTTGCAGCAGAGCTCTTTGTATGTTAAAGCTTACAGTAACTCCAACTCTTCTGGACTATTCCCTGTTTACACTCTACAGTCAGCAAGTCTTTGGGGGATTTCCCACTTCTTCAGTTTTCAGTTCAGAGGTCTGTCTCCTTTATCTTATTTTTTGCTTCCGTAACAGGCCTTTTTCCCCAGTAGCCTTCATGGCCAGCACTCAACCAGGAAGGACACAGGCTGGGATTTTAGGATCAGCACTGGGCACTGACCTACCTACCCAGGCAGTTTTCACTCCACCAGGCTTTGGCCAAGCCCAAGAGCTGTCTTCCACTACCAACATGGAGGTCTCTGCTTGTAGTTAAGTGCTGAAGGCTATAATCACGCAATTCAGGTGAAAGCCATCGAGACTCAAGAAGGCACCGACAATGGCACCTACCCAAGCGTCCCATTATCCACGGGCAGAGTGCATTTCTCAAGCTGAGATTATGTTAAAGCCAGCTTACAAACCTGTTACTGCTGGTAATGCTGTTACGAGATCTGCTTGGGGTTTGTACCTCCCCTTTTGTACTTTTTTCCAATTTCTGACAAAGTTCACATTTGGCATAGAGGAAGCATGAAAAGTTGCAGTCTGAAAGCGTGTACCACATGGAAATTGGTCACACGAACATATCCAGGTAAGCTGGATTCAGCCACACCAGCTTTTATTAACTACTAGTAATTAATAAACCTACCCATAAATTTACTTAGGGTAATGTGTTGTTTGAAACAGCTACACTTTTAACATTAGCAACTTAAATCTGCAAAATTGTTATCTACTAGTATGTAAAAAGCAAATCCCATGCAAAACCTCTAATTCCATATTACACACACACACACAAAGTGATGTAACGTTGATATTGTAAATCTGAATGTTGAAATTACAGGACACATAAAGCAGCTTAAGGCATACCCAGAGGTGAGGTATCAACATTTTTTCTAAAATTATTAAGAAAAGTCTGTGAACAAGTCTATGCACTCCATAAGAGAAAACTGTTCCTACAGCTGAGTAAAGCAACATCACACACAAGAACAAAACTTGAAAAAGGCATGAAATACATGTCTGGATTTTTCTGAAATGTCCACATTTATTATCTCAACTACGAGTTACACTTGCTGCTATTCCTTACTCCAAACCATCCTAAAGAGTGTCCTTTCCAACACCACACTGAATTAGAAAAAGGACAGTTTAGCATTGTCCTGTCTTTTTAAAATGCACCTCTGACACTTTCAAAGTAAAACATGTGAAAGTTTCCCTTACCTGTATTGATAAAATTGTCTATTAAAGGATTTAAAAAACAGTTTTGAATCTCCAAAGGGAGAATGCCTACTGCTAATCACGTCAAAACCAAAGCCAAAAACTGCCCAACAGATTTGGTTTCTATTAGGAAAAGACTCACCCCACTATTTGCAACATGCCCGCTCCCAGTTCTAGGCAGAACTCCCAACAAAGTGAATCCCAGTGCCAGCCCAGGCAGTTCTGCTCACCCCATTACCACATGCACAAAACCACAACCACACAAAACCACACAACAATCCAAAAAACCTACCACGGAGCAGTCTAACAATACACTGTTTGTCACGTCTTGCTGACTAACCAGAGTATGGGCACCCACACAATCCCCTAACGTGAAAAAATTTGTTCTTTTTTGTGAGCACGTAAGGGACAGGACTTTAAGCTGGGGCTTCTCGTTTGATTATATCACTTGGGAACTCCGGTTAACTTGATTTTCATTCTTCATCCTATTTGCATGCTACAGCTTCATGATTTCAGAAGCACTCGACAGAGCGCGCCAGCTCCAAATGCACACAGCCAGCGTCCCCCGAACAATTCCCCAAACCAATACCTTGATTTCTTGAATATGATCTGGAACAAAAAGATGCAATGTTGTTGTTTTATCCACAATGGCTCAAGCAAGGTAAAAAAAACCCACAAACAAACCAAACCTACATCCACATGGGACTGCCAAATCAAGTCTCTTTAACAAAGTTTAATTATCCAAGTTACAAAGGCAGGTTGCTGAAGTTAGCACCTACATTATCATGAAAACTTGCATGACCCTGAGGTACCAGCTTAAAAAAAAGACAACTCTGGCTTTTGCTGTTCCAAGGCATCTCCTCCAGCTAAACATTTCTCTCTGTCAATGGGATACAGGCCCCAGATTCACTTCAGATGTGCAGCGCACACAGTGAGTTGGTGCCACCTTCCCCTGGCACATTTCAATGCGGTTTTCCTCATGGACTTCCCATCCTAGCTGTGCTTTGAAGCATGATCCCAAAACACGGTGCTCTGGCTGTAGACTGGAAGCTGAATGTTGAAACCCAGCTGGAAAGCCAACAGCCCTATTAATCCTTTAAGGAGCATGCCTGGGGAAACAGCTCCATCAAACCACCTTGCTGGCAGTTTCAACCTAAAAAAGATGCACTCAAGTTCCTCAAACAGTAAATCACAGGTTTAGATTTTTTTTTCTGACTTTGGATTAGATCTTAATCTGAAAGTGTATATCCACTAGCTTCCAGAAAAGTTCTCTAAGGATGACAACCTAGATAAAAATTGCTTGTGAAAGAAGTGTCAGTTTATCAATTAAATTTCATCAAGTACCTGAAAGATGATTTATTTTCCAACAGTTACATGTGTAACATTTAATTCTATTCTTCACATACTAGAATCTATTTGGACAGTGAAAAATACACATCCTTGGCAATTAGGATATTTCACATCTAAGCAAACTTCACCTTTGCAATCTTAAAATATCTTATGCTTGTCTTTGATGCTCTACAGAGCTATTGGTTTTAGCTACAAAAATCAAAATCCCCACTGGGCGTCCGCAAGGATCTCACAGACTTCTCGGTACTTAAAGGCACAAGCACAGCATGAAAGGCCCAAATCTTCCCACCACTGCTTACTCCAGGTGTGTGAGAAGTCATCCACAAGAGCCATTTCCCCTGTTCTCGACGGGTTCAGCAGGAGCTGCAGCTCTCTGGATCCATTCCCAACCCTCCAGGTCCCTGCTGTGCTAAGTCACGGTGTCACCCTGAGCCTCCAGCACGCAGCCATCAGCCAGAGGGCACTCGTCTGGCCCCAGCTGTGCCTGCAAGCTACCAGGCAGGGCATAGAAGGTGCCTAGGAGGCACATCTGTCTAATAAGCATCACCACAGCTCTCACCATTAGCAGGGATTTCTGGATGTCTGGGAGGTAGGAAATTAATAGCCATGCACCAGAGTGATGGGCAGGCACTTGGATACGTAGTCAAATGTCTGGGGTAGAAAATAAATGAAATATGAGGAAGGATCAAGCCCTAGGGAGTGGGAACGCTCACAGAAGAGACAGAGCGCCAGTGGAAAACAAATCAAAACAAACTCTACAACCAACCACACAAACAGAACTACAAGGCGCTTGCACAAGGAAAAGTACACTTTGAAAATTGCCAGAGCTGCCCTTGTCGTCAGATGTTTTGATTCTCTCTGTATTCTACTTAAGAGTAGAAAAAACAATTCCTGACAACGGGTGGCATTTGAAATGTGTTTTATGTGATTTACAGATTGAGACAGCATTGGTAAACCCATGCTTTCGGGTAGGGGATGACAGAAGCTGGACCTGTACAGACAGGCTCTCGATAAGCAGAAGTGACTAGAAACTCAACAGAAAACCCCTGTTCTACAGAAACAAACAGAAACCAAACCAAAGTCCCAGTAGGGGATTAAGAGACCCCTTACAAAAAAAAACCATCACCATCACCACCACCAAAAAAAAACAGAACTCCAAAATATCTTCTAATGCCTTTTGGTACTTAGTTCAAGACTGTGGTTTAGGTTTTGTCCACTCCAAGTCTGACAACCAGCCATCTACAACAAGGTTATGTACTAGGACTGCACCTATCCTCCAGTTGTGATTGCTCCTTATTAAATTTAATCCAAGAAAAGGTGCATGCTGGGCAAGGAACACCTCTGTGAGGACTTCATCTGTGTAGCTAAATCTAGTCAGCCATCTGAGAAGAACATAAAGCACAAATCAGATTTGGGTCAGGCATCCAAGGAAACACCCCAAGAAAACACCCAATATTAAAGTCACATTTTAAGAGAAATGAATTAACAGGTACTCATAACAAAACAGGGAGAACTGAGGCAAAGGGCTGTATTAAATCTTTTTTTAGGCTAGATGATAAACCCTTTGGAGTAACAGCCTGCGTTTATAAGCTTTGATGTACAGGAGTTCGCAGTAAAACTACTTTAAAAAGGTTGTTTAAGTCTATACACATCAAGCATTTGAGAACAGGAGGGGAACCAGGTCTGACGTAAGTACAGGAGTCAGGTGTGGCCAAATTCTCCAGCAGTGGTTTATTCCTGATGTTCAACACGCTGATACCACAAACCATCAGAAAGATGCCTCTGAGCCCCGTCTGCAGCAAAGAAAACAAAACGCAGAGATCTACCAGCAGGGTCTGGCCTGTACTGTAACTCCACGAGTGATAAGATAACGCCAGTTCAACTACGAAGGTACTTGAATTTTCTGGGATAGTTGAAAACTATTGCAAAATAGATACAGAACAGCCCAGCTACTGAAACCAAGGCAGAAACACAGCATCAGGGGGAAACTAGGGAGAATCAGGGAGAAAATAAGCCTGAAGGAATGTGGAATGAAGGAAGTTAGTAGATGGGCAATGCAACTGGGTCACTTCAGGATCTGCAAAAAGTTATTAGGGCACAAATTATGGCTTGCTCACCACTGCTAGCCTCGTTCATACACCAAAATGGGCTATATCCATGTCAGTATAGGTAAGAATTGTTGTAAGTGACAAAAAGAAGAGCCAAAGTTGTAGGATGAGGTGTCAGAACGGCTCGTTGAACTAACTAGTGCTGGAAGAGATGTGTTTGGGGGATCCTCACCCCCACATACAACCCGCTGAATGAGGTGACTTTACTACAGGGCGGCTTCAGGCATTTCTGCTGGAGAGACTTCTAGGAAGCACCTGTAAGAGCCGGAGTGCTGGTATTACCAGGTGAAAACCTTGTGTAGGGAGAGGGAGGCAGTGATTGAAAGAGCACTTCACCTAACCCTTCATTGGGTTCAACCCATGGAAGGATTCAAAGCAAAGCTTGCCCATAACCTCTGTGGAAAACACAGCTGACAACGGAGGAAGTGAACCAGTAATAGGGAACAAAGGAAATGCTTTATCAAATATACCTCACTGGGATGAGGCATAACTAACAGCAGTTATTGCTGACCCTCTTCGGGAAGAAAAAACCTGTGACTAGCAATCAGATGCAACAAGGATGCTTTTGCTGCTTCCAAAGCAGTCACATAAGGAACAAGTACCACAAATAAAAGTAGAAATGAAAACCAAACCCAAAGTTGGTGTGGTTAAACAATAAACTTATCTGAACACAAAAGGCAACCACAGAAGAATCAACCTTTAAGAAGTTAACCTACCATTGTCAAATGCCCTTTTTGTTAAGTGCAAGATGCTTGCAAGCAAGCATAAGAAATAAATAATAGTCAAGTACAATCTTCTTATTTTGATCATATATATGAACTTCGAATTACCATAAGAAAATAGCCTCAGAGAGACCCCAGATGACTTTAAGTGGCACAAGCATAGCAAACACAGATTAGGGAAGTGTTTAAGTAAGAATATTGGGGCTCTTATAGATGAGAAGGAGAAACTAATTCAGCTTATGACCGAGACTGAAAGTTGATATTCTATCACTCTGAATGTCTCTGTATTCTACTTCATCCATCATCTCTTACTTACAGGTTAAAAAATAAGAGGATGAGAGGTGAACAAGAAATAGTTAACAGATCAGTCAGTACTCTGAAAAGTAAGGGAAGCACATGCATGCAACCAAACTTCTGTGGAAGCTGCTCATAACAGCAAGAGATGCTCAAAATGACCACGCATACATTAATCTACAAAACAAGGTCAGGTGTAAGCACTGTAACCAAACGTATTCTAAAATGCTCAAAAAAAATGTTTAAAACAAGGTAACACTTTACAACAGATTTCTTTACCTCCCCAAATTCCAGTGTTTTGCATCCAAGATTATCATAACAAAGATGACAAAACACCTTATGTTTGCTGTTCACACATGTTTAAGTAGTCCTCTGTAGTATTTCTCATACTGCTGTAAGTTTCCTGATCCTTAAATGTAAAGGAGACACATTTAACTTTTTGAAAACGAAAGCTGCGATGACTCAGTGAAGGTGTACTTCCCATTCATTTAAAAACTGTCCGAATCCTGTCCTGTTGCAGTGTTCCCTCAGAGCGATGACGACCTGGGGGCTGGGACACCACCACGTGGCTGTCAAAATTTGGAAGATAACAGCCCCTGACAGAGCAAAGGCTGCTTCCTACAACGAATGCCAGCCCAGAAGGTTCTGTTATCTTCCACTGGCAAAATTACAGGAGGCAACAAAACACATTTGCACCCCTACCAGAAGATTTTAATTAGAATCATAGCTTATCCCGAGTTGGAAGGGACCCACAAGGATCATTGAGTCCAACTCCTATCAATTAAAATAAATATATATCCACATATATGTGCCCCAAAGAAGAATAATATGCCACCATTGAGTACTAATCAAACCCAATAAGCTGAAGGCTACTCATGACTCTTCCTCGCATACCTACAGCCTTCTAAATAAAGCATGTGCTGCCTGCCGGAGCCTGAGAATAAACACACCGGTGTGAAATGCTTCACAAGTGCTCTTCTGCATCCACACCGAGCGTAAGAAGTCACTCGCAACGACAAATAATTAAGATTCAACATGGAAGATGTATGGAGTTAAGCAAAAATATTTAAGCTGCCTCGGAGCATCCCGAAAGAGAAACAGATCTCATTTACAGTCCCGATGGCAAGTCACTCCTCCTATGGAGTAATTGCATCGCAGCTTGTTAGAGCTATCAGCTTAATTACACACCATCCCAAGCAGCAGCCAGGCAGCCCACTGGTAAGAACAACAGAAGCTATCACTGCTTTAGCAAACGAGGCTCGTGCCTCCCTCCGCCAGCCCTTCCCCTCGCTCTTCACACTCTCCAGGCCGGGCTCACAGCTCTGCCAAGCTGTCCCCATGACGGTCTCTGATAGGGATTCCCTGGAAGATTTGTTGCCTGTGCACAAACAAACAAACGTGGGATGAACAGAGCGCTGGGAATCAAAGAGAAAGGAGAGAGGCAGCGTGTCAGCAGCACCGAATAGATGAGGAGCTGAAGGACGTGGGACCTTTTGCTGGGAAGCACCATGAGGGAGCAAACCTGCCAGAGAGGGGCATGAGAAAGGCACCACAGGGAGGAATGATACAGCCCTGCTGGGAGGAAGGGCAACATTAGGGCACATTAACCCCTGATAAGGAGGAGAAAAAAAAAAAAAGAAAAACCAGAGTGAGGAACTTCCTGGTACAGACAGAACAAGACAGCATGCAGTTTGCTTGCATGAGGCACTGTCAACTTCAAGGAGTGAAGTTGCTGATGGCCCCTCCTGCAGCTCTCAAACTAGCAACGAGGATCCTGACCTCACGTGCTGGCCTTTGTCAGCTACACTGGGTCACCAGCAGAAAGCTTCACAGCTAGAAGTATCATCACTGCATCGGGCATCAGCACAAAACACTTCCCCAAATAACTCTGCATGGGTCAACTTCTTCAAAGTCTTGTGGTCCGAAGAATTAAAAAATGTGTTTTTACCTACATTTTTAGTTGTTTAGCAAGACACATACACACCATACCAGATGCCCACACCCAGACCTGGAGGGGATGGCATTGAATACCCAGCACACGGGGAGTTATACTCTTGGGGGACTTGTAGAAGCTTAAGAATATGCAACAAAGTACTAAGGGAGGGAAAAAATCATCAGATTTAAAACATTTATATTGTTATTGGGGCTAGAGATAAGCTAGGCAATCTGAAACCTTATCTCGAAATCATGGAGCACTTGCACAGATCCATAAGCCCTGATTCACAGAGGAATCTGAGTACTGGGTTCAGGGTGTAGGAAGTCTGAAATTCACCTGCTGGGAATAAACTCCTATCCAGGAAAACGGAGCTCATGAGAATTAAGTACGATACTGAAACTGGGTGTTTGATAATCGTCTGTGACTTGAGATGAAACCTCCTGTGACACATACCCAGACAGGAAAGCGGTTTGGGAGGGAGGAGGCCGGATCAGCTGTCAGTGGAAAAATCTTTGCCTACCAAATTACTTTGCTTTACGGTACTTGTTCCTGGATTTTGATAGGCACTTAAACCAGTCACCAATTTTCTCGCCATCCCAAATTTTCCATTGTAGCAACACAGAAGTGGGACAGCGGAGCCAGCACTGTCCTGCCTCAAACTAATGAGTTGTGACAGATATGAGCCGGGGACACCCCAACTTGTTACTCATGGACAGCTGCCTGAGCTAGGGCCGTGCTGGTCGGGACACTGCACATTTTGTCCCTGAGCTGTTTATTTTCACGTGGCTTTCGCCACCACCGTTAGCTCGTATGGATCTGTGTCGGGATCACCAAGCAAACTTCTCAGCACAGCTACGTGTTCTGCCTCACGGTGTGATTGTTGTGTGCTGCACACAAACAGATGCTGCGACTGCGGATAGAGCAGAAATATTGAAAAAAAGAAGAAAAACACAACATCAACTCTCAATTTTGTTCTAATTGCTAATCAGAGCACTTGGTAACTCCTGTAAGAAGTCTGGTGTTGTAGACTACCAGCTATTTTAGCACGATTGTTGCTGAAAGTGCTTCCACTAAGTGTGCTTCATTGATTAGGAAATGACAGTATCATCCAGGGAGAAGGTAAGTGATGCTCGCTCCTGTTACCTAACAAGATAAAAGAAGCTACTTGTAAAAGCATTGTTCAACGATATTGGAGCTTTTAAGACTTGGAACAAAGTACATGGGAAGATAAACAATTTGAATGGCCCTAACAAAGCAAAGCAGGCAACTCCAACTGCTTCTGATACAATAGAAAACGCTCCTAATCGCCACAGACAACTTCATCCAAATTAAATTTGAACTAGAAAAAAACTCAGCCCTTTACTTGACTCCTTTAGGATTTCTACAACTTGGGGGCTGTTACCAAATCAGCAAACGAGACTGAAGCAAATGCCGTCTGTCATCCCAGTTCTCCTCACTAGCACTAATCCCTGACCAGATGCAGTGAATTTAAGGGAAGCAGTGGCACGTTAGAATTAAAATAGATGCTGTTTAAACCCGTGCCCACAGTACTGGGTGCTATTTGTCCCGACCATGGAAGAGAAGCGGATCTTCCACATTTGAACCAAGGTTAACAATGAACACTGAGCGTGGACCTTAAAGAGCAGCGGTGCCAGGTTAAGCCCTGAATGAAAGCAGCTCCACGAGCCCTCGAGGAGATGCTCTGAGATCTTATCAGCATCCTGCAGGCTCCAGCTCACCTTCCTGCGAACAGGGGGCCTGAATTGTATAAATGTGCCCCCCGTGAGCGGATAAACCTTTTAGGGACTGTAATAGAGTAAGCAGTGGTACTGTGGCTGTGCTTAGCGCCCCGAACACCTCTCTGAATTGCAAGCCAGCTCCTGAAGGGAAAATAAAGTTAGTTTTTTCTAGGTGATGAGGCAGCGTGTGTAGCACCGCGCTCGGCATCCCGCAGGCCCGGTGCTCAGGGGCTGAGGGGTCAGCTCCGGGCAGCCCGGGGCCGGGCCGCACTCACCTCCTGCCGCGCTGACGGCGTTTTGGGCTGAAAAACGACGGAATCGGGGAGCGGGGAAGGGGCTGCGGGGCGGGCCGGGTGCCGGTGCCGCAGGGCACGCCCGGCTCCCCGCCGGATACGAAACCTCCCGCAGCCGCCGCGCTTTCGTTTCCCCCCGCCGCGGCCCACACGTGCTCGGGGCACCGGCCCCGGCGCCGAACCCGCCCCCCCCACAGCCTGAGGGGCTCCCGGCCCCGCTAACGGCCACCGGGTGGGGGGGGGGGGGGGAGAAACGATCCCAACGTTCCCAACGGTTCCAACGGTTCCCCCCCCGCTCGGTGCTCCCCCCCCCGGCTCCCCACGCACCTTGTAGGAGTCGGTGGCCAGCAGGATGTTGAACTCGGCCCCCGCCGCCGCGCACTCCATGGCGCCGGGGCCCCGGCAGCGGCGCGGGAGCGAGCACGGGGCGAGGCGCGGGCACGGGCACGGCGCGGACTGGGGCTGCGCCGCCGCGGGAGGGGGGCGGGCCCCGCGGGCGCTGTGTGGGCGGGGCCTGGGCGCGGCGCTCCCCGCGCGCTGATTGGTCCCCGCCGCGCGGCGGGGGGAGGGCGGCTCGCTATTGGGCCAGGGGGAAAGGAGGGCGGGGCGGCGGTGACGCGGGGGCGCCGCGCGATGCCTGGGGGAGGGGCTGGTGACGTCAGCGAGCGGCCCTGTGCGCGCGCTCCATGGGCTGGAGGCGGGGGCGCGCTGCGGGGTGCTGGGGGGGGGGGAGCGGGGGGGTCTCGCTTTGCTCCTGCCCCAATTCCTGCAGGGCTCTCCCGGCAGGGGGGGGCTGGAGGTGGAAGGCGAGCTGCCCCCACTGCCCCTGAGCATCCCGCACGGCCACATTTCCCGGCAGCGACGGGGAAACCCTCCTCCCCGTTCGGAAAACAGCCACCCTAATTAGCAGTGAATTAATCGCATCGCTCCCCTAAATTGCCAAAAGTCAGACCCACGCCACACGGCTCCTTTTTTCCTAAAACCCTGACGTTTCCAGGCTGCAGAGCGCTGGTGGCGGATCCCCCAGCCCTCGGTACCACGATTAATGATGTGCTCAGACGAGGTTTTTAATTGTCAGCATCTCCCCGCTCCTCCTGCTGGCTCCCTGCGCCTTACGGCGTGCCAGAGCCCGAGGAATGGGTTCACTTAGCTCCCGTGAGCGCAGCCGAAGCCGTATCTGCGCTGAAATATTGTAAAGTCAGGGCATTAATGGGAAATGGCACTGTGCTGAACGGAGCCGCGTTAAATCACGCCTTGCTGGTTAAGGGGACGCATTTGACATCTGGGAAAAAATTAAATGCTGCTGCGGCAGTGGGAGAGGTGGTCCTCGGGACCCCAAAGCCTGATGTCCGTGCTGTATTTGCCACGTTATCCCTGAACCCATCTTCGGGCTGATCACCCAGCTCATCGAAACAAGGATTTGTAGTTTACGTGGGGTGTAACTTCTCGTTTCAGATGGCACCCCACAAGGAAATGTCCTTCAGTTTAAATGCAGGTTCAGCTAAATCGGTTCTGACACCGTTTAGCCTACCGACAGAGCCGGCGATCTTCATTAATTATCTTCTAACATTTTCCTTTGACATATGACACACTGTTAGAGGTACTCATTTTAGGTATTTCTAATAAACAGAGCCCTAATGGTGGGTTTAATAAAGCCATATTAATCCATGGACGTGTTTTTCTCCCCGAGGATTTCTGATAAGAAGTGATATTCTTCATAGTAGAAGTGTCCAGTCAGCATTTTATGTATATGAAGCCTGTAATGTAGCCCGCTGCTGCAGTTGGGGGGAAGCTCTCCTGAAAATGTGTTCTCAGCCTGATGTATTGGAAGGTGTGTAAGGACAGCCAGAGTAGGATGGAGATTAGATCATATCACTTTGGTCACTATTGCAAAACTGGGTATTTATTTCCTCTAGCTGTGAGAGTCGTGTCGCAGCTGCACAGAAGAGCCACGTGACTGAAATTTCTGCACACACCATGGTTATACACAGTGTGAATTTCGCACCTGAAGAATTTCAGGTTAGTTTGGTAATTCTGAGCTCAGACCAATCCTTTGAGCTGTGTTTATGTTGGTGGTAATTCCATGGTATATCAACAAATTAAATGTCAGTATTCTCACAGAATCAGAGAATCATTCAGATTTGAAAAGCCCTCCAAGACCATCTGGTCCAACCACCCCCTGCCACCAATGCCACCACTAACCCCTGTCCCCAAGCACCACGTCCAACCTCTCCTTGAACACCCCCAGGGACGGTGACTCCACCACCTCCCTGGGCAACCCGTCCCAGTGCCTGACTGCTCTTTCTGAGCAGAAATGGCTCCTCATTGCCAGCCTGAACCTCCCCTGGCACAACTCGAGGCCATTCCCTCTGGTCCTGTCACCAGTTCCCTGTGAGAAGAGGCCGACCCCCAGCTCCCCACACCTTCCCTTCAGGTAGCTGCAGAGAGCAATAAGGTCTGCCCTGAGCCTCCTCTGCTCCAGCCCAAACACCCCCAGTGCCCTCAGCCGCTCCTCACAGGACTTGTGCTCCAGGCCCTTCACCAGCTTCGTAGCCCTGCTCTGGACACGCTCCAGGGCCTCCATGTCCTTCTGGTGCTGAGGGGCCCAAAGCTGAACACAGTGCTTGAGGTGTAGCCTCATCAGAGCAGAGTACACAGACTATCTTTAAATACTACTCATCATTTCTGTTCAAATATGTAGGTGAAAGAGCAGAGCTCTAGCTGCCCTGCTTTGTGCTTTAGGTTTTGTACAGGTTGGTGCAGCTAGTACTTGTGGAGTTTAAGCTTATAATGGTTGGCACCAAATGCCTCCATGCCTGACAGGTTGGAATTGCTGGATGGTATCAGACATCTGCGTCTCTCCACCTCAGTGCATACCACTGTTTATTTGGGAGCTATAACGAAAAGAGTGGAACCTGGAGACTTTTTTTTTTTTCAAGACTAAGTCTGCTCAGTCTCCTTTTATCCTTCCTAACCCTTCCCACCCTACACCACTCCGCAGCACCCCAATGCTTCCTCTGTGTTCTCGTGGTACTACTCTTTCACCATGGAAGGGGCTCCAGAGTTAATCAGCACACAACTGGCTAAGATTTTAGCACCATCCAAGTAGATTTCATTAGGCTTGAGAATTTTATTCTTATTGCTAAAAACAGTATCCATCAATAGTCTTATTAAATAGAATCACGATCACAGGGAGTCATGGAGAGGATTATTTTGCACAGAAGTGAATAAAAGAAAATCCTGACACATCACTTTAAATCATAGTCAGTGAATGAAGCAAGCACTGGTGTTTCTCCCTTGTAGTTTATCAAAGGCTTGTGTAGAAGCCTCATTAAATCATAACTCAAAGTACTCTTTAAAAATTCTGTGTTATGCAGGCTGTATAAATAACTGAACGTAACGTCTGAAAATAAGAGGAATGTGCTATAGGACAAGGTCAAATCCAGTGCAAGGCTCTGTTTACGGGAGATGGCACAGCCTTTTGGTGGGCAGCCACACTAGATTATATGTAATTTGATGTTTAGATCTTTTGTCTCTCTCTGTATGTATATGTGTGTGTGTGTATACACGAACAAATATTCTGTTAAAATACTGCTTGGTGGTCTGTCTACTGAAGTTCCTGTTGAGTCCATGGTGTAGCATCTTTTTTTCTGAACTGCAGCCTACCAAGAGGTGTTTATACGACTGCAGGACCTGGGGCAGCAAGATTCACATCTCAGGACAACCAGCCTTCAAATGGTTATCAGGCTTTGTGGTTTCACAAAGTGGATCACAATGGGTCAGGTTTTCTATATACCCTCCTGAGAGCTCCATCTCACCATTAGGTCTTATCTTTAGAAGCAGATGTATGTATTTCAGCTGGGGATTGGATTCTTAGCCTTCCAGATATGCTGCCAGACCTCTTGCCTTGGTTTTTGGAAGAGGTGAGTTTCAGGTTCATAAGGCTAACCTCATTTCAGGTTATGATTATGCCTTTATTCAGCACATTAATATTTATTTCTCGACATGCAATGCATAACCCGTACTGAGGTTTTCACTAGGGAGTAAAAGTTCAATCACTTTACTGCCCAGAGTAATGTGAAGGTGAGATAACTTGAAAATGCTGCCACACAGATGTACGAATGCCACAGGATCCCCTGAAGTTTCTGAAGATGCCGAGCTACTTGACTGCTTCTGCATAGTCACTGTGGATGCACCACAGTCTGGCAGCTTTGGCTGAGTCCTGAGGCTCCCTCCACAAAGAGCCACTCAGGTGTCTCTGCTCTGTGTTTTGCCACTGCTCAAGATTCCTCACGAGTTAAGTGTTGTGCATGGATATTTGAGTACATCTGCCTAGAACCAGCTTGGATCAAGACAGACCTTCCTGAGCTGGGGCTTGCTGGATCTGATGTCTTTCCATGAGTAAAAGTTCCTGTGCTGCACGTCTGAGTCTTCCTGGTTTTGTCGTGTGGTTCAGATACACAGTGAATGGAGCGAGCTTGGTCAGTAAAGCTTACTCATCACTTCCCAGATCACATAAAAACGGCGCAGCCACTTCCAGATCTGAACCGGCACACTCAGCGCTGTTTAACCTTGTTTGTGCAGCGCTGCACCTGAGCCAATGAACTTTGTATTAATAACCTCTGAGCTACACTGACTGTGTCTGAGGCACAATGTGCAGCTGAAATCACCCTCCACAGCTAGTTAAATGTTATCTGTGGACTGTGGGAGGAAGGAGGGTAGCTATCATGAATATTAGACTGGATCACTTGTGCTTTGCCAACACGTCAAGGTTCCCAAACATCCCAACAGCTCAGTTTCTTTTTCTTTTAAACCAAGTAAGCACAGAGTATTTTCTTTGCCTCCCAAACCAAATTTCCTCCACTTCATTAGAGTGCCCTGAGGCTCAGATTGGGCAAATAGAGCTCATGTTAATTAATGCGTCTGGCTTTTACAGGAAGAAGAGGGAACCATTTCCAGTAAATTTATTTCAGGATTCAGAAGTACTTCTAAATAGTTTCTTCAGCATTGTTTGGCCGATGGAGAATTTGTGCTGTTATGGTACAGTGTGAAGATTTTACTGTCATTTCTGTAGAATAACATTTGTAATTTAATCACTTTTTACTGCTCTGGAGTAAAACAATAAATTGTAAGTCCTCTGGAGCTGAGACCACTTCTAATTCTGTGTTTGTTTGTCGCCTAATGTGGTAAGGACTGATTTAAACCAGAGCCTCTGCATTTTTGCAGTAGCAGCAACTGCATTGTCCATGGAGTGTGACTGAGTTTTCTATGGTTTGGAGGGACAAGAGACCTCAAACAAAGCTAGTCTTTTGTTGTGTATTTGAAAGAACCATTTCCAAAGAGAGTGAGATGTCCAGTTGTGTGTCCAGGTAAGAATTAACAACAGGTTAACAGGTTAACAATTCCCAATGTGCTGTTGTGTTAGCAAAACATGCAAAGTCCAACCACACTGCCACAGATAGATCTGAGCACCAAACTACAGTTGTCAGGTTTAGAAAGCCCAGAGATGGCTTCCCAGTGATCCAGGTCTCCATGCTCATTCCAGCAAGGTGAAGGTCACATTTCTATTTATTTTACTTCTGTATACTCAGGAAGAAAAACCTGTAGTACTTTAGGAACTCTGATTCCATGGAATTTCTGGTTTTGCTGTGTTGGCAACATGGAAGATTGGTGATCACCCAGTTTCTGTAACATTTGTGCTGTTTTTTTCAGATAAATGAGATAAATCAACAGATTTGTAAAAAACAGGAGGCAGCCCTGACACTTACTACCATTGTGCTTCAACCCGTCGGTTGTAGGAGTGGCGGTTTCACGGCCGGTGACATCAACCAGTCTCCTCACATGAACTTCAGCCTTGAACTGGGGTCGTGTTAACATACTCAGACACTTTCTACTTAGGCATGATCCCGTAACAGGCAGCACTTCCCCAGTCAGTAGTCCAAGCCACCACTGACTTCAGTGAGCTCAGGACCTTGCATACTGTCTCTTTAAAGAGAGAAAATAATGAATAATTTATTTCTGCTCTCTAGAAGAATGGTACGGAGGGCAAGCAGCACTGAGCAGGGAGTATTCTGGTAAAAAAAATATCACAAGGCTACAAAATTTTGTTGCACTAAAAGTTTAAAGAAATGTGTGATTTTTTTTTTACTTGCACCCTTTCTAAATGGGAACAAGATCTCGCTCTTACTGTTGCCAAGGAGTGCGAATATTTAGATGATAAAGGGACCAGGACTGATGTCCATTTTCATAACAGCTCATCACAGGCTTTAGGATTTGGCTATGGGGAAAATTAAAGCCCTTTCAGGCCGTCAGCAAGGATATTAGTACCTGTGGCTGGAGCTGAGATACTGCATACAGATGCAGGGCTGTTCTGCTAAGTCATCCTAGCTCTAGGTGAGCAAGCCCTGCATGCGGATGCAGAATCATTTCTGCTCACTCAGTGCTGGTGCATTTGAACTGCTGCTGGCTGTGCCATGGCTTCTGCTTCTCCCGTGCAGAAGTGGAAAGCTGGAAAAAAATAAAAGAGGTGGAAATTGTCTAAGAGAATATCTTCAGATCAGGGAATTTGAAATTGAAATCATGGGAATTGATATTTGGGTTTGCATTCTGTTGCTTCTGAAGGTAACAGTGAAGGAAAACAGAGGGATTTAGAACAATAGCCTAAACCCATAACCCACAAAAACCACCTTGTGTGCTTAAATTTAGGGTGTTAGTGGATTTATTGACTTGAGCAGGATTAAAGTCAGCACGTTTGGTGAATAATCGCAGAAGTGATGAAGTAGTGTGTGACTGTGTGCACGCTTTTGCAGAGCTGGAGATCTTTCTTTCTGATGTCCCAGACAGAAATGATCTTGGCAAGAAAAGTTATTTTTTTAAAAAAACAGCAGTCTTACACAATATTTGCACTGGCACAGGACACTGTGCTTCACAAGATCTCTGTTGACTGGTTTATGCAAAATCCACTCACTGGAGCAGCAGACAGGGCTCCCAGCACAGATTTTAGGGTATAGATTAGACATAGGTCTCTTCTGCTCCCTTTCAGACCCAATCCATCTCCCATTCTCTCTATGGCAGACAACCTTGAGCAGGTTGGCAGGCAGCCTGGGCTCCCTTGGCCAGGAAGCTCAGCTGGAGGGCACACGCTGGGAGCAGCAGCCTCTTTCTGCTGGGCTGTCATTTAAATGGGTGGGCAGTTTTCAGCTCTCGCTCTCCACGAAGGGAAAGATTGCAGCTGCATTTTGCAAAGACCTTAATCCCATTAGCGTGCATGAAGCGTGGCCTAGAAATGCTCGCTGGATGCAAGCAGAGGGATGTTGTCTGTGGATGCTGGCAGGCCGAGGTGCTGGGGCAGCTGTGGGTGTGCACAGAAACAAAATGACCAGCACCAAGAAAGTCTTTGGGCTAAACACAAAGGCACCTACTACATTATATACAGCTGCACAGAGTTTTCTATGAATGCTTTTTTTTTTTTTTTTTTTTTTAAATCTACTTTACTCGCCTTTGTCCTATTTTTCTTTTAAGACTTTGTTTAAACATGAAATCAAAAATGGAGATGAAAGACTGCTGTGTGGCAGGAGGAGATAGGGATGAAGATTGTGCATCAATTTCTGATCAATACATGCCAGATTGATGCATTCTCTGATTCTACAAATAAATAAAAAAACAACCACCGTATTACCTCAAATTATGAGAAGCTACAAGAGGCAGTGGAAAGGAAGGAAAAGCTGCCTGAGCCCAGGAGGAAGAGAGATGGCAACCATGCTATGTAACAGCTTGTGCTGCATCGGGAGTCAACGTGGGATCCCAGTTTGAGCAATGTTATTTGGATTGCACCTTCCCAACAAGTACCTGTAGGGTCTGGCTTTCCCTTTTCACTTTGGCAACATTTGGAGAGTTTGTCAATCCGATAAATTGCATGGAGCTGAATTACAGCACGGCCCCCTGCACACGGTATTTTCTTGCCAGCTTCTCTTCTCAACCTGGTTTGCCAAGCTCCCTGAACTCAGTTCCTGTCTACTGTCTCATTTCTTCCTCAGTGCTCTCAAGAAATGAACCAAATAATTAAAAAACACCCCTGAAACCCCACTCGTTTATAGCTAGTCCTTCCTCTGGGATCATTAGCAAGGTGACTTTTAATATTTATGTCTCTGTAGATTAGATCCTGAGATCTCCAAGTGAGTAGAAACAGGCATGAGGTTTTAGACTGCTGATTTTAGAGGCAGGAGTTATGTGTCAAACCAGCAGTGAGGTTATTGCTTGGGATGAAGCAATAATCAGCTCTCTGGCATTATTGCATTTTAGACATGGAAATGGGATAATCTTTAGCATAAAATTAAAAAGTCAGGTCTCTAGCTGACCAGGTAGCAAGTAATATTTATTCCATAAAGGTTTCAGGTATCGTGATCCAACAAACCCAGTGAGGTGAATAGTTGGCTTATGACAACCCTCGGTATCAAATGAAATGTGAAACTTTCCATAGCTGCTGTTAATTTTACTACATTGAATCAGTCCCTTCCTTATATTTTCATCTTCTCATACATTTTCTCTGTCTAAAGCAGCTCTTTTCCTGCTGCTGGCAACACTTCCTTTCTTCTTGCTGGGGAGGCAGAAGGTTTCTGATATCTGATCTATTTTTTCTCTGCAGGTATCTCCTTCTATGGTCTACATAGTACTATTTTCTCTCTTTTACAACCTGATCATAGTAGTGGAAATTAATCCATATTCCTTTTAAGAGGATTTATTTCTGTTTCACCTTATATTTCTCAGTGTTTTTGCATTATCCGCTCAACTAACTCCTACTGTCACAAAGATCTTTTGATATTTTGTTATCTAATTTGATAACAATTTGATTCCAATTAAAAGGTTTACATTTGTGAGGCTTTTAAGATTTACATTATGATGGCCTGATATATATTGTACATTTGTTAATCCCAGTGGTTTCTTTTATAGAGAATGGAAACTGGAGGGGGTGGGGGGAAAATCTGATTGTGTAGCTCAAGAAACAATGCTCTACTCCATGCTGAACTACTAAAGAGTCAAAACGTTTCCTCCTCAAGGGAAATGTACAGAGAACAGTGAGGGATAAACTATCTAGGCTGGAGCAATGCAAAAGAGTGGGTGTGAAAAGAAAGACTGAAAATAGATGATCCAGAAGACAATGACAGTCTACATGTAGAAGAAAGGGTCAGTGATCCTTGGCTATGCAAACACTGCTGGAGCAATCTTCCCCACCCCTCTGATGAGTCATGGCTACGGGGAGGTTCTCAGCAGTTCCACTAAATCAGGAATCTTCATTTATGTTTCGATTCACATTTTCGTACATGGGTGTTTTGGCTGCTGACTATCCACCTTAGCATCTATTCTAGCAGATCAGCTTTCCAAGAGATGTACCTGGGATTATTTTGTATAGTGTGCAAGGTAGGGTCAGGGCAAGGAGGACTGCTGTGAATTTCCAGTCTCACGAGGGTGATGTGGGAGCTCCAGGTGCAATCAGGATGAGCTTTGGTTCTACATTCAGACCTGGGGCTTAGAAGATATTCCTGGATGCAACAGTGTACTAAGTAGTCTCTAAAAATACTGCATTATTTTGATCTGGGTAGAGAGGACATGCATCAGAAAGAATAAAAAAAAAAAAAAGTGAGCTGAATCTTGGCAAATCTCTAGCCCATTTCTTTTCTCACCATTTCCCGATGGATTTAAGGCAACTCACTTCAACTCTGTGTGATAATTCATAGAACTGTCCAGGTTGGAAGGGACCTCTGAAGATCTCTAGTCTGGCCTGCTGCTCAAAGCAGGTCGATACGGAATTCAGACCACATTGCCCAGGGCTTTATCATGTCAGGTCTTGAAAATTTCCAAGGACAGAGATTCCCCAGTCTCTCTGGACAATTTGTTCCAAATGCTTCATCTTCCCAGTAATTATTTTCCCCTTATATCCATCTAGAACCTCCTCTGTTTCAATCTTGTAGACTCTGGAAGGCTGCTATTAGGTGTTCCCTAAAGCCTTCTCTAGGCTAAAAAAGCTCAGCCTCACCTCATAGTGTATGAGTGATCTGATCATGTTGGATGAGACAAGATTTCTCAAGAGGTACTTGCCTCAATCTTCTTCCAGGGAGAAAGAAATTCTTTGCTCCTACTTCTAGACACAGTGGCCTGGGAGACCTTGCTGGTGGTGACTGAGGTGAAGGAATTATTGAGTACTTCAGACTTATCTGTGCCCACAGTCAGTAAATCACCCATCCCATTCACTAATGCAGCAGTAGAAGCTCTTGTTGCACTTGATGTCCCTCACAAGGCTTAACTCTGCCTTTCCTGACTTCATCTGTAAGTTCCTGAGCAATGTTTTAATATTTCCATACAGAGCCTTTGTCTGTCTGTCCGTCCATCTGTCCATCCATCCGTCCATCCAAACATGCCAGAATTCTGCTGGTATAACTTATCTCATAATGTCTCCATGATTCACGTGATATCATAGCTCTGTATCCAAATGTGGAGTCTTGCTGCTCCTCTTTGTTTCTCTAACTGCATATGTTTACATGTAGGCATCTGAGGTGGCCCTTTTACATCTGTTTTATCCTTCCCAAGGGCTTTCTTGCTCCCATCAGCTTGTCCCATGTACTTACCAACCTGACCTCCCTTGCTTAACTGCAAGCTATTATCACTGTTCTCTGGTGTATCATTTGAAGTCCTCTTTACCAGCTGGCAAGCCTGCTGCCTATTTCTTCTCTGTAACATGAGGGTGGTTGTATTTTTCTGTCTTACAGGCATGTCATAATGATAGATACATGAACAAATCTTGAGCAGAGCTGGTGAAAACAGAAATATCTGCCTTGTGGGCAATTTGTGTGTGATGAAAAATCTTTATGTTAGAAACAAAGGTAGAAATGCCAGTATTTGCTGCGAAGGAATTTCTTAATATATTTTTTAATATAAATACAAATATTTTATTAAAAACAGACTTTAAAAATGTTGAAATTGGAGCAGAGACCTCAGCTTCCAGACATCCACTTCAGCTGCAGTGCACAACCTGGATGCTCTGCTTGGAGTTCCAGAAAGATGAAGTGAATTAGCAGGCTGGAAGCGCTGGGAAGAGTGAATGAACCTAGAAGCTTCAGACTCAGCAGTTGCAGGGTTTCTGGGGTCCTCACTTTGTGTTGGAGCACCAAAGTTGGATCTTCCATGCTTCTGGGGGTTCCTGGAAGTCCAAGCATGCTCTTGCCTAATTAATCAGTTGGCAGCAAGCAAGGAAATGTTTTATTTGAACTTCTCTTTAATAATAATAAAATAATTAATAAATAATAATAATAATAAATATTTAAAGCTTGTATGTATTTATGAGCTCTGTTAGTTCTAGCTACTCAGTGGCTCATACCTGTTAAATCAGAAAACTCCCCAACCAGTTGCTCAGACAATACAGTACTGAGGGACTGTAACCATACAGATCTGAGTAATTCCAAGCTTGGTGGGCAGCTGGAAGCATTTTGTGAGCTCTGTGATGAACAGTTAGCTCATTGCACATGCCCTAACTTCCTTGTGGAGGTTACAGCAAAGGCCATTGGCATCACAATAAATGGTGATCTCTGTCACCACAGGCAGAGATTGTGGAAGACTTGAATGTTATGCCAGCAAGGGAGGAAGATGACTACCATGTGGGACATGAATCATGTTACCCTTTTACTGTGTACAGGCAATAACCTCACAAAGGTTAACCTCACACTTCTTTTCTTGATGGGTGCAATGAGCAGACTGGGAGACCCATCAGATCAGGGCGTGTAGTATGCAAATGCATGCCTGAAGAACACTTCTGAAGGACACTACAAGCAATGTAAATACCTTTGGCTAATTGCTGTAGTAACTACTTCCTCTAATTGTTGTAGTTCATGTGAAAGTAAATCAGTTATTCTAGTTCAGGAAGTGAGCTCAGGATGGTGGGACGAGTCTGTACAAGCAACACATACTGAAATCTTTCTCCATGTAGATATTTCTGTTTACTTTTTGAGAAAGATTTTAAAGTCTGTAAATTCATCATAAGGAGCCAAGAACTCCCAATATTTCTGTGAACACTACTGTGAATTACTCATGAATAAAATATCATGTTGTATTTTATCTTCTATAAAATTTCTGATCTTCATCGGGGCTATCTAGAAAATGATAGCGAATTCCTGCATTGATTTAATGCTCTTGCTTGTAGGTGACTGGGGAAAACCTGAACTTCACTTAACATTTTCTGAGCAACCCCTAGCAGTTATCACAGAAGCAGCAGGATTGAAATGCTTTAATCTTCTACAGCTCAGGTCTGCGTGGCTCTACCTGGAACTTAGTGGCAATCGAGCAAGTACAGATAGTCCAGTTCTTAAGGGCACTGCTGGAGCATTAACTTTTACTCCGTTCATACATACTAATTACATACACATTGCTGTGTGAATAGGAAAGGTTAAGAAGAGTCAATTTAAAATACTTTGGCCTTGCTTCACTCTGTTATATTGATATAAATGAGGCATAAGCATATTAAATTCAGTAGTGGTTACTGCTATGTAGAACTGGTGTAATCATTACAGAATTTCACAAATTTAAGTTGAAATTTTGCCCCTTAGGGTTAAAGTAAAATATATTATTGCATGTGAACTCTGATTCAACAAAGACAAAAGACTTAATTAGCGCAGCATTTCAATCCCCTCCCTCCCCCCCTTTTTTTCCCTGATCCATGCAGCTTGGTTTAATCATAACAATTAAGTCCTTCAAAGATCAACAGAGACCTGTACCAATAACATATTTCTTTTTACATGCTTGATAAAGCAAAGATTGTGAAGGGCCTAGAGGGCAAGATGTATGAGGATGGCTGAGGCCCCTTGGTTTGCTCAGCCCCGAGCAGAGCAGGCTGAGGGGAGGCCTCATGGCGGCCTGCAGCTCCCTCACGAGGGGAGCGGAGGGGCAGGCGCTGAGCTCTGCTCTCTGGGGACAGCGACAGGACCCGAGGGAACGGCATGGAGCTGGGACAGGGGAGGGTCAGGCTGGGGGTTAGGGAAAGGTTCTGCACCCAGAGGGTGGTCGGGCACTGGGACAGGCTCCCCAGGGCAGTGGGCACAGCACTGAGCTGCCGGAGTTCAAGAAGTGTTTGGGCAGCGCTCTCAGACACATGGTCTGACTTTGGGTGGTCCTGTGTGAAGCCAGGAGTTGGACTGGATGATCCTTGTGGGTCCTTTCCAACTCAGGATATTCTATGATTCTATGTCTTTTAAATAATAAATAAAATTGTTGTATTTCACATTATCATGACTGCATATCAAATCACGAGTATTAAATTAAATCTGATTAAGCTCCCAACAGCTGGGTTTGTCAATATTAAAAGCACCAGCAGGAACAGTTGTAGATTTTTACTTTCTCCAGACTATCAGTGGACAAGATGAGAGGTACACACCCTTATTAAAATGGACTGCATTTTTACTTTAAAAGTATCAGTCACTGATTGTTTATGCAATATTCACCAAGTCTAGCATTAAAGAATGAAAATAAAAGTGTCCACATCACTATATTGTCATGTAAAAATTGTTGGAAGGTTTTGTTAATGTCATCAATGCAGTCAGATATTGGAAAACGTCCTTAGTGGAAACTTGGTTAAACAGACATTGCTTGGTAAATGCCTTTTTATGTGCAACATGCAGATTTCTTTAATAGTTTTTTGTTTGTTTGTTTGTTTTTCCTGCAGGATCTGAAATTTAACATTTTTTCTGCCTCTTGCTGCAGCCAGATCAGAAACCCAAAGAGATTTGAGATGAAATAATTTATACTTTGATTTATTTGTGGCTTTATTATCTTACAGAATCTTAGAGATTTTTTACACATAAGAACATTAATCCAGCATTCTGAATAAATTTCTCATCTCTTCAGCTTATTTGGAATAAGGGTCTTCAGGTTATTTTTCATATGTTGTCAGACACTGCTGTGTAGTTTTGAAATGTCACTGCAATTCAGGGAGAGTATTTCCAAATATATGAGAGATTTTGATCAATAAGATGGCAGTCAAAAAGAATATGTTTTGTAGTTCAACATCAGTCTACCCTTTTAAGATCTTAGAGCCCTTTGAACATTGAAGGAAAGAAGCCTATAAAATATACCAAGTATGCGACATTATTTTCATTTAACAAATTGGGAAACTAAAGCATACAGAAATGTAACCATTTTTTAAATGTCCACTGATTTTTTGGGGAAGCAAAGATTGTGTCCCAGGCTCTGGGTTCAGAACAGTTTCTAGTATTTAATTATGTTTAGCCCTTGATTTCTATTCCATGTATTCACCTGGTAGAGTGACCATTTTTTCTTGGGCTTTTGTCATTGCGTACCTCACTCTGACTTCACTTTGCTTGTGTTACTCAATGACCTATAATGTAGTTCAAAGAAGAAGCCCTGCACTCAACAGGCAGGACCCATTGGCACAGGCACTACTTTTTTTTTTTTTTTTTTTTTTTTTTGAATACGGGGTCTATGGTCAAGAGTGTGTCAAAAATGATTTCACTTAAGATGATCAAGATGAAAACTTTGAGCATTCATCGTGGTGCTGCTTGTAGTTTGGCCTTCATATAAAGTCTGTTATGGTAGAGGAAACCTGGGACACTCTGTCATTCCCATCCAACATCAAGAACAGTGATCTAGGTGAAGTCCATCCAGTGGAATCAAGAAACCACTTCTTTCTTCTGTCACCGTCATCTTCAGTCTTCATGCCATGATTCTTGACTACCCAGAAGCCTAACACTGGTGACTGCCTTGCTTTGTGCATTTGCTTCAATCCCAAGAGAAGGGAGAAAGGGACATGAAAGGAATGAACTGTGAATGCAAGCATTTTTTAAATCTGTCCCCATCATTCTTGTTGTTGTAGACCACCTACAGATGGTAGAGTGTACTGGTTTTGTTAAAGAGGACTTTCCCCTTTTTGTCATCTGCTGGAGAGGACTTATGTTCAGAAATCAGTTACATCACATCAGTTACTGTGGTTAAGAGCATACTGCAACTGTTGTGTTGGTTATGTACATTGTGATTGCAGTTCTGGGAGGAAAACTCCTTTGAACAGCATCTGCTTTCATTTCCTGTAATTGGCCTGGTGTTGTGGTGTTACTGTCAGTGATATTGCAGTTACATTTATTTGCCTTACATGGTAAAAATCAGTGCAGCACTTTGTCCCACTCCCCTTTCCTTTTCCAGAACTTCCTGGACTATGATGTCCCCTTCTCCATCTCTTTGGAAAACATCTACCTGTTGTCAGGTCCCACTGGCATTCCCACAAGTCCAAGCAGTCAGCAGCAGAACCATTCCAGTGGTATGATAGAAGAAGGAGGAAAGGATGGCAGAAATAAGAACTTTCTGGTAAAACTAAGCAAGATAGGAACCTCTTACATCTTCACAGTAACCAGCCCCAGCATGCACAAACAATTGTAAGGCCAGTGTATGTTGGAGGTGTCTTCCACTAAAAGCCATTAGAACTTCTTCCAGTCCCTACCTGAATCCATGGTGTGTCACATCCAAGCCCACTGAGAGTGGGGCACAGAGGCAAGCTCCAACATCAATGAGCTCTCCATGAAGTGCATAAAATTACAGAATAATTAAGGTTATAACGGACATTAAGAGCTCTCAGAGTCATCTTTGAGATTGGACCATGTTGCTCAGGGCTTTATCCAGTTGATTCTTGAAATCCTCCAAGAATGGAGACTCTACAACTTCTCTGGACAATCTGTTCTATTTGAAATTAGAACAGACTTTTGACTTTGAAAATTCATGATTTTTTTTCTCATATCCAGTCTGAAGCTCTATTGTTTCAATTTATGCCCATTATCTTTTGCTCTTCTGCCTTGGATCACTTAGAGCCTTCTCTTCTCCAGGTTACAGAAGCCTAGCATCCCTTCCTGGAGAATCTGCTGCAGCCCCTTGATTGTTCTGAATGTCCACTGATCTTATTCCAGTTGATCAGCATCTCTCTTGTATTGGAGGGCAGATGCGGTATTTCAGATGCAGTCTAATGAATGCCAAGAGAGATAATCACTTGGCTCAATCTACTTGCACTGCTCCTATTCATGCACTCCGGGAGGCTGCCAGCCTTTGCTGCCAGGCCACACCATTGGCTTATGTTCAGCTTGCTGTCTGCCAAGACCCGCGGGTCTTTTTTCAATGAAGTTGCTCTCCAGCCAGTGTCCAACCTGTATAGTTGCCTGGGGTTCTTCTGCTGCAGGTGCAGAACTTTGCACGTGTCCTTGTGGATTCTTGGAAGATTCTCAGTGGTCCATTCCTCTAGGCTGACCAGGTCCCTCTGAGTGGCTGCCATGGCCTTGAGAATACTGACTGGTTCTCCCTCCTTACCTGTCAATTTTATGTAATTTGACATTAAATTGACAGTATGTCAAAAACCTTGCTAAAACGAAAGTGAGTTACATCCATTTCTCTCCCCTTACCACAAATCCAATAATTTTATCATAGAAGACGATGAGATTGGTTAGGTATGATTTTCT
Source organism: Anas platyrhynchos (assembly GCF_047663525.1). NCBI lineage: Eukaryota > Metazoa > Chordata > Aves > Anseriformes > Anatidae > Anas > Anas platyrhynchos. The sequence goes on from NC_092587.1 coordinate 14,627,926, forward strand.
CTTTCCAGAAACCATGCACACTGTTCCAAATCACCGTCTTCTCCTTCATGTGCTCATAAATGGGCTCCAAATGGTCTTATCCCATAACTTACAGTAATGCTGACCATGCCTTTTTTGAAAATGGGTGAAATATTTGGCTCTCTCAACTTATTGGGGACCTTCCCCAATATACTTAACCTTTCAAAAATGACAGAGGGACCTCACTACAATATTGCCAAATTCTCTCAGCACTGTTGGGTGCAGCCTGTCTGGTCCCAGGTACTTGGATGGGCTGAATCCTTACAAATCTTGACCCTCATCATTGCTGGTAGTTCTTCTCCTCCTTGAACCTGGCCTTTCAGTCCAGATGCCCAAGAGACCTTGTTAACAAAAGATGAGGCTAAGATGGGGCTACGTACCTCAGCTTTCTGTGTCCAGTCTCACTAAATAGCCTACCCCATTCAACAAGGGTTCCATATATTCCTTGTTCAGCCTCCTACTACTGATGTAGTGGTAGAAGTACCTGTTACCCTTCACATCTCTGGCAAGTTTCAACTCTACTTGAACTTTGGCTTTCCTAACCCCATCTCTGTGTGCCTTCTAAATTCCTCATCTGGTGCCTATCTCTGCTTCCACTTCCTGTATGCTATTTGATTGCACTGGGGCTTAGTCATGAGTGCCCTATTTACACCACCCAGTCTCCTGACAGAGCTACTTGACATCCTGTATATTGCACTCGTTCTTGGAGGATGTTGTACTAAGGGCCTTGGCAGCTTTCCCGAGCTACTTCAGAACTGTTTCCCATGGGATCCCACCTGCCCGTTGTCTGATAAAGCTGAAGTCTGATAAAGCTCTGCTAAGACACAGGGTCTACACTGTCGTTTTTGCCTTCCTTATCCCCTTAGGATCTCAATCCCTGTTATTTTCATAGTCACTGCAGCCAAGGCTGCCACTGATAATCACATCCACAAGCAGTTCTTTCTTCTTTGTGAATATCAGATCCAGCTGTACGTCACTCCTGGTTTGCCCATTCAGTTCCTGTTTAAGAAATTTGAAAGTCCAACCTGTTTCAGAGGTTGGACTCGATGATCTTGAGGTCTCTTCCAACCTAGAAATTCTGTGGTTCTGTGATTCTGTGAAATTATTCCTCACATCCTTCAGAAATCTGTATTGCTGACATCTCACCTTGTGGCCCTTCCAGCAGGTGTCAGGCTGAAACTCCTCAGAAGAACTAATACATCTGTGATCCAGAGACTTTCATGAATTGTTAGAAAAAGATTTCATCCACTTTCTCACCTTGATCATGTGTTCTCTTACAAAGTCTCACCACAATGTCAACTTTACTGGCCTGTCTTCTGATCCTAACCCACAGGCTCTCAACCAACATGTCATCTACCCCTACTACATAGGTAGGTGTCCTTTTCCCCTCTCTTATCATTCCTGACATACCTCTCATTCCCACCTGCTTGCATCATTTGCTTCCCACTGCTAACCTCTGTTTCCTCACTTAACGGTGGGTCATAACCTCCATTTCCCAATCTTTTTAGCTCTTAAAGCATGGCCAGCCTTTTGACAAAGATGCTGTTGCCCCACCTCATCAGGTGGACTCTGTCCCTCTGTACCAGTTCTAATCCTCAAAGATGGTCCTTTGTGCAAGCCAGATCCCTGCTTCACTGCCAGTAAGGGTTGGTTGAAGTGTTCAGCAAGCATGGAAAGTGCTTTGTCTCTGTATTCAAAGACATTGAATCTGCTTTCCCAGGGGACTACCTGAACCAGCAAGAGGTGCTCAATTCTCTCACTAATCAGAGTTGCTTATAAAGTCTCACCAGAGAATGGCATTTCCTATTGTATCCTTAACATACTGTGCATGAACTAACTCTTCTGCTCCCTCCCTTTTCTTGTGCTTGTCCAACTCCTCTCTCTGTGATCTGAAGCATAGACATCTGCTGAGCTGAATGTGTTAAAAGAGTATTGCCACCCCATGGCCTGATCCTAGCTGCCAGTGAGATATAACAATTTGACAGCAGCAGTTTTGGCCCAGGAGTTCACTCCAGAACATACAGTAAATGCATTCTGCAGACATACCCAGGGAGAAACGTACATGTAGATGAACATTTGTTTTCCGTAACACCGAGATGTCTGACATTGCCTGGAACCTGCTTTGAACTACAGATAACTGTAATGGTGAAATTACACAACAAGCAAAATCTGAGCCAGGTCTTTTCCAGCGCATGCCTTATAACAGGGGTATGACCAAGCTGTATTTTTATTTTTTTTATTTTTTTACTCATCGAGTGCTGAACAGAGAAATATCTAGGTAAGTTTGGACACTCAGTCTCTTAAATAAAACTATGCTTTGTTGACGATGAATATAAGGTCTCCAGCTGCACAGTTTTAAATATTCTTTTATAAAGCATATTGCTCATATGCAGCCTTGAAAATTCTTATCTTCCTCTGTGAATGCAGAGGTTCAAATACCCTGAAGCTATTGCATGTCAGCCTAGACAGCTAGCAGTCCACAGCTCACAACTTCTTAACTCAACCGACTCCAGAAAAAATGCCATCTCAGACTAATTAAATAGACAGCTGCAGCCTTTCACAAGTTGCAGAAACATACTGTCCTTTGCTGTTTCCAATGCTTTTAGAAGGAATATAATAACTCACATGGACTACAGCATAGCCCATATGCATACACAGAAATTAAACAGCCCTCCAGTTTCCAGATTTTTCCATATATAATTATGTACTATGAAAATGTGATTGGGGACTTTAAAGCCAAGAAAAAAAATGTTTAGGAAAAATAAAAGAAAGAGAGTGCAGAAGGAGGGAGGAAGACAGGCTGGATTTAAAATAATCTTATGTCATTTTACCTATTAACATTTGCACAGGAATTCTGAATTAGATTAGTCTTTATACAACTCCCCCAAAATAGCTGGATTTATTCCAGCTATTTATTATGTGCTGAAGTACTGCCAGCTGAGAATATGTTGTCAGCGATCACCTTCACATGTCCTCAAGGAATCTCCATTCTCTTGGTCTTGGGAGAATATACGCAGCAAAACTCAGCTGTCTAATGGCTGAAGCTACTTTCATCTGGTGTCTGAGAAGAACCGTTGAAGTTTGAGCATCTTTAAAGGAATTCGTGAAAGCAGGAATTCATCACTTGGCAGACCTTGTCCCGATTTACTGTATCTGACAGATGAAAGGAACATATGGAGTGACAGTAATTACCCTGGGGTAAACACCACTAACTCGTGAGTCCCTCTGAGAAATCCTTATTGTATGATAGTAGAAGTTTGCAACAGTCCCGAAATAGTGACACACATATACAAAACCATTTATTCATCTATGTATTCCTGAGATAAATTACACATAGGAATTAAATTAAATTACTATTGCCATAATAGTCAATGCACGCAGCTTGTTGCAGGTTAACTGATCTCTGTGTGTTATATCTGCCTGGTGGGTTCAGAAGGAGTTTCTTCCTATACTAACGGTATCATTTTCACAGTCTGCAACATCTGATATTACTATATAATATATCTGTGACTCAGACATTCTTGCACAATACGTAACTTCCATTTTACGTGAAATGTTTGCTAATGTTTCACTTTCACATTGGTATTTATCCTCTCATCCAGGAGTCTATCATTCAGACATCATGTGTCTGTGATTAAGGGGATCTTTTAGCCATCACATCTGCTGATGGCAGAATTAACTGCCTTTGTAATTGTGTAGTAGTACAATTTTATTTCCACTTTTGAATTACTGGAAGTAGGATTAGGGATCAGCATTAAAATTAAGTGCCTGGCCACTGCAAACAGCATTCCCCAAGAAGCTGCCATGGCTTTTTTCATTTAAAAGCACATTCTGAAAAGAATCTTTAGATTTCACAGTGCACTAATCATAGACTGTAACATCTGAGGGTATTGAGGGATTTATAACCACTACCAGAGTCTACATCGTTCTTTATAAATTTAGATAAGTACAAATACAGCTGTCAGAAATTATTTAGATCATAGTATTTTTTGAAGTGATTGAATTACAGCAGTCATTGCACTTTCAGATATAGCAGTGTTGGTGCTAAAAGCAACCAAAACTGAAAACCCAGAGTAAGTCAGAAGAAGCATCAAGCATGGAGTTCACCCAAATGCAGCACTTCTGCAGGTTGTCCCCATGCGCTTAAACCTTTCTTTAATCCCTTCCCCAAACAGGCACAGCTGGAGCTGGCCTGCATAGCTCTTATGTGATGTGCAGGAGACTATTTTCCCAGCTCAGAGTGTAACTGCACAGACAAATTGTTTGAGACACTTTATGTAAGCCTCAGTGGTCCCAGATCTCTATTTAAAGAGCACAGAGGATGGTGGCTGTGTGCAGGCTGGCTGTGGGTAGGGCTTTGACTTCCACTCTGCAATCTCAGCAGATTCCCCCTTATACACACACACATACACAGAGATAGCACAATTATAGGGCTGGAATTCACCCTAAAGTCGGAACAGTACTTGGCAGACACCCGGCTGCCAGGTTTCTCCCGTTGCAATGCTTTCCAAGGGATGGACAGACAGCTGCTTTTCAAACTGCCTTCATTTGGCAGCATAAACAAAAAAAAAAAATCCGCTCTGATAATGTTTGGCTCTACTTCTAAGACAGTTAGTGCATTTTCTAATTTAAGTGAACCAACTGCTGATAGGCAGAGTTAACTCTCATGTTCATACTTTTGGGGATATACTGAGCTCTGTATCTTTCAGAGGGTATTATATGAAGGTATTTTAATAACCATTTCTCATGCATCCCAGTATTGCAGAGACACTCAATGGCAGAGTGATTAAAAGAAAACCTCTTTTCCCCCATCTTATCATAAGGTAGCTCTCACAAGGGGAGCCATATCTCTCATAGCAGGTGGTCACTGCCCAGTGTCAACACGATTCCCAACTACAAGGGTTATGCAAGTTCTCGGTTGCAAGCCACCCCGTGTCCTGCATGACAATTCATAATGCACTGCTGTTATCTGCAGTGGGCAGATGCTGCTCTCTGAAAGCAGCAGCCATTTGCAGCAGTAAGGTTATGACCCACCACGTGTGGGTGGTTCCAGCCTGCCCTGAAATTACTTAAAAGAATATGATGAAAAAACACACCATGTACCCAAATTATGCTGTCATGTGCCAAAATCCCATCCAGAGGAGCACTGGATCCCCCTATCCAAACATATGTGAGAAAGAAACTGGCAGCCACAGGGGGCTGGAGAGGGGGAATCTCCACCCAAAGGCATGTCCATCTCTGAGGGTCTGCAGCCCACGGGTGACCCACATTGGGGCAAGGACATGCTTGAAGGACTGTGGCCCATGGGAGACTCGCTCCAGAGGAGGGACACTACAGGACAGAGCAGCAGAAGCCTGTGCAGCATGGCAGAAACCATTTCACTAAGCATCAGGAATCATTAAATGAAGCGTGGTAGAAACTTACATGCAGGGCAGCAGAAAGACATCACACCCACCACTTCAACTTCCTATGCCACCCGCCACTTGGCCATAGGTTATAACTGTGGCAGATATAAGGGAATTTGAGACAGGGAAGGACTGAGATTCATGAATGGGTCTGTGTAATTGTGTCATTTCCCTCACTTTCCAAATCAGCGATCAGAAATTGGTGTGGCCTGGCAATACATTAATTCAAGTAAAATTTCCCAACTCCAGACTGTTTTGTCCATGACAGCTACATACAAAGCATGTTTTAAATTTCTTAACCATAAAACCAGTACAAAAGCCTGTCCTACATGACTATTTCTGCATCTGCAGGAACAGTTTGTGCTATTTGCAAATGTCTTATCTATGTACAGCTTTTTGCAACTGCAGAAGCAGCAGAACTGTGTGAGAAGCTCAAGGACACTCCACCCAGGATGTTAATCAACACGTTCGCTTTTAGGTGTACAAAGGTGCAGCAGGAGCAATGTGGGAGAATCTGTAGAAATTACCAAAATTCCCATGCATAGAACTCCTATGAGTCAAGTACTTAATTATGGAGGCAACGAGGAGTTCTGACCTGCTTTCAAGGCAGAATGTTGTCTCAGACCAGCCCTAATATCTGATTGAATTGGGTTTACATGGCAAGATTTTGGTAGCAGGGGTAGCCTTTGTGAGAAGGGCCTAGAAGCTGCCCCAAGTTAGATCAGAGCCAGCTCCAGTGAGCTCCAAAAGGGATCTGTTGCTAGCCAGAGCTGAGCCAGTGAGCAATGTTGGTTGTGTCTCTGTAAGAGCAGATTTAAGAAAGGAGAATAAACTCTTGCACAACAGCAGCTGGGAGAAAGGAGTAAGAACCAGCCCTGCAGCCCCCAAGGTGAGTGCAGCAGGAGGGCAGGAGGTGCTCCAGGCAGGCAGCAGCAGTTCCCCTGCAGCCTGTGGAGAGGCCCCTGGTGGAGCAGGCTGTCCCCCTGCAGCCCATGGGTCCCATATGGAGCAGATCTCCACGCTGCAGCCCGTGGAGGAGCCCCCAGTGGGGCAGGGGGATGTGGCCTGGAGGAGGCTGCGGCCCATGGAGAGCCCCCGCAGGAGCAGGCCCCGGGCTGGAGCTGCAGCCCGTGGAGAGGAGCCCACGCAGGAGCAGGGGTCTGGGGGGAGCTGCCACCCACCCATGGGGGACCCGTGCTGGAATTGTTTGCTCCTGGGGGATGGACCCTGTGGTACGGTGCCGTGTGGGAGCAGTTCTTGAAGAGCTGCTGCCTGTGGGACCCCACATGGAGCAGGACAGAGTGACCGAGAAGGAGCAGTGCAGATAGTGTTAGGGACTGACCACAGCCTCCATTCCCCGTTCCCCTGTGCTGCTTGGGGGAAGGACGTAGAACAGAGTGGATGGAGAGGGAGATGTTTTTTATTTTCTTTTAGTTTCTCACTGTTCTAGTCTGCTAGCGAAAGGCAATAAATTATATTAATCTCCCTATGCTGAGTCTGTTTTGCTTGTGATAGTAACCAGTGATCTTCCTGTCCTTATCTCAACTCCGGAGCCATTTTCATTGTGTTTTCTCCCCCTTTTTCTATGAGGAGGGGGAGCAAGAGAATGGTTGTGGTGGAGTTCGGCTGCCCAGCTGGGTAAAACCACCACACTGAGCTGTTCTGAAGGCAAGCAGTGGAGTTCCTGGGCCACCCAGGGAACTGCTGACAGGTGCACTGGTTGTGCTGAGAAGCACAGCCCTGATACCCAGATATGTTGCAATTATAACTGTGGGACAGACTTGAGTTTCATATTTAGAACCTAAGTCTAACAGCTCCTACCACACTGAGATGTTTTCTTGGCCTTCAGAATATGAATATCTCTATTCTTGGATTACTGTTTGAAAGGATTTATTCATTTATTTTTTTTTTCTGGATTTTAAGCTTCCCAAGAAAAATTGTAATATTGTCCAAAATGATCAGTCAGTGTTGCAGATACTTTTATTTACCCAAACCTATGACTTTGCTCTACCATTTTAAGAGGATCACTGGCCTCTCCCTCATTTGTAGCACAGTTTATAAGGAGTTAATTGGGAGTAAACTGTTAGGATAACAGTAACACAAACTTTAAACTTTTCTTCATTTTGATATTTGCCATCAATGCATTTCACTATTTGCATGTTATCATGTACTGGAGCATAACAGGTATGTTCATCAAAGCAGTTCAGGCTAACAGAGGAAGTAAGGTGGACTCACAACCCTCTTGTTAATCTTATTAAATTGGGCTGATTTCTTGTGCAAAGGTAAATGGGGATTAAATTGTGGCTCTGTTTTCCTCTTCTCTCCAGGCCCCCAAAGACACTTTGTCTTTCTGAAGTGCTGTTTTCCTGCCCCAGACTTGCCAAGTAGGACACCCAGCTGCTGAGGTTCTCTAACCACAGTGCTTGCTAGTGCTAGACCACTATTTAAATACAGACTTTAAGAAGGCTAGTGGATTTGTCAAGAACTGCTTCAGGAAAATGTTTCTGTTACAAGCACTGCATCATGCAGTCTCTTTTCCTCAGTAAGAAGAAAAAAACTGCCCCAGGGACAAATCTCCAGGAGATGCAGTTTTGCTTGTGTTTTACCAATTGAAGCAGCTGTCAGATGGGTGCAGGAGGCCTAGGTTAGCTCAGAATGTGGCAGAGGGTGTTTTGCTAAGGAAAAGCAACCAATATCAACAACTTTTGCAGCAGAGCTGAAGCAGCCTAAGCAGTTCACTGAAGCATGTCTTCACAGTCATCCCAGCTACCAGTTGCTGTAATATGGCACCTAGTCTTATTCTCATGTTGAGGAGGAAAAAAGAGAAACCATAGTACTGAGAAATGGGTTTTGAAATAGTAGAGAGAAGTATTTGATAACAGCCTGAGGTCAAGGCACTCTGCATCTGGGGCTTTCACTTCAGGTTTAGGTTTCTTGGGACAAAGAACTGTAACGCTGCCTGTGTATATTTGTGAATACTGCCCAGCTGAGATAGGCTTCACTCTGAACTGAACACCACTGAAATACCAATGAATAAATAATAATAATCTCCATCTTAATAGCTATCTGTGGGAATGTAGCACAACACTGTTTAATTTTGACCAGCAATAACCCTGAGCAAATTAGTACCATCTGGTTTCCACTCAGAGCTTTCCTGATCAACAGAAAATAAAATAGATGCAAAAGTTTCAGAAAATAGCAGCTACCCCCAGAACTATCATACTCTTGTCAGTCTTTCCCTCCAGCAATGCCCCCAGGACTGTGCCCACTGTGACTCAAAAGTGACAAGATCTGGATCCCAGGCCTGAAATATTCTTGCCCACAGCTTTGGGGTTCCAGCAAAAAACAGAAAAAGAAATTTCATCGTGTTATTAAATTATATTCACCCTTGCTAACCTCTTGTGATGAATGGCTCCATCTGAATTTAATGCTGCCAGCCTCTTTGCATCCATATGAAATACAGTTACAATATATCTTAAGGACCTGTCAGGGAAAAGAGTTACAGCCTTTTTATGCAGGATGACTCCCCAAGGAAGTGGGATAAAATGAAACAAGCTCAAAGCTTACTGCAGGAAAAAGCATTTGAGACAGTTCAGTGGGAGACTGCTCCCAGAGGGGCCCAGGGACCTGGAGCAAACAAAGAGACTTTGTTTCTGTCACAGGGCCATCCCTGCTGAGGGGTGACAAGCTCCTGAAACTGAACTAGAGCTAAAACAATGAAATGGTGTGAATGAAACCAATTTTCTACATTTTTTTTTCCCAAATACACCAGTACCCTCTCCCTTTCTTGTGCTTACAGCCAAACAGGAGTCCAGGCCAACCTATGCCTCAGTGGCTCGGAAATGCTGGTGGCAGTGTCGTGCTGAGATGAGCTTGTGGTCAATGGACACAGGTGGCATGGGGCTCAACATGGGCTGACCTGCCTGAGGGCGGCCAGCTCAAGGGAGGGCTTGGAGGGAGCAGCCAGGCACCACAGTGGCTCCCTGGCATTTTGTGGCCATTTGTCAGGCTGCCGGCTGTAAAATGGGGGCGTATCTTTATAACGCGCAGCCTTGCACAAGAGCAGGCTGACGGCTTGTTTCCTGACCCTCACAGATAACGCAATCCTCCAGCTAACGCTGCTCCTCCCATCAGCAAGCCAACAACGGGGAGTGAGCAGCTGTCCTCCTGCCACACATGTCCTTCTGGCTGGCAGAGCCATGCCCACACTGACTGAACCCTGTGGCCATCGGCTTCCTGGTCACAAGAAGCCTTTGCCACCTCACCCTTCGCAGCGGCCTCCATAAAAACATGCTGAGGTGGTGAGGCTGCTGCATGTTCCAACGGGAGCATGGGATAAGAAGGATTTGGGGAGTAAAAGTATCCCCTGCTTTGCAGTGGGCTATGCTCAGAAAGGCAAATACAAGCTTATTGTTCCAGAATAAATATTATGCAAACAGGGATTTTCCCATCTGTACTCTAGTGTTAGGTTTCCAGTGCTATCTACATGGAGGCAGACAACTTTTACGTGAGAATGAAAATTCACCCCCTGGTGATACGTGGAGAAAAAAACAAAATAAGTCAACTTTATCATAATTGAATCCCACTTCCATGTTGGGATTCCTCTTAAAGCCCAGGCATACAGTGTAGCCACTGTGAATTTGTGAGTGCTTCCTGATATTCAAGACGCCCAGTGCTGAGCTCAGCATGCCAGCAGGAACCCAGCTGCCTTCCAGTCTGTGTCCTCAGAGGTGCCCTTTCAAGGCCCACTCTCTCAGAGACTTCATGAACTTTCCATTCAGCATTTTCCTGTCTCAGTGACCTATGCCCTAAAGTTAGACTGAATCCTGACATGCCTGGTAGCCAGGATCTGTTAGGGTCTGCCAGAACCTGACAGACTGACCCTTGAGACTGGGTACAAGGAGGGAAGAGAGGCAAAAGCTGAGGCGAGCAGCAATGGTAGGTTGACTGATAATGTGAGCAAAGTTATTGCTAGGAATTACAGAGATGCATAGTTCTCTTCCATGACATGGAAGGTGCTTATTCCAGAGTAATAAAATCCTGAATATGAAACCTGGAGATGCAACAGTTACTAGCCTTGTTTTGGGAAGTGCATTTAGACTTTGAAGTTACTGAGCCATGGTCCATCATCTTTGAGAAGTCGTGGCAGTCTGGTGAAGTTTCCAGTGACTGCAAAAGTGGAAACATAACCCCCATTTTTAAAACAGAAAAAAAGCCCAAGAGAACTACAGGCCAGTCAGTCTCACCTCTGTACCCAGCAACATCATGGAGCAGATCCTTCTGGAAACTGTGCTAGATTGGTGACAGCCAATGTGGCTTCACTAAGGGTGAATCTTGCCTGACAAATCCGGAGGCCTTCTATGACAGGGCTATGGCATTGGTGGGTAAAAGAATAGCAACTAATGTCATCTACCTGGACTTGTGCAAAGCCTTGGACACTGTCCTGCACAACATCCTTGTCTCTAAATTTGAGAGGCATGGATCTGATGGATGGACCATTCAGTGGGTAAGGAATTGGCTGGATGGTTGCACTTAAAGAGTTGGAGTGACAAGTGGCATTCCTCAGGGACTGGTGTTGGTACTGGTGCTGTGTAACATCTTTGTCAGTGACATGGACAGTGGGATCGAGTGCACTCTCACCAAGTCTGCCGATGGCACCAAGCTGTGTGGTGTGGCCGACACGCAGGAGGGAAGGGATGCCACCCAGAGGGACCTGGGCAGGCCTGAGAGGTGGGCCTGTGCTACCTCATGAGGTTCAACAAGGCCAAGGGCAAGGTCCTGCAGCTGGGCCAGGGCAATCCCAAGCACAAACCCAGGCTGGGTGGAGAATGGATTGAGAGCAGCTCTGAGGAGAAGGCCCTGGGGGTGCTGGTGGATGAGAAGCTCAACATGAGCCAGCGATGTGTGCTTGCAGTCCAGAAGGCCAGCCATTTCCTGGGCTGCAGGGTGGCTAGCAGGGCAAGGGAGGTGACTGTCCCCCTCTACTGGAGAAAAAGAAAGGCCACGAGAAGAAAGAAAAAGGCCACACTGAAGACTTGTGTGATGATGAGGCTGTTTTTGTGAGGAGATAAAAATCTGTTTTGTCCCAGATGCCCCAGCATGTTTTGACTGGTGTTCATATAGCCCGACCTTCTTATTCCCCAAACAGACAGCTGCATCCAAAGACTCTGCAAGGAACAGCCCCCAGCCCATGCCAGCCCTGACTTTGTCTGGGCATGGTGCTCGTGGCCTGGGCTCACCAGTGCTGAGGACCTTTCTGATGATTTTTTTGCTGACCACAAACCAGTGCTATGTCCTGGGCTCTGCCCCTCTTTGGCTTATTGCAGGAGACTAAAATCTAAGGCATCCCACTGACAAGCCTGGATGGGCTCAAAATGAGCTGGAGTGAGCAGCGGGGCAGCAGCTCCGATGCCCAACTGTTCAGGCACAGCATGAGCTGGAGGGAGGGCTGGGACAAGAGGAGGAGAAAATGAAAGCCAGTGCAGCTTTTGCAAGGTGTTGGGGATGTTTGTAAGTGAGGCTGGAGCAGAACAAGATGGTAAAGAGGCAATCTCAGGTCTCAGGAAAGGCAAAAAGGGGGGTGGAAGTTGAAAATTACTGATTCTTCCTCTCTCCCCATCAAATTTTTATGGTGCTTCCTCCCCTTATCTCTAAGCCAAACCATGCTTCTTATCTCCTTGCCCTGCCTCACTTTTTTCTCCCATTTTTGACTTTTCTTCCTCCCCTTCCTCCTCCTGCCATCCAGCTGGTTTGCATGGTCTCTGCATGTGCAGGTCATGTACCAAAAGCACCAGGCAGGGGCAGCCTGGGGACACTGTGCTGAGTGTGGGGTCTCTCAGTAAAATCTCCCCCAGCCTTATCTCACTGTTGTACATGGCCCTGGAAGGTCACCGTGTCTCTACAGTGGCCCCCAGTCCAGATTTTCCTGCCTACCCGCAAGCTTGCAGATACAAGCATGTGGCACCTTGGGCTGAGTGTGAAAAGCAGCAGGTAGGAGACAACTGCAAGATATGGACACCATGGATGTTTGTGAATGTAAGTAGTAAGAATGTATAGGATATGCTTCAGCCCTCCAGTAGATTTGAACAAAGCATATATACATATATATGATAATTTTCAGCTTGTGGGATTTAACATATATATATGTTTATATATATATTTAACATATATACATATGCTTGTGGGATTTAACATATATCTATATGTGTTTATATATATCTAACATATATATGTATATATATATGTTAAAACCCACAAGCTGAAAATTATCAGAGGCACCACCAGTGTCAAGACCAAGGAGAAGTATTGAGCTTTTTGCAAAGCTCAACCATCAGCGCTGGTCACTCTTGCTGGCTCCCCTTGGCAGCTGTCTCCAGATGGTCAGCACTCTCCCAGCTTCTCAGAGATACCTTGCTGATTTTCTGCATAGGCAGAAACCTGCCAGGCGGGGGGTTTGTCCCTTCTTGAAAATGTGGCTTACAAAACCACTGATAACCACCTTCTATGCTCTGCAGGAGCCATGATTAGCACTCAGACTAAGCAGAGACTAAGATGAGGGGAGGAGAGTTTCAGGGCTGAGGAGGTCCTGAGAATGAACATGCTTTGCCAAAATATGTCTTTTTGTTTTATCACAGCAAGACTGTGAGCTGACATGCTTCCACTCTCAAGCACAGAAATGCCACAAAGGCGTGCAAAAGGTTTGTGGCAGAAAGCATTTCTGCTTGGCCATATGGGCTCCTGTGCCTGAGAGGGGATTTGGCTAACCCTGAGCGTGATGCCATCTGCCAGATCCATCCATTTCTCCTTAGATATCTGTGTAATACTCCTTTTATGTACCCACAGCAAATGGCAGACCACCTGCGTGTTTTATCTTTTAAAAAGAAACTCCCAACTTTCCTGGCTCTGAAATGTGGGATTAGTTGAGAAAGTTTTTGTTTTTTTTTTTGTTTGGACATAGCATTATTCTGTGATGTTCACAGTTGAAGCTGTACTAAGACCCATGCCTGGATTTAATTTTTTGGTGAGGGCATGTTCTGTTGACTTCAGTGGATATCTCAAGCAAGAATGCATGTGGTTGTGTATTTCTTTATAAGCTCAGTCTCTCTCTCTTTTTTTTTTTTTGTTTGTTTTTTGTTTTTGTTTTCAGTGCCAGAAACCCACAGTGAAGATGAGGGTGCAACTGTGCTAGGTGCTGCACAAACGTGGTGAGGGAAAGCCATTTCACATTGAAAGACAGCTTGAAATCAGAGGACTGTTTGCAGCTGGAAGTGCCAGTGATTATTTCCACCCAGGCCAAACATTTTTGCCTCTGTTTTCTCCTTTTTGAGGGCATCTCTTTTTATACTGCACTGCCAATCTCATCTCAGATTTTCCAGGCTCTGGGGGGATATGAAGTGTGTTATTTGTCATGCTGAAGGGAACACGAGCTGCATTTCAGACGAAAAGGCTATTCAAGGGAAATGACACCGCCAATACACTCTGCGCTGCAGAAGAAGCAAACTCACATTGCTACTTGAAATTAAAAAAAGTGAAGCATCGCAAATCACTGAATTCCCAGACGCAGGAGAACCAGCCAAACCCTGGATTCTTGTGCACATTTTGCTGAGATCTGTGAGCATGCAGCCTTTTTTTTTTTTTTTTTTTTTTTTTTTGAGAGTTTCCTCTAGAGCTAGACAGAGTTTTGTTTAGAAAAAAAAAAATCAGTGTTTGCTGACACATATCTTACATTCATCACTGCTATTTACTGATTCACTTACTGTGATTAATGGGATAGCAAATGATGAATGTTTTATAGAGAGCACTCTGCAAATGGTCAAGGCAACTGCAAAATGTTTAACGTTTCAGAGCAAACAACGTGTTTGGGAACATCCTTTCCTTTGCCCTTGTATCCCTTTCTTCCCCCACCCCTTGTAGTGTGTGCCACAGGGTCTCTGGCTAGCTTTGGAAATGGCTTTGTCACCTGTGATCATGGCTGAGCTTCTCCAGTGACAGGCATGAATGAAAATAGAATAAATGTAAATTTGGGATTTTTTGAAGGGGAAGAAGAGAGACTCGTGATCACTATGATTATAATACAGTATTGTTAGTTACTGGTGCAAGAGCATTTTATCCTATGTCTCTTTACACGGTACTAATTGCTGCTGTATGTGGAGACTTTATATTTATTGAAGTGACCTTGTTGGCAGAGCCCTGTATCTTCAGCAATCTCCAGCCACCTGAACAGAAACACCCAGGGTCAAAATGGAGCTAATTTTTCAGGATGCTTCAACCTCTCTGAGAACATTTCTAGAGAAATTATGGGAGAGGGTAGGCGCTCAGCTTCCCTGCACTTTTGGGAATGAACATGAGACCTGGCAGCAAGCGGCCCTCTGTCAGATCGGGGAAATCCACCTCTCCTTCCACAGAGGCTCAGTGCGATTTCCAGGAATCCCCTTGGGGCAGAGGTGCCTGGAAAACAGGTGGGATTTCATGGCTTCAGACTTGTTTGCCAGCTGCTCTTCCATCTGCTCCCCTTGTTTGGCTTTTCTCCCCTTGGTCCTTCCCTCTGCACTACCCCTCTGTGTCCCTGCAAGCCCATTGCTTTCCAGAAGGGAAGAGGTCAGACTGCTAACGAGGAGGACTCAGTGCCTGCAAAGTAGTGGCTCCACCACGCAAAACTCATTGACTAGCCGGGGCATCATGCTGTCAAGGAGCTGAACCATCTGTGTCCCCTGAAAAGTTTTGATATGGTGTAATTCCCATCTCCTTGCTGCTTACTTATTAAGCCGTGTTTTGAATCTCACGGCTTAGACCAGAGAGTGTATGTTCTAGAGACAGTTGAGTTAGTGAGTAACAAGGAGGTTGGCAAGCTACCAAGGGATGTTGAACAAAAAGGTGGTTTTTTCTTCTCCAAAGGCTGCTGAGCTGACTGCTGGCAACGTGCCACGCGCTTCCTAGCTCTGACAGATCTGGACTCCACACTCACAGGTCTCCTGAGGAATTTAGGAGTCTCTTTGTTAAGCCTATTCAATCCCCTTGATGTTTCCAACCACAACTTAGATTTTATCACTAATAAAAGAAAACTTGCAGTTCCTCTGGATTTAGTCCACCTTATCTCAACAATTGAAAGGGAGCTTGATAAAAACATAAATAACTTTATTTTATTATTTCTTTTTCTATCAGTGTATTAAGCTGTTTTCCTTGCATCAGTTCAAAGCAGATAGAAATGCTCTAACATATTCTTGAGCATTTGGGCTGGTGTGATTTGAGGGGATTACTGCTCTGGCACCGTGGAGACTCCTGTCCCTGGACAGGGGTGGCAGATGAAATTGTGCACTGAGCTCCCAGCCATCGTATCTGTGCGTACTGTGAGTGATGTGACTAGAACTGATGAGAGTTTAGCCTCACTGAAGAAGGGGCAGGCTGCTCCTTTGCTGCCCATGCCACAGGCCAGGAGCTGAGGATCAGAGGCACTTACAAGCAATACCATAGGAACGCAGAGCCACAGCATGGATGAGGTTTGAAGGCACTTCTGGAGATCATCTCATCCAACTCCCCTGCCCTTAGCAGGGTCAGCTACAGCAGGCTGCTCACAGCTGTGTCCAGCCTGGCTTTAAAAATCTTCAGTGATGGAAACTCCACACCCTTTCAGGGCAACCTGCTCTGTTTTTTGAGAATCTTCACAGTAAAAAAGCTTTTTTTTTTTTTTTTTTTTTTTTTTAAGTGCAATTTCCTGTATTTCAATTTGTGCCCATTTCCTCTTTTCCTGTTACTGTGCGCCACTGTGAAGACTGTCTCTGCCTTTTTTACTCCTCGCATCAGGTATTCATAGACATTGACAAAATGCCCCTGAGCCTTCTCTTCTCCAGGCTGAAAACTCCCAGCTCTCTCTGTCTCGCCCCACACTGATCCTCCAGTCCATCATCTTCACGGACTTGCTCCAGTTTGTCCACTCACTCAATTGCTGGACTCACTCCAGTATGTTCATGCCTGCCTTGTACTGGGGAGCCCAGAATGAGACACAACACCCCAGTGCCAAGCAGAGAAGGACCACCTCTCTTGACCTGCTGGTGAAGGCCTAGTGCTGCCTAATGCAATCCTCGATGCAGCACAACTCTTTGGGCATTTGTCTAGCCCTTACTTCATGTCTTTTTTGAAGACAGCATCTAAAGCCTCGCTACAGTCAAGATAACCCCTTTGCCTTGGTCCCTACTGGTAAGATGGGACCAACCGCCCCCCTATCCATAATGGCACCACTAACCCATGTCTCCAAGCACCACGTCCAACCTCTCCTTGAACACCCCCAGGGATGGTGACTCCACCACCTCCCTGGGCAACCTGTCCCAGTGCCTGACCGAGGAGGACATGGCAAACGGGTAGAGAGGTTTTGTTGGCTACCTGAAACTTTCAGTACTGAAGTTTTGTGACATGTACAAAGCGAGGGACCTGCTGGAAAGGGACACTGCTCTTATGGCTTGGTAGATAAAGTGTGGAGTACCTGGATTGTTTCGTTGTTTTTGCCATTGGCTTCGTGGTCATGACAGATAACTCTCTTTTGCAGAGACAGTGAAAGGCAGTGATACCTACCGGCCCTCTGCAACTGTTGTGAGAAAGTATTTCATGAAACAATAATGAGGAACACTGTGGGATGAGATTCTGAAATGAAAACCTGTTATGGTTGTTAGGGTGCACCAAATAAAACCTCAGGCAACTGAGGAGTAGAGAACTTCAATAGCAATACTGAAACTGCCTGGAGTCAGCTCGAGCTTTAAAAAAAATAAATCAGTTTCCTAGCAAGACATGAAGAAGGGGAAAAACTATATAGTTTCCATTATAAAATAATTGTTGAAATGTGTTTTAGAATAGCTCTACAGCTGATGAAACAGGGAGTAGAAATCTGAGACTTGGCACAAGTGAGAGCTCTTCCTTCAGGAGAACTTTTAAGTGCTTCAGATAAATCAGAGTAGAATGTAAATCTCTGGAAAATACCATGCCCTAGCAGCAGGTTTTGTGTAGGGGGTTGAGGCTTTCTTGTCTTTGCTCTCCCATGGGCCTGTTTGAGGCTGGATCCAGAGCTCACAGCAGTCAAGGTAACGAAAGAGGCACCTAAGAGCACAACGCTGGGCTCCACGCACTGCTGCACCCTTAGGGGATGCTTTTTCATTTCAGCTACAAAATAAAGAGATGTTTCTGTTGGATTTCTTCTCCTGTGGCTTCCCACGTCAGTAATTCACTTCCAGGGGTCTGCTGACAGAGAGCTCCTGAGTGGTACTGTGTGTTATAAAACCAGCATTAGGTGGGAACGGCTCGGATCTGGGTACGGGATATGTTACTGCCATACAAATAGGGTGTGACTTTGCAGTGTGTCTTCTGCTTTCAGGTTACTGCCCAAGTCCACACTCAATGGTAAAACCTTAAATTTTGGGGGCCACAGGCTTGGTGTCCTTGGGAATGTGAAGCGTTAAAGCATTGTGGCCATCAGCACTAGTCCTGGCAGGTAAAAAAAGTAGCCAGTGAGGCTCATTGCTGATCTATTCTGAGCTATTGTGCTGGGTATATGTGGAAAACCATCATTATTTCTTATGGTTTCTGTCTGACAACAAAGCTGTTAAAGCTTCTCCTGTGCCTCACCTGAGTGATGCTGGCTGTGGTTAATGTGCGTCAGTTTCCAGCGCCTGTGCTGCGAGAGAACACAAAAATACAGCCAGAATACAGCCACCAAAGGCCTTCCTTCAATATCTATATTTAAAAGAAGGAAAGGCAACATGAGCAAATACAAGTTGGTATAAGTTCTCTCGAGCAAGTTGTTTCACTGGTGTCTAGTCTGAAACCAGTATTAGTGGGTATCACATATTTACTGGCAGCAGTATTGAACAAAAAAAATCCCCCCTTTTTACCTTCTGTTCACTTCCATCCCCCTCTCCTTCCTCTACCCAAAAATCTGCCAAAGCATTGCCAGTCCTTCACGAGAAATGTTTCTACCAGGAAGTTAAATGCTGGCTCTTACAGTGTACATGTTACATGCTTGTCTCCACAAATTAGTTTAACCACCTCAGAAAAAAAAAAAAAAAAAAAAAAAAAAAAAAGTGCCCTGCTCATATGGCAAAAGGAAAAGGAGGTGTGGGGAGAAGATGGTCTCAGGAAAACTTTGCCCAAACCTATTGTAAAATCTGTTTGAAGAGGCTGCTTCTACTGCATTCAGAACACAAGTTGTTGCCTGTAAAATACAGAAGCAAACATCAATGTTCAAGATGAATTTCAAGAATGGCTTTTCAAAAGACATGCTGTAGTCAGATCTGTTCATCCACAGGGAAGGAGAGTCCTGGGGACTATGTGAGAGGTTTAAACTTGGGGTTTAGAATCATTTCCTGGTATTTTCTTTCCTGTAGCTAAAAGAGGAAAAAAAGCAGCCATAAGACAACAGAAAACCACACTAGTTTCTTTCAGGGTTTTGTTTTGTTTTGTTTTTATTTTCAGAAGCCTGACCAGCCTCCAAATGCTTGAAGTAAAATGTTTCCATAAATATTTTAGAAGCACCATTTTTTGCTACTGTCAATTCCAAATTCTGTTTTAAAAATTTCAGACTCATGGGCATCTCTTACTCTACAGGAGCAGAGCAGAGTTTTGGTCCCGGTCTGTGGAGCCGAGCAATCAGGCTGGGAACTTATCCTAGCATCAGTGCAGTAAACAGCCGAGGTGTGTATGTGAAGTTTAACGCATGCATGAATGACACATGGTAGCTCTCTACTAGAATGCTAGTTGCATTTAAGTGTTTCCAAATCTGCTGTTTACACATGCAGTGTATACATTTATTATATATGCATCGTATTCACACGTATATATATACAAACACTGTTGCCTATCACATTTCTTCCATGTAATATAGCTATTTACTCTTGCTGTCTCTGTACTTATGGGAGAAGAAGCCAGTCTGAGAAGCTGGTGTTGTTAGAGGCTGAACATATGAATTTCTGTTGATGGCAAGGTGTTAGTTAACTTTTTAATAAATTACCTTTTCTCCATGGGCCTGTCAGCTGGATGCCTTGCTTCAAAGTTCGCAGCAGCACTGTACCAGTTTTACCATCCATTCCTCAATACAAGCTACTTACCCTCAGTCCTTGGTACTGAACTGATGTGTTTTAAGGGATTATCAAATGTCTGCAGAGCACGTGCACTGAAATTCAGGTGTTTTGTAAGTTGTCCTGGGGAACTGAGATCTTGCATGACCAGTATAAATTCAGCTCTGTCCTTGCCATTTTTCGGTCCTAGGAGCCTCAGTGCTATACCCAGAAAAGGTACCATCAGTGCTAGTTGTAATTTGGGCTGTTGGATGTAATGGATGTACAAAGTCCAAGAATGAGACCAAAGGAAGAGATGGAAATTACAGCAGCCTGCTACACAGAAATCTGGGTTAGCCATTGGATCCGGTGTTTGATTCAAACACAGTTTTGCAAATATCTGGGAAAACCAACACTAAATCTTTTCAGAAAATGTTTCATTCTCAGCTGCTACTGATTTGAAGATGGTGCTATCACGATAACACATTTTTCAATTCCTTTCACTCTCCCATGTAAATTCTGGCCATTACTTTGCTTGTGTGAGAGGTGCTTTTACCTCTCCGGTTGCACAAGTTGTATGACAAGAGTGTGGACATGTGGAAGCAGTTGAAGATCCGATTTCAATGTGGGCTCAAGGACCCGATTGCATTAACTTAGTTTTGGAATGGAGGCCATGCAAAACCGCTGTGAAGACTGCAATCACACCTTGGCTTAACTTCATGCACTTAAATAGCCCCTGAAAGCCAAAGGAATTTCCCATGCTGACGACCAGTGTACACACACGCAATCTGCTTGGTTAGGACCATAAAAGGTCTGTTAATCTGATCATACACTCGTGCTTGATACGGCCATTCAGGAACACAGACACCTCCTGACCATTGAGTTCATTTTTCTGGGAGTGGCAACATGTCATACAATCTCTTCCCTGACCTTTCTGAGCCCTGCAGAGATTGGTGCCAAAGGAGTTCTGGCTCTCAGCACTGCTCTCGGCTTTCTGGGGGGCTCTTGAAGCACATCCTGGATGTGGCTCTTGGTCCCTGCATTGACTAATTCAGGGGTTCTCACAAGAGAAATGTCTCAGAATACTTTTAAATGAAGCTTTGACATTTTTCTGCTCATGCACGCTCAGATGACTGAGTCCAAAGCCATATACTACAGTCATGCACATATCCCTCATCATATTTTCAAATAAATGTCATTCATTTTAAAATGATAACACCTAGAAGTGTGCATATGGAGAAGAGGGAGAATAAGGCATACGTATTACATAATGATTTGATTCAGTGATACGTATCGATTAGCACATGTAGCAAAGCACTTGGATTTTCACTTCATACAGCCTAGATAAAGTACCTAAGAGCACTGCTCTTGACATTTCATCAGTGACACATTTAGAGTTTCTGGAGATGCCTTAAAGGTTAGTGTTATATTTCATCCTTCCCAGCTCTGCATTCGGAAGCTCAGTCCCATGAAGCATCACCTGGTGCCAAGGAAAGGCAGGCATTATTTAAATCACATTCTGACATAAGCTGCTCAGAAGTCTCACTTGGCATCTCCTTTGCTAGCAGAACCAGTACCTTTATTTCAGGAACAGTTCAAAGCAGATGAGGTGCTTTTGCAGACAGGTGCAGGAAGGTGAGAAGAGTGGGAGGTAATATGTCCTGGATTGCAACTTGGCCACCAAAAGGAGTAAATGGAGAGAAACCAAACTAGAGAGGACAGAGAGGAGATAAAAGAACATTTTCCATCCACAACAACATTGCCTGAGAAATAGAGAAACAAAACCAAAGGGTATTTAACATCCACAGAGGGATTTTATGGACTGAGTGACAATGTCTGTTGAGTGGAGAAGACAGGGACTGTGGTCTGAGGGCAAGCAGGTAGAGGGAATGAGGACAACAGCTGTAGGAGTACCACGGGTGGAGGGATAACTGCCCTGCTTTGTCCTGCTTGGGGGGCACATGTTCCCTTTCCATGGCTTGAGGTGGCCTGGAGATAAATCCTTGAGGAAGGCACCAAAGTATAAATAAGCAAAGCTGGTCTCTATGCTGGGAAGTGCTAAGCAGAGAGGCTTGTGCTGAACACCTGCTGCAACTTCAGGCTGACTCCTGCCCCGAGCTGGCAGAGGTGTAGGGAATGTGGAATATCTCCGAAATATCATTTTGGTGATACCTCTAACAGGATGGTTGAATCCCTGGCGCAAAAACAGAAGATGCACCTGTAAAAAGACAGTGGAAAAATTCATGACTGAGGAGCATTCCTGCTGAAATACCAAGGGGAGAGTGTTTGCTATGAGCCAGGGGCTGAGCTGCTGAGAACTGATGGGAAGCAAAGCATGTCTGCGCTCCTGGCAAGCTGCACGCTGGCTGGAAACAATACACTGTCCTACAGGCAATTCTCGTGACTCACTGGAT
This sequence comes from Anas platyrhynchos, assembly GCF_047663525.1. NCBI lineage: Eukaryota > Metazoa > Chordata > Aves > Anseriformes > Anatidae > Anas > Anas platyrhynchos. The sequence continues at coordinate 14,649,799 of NC_092587.1, forward strand.
GACGTGGTTCTTGTCCCAGAATGCTGTCCTTCATGGGTTAGAAGAAAAAAAAAAATGTATAAAGACTAAAAATATCTCTGCATCCCTTGTGTCTGCCTGACAAAGGGACGGCTCCAGCAGGTGCACCTACGCACCAGGCACTGGTCTTGAAGGGAAGTCACTTCTCTGTGCTTGTGGTGTTTATCCTTACACAATAAGAGCCAGCTTAAATAGCTTGTACTGCACAGGTCTCTTAAGACCAGTCAAAAAGGACTTAAAAACTATCTTGGGTGCCTTTTTACACCTGAAATTGTACATTCCTTGTTTATGCAAATCAAAAAGTGATTTGAAGACATATTTTGTAGTGTGGCCTAAGATACAAAAATAAAGTATCAAATGTCCCAAAGACCTGACTTTTGACTGCTTCTAAGGTGGGGTGTGATATTTATTGCAATGTGGAGAATGAGACAGTGTGGAAATTTTTAACAGTTTGTCAGGTGAGGCTTTGCAAACTTCATTGCTACAATATGGTCAGCAAACCAAGCCATGGCACTGAAGCAGTTCACATTTGGTAGCTGCTTTTTTTTTTTTTTTTTTTTTTTTTTTTCAAACACAAAATAAGAAGCCTTGGAAGAATAATTCTTTGATTTTATAGGATTATACAGCAAAAATTACTTCTGCACCTTACTAAAAGCAATGATCAAATCCAAAACCAGAAATGGGATGAATATATATATGCACAAAATCTTAATAGTCTGAGCTGGGAAAGCAGATGAGCTACTGTATTTGAATATACAGTCATAAAGAAAGAACAAAGAAGTAGGAAGCTTGTGGAAGCAGCTAGCATTTCTCACTGACCTGGCCTCCTAGCATCTGTGACCTTTGAAAGAAGAGTCTCAAGTAATAGTGATGACATCTGGTTTGTTGTCCTCGTTCCTGAACCTTCTTGCCTATAACAACAGAATAATCAAATGTCTTGTGCTCTTGGCTGCCTGCTTTTAAATGAGCATTCGAAGTGAAAATAAAGGATTTTGCTAAACACAACACACCGAATGGCAGATTTTTAGTTTTTGCTCTTTATTCTAAAATCTCTTCAAAGCCTTCGTTTTCTCAAGATAATAATTGAGAGGAAAAAATGGGTTTGAAGTGCTCACAGACAGTCCTCACAGTGGAGAAAGCCCCTGTGTTAAGACTGCTTGTGCAAATCCAGCCTGGAGGTTTGTTTTTACTCGCAGCCAGCCTCGATATCTTATCACACCAGAAATGGGTTCATCCGAGCTAAATTGCTGTGCATCAACAGGACAGGATTAAGCAGCTCACAGGGCTGCTGACAGTGTTGAACAGGGCAGAATGAGAAGCTTCCACGCCTGAGCTATCAGCTGAGTGCCCTTATAAGCTGTGTATTCACACCAGGCTTAAGGTGCTAAGAAAAAGTGACAGGCGTGTGTGCGGTGGTCGTGCATTCGATTATACTCACAGACGCGTGTTGTTGCTTGCTCCATGCAGACATACATGTACATATGTGTGTGTGCATCTATAGCTTATATAAATACACTGTAGTACTTCATGATTATGTTATTTACATGTTATGTATTATACTTGGTCTGTAGTATAGATATATTATATATATACAGCTCTCTTATGTGGATATCTGTGTATGCACACATGGACATAATCTCAGCATTATATTAAATGCACTTTTCCAGCGATGCTGTTTCCAGGGACTGATGAGAAGGACAGAGGACTGCAGCTGGACCGTTTGTGTGTGCTGTGCAGAGCCACACAGCACCTTCAGGAGCACTTGTTTACAGGCCACCAGGTGAACTGTTATGTACAAGGCTGCAAGTACCAACAGGCACTGAGGGTGATTTGGCAGCCTGGAGTTGTAGCAGGTGATGATCACAATGCTTTGCTTTAAAGCCACCCATGAGAAGCTTCAAAGATCAGAGCTTTACATCCATTCACTCTTAATGCAATTGGATGAGAGCATGATATAGCCCACACAGACAAGAGGTGAAGTTAAAGTGTTGGCTACCAGCAATTAGGACTGGGCAGATAGTCGGTGCAGGTGCTGGAGTGATGAGCTTCATGTACATAGCTGGATTTGCCAGTTTGCCCTAGGCACTGCCACTAGCTGTCTCCTATCCAGCTCTCCTTCAGAGATCTGCAGCTGGCAAAGTTTCCCCCAAGTGAATGGAGAGGCCCAAAATGCCAGCATAAGGACCCGGAGGAGGATCAAGGCTGCATGAAGGTGGATTCGCAGGACCCTGCATCCCCTTGGCACCTTCCCACTGCACCGAGGTCAGTATTGATGACTTCACACTTCAGGTGACTTCACGTGAAGTCATCAGTCGTGATGTGCCCTGCAATCACACAGCATAGCCTTGGAGATTAGAATAGAGTTCACCAAGATACATAAGCACTGGGACTCTACAGTTTACATCTGACATGTCTTAGTATGCAATAGAAGTCTGTTCTGCTGCTCGGGTACATGCTGGGAGCAGCATAGCTAGCACTGGGACACAGCAGGTACCACAAGCACTGGCTCTCCCCAGAGGGAAGGAAGAGTGTATTTATTGCCTGCCCTGCACTCACTTACACAAATCTAGTTGCTTTCTGACATTCACCAAGATGTCGAACATTGCATGTAAGGAAGAGAAGATAACTGAACTCAAACTTTCAGTTCTGCATATAGCTGAGCTGTGTGATTGCCGTTAACCATCAAGCCAGGTAGCTACAGTTGAATTTGAGGATATCTTTCAAAAAACATTGACTGCAAACTTCTCCAGGGATATCAAGTCTATGACAATCAATCATCACCCTCATTAGTGAAAAAAAAAAAATAAAAAATTGTATTTCTCACATAAACTCTTCTATCAACTGCAAGGACAGAAGGCTGTTGTATTAGTGTCAGTACCATCAAAACCCTTTGGCATAGCTTAGAGAAGACAAGCAGATGAACCTGTAAGAGGTTCTTTGAGCAATCAGATGGCATTGCTCTTTGCTAAACTTTCTCTTATTTTTTGATATCTCTGTTGCAGTGTGCACTTCACAACTGGACACCATAGCTGCACCAGCACCAAATGTGGAGGCCACAAACCTTTCTGCTTCTGCTCAGTAACGAGCATTTACCTTGAAGGTCCCAACATCACACTACAATTTCATTACAACCGATGAGGTGGTTCCTGAAGAGGTTAGTGAGCGCCAACCTCTTCCAGAATTACTGCTCTGCAAGACAGATTGCCTTGTAGGCCAATGTGACCTGCATTTTTTGTGCCTAGATATACCATAATATATTTTACCAAACCAAAACATGCAGTATTTGCTCATGTTAGGTTGTTCGGTTTTTGCTTGTTTGTTTTATTTTTACCAGTTCCTCTAACATTGTCAATAATGATTGCTTTCTTCTGGATCTTTCCTGAAAAAGACAAAGATCCAGTGTCAATTTTGTCTTATCTTTTATCTTAGTCAGAGTACGGGTTATGATGAAGCAAGCTTCCTTACACAAGTCTAAGCATATTGCTACACGTGTTTATTAGCCAAATTTCTCAAACTATTGTAATATTACTTTTAAAATGAGACTATAATACCTTTCATAAATCTAGGTTGTGCAACACTAAGCTTATTGCCTTCCTTTAATTATTTATTAATGGCGGCTGTACCAGTTCTTCCAATATTACTGGAGACTGACAGGCTGGTAATTAAGGGGACCTGAAGCACCGAGCATCCAAGCCTGGCTATGCAGCTGGCCATGGCCATCACAGCCATTCCCCCTTCACTCCTACATCCCTATGCAGACTAGCTTCCACTCAAGCTGTTCCCATGCCACAGCACAAAATGGCCCGTCACGGCTGTTCCCCCTTCCCTCCTACATCCCTCCACTCCAGCTGCGCCTATGCTACAGCACAAAATGGCCCCCCAGCCTCCCATAAGCCCTGGCAAACACATGTACATGCTCCAGCCATGTTTTGATGGCCTCTGGGCTTGTAAGCTCCTCTCTCCCTTAGTGGGATCTGGGCAGGGTCACAGAAAGAGGCCCACAGGCAGGGGGTGGCTTCCTTGGTCACACCCAACGTGGGACCCAGCATGGGGAACAGCAGTGCCGCCCCACTCTGCCTGCACACCCACCTCCAACAGCCTCTGCCAGGCCCCCAGGACTTCGGGTCCTTGATGACATCCAACAGCAGTCCAGTCAGGATGGATGTGGTTTTGAAACCAGAAGCACTCCGGGCAGTTTCCAGTCATTATGTGTGGCCTGTGGTGATCCCTAAATCCCCAGCCCACTGGACCCTGCAGGCCATACATGGCCACCATGGCCATGACCCATGGGGATCTCTCTTCACGTCTCTCAGACACCAAGAGCTGCCCAAAATGGTCATCACCACGCACAGGAGCAAGCCCATCCTGGCAGCACGCTGGCACTTTCCAGAGCCCAGCCAGGCCTGGTGCCATTCCTGGTCTTGCACGCTCAAAGCTGTTGCTTGTTGGAGGTCTGGCCAGATGTGGCTGCGGTCGAGAAACTTGGTAATAAAGGGCAATGAGCAAAACATGTATATATTCATATATATAAACACACCCACACAACTCTCTCTCTCTCTCACTCTCACACACACATTTCCTTTCTAAGAATAGTCTGGAAATTATGTTCACAGATTGCTGGAGGTTCCACAATCAAATTATGCAGGAAGGGGGTGATGTAAAGCTGTGGTCAGAAAGCATTTTACCTTTTCATCTACTCTCTGATAAACTGTACAGTATTCACTCAGGGATAAGTCAATGTCTGTTTGACAAAGAACCGGTTGCAAGAAGGTGCAGTCAGAGAGGAGAGCAGTAGCTGTCCATCTTCATAGTGCTGTGATGCCAAGGTGAATGTCGTCTACCCCTTTACTCTGTTTTTAAGAAGTTGCATATTACTTCTGTCATCTGCACTGGTGTGTGAAGGCGCCTTGTGGTTACCCTCTTCTGCAGGTTTATGATTTTCACTGGAGAAGTGGCCAGGGCTGATTCCAGTAGAGGGGATGGCCTCTGTATTCAGACATCCTTAAGGACAGCATGTACCAGGGCATGTCCTGACTCTGCAAATACCAGAAGCAGAAATATAGTCATGGTCCAGAGCAAAAGCAATCAAATTCTGTACAAGCTGCCAAAAACAGAATCAACCTCGGTTGTTTCAGAGAGAACAGCGTGGGAGCCCACGCAGACAGCACTGCTGTGAAAGCCTCGGGAAAAGTCAATTCTGGAAACAAAACGCCCACTCCGGTGATTTTCCTGAAGGGCAACACATCTTCGAAATAGCAATAAGCTGCTGAAGAAGCAGCCCTCCCTGGCGAGGAGGACTAGGTAGCGCTGGCGATGGCAGAGGGCAGGCCCTGCAAGCCCAGGCCCACACTGGAGCCAGGGGTGTCCTGCACAGCCTATGGGAAAACCCTGGTTTGTCTTGGGCTTTGTGTTCGCTTTATACAGTAAAATGTCATTAACTTTTTTGTTGTTGTTGTTTTGTTTTGTTTCCATTTTATAATGGCTTTTCTTGTCCATGTCACCTCAGCAATTGTTCTGTTATTTTATGTGCACTAATACACTGCTTCTCTAGATGCAGCACTCAGGGCACAAGCCAATTTTGCAGACCTGATGTGTGCAGGACTGACCCAGGCTGTGATCAGAGGAAGATGCTCGTGCCCAGATGGGAGAGCTTGGCCGCCCACACTGCACCAGCTCTCTCACCATAAACCAGCAGTGATGGCTCAGGAGCATCTTCATCCTGACTCTTGCATCTGGCTTTTTGAAAAGAAACTGTCGCCTTTGATCTGCTGATCTTTGATCTTCTAATACAACTAAAGATCCTGAATTAATGCTGTTGTTGTCTGTGGCTCTGCCTGTCTGACAGAGAGCCCGAATCCCAGGTATTCTTCTGCTCAGTGCACTGTTGAGATGCTCTGATACGCAGCGCTTTTTGCGGCTGGTTAAGTAGCAACTGTGCGCAGAGAGCAGGGTAGATGGGAAGGTGACAGCAGTTCCTGTTCCAAGATTTGACTAATTACAGAGTAGCAGCCTCTCTGCTGATGTGAATTGTCACAGCCCTGCTGGAAAGAACAAGCCTTGAAAATTCACATCAGCTGAAGACTCTTCACATCAGCCAAGAACGTGCTGCAGCTTTGTCTCTCGAGTATAAATATTTATGTGGACGGATCTGGCTCCATCTTGCGATTTGATGGCCTATGAAATACCTAAGGCTTCAGACTTCCTCCTTGCCTCCCCACCTCTGAATAGACACAGCTGTAATTGAGTGTATTATAAACAGTAGAGCTGATTTCCTGCCATTAGTATTTTTATTTGTCTTGATCCTGTGACACTGAAATTTAATTACTATTGGCACTAGTCAATGTGTGTGTGGCAACATACAGGTTGCCTTTGTTATCCTGGTGAACATAGAGTGCTCAGGTTCTTTCTGGTGCACCAACAGATCAAAAAAGGACAAAGACAATTATAACTATGCATTTCATCTCAAGTTGAACACTTCCCTGCATCTTGCTAATGATAGTAGTATTAACTACTTAAAGACTGAAGATCATGGTAGATTTTTAAAGAAAAATGAAAAGAAATGGACTGCTCAGTGCCCATGTCCCAGCCCAGATGCAGACATGGCTCCATGCTAGGCAACCTGGGGGCTGAATCTGTCCAGTTCTGCATCCCATAACACATCCAGCACACTCCAGCAACATCTGGCATCTCACTAGGTGCAGAAATGCTGAATACCAGGCTTTTTTATCTAAGGTAAGCATGGTAAATTGAATTCTTTCCCATGCCAGTAGAGGATCTGGAAGAACTTCTTCCAGGAACTGGGGCTGAATGGGAAGAGCCCTAGTGCTGAAGCTGTCTGAGGGCACAAAAATGGGTGTCAGACACCCCTGGAGGGAGGGGAACACAAGTGGCCTGCACTGGTCTAGTGGACCTTGCATTCACCAGGGCAGGGAGCCCCTGTTTCTTCTCCTTATTGCCCAGACTGGCCCTGTGTGGTTGCTTGCCACGTTGTGGTGTAAAAAGCAGGAACAAGCAATGGGAACGGGATTTAATTAATCTTTTTCCCTCCTGAGCAGGAGTTTGTGTGACCTTGTGTGTGATGGAGTTAACTTTCTTCACAGCAGCCCATATAGTGCTGTGGTTTGGATATGTGGCTAAACCAGAGTTGATAACACGTCGATGTTTGAGCTCTTGCTGAAGGATGCTTGCACAGCCCCAAGGCTTTCTCCTTTTCCCACTCTGCCCCCCTAGAAAGTGGGAAGAAGCTGGGAGGGGACACAGCCAGGACAGCTGCACGGACCTGCTGCTCTACATGTGGACAGAGCTTGCAGGTCAGGGATAGAGGTATCTGAAGTACCTCCCAGGGTAAGTGTGGAGGGTAAGAGGAGGGTAATATTTACAATCCTGGACACGATTATCACAACTGCACTCTGAAAGTATACTGAGCAGGGATCTTTTCCAGATACATTCCCTGAGTCAGGCTGATAGGCCTAAAATTGCTGCAGTCATGCTATTTCTGCACTGACTTTGCAGATTTGCACCTGAGAAGCCTATCCAGTAAAACCATTCAGACCTTATATAGCAAATCTAAGAACAAACAGACAAACAAAAAAGCCCAACCCAGAAGGTAAATGTTTACTACCAAAGTACAAGTCAATCTCTGAATCACAGCTCCTGAATCACCTCATCTGATAAGAAATTTGAGGCACTATAAGTCATAGTAAGATACGAGTTGGCACCTCTCTCTATTCTTGACTAGGAATCAGGAACCAGAAGAAATGCCAGCATGCCCTAAGAAGTACTTGATTTCAACAAAAAATGGAAATGTTTCTTTGTGCTTGTAGATGGGTAATGCCATCAAATTTGTCCCACAGTACAATCAGAAATGGGAAATTTGCCGTGGACTGTTTAGAAAACTCAAACTATCATGCCAAGGGGAACATGTGGGCCATCTTTTCCTCCAGTCCAGTTTTAGAAGAGTGAGTCATGCTTGGTTCTGTGAAAGAAAAATCCATGATGATCCACTCTAATGAATCACCTCTGGGGATGCCAGCCCATAATGCTGGCTGAGCTGCCTGAAGACTGGTGTTTAGGTCCTGCCTTGCCCTCAGTGTAACAGATCTGTGAGACTTGCCTGGACTGCTGACCATTTTGGGTCCCAGCCTGAGACCATGTGCTCTTGTGTGCGTTATAAAGGGGTCCGTGGGTGCCCAACAGGGTGCAGGGTTGTGCATTTCACCTCCCAAGGCAAATGCCTGGCTTTAAGGCACCAAATTTTGAAGCAAGAGATAGCCCCAGGGATAATGCATTTTACCTGCCACATGTCATTCATACCCTTGCATACAGGCTCCTATTTCAAAGGGAATTGAAGAAAACAGCTGGTGTTGGGAGGGAACTTAATTTTAAGCTGGAATGCATCTCAACCACAGAGAAGGATGCCTTCAAAGAACAGAGGAATTAAGAAAAAGCAAACGTTTGTAGAAATGTGATGTGTCACATTCAAAGGACCAAAGATGTGCATCTAAATTCCCTGCAAAATGAAAGCTTTGGAAATGACAATGGCATGCATTAAATAAGTCAACACACAGTTTTGAGAGAAAAATAGTGTACAGTAGCCAATTAACTGAAAAAAGCACAAAGGCTCAATTTTAATTCTCTATTTCAATGTAATTCTAGAAAGAGAAAATAAATTTTCCCATGAGAAACAAACAAGCAAACAAACAAAAAGCAACATTAATGATTCCTTCTTTTCAAAAGCAAGCAGGAGAATGCAATGTGACAGGTATAAATGTGTGTAATGTCTAAGAGTTCTAGCTTAAAAGATTTCAAAGCAGTGACAATTCAAAACCAGCAGTCATAGAAAAATCACATTCCTAGGGTGCTGAGAAATAATTGGATTCATATTTGGATTTGAATTAAGCTATGAAACCAAAGAAACTACTCAGTCAAGTATGTAAGTACTTGCCAAGGACAGCAACTTTTTTGTCTTAGGTGAATGTTATAATTCTACCTCCATGGACAGGGAAAGGGAGATGGTCTGGTAGATAACGTGCTAGTTTGAAATCTAAACTTAATTCTTTATAGCTGTGCTCAGTGACCCCAGAAAAGTAATTAAGCTGCACAACCCCAAAAGCATTTTCTTATCTAATTCCCATTGGACTTCCAGTGAGAGGTTGGGAGGGTGCAGACACCCCTTATCTGGGCTTTACACTCCTCATGCCTCAGTCAGCTATTTGTTAAGCAGGGATAATAGTGTTTCCCTTCTCAAAAGTGCAAAAGGAGGTGCTCAGGTAATGTGACAATGGGAATCAAACTCCATATATACATGTTGAACATACAATGCAAACTACATGCATGTGTATGTATGGGGCAGGCATAAAAATGTGAGAGATCCCCTGCAAGTGGTGACCTAAGCAATTTTTCAGGGGTTGCTGAAGTGCTTGTACAGCACAGTCAATAGGCTTCAATAAATCCAGTCAAGTTATGAAAGGATTTGCCCATCCTGTAAAAAGCAAACTCATATTTTATGAAAGATGTATTTTAGTAGTGGAGTGGGATCAGCGTCTTTCAAGCTCAGGAAGGTGATCCCTCTCCACTGCTATATGACCCTTCCTTTCTAGTCAGCATTGGTGGGGTTGCACCTGGAGCACTGTGCCCAGTTCTGGACCCCCCAGTACAGAAGAGATGTGGACATACTGGAAAGAGTCCAACAAAGAGCCACAAAGATGATGAAGGGACTGGAGGACGTCTGCTACACGAACAGGCTGAGAGAGCTGGGACCTGCAGAAGAGGAGGCTCAGGGGGATCTCATCAATGTCTATAAATGCCTGAAGGGAGAGTACAAAAAAGATGGAGCCAGGCTCTTTTCAGTGGTGCCCAGTGGCAGGCCTAGAAGCAATGGGCACAACCTGGGACACAGGAGGCTCCATCTGAACACCAGGAGCACTTCTGCGCTGTGTGGGTGACTGAGCACTGGCACAGGCTGCCCACAGAGGCTGTGGGGTCTCCTCCTTGGAGACCTTCAGAAGCCGCCTGGACATGGTCCTGGGCAGCCTGCTCTGGGTGTCCCTGCTTGGGCAGGGGTTGGAGTACATGGTCTCCAGAGGGCTCCAGAGGGCCGGCACCTTTCTGTGGTTCTGTGAAGAGCGTTGTGCCACAGGCGGGGGCCTAGCTGGGCTCTTTGATGGTTCCCAACTAGGCTAAGGTGCCCAGAAAGCCAAATGGATGAAAACCAAGTGTACTGTGGACAGCTGGTGTTTAATTTGAGAGGATTCTGCTGCTGGCACATGACCTACAACTTCAAGATCCAAACCATCAGCCATTGGTTAGACAGCAAACCTGGTACATTTGTCCTAAGGCACTGGTGGCCTCAGCAAAGGATCTGGAGGATGAAAACTAGAGCAACCACAGCTCTCAAAAGATGGCAGGTGATAAACAGCTGGGGCTGCTGCAGCACATCTCTTCCAGAAAATTGGATGGCAACAGTTTTTAGTCATTGAAGTAAAATCGGTTAGGACTGGAGCAGATCTCAGGGGATCCTCTAATCCAACTGCACAGCTGCCCACATAACACTTTGCAACAACAGCTACTGAATATTTTCTTACATAACTTCCAGGGATGAAGATGTAAGATGTAAGGGTTTAAAGTGCTGGTGTGAGTAAAAGATCAGGAGCACAGCTAGTTCATACCTGGGGCCAGGAGGAGATGAACCTTTCAAATCCCCAGAGATATCCCAGTGGCTGACAGGTCAGAGGGCTGGCAGTGCAGAGGCAAAGCCGAAGCTGGTCCATAAGGCAAAGTCTGGACACATGTCACACAAGGGCACTCAAAAATATAGCAGGACTGGGTCCTAGCCCCAGCTGCCAGTTAGCATTTTGTCACCTTGCGCAGCTTGCCTCTGCACTTCAGCCTCCATGTCTGCAAAACACGGCAAGCAGTACGTGCCTACTTCAATGAAGCCATTTGCAATCACACTGCAGAGAGCTAAATGTCATTTAGTGTCATTAGTGCTGCCTAATTCTGTGTTATCTTCAATAAATATGGAAGTGGCAAGATGAGCTCACGGCCCAGAAGCATTTTGTATGCTGAATGCCCTGTTTAATGGGACCGGGTGAAATGACAGTCTCTGCTTAACTCACTTGCACCCTTCGGAGGGTTTAAGCAGAGCTTTCCATGTGTGGCACGAAATTGCCTCACAGCATTGAAAACCAATCCCTCTGAGAGTAAATAAAATCCCTGCCTTGTCTTGTTAATAAATGCTAGAATATAGAAATACTGCCAGCTTCACGTGGTTGAACCTCCCTCCTCTTCCTCAGTTACAAGTAAAACTACCTGACCAATTTTGCTGGTAAAACATTTCCTACTGCCTGGGCCACCAAGAGCCACAGATTGTTTTTCTACCTGAATTAAAATTGCGATGTATTATGCAAGCAGTTTAGCAATGGAGAAAGAGCTAGAAGCATATGAGAAATAAAAATAGAGCCCCGCACAGAATACACATGACTTCACATTTTTTTTCTTCAGGATTATAAAAGAACTGGCCCGGCCAGTTGGGTTAGCCAAGATTTAAATCCCTGCGATATTAAAAGACACGGGCATGACACAACTGTTTTTGCATAATGGCTTTTTTTACAAATTTACAAAACATGGGCAACTTTTCCAAATGCTAGCCCTGGCTATTTTTATCATGTGGCTAAACTCTAACTCCACAGGAATGCAGCTCCACAAGAACAGTAGATGTTTTATGGGCAAACACGCATCTGGGAGGCTGTGGACCATTTTACATTTATGGGCCCAGATATTTTCCCCAACAGATGTGGGATTCCCCCTGGGGCAAATTTAAGCCTTCTGACAAGAGTCTTCCCATTTGTTGGTTATTTACCTCCTGCCCTTGGGACTTCATGGGCTGCAGGTTGAAAACTGCCGATTTAAATAGCAAACAACTCAACTGTGCAGAGGGGTCGCTCTGCATTTGTGAAGGGAGAGTATCTCAGAGAAATATCTCAGCCATTCCAGGTTGTGGGGAGTGAAAGGGTAAACTTTGGTGGTTGTGGGGTGGTTATGGGAGGCTCCTTCCCCAGATTTCTTGTTTCAGGGATATTCTGGGATGCAAGGCTGAGGGATTGCAAGACCAGAGAAGAATCCTTCGGGGACAGCACTGGGCAGCCCCAGCACAACCCCTTTGCAGTAAGTCTTCCTCCTTACTGGGATTACATCTGAGCTCTGTGGCCACAGGTACAATTACTTGGTCCTCTTTAGATGCCTTTAGCATAATTGCTGGCCACGACTGGTCACCTCTGCACCTCTCTTGTGACATTGCCTCCTCAGATGCCATCTTTGCCTGCCTTCACTTTCCCAAGCCCAGTGCAAGGGGACTGAGCCCCAATCTGCATCCAGCCCTAGCTTAACTCCTTGCTCCACAAACAAGCCTGCAGTTAGAGCATCATCTGTGACACGATGAACAGCAAATGTGGTGCACCACTGCTCCACCCCAGCTTTTGTACACTGTTGGATTGTGCTGTGACTGAGGTTGGACACCTGGCCAGGGACAGGCCCTGCATGAGGATGCTTTCCAAAAAAATAAATGGAGCCCTTGTCCCCAGGTGTGGGACTGCTGCCCTGCTCTCCACTCGGATTTATGCTGGGGCTGCCAAGCAGGAGGTGCAGTGTGAACATCCAGACAGAGTATCCAGAGCGAACATCCAGAGATCCTTGCTTTGGTGTGAGGGTGCAGCACTGGAGTGACTTCAGGAGAAACCTTCCCTGGGCCTCACCTCAGAAACACTCATTGCAGCTGAACAGCTGGAGGGGAGGCCATGCTCTTCTGCCTGTTTCCTTCTGTGTCTTATCTCACCCTGCATGATGCCAAAACCTGGGAGTACACAATGTTATTGGTCTGCAAGTGGGAGCTGTGTCCAGAAAAAAATGTCAATTGGCCAACATCCTACAGACCATGAAGCAGCTTAGGGAGCCCCAGCCTGCAATACTTGGTTGTTACACAAATTCCAAGAAAGCATTACATGAACTAGATACTTTTGGAATTAGCCTGGTGCTCCCTTTGCCTATCACAAATCCTTTTACTGAAGCATGTGATATAAAGCCTGGCTTTGGGGTCAGAAGCTTTCAGTCTAAGCTGTACGTGCAGGGTTGCACAAGGGGGTGTAGGAGGGAAAGAAGACATTCCAGACACTGATGGTTATTTTTGCTGGCCCCTTCATTTGAAAAGTTTCACCTTAGTGTTATCAGCTCTGGCTTCAAAGTTTTGTTTCGCGGTCACCTCACGCACATTGTTGATTTTCTGTGATCTTTGGTCCTGTAAATATTAACCACTGTCAATCTGTTTGATATGGCTATTGCAGCTCAAGAGGCCAGGTGCTATGAACCTTAGCCTACATAATGCTGCGTGACTTTTGTTCTGCTGGAGCCAGCGAGCATGTTTCAGCCCCTGCGTGATATGAATCACAAGTGAAACCAGAACACCTGTAGACAGAGGTAGTTGTATAACAGCACGGCCAGGTTACACAAGTGCAAAAGGCTCTGCTGAAGTCAAGCAGGGGACTTGCAAGTCCAGGGGCACCACCAGGAACGAGAGGACATTCACCAGCTTATTGCATTATTACTCATTGACTAATGAAAGAGCAAGCGAGAGGCTGCTCTCCAACCATATCCACACTGTGCTCTCTGATATCTGCTGTGCTAGGGTCTGGGGGGAAGCCTGGACCCCGGTGCTGTCCTCACCACCCCATTGCACATGGGACCATGGCTGGGGCACAGAGCCCTGCTGCAGGGCTTGGGGACAGGATGGGCTGTGCTGATGGGGACAGGAGGGACCGCACTGGTGGCATATGCTGGAGGGGAGGCAGAAGTGGTGGGAGGGCAGGAGAAGAGCCCTGCTCCCAGACTTCCTCCCCACTCAGGCTGCAAGTCTGCAGCCCAGGGATTTGCCTAACAGCTGTGAGGGAAAACACACTTTTTTTTTTTTTTTTTTTTTTTTTCCTGGGTATTTGCTTTTGTTTCAGGTCAGTGCAATTTCCACAATGCTGAATTGCTTCCTCCTGTACTGTGCTGCATGCTGTGGGGCAGGAGCATGCCTAGCTGCAGGCTGAGTCCATCTGCCTATGCCCACATCCCATATCTTGCATCCTGCATCCCCTTTCCTGTACCCAGCATCCTGCACCCCACATCAGGCATCCTGCACCCTGCATCCTGCAGACACAGGGACACAGCCCCTTGCCACCAGGTCCAGGCACATTCCCTGCTGGGTTTCCCTTGGAACGAAGTGCCCGGAGGCTTTTGTCCATCCTCCAGTACCCTGCACTGCCGTTTGATGCTCAGAGACTCTTTTTTAAGCAGAAACAGTCCAGATGATTACGTCACAGTTAGTGACTCACCGCTCAAGATCACATTCCTCTAGGTTTTAAAAGGAAAGGATAATCTGATTTTTGAAGCCTGAGCAGCTGCACTGTACACTCCAGATGTGCCCAAATAACTTGTAATAACCCTCTGTGGAGGTTAAGGTAACTCCATTTAAAAGATATTGCTTTCAGGCAGAGAAAAATAAACTTATCCTGGCCAAACAGATGGTAAAGCACTGAGCAAGAAGTGCCAAACCAATTTTCCTTGTGGTAGAGCCCTTGCACAGTGCTGTGAGCTGAGGGACCAGTGCTTTTCAGGCATCACCCATCAAACGCAGCACCACAGGGGTGGTCCAGGCAGCCACCAGGCACGATGGGTCCAGGGTCCCCACTCCTATCAGCTCAGGGTCCCCACACACCTCTGTGTGCCTGCATATTCCAATTTTCTCTCCCACTTGAGCTGAAGGGATAAAGAAAAGCCCTCCATCACCCATCGGGTGCTCGGGGAGAGGTAGCACCCTGCTCCAAGGACCCCTCTCAGGGCTCCCCATCTCCCCTGGGAGACATCCCACATGCCTCCAGCTCCAGGGGGAAGCTCCTTGGGTAACCCACCAGTGAGGCCAGTGGGATGCAGGGTTAGTAGGGATGGAGATGGGCAGGTCTTAGACCAAGTCCTGCTTCTTCTTCACCATGGACCTGTTGTTATTGCTTAAATATTCATCGCTGACAATGCATCCTCTGCCTGCTTGGAGCAGTGTGCCCAAGTCCCAAGGAGCACAAGTGCTGTTCTTCTGCTTTGGTGGCATTTTCCACTCCCTTAGCAAAAGCCTGAGCAATCACAGCAGGGGTGTGTGACAGGAGATCCAGACCTGATTTTTCTACAATAGATGGAAAACCAAAACCAAGCCTGGTGAATCAGCCAGTGCAGAAAGACAAACACACTCATGGCAGTGACGTTTATCCTACTTGGGTCAGTTAATCCTCAACCTACAATGGCTTAAGAACATCTGCTTAGTGACACTCAGGAGTTTGGCAACACTGAATTAAGGTTGAGTTTTCACTTGCTGAGTGTTTTTTACAGGTGTCTTGTTGAAAGATGTGCTACAAGGACAGTGATCTCACAGCAAGAGGCAAGGGATTAGCCCATATGCCCAAGCCATAATTACCACTGCTGGCAGCCCAGCTCATGAATGCAAAATCCTTGGCACATAATGTCCTGGTGCAGAGCAGGTCTGCAGTGCTGAGGTCCCCCTGTGAGCCCCCACCACCTGCACGGTGCTGCTGGCTGGAGCACAGGACACGTGCTGCCTAGGGTTGGTGTGACTGGAGCCAGGTTTTGCAAGATATTGGGGTCTGAGGAAGCCTCAGCATGGCCTGGTGCAGTGGTCCTAAGCAGACCACTGCTGTCTGTGGGCCACTCATGGAGCAACCAATGCATCCATGCACTGCATTTCCCATGTCGAGCTGCAACCCTCAGCCACAGGACAAATTTCTCCATCTGGTTCCTGTCATCAAAAGGGATGTAAAACTGTGTGTGCTATTCTCTCTTTCTTTACAGTGCTAGCTCTAACAAACAGCGTTTAAATGATATTTACATGATACTTTAGAGAGCCCGAGTGCCTTTCTTATGCAGACTTCCAGGCAGCAGCACCTCCTGGTGCAGAACATGAGGCAAGGTCTGCAAGGTCTGTGCAGGCTGGGAGAGGCACGTGCCCAGGAACAGGGCATCCTGCAGGGACAGGGCAGCAGCAGGGCTTCTCAGTGGAAATCTCAGCCAGGACCGGTCCTAGAAACGTCATTTTTCAGAGCTGATGTTGCACTTTGGGTAATAACAATAGTCTCTGGGACACGCTTGCCCGCCATCCTCTGCAGACATGAGCAATGAAACCACCTTTTCTGATTTTCAGTGTGGATGGATGCTCCAGTTTTTAAAAATGAAAGAGATCATGAAGAGCTGTCGCTAAAGAAGGCCCAGCATCTGGCAACCTGCCTCTTCCATAAAGCTTCTAGCATCCACATTCCCTATACCTGGCTTCATGTCTGGTTTATTTTTAGATCAATCCATGCAATGTTAAATCATTTCCCATGCAGAGGTGTTTTATTACTTCACTCCGCTTCCTGCATGATATAAAGGGCAAAACTCAAAACTATGATAAAGCTGATAAATAATAGATAGGATCTTTAGCTGTCACTACTGATCACCTTCTAGAAGCCAGGAAAGCACTCACAAGAGTGTCCTTGATTTGCAGCTCACAAAAGCCTTGCCTTCAAGAAGCTTAAGCCAAAATCAGAAGAGCAACACTGCTAATTACACTGTATGGCTGCTATCATCACTATCAACTGCATCTGCTAGAATGAAATAAAGAATAGAATAGAATAGAATAGAATAGAATAGAATAGAATAGAATAGAATAGAATAGAATAGAATAGAATAGAATAGAATAGAATAGAATGAAAACCCTTCAGAATTTTTGCCAGCAAATGTAAGCACTGCAATGAGATGGTATAAAGGCATTTAAAAAGGCATTTCTGTTCTGTAGCTTAAAGAAGTCTATTCCCAAACCTCTAGCTAGGACATATTACTCATGGTGCTGTCCATGTTTATAACAGGCTGTTGCAGGAGGAGAATAAGGACCCCCAAAAGAATAACGTTTCCGGGTGGAAAAATGTTTTCTCTCAGTTCTGTCATGTGCAATTGCAGAACCGTAGCTCAGAAGACATCTTCCCTCCCTCACCTTGTTTATTTGGTGCAGCTGTCAGGACATGATGACTATTCCCATTTACTGTGCCTCTGCATAGTCAGTCAGTCCATTAGTTTTCCTGGTATCTGTCCAGCTCTTCAGTCTCATGATAAAAGAAACTAAAAATACAGGGCAGCGCAGGCACCACGTTTTGGCAGAGGATCTCAAGGACAAGCTGAGGATCTGGAATGACTTTGGCTCCCCTCTTTTTCTTCCTCACTGTTTCACTTCCTGGCAGAGCGCAATTTGAATCCCCTAAGTTTTACAGTAAAACATCACATCATGTGTACTAATAGATTGTAAGGGAACTGAGGAAGAGCAAAACATCCTAAGGATTTCCACGGCCTGTGTGCCAGAAGAGCTTTTCCTCTTCACAGTTAATTTTATGACCAGGTTCAGGGGAAGACACTCAGATAGTGAAACAAAACTGTCCTGAGTTTCTGGGAAATGAGACTGCTGCTGACAGTCTCCTAGGCTTGCGTGATAACTCAGCACGTCAGACCTCTGCCTCCAGTTCCTCAGTTTCCCAGAACATGCAATGAGCGTCACCTAGGGGGGCAGCTGGACTGCTGAGAGGTTAATTGTGAATGTTAATAAAAGGTTTTAAGATCCCGGGGTAAAAGATGAAATGTATAGAGTTTTAGTCAGCAGATATTTATGCTTTTTGATAGAAATTCTTGTAAAGTAGGTCACAGATGAAAGAGAAGGGAGGTTTTATTCTAATCGCAAAGCTCTTTCAGAATATACTGCACTGGAGGTAAGATGTTTCTAGCCAGATTTCAAACATTCATGCATCGGTGCAGCTTTTATTAAAACACTGCAGTTGAGGGAATTTCTTAGAGCACAACTGTACCGCAGGTAGATGTACTGATTCTGAGTTAGCCAGGGACATAGCTAGAAAAGGCTGAAAATTTTATAACAGAAAGCCATGCATGAGGAAACCACAGTCATGTTGAAACTCTGAATCCCCATGAAACAGGATGATTCCAATGACATTTCATAAGAAAAAATAAGAAAATATGTAAACACCCATTGGAGTAAGGCTGAAAGCTGTATTGTGGCACCCCCAGGAGAGAACATTCTTTTTTCATAGCCTAATAAAAATACGTCAACATTCAAAATATTCACATTCAAAGCATTTCAGCATTCAATATGCAAGGTTTGAATGTGTCAAAGCCTTTTTTTAATTGTGAAGTGATGTCAAGCTGATTCTTTAAATGACTGACCTTCCTGTGAAGAAGACCTGTGTGCTCTTGCAGAGGTCCATGCTCTACAAGTGCACTGCCTCTGCGTGTGTCATGGCTTGTACCACACAGCTCTACACAGTGCCTGGAAAACCAAAGGTGACACTTTAGCTAGGAACGTGCACTACAAGCCTACAGCTGGAAATTAAACACACACAATCATGAGCTTCTTCCCTGAAATGCCACCCAAACCTAGTGCTGCCCAGGGAACTGCATTATTTTTCCATTGTCCTAAGAAACCTTCGGTAGGTATTTCTACCTCACTATCAAAGTACAAAACCTGGATCAGCATCTACTTTGCAAAGTTTTTACAGATTAACTATTTTTTTAAGGGTGTAGGGCAATACAACTCTCTCAGTCAACATGGCTATTGCAGAAAAACCACCTCTGCTGACGGAGGAATGCTGCTGGCACACCTTCACTGCTAGCATGGCCTGAGCCCAAATACCAGGGCTCCTCCCTATGTGTGCCTTACATCACTGAGTTTGGATCAGGCTTTGGACCAGCTTTTAGTGAGCAAACAAGCTCTTTCCAGCAGTGAGGCCAAATGATCTTTTTTCAAGAAGGCCGGGTGGAAAAGTGGTGAGCTCAGCTAAAATCCTAAGGGGAACTGGTGTTGCAGTAGGAACAGAAACCTCCTCTGCTCATACCCGCTGTGGGAAGCCCAGTATGTGCAGCCAGGACCCTGTAGAACAGATCAGGTTTGATATGGCCACAGCTCAGACCTGAGGTACCAGTTAGTCCTTTGCAGCAACCTTCCTTATGATCAGCGGGGTGGTGTAGATCCCAGAGTATATAACAAAGAGGAAAGTGGTTTCAAGGTTCCTTCCCTAGTCCAAATTCATCTGCTAATGCCCAGCCAATACCCTGTTTTGCTGTCAAAACCCAACTGAAGGCGACACTACTGGGAACTGAAACAGCTCATCATCAGAGGACAAATGTCAAAAACTTGAACTTATCAGTCCAGGCAACCAACATAAGGCCACAATGCTACAGAAATGTGGGCACACAATCTCTGCCCTGAGAGAGACCATCCCCAGTCCTGGGAGAGCAAACAGCCTTCAGGTAGGATAGCAGTCAGGTGGCAGGAAAGCAAGGCTGAGCTTCCAGCAAACAACCTTTAACTAGAACAAGGTGGAACTGCTCTCCTAAGAGAAAAGGATCCCCCTCATGCCTTATCCAATCATGCTGGCTGCAGGCAAAAAGGTGGTGAGCACTGGCCTCAAACCATGTCAGAGCAGGGACTGATGCTTGGTATGTCATTGCCCATAAATGTCTTTTTAGTGACCTCTAGGTTATTATGGAGATGAGAAAGATTTCTGTGGCCTTCCTATTAAACAGCAAAGCCCCAGGAGCCTGGGCTCATCCCCAAATATGACAATGGACATCTCTGATTTCTCTGACACCTGTGGGATAGCAAACCCTTCTCCATCTGGGTGTTGCTCATGGGGTCTCTACCACAAGACCTGTCCTTGCTACAGGAAGGTCTTTCTACCTGTGTGGCTACAGCATGCCACCTCAGCATGTCAAAAGTAAATGCATTGAAGAGTAAACCACCTTCTACTTTAGGCAGTACAGAGTTAACCTACTTCTTATTGCACGGTCTGGGACACCAGTTGGTGAGTGAGCTGTCCTTTCATTTATATGAACTTAAATGCCAAGGGCACGCTCATCATCTGGGACCTCAGCTGGGGAAGCACTTGTTCACAGAGCTGGAAATAAGCTGAAGCACTTGGCAAAAGCAAGGAAGAGGGCACTATGCCAGAAGTAGGTAGAGCACAGGAGACAACGATAATCAGAGACAGGCAGGTTGAGCTTCCTAGTAAATTCAATACTCCCTCAAAATTTTTACTCAGGTTTACTTATTGTTATTCTAAGTAACACAGGATAGGTCTAGCAGTGCTCCCACACAACAGAGCTTCAAAACAGTAAAATGTATAGAGCTCCCCTGTTCCGATCGTTATAGCCTGAGTCTTAGACAGAAGGGAAAAAATAACCCAGAAATTACTAAATAACTTGTTTGTTTGGGTTTGGATTGTCTTGTTGTTTTTATTGTTTGTTTGTTTGGTTTGGTTTGGTTTGGTTTGGTTTGGTTTGGTTTGGTGGTTTGTTTGTTTGTTTGTTTTAAGAGGCTGTATTCTGTCAATCTTTTTTGCTTAGTTCTGCAGGTTTTTCTGAACTGCGGAGCCTAAAGCCATTCTCACACAGACCTTACATACCACAGGAGCAAGAGAGCCACCAAGAGGGATGTTTTGACAGCTAATGCTGAGATTGCAACAGGAACCACTTTAGTTTGCTCTGAAAAGCCCTAGGTGGTGTTTCTGCTGAAAAAGCACGTGTTCAATCCAGCAAATCTTTCCTAAAACTCCTAAAATGTTGCTTTATTTATCAATCCTCTCAAGATTTCAAGTGGCAGAAAGCATACAATCCTGACGGACCTTGACATCTGTGGCCACCATCCAGCCAACCCTACCCACATACTGGCTGGGGCAGAAATACAAACGCCGGAAGCCATCTCTAGGGCTAATAACGGGTCCCATCATTCATAATCAAATTAGGGCCTGAGTTATCATTGCAAGCAATAGCGTGGGAGCTTGTCCCTGCCCTCACCTTTCACAAGTCCAGCCAGCAGTTTTCATGGTGGCTGTACAAAGTATGTCACATGTAGAAGTCATGTGTCTAATCTCCATCTTTGTCTTTTAAAATATCTCTCTTCCTCTTTCTTCCCGGATACAGGACCCCTTAGTAGGTTCCACGTAGCTTTCTGCATACAGTGAAGGCTACTTCTACTTCCACATTTTTGTGGAGGTGATCCTTAATATTCATATAATTTGACATGCTATTCCATAAGTTGATTAACCAAGTTTTGTCTTCCAAATGACAATATGCCTGCAAGCTGGGAGAAAATATCACTCTGTGCTGTCACGCAGTGATTCAGAGGGCCAGGATTCAGAGGATTATTTCCAAGCAGGCGTATGTCAGCGTTTCACTGGGGGAATTTAAGAGCCTTCTGTGGCATTATTTGCAAATTCCTCTGGAGGAATGAATCAAAAGCACAGTGTAGGAGATGCTTTCAGCTATTAGAAACAAAGATGTATTTGTGACCTATCGCTAGAAATAGCTAGCCCTGAGCAGTCAGATAGGTTTGCCCTGGATATTTGTTGGCATTTGTTCAATAAAAAAGTATATTAAAAATATCTAAGAAAATGTCCAAATTGATTCAATACACAGTAGAGGTGACAGAGCTGGGCAACTGCTTCGAAACTGTCCCCTGCAGCAGCAGACTAATGGTGACAGTTCAGTGACCTTTATGAAATATATTGAGCTCAAGATAAATTCCTAGCCAGTGAATGTTCATGTGAAATAAGACTGTATAAATTCTAAGTGAAAACACAGTGAGAGGTAACTGATAGCTGCTACAACAGCTCACACTTGGCCTGCCAAGGTCTACATTTTTTTTTTCTTTATATATATACAGAAAAAAGAAAAACCTCCCACACATTTGTGACGTTTTGGAATACTGAATTACTGCAACGAGATGACTTTTGCACAATTGTGCTCGGGACAGGTGTCGGCCCCTCTAACCATGCCTGCCTGCTGGGGAGCTTGTTCTGCCGGCAGCTACCGTGCTTCACTTCTGCTACACCTCATATGCCACCTAGTGGCTTCTGAAGTGGGAAATTCCTTATTAAACATGATTTTAGACTCACTGCTTTTGCCAGTTAGCTATTTCTCACCTTGCTGGTGAAGAAGCAAGTTTAGGCACAATGCTGGTATGCATGGTGCACAAATGTACTGGCATGTAAGTGTGGTCAGACACCGCAAGGTGCGCCAGCACCCTTGCAAATGACCCCAATAACAGCCCACCCAAGGGCCTCCTCTCATCAGCTGTAGCAAGTTCTCGCTCTTCACTGCACCCTGGGCCTCCCTCCCCCCCCCAAGAAATTTCCACTACCTTGGCCTTAGTTTACGGCTCTCCTGTTTGCCCACCACTCAGAAAGCTGTCCCAGAATCCAGCCCCTTCAGCTGCTCACCATACCCCTATCTCTCACCAACTTAACTAAATGCCTGGAGGAGAAGAGCTTGTACTTTTTACTTCCAAGCATTCAGTCATGGCAGACACTTGCTGCAAAATTCACAGGTTGGATAAAATCCAAGTAACTTCTTACAAGGGCCAGGGAGGACTTTGTTGTTCAGCTCAACACTTTGAGTGCCCTACATTCAATGTATAGCCTTGTGGTTGGGGCATTTCTCCAAGAAGAGGAAGTTTTGACTAAGAACTATGTTTTGTCTCCAGAAGAGTTAACTTGATTACTCTTTCTCATGTCTCAGCATGGCAGCCTAACCACTATGTTAATAAATACCCCTATGCCTCAGCCAGCCCTTAAGTGAAATGCTGTCTGCAGAAGAGGTTGACAGAAACCTCTTGGAGGACTGCCATCAGCACGGTCACTTAGGATGAGCCCAACTCCAGCTTGTCACAGTCAAGAGCACATGTTTGCAGTTACTAATGGAAGGGCTTTGTCATCCTCCCATTTGGGCGATGGGTTTCTAAGACACTCGGGGAAAAGAAAGGATCCAGAACTGAACCACATTATCTCCAGCAACCGCATTAGGCACCGGCAGCAGTAAAGAAGGAGCCTTTCCCCAAACGTTCATTCTTTGCATTTCATTGCAAATGCTGGGAAACTGGATAATCCATTTTAAAAATGCCAGCTAAGTTTCCTTATTCTGAAATAAATTCTCTGACCTTTTAAAAATAGACTCCCAACTTTCTTGAAATGGTTTTCCATTATTTCCTTTGAGGCCATTTGGAGAAGTTTGTGTTTGTGAATGTCTGGTCTGCTCCAGAAGTGGTTGTTTGGGGCCATAAATTATCTGAAGAGCTTTTGTCCAGCTCTGGCACATCTTCCTGCTACACATGGCCATTGCCAGGCTTCACCATGGTCAACAAGAAAACCTGCTAGCACCCTTAAAAGCATTTGCCAATGAAACAAGGCAGATTACATATGGCTTCTGCCCAGTCTGAGCGGGGGAAAGTGCTCCTCTTTCTCCTCTTTTCCATTCTTGCTTTCTTCTCCTTTTTCCCCTCTATTATTTTATGCTCAGGGCTTGATCTTGTATTCTGGACCTTCTAGATGTACTCCAGAGCAACCAACAGAAGGTGAGGCAATACAGTGGAAAGATCCTTATGGTGCCATCTCTTCTCATTTTTTCTAAGCCAACTCTCTATCCAGCCACACTCTGAGTTACTGTTTACTTGCAGTCCTTTTAATTACTCAGTCCCAAAACCTTAGATGTCTTCAAGGTGCACCCTGTTTCTTGAAGCAACACGTGCCTCAGGCTGTTGGCTTCTTAATCTACAGCCCCGTCTCTGTTTTGTACTGTTTGTTTGTACAGTGCCACAAGTCACTACACCAGTATATACAAGTAAGAATAAGTATTTATTTGTCTTCTCACTGTGTAAAACTCCAAAATGCCAAACCTTTCTAGCATTTCAGAGGCATTACAATTTTAGAGTACTGACCCTCTTACACACAGGTAGCCTGTTGTTTTCTCCAGCATGTTTCAAGATGATTTTAGCCAGAGTATATATATACAGATATGAATTGGCACTTGAACCCATGTTTGATGTGGTTCTGATCCTACACCTGGATTAAATTCAGGTGCTGACCTTAGGTGCGATGTACCAGGAGTATTCCACCTTGTGACTACACAAAACCACTACAATTAGTGACAACGGCAAGGCCTGCGAAAAACATTCCTGCCCTTCAGGATCTGTTTCATCACTGCAGTGAAGGCAATGCAGATGAATGCATGTCGTGAGCTGCTGCCCTGCAGATGGAGAAGCAGTGTCATTGTGCCAAAGCCCCAGGTGGCCGTGTCAGGCCACCGAGGCACCCAGTGGGCCCAGTTGGAGGCCTGGGCTCAGCGAGGAGCAGCAGGACTCAAGAAGCACTGGAGGAAGCAAAGCTGGCATGAACCCCTGCCTCCTGCAGAAACGGCAATACAGAAAGGCCTAAAGTGTGTGCGCTCAGCAGCTAGAGGGCAGGCTCATTTTCCTGTAAAACTCAGTGAACGCTTTTGTCGCAGTTGCAGCGACTTTTAGAGTGTTCAGCTGAAATGACTAAACCGTAAATCACTCAGGGCTAATTGGAGAAGTCTTCTGTCTTAGTCGGGGGTGGGGGGAGCCAACCCAAACCCAAAAGCAAACCAACAGATACACAAACGTTCTGGTTGCTTTGCCAGCCCCGGCTCTTGCCAGCTGGGCCTGCTCCTGACAGCGGCTGGGCAGGACCCGTGTCCAAGGCAGGAACCTTTCACAGATGTGGCCATGTCTCATTGCAAACACCCCGCAAAGAGCACGTGTTGGCTTCCACAGCTTCCACGATGGGAAAAAATAATTGAAATGGTTTACAAATAGCTCTCATCAAAGCACTCAATAACTTCCTTTTAATTTACTTCCTATTCAGAAAAGGGCTTGCAAGAGCAGAGAACATGTGACATGAGCTAAGCAGCCTCCGCAGAGCTCTGTCTCAGGCAAGCTACGTATTCCATCACATAAAATTTTCCAGTATTTTCTGTGGCTGTAGAACTTGGGAGCTGGGCTTGTAACGGTGAGCACAACTGGAGGTGCTGTCCAGAAACAGGCCAGCTCCTGCGCTGTGATGTGCCTGGTCAGGGCTCTGTTGTCACAAGGGCATCAGCTCTGCCACAATATAGACAAATTTGTGTCTTCAAAGACAAATTCTTCTCTTTCTTGCATCTTAAAAGAACCACTGGAAGAAACCAGCTGTCATAGTGCTTGTCTTTGCAGCAAAAACATCCTTTTTGAAGCATATGGAGAAACTGCTGACACTGTCTAGTACCGCTGCCATCCCACTGTTAATACAATTAGGGACTAGGCCAAATAACCCTAAAAGTGGTGCCTGAAAATGAGCATAATTATTGTAAATCATTTCAGGATCTCAGATGGAACAAGCTTGCAGTGAAACACAAGTGCTTCTCCCGTTCCCAAACACATGAGTGCTGGAGGGTTTGCTGTGTATTGTGTCAGAAGGGTTTCATGCATGAGAGGCAAGGAGGAGAGAAGCACTGTAAAACTGTGTGCCAAGATAGGCAGAAAAATAAGAAAAGAAAAAAAAAAAAAAAAAAAAAAAAAAGCCTGAGCAGCAGCCATGGGACTGCAGATGCTAGAAAAGCCCAAAGAGGTCCTCGGGGCTCCACACCAGCAGAAAATAAATTGCAACTATGTGGGGCAAAAGGATTTCTCATTAATTTTAAATTTGCTTACTTCTGTTGGTAATATATGTTGTTGTCTGTTAGCTACATTGCAGAAATGAGTCTGCAGCACCCATCCTATGAAACATCACCGCACACAGGGATGGATTTTGAGCTGTGCTGCGTGTTCCCTCTGCAATGATGCGTACAGAGGGGGAGAGGTTTGCATTTGCAGAAATGACAGGCAGTGTCAGCCTGGTGTGGACGGGGAGATTACACCGTGTTGGGCATGGGAAGGGCTTGACAGCTCTCAGCGCACACTTGCTGCCCTCCAAAACAACAGGCAGAATCTTAAGAAGCAAACAGGTATTTGGAGGAGTTGGGGTAATACAGTCTTGTATAGGTGTCACACTGCACAGGACTGAGATGGGATAGCCAGACTTCATGTAAATACAGTTACTGAGAAAATGGTTCCTTCTGTTGCACTTCCTCCTGTCTGCAAGGGCAAAATCCTCATGGTGCTAGCATAGACTCCTGATCCTCTGACCCATCTGATGCTGGAGGTATTGTTCATTTCAATAGAGAAAGGCTTGGAAGAAAATTGAATTTGGATAATTAGGATGCTGCTAGAAGCCCAGAGAGCCTTGGTCCTTGGGAACAGAGGATGCCACAAGAAGCGCCATCCTCCTCCATGTTCATGAGCAAGAAGGGAGAGGTTTCTGTGAAGGAACACCAGCAGAAGACAGGAAGAGAGAGAGATTTAAGCGCGGATGAATAGGAGACATGGAGATGGAGCTGCAAGGAGACAGCCCAGCAGGAGTGTTGTGCCTAAGGCCACATTCCAAGGGACATGGTTAAAAAACAACAGCTTCCTGGCAGCGGCCGCAGCACCTGATTTCCTGGCAGGATGCCGCAGCCAGGGAGTGGCTCCAGGACCTGGCTGGTGGCTCCGTTGCTGCTGTGTTTGGATGACATTTTACCTTCCTGGTAGCTTTTGCCTCTTGATTGCTACAGCTCCAGCTTTCTTTTGCCTTTTTTTTTTCTTTTTATTTTTTTTTATGTCTAAAGCACTTTCTACATGTGTAAGGTCATGTCTGGTGGAGAACAAGCAAGCACCCCAGCACAGTACATTTATTTTTCTTGTTTAACCAAAGTGTAAACCAAGCCACAAACAGAATGAGAACATTTCATCCTGAATTGTGCAGATGAAAGAGACATAAAAGCAGAAGTAGGACCAGAGGGCAAACCTCCAGCCAGCAGCAAGCCCTGACCTCAGATTTAACAGCGTCATTGTAAATAGTCCTGGCCCAAACCCTCAACTGGCAAAAAGGAAAATTATGCCAAACTGGTGCTCAGTGAACAGATTTTCCCTACCCAAATATGAAACCATGACAAATAGCCTTTTTTTTTTTTTTTTTTTTTTTTTTTTTTTTTTTTTTTTTTTAGGGGGAAAAAATGAAAATGGGCCAAGCAGGTAGGGGTGTGATGGTGTGAGCAGCCCCTTCTGTGCCCTTGTGCCCTGCTTTGCCAGTACCGTCCTCCACTTCCGCCTCAGCCCTCCCACCAGCACCATTGCTTGATTCTTTTTGTTGGCTCCAGGGCCTGTACGCTGCGTGGACATCTGAGCTGCCTCTTGCTCAAGAGAGGAAAAACTGTGGTGGCTTCTTCCCTTTTACTCATTTACCAAAATCGTTTTTGCTTGAGCACTCTGCTCCATCGTTTGCAGCCTCTCTGGTGCTAAGGTTTCTGATGGACGTTTTCCACTTAATAACTCCCTTCTATGAGAGATATCTGTCAAAGATAGAGAAGCACCAACATACACAATGCACCTGCATGCCAGTCCCTCTCATTTATCCCTTTACTCCATCAGATCTTCATAAAACAACCTCCTTAGTCAGGGTCCCTTGCTCTAAGTGAATAAGGTCTGAGCCCAGCAGTCACGCACACTGAAATCTGCTGTTGAAGAGCAAGAGAAGTACAAGAGAGAGAGGAAAGGATGCTGTCAAAATGCATTAAAGCAGACTCAAAAGGCCATCTACCTAGGTACATGTTTATTTGTGCCTCCACAAGCCAACCTGCCCTTAGCCTGTACCAGAAGCAGAGAGGGAGCACCCAGCCTTGTGGACACTAGAAACTGCATGCTAGGCTTTGTTCTGTGAAAAGGTCTTGTTTTCTCAACAGCAAGCATGTGACAGCTATTAGGGGTATAAAATCTGATGCAAAGATAGGATCCTGGTCATGGCCTCCTGAAAGGCAGGGCAGCAAGTCAAGCACCACCACACCTCCCTCTTCTTCCCTGTTCAGGCCAGGCTGAAGAAAACAACCATCCTCCAGCATTTTTACCACCGGAAGACTTGAACATAAAACATCTTCTCCTGATAGAAAAGGCCAGCCTTGGACTGACCCTCCCAGTTCATTCCTGCAAGACCCACTGCTGGGAACAGCTTTTTGTCAGGATTAACCAGGGCTTTTGACCTTGCTACATGGTGTTCCCCTACTCAACAACCCTAGCCTCTCAGACACCACAGAGCATCCCTCAAAAACACATATAAAGTGACAACAGCAAGACACTTGTTTTGAGCAAACTTGTCATTGACTATAACAACACAAGCTGCTAGCCCAGAGCCCTTGGTGGGATTACATGCGCACATCCACAAAAGAGGCATGAGGAAGAGAGCTGACAGAGCAGTTGCCTGTATAGTCCTCCCCCAGATGGCTGAGATCCTGGGCAGTTTAGGAAATTGCTGTGCAGAATTCCCCACAGTAAATAACAGGGACTGGTGTTTCCTGCAGAGGCACAGGGGAGGATGCGGTGGAAGGTGCAGGAGCAGACCCATGTTCTCGGCAGTGCCCTAGTGACACAGCCTGGCAGGGCATCGCATGGATGGGGCTAAATCTCTGTCCTCAGTCAGGGGCTCCTGGTAATAGGGAGCTTCAGAGGCAAAGAAGACAAGTCTAGCTGCACCACAGCACACTTGGGCTGTTTATGATTTTTTAAAATCATGGATTTTATCAAATCTCATCTGTGCCTCTGCTGGAGGCAGATCCGTGACTGCAACAGGACCACAGGTGCAACACACAGTGGTCCAGTGCTGCATGTGGGGAATGCCATGGCTGCAACCAGGTCAGGTCTCATCTGGGACAGCTGCTCCTACTTCATTCATCTCCACCCCTCTGTCACAGCGTGCAGATTTACCCTGTGATAGGGGGCACTGCTGGGCAGTGGGATCCATCACCCCCCTGTCTAGCAGGTTGTTAACGCAGGAAGGTTTCCATTACATCAGTAAGGGTGTTAATTTATAGCATGTTTGCTCTTTCTCACCAAATCTTCTTCCAGATCAGAGCTTGCTCCCTCATGCTTGCTGCATGCTAAAGGCGGAGATTAGCAAGCATTTGGTTAGCTGCAGTGCTTGATGCTGTCCTTCACCCTGCCCACCTGTCTGCCAGGCTTCTGTCTGCCAGGTTGAGCAGCTGCTCAACTGCACCAGAATATTTGCTTTCTTGATGTATAGTGTAAGGAAAATATAGACATGTATATATTTTTTGGACTGAGAGTGGCTATAGATGCAAATTCAAGGCCAGGTTCCTTTGGAAGAACTGCTGTTTGGACAAGATCTAGGTTATTGTGCACCAGGAGCTGATCATAAATGGAGTCTAAATCCACCAGTCCAGAGCTACTTCCCCACTCACAAGAGTTATTAATCTGTCTTTTTTTTTTTTTTTTTTTTTTTTTTTTCCTGCTAAAAGGATTTTCTCAGAGTTGCAACTAATGTTTTATGATTGGATCAAGGGAAACAAGACTAACCTGCAATGGAATGAATAATAAATGTGTAGTGCATTATTACTTTATTATTTGGGGAAATGCACTTACTTACACCACATGTGCTATATAGGAAGTTTCTATTAATTGCATCTGAGAGGTGAGATCACTAGTTTCCAACAAAATACTTTAGAGTCCAAACTAAACACATAACAAGCATTTTGCATTTTTATATCTGCAGCAAGGATTGCATTATCCAATAAAAAGAATGGTTTCATTGTAATTCATTGGCTTGCATCAGTTCAAGACAGCTTTATTTATTTGTTTGTTTGTTGTTGTTTTCTTTTTAGTGTAGCTTCTGTTCATTATTATGAAGATTTAAAACAAAGCTTACACCACTCAGATCTGAGGCAGACCTGAATGAGTCTTAGGCACAAATAGCCGAAGGCCTCTGGGGCTGCATGTTGCCATCAGACACTCCTTTCCACTGCTCTGCATCGCATAGAGCTGCTTACGTGACATACAGTGATGTGGCACGATACAACGATATGGTGACATTGTGCTTGTTCCACCCAGCTAAGAGGCAGTAGACAATTAAGTCCACTGTTATCCAGAAAGACATGCTCAACCCGCTGCTTTCATTCCAGTTTGTCAAGCAAGTGTAGATGTAGGTTATGGGTAACGAGCCTGTTACAGCAGCTGTTGCAAGCCCAGGCTCAAGAGGAGATAAGTCAGCAAGAAATGCAAACAGAAACTAAACTACAAATAATGACTGATCTATTTTTTGTATGACACATAGATTAACAAGTGACAAGCTCTCTAAGTCCATAAAAATGCTCTCAGTGATGGGAAAATGTACGAAAATGTCAATATAATTTAAATTGTTTTTACATTTAAAATAGCCAGAAGGAATCCAAAAAGAAGAATAGAAAATCACCAGACTTCTTTGGGTGAAAAAAAGAGCAATGGAATTCCTAATGAATTCCTATTTAATGTGCCAAATTTCTGCCAAATAAAGGATTTTTGCTTAGTTAACAAATACTTGAAAGCCTGAGATTACTAAAGAAACACTGTCTCAGCATTAACTGCTGATGGTTACCAGCGGAAGTCATTGCAACAGCAGCCCTTGTCCTTCTTTCTGTTGCAGAAACATCTCACATGGGCCTGGTTAAAAAGTGTCATTTGTTCCTAAACCAGGGCGTCTCGCTGGCACCAACACCCTTCTTCTCTCAGCAGTTGGAGCTTAGCAGCAGGAGGTGACACCACAGCCTGGTTCCCTCTGTGGATGTAGAACTGTCTAATATATTCTCAAAAGACACTGCCTGTCCAGCGTCTCATCCCTACCCACTGTACCTTGTGCAGAAATACATGAATTCAGTGCTCAGCTGCTAAAAACATTGGGGCTTTCCTAAGGAAGAATTATTCAGTGGGAGAAGCCCTGGACAACACTGTCTGAAGTCCTCAGACCTAGCAGGTTGCAGGCTCCTCCTGCCATGCGAGTGCTCTGTGATACAGCAAGGACTGCAACCACACAGCTTCTGCAAAATGAGTGCATTTTCTATAGGCAGCAGCTCCTGTTCTGTTTCCATTCATCTGGGCATAATGGCAGGGCCATTGAGAGAAACTCATGAGCTTTTGGTGATTTAGCAGGTTGCGTGTGATCACCTCCAGCTACCCAGAAGACCTGCTCGGACACACCAGACCCTGTCTCAGAGTGTGTTAACCATGAATGTACATGTAGGATGCATGCAGAAAGCTGCCCATATCTCAGTGCAGGAGAAAAAGGTGGAAAAGGGTCTTGATGCTTTGTGTTTTCACATCAGTTCTGCATTAGGAAGGCTTGGCCAGGCTCTCTCTGGACAGTCAATGGCTCTTTGAGCTTCTGGAGGCAAAAAGAAACCCAAGAAAGAATATTAACCAAAGTTACAGTTACAGAAGACTTGTGTGTCTGCAACAGTCCATCATGCTGCCCACGGGGATTTTACACTCGTGCTGACATGCACCAGAGCGAACAAACCCATGGTGGGTAACATACTGTAACTCACACAGCTGGAGAGCTTCTTTGGCTTTGCTATTTATACACACATTCAGCTGGAAATATGTCTTGTAAAGTGGAACATGACAAGAAGAAGCAGTAATGGGAAAAGCAGTATTGTCTCTTGAGAAAAAGCCTTTGTGTCCTCTGCAGTGGAGAATGAGCACCAAAAGGTGGTGGTTAGCAAGGTCTCTCTGTTGTTCTCTCTGAAGCAAAGTGGAGAGCCTGTTTTGCTAGTACATAGCTGAGAAAATGCCAAGTCAGACATGCAAAACAAAAAAGAAGGAAGGCAGGGAGGGAAAGAAAGGAAGAAAGGAAGGAAGAAAGAAAGGAAGAAGGAAAGAAGGAAGGAAGGAAGGAAGGAAGGAAGGAAGGAAGGAAGGAAGGAAGGAAGGAAGGAAGGAAGGAAGGAAGGAAGGAAGGAAGGAAGGAAGGAAGGAAGGGAGGGAGGGAGGAAGGGAAAAGAAAAGAAAAAAGAGAAGAGAAAAGAGAAGAGAAGAGAAGAGAAGAGAAGAGAAGAGAAGAGAAGAGAAGAGAAGAGAAGAGAAGAGAAGAGAAGAGAAGAGAAGAGAAGAGAAGAGAAGAGAAGAGAAGAGAAGAGAAGAGAAGAGAAGAGAAGAGAAGAGAAGAGAAGAAGAAAAGAAAAAAGAAAAGAGAAGAGAAGAGAAGAGAAGAGAAGAGAAGAGAAGAGAAGAGAAGAGAAGAGAAGAGAAGAGAAGAGAAGAGAAGAGAAGAGAAGAGAAGAGAAGAGAAGAGAAGAGAAGAGAAGAGAAGAGAAGAGAAGAAGAAAAGAAAAGAAAAGAAAAGAAAAGAAAAGAAAAGAAAAGAAAAGAAAAGAAAAGAAAAGAAAAGAAAAGAAAAGAAAAGAAAAGAAAAGAAAAGAAAAGAAAAGAAAAGAAAAGAAAAGAAAAGAAAAGAAAAGAAAAGAAAAGAAAAGAAAAAAAGAAAAGAAAAGAACATCCCTTGATTCTAGGTTGCAGGAACAATGCTGTCTTCTCTTTGGGTATCTTCCTGTGGTGTAGAATAGCACCATTGCAATGAGTTGTGTTACACCACACACTGATAAGAGAATGACAAGTGGTCAATAACGGTGGTAGTGCCTGGATGGTCTGTAAGGCCTGTCTGCATTTAAACGTGGTTATGAACAATGGAGTTGGGCAATGTAATAAAGAACGGGACTTGTACCAGGCTGTGGGAGGTCTGCGTCTCCTACTGTGTCACCTGAGGTCTCAGAGACATGTTCGTGTAGTATGGACCAGTCTGAAGGGAGGGAGGAAAAACCACACCATCCTTAGGAGAAGGATCACCAGAAAAGACCATGAGATGTTCCCACAAGGAGGAGAAGCAAAGCTCTGGAGCCAGGAGCTGGAGTCAGTGGTTGCCACATGCGTTTTTGGAATTGCACAGACCTATTGAAAATTTTCTGTGTCATGCAAAAGGATGTGGCAATTTCTGAATGTCAGTGAGGCCAACCCTAGTTTCCAAATTAACTGCTTGTCTCCCTAACTCTCTCATTAGAGACAGCCTATTTAGAAATTCTTGAAAACAAGTAAAGATACAGCACACTACTTTATAATTGTCGGCTGGGAACACTAACCAGCTGGTTAATCTCTAAAAGTCTTGAGCCTAGCTAAAATTGCTTCCACTGGTGGTCACTGAAGTGTGTTATTGGTACTGAAAGGCTTGACTTTAGCAGTGCTTCCCCAGAACTGAGGTGTCCGAGTGATGAGGACACTACATGACTGAATTGTGCTTTACAGACAAAAGAAAATAGTTAAGAAAAGTTGAGTTTTCAGACTGACAATGCTACTTCTTGAAAAATGAACACATCTGGAAGACCACTAGTTCCTTCTGTCATGAATCATGTTCCAGACTGTTGGGAATGGAAGGTATTCCAGCTCTTTTAGTTCCCATTAAACAAAAAGGAACAATTAACATCCTTTATGGAATCAACTGTCTGGAACAATAGGAGCCACCATCCAAAATGCAGGCACATGACACGAGGGAGCCGAGGGAGCCAAGCAAGCTCGGCAAAATGCCTTGCCAGGTATTGCCTGGTAAAACAAGCTGCATGAACCACTGGCTGGAAAAGAGCTCGGAGCTGCAAACAAAGTGTTTCCTCATGTTAAGCAAAGAAGGCAGCGCCTGTTCTTTGTAAATAAGCAGCTCGTTTTTAAAACAAACCCAATGCTAAAGAATTAACTGAAACAATCCAAACTTTGGCTAACCACTGGGGTCAAAATAGGATAATAAATCTTTTTTTTTTTTTTTTTTTTTTTTTACCTAATAACAAAACCCATGATGCTATTCACTAAAGACTCGAAAAAAATTGGGAATGACATCATGCATAATTCTAAAGATTCCTAAATGTTCCTTCAGCTGCCTGGCAGAAGCACCCGGTCCTGCTGTTCTCCCTCTGGCATCTCTCACAACAGGCCTTGCAGCGGGGACAGCCTCCCTGCAGGCACTGAAAGTTTGGTACAGCTCTGTTCAAAGTGTGAACACGAACCCAGAAGCTGAGCTGAAGCACAGGGCAGGAGGCTTCACCCAGGGCATTTCTGCAGGGGCCAGGCCATGATTACAACCGCTGGGCAAAGGGGAGTGCTGGTAGGGTCCAAAAGAATAAAGAAAATGATGGCTCTTCTTGACAGTGTAGGCTGCAGATAAGCACATGATGGGTGATGAGTCCAAGTGAACAAATCTGAAGGATACTTTGAGTCCTCACAAAGGGGAAAGCAAAGAAAGGGCAGAGAGGTTATCAGCAGAGGAAAGCTGGAGCAGAGATCTGCAGGAGGTGAGGAGGGAGGTGACAAACTTTAATGACAATACGGAGGTATATGGAGGGAAAATGAGGTCAGGCAGTGAAGAACTCAAGAAGGACCTTGTAAGATAGAGTTAGCAGCTTATATAATGGCAAAGGAGACTCAGCCTAGGCAGATGTAAAGCAATGAATGCACTTAGGGAGAAGCAGCTCCAGCTTCATGTATAAAACAGTCTCTGCTCACAATTACTACTCAGGAAGGAGGCCACGGTAGATCTACTGAAAACACTTCCTTGAAAATATCAAATCAATGCTCAGTAACAGTCAAAGAACAAATAACTGTTATGGAATATGGGAAAGGAATAGCCAACAAAACAGTGAACATTACTGTGCCTCTATATAAATCCATCTTTCAGCCATTCCTTGAATACCGTGTGCAGTTCTGGCCCCTCTGAAAGGTTAGCAAAGCAGTTGGAAAGGTTCAGAGGAGTGTAACAGGATGAGCAAAAGCCTGATTGCTGTACCATGCAGGAGGTTGGGGCTTCTCAAACTGGAAAGGAGATGAGATGGGGTTACTGCATGCAGAAAGCTATGAAATTGTTAATAGCATAGGGTGGAGAGGGATTGAGTGTTCATTGTGCCTCCAGGACAGGAACGAGGCACCAGCTAATGGAGCTAGGAGCCGAATCCAAAGCAAACAAAAGGAAGAGGCTGGTCATGCAGCAGGCAGTAGACTTGCCAAGGAAGTTCTTTCCAAAGGACACAGGAATTGCAAGGAGCTTACAAGCTCTCCTAGGGTGTTTGGAGGGGTCCATGCCACAGCAGGTTCAGGAAATCCTTTGAGATGAAAATAGCTGGAAGCTGCAGCAGTGTTAAGGGAGATGTGATAGTTATGTTAATTCTGCTCTTAACATTTTCCTAGGTGTCTGCGTATTGCCAGTGTTGAAGGCAGAAGAGATAGACAGGTTAGAGGGTCCAAACCAGCACAGCTGCTCTTACCTTGAGCAATAATAGGTAAGCTAGGACTCGGGTAAAGAAGGGGATCCCAAAGGGAGCAAAGGTGACAGCATGGAGCAAAGCATGAGGTGAACTCAGGGGGTTGGGTGAAATTGGCACAGTTAAACTGCAGTCCAAAGGTGTAGATAAGCAGGCAGGAGAAAAGCTGCAGTTTCAGCTCCATCCGTGCTCAGGCTGAGCCCAGACATGCCCCACTGTAATCAGGAGCAAAGCTTCCCCCTGACTCCAGCAGATCAAGCCCTAAAGTCATAAAGGCAAGCACACGAGTGAGGAGTTTCAGGGTCAAAGAAGATTTCCAGGATATCAGGAGACACAGCACAGGTGGATCTGTACAGGCAGAATTTACAATTCATCTCTTTGTTATCTATCTGCCAGATCTGTATGGTTTCACTCCTGATAGGATCCAAGTAAATTTGGAGTATAAAGATATTCCTTTGCAGAGTCTGCGTGATCCTAAAAAAAGACGTATTCTGTAGGCATTGCCCACAGCAATGTTATTTTTTGAAATCTTTTTAGTGTGTACTTTGACATAAGCAGTGCTGCCTCTACTTCACTCCAATCGTGATATAATCCAGTGGTGAGAAGTTACAGTCTTGGCCTCAAGGCAACGTGAAAAGCCCCCCAAAAAGGCTTAAGGATATGCGGGTTCGAGAAATACAGCCTCAGAGTGTTCCTCTTAAATGGAAGGAGCCAGTGTTCACTAGTTACCCAAAGCACAGATTATTGAATCAATCAGCAAAGTAAATATGTTTCTTCCCAGAACTGAAGAATGCTTCACATTCCAGTGGACATCCTAAATATCACAATTCCCCTTCATACAGACAACAATCATTTTGGGTAATGAACTTGAAATTACCCTTTTCTGTTGTGTGGTTGTGCTTTTCTGTAGGACTGATCTTTGTTTGCTTTATGACTCCCACATGCAATTTCTCAATAAATGCTCACATTATAGTCAGTCTTCTGAGAAAAGAATCTCTCACTCTTTCAGCTGAAGTACACTGCTTTTCTTGGAGTGCAGAAAACAAAATCATTTTAAGAAGCTGATCTGATTTGCTGGGTTAAACTCAAAATATGCCAAATTGCTCTGCAGACATGGCATAGCCGCTGACCTACGGCAGGGCTGGAAATTGTTCCAGGCTGTGACGTGCCGTGTCTGTTCACGTCAGCTGTGCACTGGGAAATGCAGAAAGGAAGTGGCTCACTGAAAAATGTCCATCTTAGGGCTTGGAAAGATTCCGGTAAAGTAATGTTATTTGGGATGAAGTCAGCTTCTCAGACACAAGGATAGTGATGTCATTTCTCACACAGTGAGAAAATTAAGATTTCTCACTTTTCTTTCAGTGTGCTCAGGACAGCTCACATAGACGATGGCACAGCATCCAGCATCCCTCTGGTGAGGTTTACAGATACGTGTCCCATTCTGCCCATCTGTTATTCACCCAATGCCATTAGCCCTCAGCAACTTCTTTTCATCATTAAAAAAAAATAAAATAAAATTGCAGATTGACTTCTCTGTGTGCACCTCCATTTCACATTTCTTCCCTGCATCCTGCCCAGACACCTGCTTTGCCAAGCTGGGCATCTCTGCATGGTCCCCGCCACTTGTGGAAGCATTTTGGCAGCAGGAAGCTGCCGCAGTGGGTCTCACCCAGCGCTTTGGTATCTGTCCTCCTGCCTGACTTCCTTATCTCATCTGCTCATCTTGCACATGTTCGCTGGGGAGGGGGAGCCAGCATTCAAAGACAGATATTTGGAAGGAGAGCAGACCTACCCCAGTGCAAAACCTCATGATCTCTGCGGACATTGCCTAACACAGCTTTTGTTAACGGTTAGGAAGGAGAAGCTCCAGAGCTCGTTCAGGCTGTAGCCATTTGAGCATTTTCCTTTGAAAGTAGTCTGCCTCGTCTGTGCCTCCAGCCTGGTTTTGTATTGCAGTCGTGCCATGCCATCACCAGCAGATGTGCAGCTGCACCATGAACTGGCCTGGGGAACTGATCTGGCTGAAAACTCACCCAGCTGAAAAAAAAAAAAAAGGAAAAAAAAAAAAAAAAAGTAATTTTCCTGCCAGCTCATTTCTCTGATCTCATTTACCACACGGCAGCACTACGGGTTGTATCAGCACAAGGGAGGTAACCGCTTCCCGCAGCTGTGCCGACTGCTGCCAAGCACTCCTGGAGCAGCAGCCCAAGCCTTCGCCCCATGGACGTGCTCCCTCGCAGGAATCAGGTTTTCCCATTTCATTTCCACTGCTCAGGCAATTCTGGCTTGTATGTGGATGCTCAGAGTGTCATTTGAGGAGATCTTGTTAGAAAGCTTGTGTGTAGCTGGGTCTGCCAGCGCTCTCCTTATACACACAAGGACAGTAGGAGAAGCATTCCTCTGGGTGCTTCTCACTTCAGTTCTTGCTCTTCAGCCCCCTTGGGGAGTTTAAGTAGATAGTTTATAAAGGCAAAGCCTTGTGGTAGTTTTTCCCCCTCCTCTCCTCATTCCCATTAACCAGTGGGTGGGAGAAGCATTCTGCTCAGCCTTGAGACCTTCGTGTCCCAGAGAAAATGTCTGACACTCAAATACTTCCCTTCCGGTGCAAATTAGTGGGTGGAAACAGGAAGCTGGGAACGTGAGCAGCTTGGCACACACCAGGGCTCTGTCCGTTAATAGCTGCGACCTTCGTGACTAATGCGGCACTGGGAGGCACTGGGGTGCGCTAAATCCCTCCCTCCAGCACAATTATCCTCCTTGGCATCTCATCGCCCTCCCAAGTGGGGAAGCTTCAGACCCAAACCCTGCCAGCTCCTGCACGACACACAAAGGTCCAGAAATCAGCCAAAGGACATGAGAGGAGGTGATGGCTGAGGCCAGCCCCATGCTTCTCCTTGTGCCTGGAGCTCAGTCCCCACCACGATGGTCCCCTTGCTGTGTGCTCAGCCTCCCCCACAACCAGTGTCATAGGGCTGATGGCCACAATTACAGAGGGACAGAAGGAGCCCCCTCCACCACCCACAGCCCTACAGCCACTGCTGACCCACCAAACCCAAAACACTCCATGCTGATATTGTGGCCTTGAGATGTGAAGGGAGGGGGCATCTCCCCAAGCCCAGCTCCATGTACATCCTTTGCTCTGTGTGCATGCACGCACCTGGGCACTGATGTGCTGAGTTCCACTGTGTGACTGTGCCCCTGCTTCACATCCACTCTGTTTTCTTTCCCATCATCGTTGGAGACCCTCTTTTTACCAAAATACCTCCATGTTCTAGGCCCACTACACCACTGCATTTGCTTACAACCATCAGCAACCATTGATGGCTTAGACAGAGGATGGATTTTGGAGTCCAGCTGAATGTGGGCTCTGCACCAAGCCTGTGTGGAGGCTCAGCCCCATCCCACTATGATAAAGACCCTCTCAAAACCCTCCAGTGGCTGTGGGCCAGCACCTAGGCTTAGGATGCGGTCACATATCCCGTTTAAAGCAATGTCAGCACTCCCTACAGACAGAAGGAGTATTTAAAATCTTACATGTATGGAAGTCAGCCAACAGTGGAAGCTCTTATCTCAGGTATCAAAGTGCATGGCCATCCACCACTGCATCCTGACCAGGGAAATTTGCCTGGAATTATCAAGCTGTAAATGTAAATCTAGGGCATAGGGCATCAAGAAAGGAGAAGGAAACAAGGAGACAGAGCTTCACCCTGAGTCCTGAACTCCCAGATAATGCTGACAAGACACGCTCAGGGACAGCCAGGGAAATCCCCAGAGGGCTGGTGCGCAGTGAGTGCTTCCTGCTGCGCTGTGCTGTGCCACCAGGGAATAGGGCTTAGCAGTGAAGCTGTGGTGGGGATGGACCCCACAGCCTTCAGGGCAAGGTCTGCCCAGCAGTGGGTTGTCCTGGTTCTGTTTGCTTATGGCGAACACACCGCCCTTCACTCACCCACAGTCATTTTGCTGTGAATTTACCCAGCTCTGCAAATGGTGTCCCTTCAGAAGGAACCGTCATTTAACTAAAGGTTGGAAAGCTATGAGTGAAAGGCATACAAAAACCAATGTCACCAATCTCAAGAGTTTAAGAATCATTACTTACAAATTTGAGAAAGTAAAGATTTTGTCTGATGGTCAGCTTGGAACTTCTGCTGAACTTCTGCTGAACTTCTTCACAGGTGCAGGGGGGAAGCATTAGTTTCCTGCAGAAACCAGCTTGTGCTGTGCAGCTGTGGCACCCTGGGCTTTCCTCTGAGCATGCACTGCCCAGCTCCTGCCCTTCCCTTGCTTCAGCCAGCCCCTGGGCCATTGCTTCTGCTCTGCTAGCACAGCCTTACGGTAAACCTGCTCAGAGGCTTGAGCTGGCTGAAAAATACCCCCTCATTTTGTGAAACAGGAGGCAGGCAGCAGTAGGAGTTTTCCCTTAGGAGAGGCAGCCCCAAGAGAAACATCGTGGGAATGAAATAGCTGCACTAGAAACCTGGCCAAGGACTTCATTCGCCTCCATTCCTGAAGATGATCCCGATTCCCTCGTGGCCCGCAGAAGCAGTACTTTGGCTTCAACGGCAGCTCACTTCTGCCTTGCATTGTCTCCACAAAGCAAGCTGTGCCACCAGTTTGTGTGTGTTAATACACAACATGGAATTAGACGTGAATCTACGGACTCTATCCGGAAATACATTTTTCACTCTAAAATTAAGGCTTCAGCTTCTTTTCTCCAAGCAGTTCGGCATATGACTGTCTGATTTGCGAGTAGAAACTCCAGGGAATAGAAAACCAGGTCCTGAAAATGTTTCTGAACCACAAAACCTCATGCGCCTCATGGAAGAAATGCTGTGTGCTGCAGCACTGCAGAGATCTTGCCTTTCTTCCTGCTGCTGTTGAGCGCTGAGCTGTGCAGTGCTGGGGATGCCACCATGTCCCTGGGAAAGGCTGCGGGCTTAATTTGAGAGACCAGGGACTCCACGTGTTGGTTGCCACCTGGAAGGCTTAAGGTAAAGCCTGTACTCAACTTTCAGCTCAGCCTAGTGCAGGAGACAAACCAGAAGATGAACAAAGTGCTACCACTTCTAGTGTTTCATCAGCTTCATCAGAGTCCAGTCTCAGGAATGGAAAAAAGCATCTAGCAGGCCTCCTCATCCCAAAATAAATACAGTCAGGTTCAAAACAAACTTAGGAAAAAAATGTAAGTATTTTCTGCCAGGAACAAATCTGGAGAATGAGCTATTAAAATATTTACTGTATGCAAAGGTCTTTGCCATCCAAGAGCCTTTGGGATCATTTTTGAGACTATTAAACACTAGAGATGCACAAAAATTGTTGGTTGGAGCAATCTCTTTTTGTTATCTTCAACAGACTGCATGGGAACATGATAAGGCTGGATGTTGTCCTTGATGCTAAGCTCCTCCTTTCATTGCCAGCAGTAATTCTCATTATTTGGACACACTGTAATGCGCTTCACAGCACACTCAAGGCCAGGGATTAGCTGGTGGATGCAGCAGGAATCTCTTGAAATGCTCCCTTATTTTACTCTCAAAAGTCTTAAGAATGAGATAGTGGAGGTAGACTCTGCTGACTTTTTTACTTCATTACCACATGTCCAAATAGGAAGATCAAGGAATATATCTGCAAGAAATATCCACATCAGAGGGTGCCATTGGTTTCTTCCAGTCTGTTCCTGAAGCCT
The DNA here is from genome assembly GCF_047663525.1 of Anas platyrhynchos. Taxonomy (NCBI): domain Eukaryota; kingdom Metazoa; phylum Chordata; class Aves; order Anseriformes; family Anatidae; genus Anas; species Anas platyrhynchos. The sequence continues at coordinate 14,690,588 of NC_092587.1, forward strand.
TTGTGTCAGGCTTCTTAAATATACAGCAGCACATTTCAGGGGCTGTTTTGAAGTGACTTCAAATACCATATTGCACAAGCAAGTGTGACCAGTGTGAGCCATGAAAAAGCTCCTGAAAAATTGTTTCTGCAGAAAGGGTGCTCAGATCCCAGGTTAGGCAAAACAGGGAGATTGATATCTTCCAAATATCCATCCTGAACTGATGGAGACAAACATGGTCTCTGCCAAGGGGCATTGAGGGAGGAACCCAGGAATATCTGCACCCACCCTTTTCACAGTCATCATGTAAGTAAAAAATTCAAATTAGTTAGGATGAGGTTTTTGTCCTCTATTTAGTAATGATAATATAAAATTGTAAAGAGAGGATGTTGCCATTGTTGGACGCCCCATCCCTGGAGGTGTTCAAGGCCAGGCTGGATGGAGCTTTGGGCAACCTGGTCGGGTGGGAAGTGTCCCTGCCCATGGCAGGGGGTTGGAACTGGGTGGTCTTTGAGGTCCCTTCTAACCCAAGCCATTCTGTGATTCTACAATAACTGCATTTACCAGCATGCCCCCCAGATAGAAGCCTGGCAGTTGTATGACTGCTGTTCAGAGAAGGCTGGGGCTACCAAACACTGTGAAACAATGAGCCCTGGGCAGCAGGGCACCAGCTGGCTCTGCCAGCCCCCAGCTTTCTCCCCCAAGCAGTGGGCCAGACGTTACCTTGGGTAGCAGCTCTCCTGTGGCTGACATCTCTCCTTATGCAGCAGGGCACAGGGCTGGGAGATATGTGGCACCAGGCTGACCTGTGGCTCCTTCAGGGAAGCTGGGGTTGAAAACTTCAAGCTGTGCCCTGAAAAGTGCTCAGCACCATGGTTTCATCATGCACCAGAAGTTTGACGTCTGCCCATGAGCATGAAATAGATAATCATGCACTTTCCTGCTGGACCTTCTGGAGGCGATGGGGCATGAATGGGGCTTGTGCCGGACTGCCCCAAGCACAGCCTACATGTGGAGGAGCTGGGTTGGATACAGCCATCTCCCCACCCCTTGAGCTCCCCACCAGCAGCAGAAGTGGTGGTATCCACAGCTTATTCGGCATATTTTGGAGATGTGCAAGGTAGGAAAGGAAGTGCTGAGAGACAAAACCATGGGCACGGTTAGCACTTGAGGCAGCCAAACAGTGCTTTCAGCTTTCTGTTCATGTTAAGGAACAAGCCTCCAGGAGTGTACTGGGTGTCTCACACTTGGCTCTCCGTGCCAGTATGCTTCTGCCAGTTCTCCAGATTTTATCAGTTTTGCAATATTTGCTTTCGTCTTAAATCCCAGTTCACAGAGTACAAACTTCATACAAAAGTTCCCTATAACACCAGTTACAAAGGTGTAACAACTCACATTTTGAACAGCTATAAGGGGTTAACTGTGTCTTAGAAGATATTTGCAGTGCTCATCAGCTGTGATGGGTAATTATGGATTTGAAGAGATTAGCAATTTGTTTATAAATATGATTTGAAAAGCTTTCTCCTGATACATCTTCATCCAACTGCTCATAGTTAATTAAGAAATCACATTTATACATGCATTTAAAAGTGTCAAGAAATTACAGGAGCACCTCCACTTTTAAAAGTTGTATTTCAGACTCTGCTGGCTGGAGAGAAGACATGAACCCTGAAGGCTCAGGAAACAGAAAGAGAACAAACACTGTCACACCATCTCTGTTTTATCTCATTGTTTCGAAATCCATGCCATGAGTTTGTTGTTTGTTAGACGTATTTTTGACTGATTACCTCCAGGGGCTGCTTTGCCTATCCTGACTCTACCTCAGTGGTCTACCTTAAAACTTACAACCTAATAGTAGCTAAATTAAGTTTGGGATATCACAGACAAACAGCGAGTCTATTGCTGAGCACTGTGTTATTTGATCAGAGAATTTGAGTATAAGTGGAGGACATCCAGTTTACACCCTCCTTTTTTTTTTCTCTCTAATTCTTTTTTTTTCAAAGTTGAATAGGCTCTCTTTAAAGGGGCATGTGGTGTTTCATCAGGTGAATGGTGGGAAAGAGCCCCAAAGCCAGGATGTCAGCAGCATGTCCCTGGCTGAGCACTGATGCCCTCCCCGCGTGTTGGAGGCAGATCACTTAACGTGGAGCCCCAATGTGTGGGCAGCAAGCTACCAAGGAGGGGCTGCAGCCTCAGTCCATCATTGGAGTATTGGAAAGAGTCCAGAGGAGGGCTACAAATGGCTGGAGCCCCTCTCCTATGAAGACAGGCTGAGGCTGCTCAGCCTGGAGAAGAGAAGGCTGCAGGTAGACCTTACAGCAGCCTGCCAGTGCCTAAGGGGGCCTGCAGGAAAGCTGGGGAGGGACTCTTTGTCAGGGGGTGTAGTGACAGAACGTGGGGGAATAGCTTTAAATTTAAAAAGGGCAGACTTAGGTTAGGTATTTGGAAGACATTCTTTACTCTGAGGGTGGTGAGGCCCTGGCACAGGCTGCCCAGAGAAGCTGTGGATGCCCCATCCCTGGAGGTGCTCAAGGCCAGGCTGGATGGGGCTTTGGGCAGCCTGGGCTGATGGGAGGTGTCCCTGCCCATGGCAGGGGGTGACACTGGGTGGGCTTTAAAGTCCCTCCAACCCGAATAATTTTGTGATTCTTCCAGCTGCTTCAGACCCAAGGTCTGGCTGCCATTGCTTTGTGATTATCATACCAGAGAGCCTTTTAAATTTACACACAACCAGTAATACATTTGATTCTCATTAGGAATGAGTGATGGTGCTTCCCTTATCAAAATCCACATTTCTCCCATCAACACTAATTCCTTTTCACATTCTTTCCCTAACAGCTCTGATTACCAGGAGTAGCCTTGTGTAGCAATGTGTGCTCCACCTTTCCACACTTGTAAAAATGTCAATCCCATGAACAGTCACGCACATATTTCATTACAAATCTGTGCACATTAGATTGCAACCAGCAGCCTAATATGTATTTTATATGTCATACATCACTTATACATGTTATATGTCAACATAGCTTGTTAGAGATCCCTCACCTCTCGTATCAAAGTACTCGGCAGAAGGAGCCTGACTCTCCTGATGTTCAGCTGGACCGTCCTTTACACAGTAACTTGATTCAGGTCCATGAATACACTGACTGTGCCTGCCTGATTTGGAAAGCCAGGAACAGCTTTTCTGCGTATGCTGGGGCTGGAAACAGAGGCGAACCCAGAGGTGCACAACACAGCTTCTGCCTGCATCAATGATTCTTTCTCTTTTGCACACACATGCGCTTTTATCCAGGCCCATCTCTCTTCTTCCCTGATTCAAGGAACTGAACATTAGCCCTCTGGGTTTGGTCCCTGACCACACAGCCTCATTTAGGTTGAAGTTCAAATGTATGTGAATTTGGGAACCTAGCTCAGATCGATCTCTGACGTGAACAGGTAGTAAAAAGGATCTTCGTCCCTCTGATCTCTGCTGGAATGAGAAACCATGCTGTGGGGAGATGGTCTTGCCTGCCTGCTATACCCCAACCACTGAACAGTCCTCCTGAGATGGCACTCTAGGGTCATATATATGGGTCATAGTGTTGCCCAGGGTAGGCAACAAAGCTGTGCCCAGCTCCAATGGGGCAGCCGGAGAGCTGCAGGCCCCACAGGGGGATATCCTCCCATTGGGGCAGAGTTATGACTCAACATGTGTCACAGAGGACTACACCAGGTGGCACAGGGACTGGTGGGTGCTGACTCTCTCCTTCACTTCACATTGCTGCTCCACCCTTGTTACAAGGATCACATGTTCTTGACTAAGCAACACGATTATTTTTCCTTTTTTTTTTTTTTTTTTTTTTTCTTTTTGAGTTCAGGGGCAAAGTCCAGGACACCATCACAAGAAACTACTGGAGGGCTTAGGCAGAATTTACATCTCTGTCTAACAGAGCAATCTAACACTCAACAGCCATGGGGCTGTGCAGCCATGAAGGCATCATAAATTTACCAGGTACCTCCTCGGCAATTTTGCTGCCCAGGAAAATTTATTTTTCCCAAGACTTCACTTTAGACTTGACCCTTTCTAGCTCTTTCCTCTATTTTGTCCCTTCCACACCACTTGTTCCTTTTGTCAGCTTTCTTCTCCTCTGGGGAGTCTGTGTATCAGAAATACACCTCCCAACATCTAGGTGTTGGCTGGGACCAAAATGTTTTAAACCAGACACTGATTTGACTGTTTTGGTTAAGTCCTCTTCATTAGTATGAGGTAAACAAAGTGATACTTATCCAACTGCAGCTGCGTTACAGTGGATTTGCTCCAGTTAACCCCACGTTCTCATTTGCTTACTTACCCTTAGTGTTGCAGGGAACATTATCACAGGGAAGAACCCAAGCCAGCTGTGCCTTTGCAAAGCTGTTATCTCCCAGCCTTGAACTCAGGCACTTCATATCTAACATCAGTCCACACTTACAGGATACATCCAGATGCAATTTTCTCCACTCTCCACAATGGTTCAGCTTCTAAAAAAGATTTAATAATACCCCAGTGTGCAAAGCTATAAACCGAGTTCAAAGTGCTTGTTTTGAGACAACATTATATGAGGAGGTGTGAACCCAAGTCAGTGTGTTTCCTCATGAGAAAATTTCTCTGATTTAATGTGATCAATTTAGCAGCTGAGCTTCTGAAATGGGCTGTAACTCTGTAGAGCTGGCCTCGCGTTGGAGAGGAAGACACATTGGGCTTCAAGGAAGGATCAGCTGCAGGTCAAATTCACCTTGCAATTGCAAGTGATCCCAGCTGTGACTCCACGCTCCAGCCCAGCCAGAAGAAGCTCAGGGGCTTCTCCCTCCAGTTCCTTCTCAGGAACATGGCTCCTGTATATTGAGCAGTGACGCAGCTGAAGTCTCCTAAAACTGATGGTGGTGAAGCAACACGTCCCTGGGTAACACCTAGGCTTCCTCCAGCAGTCCTTATGCCCATCAGTTCAGCTCTCCAGTTACTTTTTTGTCCTGCTGCTGAAGGACACAGAGCAAACCACAATGCTCAGGGACACCTGGTCCTCCACTGGGCAGAGGGATGATTTCAAAGCCCTGGTTGCACTGCTGTGCATTGGACCCGTGTCTATCTTGCTCCTGGTAGCCCTGATGCTCCTCAGCAGTTAAAAGCAGGAAACCAAACCTAGAAGAAAACCCCTGGGCAGCCTCTGGGAGCACATTCCTGCTTCCCATCAGAGCTGCTTCCCATCAGAGCTGCTTCACAGGTTCACCGCCCATCTGTATGTTAATATTTCGGCTAGTTTTGCTTGTTCTTCCCAGTGAAATTTCATCACTATGTTTAATTGCAAAAGCCAACCACTATATTCAAGAGATGAATTACCCTATTGCCACAAGAAAGTTTGACGTTTAGTAGCTTAAGAGATATTTATGACTGAGGCAGTTCTTCTTTTAAAATAAAACATTCATTTGTAGAAATCCCCCATTGGGGGAAAAAAAATCAATGACACATGGAAGGTGCTAAAGCCCTACCAAAATAGCATCTTAACAGTTTCTTAAAATGGTGAAATGTACACAAATGATGAAAAACAGTTCAGAAAGTTAACCAGTTTAGTCCTGGAGCAATCCAAGTATTTCAAGACAGATTTATAGAGCACTGAAAATCTGATTATGTAAACTATCATAAATGGATTCAGTGTTAGAAGCCAACACTAAATCTTCAGCTGTTTACTGAAAAAAAGGCAATAGGGGACTATACATTAAAATGAAGATTGATTTCAGAAAGCCTAGCATAAATGAAATATGCTGACATAATGGGTAACAGGAAAGAAAGAAAGCATAAAATTAACAATTGTCAGCTCTTGCTCCAGGATTATGACTATAAACTAGAAAACGACATTAATTGTAATGCTAGTCCTTGAGATGAACTGCAAAACTTTTGATAAAGCTTGTCAAAACTTTCCAGGTCCCTGGTTCAAAATGTGCTGCAATCATGCCTGATCATTAAGAATAATTGGAGGCAGTTCTGAAAAACCCTGTGCATGAACCCCTGCCTTTTCTGCCAGGATGGGACCCTGCCCCTGCCAGTAGGGCCACGTGCATGGCGTGACTTCAGGGGGCTGAGGAGATGTAGGGTCAGGAAGGAGCCTGTCCTCCTGCCTCTCTCCACTACCGCCCGACACCTCCGTGTTTCTCATGCATGGCCTCAGCCAGCTAAATCATTTTGTGAGCCTTATCACATTTTACAACATTATTTTGATCCTGCTTGAAAGTGCGTGGTATCAGGCATTGCTGTGGCTCTTGGGAAGGTGAAGGGGAGCTGGGAACTGCGGGGGCATGACTTGCCCAGCTGCCCTGAGTGCCAGCCAGAGCCAGGAGTGTTCATTATCACTGGGAGGAGAACACCAGTGCCTGGATATCTTATCCTCTGGCGCTATGTCAGATGGTGAGGAAGACAGGGAAAAAAGCTTTATTTCAGAGCACGAAGGCAGAAAAGGAAGAGTGGGAGGGTAGAAGGCTGGGCAATGGAGCTTTGAGTTCTGGATGGGGCTGTCTATGAACAAGGAGCGAGGAAACCTGCATGAAATGTTTATGAAATGGCACTCTGGTTAATCACAACACTGATTAATTATAAAATGAATCACAATTAGCTGAAGATCTGGATGTAAGAGTAGTTAGGCATGACACCCTACAGACACCCCCTTGCTCAAAACCCGAATGGCCATACACGAATGTGGGATGACACATTTCAGAAAAGGGACACTGGCTGTGCCTCTGTTCTGCTCTGCACAGCATCACTGTTGGGTTTTACCACACCCGGAGCAGCCTGTTTCAGAAATAACATCAGGTAAGGTTTTTTAGGTGTTCCTCAGTAAACATCCCTGTTACTTGGTTTGGACCAAGACATCACAACAAAGTTATTGTAAACTGCAGCTTTTTCATTTTCTCTTTTTCACCTATCTACTTTTCATAACTGTACAAATTGACTTAACACTACTTTAAATCTACTTTCATTAAAATTCATTATAATCCTGAAAGAGCTGATGTGTGACTCGTTAAAAAAAATTGTTGTTAAATGTTATAGATTTTGTTGTTGTTGCTAGGCCCTTCCTTTTCTCTCTCTCCCTCCCCAAAAAGAGTGTTAAGCAAAAGTGTTTCATTCTAGGATTGTACTTAAAACATAGCCAATGGCATTAGAGTTGGGATTAGATATGATCCTTTTTACTGGATGTATAAGTCAAAATAAAATAAAAACCACCCTGGGAAAACATCCAAAGGAGCATTTCAAATCCTTAAAAGAATCCCAACACATTGTGCTGCTTCTTTGGAAACTAGGTCTGCAAACTGGTAGGTTGGCAAATCAGCCATTCGTTTTTTTAAAGACTGAATCTGGGTGGGCACCCAGCTCAACATGTGAGCTCCTGGCTCAGAACAGAAAAACACAGTGAAGCAAAAAGTCAAATCCGTGTCCAGACGGTTGCAGGAGAGTTTCCAAAGGTCCCACCACCACCCCGCGCTACCTCCTGCCACCACATGGGACAGCAGCTCCTGCCTCCTTCAGGTTGGGTGTCCCATTTCTCCAGTGGGTGCCAGACTTTTATGTCACAGGTGCTCGTGGGGTTTTCCCAGTGGAAAACAATGGGAACAGCCCCTGTACTGGAGGCTTGGCACCCTACACCACTCCAGCCCTTACTGCGAGCCTTTCCAAGGTGACCCAGGGCTGAAGGGTGACCAGATAATTCTGATTCAAGCAGAGATTTTGGTTTTACATTATGAGAAATCTGTACTGATTCAAGGGGTGGTGGTAAGGGTATGTGGGGTGTTTTATCTTTACAAAAAGAAATCTTACAGGCATGAAAGAAAGAACTCAACTTTGACATATTTGGCAAGCAATACTGCCCTACACTATTTAATCCAGTGTATCTGCTCAAACATTGTCTATGCAATAAAAATATAATAAAAGGAAAAGAAGTCATGTAGAGAAGGGTGGGAGGCTACATCTGGATGTCACGGCAGGATATGTTGTCAGATCTCTAGATGCATTTGCACTTGTTTCTGACTCTCCTGGAGCAGGACTCGTCACCCATCGCTGCAGGTTACCGGCAGCACAGCCGTCGATGCAGCCACTTGTTGTGCAGGCAGTCCCTGGAGCCAGCAGGCAGAAGAAGCACTTTTAGGAGATGACTCACCTCGCGCTAAGGCTGATATTTAACCTCATCAGGATGAGTCGTGCCCTAGAAGTGCCTATTTCCCCCCATCGAATGAAAGGGAGCCTAAAGCGACCAGCTCTGACATGGACGGCTGTGCTGTTGGCATCAGCGAGAAGGTGAGATCCTGCAACTGAGTCATTATATCTGCCCTAAAATATGGTTGTGGGATTGATTGTTTCAGATTTTGCTATTTATACAGAGCAACATTCAAAGAGGAAAGAAACAAGGAGGAACTGTTTCCTCGCCGGTCTGAGTTGGCACCCCAGGGGTGAGTCACACCGATCTCCCCCCGATAGCTGGGAGACGGGTGGATAACTCACAGCGATGTCAGCACGCAGACACATCCATTAGCCGTGGTGACAAAGGCACGAAACCTCCACTTCTGCTGTAGGAGTATAATTACCGCAGGAGAAAAATCTGAGTCACGGGTGTAATGCAGCCTCCTGTCAGGTATGTGATACGTAAGGTGTTAAGCAGCTGAGGGGCTGGAAAATACTGAAACGATCACTGCTCAGTGCAGGTGAATCACACAGTGAAGTTCCTTGGATGTGGCACATGGAGAAGTGGTTTGCCAAGCATGCGGGACAGCGTATTAGCGCTTGATTTTTCACAGTGGTTTTCACAGAGAGATAAACATCTCTCTTATTTCATCCTTGCTATTTTGAAGTAGATTCTTCCAGACAGTGTCTGGAGTTGCAGATTTTCTTCATCTAAACAGACGTCAAAATATCTCGGGGTATGGAAGCAGACATTTAGGACACTTGCACAACCTTTTCCAGCAAGGTACCATGCACTGACGTAGTGTAGGAGTGAGTACAGCTGTCATGGAGGAACTCTAACATCTACATAAATCCAATCCAGAATTAAACTGCTACTTTAAGATGCTTTAAGGAGGCTATTTATTTTTCTTTCTTATTCTAGTGTAATTGGCGCAGGGTTGTTTAGATACCTTATCTAAACATTTCTGTCTCCTCATATGTTGTTGTGATTTCAGTAAAAGCCTTTTGATGCTTGGAGTAGCAGCTAACATTTACCTAGTCTAGAAGATGAATCAGTGGTTAAATGATCCTTTTGTTGGGAAAAGCTGCCGGGGAAAGGCTACCACTGAAGCACAGATCTGGGCAGGAGCTGTGCCATCGAGCTGCTGCATTTCCCAGGAACAAGGCTGCAGTGAGGAGCTCCCCAGCGCTGGGGTTGGTGACATCACCTGCGTCCTTGGGAAATGCTGGAAAGCACCAGAAAATGAGAGCAGGAAAAGACACAGACACAAACAGGATGGTAACGAGGCACAGAAAATATTGAGCTGTTTCGATGTGACTTACACTTGGCAAACCCCTGTGTGCTCTCAGCTTCATACTTGAGTTTCTTCTCCCCGGCACGATCCAACAGGCAGCACAGGGCTTGCCTCTGCTTCTGGGAAGCCAGTGGCGAAGGGGCATAGAGGCACCACAGCTGGACAAGCTGGACCACTTCTGGCCTCTGGTCAGGGGCTGTGTCACCAGGACTGCAGGTGAGGCCAACCTGCCCCCTGGTCTTAGACATTTTGGCTTGCTTTTTGTATTCATCCTTTTGGTCTGACCCATACTGACCCTTCATTTTTTTTTTTTTATTTTTTTTTTTTAAGTCTGTCCCTTTTTCATTCTTCTGCAGCATCACAAATCCTCCAAGGTACTGTCAGCTCCTTTCTGGGGCCCCAGGAGGTTTGAAACCTGCTGGGTGATGGATACAAAGAACCATGAAGGTCTGTGGGAATACAACACAGAGATGGTCCAAGGTCTTTTTATGGAATTAACTCAGATCTAGTTGGACTTATTTTGAACTCATGTTGAACAAGGCTTTTTGGATGGGCATAGCAGTGGGCTGGAAACGACCCCCACCACTTTCCTCACGCTGCACCTCAGCAGGTGATTCTCCCAGAGCATGCCAGGGGATATGACACAGGTACAAGTGCAGTCAGCTCACATCCGGACAGACTTTCTGAGGGAAGGCCTTAGCCTCATCTTGAATGGAGATTGTTAGACTATTTCCAGGCCCAACATGACCCTGTAATCTGCTACGCTTCATTCATGTGGCTCTTGTGCTAATGAGCCATGTCAGACACTACCTATCTCTGCATATGTGGCAGAGATAATCTGCAAACTGGGTAATTCAACCACAGATGCCAGAGAGCTGGGTTTAGCTGCAAAAACCTCTGGGATTGCTTCAGTCTTGTCCCTAAGCACTCCAGTGTGACTTTCATTGGACCCAACTGAGCTGAAAATGTCTCATTGAGGGAGTTCTCCCTAATCTGTTCCTTCTGTTGTGCTCAGTTCTTCCCCTTTCGTCACTGCTGTTAACTGCATTAACCATCTGATAGCAGTTAAATTTTTACTGAAGTATGAAGAAACTTGGACGATCATGAAGTCCTGCTGGAATGGGGACTCACTCTGAAAGGGGTAGTCACGTTGGCCATATCTACCAGTCTTTACAGGGGTAAATGAAGCTGGTATTTGCTGTGAAAACACATCCTGCCTTCTGAGCGATCCCTTCTTGGAAAGAGGAAGCCTAAGTGCCACTTTGCCAAAGCAGTGAAGGAGCGTGGGATAAAACAGCAGTGAGGCCTGAGAAGGAAGGTGCACAGAACAAGGAGGGGATAACCGTGAATCCTGAACTCACCATCTCCTCAGATCATGTTTCACCCATTGGAGAAGCAGAAAGCAAAACACAGCACGCATTAGAAACAGAAAACAGATATAAACTCAGTGCAAACTCAATATCAGGTACCTTCCCTGGCTCCCACTCTCCATCTCCTCTCTCCTGACTGCTCATCTTCAGCCCATTTGGTTGTGACAGCACAACTGCTTGCAGTACTGCATTTTGAACTGGATTAGGGGACTGATCCGATTAAAAAAAAAAAAATCCTGCCAAGAAATGTCAGTTCTGTGATGGGAACAGACGATAGTGAGAATAATTGAAACCAGCATTGCCACTGAACATGTTGCATTACAAAACCACAGCCCCAGCTACATGGCCAGTCCAGCCAGGCAGCGCTGCATTGTTCTGATTTATGAGTAAATCTGCTGTTAGAAGTTGGCATTCCCCTTGCCTGTGACTTTTTTTTTTTTTATTATTATTATTTATTTTGCTTTAAATAAATGAGTACAGTTGTCTTCCAGTCACAACAAATATTGCGTCTGTCTTATTTAGGGCTATTGATTGACATCTTTTGTCATGAAAATGAAATTCAGGGATGCAAAACTGTATTAGAAATGGCTGAGAGGAGAAAGTATGGATCAGAAATTTCAGAGGGCGAAACATTAACGTAACAGTTACAGGAAAACAAAGCCTTAAAACACCACAAAAGTCATAGGAAAAACTATATTAAAAAAAAAATAAAAAATTAAATAGCTCCTGTTTGGCACAGATAGGCACATCTGCACTGCAGAGGAGGTGTGCGCCCACCCACAGCACGAGGGCTGTGACTCCTGCCAGCAAGGCTTTCAGGGCAAAGTACACGTCTTACATGTTCTTGTGCTCCTAACCAAGAGCATAAAAGGGTGGAGCTGCTCTCATTCACTGGGAGATTTTTCTTGTCCATAGCAGAGGCTGGAATTCACTCAACACCACGAGGTCTGACAGCACTGGGGTGCTCCAAGCACTCCCCATCCTCCCCACGGTGAAATTCGTGGCACAGTTCTTGGCACGTGGGCCGGTGCCAGCCAGCTCTCCCCTGCCCTGTTTCTGGGAAGGGTTCAGAAGCACTGTGGGCCAGGGACTGTTCCCAGCACCAGTTTCCATGCGACCACCCTGTTTTGGAGGGTAAAAGAGGTTAATGCTATGGATGCAGGCTGCTCCTTGCCAACCGGCCTCAGTGCCAGGGAATGGCCCCAGGCACATTTCATTTGCTAGTATAGGCACAGCTTCAGTTCTTTTGTGCTATAGTTCCTGTCTCATTCACTAACATTTTAAAACCCTTTGGTAATAGTTTGTTAGTGAGCTGATAGGTATTTTAGACCACAATTTATGGATTTAACAGATTCCTTTTTTTTTTTCTTTTTTTTTCTTTTTCTTTTTTTTTTTTTTCCTTACAGTAAGTAGGAAAGGTGTCCTGAGGCTTTACTCCCGCTTCCTGCCATGCTGGGATAACTGCTGACAATGAGCATCCCAGCTGGCTGTTCAGGCTAGGCAACAGGCAAATCCTCTGCTTGCAAACACTGCTCCTTATCTTCAACGAAAAGTAGAGAGGTTTATCTGAGCAGGCTCTTCGTGGAAGAAACCAGGCATTTCTTGGCAACTCCAAGCACAGTGGCAGACTACGCTCTTAATTTGCTAATGCTGTTCTGTTTCAAGGAATTGCCCTGATGAAACACTCATCTCAATAGGACAAGCAGGAGTTATCCCCTCATGTCCTACAATTTCTGTCCTTACAGCCCCTGCCTTCATTTTGTCCTCAGCCCCCCAAGAGGAGAGCTGTACAGCGCTGCCAAACCAGCTGTAAGCTGGCGAGCCAGGCAACTACTAATGCCCAATTTAACATGCAGCTCATGTGCCTTTAAATAGCAGCGAGAGCCGAGCCAAGCCATCCACTGCAGCAATTTCTGGACATATGTGCGGAGTCCCCCTCCCTCGCCGAGCCCTCCCAGCCCCGCGCCGGGGATTGGCGCGGCTGCCTGTCAGTTCCCAGTCACCCCACTGACGTCTCCTCCGTGCTGTGGACTCGATCCCGTTTGTAGCCAATGTAATTACAACGTGGAGAATCAACAACTGTTAACGATTTAGGTTAAACGTAATTTAATGCCCCCAGATTACCGCACTTAGGCTAGATTTCATTTCACGCGAGCCATCGAGAGAGTTCGAAGAGGTCGCATACTTTGTTAAAGTAGTTCTGGACAAAGGAAAGATTGACACTAGCTTCCTCGGGCTCTATTAAATGCTTCAGCGACTTTGGCATGAGTTTCCAATCTGTCATTGCTTTTGGAATTCCACATGTTAAAAGGAGATCTGTCTGAGAGCAGAGGTTCAAAATCCATTCCTCCTTGGGGGGGGGGGGTCCATATATCTTAAAGAAGGAGAGCTTAAAATCCCTGATCAGGTCTAAAGGACTCTTGAAGAGACTATGCCTACTATTTCTTCCACAGTGCCATTTTATCTATAAGCCATGGAAGACAGCATGAAAAGTTGCTGTTATAAAGTCTAAGAAGTAGTCATCCAAGCCTAGAAACCAAAGAGTCCATCACAGAGTGCTCTTGTGCTACTGGGACGGCTGCCAAAAGAGACATGAAGATTGCTGTTGCCGAGCTTTTGGATGATGAGAAAAAGGACGGGACTTCCCAATGCAGCAGGCACTGCCCCAGAGTGCACAAAGCTCCTGAGCAGGCAGGCAGCACAGCTGCTGCCTCTGGTTCCTTTTGGTAGCCACTTTCTAGGTGGACTGTGCCAGACCATTGACTCAGAAGTTGGAGCTGGATGCCAAACACATTTTAGTAGAGGCTTTCAGCTCTGTATGTCGCTCTAACAGAAAGTTTCCTAACAAGGAGACAGCAAAACTGCTGCCTGGTAGCTTTAGAGCTCATTTGTCTTCTCCCCAGATGTGGACCAGTCATGTCTTTTCCAGTCATCCATGCTTCCACTGCCCCATTAGGAGTGCAAATATTTGTGAATGAAATTGCCAACTATTCTCTAATTCTTGAGCAACTCAGCAAAAAATAGCATCAAGCCCGGCAAGCTTTTGTGATCTGGTGACAGTGTGACCTTTGTTTATTCTTAATATTGAAAGCAAAGGGATATCTGACGCACTGATGTATTTTGATGAAGTTCTTTATGTGCTTGGCTTTGGCAGGTTCTATTAATCCCCACCTCTGTGCTCCTGGGCAGCTGCTGTGATGGCAGCATTTGGATTTACTGACAGCAGTCTGTTGGCCTTTTGGTTCATAGCACTTAACAAATGGAGGAGCTTCCACGTTCTTGGTGTGGAAAAGTCAATGCTTCCTGTGGTCTTACATCTCTTACTGTCCAAGGGTTTAGGCGTGGCCTCATGCTGTTTGTAAACCACTTTGCTCTCAGGCAGGATGGGGCAGCTGTTTTCCATGAGTCAGATGCAAGGGCAGTGCACTCCACCGTGTTCTCCAAGAGGTTTCGAGCCAACTTTGACCTTGGTTCAGTACAGTTTTCTTGAAAGTGTCCTGACAAGAATGTCAGTCTTTGCATGGAGGTTTTCAGCAAAGTGCAGGTACCAGCCTCAAGTGCAGGTGCCAGCCTAAGGAAAAGCATATGCAGATGATGAATAATGACAGAAAGGCTCAGACTTTAATGAAAAAAGTCATAAACTAATCACACAAAGAAGAAAACCATCATTATCCTGTGACATGAGGCAAAGGCCAGTTACGTACAGAACTTCCTGGCCTATCGAAGCTTATTTAGTTGTTTGACATTGAAGCCTTCCAAAAGTGTCCACAGAAACAGTTGTTCTCCAGCATTATCAATTGTTTTTGTAGCCCATGTAGCTTAACATCTGTTAAAATTGCTCAGATAGTTGTGTTGTTGGTTTAATAACTGGAGGTGACCATTACACACTTGGTGATTTACAAATGTTAATCACAGTAATATGACTTATATTATTCACTAAAGCATATAATTACACAAACTAAGTTGCTGGAGCAGAGTGCCTAAGTTCATATTTTACATATAAAACAAGTCACTACTTTTGATGGTAGTTCACAGAAACAAGAAAAAATTATGTCTCATCAAGATTCTTCCATGTGGCTCTCTTGAAGCAAAGGAAAATAAATATTTTACACATTTCAAGTATTTCATGATTGGAGCAAGATTATTCTCTTTATTTTAACTGCAGTATTTCTAGTGGAATGAAGGGCATAATTATATGGTCAAATTGAAATTTTGAGATTTTGAAATTGAAAGATTATTGAAATTATTGTTTTTCTGATTAGAAGGCCCTTTAAAAATGGTCACCAAAAGTCAACAGTTCAATCATGTAATAGGAAGCATCATGGGATGGTTGCCAACTTCTTCCCCTTCAAATGAATTTTCCGTCTGGAAGGACTTTGAATCCCTTTCCCATCACGTAGACTAGACCTAGAGACCCATCAGAAGCACATTCCCTGACATGGTTTAGACTCTGTCGGGACTTTCCAAAGGAAGCAAAGATAAGCGAATCACTACAAGCACAGAAAACAAAGGGGAAGGCAGGCCATGTCAATGTGGATCATGGACCACTTCTGTTGTGCACTAAATAGATCCCCAACTGAAACAGGACTGAACATGGTACTGTAAGTAAGATAGAGGAGCTGGATATTCACAAAGACTGCCAAAGGTGAACTGAAGATTTTCAACAGCAAACTGCAGAGCTATAAACACTGACAGCCAGGAAAATAAGTGTACTTCCACTCAAAGCAAGTAATATGAAGAATGAAATTACAGTAGGGAACAGGGACTAAAACTCACCTCAAAGGAAAGGAGGAAATACACCATGACAGAATTGCCTAAGAAAGATGTAAGTGATTGAAACAACGGGAGGTAAATAATGCTCCTGTCCAAGAAAGGACTTTGTACAATTACTCTGAAGAGAAGCTACCATGACGAGAAATAGAGCTATCTGGTTTCCTTCCTCCTGCTTTGTTCATTGACCATACCTTCACACTACATAATGCTAATGAACAAATAAATTAATGGCAACTAGTACTCTTACACTTCAGTGACTGTAAGAAAGCATTTGACAGTGGTGCTGCTATAGCAAGACACTGAAAATGTACAGATTTCATTGTAAAATCACTCACGTTTTCCAATGGCTTTCTCAGTACACCAGAAATTAAATGATTGCTTTGATGTCACTGCCGGCATAGACAAAGGTACATCATCTCCCTGCAGTGTCGTGTACTGCTATGTAACAAATATCTGGCACGGAGACTGGAGTCCCAGGGGTGTTTGGCAGCCTCGGTTTGCTGGGGATATCTATTCATCAGCAGATGAGATACAACAAAAGACAAATGGCTTAGTCAGAACAGCAAAACAATAAGGTCTTACAATCAACAGGTCAAAAAACAAAGGCTATGAAAATAAATATGACCTTACATGGCACCGTTGTTCTAGAAGGAGTAACTGCTAGCATTGTTGTCCCATTTATTTACCCAGGCAGTATGTCTCACAGCCCTTGTGACTCCGTCTGTGGTGCAGGGTTCAGATGGGCAAGGGAAGGACTACTTGTCTAACACAAATAAAGTCTTTACAAACTGGATCATGGAGAAGAAATAGGTTTATCAAACGCCCTTTAAACAACTTTCAGTTAGAGAGCTGCACCAGGCATTCATAATAAAATGATGAGCTAAAGAACAACGACAATTTAAGGTATATACAACTACCAATAGCTGAAGATAGTGGAGATAAGAATGTAGAACACATTGGCCATACCCTGACAATACTGAACAACAGGCTAGGTGACCCAAGGTCCAGAGGAAAAGATGTTGACTGGAGGAATGACTTTGCAGGACATGAGGAACTGAAGAAATGACCTTGCAGATCAGCAGATGGATCACATTACGAGTACTGATCTATGATAGGATTAGTTAGGGGCAAATGACCTCTGCCTTATGTCCTAGCATGTGTGAGGGGTGAGTTGCCTTAGAGCACCCCCATATGCTGAAGTTTTCTCTGCACAGGAACGAGGTGCAGCATAGATACAGGGGTCTTCTCAAATTGTCAAGACAATGGCTGTATTCATGCTCTTTACTGTAGACAGCATGACCCATTTTCCTCACTTTACACATTGCAAACCTGTAAATATGCCAACAGTTGCTTTGGACATCTCACTTTCAGCTTAACAATGTGCTTACTATAAAAGATTTTCAGGTACAATCAACTTAAACAGGTTTTTGCTTTCTATTGAATGTGCCAAGAAATTCACCAGGTATCACCAAACGTGATAGTACCTTTTGTCATCTCCTCTCACAGAAACAGGGAAAATACTCATTTTCTGCAAGCTATGTGGTGATTTGGAATACATTTAAATCAAAGGGGAGACCTGTGTTTGGTTACCCTAAACATCTAAACCAAGTAATCTTTTTAGATTTTTTTTTTTCCTTTTTAGCAGTGTAAAAAAAACATGTCAAGGAACCAAGGTCTTTTAGCACTGGCACCCCATAAAGAGTCCATTTCCATCAAAGGAAAGCATTTTCTTAACTCATTAAATGTTTGCATTGACCTATGATAGAAGAGTTTTCATTGTACAGGGATAGAGTCATAGGGCAATAATAATTACACACCAAAAGGTTTTGCAAGCTCTAGCACGGCTGTTTACTGGTCTATTTTCAAAAATAAATACCTGCTAAAGGTGTGTGCCTGCTGAGGTATTTGTCCCTCCACCTAAGGCATATTAATGTGTAGTTTCCTCTAGCTATGCTGAAGATCATAGGCAATTCTTGGAGAACACATCACTCAAATCTCTTTCACAACTATATGAAGGTGCTCTAATAAATATATATGTAAAGATAAAATGAAAAAGAGGAAGGGAAAAAGGAACAGATGGTGTCAAGAAGATAGAAGAGTGGAATTTTCTCTTGTTTTATCTTGAAACCAAGAACAGATCCTTACTGAAGCTTTATAACAACAGGGTAGAAGGAAAAAAGAACATATTTCAGGCAAAGTACAAAGAGCAATTAATTGCCTTAATACAGAGGTACTTAATTTATTCAAGTCATTTCTGTAAAAGTTTTGAAAATTTTTGGAAAACTTTTCTCTTTCTGAGAGTTTTTGGCCCTGAAAAGTTAGCTCCTCTAAAAGGAGAGAGAGCAGTAGCTGGCTAAAACCAGCAGGTCCCGGGTTTTGCTGTTGGTGGTTCACCCCAAGGATGGTCCTGTAGGGAAATGGAGGCAATGCTTTTGGGGGGATAGAGGTCATGCTTCAAGTAAGATGAATTCCCAGAACCTGTGTATTGCCTGGCCACATCAGTGTGTGTTCTGGTAGAAGGGAACGAGGAGAGAAGGAAAGGTGGGATGTGTCCTGGAGCAGTGGGGAGCAAGACTTGACCTGCACCAGGATTCAAGTTGGCTTAATGTGACCATGGAACAAGAGCATAAGCTGGTGTTAAGGCACTGGAGTCACTGTAAGGGAAGTTTCTTATTTTTATTATAGATCTGGATCTTCACTAAACTTCATCACACAAGAACTATTATTTGTATGTCTGCTTTTACTCAACTTCAGAGTTACATAAAGGGTTTGGACCAAGGGTCAGCATGCCAAATATTGTCAGCCTGAGTTCAGTGCATATCTATGCTTCAGATATCTATTCCTTTCACTAATACAGTAGCTAGTCTGTGCAACAGCATTGCCTCCCCATTCACATTTACATTCCCCCTCAAGGCTGCCTGCAATTTGAGCCATGGAAGCAGCCAGGCTTTATCACAGCAAGTCCTGCTCAGAAGGGACATGGTGGGCAGGAAGCTCTGATGGACATGGCCCCCTACATTACTTTCTACCTTTCCTCCTCATGGTATACCTGGGAACCCAATGAGAAGGGTTGGCTTGCTATCTTTTGTAGCCTTTCCTTTTCATCCACACAGTCTGGGGCTTTTTTCCTCACTCAGGGGGAATTTACCAATTCAGCTTCTTACACTTGTTTTTGGACTGTAGTTCCATCCTCATGTACTTTTAGAGACTTCTGCATTGCAATTTACATGTATAATGCACAGTTAATTACAGTTTAAATTAAGCACACAAAAATCAAGATCTGATGATCTGTTTTATCAAATCAGGCTGTGTAAGATTAACAGCTATTATAAAATAAATGAAATATGTAGATAACTCTTACCATTTCAGTAGTTCATTTACAGATCCATTAATTCTCTGGGATGCACTGAACATACAAATGGGGACCAAGTTGCTCACATGAAAAATGCAGTCTCATTCTTTCCATTAGGCTGCTGCCCAACCACATTAGAAGCAGAAATTCCCTGTGGTTTAATGACAATCTGGTATTTTGTACCTAAAATGTGAGTCTTTTCTTTTGCTTACCTGAGTATAAGTATCTGGTAACATATTTTTTTTCTAAGAAATAAGACAACACCAAAAAAAAAAAAAAAAAAAAAAAAAGAGCTTTATTAACAATTTATATCTTGCTATGGTGTATGGAGCTCTGTTTTCTAACCCTTGATAATAGTAAAGGATGTTGCAACATCCCACCCCGAGTAGGACTTCAGAACATTGTGGTCAACTCTTTCCCGTGAATACCCATGGGCTGCTGCACAGAGCACTCTCCAAAGAAGCAGGGTTGAGATCCTGCATGCCAAGTTCAGGATTATGGACAAGTCTTCTACATCTTAGATATCACTGACCAAAGACTGCTACATAAAACGTGGATATCTTCACTCTGACACACTTTGGAATCCAGTGCCTAGCCAAAACTACTTAGCACATTTTTCTCAGATATACAAATAGCTTGGGAATAACTAAAACAACATTTGATGACAAATTTACTCTTTGTAGAAAAAAAAATATCTAGCCACAGCTGTAAATGTCTTGTATTTTGCATGATGTGTTTGTGGGGAAAAGAGGTTGTTTTCTAGCAACGAAGTAAATTATTCAGAATCAGTTCTTAAAGTGATCAAAAAGAAAAGTGTAAGCTACTTTATTATTATTATTATTTTTAATACAAAAGAGCTGTTCGTTGAGGTACTGATCAAACTAAACAGAAAATCAAATGAATCAAGGATTAGCTTCAATAGAATGCACGGGCTTCTGCTGAGACAGAAATGGATTGTTTTGCCAAACAGCAGCAGGGCTTGCCAAGATAAATTACTTGATTAAAAACAACCTCCATGTTGGTTGATTTGGTATTCATTTTTTTAACTTTGGACAAAGAAGTGAACATTCTCTGGGAAGATAAAAAACAAGCTGCATTTGAGTAGCTCTTTTATTTAAGTGACATAAGCACAAATATAACAGCGAATATAAAAGAAACAAATGAAAGAAAGACAAAAGGAGGAAATAAGGAAAGATTCTTATTAGCATTAATATTATTTATTTGCTTTGCATCCATTCCTAACAGCACAAGTCATGAAGCAATACCCCATTATATGAGGCACAGTGCAATCACAAAATGAAAGGACAGGGTGTGCTCCTAGCAGTTCACCATTTAAATATAGCACCACAGACAACAGGCAAGTATTGACTAACAGTGGAGTACAAGGACAAGCAGTCCTGCACACCCAATGCAGGGGGCTCAGCCTGATGTGGCTGCCATCCTGAGGAACTCATGGAGGTGGTTTTGGCTTTGGGGAGCTCCCCCCAGTAGTGCTGGCCGTGGGCTGACACTCAAAAGTGTTTTCTGGAAGATATGACGACAGGACAGTGGGTGGTGGGCATGTTCTGGGGCAGATGGAAGATGATAAGAAGCACTGGTCTTGAGGAAGGACTTGTGAGTGGAGATAAGGTTTATGCAACAGAAAAGGAAGGGTCAGTAGCGAGGTGCTAGAAACACATCTCAGAGAGCTGGGAAATTATTTCTTTGCTCCTGGGTGATGTTCAGAGGGCTCTGCTAGTTCAGACAGGGCATGCAGTCCTTTCCTTGGATGAACAAACCCACACTGTCTTGCAAAGATCAAACAGAGAGCATGACACAAAGTTGAGAGCTGAATCACTTGGACTTGTGGTTTGGATCCCTTATGTATCTAGTGGAAAACTGAAATTATCCAGCCCTCTGAGGCAGGCAAGAAGGAGCTCTCCAACCCACCTGGATCACTTGTAGGTAGAAGTTACAGCTAAGGGTCAAGCAGAGGAGAGGAGATACGGATCTACAGGAAGCAGCGATGAGTCAAAGCACCACTCCCCAGTGCAGCTTAGCTGGGTTTTCTTTTTTTACCACTTTGAGCTAACCAAACAGGCAGGATTTGCACACAGCTTCACCAAGTTGTTTTCCTTGCACAAAATGAATTTGTTAACTGGCCAAAACCTGGAAAAATTAAGCATTAAGCATATTAAGATCAACCAAATCAGAGTTCTTGAAATGAGGTTCCTGGAACATATTACAGCCGTGTGTAGCACTGAAAAAAACTCAGTTGCTGCAAATATCTTCCCACCATCTCAGGAAAACATTTTCAATTGAAGTTCCCACTCTCCCAAACAACTTACTGCCCTTTTCCTTTTAACCATAAACAGGCTCAATGGTTGCTGGTCACTACAGTGCTTCCTGGTGCCACCTGAGTGCCTCCTGTCTCCCAGCCAGATTTTACGGCCCCCAACCAGAAGCCAGATCCTCCCTTGAGTCCTGCTGTTGGCAACCTGAGCAGGCAATTTAGTGTTAGTCAGGATGAATCACCCACAAGAAATGCTTCGCTCTCCCAGTTCACTGTGCATGAAGCCAGCTACGGTTGCCACTCAAGTCTCTTGCTTAAATATCTAAATTGGGGTGAGAACAGGCCTAAGTATCTGTTAATTATCTAATAATCTCAGTTTTCTAATAGACTTTTTATTATTATTACCCTTCCACTCATTTTTGATCTTGTAAAACACACTTTTGTTTAGATCCCTAATGTAGAGATTTTGGCCCATGGGTGTGAGAGAAGAATGTTTGTCATTGGGAGGACACAGCTCATCACTCATCCGAGAATGCAAAGAAAAAGAAGGAACAAAAAAAAGATGATTCACCTTTGTATGCTTAAAGGTGAAAAACACATTGAATCAACACATTTGAATGTGCAGCTGAAGAAAATTGCTGTTTATGGGGTGTTGTTGTGAGAAAAACTAATGATATGAAAGATTGTCTATTGGGCAAATGAGGACAGCAAAGGCATTGAGATAAGGCTGTCAGAGAGCAGGGGAGGGAAGAGGGGGATGCTACCTGAAAAAAAATATATATTGGAGATAAAGTAAATAGGTTAACAAATCAGGCAGAACGTTGAATTCATTAAATCGAATTCAGGTACTGAATTAAAAAATAAAATCAAATCACAGAATTGTGGAATCATTTGTGACAGGAGTGATGGGGAGCAGAGGTGCCATCTTGTCTCACCTCATAACCTCAGCACAGGACTGATTATATCTAATGAATCCTCACTGGTATTTTAAAATCTGTTCCTAAAATACTGAGGTCTTCTAGGCCATCTATGCCAAAACACACTTTCCTTAAGTTTGTTCCAATATCTTTCCATATGACTTGCTGCCCTGTACTCTGTGTAGCAATCTTTTATCATAACCATACAAAGACTATTACACCATACATTTTTCTCCCCTTCAGTCTTATCTTCTCTAGATGAACCTATCCAAATTCTTTCTCTTCCTCTCTCTCTCTCTCTTTTTTTTTTCTTTGTTTGTTTTGGTTTGTTTGTTTGTTTTTCTCCAGGCAAAAATCTGCTCCCTGACTTTTTCAAGGAAATGTCCGGTTGGTATGGCAAAGTGCAGTCCTCCAGAATGGACAAAACTACTGAAGTCTTGAAGGGATGAATAAAGTCAAAGAAGAAATACTGACTGCATCTTCCTTATGACTCCTCTTTACATATCTGAATGAGGCATCTGCCTTCTTTCATAGCAGCACAAAACCTATGACTCATATTCATCTTTAATCACTAGCTCCATCTCTGCAGAGCTGCTGCTTAGGCAGTTACCCAATTTGTATTTGTGCAGTTGCCTATTACTACCCATGCATCATACTTTGCCCTTCTCCTTACGGGTTTATTGGCTATTTATTTTAGGTTCTTGCTGTAATTGGTTGGGAACTTTTTCAGTTCTAACCCTGCCTTTCAAAGGGTTCACATTTCTTCCTGCCCCAGATTTGATCATCCACAAACATCAGTGAGAGTATGGTCTATTCCTGTGTCAAGACCATTAATGGATATATTAACTTCTGTGTGGCCTGGAATTGGTCCGTAGAGAATCTATTCAAAGAAGACTATCACTATGGACCACTGATAACTATCCTTTGAGCAAATTTTTCCAGAAGATTTGTCCTTATCTAGCCTGTATTTTCTTAGACTGTAAAGTGGAATGATGCCAAAACCTTGCTGAAGTCATTGGTAGGTCTATTCTCTGACTCATCATTGTTTCTTCAAGAATGCCATACATGTGTATCCAATCTCTGGATGGAAGTGTCTCGTAAGCACTTGAAACATTATCAATATTAGCAGTATGTACTAAGGTACTCCAATCCAAGTCAAGATAAAGGCCATAAGTTCATAAGTCCACAGACTGCTTCAGTCTGAGCTCATGGAGACACTTACTAGACTCCTGTGAGGAGGAAAAAAGAGGAAAGAAAGTGAATGTATACATGGATCAACATATCCTGAAGAAGATTGCCCACTTGTCAACTCTTCCTTGGTGACCACAGACAGTGCCCCAGGTATTTACAACAGCATGGAGGTTTGTTTCAGGTTTCTTCAAGTGAACAGGCATCTCAGCACACCCTTGCTCTGAAAGGACACAGGGCTCTGTGAAGGCCTGAAAGGAGCTCCAAGTGACGAAACTTGGCTTTAGCCAAACTAATGGGCAACCTTTTGTCCTTCAGCTCACAGTTTACCTGAGCAGAATCGATTCCTACCAAGGCAAATCAGACCTATTCAAACTACCAGACAAAAAAATGTCTTCTGATCCCCATGAATAAAATAATAAAATAATAAATAAATAAAAGAACAAAGGTCTTCCTGCTGTGAAATATTTTGCTTCTTTCTAGAGAAGATGGTCCCTTACCAATAACATCTGTATATCCTGGGGTCAAAACTGCATCCACAAGATGGTGCTGACCACAGTTACATCTGCCTTTACCTTTCTAAGTATTGGGGTTTGAATAGAGGTGGAGGCAATTCACGAGTGTTATGGAAAAAAGTATTCAGAAAGCATACATTAGAATGCCCAGGTTAATTTTCTGGAGATGTCCAAGGAAACAGATCAGCCTGGAGTATCTTGGAAAGCTGAGTAGGGCTGTTGTTGAAACAATGGGAAGAAGACACTGAGCTAATTTGCAGTGTGTTCAGTCCCTCTGGTTGTTATGGGACTGGGAAGAAAATCTGATGCTTCATGTACAACCCCAAAATAAATTCACATTTATTTTGCACAGTACGACAGACACAGCAGAATATCTCGAGCCTGGCCAATACTTGGACATGGCAGCATCAAGAGACCTTCCTCACCGCTCTGGGATCTAATTCTCTGAAACATGTAGTCTACCCCTTCCTTGGGGCAGCCAAAGGCTGTGGGCCCACAGGCCTTCCAAGAAAGGGATCCCACTCTAGCAGGGAAGGAAGGATAAATCATGATGGGGATAAATGTGGTGAAGACTGGCATGGCAGGCCAATTCATTTTCTGCTACAGAAGAGCAGACCCTGTCATATGGTGCGGATGTGTTCCTGAGAAATTGGCATAGGGCAGTATTATTTGCAGAGTCCAGTAACACCCAAGAGACAGGCAGACCCATACTTGAACTGGGTCCCAGGTGAGCTGCGGTCTGCCCCTGACAGCTCAGAGAAGATGAGTACTGACCAGAGTGACATCTAGATTTGCCCCCATGAATTCCAAGGAATAGACTCAGTCTTTAGCTTTCCATCTGTTCTCCAAGAGATCTGAGGAGCTGGAGCTCCATGATGACCCTACAAAGGGATGCCACCCCACTGAACCCAAGCAGCTATTTCAGTTGATGTTGGCAAGGGGAATAGGAACATAGTCCCCACTAGGACCTATTTTTCCTGCTTCCCCATATTTTATTGCTGCTGTGGATTATTTGTCCTTAAGCTCTAGCTTTGTTGTTTGAGCCAATTTCTGGCTTCATAAGCGTCACTGAAGGCTGGAATACTGGTGATGAGTTTCACTTCTGGATTTCCAGGAAATCTGGAACAGAGTTGTACTGTGCCAGAGTTAGACTCAAAAACCTCTCACCCAGTTACCTCTTGGCCAATGGGCAAGTCCTTGCACAGTTTTTATGCAGTCTCTTTGCTTATATGGGTAAATTAAACTGGTCCAGGACTTGTTCTTTTGCCTTAAGGACAAATGGTGTGGCAGAACGCACATCCACTTGGCTACACTCCTGTGTCTCCATACGTACTGCCTATAAGGAAGAGGCTTATTGCCCTCTCCCAAACTGGGCCTGGGAATTGCATGGGGACTGCCAACTGGCACAAAATCATGCCAGGCAGAATGCCAACAGTTAAACATCTGGGATGGCTGCAGGCAAGCACTCAAGTCAACCCGGGCACTGTTTAGCTCACTAGAATAGATGACACCTTTGGTGCTGATACAGACTGGGCTGGAAATGCTAACCTCTTCAAAAGGCACACAAAAGTTTCACAAGGAGAAATTTCTGCAGACTTTCTTCTCCAGGGTTTTCTGCTACATGCTGGTTTTGAATCCCAGTGCTAAACTCTTGGCAGTGTCTTAGGTCTACCAACAGCAGATGGGTTGTAGGTCTAAAATGTGCATCCCAGAGGATGCCCATACAGCCTCCTGCTCTGGGTGCGGTCACTGACTTCATGAACACGGACTTCAAAGTGAGCTTCAAAAAACAGACTGTACCCATATGCACAGAGCTCAGGGAAGACTGGAGGCTCAGCAGCTCCAGGGGTCTGAATATCAATGGTTAAATTAAAATGTCTCTACATTTTCAAGGAGAAATGTGCCAAAAGGGAGAGAATGAATGAAAGGTGTTAGTCAAGCTAAGATTCAAGAACTAAGGGTAGATCAAAGAAGGCCTCGGTTGTAAAAAGAGCTCCATCTAGATGTGCTAGGGGATGTGAGGGTGTAGGGGCAATGACCAAACTCTACATTTTGTACAGATGTAGCCTGACCGGGCAGAGACAGGGCATGCACTCGCTTGATGATGATTAGGCTGGAAAGGACTATAGCCATGAGATATGTTGCCTGTTCACCAGAGTTTGAATTAATCTGTGGACAATTGTTACAAGAAATGTGAAGCCAACTGCTTTATTCCTATCAACAAGGTCTCATCCTTTTTTTCAGAAATAGATTAAATTGGTCTGTCATTATATGTTCTTGACAGATATGTGCTGGCTGTTGCTTTATTTATTATCTGTTTTCTTATTTTTTACGGTATTTTTCTGAGAACTGAATCTTGGCAGACTGGTCTGTAAATATCTGAGACTTTCTTTCTCCCCTTTCTTATATATATTTTGATATATATTTTGTTTGTGTGTATGCACATGCGTATTTTTTCTAGTCCTCTGAAACACAACCATCCACCATGAGTGCCCACAGACAGTGACTAATGGCCCTGCAGTTGCTTCTGCTGGCTCCCACTACCTTTAGGATGAATTTCAAGCTCAGGAGATTTGAAAACACTTTCTTTTTCCATGTATTCTTTGCCTATTCAGGTTTCATCATTTACCATAATCATCCACGTTAGCTCTGGTACAGTGTTCAGATCTCAGCTGAAAGCCTCAGTCCCATTAAAAAATCCCATTAAATAATATCAAACTCTTCGTTCCAGTCTGTGCTCAGTAAGAAAATTATGCGCATTAACAAAATGAGGAGCAGTTTGTAAAAACAAGAATAAAGAAAAAGTGGGGAAAGAACTGGTGTGGATGAAATATTTGAACCTTGCACCGTGTCTGGCCTCCTCTGGAGCTGATGCAGTTTGTTAATGAACCCTTAACAGAAATACTAATAATTTCTGTTCTACAGTCATGAGAAAATCTTGAGCTATCAAGAATCAAATCAAAGCAAGTTGAGAGCAATATAAACTTCCAAAAGACACAGTAAGAGTGATGCTGGTGGCTGCTGTGTTTGACAAATCTAATCACACTCGGGAGAAAAGCAAGAGAACAAATAATAATGCAAGAGTCTCTATACGTAGCAGGCAGCCATGGACTTAAAACGAGCACCTTGTGCTGTATGAAATCAATTGCATATTTTATGGAAGTATGAACACGGGGAGTAAAGAGAACGCAGACATAATTCATCTGGATTCACATGAGGGCCAGATACTTGTTTGAAGAAATGTGATGGGCATGAACATGGCTGGGAAATCAGATGAAGAACTGTAAGTAATGACATCCTTCAGTTTTATTGCATGCCTCCTAAATTCATCCCACTGTAACCTCCCCTCTTTATCTCCATGCCACGGGTAGATAAGGATTATGGTTTCCCTTCCCAGAGAGCACAGGTAGCTGTGGTGGCCCCAGGGAGGCAGGGAGCTGCTGGTAGAGCAGGGCTGTTATTCGGACCTGATCCCCCAACTCATCATCCTCTCCTCCAGGCCAAGGGGTCCTGTCCTGGTTGAGTCCCATGCCCAGAGGAGTCAAATTGCACACAGGAGCCAGGAGGGAGAAGGGAAGGGGATAATGCTGGGAATGCAGTTTGGAAAGGGGATGCTCACAGCGGGACAGGGGCACTGGGAGCAATGGGCACTTGGTGCACCCTTCCCCACCACAACTTTGTTCTCTGCTCCATTTCCTTTTGTCTCTCTGTCTTTTTTTCCATCCTTTGGCCACTCCAGCCCTGCTCCCCTCAGTGCCCAGGGGGTGAGTGCATTTTCCCAGGGAAGGGGAATGTGCTGGCAGTTCCTTAGGGTCAGGCCCACATTCATCAGCGAGATGCCCATTGCTGGATGGGTTGGATGAACAGGGGAAGAAGCCACCTCTGCCACCCATGTAGGCACAGTGCTACTGTCCTGAGGGGCAGGCTGAGCAACAAGGTGCCAGGCAAGTTATCAGTAGGTGATTTGGAGGGGGCACAGAGAGGGGACAGCAGCACAGGCTTGCTCCCACCCCACTCCCAGCACCAGCAACTGGGGCTGCCACTGACACACCACATCTGCCTTTTCTCAAAGCTTATCAATAGGCAGCAAACTGCATGACAGCAGCCATGGATTTTGCTTTCTTGCCAACGTATTTGGTGTCTTTCATTTAGAGTTCAACCTGACATTTCAAATTATCATTCAGCATGTGAACTTGTTTCACGTGCATAGATAAAAATAAAACCTGTGGTGGAACACTGGGCTAACACTGTGCAACTCCATCATCAATCCAAATAGAAAGCAAGAAATCCTCCAGAGCGCTGTGGGGTGGCCCCTGTTTTGGAACCTCCCTACACGTCCCCCACATCTCACAGGTCCAGGCAGCCACTCGTGCACAAGGGCAGTAGCATGTCCTTGGAGGATTGCTAAAATAGACACCTCAAAGATGGTTTGAGAGCTGTCCTGCAGGCTACCTTTTGGTCCTGATTTCGTATTCAGACCTCATCTATGTGGTGCCTTTCTTCTGTAGATCCAGAGATTCAGAAAAGTGAGCATCTTTACCTTCATTTCACATATGCAAATGCAGAGGGTAGTAGTGATGTGCTCAGGTCCTCGTAGGAGTTGCTGAAAAATGTGAGAGACAGCCCCTTGAACCCAGTCCCATCTCCAGAAAACATCCACGGCTGGTGACTGGATCCCCTGTGTCCAGAGGCAGAACTGGCTGAGCAGCTCTGCCTCACCTCTCCTTCAATCTAGGTTTGGATCAACTTTGCAGTGCTGAGAAATTGCAGCCTTTGAAAACCTTCTTTCAAAGGAACATGAGACAGGCGTGTTTTACACACACACAAAATAAGCATAGCTACATAAAACCACTGAAGTGTCTACATCTGCTTATCCCCCTTCAACTGTGATGGGCAGAAGATCTCAGCTGGTCACCACTGAGAGTCGAAGAGAAGTTGAAAGGAGTAAAGGGAAGGCAGAGAGCCCAGGATAGGACTTCCTATTATCTTACAAGCTGTGCTGACACTGCTCATGGTCATATTTGGCTTTGGCCAGCATGGTGCTGCCTCTTCCTCCACCAGGTCTGTTTACAGTCACCTTGAGGTGACCTCTGCAGCTCCGGTGGGACAACCACCCTGTGGTCCCATCTCACCAGCTCCCTCTGGCATTTGGGTGATTGCTGAGGCTCAGAAGGGAAGCACTGGCAGCACATGAGCATCTCTCTGCTCCGATTCACCAGTAAATCAGCACCAGTGATCAAACTGCCCTGGTTTAAGAGGAGAGCAGTCGCTTCATCCCCCCAGTGCTGGTGCACAGGAAGACACCTGTGCTCGGGTTAAACTGAGCCGCAGAGAGGCAGGAGGCGAGGAAGGAAGGAAGGAACAGGAGATAACTGTGTTTGCGACCGCCAGGTGGGCTGATTCTGGCTTAAATTCATTTCAAGTTATTTTTAGTTGTATACGCTTTCTCCAGCCAGGGATGTTCGTAAAATTAGCCTTTAGTAAATATAAAGAACCAAACCAAAGGGCTGCTGCTTTCATACCCCCCCTGATCAGATGAGATCCATCAGAGCCTGGGACCTTCTCCACAGCTCCACCTGACCATCTGTGTCCTCAACTGTCCAAGCCACCAAAAAAGCTATCTCTGATGCTCCTCTACAAGTGCTGAAATACTCCCAGAGATGAGGCAGCCCTGGTTTATGGCTCTGTGTTCGTGTTTGTCCCCTCATACAGAGTTAACAGCCTGCAGCTACCAGGAAAATTGATGAGCAGAGGTGGAGCCAAGAGCTCCTCTTGGATCTCATGCCGCTTTGGATGTCTGGGTTTAGCCCACATTCCCCACTGCTTTTAAGGTTAACAGAAAACCTCTGGGCTCTCTTCTGCTGCAAATCTTTTAAATGCTGGCAGCATTTTGGAGTTTCAGTCGTACAAAAAACACTCCACGATAAAGCAGGTGGGAGGAGGTCACGCTGCCTGCAGAACGGGTAAAGGAAAGTCCAAAGCAGCATAGCCAAGGGTTAATTAAATGGGACCCTTACCATTAATGAGGTTGCTGCCAAAGCATGGGTAAAAGTTATCTGTACTTTTTTATGAAATAACTCATATCACCTGTTTAAGTTGTCTCATTATAAATGATTATTTATCACCTGTTTACACAGCAATAACTTTTTCTTAGGAAGGCAGTCTGCCTTTGAGTGAGCAGATAAAACTGTTTGGTTTGAGGAATCATAAATCACCCTTCCACCGTCCTTCTTTCTCCTGTTACACAGCGATCCTAACGCTGTCCTCTTTGTTATGAATAGATATTTGCTGGCTACTGCCGGTGCCAGAGAAATCAGAGAGATTATAAAATGCACTGTAAATTACAAAGCCTGTCCCTCAGCCATAAAAGGACAATAATCTATTCATGGTAACATCAGCATAAAGTGGCTTTCAGGAGATTCTTTTACATATTCCTCATAATATTTACACATGGAGCACAGACAAGTATTAAACAGACCTCGCTTCAGCGGCGCGAGCATGCTGAGCTCGCGGCGAGCACCGGCCGAGTCCCACTGCAGGGCTGGGAGAGGTGCAGGGAGCTCGGCTGAGCCAGGGCAGTGGTGGGAGCCAGAGAGCTTGGGGGTTTTGTACCTCCAAATGGAGCAACTGGCCAAGAGCTTTATCCCCTCTGCTTCAGCTGTGGGTGCAGGGTTGGCAAATCGGGGAGCCCTTTTTGGGAAGTGGGACCTGGCACCTCTCTGCAGCTGGGAGCAGACCGACCCCCATCAGCCATACAGCTTCCGAGCAGCAAGGAAGGCAGGGCATGGAGCAAGATTTAATTTCTTCTTCTTTCTTCTTCTTTAATTTCTTCTTTTCTGAGCACCGCATTTAGACCAAAAGGTATATTCGCTGCCCCAGAGCACAATGAGCTCAGCAAATGAGTCTGTGGTCCTTGCCAGTAATTGTTGCTCAGAGGGAGACACTGAGCCTCTGGAAACACACATGCCACCAGTGGCTGCTGCTTATTGCCCATGGTTTGCTAACTGTGCTGCTTCAGCTACCTTGTGCCCATTGGGCTTGGCATGACAGCTGGGAGGGAGTCCTGTGCCTCGTCCAGGGTGGCTGGATGTAGAGTCACAGCCTCATGAAATGGTTTGGGTTGGAAGGGACCTTTAAAGTTCAGTTAGTTTCAACATCTCTGCCATGGGCAGGGACACTTTGGGATGACCATGTGTTAGGTCATCCCAAATAATTCTGTCATCTTCAAAAGATGAGGCCTTGTAAAGCAAATTTAACTAGTTCCTCTGGTCTTTACATGTCACACCAGACTCAGGCCATGGAATCACTCTTTTCCTCACTTGTTTCCTGCCCCATTAACTCATTCATGGACCAGCTTTGGCTGCCGGCAGGTTGGCAGAGCTGCCCCTAACATCACCCCTCAGCACACCCTTGTGACAGATGGAGGAATTTTATTAAAAGCCATGGCCTGAACTGAGCACGAGGTAGATGTAAATCTGCCTACCTTCCCAGAGAGGAGAGCAGCCGGGCAGGTGACACACACCAGTCCCTGTTGGTGGGAATTTGTGCCTTGTACAAAATTTGGTGAGCAGAGGACTGCCAGCCCAGGACTTAGGGAGTCACCAGGGAGCAGCAGGGTTGAATTCCCACTGCCGGGAGTGAAATGTGGCCTCTCCGCATGTGGTCTGTGCTCCCCCTCACTCCTGTGGGGCACGGCACGGCTCCGGCTCCTGCAGCATCAACGGGAGGGAAAGTTCTCTGCTTTGCTCCTCCAGCATTCCTCGCAAAGACCTGGAATCAGATATTTTTCTTCTCATTGGATGCAGAGAATTTTGTTTCTGTTCTTGTTCTTTCATCAGAACAACAACAACAAAGAATGGTGGGAATGTAATTTTTGTTTAGAACCACCATGCTTGTTTTGTTTTGTTTTGTTTTGTTTTGTTTATCTATTAATTTTCGCTGCTGACCCATAAATCAGTTCTTCCTATAGGTTCTATGTGCTCCTGAGGGCTATGTATCAGCACCCACCCATCACCTGGATAAATAAGATCAACCGGCTGATTTAATCAAGCTGACAGAAACAGGCACGTTCAGATATGAAGGGAAAAGGCTTTGTGTGAGGATGAATTACCAAACTTTCTCTGCTGCTCATTTTCCAGTGCACCCCCTGACCCAACTGTTATTCTGGCTCATGTGTCCACACTCCCCCTGGCCCACACTCCCAGCCTCTCAACAACCAGTCTTTCCCTGGGTTTCTTTCCTTGTCCCCCAGAGCCCAGGGCATTTTAATTGCCTGCCCAGCTCCACCTCCTCTCTGCTCGCTGCTTGCTCTCCCTCCTCCCCCCATCTCCAGGCTTCTCAAAACCTCAAGGCTTCTGCTCCCAGTATTTTGATTTCCTTTTCTTCCCCCAACCAGCTTCTCACTCCCTGGTGCATTGAAGTGGCCCCTCCACCTCTGTCTCTAGAACAAGAGTTGCTTTTCCATTTTTCTCTACCTCTCCCTTGCCTTCAACAGCCAGGTGTATCCTTTGCCTATTGACATTTTCTTCCTGTTATCCCTTTTGTTTTGTTCAGGGTTATACTCTATGGAGGTGTTATCCTGCTTTCCTTTTATACCTCTTTATCTAAATCCCTTTTCCCAGTTATAATCACATCTTCATCAATAGCTGTGAATGACTGGCCAGACTCATGTCTTTCCCTCATTTTCTTTTCCTGCAAAGTCTCCTGATATCTCAAAACTAAATTAATATTCTTCTCATTGGCTATTAAAATCCAGTAAATTCTCCAGCATTCCAGCTCTTAACCTGGAGCTTACTCCTGGCTCCTCCACTGCCATCTCTGATCAAGTAAAGTCCATCCCATGATTGCACTAATGCTTCTGTAAATTCCTGGTAATTATCCCATTTACTCATCCTTGTTGCTCGGGCAGTGTTTCTTTCAGAAACACTGTCCTCCTTCCTGACTCCTGTCTCTGACCACAGCTCTTCCCACTTGAAATCCTGCCCTGGATTTATCTTCCATGTCATGACCATAGCTCCTGTCCTCCTCTGCAGAGCATCACTGGGTTCACTACACCCACTGCATCGGCCCAAGTGCTCAGCCCTGGCAGAGTTGTGCTCCGGGGACCGAGCATCCCTTTTCTGCATCACAGGGCCTTTGTAGACAGTCAAGCATAAACACAGTGAAAATTGTGTTTATAGTTGCAGAGAGGGATGAATAGTTAAATTTCTCTTTTATCATACTACCTTCTCTTCTGTATGTAAATTCAGATAAATGGGGTTTATGCGATCCCCAATTAACACCGGGGTTGAATTTTTGCCGCTTTCCCAGGAGGAATTTTACTGCAAGATAAATCCTCAGATATCAGAAAGGGAGTGTTAGTTTATATCTCACATCCTTTTATAAACACGGTTTTCACGCTGCTTCCTCAAGGTCTCCCAAGGCAGGATACAATACACAGGCTCTGTAATGCTGGCTGCTGCAAAGAGGAGTTTGGTGGCTCTTGACCTTGGCATAAGCGTGCAGCTGAAAATGCCAGGTGTGGGCAGCAGTACCTGAGCCACTTCATGGGGAGCTTCTTCCCAAGCCATGGAGATGCTCCAGCCTCATCCCACGTCCTAGGGGACCACGGGTCGGGGTGCGATGGAAGGGCTGTGGCATTGGCTCCCAAGGGCAACAGGGGAAGCTGGGGACAAATCCTCCTCAGCTGGTTTGGAGACTTGCAGAGAGACTGTTTTTTTGTTTTTTTTTTTTTTTTATTATCTTCCACTAGTAAATACATGCACCCAGATATGACATCGCTCTAACAATCTATCTGCCACCTCTGAGAGCCTCAAAAAAACTAGTGGTAATTAAAAATATATTTGAACTATACCTTTGCAATTTATAGCCGAAGTGCTTTTGAAATGTGGAGTGAATAACATTAACTGCTGATTTCCCTGCAGGGGAAAGGTCTCTTCATCAAGGGACGGCCAGCACATTTGATGTCTCAGATTTCTCTTTTTAAAATGCCCAGTTGGGAAATTTGACCAGATTGCTTCATAAAACCAAAATAGTTCACCTACTTCAGGTAGAATTAATCTAAGCATGTACTCGAGCTTGAGAATAAAATTTAATTTGGAACAAATATATCTCTCTAACCTTTACAGTAATTAGAAAGAATGAAAATACGCGGTAATTAATCTGAATAGTTTAGCTTGCAAAATCAGTATCATTATGTATCAAAATCTAAAAAACAGTATCATTTTGAAAGCCTAGACTCACAGAAATACCTACTATCCTCTTGACACTGGCTGCCCCCTCTCTCCCCTGCAGTTGCCTGAAGACTCTCCCTGTGGCTTGCCTGCACCTACTTAACCAGGCTGTTAGTGCCTGTACCTGATCTCTGCAACGACAGCTCGGTGCTCCTCCAGGGACCTCTTACAAGACTTGAGGTCTTGATACCTCCCATAATTCTCAATTTCCCAGGCTCTCTTTATGCTGTTTTGCTACCACTTCAGCGCAGGAAATGAAGCTTGCTGAAGTCCTGCGTGTAGGAAACACTGCTGAGTGACACAACAAAGCGAAAGCAACGCAAGGCACTTAAGTCAGCCTCTTGGGGTTTAAGTTACCTTTTACTGCTGACATTACACAAACAAACGAAAAAGGCAAAAATAATCAGTCATGCAAATGTGATCTGGAATGTAATGCAAGACCTATCTCAGATTTTATGCATTTAAAGTAGGAGCAGAGACCCCGTTCCCCTGCAATAAGACTTGTTTGCAAGACTCCCAGGAACATCTGTCTTCTAGTGCAGTAGACACCAGAGCCCACAAAACATCGCAGACACCCAACGGCAAACAGACACCCCAGAGCTGAAAAACCAAAAGCCACAGCCTTAATGAGGCGGAGGAAGTGAGCACAAAGAGGAAAGGCATCACCAGCATCCCAGACCCCTGCGATGCCGAACAATGACGCCTTTGTTGAAAGTTGCTAGTTCAATCCTGCTTCCACTGAATTCAGAGGGATTTCATCACTGATTTCAGCAGGAGAAGAATGGGGTTCTGTGTGGAGCAGAACCAAAATTGTCCTCCTTCTTACCCAAGAACCATGGCTGTGCTGTGGTCAAGCTGAGAATTAGAAAATGAAGCCAATGGAACCCTTGCATGTTAGAGTCCAGGCTCTCACCTTGTGGTTATTGCTTCTAGTGTCAGACTGTTTTCTTAAGGAGCAAAGGCACAATATGCCATGCAAAAATAAAATAAAAATAAAATCCAGATCCTGAAAATTGTGCTCTTCATCCATTCATTAAGAATTTTAAACAAATATAGATTAGAGTTGTCATATTTTTTAAGAGGTTGGAATTCACATACTCTACAGTTTTAAGAGTTATGCATGTCTTTTCCCCCACCTTTTTAATGGAAATGTAGTCCCACGTGATAAGAGAACTCATGGTGCTACAGTATGAACAAGTATTTCAAGGTTCAAGATGGCATTATTAGAGGCAGCACCATGATGACCACCTACAGACCTGCTGGCTGAGGTGCTCCGTGTTTCACAGAAAACACTGAACACCATGATTTCCTCAGAAAACTGGAGTTCCTCACAGAATCACAGAATTTCTAGGTTGGAAGAGACCTCAAGACTTCCAGGAAAGTCTTCTCTCTCACTAGTCCCTTGCTACATTTTGCAGTTTTTTTTCATTATATCACACAATGCAGTTTGGGTTAGTGTGCTGAAATTAAAGAATAATAATAATAAATAAATAAATAAATCCAAAATGAATGAGAATTTCTCCCGGAATCAAAAGTAGATTCTACTTACAAGAATTGCATGCATTTCCAGAAACGGAAAAAGAGAACTAGCAAATTGCTTCAAGGAGTCTTATCCTCTGCACATCCAATGAAAGGAATCCAAATCTAAAAATATTTCATATTAGGGCCTAATTGGTTTGAGATATTTGTTGCCAAGAATTCTCAGACTCCGTGCATCCACTTTATTGTTCTTGGCACAACGGGCACTTCCACTCTTGCTATTGTTATTTGAGCAGTCTGAAACAAGAAGAAAAGTAATACCAAGTCTATCTCTATGTTAATTCTCTCCAGTAATGCTGTTGCCATAGCAAGGTTATACATGGATTTGAATGGGCACATGCAAATTGAAATTTATCAGCTTTTAAAGCCAGCTCAGCATGTTTACAAGTCCTTTATCTCCCTTCCAAATTCCTTGCAAACTTTGGGAATTTCACAATCTTGTTTTCTGTATATAAGAATGTTTCTCTGATTTTATAAGGAAAGAAGAAATTAATTCACTATTTTCTAATAGAGAAAGAAGAATGACAATGACAATGCTCAGCATCTTGTCAAATGCATAAACAATCCAAAACCTGATTTTCTTTCCCTGTTTATAGCATTCATTTCTTAACAACATGTTATTTTCAGATAGGAGATGTACACTAACTTGCAATTGAATTATATTTGATTAAGGGGGTGCTACAGTCACCACATATCAAATCTGTCTTTGTATACAGAGATATATGCACACATACACGCACATATATATACCTGTCTCTCTTTATTCATCACCAGCTATTTGAGTCAAAACATTTCACACAAAACAAGGGCTCTACGATGTGCTTTGTTTGTGTGATGATATGTGAAAGACATGCTGAAGTTTTCTAGGCTTTGAGTATATGAAAAATGTCTACCTTTTCAAACATAATGTAAAAAATAAATGAGATTTTATGCAATTCTGAATGCTTCATAATTAAACTATCAGAATATCAAAATATCAAATGGAAGAAGATACAGTGTTATATTTGAGATGATTGTGTATTTACAAAGTACAATTTTTACAGGCTCCTAATATATTTTTAGACAGTATGGATTATTTCTGTTTCCTTACCACAAAAGACTGTGAAAAGCTTGTGAACAAATATTTACTTAAAGGTGTTGAGATTTGTGCTCTCCAGTTCACAACAACAAGAAATTCATTCTTGTTCAACCTTGTGTCTGAGCCTCCCACTGCACAATGATTCATTTTCCCTCAGCTAAGAAAGCAGAAAAATTCTCCCACCAACAAAAACAAACATAAAATCCAAAGATAAATCCTATTTCTCTGGAACTTCAAGTCTGCAGAGAAACAGCACTGTGGATTAAAGGTGAGTGGGAGAGCTATGACTGGCCCCCTCTTCTCCAAGATTTATGGAGGATATAAGCATGGACACACCATAAATTAAACAAGGTGAATTTTCACTCCCAGTTTCTGTCATTTTTTTTTTTCTTTTAGATTGGAAACTCTTTCCTCATTTTGCTAAGGGATTCCCAAGATGCAGATCACACAAGTGCCTGAATGCCAAATGCAATGCTGTCTCTTAGGATTCTCATTGCTGCAGCTTGCCTTTCACCACCCTGAGTGCTGGCAGGTATTTTAGAGTTGTGGTCCTTGTCCTGTTTGCTTGATGTTTTTTCTGCTTTGTTTTGGGCTTTTTTTTTTTTTTTCCTCTCATTTTTTTTTCAGGTTATTGCATTCAAAAAAGATATTCTTGAGGGGCAGATTTGGCTCAGCCATACCTAGTAATGACTTCCCTGTAAGGCATTACATGGGCACGGGCCAGCAATCAAGGACACCTTATCTCTAGTGCTGAGGAATTCAGCCTCGGACACAGAGGCTGATGTGCTGATGTGCATCAGCAGGCAGCAAGGGTCACACCAGGATGATGGGCAAGGTCTGGGAATCAAGACAGAAGAGAACAATGGTGATCTTTGATGCCATGGGTGCATAAATCCCTCACATCTCTATGTTGTGTAAACTGGCTGAGAAGTGAACTTGAGTCCTTTAGTAATAAATTATGGAAAAACATTGTCATAGCCACAAACCCTTCCTCTCCACCTCCTTGCAGTGTCCCCAGGCCCCAGAACTTGTGCAGCGATCCCAGCAGCTTCCCGTGTTAAGCTCAGAGAGACACTACAAGCACTCAGATCAGGTGAACTCATGTCTCCTTCAAGGCAGTGCTATCTGTGGATGTCACACCGACCAGGGCAGCGTATCTAGCATACAGTAATTTCCCCTGTGTCGTTTCTCTGGAGACACGAGGCAAAGCTGACAGAGAACACCAAACTGCAACCCCAGCCAGCCAAAAGTTAGCTGAGAATTGCTACAGACACAGATGGGACCTGCGAGAGATGGGCTGCCTGCCCTAAGCCCACACCTGCAAAAGGATGGTGCTCTATCATTCAATGATAAATCTTTTGTAGCATGGTCTTTATTGCAGAAACACCCAGCAAACCTCCTGAACAAATACCAGTGCTGTCTCAGCTGGAAGCAGTCTGAAGAACTCAAGAGACATGCACACAAGCACCAAACCAAGAGGACAGGCCCCCAGGCTGTATTTGCTTTTCTGTTTCTGAACATGGAAACAGGGCTCATCGGAACTGCATTCACACTGAGCGAAATGGAAAAGAACAAAACTGATAAATGGTAAAGGACAGGATTTTAGAAGAAATAGAGTAAGACCATTGCTTGATCATGTTGGTCTTGAGTAATAAACAAGGGATCAGATTTAAGGTAAAACCAAAGTTGGATTTAAGGATTTACTCAGATTTAAGGTAAAAACAAGGGGCACTGGAGTTGGCAGCTTCAACAGCGAGAGGCTCTGGAGTGGCCACCATCGTGGAAGGGCTGAAAGGCTGAAAAGGTCCCTTGTTGTTAAAGATATGTAGGTATTTCATTTAGAGTTGTACTTACTCTCAATAATTTTGCTTCCAATCTTGAAACCAGATCCCACGACCTCAGCTGATGTTGGAAGTGAGGTCAGGGTAGATGGAAAACACCACTTGTACTCTGTGTTAGGAAGCAATTTGTCCCATAAGCTGCACGTCCATGCTGGGAGACCCGGTGCTTGTGGCGTGCTGTGGGGTGCCTCATGTCATCCTGCCAGGACTGGGATGGGAACAGGTCTGGCTGAGTTCAGAGGGAAAAACCCTTTGAGCTCCAGCCAGGGGCAAGCACCAGAGATGCACAGCAGCAGAGAAGGAATGGGCAAATGCCTGGAATGTCCCAGGATTTCTACAGCACATCACAGAGATGGGCAGATGTTAATTTGCAGAGACCAAATTGTTCAAATTGAGTGTAAAAGCTTGATGGCTAAACTTAGTGTATCCATAGCTCCCAGTAACTAATTCTGCAGCTTTAAAATGTTCTTTGTCTGTCGGTGTGCCTCGGTTTTCACTTTCATTTTTTTGTTAATATGTATTGACCTGAAATGGGAATTATCTCACTTCAGTGTTTTAAGGCACTCGGCTCTCCAGCAGTGCTCAGGACCTCAGTGCATTCCCACAGCTCTCTCTAATTCCTCCCAATTATTAGAAACTCTGCCTAAGCAACAGGGCTCCAGTTTATTGTAACAGTAGACCACAGGAGGCAAGAACTAAGATGTCCTTGGCAAGTCACACAGAAGAGATATAATCTCCTCATAATGCTGCTCTCAGGACATATTAGATGTTGGTTTGGGTCTTTTTGGTCTGTGACCTACAAACTGGCCATGACTTCCTCACAAGACACACTACACCCTGTGCTTTATGGCTGTAAGCCCTGTGGGAAACAAGTCCTGAGGCAACACATAGCTATTCTGTGAGAGGTGGAACAGCAAAAAGAACACAGGTTGGAGAAAAAAAAAAAAAAAGGAAAAAAAAAATGTTGCTCTCCATTTCTGACAATTTTATTTCACAGTACAGGGAAACATCATTGTGTCACAGAATTGTACTCTTCATTTATTTGTTCTGCTGCTTAGTGCTTTTCCCTTGAGAATGTCTCTTAGGATCTGTCCCTAGAAAATGGCGAATTATTTTTATCTTTCAACTAGACAAAGTAATTCTGCAGAGGGAAAATGAGGATGGGCAAGTGACCGGTTAGGAGAGGGCAGGAGATGGTGGGGCGGGTCTGCCTCCAGGTACCAGCGTGGGGGAAGACTGGGTTACAGCAGTGCTGACAAGCTTGTAAGTGCCTGGCCATGGACCGTGGGCTGCAAAAGCAGCTGAGGGAGGACTGACCCGTGCAGGAATGCAGAGGATGCCGTAGCTTCCTAAGCAAACAAGAAATGCCACTTTATCCCCTCCCACTCCTTGAAAGGACAGAAATTAGACTAGCAGAAGATGGTTGCCACTAGTAACAAGGTGTTTTAACATGCCAGTGGTTTTTTGATAGCAGTGAGAGCTCATAAGCAGAGTTTTATGGGGGCATATATTCTGCCTGGGACACAGCCATAGCCCTGCTATTGGTTCTGTGGGATTTTGAAAGTCAAAGGGAAAACTCCTGCCTTCATCCACTCTGTAGGGACTTTTCACATTCATCACCTCTTCCCCAATTTTGGGCTCTTGTCGTTCCAGTATGCCAAAATCTAAACTGATTTTCAAAAATCTCTTCACAGACATCCACACCAAAAAGCAGCCACGAGCTGAGGAGATCTTTCAGCCCTTTCCAACAAGGCAAGCTAGAGGGTACAGTCAGGTTTCCTGTCTTCATTTCTCAGTAGCTTCCCCTGAACTACTTTGCCCTGTTTGTGCCATTATGTGGTCTGCTAGATCCCATAACCACGCAGGGTCTGTTGATATACACCTGTACAATTTGAGATCCCCTTTTGCTGAAGTCGTGGCATTCACTTTTCTTGATCTAAATGTACATTGAGAAATTTTGAAAAGAAAAAAAAAAAGAAAAAAGAAAAAAGAAAATGGCTCTTTGTATGGCAGAAAACATACTGAGGATGTTGCAGAAATTTTTAGTGGTTTCAGAAGATTTCCAGTAGCTGGTACATATGCAGTACATGCCAGACGACTCTGTGCCAGGTCACCCTGCTCATTGCTCCAGATCGTTGTATCTTCATTAGTCACTGGAGCACATTAGGTGTGCATTTGGTGTTGAGTTTCTGATTAAGTCTCCTCCTAAAGGAAGCTGGTTCACAGACACCAAGGCTGCTTTGCATACCAAATCAACACATGGTAAATGGGAGTAGTCAGTGAGTTCACTTCAAAACCTTACTATAGCTTTGAAGGAAAACATTCCCGCAGACATAGCCTTAGGCACTTAATTCATGTGAAAATCTCTGAAAGCAAATGCCATGTTCACTGTAATATTAGGGAAGAGAAGCAGACGCTTTTCTAGACCTACTGAAGGAGATGCTATCCGTTTAGATGTGTCTGAGCTGGATGGTGTGGATCCTCCTGACGGGTGCGAGGGAGGATAGTCAAAGCGAGCAAGTGCGTGGTCAAAGCGTGGGCAGATCGTGAGACAGGTGGAGGAATAGCAGCTCTTCTCACACAACACTCACGCTCAGCTGTGGTGTTAGTAACCACATCCACATGCTGCTTTCCTCCCGAGTAGGTCACTACTTGAGCAGCACTCGCTGCCTTTGGGCTGACTCTGCAGTCTGTACGGGCACACACAGCAAGCCCCAGGCCTCGTCAGGCCTAGCACACTCTCAGATGTTGTGATCTCCATGATCAGCCAGCCTTTTCTCTGGCTTTGCCTAACTGTTCATCAAACCTAGGCCTGAGTTTGTGTTCAAGCCCAGCACCTCCAGACCTGTCTGGAGTGGTGGAAGCTTAAATACCTGCATTATGCTATCACAGGGATCCAAGCTTTCCTTCTTCTACACTAGACAGACATCAGCAGGACTGAACTGAATTGAAGTGAATTGAAGAGAAAAGAATTAGGTGATTCTATAAAATTATCCACCAGAAGATGTTCTGAAACTTAGGTCTTCCTGAGCACAGCACAGATGATTTATGTCTAGACTGCAGCCACCAAGACGAGCAGAAAATGGATAGATAATATGACTGAACATGTCCTCATGTTCAATCATGACCTCAGATCCATGTTCCAACTGGCAATCATGATTAGTGTATTTGATGGGACTTCTGTGCACAAGAAGCCCAGATCAAAGAATGGGATGTGCTCCAAGCTTTGCAAACCTACAGACTTCATGATACATTTCCACAAGCATTCCCAGCTTTCATGGGAGTAGCAGAAGACTTCTTTGCTACCAACAGCCATCATCACCTCCTCACAGGTCCTAAGACCTGCGGAATCCTGGTCTGACCTAATATTGCAATTGTTAACAGTCACAACTAGAGATTTGTAACTTGAGGATCCCTTTGCTACTTTCTCCTCTCCCTTTCCTATAGCCTTGTCCTCCACTAATTTAAAAACAAAACAAAACCCAGCACCCATTCTCAAACCACATAACCATGCCAACAAACCTTCTAATACAGATGCTTTTATGCACAGAGCGACTCCTCTCTGCTCATGTAGCGCCATTCTGGGAAGCTGTCTAAATTTCATCTTCGTGGGCAGGGTTTGCCAGTTGTAGTTTTAACAGGAAACCCCTTTAAGTGGAAACAAGCTCTGATGTTATGGCTCCCATAGCAGCAAAAAGCTGCTTCCCTGCATGACTCTCTCATCTCCTGGGGTGCCTGCTGCCCAGACAGATTCCAGACAGCTGTCTCCAGCCTGCTGCTGCTGTTCACAGGCAGGCTCTGGCTCCCTCCCAAGCCTTGTCTTCTCTGACCCACGACTGCCAACTCTTTGGGATTTTATTGCCAGGATCATGGTATTTGATGTTTTTCTTACTGTCCCCATTCCTAGACTGAGAAAACTTATTTATCATTCAAAATTAAAATGAGATTCCGTTCTTGGAGGCAAAGAAAATCTTGAAAAGCATGAAATTTAGTGACTCACAAAAGTTGCAGGCGCATATATCATTTTAAAATCTTTCAATTTTTTTTTTTTTTAAGCCAATCTTGTGATGGGGAAAAGTGAGCAAAATGATTTACACATTAATTAGCAACACTGCTGACATGATATATTATTTCCTTGTCTAGTGCTCCTGATATTATACAGAATTCCAGTGAGGCAGAACAGAGCACTGCAATTCTGAAATGGTGGGTTTTTTACACTCTGTCCCCCAGAGAAAAACCTGCACAGCATGCAACGACCCAGGTTTCAGACTGCCTTCATCCAGAGGAGTGCCTTGAGAGAGTGGGGATGCTAAGCATCAGCAGGGTCGTCCCTGATCCCATGGTGATCCTATATCCTACCATGCATGTGAGAGGTGTGCCTAACACAAGGACCTCTTGCCCAGCCAGTTCCCATCTGACCAGCTCATCCAACCAGTGATTCATCTAGACAGGTACCTACAAAATCCTGGACTAGGCACTTGAATCAAGAAAGCAGTGGATAAAATCTCTGAAAATAAGTGAGTTCCCAGCGCTCAACTGCTACATTTTTTCTGCATTTATATACACTGAAGTGTCAAAAATAACAAATAAAAATAAAGTAAGAAACAGCTAAGCAGCTTCCACCTTCATGTTACATTTTCTCTTTTGTCAAAAATTGAATTTTCTAAATATTTAATGAAAGGCGCTTTGCAAAAATAAAATATATGTTTTGATAAAAATGTCAACAAAATAAATCATGCAAAAAATTGGCTGCTTTGTGTTTTCCTTTTCCTTTAAATAGGACATTTTT
Source organism: Anas platyrhynchos (assembly GCF_047663525.1). Taxonomy (NCBI): domain Eukaryota; kingdom Metazoa; phylum Chordata; class Aves; order Anseriformes; family Anatidae; genus Anas; species Anas platyrhynchos. The sequence continues at coordinate 14,733,910 of NC_092587.1, forward strand.
CATGAAGTTAAACTTTGATTTTTCAAGATTATTGCAGGCAGCTCTCCAAAAACCTTGGGGTTTTGTCTCATTCATGTTGTTCCAAGTGGGACGTGATCACTGTGATTGGGATTTTTTTATTTTTATTTTTTTAATAGGAAGGATTCAGGAAGACTCTTACATACTTTGGAAATATGGAAGAGGAAGCTAGAAGTGAGGAAATGGACAATGACAAAAAATGCTAAGCCAATTCAGAAGAATAAAAACATCAGGGGATTATTAAAGACACATGGTCTGGTGGAAAGCAGGATGAAACAGCTTCTGTTAGATACTGGACAATGAAGTGAAATTTATGTTCAGATCAAAGTAATTTATGCACATCTTTTACATAAAGGATCATTATTTATTGCTAATAAATGAGCACATTTGATGGATCTAATCAGCATTCAAATATTTAATGTATTTTAAGAGCAGCTAGGGTATAATCTGTAGCACAACTTATTGCTCTTTGGAACTTTGTCAAATTACAGAACTACACTGAAAGGGTGGAATTTGAGGCAAGGGCTGTAAAGTAGATGGAATGATTTCAAAAAACAGAATTTGTCCAAAGTTTCGTCCACTTTCTCTTCTAACGCTTCCCACTTTTCCAGAAACAAGTATTAGGATCTTTCTGTTCAGCAACATTAATGTGACCATCCATGAAAAGACGAAAAAAAGCTCCAAATGGCATTTTTGTCACAATGTACAGATTCTACAACATAAAGGACTGGGACCTGATTTTTTCATTGTGGGTTTCAGCCCCAGATATTTTCCTCACACTCTTGCTTCTGATTATTTCCTCCTTTATTTCTTCTCTGTCTTTTTAAGAGTATATAGGATATCTTTGAAGGACTACTTTTCAAAACAACTTTAATCTGTGCTTGCTTGTGGAGGATGCTGTTGACCAGGTAACCTCTGTCAGGCCCTAAAACCTGAATTATTCTATGTTCTACCAGCACAGCTTCCTGAGTGATGGATGCATCTTTGAGAAGAAAAAGAGTGGGGTCAGCACTTTAAAGATTTAAACTTTGGGTTCCTTAAAGGGATAAAAAGAAAAGCTGTCTAACCTTTGGCATAAGCTAAGGTACAAAGTACTGAGAATTTATATGAAAAAAAAAATCACACCTGACATTTACAGCGACATCAAAAGCCGTTCAAAATCAGCACAGCATTATTTCTGTCCCTTCACAGGAAGAGGTACTCTCTGTTTCTTCCTGGAAAAAGTACTTAAGTGGAAGGTACTTTGTGTCTGAGCTCTTTGACCCTTCCTGCTGAAGGCCAGTCAACAGCAGCAGGAATGGCACTTCTCAGTCTTCTACCTAAGACAAAAATTGATTTTAAGATTTTCTTTCTGTCATTGCTTCCTCTGGAAAAGTAAAAGATAGATCAGATACTCATCCTTCTGAAGGAGCTAAAGTCCCCCCACAGCCTCCCAAGATTGCAAGTGCTAAGTGGAGATTATACCACAATTTAACAGTGGACTCCACGTAAGGTAGAAGTCCACAGAAATCATGCTGGAAAGGGTTTTCTGAATGGGATAACCATTAGGAAATATCACAGAATCATCTAGGTTGGAAGAGACCTCCAAGATCACCTAGTCCAACCTCTGACCTAACACTAACCAGTCCTCCACTAAACCATATCACTAAGCTCTACATCTGCATCTATATATCCAAGGTAGTTTCCAGGTAGGATTGTTGTGGTCTTGAAACAGTTTTGCTGATTCTGTATAGCACACAAATGTGGGGCATATATTGAACACAATGGCATTGAACAAATGAAAATTAGAAAAGCATCTGCAAGAGAACTGCTTTGTTATGTGCGTGGATGTGTGTACATACAAATTACAAGCTATCAAGTTATTATATATACTTTCTATAAGATTTAGTATTTGACATACAGTTATGCTTTGTGCAATTAGGAAATCATTGATATTTAGAACCACTACCTTGGAGGCTGGCTAACGTGAAGAACAAGAGCAGCTCAGCCCATGTCCTAACCCACTCTTTATGCTCTTTTTCAAGAAAATTTGCATCACTAGTCCCAGCCTGTACTAACAGTTGAACAGCCACATATCCTTAGAGGGGGTGAACGTGTTGTGTCGGCTACCTACACAACCTGACACTGCACTGTTAATTTGGAAGTATGTGCTCAGTATTCACCAGGTACCTTATGGAGCCATGGGACAATTTCTGTTATAAATGATTTTAACAACCCTGGGATGAACAAAGTGGGCGGTTGTTATTGCAACTGCTCAAGTGGAGAAAAAAAAATAAAAAAATAAAAAAATAACATAGCACCTTCATCTTAGTGTTTAAGTATATGTATTTATGGGTACATGGAAAGAAACTTTCCGTCCTTTTCAAAAAGTCATCTTGGAACACGCACCCTCAACCACAAAGAATCATCACATCAGGTTCTTTCAGTTCAGTTTCTTACCTCTCATCCAGGAAATACCATCCATTGGAAACAGCATCTGGTATTTTGACTACGGTCCAGTGCTGTCCAAATACGAGGCTAGGATAATACCTGTTACCAGTATATATGCTTGTAAGCATGTCCTATCTTCACAGGTCATTCTATAGCAAGCTGATTTGGCACAGACCAAACATAAGCTGACAAATAAGCAGCTCAGTTGCACAAGCAAAGCAATGGGTAATTAGAGATGGCTGAAGGCAGAGTAACCAGTTGCACAAGCAAAGAGATGGCTGAAGGGAGAGTAAAGAGTGAAGGTGGGAAGAAGAAGCCAACTAAACACAAGACACTAAAACACCAAAAAAATAAAAAGCTATCTTTCAGTGCATGTATTTCATCTCCCATCTCCTTTGAGCTGTTCAATTCAGTCTCTCTCCTCTAAACCAGCCTACAAAAAGATGGTGGGTACAGACTGCCTGCATTCCTGAAGAAGCAGTGAGGAAAAAAAAAAAAAAAAAAAAAAAAACAGAATGATCAGAGCAGTGCAAGGGACAAAGTTTTCCTGTTGGCAGCATTTTAACTTCAAGACTATTGAGCCTCATCTTCTATAATCTGAAATAAGGAGTCTGAAAGAGAACTGGTAAGGAAGCTTTCTTAAATCCCAGTGGAGAGCACAGGGAACCCCGCACTTTCCTGTTTGGCTAATTTGCACACCTGTCAGAGCAAAAATGAACTACATGAATGAAGGCTCATTTCTTCCATCTCCTATAATGTCAAGCCTTACTTATTCAGCAGTTTCCTGTGGAGTTTCACAGTAAATAAGTGGATAAATGAGACTCTACTCTTGATAACAACCCTGGAAATATTTTTGGCTCTTTTTTTTTTCTTAAGAAAGTAGCAGCTACAACAAAAGAGCTGAAAGAACTTTTTCATAGTTCCATAAAGATATTTAGACACTACTTTTAAGGAAATATGCTTTATTTTTACAGAATGGAAAAATGGCTTTACCTTGATTAGGGATAAGAAATATTCCAGAATGCTCCTGTATTGTCCTATTACCGTACATATGGGATGCCTCGTGATAGTTTGGGAATAAATGGTCATGAGCAGTGCACATTTGGAGTCACTGTCCTACCACAGAAGATTCGGGAATGGTCTGCCTCACTCTTCCCTGTTAATGTAGTTATGCTCAGCTAGAATAAATACTGGATGAAGAGCCAAGGTGTACCCTAAATTCCCCAATATCTGGGAATTTTCTGTAGCTCAGTGAATATTTATTGCGTAGAGTGAAATACTTCAAGCTGCTGTAACCTGGTCCTCAGGACACAGGATTTCTAAGTTCCTCCTCCAAATGAGACAAAGAGGGTATTGGGATTTGGGTCTCTAGAAGTCCAGGATTCCTTATCTATTATGTTACTTGATGTGAATTGACCCTTTCTGTGGGTAGTGTCTAAAACCTCTTGTGAATATAGTCCTTTGCTTCCAGATTTCCTGTATTTGTAAACACAATTAAAAACACAGCAATTGAAGTCAAACAACACATTTTGTTCAACATAAAATCAGTGGTTTTGATCCATATATACAAATTAGAAAATGTTCTTAATGTTCCGGTCCACTGGGTCAAAAAGAAATACAGATGTTTTCGGTACTACTGGTTTCCTGTGCATGCAAACTTTGAGCTCAGACTACAGCATCAATCACCTGTAAATTAGCACAAATCAACTCTTTTAAGTAGCGTGAAGAGCCCAGGACTCTGGCTTGCTAAGCAGTAAAGTGAAAAATTGTTAGGAATCAAATCTACAAACTAGATTCTCTTTGCCCTTTGCTTTTGGTAGGCAAGGAAATATAGACACACACAACATGCCCTACCCGTTCAGAGCAAAATCCAAGTACCACAAGTCTTGCCATTGGCAAATCTGTACAACAATGCTCTGCATGAGGCTTGGGCAGATACAGCGCTTGTTGTTTACAAGCTGGCAACAGATGGTTTCAAGGACCAGTTGTACAGTTTGATCCTTTTGATGTGAAAACTTCTACGCAATATTATGGTAGGGAAAAATTTTTGCAAGGCAGTGCTTTCTCCTTTTACAAACTTCAGTCCTGAACAATGTGCTTGCACAATGACTCAGAGGAAGGCACTGCCTCTTGAATCCAAAGCCTACACTATGCAACGTGTTAGACACAATGGTTGTCTCAAACCTCTCCTTGATGTCTGGGGCCATCACACAACTCTTTCTGGCACTGTGGCATTCTGAAATTCAATAATCTTTGAATGATTGGATAAAAATTCACATTTTGGTAAAGGAAAGAGAACAACTTCCAGAACACAAAGTCATTGTATGAGGGGAGCTCATATGGGAGGGAACCAGCTACTGCAACAGAAGTCTGGCAACAGAGGCTACCACAAGATTCCTGTTTAATATGAAACCAGCCGTGCTGACTGAACGGGCATTGTACACTGGATTTATTCTGGGCCTGCATTTTGTCAGTCTCAGAAGCATCCCCATATGAAAGGATAATGAAACCCACTGAGTTAAATAAGGCAAATCACACCTTTCACACTGCTCACAGTGCATACGAACAGCCACACCGAGTAAGACCAGAAATCCATCTAATCCATTACACTTTCTCCAACAGCATCTGTATAGATAAAGTACAATAACATTATTAATCCTTCATATGATATAAAACCTAAGGCTTCTATGCTTTAAAATTGTCTAATTCAATATTGCAGCAGTTTTGCATATGCCTTTCTGAAGGTCCTCAGCTCTGGTCGGCAGCTAGGAGGACCAAAAAAATCTGACAACCATCAACCTGGCCAAAACTAAAATAGAACAGGTTTCTGAGTGAGTAGCTTCCTCAGATGAGCACAAAGACAAAGATGTAGTTAGGGACTGCTGTTTTGAGAGGGAAAAGAGGGGATGAACCGGACTACAGGTAATCCTGCAGTGGATTGCAACAAACTGTCATGAATACAACCATGAGCTTAAGCCGTGTTAGCTTTCCTGTAAGCTGTTAGCTTTCACACTCTCTCCTGTAAACCAGCCCTTTGCTGAGCTATTTCAGCACGTTAATTTATCAGAAAACCTGACTAAAGATCCGCCCCCCGCCTCCCCCAACTGAATTCACAGACTGAAATAGCTCAGCTGAGAACCTCTAAGTGCAGCTGGCAGATCTTAATCCAACTTCCTAACAGGGTACCAGCAAAACACACTGCACCCCTGCATACAGCCTGCACCAGAAGAGTCACTCAACAGAGCTAGAGATATTTCACACTTCTTTGTACCCACAAAGAACATTTCAGTACAACACTCAAAACAAGGCAGCACAAATTTTAATATGGTATCTCCCATATCATACCTCTGGCAGCCTTAACTCTGCCCCTGAAATTTGACCCAGTCTGTCCCACTCCTGTTGATGGGTTATGTGAAAAATCTGCACAAGACAATTGCTTAAATTTTATCATTTCTCTACACAGATTTTTCAAAAGTATACTAAAGAAATCGACCTAACAGGAGGAGCAGAACATCAGTGAAGTCAACTACAGACTTCAAGTATTAGCAACAACCCTCTTAAGTTGCATTTTTAGAGTCAAAACTGAAATACTTGGAGCCTTGGCATTTGGTCATGCTGCAAAATGTCATATTGAGTTTTAAATCAACACAATGTTGCTTTTAGATTTGAGCAGGTATTATAGCCAGAGAAATAGCTCAACAATATGCACCCTTGAACTTTCATTTCCTAATTCCCTTCTGAAATGTGACGTGGCACTACTGCAGCAATCAGCAGGCAGTCTAACGTTATGTAAACAATTTCAAAAGCCTAATGGTTATAGAATAGATTGTTAGTTTGGAAGAATAAGAACTTGGCAGCTTTGCTAGGTAAGAACTATGTAATATAAACAGGTTTCAGAAGCTGTTTGCTTCAGGTTAGCATTAGCAAATTTTTGCAAACACCCTCTACACATCTAGCTGTCTTATTACCTCCAGGAAGAGCAGGCAACAAGGAGTCAATAGCAATCAGAAAAGAAATTTAAAGTCACCAAACCATTCTATAAACAAGCTGTGAAGTCATTCATTCCACTGTGGAAACTGAGAAGTTTCTTGTTTGCTAGGATACTAGGGACACAAACTCTCTCTCACCAAGCACTTCTTGTTCTTCCCCAAGCTCGGAAAAAAAAAGTCCCCCCATACCTTTGCCTCTCATACACCAACCACACTGGGCAAAACCTAAGGAAAGCCCTTAAAAAATCATATTCAGGAGGGAATGCCCACGAGACAGAATGACAAGATGGTGTTTTTCAGGCAAAATAGTCCAACTACGTTATGAATCTTGTATCACAGTCCACTGTGAAACCCAGAAGAGGTTTATGAAAATAATTATGTGCAAGTAATTACATGGATATGATTATCAACCTCTAACCATCTTAGAGCTCCAGGTTGACAACCAGCGCTGAAGCGATCAGGCTTGAAGTCTTGCTGCAGAGATAGGCACTTCAGTGTGGTGTTTGGGTCATGTGAGGACTCCTTTTTTTGCCGTTAATGCCAACATCGTATCACAGTTCACCTTCAGACACCTAGGAACTGCTTTGATGAGTAGTTACATTTTTCACAAACCCTAAATTTGTTTTCAGGAGACACCCCTGGTGCCTTCACCAGGCACATACATGGCGTACGCCACCAAAGAACCCATCCCTGTGCAGTCCAGTTTCATTGAACTGAAACGCCGCTTGTTCTTTGCCTTTTATTAAGTTCACTTAGGTTGACCAAATGAGCTTCCCTAAAGTAAACAGGTTTATAAAATATCAGGATGATTCTATCTTTAGGTGCTCAATAGAAACAAATACTTAGTTCAACTAGAAAACTTTAAAAATGACTTTAGATACAAAAGTGTAACAATTATACTGCGCAATACATCTTTATATATCACTAAGCCCATGAAATTGAAAAAAAAAAGGTTTTTTTGTTGGTTTTTTTTTTTTTTTTTTTTTTTTTTGCACCATCAAGAACAGCCACAAGTCCTGAACCTCCATTCTTTACGCATCCTTGATCAGAGTAAACTGAAACTTGGGAATGCTTGGGATTCAAAATACCCTGAGCACATACTAGTGCAACACCACAAAGCATACATAATCCGTCGGAAAAGGGGAGGGAGGGGGGGGACAGCGAGAATCGGATGGTGCTTTATTATACAAGCATGAAAGAAAAGTTCCTTTGGAAAATAACTTCTTGGGTGGACTTCTGGACCAGTGAGGTAGCCCGAAGGGGGAGAAGTGGAAGCGGAACTTGGTCCCCACGCGCGGAGCCTGCAAGAGGCCGGAGCCCCGCAGGCTGCCCCCGGTACCGGGGGGGGGGGGGGGGGGGGGAAGAGGAAAGGGGGTCGTGGTGGGGGTCCCGGCGCCCCGTCCCGAGTCCGAGCGAGCCGTAAAGTGCAGCAGAAGGACATGATCCAGACGAAAGCAATGTAAACAGGTGACTGATATCGGTCTCTTTGTCCGCGGCGGGGCAGAGCCGGGCGGCGGCCGCGGCCTCACGACGGCGCCACGGGCAGGCGGCGCACCCGCACCACGGGGGCCAGGTCCACGCCGAGGATCCGCTGCGCCCGCCGCAGCGCCGCCGCCAGGCTCCGCCGGCTCCACACGCTGCCCCGCACCCGGATGGTGGGGAAGGAGGTGAGGCGGGGGGTGGCCGCCTGCCAGATCTCCTCCAGCGACCGGCCGCCGAACGGCTCCCAAGCCGGCCCCTGCGCCGGGGCGCCCCGCTCGCTGTCCTCCTCCTCCTCCTCCTCCTTCTCCTCCTTCTCGCCCGGCACCGCCGCCGCTTGGCGCTGCCACCCCCGTCCCCTCCTGCGTCGCCGCCGCCTCCGCCGCCGCTTGGCGCTGCCCCCCGCGGCCACGGCCCGGCGCTTGGCGGCGGCGGCTGCCGGGAGGCGCCGCTTGCCGGGGCGGCGGCGGGGCCGCTCGGAGGAGGGCGGCGGCGGGTCGGGGACGACGGCGCGGCAGGAGGCGTAGCCGTAGACGTCCTTGCTGCGGAGGATGACCGGGGAGAACTCGTGCTTGAGGCTGCAGAGGAAGTTCCAGAGCTCCGAGTCGGAGCTCATGAACTCGGTGGACTTGGGCATGAAGAGCTTCAGGGCGTCGCTCAGCGCCTTGGTGCCGGCGAAGGAGACCTGCGACCGCGAGTACACAACTTTCTCCGCCTCCCCTTGCAGCCCCCAAGCGGCCGCCGCCGCTCCGCCACCATCGGCTGCTGCCGCCGCTGCCGCTGCTGCCCCCGCCGCCGCCTCCACCGCCACCTCCTCCCGGGCCCCCTCCGCGGCGCTCCCCGCTTCGTGGTTCATCCTCCCGGCTCCTCTCTCCAGCGCCGCCTGCTTCCGACTGCGGGTCATGGAGGCGGAGGGGCGAGGAAAAAAAAAAAAAAAAGAGGGGGGGGGGAGCGCGAAGGAGGCGCGGGGAGGCGAAGAGAGGACGGGCGCCGCTCCGCCAGCCGGGCGCCCGCCGCTCCTCCGCCACCGCCCGCCCGCCGGCTGGGAGCGCCGATCGATCGCGGCCGCCCGGCACAAAATGGCGCTTTAAAGTCCCAGGCGGGGACTGCGCCGCGGCCCGCCCTCCCTCCGCGCCCGGCGGTTGGCCCGTTTGAAACGCGTGGCGGCGGCCCCAAACACCGCCCTCAGCCCGCTGCGAGCGGCCCTCGGGGGGCTCCGGGTGCTCCTCGATGAGGGGAGCGAGGTGGAGACCCCTCGGAGTGCTGAGGGGGGCTTCGTCCCCGAGGGCAGGACTCGCCCCCGCGGTGGTGGAGGGCTCCCGGGGCAGGGCGTGCCCTGAGGGGCAGCGCCGGGGCGCGGGCGGGTCCCTCATGTCGCCATGTGCTGCCATGTGCCCGGCTGGCGGCATCTTGCTTGCCTCAGGGGACAGCTCCCGGCAGCTTGGTGCTCGGAGGTTGTGTCACCCTGGTCGCCATCGGCCAGCGGTGGTGGCGGGGTCTGGCGGGCCTCACACGACCTCCATGCCGTAAGGGCGAGGCGCTGCACACAAGGGGTAGAGGCTTCGAAGGGTGGGCTTGCCCCAGAGCTTGAGCAAAGGCTGAGTCAAACAACAGCGTGGAATAGAATCCCATAGTTGAGTTGAAAAGGCCCTACGATGATCACCAAGTCCACCTGCATGACCACTTCTGGGCTAAACAATAAATAAAGTAACTAAAGTTTCTAAAGTAACTAAACCAAATAAAGTGTATTGTTGGGGGCATTATCCAGCCGCCTTTTGGGCAATGACAGGCACAGGACATCAACCACCTCTTCAGGATGCCTGTTGCACTCTACAACCACACTTAAAGAACATCTTCCCAACATCCAGCCTGACCCAAAATGGGTGACCAGGCATGATACGATGAAGTCCGCCATGCAATGTTTGAGTACAACCATCCTGATCCTGCAGAAGGGCTTTTTAACGTCAACACATTGGTCAGTAACTCAACAACAGCATCAAGACATTGAAATGTTCACAGCGTCATTGGGATTGGCTTCATATCCCAGCAAAGCAGTCCTGTAAGGAAGTCCCAAACAAATTAGTCTTTGCATTAGTTGAGCCCTTTATGAGCATCATCAGCTCAATGAGTACACACTGCCTTCTTGTCCTGCATGACACTGCCATGCTTGCAGCTTTATAGGACAACTTCGTCAGCTGCCATAAGTCCCCTTGTCCCTCTAGACCACGCTTTCCGATAATTCGGAGATTGCTGTCACAGGAAGAGTATCTTCTCAGGTTCTTGGATTGTTTCAGTTAAATCAAAGCTTTCCAGCACCCAGAACAGCAAAGTGTCAGCAAGACCTGAGATGGTTTAACCTTCCCTACAAACCCTACTTGGGGTTTGATTAGACTCCTAACTAATTACTTTCTCTAAGCGTCAGTACGGGCTGAGGAATAACATTATTTTTCTTCATATGCAGTCTTTGTTCTGTAATTAATCTTTCAGTTTAGAATAGGGAAATCTTTTATTCTCAACTCATCAAGAACCTAAATTGGAATGTCTAGGAAGCTTCTCAAATAAGAGGCAGAAATTATGCATAAGAAATTATTTCTTACTGCCAGTGGAAATAAGTGAATTTTCTTCACAGTATAATTTGGTTTGTGTTCATGGGAAATTCAAGAATATTAATCCAAATAACCAATTAAAGTGAGTATTAACAAAACTGTTTTAAATCTTCATGGGGACAATCTCGAGGTTTAGCCATATTCCAAACCAGCTTTATAAATGATCTCTATTTTCAAAAACTCTCTTTCCCCAAACAATGTTGTTAGTGCAGATTTTAATTGGATTCATTTCACAGCACACTTTAGAGCACAGTGATGCAGGCAGATTGCTTTACCTGAGGAAGGTATCCTATAACACAGAGGATAAGAACCCATAGCTGGAAGCCTTATTGCCAGGCATCTCTTGATCCAGCTGTGCTGCAGTTCGTCACACTCTGCACACATGCCTGCTTCCAGCCATGGGGCAGCCAAGTCTCATTGCCAGCTGGACCACAGGAGCTGACCTGTGCTCATGTTCTCAGCGGTGGGAGCTTCCTCACCATCATATTCAGCAGCTCAGTTGATAAGTGGGTCCTCATTAAACTTCAGAAACCCAGTTGCTTATAATCATGACCATGACCTTTTTTTCTGAAATTACAAACATTTCTGGCATATGAGTTAAATGTCATTGCGGTGGAGGTGGGAACTTTTCAGCCAGCAGTAAAGGAGTCACTGTATCCACAAGGTAAAGGACAGATTAGTACATTTTTGTTTTAATTGGCACTTACAAATTATTTTGACTTTTTTTTTGCTTCCAGCATGGATGACACCATTGTACAGCATAGACTGTAATCTCAGCTTTACAACTTCATTGTAGTTTTCTGCAGTGTAACATTCTCCTTTTAATACCTTACGAAGTCATCTTGGGAAAATCCATGGTAATTGGCTCTTTCAGTAATTTACAATAGCCCAGTAGAGTAATAATGATGATAATAAAATTAATAATGCTTTGGAAGTACATCTTCATTTCAATCATACCACTTCCTATAAGCATTAATTATCACTCACAGCACTCCTGAGTTATGTAAGTAAATATTGCCTTTCGATACCAGATGAATAGAATGAAGAAGTGGATTAAAATGAGTTGACTAAGGTATATGGACACAATGCCTTTATTTTCTGTAGATCTCCTTAATTTCTAACAACCTTTCTAAAAAATGTAGTGAATATCTACACTGAAACAGAAGAAAAAAAATCTGGTAATCTTTGTTCCATTTATTAGAATTTCTTTATAGAATTCTAAAGAAAGGGAATGAAGTATTAATGACACACTACTGCATTGACATTGTATTTCTTAAATAATTCCTGCCTAGTGCCAAGAACTGATGGTAAATATTAAATTGTTATCTGTACATATGGTCACACTGAGTTTTGAGACGTGCTCAATAGCCCTAATGTCCGGGATATTAAGTCACACCACTTCTGTTGCTGGGGCTTTTCCTCTAGCAAACTCATTTTGTTCTACTTAGGTTAGCAAGGACAGTCTTTTACTGTCTGACACCCTTAAAAATAATCACCCTTTTTCACTATATTTTCCTCTGCTGTTGAGAGGTTGCATTAACTAGCAGACTGCTTCAGTCACATTGTTCCCTGAATGTCTTTAGCACACTTTCAGGAGACCTTGGGTGACACTGCAAGCATGACTCTACATATATTTGAAGCTAAGCTTCAGATGTTACCCAACAGTCATCAAGTTCCTTGGTCTGAGTTGTGCCCAGACAAGTACTGGCAAAATTCCTGATGTACTTTTAGTGAGAGGCAAAAGCAAATAATTTGCAATAATAGTCTTTCAATCAGTTATTCAGAAAATAGAGGGGGGGGGGGGGGAGGGAAGGGGAGTCACTGTCTATATTTTTTAAGAAACTGCTAATGTAGTGGCAGTCAAAAAGGGAAATAAGATGTTAGGAAATGCTATGAAAGGAAATGAAAGAAAGCAAAATAGAAACGGCATTCTGCTGAATATGTCCATTGTGCCTCCACAGATCTTGGATACCATGCATTTCTAGTCCTACTGTCTCTAAAAGGATATAGTAGTGATACAAAGAAGGGTGACTAGGATAAGCAGGAATTTGGAACACCTTCTGTATGAAGAGAGATTAAATAAGCTGAGGCTCTTCAGTTTGAAAAACAGATGGCTGAGGAGGAATATGTTAACGGTTTATGAAACTGTGATGGTACAAAGAAGGCAGATAGGAAATGATTATGTCTTAGTTTTCATAACCGAGAATGAAAGGGGAGCACATGAAGTTATGGAGCAAGAATTTTTAAATGACCTAAAAGAAGTACTTTTTTTCAGATGACTTACAATTCCTCCGTGGAGTTCATTTTTCCAGCAAATTTTTGAGTGCCAACATGGAAACATGTGCCCCCATACTGAACGTAAAGATGAGAAGGGGTTGCAGACATTACAGAGTTCGCCATTTGAAGTGGTGAACATGAGTGGAAGAACATATTACAGAACTGCAAAGCTATGAAGCATTCGTAGAGAAAAGGGTACAGAGGTTACAGAGCCCATCAACAGCTAGGGCAGAAACCCAGCAAAGATGGAGCCTGAGGTAAAGTGTATTCCGCTAGTTCTGATTATTGCATCTTCGTTTTTCTCTTTTCTTCATAGCCTCAGTAAAGACTCTTTCAAAATAGTGACTGACTATACGCAGAGGGGAAGAAAGGATTTTTTTTTTTAAATAAGCATTTTATTTTAATAGCATTCTTTGGCAATAATGTTTGGAAGAGGAAAAAATGTCAAACATATTTTAGCAGAAGACTTTGATACATTCAAAAAACCCCTCAAGCAATAGTAAACATAAAAATGCACAAAGAAGCATGCTCTGTGATACAGAAAGCTCTCCTAGAAGATATTTCAGCAGATGCCGTTTAACATTTGTTTCTGCATTCTGGAAAGTAATCTGTATGTGGTGCACGTAACCATATGAACCATGTGTCACATATCATTGTCCTGCTATTAACGAATGCTGATAATAGCAGGGCTGATGGTCACTGCAGTCTTGAGGGTCAGTAATGCTCTCTTAGTCTAAAATGTTAGAAAGTTTGTGATTTATATATCCAAAGTGAAAAATTTTCTTGCTAATCCTGTTTTTATTCCATCTTTATATATATATATATATATATATTTTTTTTTTTTTTCTTATTCCCTTCAGTCCAACTTAGCCATCTGCTTAATCAATCATGTTGGCTTTGTGTGTATTCCCAAATCTGCTGTCTTTTCTATGTCTAAAGTGATTCACCTGATCTTAGCTTTATAATAGACAAGGTAGCAGTTCTTAAACTATGGTGCCGTGTGTGGAAAACCAATGCCAACTGAGAGACATCATGGTAGCTGCACTGTATTGCCTTCACCGATTAAGCTGGTAGGCTGGGAAATGAAATGGGGGAAGCAGTGTAGATACAGCATGCAGCTTGTGGAAATTACGTATGCTAGATCAGGAGGGGGAAAAAAAATAAAAATCTTTTTCTAGAATAAATGTTTCCATAAATGAGATTATTTAGGACTACGTATTTCACTATTCCACTTTCTGTTCCCACTCATTTTATCCTAGGCCAACTTCCAGATGGAGCTTCAGTGGGAGGATGCAGCTGTGCAGGTGGCAGGCTGCAGGGAGTGCCTGGGGCCTCCCACTGAGGCTAGAACAGCAGGAGGTGGTCTTTTAACTCACAGGAGATGTTCCGCTGTTCCACGGGTAAAGGAGCTGTCAAAGGATGTCAGCTGACTGCACAGCAACGTAAGAAATAAAGGTCTTTGCTGTAAGGGTGATTGCACATTAGACCAGGTAACCCAGAGAAGTTGCAGACTCTCTGTCCTTGGAGATGTTCAGAACCCAGCTGGCCACAGTCCTGAGCAACCTGATTTAGCTGACCCTGCTTTGAGCCATGGGGTTGGATTAGATGATCTCCAGAGTTCCCTGCAAGTCTCCAGTGATTGAGAAAAGGCAGATCATTTCTTTTTATATATATTTTTTGTGTTATTCTCTTTATTATTATTATTATTATTATTAATAATAATAATAATAATAATTTTCTTCTCTTTACTGATAGTAAAATGTATCCTGGAACATTCATCTTCTTCTACATCTTCAGTTACATTCTGTCTAAAGCATGGTCCTATTGTATATCCTTCAAGTCATAATCCTCATTTATAGAATTAAAAATGCTCTGTGGTATTTTCCCAAACTGGTGTGTTTTCAGTCTTGAAATGTACGTTAACAATGGTTTAAAATTATTAGATGATGGATCCGTCTGGTGTTACTTACTCAATTTCATTCCAGATTCCAAATTCCGCTTCCAAATAAGTATTTTGCTCTAGAACATGGTTCTCACGCATTGTAGACCTCGTAATTTTATATCAGTCACACTGTGTTTCCTGAGCCACTCTATTTAAAGTACTGAGACTGTTAAATCCAATGTGAACTTCACTTCCTTGTCTCAAAGCAGACAATTTTTAAAGTTTATGAAGAATTAATTAATAACCTTATTATTTAAATGTTATTTCTTGATGCCAAGTGTTAGTGCACACGTCAGCTTAAGAATTCTTTTCATGATTTTTTTGTGTGCTTCCTCTTTACCAGATTTGAGCTTTACCACATTATCTGACAGCACAAATTCAACCCAGAACAGTGCGAGCACACAATTGATTTTTTTTGTTGAACTTGCCACCGGATACAATGCAATGTTTATATTGGATTTATGTTTTATGCTGGCCTAGGGAGGGCATGCTACGTGATCCAGCATAAAGCCCATGGAGAGAAAGTTACCCTTCAGACTGCTTGGAATGAAATAAGTGAGGGAATCCACACTGGCTCAGCAATTTATGCCGCACGGTCGTGGTGTTATTAAATGGGTACTTAGAACAGCTTTACTCTGTCACTGAACCACGACTTAGGCAGGCTCCCTCTTCGTCGTCCTCTTTGTCCACACGAATCCTGCCGCTCTCACTGCCGCCGTGTTTGTTTTACAGAAGGTGGTAGGAACCCATCCTGTTTCGGGTCTTTCATGGCACTTCCACGGGAATGAGGAGTGTGAGCTTCAAACGCCTTGGTAGAAAAGGGGCTTGTTTCAGTGAATGTGCTGTAAGCACTCAATTAGTATGTAGATGTCGGTTGTTAGCATCAACACCTCCTTTTGAATTTCTCTTTTGTGCTCGGAGTTAGGCATGGGCTTCAAAAGCCTGGAAGGCTTATCTCCACACTCCCCAGCTCCTCCTGCTGAGGGACCTCTACAGCCGCGGCGAGGTGGCAAAAGGAGCTGGGTGCCTGTGGAGTGCAGCAGTGCCAGCATGCATACAGACCTGAGCCAGAGCTAGCAACCCGGGTAGGCACTGCCAGCATCCATACAGACCTGAGCCACAGCCAGGATACCCGGCTGAAAGGGAGGCGCCGCCTCGCTCCGGGAGTGTTTCCCAAATTAAGATCCTTCCCTGGCTTGAAGCCTGCCAGAAGTGTGCCCGTGTTATTTTTAGTTGCACTATTTTCTACTCATTGCGCTTCTAGTTCCAAAAGCCCGAGCTGTGATTTATATCCATTTCCCACGATATTCTAATAATTTGCAGTTCGCTAACACTCGGTTGACACCATGCCTTATAACCTATTTAAAAATATTGTGAAATAGCCTCAGCACAGAATAAATATCTAAACTGGATGTTTGGAACACATTAATTATTTTGACTAATTTCGAGAATACTGATATAAAATTTGGAACCTTAAAGACTATCTTGAGAACGGGTAGATCTAAAAAGATCGTACATGTTGAAATTAAAGAAAAGATATTCCATAGCTGTAGATAATCTTAATTTCAATACAGATATAATGACTGATGCTAGCTGAGGTCTTGGCTTTCTATATGATCTGAATTATTGTAAAGTCTCAAAAAAAACACAAACACTGATATTCAGGGCAGGCTCATCCTCAGCAAACCTCACTGGCTTCAGGTGGATGACTGGCTCATTTACAAGTAACTGAAAATGGTCTTTCAGAAATGCAGTAAATTGCTTAAGAAACAAAGACCAAAGTCTTTAATCTCAGGTCTGTACAGATGGATTGGACATAGTGTAACAGAGAAATATTACATTTAGTCTAAACATTACATATTACATGCACTAGAACTATTTTTCCTTTCATAGTCCTTGAGTTCTCCTGTCCTTCTCTAGGTTCTTTGTGATCCAATTCTTCCTGATTGTCCCTCCCAGACTGAAAGCTGAATCACTGAAATTCCTGCTCATTTGCTTCCTGCCAAAACAAGCCAGCATTTCCAAAAGCAGCGCTTCCTTCCAGTGACTAATATATTACAACATGTTTGCTTTGCTTGGTGTGTGACTTGTTTAGTCCCACAATGGTTATAGAACTGAACAATTTACTTACAGAATGATTATGGTGATATTTAGCTCTTGATATGTACATGTCATGTACACAGTAATAGCAAAGGAAAAATAAACCAGGAAAGAAACAATAGAGAAAACTGAAAAGCTGAGACTGTAAGACTACAGTAAAAATTGTCAATCATGAAGAATTGAATCACTGCTGATCTTGCCAAGTAAAATCTGTATTTGTATGAAATTTGGTAAAAAAAAAAAATACTAATAAATATTCTATCTTAACAAAGTAGAGAGCTACACAATGGCCTTCCCTGCTGGCAGGAATTTCCTAGCAGAAAGCTCTTGTGCTAGGAGAGGTTGGAACACAGGAAGATGAAGAGTTGGCCAATGATAGAAAAGTGGAAGGATTAGAAAGGGATTAGCAAATAAGTAGAGAAATTGCTGGGGCAGAACTGGCTCACCTGATGGTGAAATAAATTGGACATTTTAAATTGCTAAACTGTCTGTTGTAAGCTAGTTGGCAGGGTGGATTTGGGCATTTCATTCATTTATCTGACTGATTTTATGACTAGTTTAGATAGTTAATCTCTAGCAGTCCTGACTATAGTGAAATTAATTCTACCATGGGTGTAAATATGCTTTCAGTCAAGACTGATTGCTTCCTTTGGCCAACCTCTTCCCTAAATTAGCCTCCATCAGTTATGTGATGCTCACAGTAGATGTGGAGAGATCTCTGTCAAAAAGAAATTGGTTATTGCCAAACCAGTTCAGCTCCTGTGCAGCCTTCTCCAATCCCTCCCCATGGACTACCTTCTAGTACATCAGCTTTCCTTACCAGTTCATATTTTCCTTCACATCCCTAGCTATTTCCACTTTCAATAACATCTCCATGTTCTGATCCAGAGATGCACCATTCAGTCATGGCCAGTAAAAAGGCATTATTTTCAGCACGGCATGTGCCTGGGCTGACATTAAAGATGAACGAACCTAGAAAAGCTAGGTAGAAGTTTTCACTGGAAAGTTGTTTGGATATACAGCTCCTGGTATAGACAAAAACTACTTGGCTCATCCATGTTCGACTTCCAACTCTATCTTACTCATTGTTGCTTTTCAGCTGAGTTCTCTCAAACTCTGGCAAGCACAGTGCAGGATTCCATTCGTATAGCTCACTGGCACCAACAGAACTACTCTGAAAATACCGAGGCCTGCAGCAAGAGAAGGTATTTTTGGAAAATTTAAAAATATCTTCAGGACAAAACCCCTCTTTCCTGCCAAGCTTATCTGACATCAAAATACACTTCACCATGTCTAACGCTTTCTAAATTCAAAATGCAGAATTCTAGAAGACAACACCAAGGGAATGTGAGCCACGAGCTGTGGGTGGCAGGAGCAGCACCTCACCAACAAGGCATCAGGAAGCTGAGTTAGTGAGTCCAGACCAGGAACAAGTCTGGAGACAATGATGAGAGTCTTCCTTAAGCCATTTGATCACCTGGGAAAGTCTGTCTTGATGAGGTCTGAGGGGAAGGCTGGAAGTCAAGTCAGTGTGTCCAGGTCAGAACTGAGGAGGCACGAGACCAAGTGCCTACAGCTGCTGCACAGCTGCAATGTAGCTCAAGCAGGGCCAGGAAAAAGAGCACCAACTCCAAAGTGGCTCCCAAGGGAAGGAGGGAAAGGCCCAGTCCTTTAATTTCATTCACAACAGCTCTTACCAGTGAAGAAGCAGAGCCCAACTCAGCCAGATAAACTCTTAGGAGCTGGGGGAGGCACTGAGGGCTCTGACAAATGACTACATTGGGATAGAATGAAGTTCTGTGGTAGTGGCCAGCTGCAGAAAACAACTGGTTTCACCCAATTCTTTTTGTTCTGTAGGTCAGGCACAGTTGCTGACCAAGAGCTCTGCTCCCAGCTGCCTTGATGTTTTCTTTCCTAACAAAAAAAAACAAAGAGAGGTAGAAACACGGCGAAGAACAAGTGGCTGCAGCTCCCAGTGTCAACATCACCAGTGTCAATGGTGAGGGAACTGCTGTCGTTGACACCACCACCTTCTGAAGTTTCATCTCCCGTTATGTTTGCGAAGAGCCAAGACTTTGTGGTATCGCTGCACACAGTGCCTTATTACAGCACAACCCACAAATGGTCACCTGAAGGAATGGTTTCCACCATTCCCAATTTTCCTCTGTGGCCCCAAGGAGCTGTCTTCTTTTTTTAAGTGTATCCCCACCCTTCTGAGCTGATGCTTCTCCATCCCAGCTACCTATTGCCTCCTTTTTATTATTACAAGCATCCACGGTAGGTGGAGTGCTGCTGCTCTGAAGCAACCAAGAGGCCACAGAGAAACAAAAGTAAACCTGCTGGAGGCAAGACCACAGAAGCTAAGCTCACCCCAGCATCCTGCCTCTAGCACAGAGCTCCCCCATCCTTACCCTCACCTCTAACCACAAACTACTGGGATTGGGAATTCCTGAAAGCTTTGGTGAAGTTCTTGGCTGTGATTGTGCTCAGACTTCCTGTAAGCCACATGAATTTTTAGCATTCACAACATCAGCTGGCCAGGAACTCTGGGGGCCTGCTATGCAACAAACACATTCTGGAAACCAACAGGTGGGGTTCAAATTACTCTGGAAAGAATTGCAAGAAGGAGAACGTAGAGAGTTTTAAGGAGATGTGCTGAAAGGCTAAGAACAACAGACCAGAAGGACCTAATTTCATGAAGAAATTGATGCATTATTAGTGCCACAGACTCAAGACCTGGATGCATCCAGTGCACAGGGCCACAGGCGTTATAGAAAGGAGGAGATCAAGAGTGAAACTCGATAGGTTGCAGTGGGTTAACCAGAAACTTGTGGTTCAATCATTCCACGTTGGAAGGAATGTTTGTAGCTGCTCTTGGCAAAAAACATTCTCCCAAGCTTCACAAACATTGTAGAAAAGATGTGATAGCTCTAAAAGTCTTCGGTCTTCCTTACACTGCAGTTGCAACAGCTTGGAAATTACCATTGGCAGTAATTTCCACTAGGCAGCAATATACACTGCTATCATCGCTTTGCTAAGTATGTGTTTGCATAGATGCAAGCAAAGTTCCTGAAATAAGATTAATCATAGCCAGCCAGTGAGGAGCAAACCCTTTCTGTGCCTGTGTGTGAATTCTTTGGTTTTGGTGGAGCACTGGACTATGTGCTGAGAGTGCCCCTTCCCAAGAATCTATTATCACAAGTCTTTGGATGAGATTTAGCAAGCTGTGGATCCATCATCCTCCTCTCTCCAAGGGGCAACTAAGTCCTGGTGATACACTCTTTAAGAAAATAAGCATTATTAGTAAAAGAAATGAGAATAAAGTAAAGAACAATATAAAATATCAATGTGATTATAAATTATCGTCACCCCTTTGAACACAATAGCTTTGGTATATCAATAGCTTTGGTAAAGCAGAACTAGGAAAGTTGTGAGGAAGAAACTTGACAGGGGAGAAGAAGCAACAGGGTGGTTTCTGTGCAAGAAATGAGTGCTTGGACTTTTTGCCTATGAAAAATAGATTTATGGCAGAAATATGAAATGTGCATGGGAAAAACAAATAGGGAATGTTCATGCACTGTTGCTCACAATTCGAGACCTCGAAGGCATAAAATCAAATTGTCAGGTGGCAAACCAAAGGGACAGTTTGCTATGCAGTGCACAGTTAAGCTGTAGAATCGATTGCAAGATGCCATGGGTTTCAGAAGCTGACATGATTCAGAGTACAATTAGACAAATTCCTGGCTGAAAATAATCTACCAAGCACTATTAAATGAAGTCATACCACAGGATCTTGGTTTGGATGTGCTAGTGAGAAGCCTGGTTGTGTCCCCAGGATCATGCCCAGAGAACAGCCTGGAGATGCCAGTCCTTCTCCAGGCACATACTTGGTAGTTGGTCTGTTGATGATGATGAAGATAATAATTAACACTACAGGGACTGTAGTTCTGAAGGATACTGCAACAGGGTGGGCCTAATTTGAGAATGGGAAGCATGGCAGAGACAGGGGCCCAGGGTTCCCTTCTAGCATGTGAAAACTAAGCCAGGGAAAAGCCCATAAGGAAACTTGTGATTTTTGTTCACAAGCTTTGCACTTGATTTAAAAAGGAAAAAATGCTGGTAAAAGGCGTCTGTCATGATTGCTGTAATCATAAGCAGACCTCAAAGACTGCAATTATAAGAAATAAAAAAGAAAAAATAATAAAAGAAAAATAAATTATCACCATAACCATTTTTAACTGGAAATATGTTAATACAAGGCAGTAGTTACTGGACGAAGTAGTTTAACAAGAAGAAATAGAAACACAGAAAGCTAATAAAAATATCTTCTGGTCTTGTCCTAATACAGAAACCGAAGGGAGGTAATTGCACACTTAGTTTAGGCATCTAACATCAATGCTGAAATGCCCATGGAAAATGCCTAACTATTCAATTAAAGGTTAAAAAAAAAAAAAAAAAAAAAAAAAAAAAAGAAAAAAAAGTGGCCTTTCAATTCCAGTTGTTTTGAATGTATGTGTTTAAAACAGATTGAAGTAGGTGGTGTGTATGCCCCAGGATGGCATTCTTCTTTTTCTAGGCACTGACATACAATGTCATACAGCTCTTCCATTGTCCAAGCATTAGATGTACTGAGATGATACAAGAGAATTCTTCTGGATCCACTGCAAGCAGGAAAAAGAAAAAAAGTCCAGAGATGATACAGTGAGCACCCTTTGCCCAAGATAAATGGACATCAGGATCACCATAAGGCAAAGGGGGAACAGGACAGATACTGCTGCCACTTTCCCAAAGATTTTTGACAGAATGGGGGCCAAGCAGTGTTGGTGCTGCACAGACACTTGCTCTGGATACTTGTGGGAAACACTCCCTCTTGCCGCTGTTGTACCAGCAACCTCCATTCCTTGCCCGCACTGTTACTCACTGTGGTCAGCATGGCCACAGGAAAATCCTGGAACTGGGCATCCTGTGATCCAGGACAGGACAGAGTGTCCTGGGCGTTGTACAGCAAACCTCCCTCTACTCAGCGTTGCTCCAAAACTAAGGCCACCCTTCAGACGCTGCGCTTCAGTTAATGCCAAGGTGTTGCCGTGAAGTTTTGAATTCAGCATACGCATCTGTAGCTAGCTGTTTGCAGCCGCCTGCCTGCCTGCCTACAAATATTCCACTAATATCAAGGTTATTTTATTAACGCGGTGTTTGTTACTGGGTGGATTTGGTTGTGCGATACATCACTGAATGAGCTTGCAAAAGCACACAAGACAGTGAAATGAAGCCATAAAACAGCAAACTGTCTTAAAGTTTCATAAAGTGATGGCCAGACAAACACAGCTGACTGAGAATGAGGGATATGCCCTGCTTCACTGCATGGCACTGCACTCCTCCCCTGCAGTCTGAAATGTCCTCACCCGACTTCTTACCAGTCGTCACTGCATGGCTATGAGCACGAGACCTTCCCTGCTGTGTCACCATCTCTGCCCAGCCCAAATGAGTCATTTGCCTTCTAGCTGCCTGTTGTACATCACTAATGCTGTAACCTCACCTCTGTGCATTAATTTCCTCCTTCTTAAAGGTCTTTGGAGGTCACTGCATGCAGCAGCAATACAAATGACGTCGGTTTCACCAGTTTTGTGGGCAGAACCATCCTGCCTTTGGCCCATCCATACCCTCTCCTGTCACTGCAGAGCAGCAGAGGATGGCAAGACTCACTCCCACACACCAGGCAGCTCCTTTACCTTTGCTGCCCCGTGACTGGTAGGAATGGAGGTTGGAACACATGAACACTCCATGTGGAGGGTCTTTGGCTGAACACGTCATCAAGCTACACCCACTCCAAGCAGATCAAGTCAAAGGGCACATATTTTCTGTTTCTAGACAGAAACAACCAGCATCTCTCCTCTCCCCTCTCTTCCTTTTCTCTAGGAAAAACAAAACAAGCAACAAAAACGAACAGTCAAACCCAAACCAACAATAAAACAACATTTACAGTAGGATTTTCTCCAGCCTAAGACCACAGAGTGTCCCTCCCAGCAGTCCCTTGCACTGAGACTCCCGGGGACTTCCAGCGCTTCCTGTTGGAAACAAGCTGTCTTGCCCTCACCAGAGCTGGCAATTGTCTGTGGTTTTTTTTTTTTTTTTTTTTGGTTGTTTTTTTTTTCCTAATCAATGAAAGACTGAGACCCCCTGCCACTTAGCAAACATGGTCCCTCGCCTATGGCCAGAAAGGCTCAGGACAGCAGGGCAGGAAGGGGAGTGCCACTGCCAGCTCCCAAGGGGCAATTAATGCTTCTCCCCACCCATACCGACTTCCTGGAAAACTTTTAAATCCAAGGTGGCTTTTTTTTGAGTTATGGGATTATTCTAAATTCAATTACAATTTATTAATGGAAATCTAGGGTTTTTAATTTCAACTTCAAGCTAAAAGTTTCCTAAAACATTCCATTCACTCAAGAAAAGCCCTGTTTTGAAATCGAGTAACATCGCTGACTGTGTACCATTCAACTTCATACTGATCTCCAAGAACGGTGACTTTTCCTTTTTAAATATTAATTTTGATAAGTCACCCTCCATTCTATTTATATTCTTTTCTTTTCTTTCTTTTTTTTTTTTTTTGTATGTTTGTTTTTGTTTGTTTGCTTGTATTTTTAATCAAGTATAACTTGATCCCATCTCACGTTACTGGGGGAATAGTTATGTTCATAATCATGTGACTTCATTTACTAAAGCTGACAGTATTTTCTCTATCTCTTTTGCTGATATCTTGACCAGGATCTTTACATCTGAATTTAATAATAACCTTGTCCCGTACTCTGCTTTTCTGCATCAGGGATAACTGTCAGTTCATGACTTTGAGCAGAAGCTGGCTCATTGTCCATCCATCGACCCCCAATCAGATCTGCTGGCGCTATGAAGGTGCAGAATTTCTCACCATCCTCTCCGTATTCTGGCAGATAATATTCAGTATTCAGTTTAATAACTGGGATGTCAGTAGCTTTCATTTAAGAGTGTTCAAAGGTAGAGGGTTTGAGGAAAAAGGTGAGTCTGGGGTGGCGGTCAGATTTGAACACCTTTGAGTTGATGCCATGCATCATACATGACAGGTTCTGTATTTCTAATACCACTCACACAGCCCTTCATGCTTGGGGTAGTTGTCTGATTTAGAAAGCAGGAGAAATAAAGTATGTAAATTCCTCAAAGCCAGACAATGTACAACTGAGGCAAGGGAGATAGTAGAACTGCTGGAAAAGAACAACAAAAGCAGAGGCAGCATTCATGCAAGGTACACACATAAGGTAGGGAAACTTTCTGCAGAAAATGGAGTCAGGAAGATTCACGTTGCTGGGAGATGACAGCAGCCAGGAGGTCTGACACAGCACCAGCACCAGCAGCCACCGTGTCACATTCCTCAGTGCTGGTTTCAGACTGACCTCTTATGTGAGAGACCTATATAATAGCAGCCTTAAGATGTCAGCAGCCTCGCTGGTCTGTGTGGAGCCCCAGGACAGGTGAGCTCTGCCAGTAGCCCCCAGCCATAACCCGTGGAAGAGGCAAGCTGGAAATCACAGAATGGGTTGCGTTGGACAGGACCTTAAAGATCATCTAGTCCACCCATCCTGCCTTGGGCAGGGACACCTCCCACCAGCCCAGGTTGCCCAAAGCCCCATCCAGCCTGGCCTTGAACATCTCCAGGGATGGGGCATCCACAGCTTCTCTGGGCAGCCTGTGCCAGTGCCTCACCACCCTCATTGTAAAGAATTTATTTCTTGTATCTAATCTAAATCTACTTTCTTTTAGTTTGAAGCCATCACCACTTATTCTATCACTACATGCCCTTGTAAAAAGTCTCTAAGCCTCTCTCCATCCTTCTTAAAAGTTCCCTTTGAGTATTGAAAGACCACGATAAGGTCTCCCTGGACTCTTCTCCGGGCTGAACAACCCCAGCTCTCTTCAGCCTGGCTTCATAGGAGAGGTGCTCCAGCCCTGAGCTTGTTCTCCTGTCTGAACAAGAGAGAAGTCACTCTTGTGCCTGTTCTGTTCCTGTCAACTGTGTCTAGAACTGCTTTGGGTGCTTATGTGACTATGTGGTGACTCGGTGCGATGTGCGCGCTCTGCCAATGCTCGTTGCAGATGATACACATAATTGTAGCACAGATGCGCTAAAATCATTTTGCCAACTTTCCTCCATAACCACACGAATACTTTGCATTTCCACACCCTAAGGACCTTTAAGTCCTTCAGACATTAACCAACAAAAACCTGCAGGACACCTTCAGAGACTAACATTTCTGCCCATGCCCCCAGTGAAGCGACGGTGACGGGCACAGCAAAGAAGCCAAAGACCCCCATGAAATAAGATGGGGACTTTGTGGCGGGGCTTCGAAGAAAACCCCAGCCAGACTCTCCTCACTCTTCGCCTTCCCGTTTTATTTCTCAGGAAAAGGAGCACCGCGCGGGACGAGTGCACGCCACAAGAGGCAGCGCCGCCATGGCGCCTGCCCGCTGCTTCGCCCGCCCGCCCGCCAGGTGTCACCACAGCACAACGCTCGCCTCCCGCCCGGCCCCGTGACGCAGCAGCGGCACAGCCAGGGCTGCTGATGGCGTCACACCCGCGGCTGTGACGCAAGAGGCACAGGGAGCGGGGACATGGCGGGGGGGTGGCCTCTGGAGAGCCCGTCAGGGGAGCGGCCTCCATATGGGAGCTGCAGGGAAAGACCGTCGGTGCTGTTAGTTATGGGGCTAGGTGCTCGCCCCACAGCCACCCTCTGTGCTGCCAGGGCTGAAGGGGCACGTCGCGTCGTCCAACAGGACAGCAGTGCAGAAAACCTGTGCCCTAGGGAGTTAATTTAATTTACTTTTGTGGCCAAGAGTGCTACCAAAATGCCTGCGCTCATGACAGCTAAACAGAAACTCCTAGCCTAGTCACACTATGGACTCCTTTGCAGTCAGTATGGATAGACAAACAAAACACCTCCAAAGACATTAAACCCTCTCCATAGGCTGAATCCAGGCTTGTGTTCAATTTCCTGGCAAGTACCAGGGCCAGAAATGGCACACGTGTGTCCCCCAGCACATCAAACACAAGCCCTTCCCTCCCCCTGCCTGCAGGACCTGTGGCAGATACGCTTATCTCAGAAATCCACAGTTTCAACGTACATAATTTGTTTAAACAGGATTATCAGACTAACTAAGATTCAAACAGCTTTTATTTCCCCCATAATCACTAGTGAAGAGAATCCTTGCTTTTTGTATTCCTTCTTTCATGGAATTAAGGCTGGATAATGGGGTAGTGCCAAGTCCCTTTGAAATGACTGCCAACACAATACTGCCACTGTCACACATGCACCATGTGCGCACAAAAACAGACCATTTATTTATTTTCTGTGCATCGACTATGAATTACTTAAACAATGTTCTTGTTAGTTGAGGACAGCTTGTAGAGTCCAGTGGCCTTCATAACATTTTGTCTGCCATAGGTTTCAGACAGGTTAGTTCGTGGTACTCATCTGACAATTGGAGCAGTGGAGACATTTTGTAAGCTAAATCTGGGATTTCAGATCAACCAGCTTTTGACATGCCTTCTTTCATAGCAGATGGACACAGCCCTGAGCATCTTGTTGCTAGATCTAAGTGGCACTCAGAGACTTAAACAAGCTCAGCAAACCCTGTTCTTTACTTTGCAGCAAACACAAGCATCTCATGTATTGAGCACACCACAGGCCATGGTCTTCTGGGCTGCTCCTCCTCATTAAGACTCTCCTGGATCCACACCCTCAATTCCTAAACTCCCATAAAAACCTTTTCAAAGATCCCTTTCATCTGCAGACACTATGCCATCTATTACTTGAAACAGAGGCAAAAATAAAGATGAACCAAAGTGTGGTTCCATCTCCAGAGCTCAGCCTGTCAAGATACAGGTCATTAGACACTTCTGGGGTTTGCTTTCTGAGGTGCTGAAAGCCTGAGAGGCCCCATCTTCTGTGCAGGCACTGACATTCAAGAGATCACACAGTGCTGTGCCAGCAGATCTCCCTTCCTCAGGGCAGCTCCAAGGTACTGATCCCAATTCTCACCATCCTTATCAAGGACATGCTTCCCACCACATCTGCAGTGCAATCCCAGAACTTCTGTGTCTAAGACCAACTCAGCTAAGTGAGCTTCTGTGGCCCGTCAGGGGAATAGCCTCTTCTCAAGAGATTATCAAAATATAGCCCTCAAACTCACTCATTCATTCAGGGTTCATCCAATCGGGTTATTCATTAAGTTTGTTCATTAGGTTCATCCCTAATACCAATCACTCCTCAGTGAAGGAAGGTCATTCCTGGTAGAATGGCCTTTCCTAGATGGAAGCATCCTCCTCCAGGCATAGCAGAGATTCACCTTCCACCCATCTACTTTCTTCTTTTTAATGGAATCCAAGAAGAGTCCAAGGACTATCTGGAGTATTTTGGATCATCTGAGACCACTGAAGGAGCGCCCGTGTGTATCTTCCCATGTGTACCTCATATATATATCTTTATTGTCCACCTACCTGACTCTTTTGGGGTACTGAGGTATACTGTGGAAACACTGCAGCATCTGGTCTGTCTAGTGTTCAGTCACCTCTTCGACATGGAAAATTATATCATCTCAGCCAAAGCATTTTGTTATTGGAGGTACACAGGAAGAATACTGGGAAAGAGCATCAGCTTCACAGGGAAGAACAATTGCTTCCTGCTGGGATGAAACACAAGGCTCCTGTATGTCTGCCTCATTATGTGAATTTAGGAGGACTTCCTGTAGCTTCTGAAATGCATCAGAGAGACTCTGAACGTTGTTCAGGAGATGAATATTGTGGGCTATGTCTCTTCAGTAGTTGATAGACAACCAGATGAACTACCGTGAAGAGATCCGACTCCATGCCCTTCCTGTTTATAGCCACAGAGCTGCACACAGGCAAGCTGGCCTGACAAAGCCTGGGGGTACACTAGTCTGAATAATGTACTTGGGATCATCATGCCCTGCATGCTCTGGAAAGCATGTTCTGGCCACCTGCTAAATTTTAAGGGCAAAAAATAAAAAACATTAAAAATTTGTATCACACACCTAACTAGCTAATACATGATGTGGTGTGGCTGCAGCTGAGCCATGGAGCAGAGACAGATAGTGTTACATTCCCCTGGTGTTTAGGGTTGCAGAACTGCAGTTCAAAGGAAAATAGGGCACGGTTGTCTTTCCTGCAGAGCTGGGGCATAAGAAACATGTGGTGTGAAGAGCAGGCTCTGACCAGGACTTTGATTACTGCCTTCCAAGATGGACCAGGACAGTCCCACACAAACTGTGCTGAGGTACCAAGTCCTCCCCCACTGAACAGCTCAGGCTTCATGCTGCAAAAAGGAAAAGACTAAAGAAGTTTCACAAAAGCATGCTGGAGAACCCTGGCTCTCAACTATAGGTAGGAAAGTATGGGACATGTATTTCATAGGTAATGCAATATTTGTGACGGTAACTCGAGGAATCCTAAAATACACACGATGTCTGGCAGTATCAGCTGTTTTACTTGGGTGATGCTCCCATGTGTCTCTAGCCCTCACAGACACACTCAATGCATGACTGTCTATACAAGACAGATTGCCATGTGATGAAGTATGAATATGAACCCACAGCATAACACTGCCCTCTTTTGAGCATAAGGGTTGACCCTTCCCATCCTACTGGTTCTCTACTTTTTTACCTTTTCATTTCTATGAAGCACATACGTAAAGTTCCAGGTCTGAATCTGGCTTTTTATTAACTTTAGTTATGCTAGTCTGTCTGTCAAGACTTTGACTTGTCTGTAAAGAAAGAAGCTCTGTATTCCAGTGTGAGGCTAGGTATTTGTTTACCAAAGTGCCTCACTGCGATGAGGTACTGTCTCCTGCATGTGGAGTGCTGCAGATGCAACCACAGCACCCAAACAGGATTCCCAGCCTCCTCATAAAAGAAACAGATCTGCCCACACACACGGGACTCAGCACTTTGGAACTAAATCCTCATCTCTGGTCCGGAATAACCCAAATGTGGTGATCTTCTGGGCAGTCTGCTAAGGCCATCTGCTAGGGCTTTTGGAGAAGGTTAAGGGTATGTTTCCAGAAAAGATGAGGCTTGGAAAGAGCTTTCTTTGTTGCTGATTCTGTATCC
The DNA here is from genome assembly GCF_047663525.1 of Anas platyrhynchos. Classification (NCBI taxonomy): domain Eukaryota; kingdom Metazoa; phylum Chordata; class Aves; order Anseriformes; family Anatidae; genus Anas; species Anas platyrhynchos. Next base: position 14,762,904 of record NC_092587.1, read on the forward strand.
AACTAAACTGTGAGGACCAAATATATTCCTACGTGAATGTCTTTTTAGTACTCCCGAGTTTTATGACAGCAGATCAATTAGCCAGCAGGGTGCCTAGAACTCCTGTAAGAAACACTTGTGTAAAGGATATGTTATTTAAATACACAGAAGGATGCAATGAGACAATTTAAAAGGAAAGCATTTTACATTGCTCATTTACAACAACAGAAATACATAAATCCTCTGATAAAAGTCTCCCATCACATAATGCCTATGTAATTCGAACACATTTACTCCCTCACAGACAGAAGAATGCACCAACAAATAAGCATGGAGCAGAGCAAATTTTCAGATATTAAGAGTAATAAATATGGAGACAGTAGGATAATGGCCAGTGAGAATAGCAATGCAGTTGAGAGCTGACGCAGAGAAGCTTCGCACTGCAACCTATGGGCAGCCAATTAGGCTCATTATGTTTGGTGAGAGTGAGTTTCAGAGACTGAGCAAATGCTATCCGTACCTTATATTTAGGAGTACTTAATATAATGCTCTCTATTAGACTAGAAGCCTCATTAAAGTGTGCACTCCTTTACATTTCTATTTCTGTCCTCTTTCATTTCCTCTGCCAGGTCCCAGATGATGCAATGTTGCATCACCACCTAACACTGAGACCTCTGACAGCAGCCGCAAACTCCTTGTGAGTTTACCCACCTCTTATGAATAAACAGTGGTCTTAAAGGATCTGCTTACACACACTGTGGTGCCATGAGGAATAACATTGCTGTCTGACAAACCCACGCAGACATGGAGAGAGATAAAATATGTATTCAAGCCAGTGAGAGGTATTACGTGAGTTTTACATCTCAACTGCTGTGTGTATGTAACTTTCAGAGGTACAGGGAGGAAACAGCTTGTACTCCCACCCCTGTGCTTTAAATACCTTTTCTGAAGGGCAAGAACCTAAATCAGTAAAATGGGAGACAAAGCCTTCAGCAGATGTATCTCGGAAGCCTTCTGAACACCTGCTGCTTCCTGTTTTGAAAGCTTGAGGTGTTTGAAATGAGGGATTTTAGGCAGAATCTAGATCGGCAGGAGCACAGACCTAGCACAAGAAAAGGAAGGAGCAGGCATTTCTTGGAGGAGAAGGGACTAGAGATGGACAAGACTCGTCTTTTCCTCATTTGAGCTTTCCTGCCTCTGCTTTGAGGTTCACAGAGGCCGTTCTCAACCAGGCCACAGGGTTACATTCAACAGATCTTGAAAGATTTACAGAGGATGTAACTGCCTGTTAGCATCCCTTCGGAGAGGGGTTCTGCAGCAAGAGCACAACCTTCATTTGCTCTTCTTCTGGATCCCACCACTCTCCCCCAGAGTCTTTTACAGTTTTTATGCCAGTTCTCATTCACTGCTTCAGGAAGCAGCACTCTACTGCTTCCCCAAGCAGTGAATGAGAACTGGCATAAAAAGAGAGAAGTTGCCTTTCCCTTCCCATGAAATAAACTTGTGAGGGGTAGACAGAACTGCAGGCTACACTTAGCTGTCAGCTCCAGCCATTACATGAGCAGCCACCATACCCAGAACACGATGCAAAAGCCAAAGAAAGTCCAGCTCACTCCTCTGCTTGTTGCAAAGTTATAGCAAGAACAAAAAACTTACTTTTGATACCAAAGTTAACATATGATCTTGCATAAGGACAAAGCAACTACAATGAAGTTAACAGAGCTGATCGGATATTTACATGACCAGTTTTCAGGGCAGAGCTGTAAAATAAAGACATTTTGTCAATTTATTTTCAATCCTGAACTGAATGCATCATAAAGTGTTTATGACTCACTTAGAAAACTCCAATTTATAAATTCTGCAAGAAAGGAGAAAGCTACCAACCATTGTCCAGAGAAGCTGTGGCTGCCTCATGCCTGGAAATGTTCAAGGCCAGGCTGGATGAGGCTTTGGGCATCCTGGTCTGGTGGGAGGTGTCCCTGCCCATGGCAGGGGGCTTGGAATGAGATGTTCTTTAAGGTCCCTTCCATCCCAAACCATTCTGTGATTCTATCATAAAGCACAACGTATCACACAATGTTTTTTTCAATGTGCTTTACATAAGGAAGCAATTACAAAAGTGAGTGGAGCTATTGCTGGCATGAGGTGACCAGGCTCTGGCTTTATTGGTGTTGGACCTATAAAGTTTCTGCAATTAAAATTGTTTCTCTGATAGCAATATAGGAACAAAAAAATAATAAAAGCACAAACTATTATATACTGTTCCGTAAACTGCAATGAACCCAGTCTGTCAATGACAATAGAACATTCACACCAATTTCCAACATATGTTGGTACATAAAGTTGTTTCTGAGCATTTAATGGGTCTGTTATTCTTTATCTCAGTTCTCCATGAAGCAACATAAAAACTGATGTTTGACTGTGCAGAGGACACAAAAGATACCATCTTACATTTTTCCAGCCTCCAAAACTCCCATTAAAGATCATGACAGCAATTGCTTGTCATATTTTTATTACAGCTGAAAGATAAAGGAAATAATTGCATTTTGACTGCACCCCACAAGATTATATTAGCAAAATGATTGCTTCTTTGCATGACTAATTTTGATTAAATCAGCTTCATTTAAATACCAAATTGTATTCTTCACCTTCCTTCATTAAGCTATGGTATTCCTGAATGTTTAGAGCTCCATTTTTATATGGTGAAATGTGCATTTCAATGTATTGTGCAGACTGCTGTTGACTGAAAAAAATAGAAAGTGATAGATTATGGAAACGGATTAAAGTCACTTTTGAAAACCAACAGGATAAAATAATGTTAAAATATATATTTCTAACACCTATGCAACCTATAAAGAGAGCACGCTTGGTAACAGGAAAGCCTGTACTTGCCACAAAGGGCAATAAATAAGTGGGCAGAATATACAGGAGCTGAAAATTAAATGAAAAAAAATAATAATAATTGATTAAGCTACTGAATCCTGAAATGACAAAGATTTTCAGTTTTTCTGTAACACCTTACAAAATATTTTACCTCCTTTTCTCAAATAGTGTCTAGAAAATAATTTATTCTTTCATTGCAAATAGTATTATGTTGATTTATAGCTATTTAAAAATATTTTATACAATTCTGGCTGAAGTGACACATGAAACATGTCATTTGCTCAGGCTGTAAATTATTCCCTCTGTATTTGCCTTTTGACAAATGAAGGTCTTTTTTATTCATCTGCTCAAATCTCCATATGTTTGTGCATCCCCAAATAAAGTCCATGGATTTTAACAGGATTAGTAGCCAAACTGGCTGTATTTCTGTTCCTGCAGTGATCCATCTGGGGACCCAGCCAACAACAACAAAAAAGAGGCTTCCTATTTGATAAGGTTTTCTAATCTATTTTAAAGCATTCAGTAATACACGTGCTGTGCAAAGCTGAACTTCTCTGACCAATATTACCAACTGTATCAGACAAAAACAAGCACAAAGTCAGTGAATCTTCACCACGTTTCCCCTGTGCTGCAGGCACATCATGTGAAGGTTGTTAAAGGCTTTCATTTTGCTTCCACCTTTGTAAAAAGGGAACTTGAAGCCGTACATAGTTACACTTTCATTTAGCCACTGCTCAGTGTAACACATTAATTTTGAAACTCCGTGTTTATACTATCGTTTCTGAATTACTTTCTGCTTCAGGCTGGTATTACAACTCTTAGCATTGTCATGCAGATGATTTTTTAAGTCAAAAGAACTCCACTGTTATAATGACAATTATCCAAACTTTTACAATAGCATCTGTATGAGGAATACACAGGAACACACCAGTTACTCTCTTCTGATATTTTTCGCTCTATGGAGGTTAACACAGAGCACATAGAGCATTCAGATTCCCTTTTATAGTCTGTGTGGAAACCTATGATCTTGTCAAGCACTCCCTGAAGACGTCACCTTCTGTCAGCACGTCGTTCAGGGCAAGCATGTGGGCTCCTTGCCACACGGGGGTTCACCTCTGAATCTCATTGCAAGATCAAGGTCAGAAAAGGTCTGGGTACAATCACTGAGATAACTTTGTTACCCGTTTCAAAACAGAGGTGAGGAGATACAAATACTCAGCTCCTTCCAGAGCGGAGCAGGCAGCAGCCCAGGGAGTGAATGGGTTGTAGCGGGGTGCTGTTTGTTTGGGTTGGAAGCAGAGGGTTTGTTATGCCTGTGCTACAATTTGAGTCTTGGCTCTGGAAGGCGGATGAATTAATGCTCCTGCTGCGGGCAGCCTTGGCAGGGCCGTAGCGGGAGGACTGCGGTGTCCAGCTCAGAGCAGCGCCTTCCAAAACCCATGCGGCCCCTTTGGCAGGAGCCCAGGGGCAGGCTACGGGAATCACCAGGGGGCTGAGGAACACGACCAAAAGGCAGAGAGGCAGGGCTGCGGGGCCTGGAGATGCCAGGCCAGCAGGACAGCAAGAATCCAGCGCCTTCAAACCAAAAGTAGATGGAAGAAAAAAAATAGGGTTAGGAGAAGTAAGAGGCTAATCCTGCACAAGTAGACATCTCATCAGCCAGCATGAAAGCCCTTCCAGAGGAGAAGGCCACGGAGCCCTGGAGCAGCCCACCATCAGCAGGGCTGTTCGGGGACAGCCCGGGCAGGTCCCGGTAAGGACCAAGCTGGTCCTCGGCTCGCTGGGACGGGACGGGACGGGACGGGACGGGACGGGGACCCCGCAGCGCCCGGGGCTGAAGCTGAGGCTGAAGCTGAGGAGGCCGGGGCCGGGCCGAGCGGGGCGGGGAGGCCCCAGCGCCGGTTCCCTCTCCGTGTGATTGGCGGCGGCTGCGGAGCTGCCTCCCGCCGGCCATGGAGCCTCCCGCCCGGCCCCCGGCCCGCTCCGCTCCCCGCTGAGACCGAGGCACCTGCGCGGAGCCGGGCCGCGGCCCCGCCGCTGCGGTGAGTAGCTGCGGCCCGGGGGGCGCCGCTGGACCCTACCCCGGGCCGGCCCAAGCCCTGCCCTGCCGAGCCTCGCAGGGCACCGGCGGGGGCTCGGTGCTCCGCGGCCCGGCCCTGCCCGGCCCCTGGAGGTGGCAGCGCTGGGGTTTGGAGGCGCCCCCCCCTTCCCCGGGGCGCACGGCGGTGGCCGCCATCTCAGGGCGGGGGACGCGCTCCGCACGGGGCTGGGGGGAAGGCTGGAGGCAGGGGGTGCTGCAAGCGGCTGGAGCAGGCTGTGCCCGCCGGGATTCGGATCCTGAGTCAGCTCTGCTGCTCCTCAGGAAATATCCGTATTGCCTCGTCTCGCAAGTTAGGGTTTCTCGTGCCCGCCTGGCTCGTGTAGACCGTACAATCTGCCCTGACCCCCCCAAAAATGGCTGCAGGCGTCGCTTAGGGCGTTGTGGAGTTGGATTTCAGTGTAAAAAATATCGGTAAAGATCGGTATTTGGGAAAAGGAGCGCAACTTTAAAGGATAGGCTGTATCCTAACAGTCACTGCAGGAGCCATAGCTGCGCTCTGTGTGTTTCCAGGCTCTGTGAAGCGCTGCTCTAAAGGTAGATCACCTGTCACGTACACAGCCAGAACTCTGCCAAACGCCCTGCCCAAAATTTTTGGAACCAGCTGGAAGGTTTTGTTTGATTTGGGGTATCTATCCCAAAGAGACACCTTTAGAAGAAACCAAAGTATGCAGAGGTTTGTGGTGAGGATAGGGGGGGTCCTGAAAATATTCACAGTCCTGGTAATATTGCAGTCTGCTCCGCTGCACAGCCTTCTGGCGGAGGTGTTGAGGTGTGTCTGCTGGGCAGGATACTTTCTGATGAAGAACACGGCTATATTGGTGAAGTTTACTTGCTAATGGGAACCTGCATTGTTTTAGTTCCCTTGAAAGTCAGTAGCTGCTAGCGGATTTGACAAAAGAACTAAGCAGAACAGTGTTCGTGGTTGTTTTCGTATTTAATGTATGAGTGTGTGTTGTCTGTGTAGTTTGGGACCGCATCATAATACATACATTAGGGAGATAAATTTTACTCTTATCTAGCAAATGCAAAGCAGTCTCCTACAGAACAATGCTGGCAAGCAGATGTAGTTTGTTACTTGGAAACCTTCGGGTCATGTCATTTGTGCTTGCTTTTTTCTGCATTTATCTCGAAAGCTAGCTTTATCTGAAAGAGTGAATGTAAATGGGTTATTATTATATTTGCATAACGTGTGCATGAGGTAATTCTTGCTCTGATAGTGCCTATTTTCTTGTAGCTTATATTGTCTGGGAAGGAGTTAACACTAACATGAAAAGACTAATTTAAAATATGTTTTTCACATGGTGAATTAAACCAGAAGCAGAAACTAGTAAGAAAAAAAAAATCATTATAATAACTAGTAAAGAATAAACTAGTAAAAATCAAACACAATCTATTGATTTTTTTACACTTGTTTTGGCAGCAGAATGTATGAAGTAACCACGATAATACCACATTGTCTTTTTAAAGCACCTTTCAACCAGTGTTCTCAAATCACTTCACAAGTTTACTCATGAATTTATCTCCTAATCCCGCTGTGAATGTTTCAGTCCCTGTTACCCTTACCAGTGCTGGTTCCATTCCCCTCCCTTCTTTTCCCTTCCTTGCCCTGCCACTCCTGCAAGTGTTGAGTAAGATCAAGGAACTGATCCAGCTGAAAGTTAACCAATTTTTTCTGTTGCTGCTGTGATCAGTTTGCTGAGCTGAGTGGTTAGATAGGACCATGATGGGAGATGAAGGTGAGCATGTTTGCTTTTCTTTGTTGCCTTTTACAGGCCCATCTCCTCCTGCTCCATTGCACCCCATCAGGATTCACAAGCCAGTGGTGGGACACTTCTCCTGATACAGGGAAATTCAAAATTGCTGAGGCTTGCAAGAATTAGAAAAACAAGGGTTGATTTTTTAAATTTTTTTCGTGGTGGTGTTGCAATAGGCATATGCAAAAGTCAATACTGGAAGTAATGCTTTGGCACAACAAAGGTTTTGGGAAGTTATTTTAAAAGATTTTCAGTTATAAATGTTTTCCGATGTATATGAATGAGGAAATGCGTTTGGGCCTTGCCCACACATGGATTAGCAAGAAATGGGTACAATTTTGGCATCACTGTAAGAGTGGGGACACTTTTCTGTCTGTCATGGCAGAGACAGAGGTTAGAGATGGTCACCAGTCTGACAGGGGCAGAGGTTAGAGATGGTCATTGGTCCAAAAACTGCTTCTGAAGCTCATGAAGAGGGCTCAGAGCTGAACTGGGAATGGAGTTGGAAGTCTAGATTGGACTAGACATGGTAAATGAACGTGGGAGAAGAGCATCTTGTATGGGCAGTTGCACAAGCATCACACATTTTGCATTGTAGCTAATGCAGTTTGCTGGGGAATATCTGATTCTCCCACAGTATTGCTCTCCTGGACTTTTTAAGTGGATGAAAATGCCCAATAATTAGAGCAGTTGAGCAGCATGCAGGGTAATTCTCTGCTGCCTGAGGCAGAGGTGCTTCATTTGAAAGCATCTTGGTAGTCATGATCAATGGAGAAGAGCTATGACAGCTTAGGAGGAGATGGAATATATCTGTATATGGCTTTGAAAAGTTTATCCTTATGTGCATATCACGTGGTGGCAAAATTAGGACATTTTAAGCAGGCGTGCTGTCCTAAGTCTGGCAAAAAGCAATGAAACTGCAACGGGTCCAGGTTTACCTGAAAGGTCAGCATGGGGACTGCTGGAATGAGGGGTATTTGTGAGAAAACTACGTTGCCGGTCGGCATGAAAAGTCACACTGCTGATAGCTTATGCTTAAATGGAGAAACCTACATGAAATTCCTGACTATATTATGGGTTTTAGATATTATGCTTCAAAATACAGACTCTGCAAGAGTGCTGCAAAGTCAGGGAATGTCAAAACATAGGTTTTGCCAACACATTTCCCCCTTCAACATTGCTCCATTTCTTTTCCTACTCCTCCAGCTCCTTTTCCTTTGCATTTCATACTGGCTGCTCCTTCTCCTCCACCATCCTGGGTGCTGCTGTTGAGGCTGAAGGGTGAGTGCTCAAGTTTTCCAGCACCATGCACGTTTTTTCAGTGGGGAGGAAAGTTGTGTGCAGTGCTGGGATCCTGCAGAGGCTGCAGCTGATGAGAGCTGATGGGCTGCACGTGTCCAAATGATGAGTTGTGGAGATGTTGTTGCCAGAACTGCTAGATCTCGTGGCAGTGGCAAAATGTCCAGGGCACCTTCACAAATTCCTTGAGAAATTTCAAAGACTGACTCTAAAAGCTAAAGGTAGCTGGGACAGGGTGTGTTTTCCCTGAACTTGCTTCCAGAAATATTGTAGAAAAGAAAATATAATCTGTAAAAAGAAATCAGTCTTAATTGCCAAGCAAAACAGTGCTAGGAGTAAGAAGAGTTATGTACTTTGGAGAATATTTTCCTTTCTTAACCTTGGCAAAGTGCTAATATCAGAGGTTGTGCATGGCACGTTAGAGGCAGTAAGAGGCTATCAGATACTTTTTTTGCCAATACAGGGGGAGTTGTATTTTTTTTTTCTTTTTCTTTTTAGTAAAGGCGGTGTCTAATGAGATAAAAAGAAAGTGTATCTTAAAAAAAAAAAAAAAAAGACACCATCACTTCACTGTTGCTAAAATACCTTTCAGTTGTCTTATATTTTTTTCTTTTTCTTAAAGTCATCATTTCTGTAGCATGCATTTACTTACTGCTCTTCAAAATTGTCAGTATTTCCCTGGAAAAATCACAGGAAAAAGGGTAAGATTAGAGTTTTTTCTGTCTTTCCTTTCTGATTTGTAAATACTTTCCCAAATCCTTTCCTTTAGGGATTATTTTTGGCAAAGGAACAGCTCTTCAGGTTGCAGTTCATCACAAGAATTAAGGCTGAAAGTCCATAATTTAAATTCTTTCCAAATCTTAAGTCATTGTTTCCAATGGGTTTCACCGGGTGTTTGTAATCATAACCGGGTGAATTAAAGCACGAGGAGGGAGATTGCCCAGTGGTTCTGTCAGTGAGGCTGCCATGCAAGGTCCTTGGAATATACCAACTCCACGTGATGTTTGTACAAAGATTGGCTTAAAAAACTGTAAATAATTTAAGTTGGGAGTCCTCAAAGGGCTACCTCCATGCAAATAAAAATAAGGAAACGTTGCAAATTGCTTTATTTTACCTAGTATGATTTATTCCACTCTTGTAATGTAGTTAGGTTCCCTAAAATATATTTTATCCTCACAGTATTTTAAAGAAGTTTTATTTAGATTCATCAGTTTTACCACCCACATTATTTTTAGCAGTCTGTGCCCGTGCTAAAGACAGGCTGTAAGCGTGTCTTGTATGCATGTGTGTTAAAATTAAATTGCTGTACGGCAAATGTATTTTTACTGTTGTAACAGGAAAAGCATTCTGACTTTTTTAAAAAATGAGCAATCGTATGTATAATCAACTTGGTTAAAACTTCCTTCCTGGTAAGTGCAGCACTTCCTTTGCATCTGGATAGGAGGGCGAGCAAGAAAAGCAGAACAGCTTAAACAAAGAATTTGTTGTGTGAATGATCTTCCTTTAAAAAAAAAAAAAAAAAAGGAACTTCAGAAATTAAACAAATGAGTCGTCTTCAGCAATTCAGCCTTTCTTTGATAAGCAGGTAATATTTCCTTGTGTTTTGTTAGTGATAAAGGTGGTGTCCACAGTTGTTTGCTTTCCGGGACTTGAAAAAATAATTTTCATTAGCACGTTATATTGTTTCAGTTTAAGATATTTTTATCTTGTTCTGTTATCTGCTAGGGCATCGTTACGATGGCGTTTGAGTTCTTGCAGCAGTTAGAGGAAGGTTTTTTTGTAAAAAACATCTGAAAAAGATGTTCATGTATCGCTGTAACTTAACTTTACTCAGCTCGTGTGAGTGCATCCGACCAACGCCGCCTTCCTCTCCCGGACTCTTGGTGAATAACTTCCACTTTAATATTGATTAATGGAGATTAACGGCAAACATTTTTTATTTACTGAAAGCCAACACGGTAAACTACTGACATTCAAAATTGTTTTACAGCTGCTTTAGGTGTGATGGGATGTATAGGGTAATGAAATGTCATAGAACCATAGAATGGGGTGAGTTGGAAAGCACCTTAAAATCATCTAGTTCCAACCCCCAATTTAGGTGTTTTTTCTTCTGTAACAATGTAATAGCTTATACTGGAAGTCCTGGCTTTTAAAATGGTTGGGTGTTACCAGTCTGGTGAATTGATTTATTTTTAAAAAGCACATCGAAGGACGCTAGGTGTAAATTCAGATACATATTAAACAATTGTCTCAAGAACTAGACTTTTGAACCTTAAGGGATTTTTTGGGGTGTAAGTCCTTATTCCTCATTACTAAGAAGAGAGGCAGAGGAAAATGGGAGTAGGCTCACTTCTGTCCAGTCTGCAAATTAAGTCCTTGTTTTGTTCATTTCAGCCTTTCCTAGAGCTTGGTAGGACAGTGTTGTGCTCATAGTGTGTCTTTTGATTTCTATGAAAATCCACTTATGTTAATACCAACAACATCAAAACAGAAGAAGCAGCAGAAGAATCAATTTGATTAAAGAGAAGCAAAAGCAAGTCAGTATGGCAGAAATATACAGTCAGACCACTTAGTGAAATCTGGAAAGGCTGTTTAAAAACTCTTTTTTAATTACTTAATCATTGGGGTTTTTTGTTATATTTGGTTTTCGATTGAATACATTACATCTGGAGTGGTTTATATAAATCAAATTTTTATGGCCAGAAATTAAGGGGAAGAGGAAATCTAAAAAACACATAGCAGGGTTCGGACTGGCCTGTGATTTTAATTACGAAGAATTAAAAAAAGTAAAGTAAAATCTAGATGAGAAAATAACCGAATATTTCTATGTTTTGCTAGATTTCTTCTGGCATGGAGCTGGGGGATTATGAACAGCCTGTTGTTATGAGAGAGGAAAACAAACGAAGGAGGAGAAGAATGAAACCTTACTGTACATCGAGTAATTTGTCCTCAATGGAACTGATAGCCATTGAGTTCATTTTACCTACAAGCAACAAACATACTAAAATACCGGAAATGATGTTACTCGAAATAGCTGGAAACTGTACAGTCGAGCAAATGAAAGCACAGATTTGGATGCGTGCAATAGAGATGAGCCAAACCACAGACTTCTACCAGGCATTCACCCCGGATCAGTTCATTCTCCAGTATCAGAAGAAGGGGCAGTGGTATGAAATTTATGATAAGCATCAAGTATTACAGACCTTAGACTGCATACTGTACTGGAAAGTGTTACAGAAGAAGGTAGGCAAGATATACGTTGTCCAGAAACAAAAACCATCAGAGGAAGTTCAGGAATTTCAGCGGCAGCTTAACAATCTAATTGGTTATGATGTTACCGATGTGAGCAACGTGCATGATGATGAGCTAGAATTTACCCGCCGCAGATTAGTCACTCCACGAATGATAGAGGTAGCCTGTAGGGATCCTAAACTGTATGCGATGCACCCATGGACTACATCTAAGCCACTCCCAGAGTATTTGTTTAAGAAGATCACTAATAATAACATTTTCATAATCATACACAGAGGAACAACGAGCCAAAAAATTAAAGTGTCAATAGATGACACTCCAGATATGATTCTCCATAGCTTTTTCACAAAAATGGCGAAGAAGAAATCTTTGATGGATATTCCTGAAGACCACAGCGAATTGGATTTCGTTCTCAGGATTTGTGGCAGAGATGAGTACATTACTGGAGAGACACCGATCAAAGATTTTCACTGGATAAGACAATGCCTTAAGAATGGGGAGGAAATCCACCTGGTGTTAGACAACCCCCCCGACCCAAGCGAGGATGAGGTTCAGAAGGAGGAGTGGCCGTTGGTGGATGACTGTACAGGAGTTACAGGGTATCATGAACAATTGACAATAGACGGAAAAGATCACGAGAGGGTCTTCACTATCTCTTTGTGGGACTGTAACAGGAAATTTAGGGTGAAAATAATTGGCATTGACATCCCAGTTTTACCAAGAAATACTGATCTTACGGTGTTTGTTGAGGCTAACATTCAACACGGGCAACAGCTCCTTTCGCAGAGGAGGACTTCCTCGAAGCCTTTTACCGAGGAGGTTCTGTGGAACATCTGGCTGGAGTTTGATATCAAGATCAAGGATCTGCCTAAGGGAGCACTGCTGAATCTTCAGATATACTGTGGTAAAGCGCAGGGACTGTCCACAAAGACCAACCTTCAGTCTCATGACTCCCCCAACTCCGATTCGAAGTGCAAAACCCAGCTTCTCTATTATGTAAACCTTCTGCTGATAGATCACCGCTTCCTGCTACGAAGTGGGGAGTATGTGCTCCACATGTGGAAAATCCCGGGCAAGGGGGAAGAACAAGGAAGTATCAATGCAGACAAACTCACATCGGCAACTAATCCAGATAAAGAAAACTCCATGGCTATCTCGATCGTGCTGGACAAGTACTGTCACCCAATTGCCTTGCCCAAGCACAGGATAACATCTGACTCCCAAGGGGACAGGACTCGAGCTGAAATGCCCAACCAGCTTCGCAAACAACTTGAAGAGATCATCGCAACTGACCCACTTAACCCACTTTCTCCCGAGGACAAAGAACTGTTGTGGCACTTTAGATATGAAAGCATAAAGCACCCCAAGGCGTATCCTAAGCTGCTTAGCTCTGTCAAATGGGGACAACAAGAAACAGTGGCCAAAACGTACCAGTTGCTAGCTAAAAAGGAGGCGTGGGATCAAAGCACTTTAGATGTTGGACTCACAATGCAACTTCTGGACTGCAACTTTTCCGATGAAAATGTACGAGCAATGGCAGTTCAAAAACTGGAAAGTTTAGAAGATGATGACGTTCTTCATTATCTTCTGCAGCTTGTGCAGGTAAGGGGTATTTGCATTCTTGGTCTCTGGCTTCTGAGAATATTTGCATTACCACATAACCATTCCCATGCCTGCGAGTGGCCCTGGTTTTGAAGTCTTTGGTCTTTAATCAAAGCAGTGGTACTAACCAAATTAACCCAAAACATACCATCCACTTCCATCTTTTGTCTACATTATTATTTTTGTGGCACTGTTGCCTCGTATTTAAAACAGTGTGTTTTTCTGAAAATTGTCAACATTGGCATATGTTGGGCGCAAATCCCAACTGTGCTGTCTCTAACCCTGGTCACGTCAGGTCTGAATCCCACAGCACTGACAAACTGTTGATCAGCTTTACCAATTTCTAGAGAGAAAGGAAGCAAAAGCAGATGTTAACACAGCGAAGGCACAAATAAAAAAACAGGTTGGATTTTAGGTCAAGAATGACAGTGTAGTTACGTAATGTGTGGCAATGGTCTTGGTCCGTTAAGGGGGCTAAATTTATTTAGAAGGTTCTAAACAATTTTTACAGTAAATAAAAGGATGTTTTGTCTCCATACATAAAATTAATTCATTCTGGGAAGTTGCATGAAAAAAACTGTTTTTAGTGGAAATGAATCACTACTGTATTTATTTGCAGTGCTTTGTGTGCGATCTGCTAGATGAAATGCTTGGAAAGTTTATAGCAGTTATCCAAGCAAACTGGTCAGTTTGTTTTCCGCAAAGTGGTGCTGGAGCTGGGCAGGCTGTCAGCAGCGAAGCCGAGTCTGATGGCTGATGAAAGGTGCAACCCCACAGCCCTTCGTGGTAAACGCGTCCCCTGGAGCACGGCGACTCCGCAGGCTTCCCCGAGCTGACAGGTCTCTGGTTCGCATGGAAGGGCTGTCAGCCTGCAGAGCAGGAAATATATTTTATTTTTTTTTCAGAGAATCAGAGGACAGAATTGGCATTTAAAAAAAAAAAAGGAAATGCTGCAGCCTGGGAACCTGTGGGATGGGGCTTTTAATTTATGTGTGCTCCGAGAGAGCCCTGGTTACTGCGAAAATGCAGTTTGGTTTCCAGACTTTGCTGCACATCAGTAATGCTTTAAACAAGTCTTTTTAGCCTTGTCTTCGCTTGTCTGAAGATTAGGCTCCCCAGGCAGAATTTATGCACTTATGCATTAACCAAAGGAACCGCGGTGGTTACCTCATTGGACCTCCCACGGAGCTGCTGCTATAAATACGCTTGGCTGCAAGGTTTGCAGTCTACGTGTGGCTCAGCGATTTTATTCGCTTTTGTAGCCAAATGAGGGGTTTGGGATGGTGTTTGGTTGATATCAACGTGCCTAAGAGAAGGAGGGCGAAATAATCTTTTTTTTAATGTGTTTTTTAAATGATTTGCTTTCAGGAAATACAATTCTGGAGAGTTTTAAAGAGCATCTCTTTCTCTAACAGTAAATTAAATTAGTGTAGCATAAAGTCATAGTATTTTAACATTACAGTGCCATTTTCAGTAAGAAACGTATCATGAAATTAAAATACTGTCATCCCCAAGAGGGAAAAAATTACTAGTTCCCAACTTTCATCTCTCAGCTGCTCTCTCGTCTTTTCTTCCATAGCTAATTACAGAGCACAGGCCTTCAGCACCCTGCAGCAGAGCATTGATACCACAGCGTGTTTGAAAATCCACACTTTTCAGAGAATGAATGAATGTTAGGCATTCCTCTGCTCTGATAGACACATCCAAAATGTCTCTTCTGAGAACAGTCATCGCTTTCCACATGCGTGCCTTTGTGAAAGCTTTAAGGCTTATGTCACTGAGCACAGGATATTCCCATCCTACCTCCCAGCACAGCTAGAAATCGAATGTTTTATTTACCGACCAGCTTATCCCAGACAGAAGTAGCCATGCCCTAAATAAATCCACTGAACTCCCTGTAAAGGTCTGTGGTTCTCTGTGCAGTTGATGAAACGTGGTCAGGATAGTGAAAACACAGCAAAATCCATTGAAAAACAAACACCAACAAAAAAAAAGATTGAGCTGCTTGTATATAGCAGTGAGTAAAGGTTTTCTGTTGGTGAACGAACAAGGCGCTGACATGCAGGGACCTGATGAAGTGCCAGCAGACTTTTTTAGTGGCTACCTTTTATTATTGGTGTTCAAATGTTGATAATTGCCTCTGTGAAGAAAAAAGAAAAGTTAGACTGACAAAATAATTATTTCTAAAAAACAAGCATAATAAGGATACTCATAATACATGTTTTTAGTATTCTTTTATGTTAAAATACATTTGCAACTTGCGGAGGTCTTGTTTGGAAACAATGGCTGGTTGTTTGGCTGTGTTTCATTCTGAAGTTGTTTTTCAGGGATATGCAGTACAAACGTTCAGCAAAACATATACCGCAACAAGGTTTGTGATAGCCTGTCTTGGACCTGCAAGCAAATCCATTGAAATTTATGCAATAATCATTGCTTTTGGGTGCCTTGTTGCAGTGAAAAGAGTTTTTTTATTAAACAAAAACAAAAAAAAACCTCATAGCCATAGTCTCGCAGGCAAAGTAAAAGGTTGTATTTATCTTATAATCAATATATGCTTGTGAGCACCCATTATCTTTCCTAAATAAGATGTTATTGCTTAGGGAAATAAAACAGTATTGCAGAGATGGTCAAGACAGCTCTTGCAGAATTATGAGACTCTTGAAGGGCAAGTCTGGTGCTTGGCTTCCTTCAATGTCATTCAGCAGCTGGAAGGAACAAGGCTTCACAGCTTTTTATGGGTTGCTTCATTCTAGAGGGCTGACTGAAAAAGGTTGATTTTTTTTTTCTCTTGAATAAACCCGCAAGAGTATTTACATTTCAGAAATGGTGTTGATATTTTAATACTACTAATAAAAATACAGCTGCGTGCTGCGATACTTTTAAGAGCTCATAGGACCCTGTGACTGGTTTGATGAATTTTGTAGGCCTCTTGTGGTGCCTTGGTTGCTCCTTTGCAAGCTGTAGGGCAGAGTGGTCTTGAAAGAGCCATTATATTGTGTTGAATAGCTATCGCTAGAGGTTGGCATACTTTGATGCTTCTGAAAGCTGAGCATAGAGCACGCACCAGGCTCTCTGCACATCCCTTTGTCCTTAATCTCCCTGCTTCCTGGCTCGCTGTTTCCAGAACCTGACGCCATTCGCCAGCCACCTCTGTCCACGTGAGGGATTTTGTGACTGTTCAGAGATTGTTTGCTTCTTACTTCCCTTTTCATGTCACGGGATATACATGCCTACCTTTCTTCCCCATTAGCCTCAATCTGATCCTCCTTGGATCTCGGCTCCTTCAATCAACAGGAAAGAAGCTGCTGGAAAACCCACTTGAAGTGGACAAGTTCCCCACCACAGCCCAGTGCCTGAACATGTGACAGGCCTCTTTTCTTTTTTTGTAGACACTTGGTTGTTGTGGTGAGGGTGAGAATAACAGTTTAAAAAAATAATAATCCAGTCCTGACACTTCAAAAAAGTTGTTGACTTCTTGTTTCCACCCTGTGTTGGCAGCAGCATTGAAATATCTGCGGGCTTGGGTGGAAGGGAGTGGCTGTTGGAAGAGAAAAAAGGTCTGTGCTCATGGAGTCATTAAGAAAAAAAAGCTCTGGTGAAGTCTTCCTCTTAGTTGTACTCCATCAGAATAGGGCATGTATCAGAGCCTTCCTTCCATTTGGGGTTCGTTAGGGGCTGAAGGGCAGAGAGCCTGAGATCAGGTGCACTGAAAAGCTGCTCCTCCATCCTCTGCTGCTGCTGTTAGTACTGGGGATCACAGCCACAAACCCTGGTGCCTGAGTCCTGAGGTGGTAGATTTAGTCAAAAAATGGTGCTTCCAAATTAAAATTTAATTAAAAAATGATTACAAACACATAATTTCATTCGGCAATAATCTTTTCAAGCATTCCCTGTGTCAGGCAGACTGCAGACTGTTCTCATTTTATTGGTTTTTGCTGTGGCCTGAAAATGGTGTTGGGTTGTTTCACTGGCATTCATGAGCTCGGATTGGTCTCACTGCTTAGCCAGCCCCTGCCTTGCTTTTATTTGTGCCATCAATAACAAATCTGAAAAGAACTTGTTGCAGATAGAAGGAGCTTGCTGAATGAAGCACGCACAAACAAAGGCATTTATTTGTTCTTCAATGTTGTTTTCTCCAAAGGCCTGTTTTATTACAGTTTCTTCTCTTACATCAGTGTATTCTGTATGTCATCTGTAAAGTATTAAATGCAACTATAAAATGTAAGTGCCTTAAATATGTTACTAACATGTCTTCTCTGTTTGTGCTACTCAGGCTGTGAAATTTGAGCCGTACCATGACAGTGCATTAGCTAGATTTCTGCTAAAACGGGGTTTGAGGGTAAGTACTTTAAAATACAGCCAACTCATGCTACATTACTGGCAACATGTCAAGAAATTGTCACGTGTGCTAATTGTAATGTTTTACTTCACCTCTAGAACAAAAGAATCGGTCACTTCTTGTTTTGGTTTTTAAGAAGCGAGATTGCCCAGTCCATGCACTACCAGCAGAGATTTGCTGTGATCCTGGAAGCCTATCTTAGGGGCTGTGGAAAAGCAATGCTGCACGATTTCATGAAACAGGTTCAAGTAATTGAATTGCTGCATAAAGTCACAATGGAGATAAAATCGGTTTCTGCAGAAAAATACGATGTCACTTCTCAAGGTATGCACTAACAGGCGTTTCTACATTTGTAATAGTATTGTTTTTCCCTTTGAGTGTGAAAATATAGACATCAAATTGTACTGTTTATTAAAAAAAATCATGGATAGATGATGCTGTAGATATCTGTCTACACAGACAGTCAAAGGGTGCTGTTAGTACTTTTTATAAAATGCCAGTGTAAGTTGATAGTGATTGAACTAATAATACATTTGTTTGCTCTTTCCACCCCAAAAAGAAGGAATATTATTATTGTAGACCGTACATTTTCATGCTGCTTTAACTTATCTTCATGAACCTCATGCCATGCAACTGGGAGGTTAAGATCTTGTACATGTCCTTTAGTTCAATGCCAGCACTGGAAAAAGTACCGACCCAGGGCACAAACATTAACTGGAAATGAACACAAACAAGGACACTTGCCAAGAAACACAGCCTTATCCTAAGCAGTCACTCCAGCACCCTTGGCAAGACCATGGAAGAGTTGAGGACAGTCTCTGCTAGGTCACAAAGAAGCTGGTGGATCAGCCCTGAATCAGAGCACATCTTTGGTGCTTTGTGATGTGATGAATAGGAGTCCTGTGAGACACAAATGTGGTATTGTTGCTTTCAGTTCCTGTAAGCACTGCTTTGGAAACAGGGTTTTTTGTTTTGTTTTGTTTTACCGACTTCCTTAAAAGCTTTTTTGTCATTATTCCTGTTAGTTGCTTGGAGCTGGGACTAAGTGCACGAGACATATGACAATATTCAAATCCTAAAAGCAGTGGAGAGAGACCAGCTCCTCCCGTGTGTTCAGCCTAGTGTGTTCTAGGCCACAAAGTCCTTGGTTCAGAAAGTCATTCCTGCTCTGGTTACATGGAGATGGCTGGGGTGGTGGTCAGGATGCAGATGTTCTTGCAGACCTTGTCTGGAGGAGTGAGGAGGCCTCTGAGGAGCTGCCTGTTGTACTTACTGGCTGGTAGGAGAGATTGTTTGGGGTTGGAGATTCCTCTATCAAAACCATGGTATAAACACAGAGCATTGGGTACTGCCTTTGTTACTAAAATTGTTTGTCACTTGAAAAAGTCACTTTCTGAAATCACAAAGAAATTTAAAGGGAAATATGCATTTATTCTTCAATATATGTGGTATCAGTTACATTGCCACATAATGTGAATCACAAGACTTACTAAATGAATATGAAATATTCTTGGTAAACAGCATTTTAAATTTATCTAAAAGTGCTATATAATCTAAACACATTTGGTCAGATTCAAATGCTTCAGAAAGAAACTTACAGCCTTGCAGATGTACGTCTGTAGCAGCAGTGGTTTCCATAATGCATTATCTGTGAGGGGTATGTGGGAAAAGAAGAAAAGTTTCAGGAGAAAGCAATCACATTAACACCCACCAGATTTTGAAATTAAACAATCTCTGTATTTAATCTACAGCAGAACAGTTAGAGAAGTCTTACATAATTGACATTTCCACTGAATAAGGCTTCCATTCAGACTGTCCTACTAATGACATATCTAGTTTAATTTATTCTCAGATTACTGAGGATATAATTTTTCCTATAGGCGTTCTATACTTCTTAATTTTTTTAAATGTATTTCCTAAGGTTTCTTGCTTAGCTTATTGCTTATTTGCCCTACCATTCCTAATACTCTTATTTATTTATATTTTAAGCCTGAATGCTTTAGACTGTTTCATTTCATTCTGTCATGCTGACTCCTCTAATTCTTGTATATATTTTTCTTCCTCTCATGCTTGTGGATTTTTTATATTTTTTTAATTTGCTTTTAGGTCTGTGGTACTCCAGTAGTAATCATGCCATCAAACTTTCACTTTTCATGTAATCTCTTTGTTTATACTTAAACATAACAAGTAATAATAAATAAGTTCTTAAGATCATAGTATTACCAGCTTAGATAGGATTGTCTGCTTTCATCACCACTGTATTAGATGATTTGTCTTCCAAGTATGTGCCTTTGCAGCTGTTTCTTTTCTTAAAATGCATAGTACTTTGTTCTTAAGCTAGGTCAACTTGGAAATTGTTTTAGCAAGTGCTTTTGCTTGTGTTTTAAAATCAGCTAACGCCTAATTTTTACTGTCAGCTCCTGTATCTTTGCTGTCAGATTTATTTTTTTTTTTTAACCATTCACATCAATTGCCTGGCATTTCTAGATACTTCTTTTAGAAAAGCATTTAGAATAGGTTTCCCATGTGTATTGTGTGAATTCTCTTTGCTTGACTTTCTTAATTGGATGGCAGTTTTGAAATGTCATAATTTTGTATATATTAGGTATCCAGGTCCATGGCAAACTTTCTCGTTAAAATATTTCTTTGCTTTCTAATTTTTAGCACCAAAAGTTCTTGAACATGTGTATTTAGTCTCTGTTGTGTAGGTTCATTATTTTTTCTTTAGAGTAGCATTCAGGTATTTCTCCTAACAAAGGGTAATATCCAATGTCTTGCTTATATTTCTCAGGCCTGTTAGCTGAGATGAGCAGAGTGCATCACGTATGGTATTATGCACACTGCTTCAAGCTAAAGACTCAAAAGCTTGAGGTTTTATGAATAAAGAGATTGAGTTTATATGTAAACATAAAAAAACCTTGTATTTTTAAAATAAGCTGCAAATTTTCTTCTTCCTGGAATGTGAGGTTAACAAGGCTGCAACAGGAAACCTTGGATGGTAAATTCAGTATCTCTGTAGTTGAATGCCTTATGGTTATAGTACACAATGCTCCAAGAATTCAAAAGCCGTGAGTCTGGCTGTAAGTGCAATGAGATAGGTCAAAATAATGGAAAATGCTGGGTGCTTTTAGTTGCTTCTTCCTTCTGAGCCTTTGAAGTAGATGTATCGATTTTTCCTTGGCAGTTATAAGGTCAAAATATATTTTTGTGTGTTGTACTGTGTTGTTTTGCTCTTTTTAAATGAAGAGTGACATTTTAATGTAATCTCCTAAACCCTAGAGATAGTCTTCAGAAGAACACCAAGCACTGTGTAGTACTTTCAACACCGTGTAGAGGGCTCATGATTTGTGAGATGCTTGAAGACTTTAGCATTAAGTGTCTGAAACAGCTCCATTCATAAAGCAAGTTTTCCTTCTTTCTTCAAATGAGAACATCCTTGAGGAAAGCAATTTAAAACTAAATGGGGACTCTCTTAGCTAAATCGTGATGCTTAACAAGTTTGATATGCTATAACTTTTTTCCTTCCAACTTCTGATTTCAATAACTTTTCTTACTTGCAATTGCAGTTATTGCACAGCTTAGACAGAAGCTTGAAAAACTACAGAGCAGCAAACTTCCAGAAAGTTTTAGAGTCCCATATGATCCTGGGCTACGAGCAGGAGCCCTAGTGGTAAGTAGTACAAATCCTTTTTTGAAAAAGAATCTCCTATTTGCAAGTATGTTTCATTTGGTAAAAATTTTTGCATGAAATATGATGATACCCCGCAAGTCAGTCAGTAGGGTACTCATTTGGGTAACTGATATTATTTCTCCATATCTGTCCATGTTTCTGCTAACTAAACATGTGCCTTGGTGCACAGGCTACAGCCTAGTCTATCTTCAGACCGAAAGAGCTGACACCTCCCAGCTGGGCACAACAGAGGTACTGTGAGAACAGAAGTCAATTCAAACATTATTTACTCAAGAATATAAAATTTCTGACTTCTTCAAAATCTTAGTTTAAATATCATCATTTTTTATACTTTTTTTAACATTTAGACTTCATTGATTTAACATTTTAATAAAAAATAGACTTCAAAATAAAACATATTTCAGGGTTTTCTAGTTTTCCTTCACAACAGGAAGCGTGCAGCCCTACCAGGACCTTCCTAGATACAGGAAGCAATTAATTTACAAAGGAAAGTAGTTATGCCCAAAAATAGATGGGCTACAGCCTTTCATTTTTTTTTCTTCAAACTGTATGAACAGACACATTTGATACAATGAGCTACATTGGTAAGCTTTAATTTCTTCTTCATTCTAGCAAGTGTTACTTGTTCATAAGCTTAAAATCCTCTTAGCCTGAAATTTGAACATTCTAAACCAGATATGAGGAGCAAAATCAGTGTTTCTAGTACATTCGAAGATAAGCATTTTTTTCTTAAAAAAAAATAATTGTAAAAACTGTTTTCTTTCAAACTGCAAGCTCAGAACCTCAATCTACAAAACACAAATATTCCAAAATACTCTTTTTCTGGCATTAATTCGGTCAGCTCTCAAATACTAGCGTGCAAATGCTTTTTTAGATGCCTAGATCTAGATTTAGATCCTAGATTTTAGATGCCTTTACTGTACATGGTTGTGTTCCAACAAAGACCTAGGAATTTCAGAATGGAAAGTGTTAATACTACTCTTTCATGTTAGACATAATTAGTTGAGAAAACATTTGAAATTATGTAATTTCTGTAGTTTCATTGTTGAACTTCTCAAGATTAAAAATCTAGCAAAGCTAAATGAGTGTTTATTCTGTTATTTTATGAATTATTATGTTAAATTACTTTCACAAGTGCCATTTTCCACATGAATTTGACTGAATGATTTGCTTAGGAAATTGAATTAAATCAAGCACTCTGGAATAACCGAGGTGACTAGAAGTCATGAGGGTAGATGATGTGGCAAATCGCATTGGACAACTATTATTTTCCTGGTTTGCAAAGCAGCTCTCAGAGTGCTGTTGGGAAGTTCAATATTTGCCAATTATGTCAGAAGCTTTTATTCCTGGTTCAAAAGTTCTTTCTGTCCGAAGCAGATTTACAAGTTAAATCCAGTTTCAGAGAGTCAGGGCATGCCTTTCCCTTTATCATGGAGGGTGTTAAAAGCTTTGCAGGTTCAGGAGGTTTTCGGTGGCAGCTGAGTACCATTCTTTACATGTCATTTCAGCGTGTTTCGTGTGGTATAACAGGTTGAAGGCTTGTGAACTACTCTGTAGCTGACGTATGAAAAGGTTAGCTGTGTTATGTTGGAGTACAATGCCTAGCAATAAATGTGTCTTTCACAGATAGAAAAATGTAAAGTGATGGCATCTAAGAAGAAGCCCCTGTGGCTTGAGTTTAAATGTGCAGATCCAACCGCTCTATCAAATGAAACCATAGGCATCATCTTCAAACACGGTGATGACCTCCGCCAGGACATGCTTATTTTACAGGTATGATAGCTAAAATGCTGTGTTACAGCTGTAAAGTGAATAGTGTGAATGTTTAACTATTGTTTTACTTGTCAGAAATGTACGCGTTTTCTTTACTGTCCACATGAAATAGGAGGCTGTCTTTCATTTTTTAAGCTGTATGAGAAGCTGATATTAAAACTGGATCTTCTTTTTGTACTACAGTGTTTTATGTTACTGCTACCCTGTTTTTTCCTGCCATATGCCATCCATACTCCACATTTTAGTGTTCTAGAGAAGGAATCTGTTATTTAGTGCAAGATGGCCTGGTTTCCAAAGAGTTTCTATGATTTATTTATGCAATGGGTGAAGTTACAAATGAAAAAGAAATTGGCAGGTACCATTGCTGCAGTAATATTTCATCAATTGTTCTGACAAACTGGCTTGTTAGCACTTTTGGTAGTATTTATGGGGGAAAATGGGTGTACTTACTAATGTGTTCAATCTCATATCATGTAGAAATCACACAAGGTACTTATTAATACTTTATAAAACACCAGAGAGAGCCTGAGCACAGGACAGGATAGGAAATATTAATCCGGGTTCTGTAAGTGATAATCTTAAATGGCTGAATGCTTTCTGTGTTTATCTCTCAAGCAGCAAAAGACAAGTAAGCTCAGCCCTGTCTCAGACGTATGGGTGGTATTATTTCTGTGAGTAATAAATAATGCCCAAACAACTTGAAATAACTTAGTGTATGCATTTTGTTTTTACTAGATTCTTCGAATTATGGAATCCATTTGGGAAGCAGAATCCTTGGACCTCTGTTTGCTACCGTATGGCTGTATTTCTACAGGGAACAAAATAGGTATGAGATCATGCTTACTGTAATTAGAAATTTAATATCATTTATTCATACTTGGCATGAAGAAGTGGTGAAAGTGAATGACTTATTCCAGGTGTTTTTTAATGTATTAATAAGAACAAAACAGAGAAAAGGATTAAACTAACAAAACATCTGTGTTTTTTCTTGACCTAAAACTTCATACCTTGTACTACATAAAAGCAACAACATTAGTTAACAGGCTGTTCAGTCAATAGTCCTCATTGGGCATTAGATCATCTGTTTTCTAGAATTTATGCTGGGAGAAATCAAGGAGATGCTTTTGAAGCTTCCAGGAGGACCATGTGATGGTGTGTAGAGCAGCTTGATTAGCTTGGGAAAAGTCCATTTACACCCAGAAATGCCAAACTGATTTATAATTTGTACTTTCTGATGGCTCCAAGCTGACTCACTGTGATTGAGTTTGCATATATTATGTATCCTAGCACATCCACTTTGTACAGTTTCCTAGTACCCAGATAATACAGAATTGTTTGTAGAGTTAATTTTACTGACCAGTTCATGAACAACTGGCTGGAGGAAAAACCTCCTTGATGTAGAAAAGTCAGCCATGTCCAAATGAAGCTTTGGTGCTGAAAAGAACACTTTGGCAGGTATAAACCATGCATCAGTGAGACGGATTAACAAGTACTGCTCTGCCATTTACTCAAAGCCTGGACATGTGTAAAAATTATTAAGGTTGTTAACTCCTGTCATCTGTGTGGTTAGCAGTATGATAGTAACTGCGTGGATAGATAAAGTAATGATAATATAAATACTGCCACATATCTCCCATCATCTCCAGCTTTTTACTTCTATTTTCTTTCTACAATATATTTTGCTTTATGGATTGAAGAATGATGAACTGAGTTGCAATAAAATTAAGAATTCTTTTTAATAAATACCTGCAATATACTTCCTCTCTAAAATACATTGCCACATCAAATTTTTATCATCTTTTCTTTTGGCTTCAAGATTTCTCAGCAATGCAGAGAACCCAGTCTTGCTGATAAAATAATCAGTTGCATGACACACAAGAGTTTCCTTAATATAAGTGTTTTAAACCTAAATAAATCATATTGGTAGAATTCTAATAAAGGAAATGGAACACGATATATCAAAATCCTAACTGCACTTTGACTGTAAATACAAGAGTTGTGTTGTTTTGGGGCTTTTTACCCTTATGTAGGTTATAAAAAAACAACTATTTTCTTTTAGACAGATTTCAGGATTTTGTTTAATTTTATTTAAAATCATCTTAAGGCAATGTAACATATTGAAATAATTGGGGAAAATGCAGGAATTCTGCTAGTGACCATAGCATTCTCATATCCAACTTAGAGACTTCAGGTTTCTTTCATGAATTCTTAATTGACTCCCCATTCTTTGGTTTTTGATTAGGAAATAATTGTTAGTTTTCCTACTTGCATGGTGGAGATGTAAGAATTTAGCACCCCCCCAGCACCACAGTAGGGGCATGGTTAATCACATAAAGGCTTCTGTTCCTTTTGCTGAGAATACCTGCAGCCTATATTAGTAATACCCAATCTGGGGCGCTTTGATGTAGAGCTTATGCGTGTTTGGAACACAGCCAAAGAGTGGTGACATGCAAACATTTACTTCATGATACTAATTTGTGGTTTTCTTCCAAGCTGCTTCTTCCCTACCTCATAATATTTCCGTGAAACTTGGGGCATTCTCTGTGTATTTACACCAGGACAATACCACATTTTACACTGAGTATAAGAAAACAGCCGAGCATCTTACAGATTTCCTGACACCTGGCTGGTATCCCCTACTGTATAGATCTTTCTCAGTCTGCTGGAGACATCTGCATTTAATGCAGTTTGCAGTGTAGGAAACATCTGCCCTCTCCACTGCTGCTGCCAAATAGACCTCAGGAGGAAGAACTTTCTCTTCTGTGTATCACCAGTAAAAGATCGTACCCTATTATCTCTCCCCTTGACGTTGCCATATGTTCCTGGCTCGGCAGAGCAATTATCACTACTTACTAAGCTGTATCACTGCCAAATTTAAAAAGTTCAAGCTGGCACATAATGTAAAAGTCACCTGCTTTAGTACCACAGATCCCTAGAAACTCTGTGGATTCCTCCCAGTTGAATGCAGCTCAGTTGAGACACTTTTTCCCAGTAACTGAAGCCTAAGACTAACCATACCTACAGAGAGACAGATCTGTATTTAGAGGGTTTTGCCAGTAGAGATTTACTATTTCAGCATTTTATTTTTATTTTTACCTTGGTGCCTTTAAAGTATTTACTCAGGCAGAATAATCTCTACAACATTTTGTGTAGGTTTTGTATCAGTCTTTTGGCACTACAGTGAAGAATGATCAGTAAAAGGTTTCCGTGAGCATCTGCTTTAAAATCTGCAGGCTTTTCACACTGCTAATCAATACAGCTTTGCTGGGAGAACTTGAAAATGAAAGCAGAAGATGCCTCCTGCAACAGCTCCACTCCCCTGGAATCAAGAAGCTGTTGACCGGTAGAGGGAGATTTGTGAGCACAGAAGGGGGAAGCTTTCAACAGCTGGAATGTGATCTGGAGCTCACTGAGGAGGAAAACAGCTTGACAAGCACAAACCAAAATGCATTTTTTTAAATTGGTGGTGGTGGTTTTTGGAGGTCATATTTCCACAATAGTTTAGTTACAAACAAAACCACGTCTTTTTCATGACAGAGGAAATACCACCAGGGGAGAATTTATCTATGCATAGAAGACAGAGGAGAATTTATCTATGCATGGAGCTGGAGATTACTATTCTTTTTTCTGTTACTGAAAAGTTTGCACATAATTCACTACTTGCAGAAGAGTAGGACTATGAATAAGTAGAAATCTGTTTCAGATAGTCAAACTGAATCCAAATCAGAAACTGCTTTGAGTCACTTCTGAGAGGAAGGGATATTTCTGTTTGGTTACTTATCATTCAGCTGGAACTGACGCCAGGCTTTTACCTATAAGAAACTGTTGAACTTGAACTGGAGGAAGAAAATATATTTCCAGTTACCAAATAAATTCATCTGAAATCTGACCTTCCTTCATACAGGCATATAGAATATAAGAGGAGACCACATCTGCTGGTCTTGGCTACAGTGCAGCATTGCAATGTAGCCTCCCTTTCTTCTTTCTCTCTCTAGGGTACCCTATTTTTGTATGACTTGTTAGTATGAATGGTAAATTCCATGTTTCTACACATATTGCTGTGATGCACTGATTTGATTTTGTGAGGATCTGTTCAGTTTTGGGACTTTCACCCTTGTCTGCTGCGACCCTCCCATGGCCAGTGGGAAAAAGACTGGTTGTTGGATTGTGTTTCTCTCCTGGTGAAGAGCAGTGTGTCCTTACTGACTTGTACCAACGTGTACGCACCTACAGCAAGAGTTTTCCACCAGCAACCCACTGGCACGCTGGTATTCCTGAACCTTTTTGTGTGTATGCACATGAAAGCTTAAATGGGATTTACTGTGGGAGGGCCCACAATAGCTCTATCTGCATCACTGCTCCTCTGGTATCACTTTTGTTTCTAGGCTACCCCAAGGCTGTGGCTTCTCTTCAGCTCCTCAAATCGGTGAAGCTGGGAAGAAGCTTTTCAGCAAGTGGGTGGTACCCAGGCTCCTGTAGGGTATCAGGACAGGAGAGGTGGTTTCTCTGCTCAGGAAAAGCCTCGTGCAGCCTCACGCACACTCATTGCCTGATTCTTTCCATTTTAAAAGGTTTTACATTCTTATGGAAGAGTTCAGGATGCCTGGGTAGTTCGGAGCTCTGGCTGGCTTCAGCCAGGAGTGGGCAAGAACCACTGTTGCTTGTAAAATAAACAGCTGCTCACAAGCAATGATATTATGTGGTTGGTATAAAAACTGCAGTTTAAAATATTATTTTGCATATTATATATGCTTTAATGTACATTTAATATAAATTCTGGCTTTTCTCCTTTGCTTTCTGTAGGAATGATTGAAATTGTGAAAGATGCTACAACAATTGCCAAAATCCAGCAGAGTACAGTTGGTAACACCGGCGCATTTAAGGATGAAATACTCAACCAGTGGCTGAAGGAAAGATGTGTCATTGAGGAGAAGGTGAGTTCTTTGAAATTTGAAATAGGGTGTTGTGGTTTAACCCTTCAGGAAGCTAAGCACAACAGAGCTGTTTGCTTACTCTGCCCCACAGTGGGATGGAGGAGAGAATCAGGGGAAAAACACCTAAAACTTGTGTGATGAAATGAAGACAGTTTACTACCCAGCAACAACTAAAACATCGCTGTGCTGTCAACATTATTTTCCTCCTAAATCTGAAACATGGCACCATACCAGCTCCTGTGAAGAAGATTAACTGTGCCCCAGCCTAAAGCAGGACACAGAGTTTTACAATGCACCCTACTAATTGAGGGTTTCTAACTGTAACACGGTTGTGTTTACGGTTTTGTTACTTAAGTGAGTTTGAAAAATCCATTCATTTTCCCTTCACTCAGCTGTGAGCATTTGTGAAAGAGCCTTCTGCATCCAGCTGGCAGCCGGGCTCCTGAGTAACAGGATGCTTTAGAAATGGCTCCTTTGTCAGTGTTATTTGGAAGTGATACACGAGGAGCAGATTGAAAGGACATCTAGGAGCGCTGAGAGGCAGTGTGGCTTTAGAGTATTTTAAGCACAGGTTTGGGTACTCACAACTCCTTTATTTAGGAAGCCAATTCCTTATTCTTATTCACTGGATAAGGAGTTGGCTTAAAGGCTGCACCCAGTGAGTTCCAGTCAATGACTCTGTGTCCAAATGGAAGCCAGTGATGAGCAATGTCCCTCAGGGGTCTGTCCTGGGACCGGCTCTGTTTAATATCTTTGTCAATGACACAGGCAGTGGGATCAAGTGCACCCTCAGCAAGTTTGCAGATGACACCAAGCTGAGTGGGGCAGTCGATACCCCAGAAGGAAGGGATGCCATCCTAAGGGACCTGGATGAGCTTGAGAAGTAGGCCTATGTGAACCTAGTGAGGTTCAACAAGTCCAAGTGCAAGGTGCTGCACCTGGGTTGGGGCAATCCCAGACATGAGCACAGACTGGAAGAAGAACTCATTGAGAGCAGTCCTGCAGAGAAGGATTTGGGGGTTCTGGTGGACAAAAGGCTTGACACGAGCCAACAGCGTGTGCCTGCAGCCCAGAAGGCCAACTGCGTCCTGGGCTGCATCAACAGAGGGGTGGCCAGCAGGGGAGGGAGGGGATTGTGCCCCTCTGCTCTGCCCTTGGGAGGCCCCACCTGGAGCCCTGCAACTGGGTCTGGGGCCCCCAGCACAAGAAGGGTGTGGGGCTGTTAGAGCAGGTCCAGAGGAGGGCCACAGAGATGATCAGAGGGCTGGAGCACCTCTCCTGTGAAGAAGGGCTGAGGGAGATGGGGTTGTTCAGCCTGGAGAAGAAAAGGCTCCAGGGAGACATTGCAGCTTTTCAATACTTAACTGGTCTTATAAAAAAAGATGGAGAACAACTTTTTGCTCAGACAGACAATGAAAGAACAAGGGGGAATGGTTTTAAACTAAAAGAGTAGAGATTTAGATGAGGTGTTAGGAGGAAATTCTTCACTCAAAAGGTGCTGAGGCACTGGAACAGGTTGCCC
Source organism: Anas platyrhynchos (assembly GCF_047663525.1). Classification (NCBI taxonomy): domain Eukaryota; kingdom Metazoa; phylum Chordata; class Aves; order Anseriformes; family Anatidae; genus Anas; species Anas platyrhynchos. The sequence continues at coordinate 14,792,033 of NC_092587.1, forward strand.
AGAGGAGCTGTGGATGCCCCGTTGTGTTTTGATCCATCTGGGCAGCTGAACTCCACCACAGCCACTCTCTCACTCCCCCTCCTTAAAGGGAAAGGGGGAGAAAACACGTTGCAAAGGGCTCAAGGGTTGAAATAAGGATGGGGAGATCGCTCAACAATTATTGTCACGGGCAAAAAAGACTCAACGTAGGAAGATTAAGGTAATTTATTACCTGTTACTAACAAGCTAGAGCAGTGAGAACCTAAAAGCAAACTAAAAACACCTTCTCCCCATTCACTGTCTTCTGCACCCTCTCCCCAAGCAGCACAGGGGAATGAGGAATGAGGAAAGGCTCCCCACGCTTCCCCTTATTCTTTCTCAGATGGTGTGAACAACTGTACGCTTATTTTACTTGAGCTAAGGTGTAGAGCCACAGCCAGTGCAGTGCAGGTTATGATCATAATCTCTGCTGTGCAACAGTGTTCTTTTTAAGACAGTTTGTTTAACTTTTGCTTGATACACATTGGCAGAAAGGCATACAAATTTGAGAATGACTGAAGAAATGTTAGTTTGTAGCACTGAAGCATTTAACATCTCTAATATCTATTTTTAGTTTCAGGCAGCTGTGGAAAGGTTTGTTTATTCCTGTGCTGGATACTGTGTGGCAACCTTTGTACTTGGAATAGGAGACAGACACAACGATAACATTATGATTACAGAAACAGGTGAGTTTGGGCTTGTTGATGGTTGTTGTGTTTGTTTTTTTTTTTTTGAGATTTTCGAGGAAGATGTGAGGCCAGCTGATGTGATTTTTTTGGACTTCAGCAAGGCTTTTGACACGGTTTCCCATAGGATCCTACTGGACAAAACGTCCACCATAGAGCTAAATAAAAACATCATACGATGGGTGAGCAATTGGCTAACGGGCAGGGCCCAAAGGGTTATGGTGAATGGCGCTGCGTCAGGCTGGCGGGCGGTCACTAGTGGGGTCCCTCAAGGCTCCATTTTAGGGCCGGTACTTTTCAATATTTTTATAAACGATCTGGATGTAGGAATAGAAGGTATTTTGAGCAAGTTTGCCGATGACACCAAACTTGGAGGAGTTGTGGACTCGAATGAGGGTGGAAAGGCCTTGCAGAGGGATCTGGATAGGTTGGAGAGCTGGGCGATCGCCAACCGCATGAAGTTCAATAAGAGCAAGTGCCGGGTCCTGCACCTGGGACGGGGAAACCCTGGCTGCACGTACAGACTGGGCGATGAGATGCTGGAGAGCAGCCTAGAAGAGAGGGATCTGGGGGTCGTGGTAGACAGCAAGTTGAATATGAGCCAGCAGTGTGCCCTGGCAGCCAGGAGGGCCAACCGTGTCCTGGGGTGCATCAAGCACGGCATCGCTAGTAGGTCAAGGGAGGTGATTGTCCCGCTCTACTCTGCGCTGGTGCGGCCTCACCTCGAGTACTGTGTGCAGTTCTGGGCACCACAGTATAAAAAGGACATGAAACTGTTGGAGAGTGTCCAGAGGAGGGCTACGAAGATGGTGAAAGGCCTGGAGGGGAAGACGTACGAGGAACGGCTGAGGGCACTGGGCCTGTTCAGCCTGGAGAAGAGGAGGCTGAGGGGAGACCTCATCGCAGTCTACAACTTCCTCGTAAGGGGGTGTCGAGAGGCAGGAGACCTTTTCTCCATTAACACCAGCGACAGGACCCGCGGGAACGGGGTTAAGCTGAGGCAGGGGAAGTTTAGGCTTGACATCAGGAGGGGGTTCTTCACAGAGAGAGTGGTTGCACACTGGAACAGGCTCCCCAGGGAAGTGGTCACAGCACCGAGCCTGACTGAATTTAAGAAGAGATTGGACTGTGCGCTTAGTCACATGGTCTGAACTTTTGGGTAGACCTGTGCGGTGTCAAGAGTTGGACTTGATGATCCTTAAGGGTCCCTTCCAACTCAGGATATTCTATGATTCTATGATTCTATGACTGTCTACACTTCACTAGATTTATGTTTTAATCTAATAAATATTTCATGTAACAATGAATGAAGAAAAAGTATCCAGTTCTGTCAGCATTGCTTACAAATTCAGGTATTTGGGTGACATTGAAGCCTATCATCGCCCCTTTTGGCCTTCTTAGAAGCTCTAGATATTTATCATTAACAATGCAGTTCTTTTCCAAGGATGAGTTTGTTGCAAACTAAGTCATGAGGAATGTAAAAGTAATCTTTATGTCTAGATACAAGATCTAAAAGCCAAAAAAATTCACAAAGGAGACAGCTATTCACCTGCTGTCAGAATGCAGATGTTACTGGACTGTGTGTTACTGGAAGAACATAACTGGTTTATATACCTTTGTAGAAAATCCTAGAAAGTGTACGTGGAGTGTGGTGGTTTTGCTACTGAAGTCTGCGGGATGGTTTGTCATAGGACAAAAGGGTTCCTTGTTTACCAGAACACAAAGTGACATCAAACTGAATGCCAAGCTGCAGTGATTTTATAGTGGCAGATAACCTTAGGTGCACAAACACCAGCTTCTATTTTTCCTTTTAAACATAAGCATAATCAGAAAAGTGAGCATACTAAAAGCAATTTAAACATAAGCATACTAAAGCAGGGGCAAAGCACACTTGACAAATTGGCACCTTTAAGATTAATCACACCCACTAATGAACTAAAATTGGGGAAATTATCAGTCTCTCATACTCTCTGCAACATCAGAGATCTTCGCTGGGCGGCACCCCTGGACCAACCAACAAGAGCTACCCTGAGCTTGAGTTGGGGAGATACTCTTGCAGGGTTGCTGCTTTTGGTCACCTGACTGAAGAGCTGATGCAAGAGCACCAGGTGTGTTTCCAGAAGGTTGCTGGTCCGTGAATACCAGACTGTTGTCTACTTAACATCAATGTCTAGAGGAGGACATTGTCTAGACCATTCACAAGTAACTCAGTAGGTCAACACAACCGTGTCAGCTGTGAATAGTCCATTGATATGTTTAAAGATGTGATAAATCACAGATTTCTTTGTGTAAGTTGGCTGTGCAAGCATGTTACATGAGCATTCTGTGGCCCTTTTGTCCCATGCCAAACCTGAGGAAAGAAGCATCTCACCATGTGGTGGCAAGCCTCCTGAAAGAACCTAAATTTTTTGTATTACAAATCTTGGCAATTATTTCTGTGACTGTGTAGTGATTCACCCCCAATTTTACTTCTCTATGTAAGTCCCAGAAAGGACCCCGGATCAAGCAGTACATATGAAGGGGTTTTATTTGGTCTAAGAAATTTACTTCTGGTTTCATGAGCTTGTTACTTCATAATTAGTCTTCACATAACGTGAAGAGACAGAAAATACTTTTGGGCTTAGTTAGATGACTGTATATTTAATATTAATCATATTGTAGTTAAAGTTTTACTAGTTGAAGGCTGGAGAGAGGAAGTACCCTGAAGGCAGAAATGAGCTAATTGGAGACTACAATAATAATAAAAAAAAAAAGTTCACCAGAAGTCCTTGAGGGAAAAAAAAGAAAAAGGCTCTAAATTCAACATTAATATATACATAGTACTATAAGTATTATGTAATTCAGTGTAAGTGCCTCTTGGCAGAAAATTGAGGGACAGGTCAGTAGAAAGGGAGACAGTGAAGGAAAGGTTATTCATGTGTAATCAGGAGCAGGTTAGCAGGAGAGTTTAGCACAGGCTGTCTTGAACAACAGAAGCCAGAAGGATGTGGGGTAGGTTATGGGGACTCGAAAGCTGCCTGAAATGCTGGAACATCTAAGGATGGTCCCCCTAAGGGTCACTACCAAGTATCATCCTACATCATTTGATGTTTCATCTTTTTATGTACATATGCCATTATTACAAATTACTACAAATACATGTTTTTAAGTAAACATTCTCTTTACATCTTGTCTGCCAACCAAAGTAATAAAGTAATCTGAAGAGCGGCAGGGCACTCTGGTCCTACAGATGTAGCAGTCCTTAAAAATGGATTTTTTTCATCACTTTCTTGGGACCTGATAATGTACCACGATCTCAAAGTTATCCAGAGGGTGGTAAGGCAAACTTATTCAGTACAAGAAGGTACATAAATTGGTAATGCAGCTCGGTGAGGAAGAAGCATGTTCTAGTGCCTGGCATTAGCCAAGGAGCTGGACAGCGCCAGAATCCCTGGGAATGTGTAAGGTAATCAGAAGCCTGTTCCATGCAGTGATGTGCTGGAATCTGTTTGTTAGGGAGCTGAGGCATCCAAATTAATCCTTGCTTCATTTTTGAAAAGTTGTGAGTGTATATTTAGAAAACACAGCAGTTGGGCCTGGTTTTTAACAACTTCCAAAGACAAACAAAAAGTAGCTTTGCCAGGAGGACATGATTATGTATTTCAAAAAAAAAAAGAGAGAAAATAGTGTTTTCTGATGAACTAAAGAACAATCATATTTACCCCCAAAAAAGAGATTGTGGAAATCTAGTTGAATCCAAATAAGTGTTCTTGACAATTTATTGTATTCGAGCCTAACTGTGACTTCTTTTTATGAAGGTAACCTTTTTCATATTGATTTCGGACATATTCTTGGGAATTACAAAAGCTTCCTTGGAATTAATAAGGAAAGAGTTCCTTTTGTGCTGACTCCGGATTTTCTGTTTGTCATGGGGACTTCCGGAAAGAAGACAAGTCTCCATTTCCACAAATTTCAGGTAAAGTGAATATTTAGCTGTAAGTCAATTAAGCAGTGTTTGTTACTCTCTGAAATGAACATTAGTGCCTTAGATTTCAAAGGCCTGTGCTCCTGGGTATTATGTTAATAAAATTTACCGAATCGTAATACAATTCTGGGATATTTTAGCTCCAGCTAAAAGCAAACATTATCTGTAGGATTATGGGAACTAGGATGCAAACACCCACAAAGCCACACTGACAGGTTTCAGTTAGCAGCAGACCAGACAGGCAGTCCTTTCTTTGTTTCTTGTTTGGATCGAAAATATTTGGGGGGGGACATCAGTATTTGTGACAGTAGAGGAGACTGACAGCATTAAGCAGAGACCTCTGTGTAGTCCAAGTAGGTGCTCCTCATCTGGCTGTGCCAGTGTTACTCCTCCTGCTTCTGCTCTCTTGTCCTGGGGCTCAGCTTACTGCATCTGGACAGAAATGTACAGTGGTACTAAACCATATCACATTCTGGTTTTGTGAAGCGGATGGACTTAATGCTCTGAAAGAGAAGAAAAGTGCTAAAAATTTATTCTATTGCAGTTTCAGTTTGAAAGTGAACAAAAACAGTTGTGATTTTGTTAACCTTGTGTAGGACCTCGGCAAGGAGGAGACAAAGCAAAATGTTGTTTAGTATGTTTAGTGAAGTGTCTGAGAGCATGGCTGAGCAGAGATAAATGTGTATCTGGAGCAGTATTCCTGTGCACAACTTCAAGAACTTTAAATATGTGCCTGATTTGAAAGGAAGTTCCATGTATGATAAAAAGAAAAAGTCTCCCCCAGTCTTAGACTCAGAGCAGAAGACTAAATCAGATGTCTGGATTCTCTTTGGATGAACCAGTCTTTCTGACATGGTAAGGGGTTTGTTTTTCAGTTATAAGTACCTACTGTTGGATAGTGAATACATCCCTTTGAACATACACGTTATTGTACAGCAAATATCGAGGCAATTGTCATCCTTGAGCTCAGACCTCTGAAAATAACCAAACAACCAGGTGTGATTTTTGAATCTTTATTTGGCACAAGGCCTAGCTTTATTACAGTGTGGGTGTTTCGAAGGGGGCTTGTAGCTCAAATGGTTTAGAAGCAGGGTAGGTTTTGCTCTGGAAGTGGGGAATGCTGAGCCTGTGCTCTTAAAGAAGCCTGCAACCTGTTGTGCATACAAGAAGGGTGGCCGTTCAGCAGCTGTAAGCCTTCCCCACATGTGGGGCCAGAACACCCATCTGGGATATTTCATCTCATAGAAAGCGTCTGGTTTGGAAGCAGAAAACAGTTCAAAATATGAAAGCGTGCTAATAGAGAATTGGAAGAGTAGCAACGTCTTACTGTCTACAGAGAGGTGATGTTGTGTTAGTGTATATGGATCATGCAGCTCTTCAGAGAATGCCTGACCTTTACTGCAGCAGCTCAAATACCAAAAGTAACAGGAGGTGATTTTGGTCTTAGCAGTTCTTTGGTAAGCAATGCCTTTGTAATACAGTAGCAAGTCCTGGCTTTGACTGAATACAATTTCTTATTTTTATTTTTTTTTTTACTCTGACTGTTCAGAAATGCTGTGATAGTGCCAGTATCAGTTCCATTAGTGTCGTTAACCAGTTGAGCAGCGATTAACAAGCTTTACCTTTGTGAACTGTGACTGTGGTATGTGACCTGGTCATTTTAAGTGGGGTGATTTAGACACAGACAGAGTAATACTGACTGAAAAAAATGTGAGTTCATGTATAGTTCTGCTTCATTACGTACTGTTAACAACCTGCTATACTGGTACTACATTAAAAGGTTTTTCTAAGAAAGGCTTTTCTGTCTCAAAGACCAACAAAAAGAAAGCTGAAAGCAAAATACTTTTATACAAGTAAAACAGTAACATGGAGCAGGACATGCATCACATATTTTGCTGGAAAGAAACACTTTTTAAATTATATGTTCAGAGTACAAAAGTAAACAAAATGATAACTTTACTTTTCAACTGGCTGGTTTTATCGTGTTTCCTAATAGGGATTCATTCATTGTGCCTGCTGACTCATTCAAGTATTAATGGAGAAGTCTCAGCATTTATCCTTCATTAATTTTTAAGAGCATCTCTCATTAATTTGTACTTCAGCTACATTAAATATGTTGTACTTTAGAGGAATCCTTTGTTTTTACAGGCCTTAGTCTTTTAATATTTGAAAATATCTATGAGTTTTTTAATTTTATTTCTCTGTCACCTATTGGATAGAGTCCCTACAGATATGTTAGCCACAGCTCATACTGCAGGCGACAGAGAAGGCTTATTAGACAGGTAACTTTGATTAAATCCACTGCCACCAAGTATAGCTAGTTATTGCTGAACTTTTAAAGCTGTCAGTGGCGTGGCAGCCTTTATGAAACTGGCAGCAAAGCTCACTTCTATTAGCTGTTAGTCTGAATTTTGAGTCCCTTTTTGTTTGTTTTTCTCACAATGGTTTAAAAAAAAATAGATGCCAGAGGTTATTAATGACATGACAGAAATGTTTAGCAGAAAACAATATTTGATAAGCATGACTTAATCTGAGAAGACAAGTATTTTTCTGTACCATCTGTGAATTTTTCAGATGCCTCAGTACTGTCCAGATTTCTCCTCCTGTAAGTGTCAAATGTGGTAGCATTTCCTTTCCAGCCTTTGGCTGAAACCCGTGCAACTTTTTTACTCCTATGTGCATGCAAGTTTTTCACTTAGAAGATCTAAGTTTTTCAGTAGGATGACCTTCCTGGTCTTTAGAGCTTTGTCCACATAGCTGTCATTAGTTCCCCTCAATTTTTCTTTACTAGTTTTTCCATTGAGTTATGAATGAACTTTCATTCATTATATCTCATTTATTTAATTAATTATTTTTTTCATTACTTTACCCCGCTGACTTGGTCTGTATTTTCACTGCTAATCCAATAATCTCTTCTGGTTGTACCATTTGTTTCCAAATAAAGGTGACAGAAAGACGAAGGATGTACAATTCATCACTGAAAAACACTTTTTCTGTATTATACTGTACAGGAAAGGGATGACCTATATAACAGAACTTGGACAGTTTATATTAAAAAAATGTTTGACCTTTAGGATACTAACACTTATGACAATTTCAAGCTGTCAAATTAATCAATTGTTCTTTGTTGTCTATTGGATAAGGGGGGTTGGTTTCTCCTCAGCTCCTCTCATTCTGCCCGTGGCTTTATATTAGTCAACAGTTTTTTTCCTAATCCCATGGTATTCACATACCCTTGACACACACATCTGTGTTACTTTTGATTCTCTCAGCCTTTCTCAGAAGTAACAAAAATGACTTTTCTTGAAAGATGTTAATTCAACCCCCTGTTCAATTCCTGCCTGAATAAATAACTGTAACAAGCAGATGCAGATTTTTTTAATCTTTTGAATTCTTACAAGGACTGCCTTTGAGATGTAGTGATGCCAGTTTCTTGACTGCATAATTGTTTCTCTGTCTTCAGACACCTTCAGTAGCAAAATATATCATCCATAGAGAAATGCAAAACCTTCTTTGATATAACTATAAAGAGCTTTCATCTCTTTCAAGAGGAACAAAACACACGCTAACTCTTGTGACAAGATTTCCCTGTTTGAAGTTGATACACATAAGTAGAATTTTTTTTTCCTAGTGTCATGGAGAGAAACTAATCCCTGTGAAAAGATGGTTGTGTTTTCTATTGTAAATTGTGCTTTGACCATTGCAATTCATCTTCTGCTTTGCAAGAACTAAACTGACATTAGAGTTTGTAAGTTCTCATCTTATTTTGGGACAGGATTTATTTGGAAATTTAGAGAGAAAGATTTAAGGGCCCAGGCAATAGAGAAGAAAAAAAAATAAGAAAGAAAGAAACCCTACAGACAGATCTTCAAAGTATCATCTTTCTTCCTTTGTATCTTCCTAACCTGTCTGGTTGTTTGTCCTGATGATGCTGATGTGAACAGTGATAGATGTTAAGATTATTTGTGCAATTCTTACTGTTTCTAAGGAACAAGAAAAACCCATACACCATGTGAAAAATAAACCGAATTCCAGAGAGCTAATGAGATTTGGTAGGATTTACGTTAAAACACACACATTTCATATAATTTTTAAATACATACATATAAATTTCTGGAAATGTTAATATGAATATTTAGTTGGGTAAAAATCAGCATTGCTTCAGCTTAGGTTTTAATAGTAGCAGCCTTCCTGGAAATATTTCTCATCTTTTTACATTTCTGCATTGCAGGTCCAATTTAACTTTGTAATGTTTGATTGATTTCTTCGTTGCATTGTTTTCCTTAAAATGTTATTTCTAAAAGTAAATGAGTAATAAATTTAATACAAGAAATAATCATTTCAATTTATGTATCAGTCACTTATCATTAAGTATTCTTTCAAAAGGCATTTCATGTTTTTCCAAGCTGCAGAAATTTCATTCTTCTAAAGTTTATGCTGCTAAGCACAGATTATTTATATATGGAAGTGAAAATGCAATTAAAAAACAACAACAAGAACAATAATCCATTGAATCCAGTATGACAGTAAACATAGCAGTCCTAAAGCCAGGCAGCGTGCCTGAGTTCAAACTAGAGCTGTCAGATGGAAAAATTCCACAGAACACCAAGCCTGAAAAACCTTCTCCATTAGCAAGCCATCACCTCTGCACGTTTTATAGACGTATATATAAAATGAAGAATAGACCCCTGGAGGTGCTGCTTTGTTCTGTATCACTTGCTGTCCCACAGTCTTTAAATGGGAACCTACCAGCTTTAGAGGAAGATGATGAATTACTGCTGGCTCTTTAACAGTCGTGGGAAGGGATTATACAACAGGGAAATTAATCTGAAATCTTGGTGAAGCCAAGGCTTTACGCTCTAGCAATTAATATAATATTATTAAACAGCGCCTTTTGTTTGTACACCAGAAGAGGACTTGTTGCCCTCAGGTGTGTTCATGAATGAAGTAAAAGCGAGCAAGGGATGCAGACATCAATTTAATGTTTCTGCTCAGATGAACAGCTCCCTTGGGTCTCCTCTGTCTGATGTGTGCCAGTAATTGAATAGTGCTGGTCAGTGAGAGCACTTCATACCTGAGTTCCTGTGAAAATCTTAAACCATCCATTTCAGTTGACCTCATCAATTAACAAACAATTCTTCTCTTTTGTAGGATGTATGCGTGAAGGCTTATTTAGCTCTTCGACATCACACAAACCTGCTGATCATCCTGTTCTCCATGATGCTAATGACTGGAATGCCCCAATTAACCAGCAAAGAGGATATCGAATATATCCGGGATGCACTGACAGTAGGGAAAAGCGAAGAAGATGCCAAAAAGCATTTTCTTGATCAGATAGAGGTTTGCAGGGATAAGGGCTGGACTGTGCAATTTAACTGGTTTTTACATCTTGTGCTTGGAATCAAGCAAGGAGTAGAAAAGCATTCTGCTTAACATTTTATGTAAATTAGCTGTAGGTGTGAATAGGAAGTTAGCGAATCTACATGTTATTATTTATGCATTCCGAATAAATGAGCAGTCGAAACTGCCTTTACTTTGCTGGCAGCTTAAATGGATCTTCAAAAAGGCAAGGGCTTTTGCTTTGCTGCTCCAGAAGATCTTCCTGCAGTGAAGATCTTTTTATTTTTTCCTGAATGCCTAATGATGTTTCAAGTTGCTGGATTCTGTTACCTAGCTGCTTTGCTGATGTGGCCTGCTTTTTTTTTTTCTTTAGTAATAGTGAAGGAGGAGCTTGAGTAAGATGATAACCTGTAAACTCCAATAGAAATTTTCCGTGGTATTACCTTAATTGTTCATGAGGGTCAAGCCCTTCAAATGGGGAAAAAGAGTCAATTTAAAATACATTGAAATGCCTGTAGGAAATGTATTTCTTTCTCAGGATGGTTTACACTCAAGTGTTCTTCACCCACATCACTCCCCTTTGTCCCTTTCCTAACATTTTGTTCTTTTTGGATTTTTAATGTGTTGTCAGTAGGTAACAGCTTTGATTCTACTGTTAGAAGAAATTCCCTTACTGTTATTTTAGCCTGTGACATACACAGCTGAGCATGACTGTCGCTCCAGGAGAACTTCAGAGTTCCCTGGAAGCTCCTCAGGTTTGAACCTGAAATTTTGAAGGTTTATTTTTGGAAGTTTTTTTTACTGTATTTTTTTAATGGGGAAGGTCCGTATTATATTACAGATTATATTCTTACTGTAAATTTACTCAAATGCCACCTGTATAGTAAAAGCTTTATAGAAAAAGCAATGGTACTTCCTTACTCCTCAGAGAAAAGTCCTTACAGAAGAGTAATTGACATTTTACCAAATATTCAAGAAACCCAAAGTTATTTATTCTTTGGAGATATATTTTCAGGATATACCCATAAGGAATTTAAGTATAATCTTTGAAATTGTGTATATTTTGCTATTTATTTTTAAATTCTTGAAGAGACTATACTACTGAAAAGCTATTTATGAAAGAAAAAGAAACCTTATCTTTAATTTCAATATTTAAACTTTAAAGAGGAAAAAATGGGCAGTGTCAAGCAGAATTTTAACTTGTGTTCTGTAGGATACCTGCAAATCATGTGGTCTCCCTACAGTAAGAAAAAAAAATAGCATGAGTTAGTCTGTGACTTCAATTATTATAGTATACTTCCTCCTAATTGATTTTTACCAAAGAGAGAAGATGGCTTACAATATTGCTTTTTTGCACTTGTGCCTGTGTAATTTCTTCTTTCATAGTAGTTTTACATGGGTTTTACATTACATTTACATGATTAACTGAATTTTGTAATTCTGTTATCATTTGCTTCGATAATTTCACAGAACTTTTAAGATTTTAACTACTGCTGCCACTGTTACTACTGAGTGTATTCTGGAAGGATTTTTAATAAATGTACTGTAATTGGTGTCTCTGTCAAGAGACACAGGCAACCTCTTTTTGAAATATAGATATTTAGTTGGTTACTGTGCACAGCAATATTTTTGATGTATATGACAGACTCAGTTAAGGAAATCTAAAAAGTTAAAATGTAGAATATTTTGTTGTTCTATTATCATTCTCTACAAGATAGGCTTAAGAACGTACTAAAATATAAACTAAATGGTGAATATTGTCTGTAAAATCATATTTTTAGATTTGTATTTTGTAGATCTGAAATAAATTGACATGTTCTATTCATTTGATTTTCCTTCATGAATAAGCACTTTCCCCCCAAAATATCAGTAAATATTGTCACCCAGTCATTTCAAGACTGTGTAGTCTCAGTAAGAAAGCATATCCAAAGTTCCACTTAGAGGAATTATTTTAGTTCCATATTAATAACTTCAGAGAATATCAAATATCTTCAATTTTAAGAGTCTATAGTGTTAGAATTTCAATTACTATAATGGTAAAGTGTGAAAAGAATATTACCATTTTATAGCAGCACTTAATTCATTCCTGTTTTGTTCTTTAAAGAAAAATCTGAAGATTTTAGTAAGTTCCTGGTTTTAAAAGAACAGGTAAATCTACTGCTAAATTCAAATGCAACATGGTCAAGTAAATGCTAATCACAATTTCAAGGGAAAAGGCATTGCTAAATCAGCCTCCATATGCAGATAAAGGTCTACAAGAAACCTGCACCCAGAGGAAGACTGTTTAGTCGTACACTAAGCTTACACCAGTCAGTTTTATCAACAGTTTACAATGTGCTACACTGAATTAAGTACGGTATTTGTTACAGACATCTCAACCACCACTGTGCTGAAATAATTAGCAGGCTTCTTCATCTTGCCCAAGAAGCATGCAGCTGGGCTGCCAGGCAGCGGTGAGCAGTGTGTTGGGTGTTTGCCCAACTTCTGGGAGGTCAACGGTAGCTGCTCAGACTCTTTTTTTACCTACACAACGAGCTATTAGCCTGCTGCCACTTCGTTTTTAAGTAGCCATGCATTCATGTGGCTGATGATCTGTTGACTGTTACGTGCCTCTCTTAACCTACGCCCACAACAGACTGTTTTTTGGCCAAGGAGGTGGGGAAATAAAAGCAGAGATGTGTTTTGAGGCAGCCTGGCCTCAAGGTGGAATGGAATTGCTCTGCAAGTGAGGAGGTGGCTGGGGCATACTGAGGGCTGGGCACGAGGATGGGTCTTCACTTCCCTGGCCAGGTTCTGGGGCTGCTGGTAGTGGGATGCAGGGTGCAGTGCCCAGCTGTTGCCTTGTGCAGGGGTGGCTGAGCACCCAAGACTTTGGAAGGTGTTTTTTTTACGACAGCTGCAGCTGCCCGAGCAGGGAGTTGGACCACAATGTGCTGAGTTTGGGCCCAACGTCTTTCAACGCCTAAGCACGCTCTAAATAGACCAGCCCTCCAAAATAGCCTTTTCATAAGGGCTATAAAGCAGGAAATGTAAATTAATCACTAAACACGTTTTTCACAGGCTCTAGCACAGCATGCAGAGAGAGAAAATTACTAATTTTTCTGAGTAGGTTTCAATTATCATCCTTTCCTGCTGTTATCCCAAAGATTTTTTTTAATTATTTTTTAAAGTTATTTTTAAGGTCTTTTTTTGTTGTTGTTCTTTTAAGATGCGTTATATTTTTCCAGTAGCGTAAATTCACGTCATTGCCTCACCTAACAGTGGCAATTTGATTCTATTCTTAGAGGCAGTGCCTCAGACTCCGTTGTGACTTCACGTACGCTTTGGCTCCAGCAGGATCGTAAAGATGTGGGTTAGCAAGGAGTGTGTCTCCAAGGCTCCAGCCTAAATATATTCTGGGACAGGAAGGAAGAGAGGTTGTAAGGCTGAGGTGTACAATGCCACGATATTTAGATCTCCCTTGAATGCAATGGTTGCACTTGTTAGAGGTATTTAACCATTAGCAGAATATTTAGCCTTAATTAATACGTACTTAGCTGAGTTTCCTGTAAAATACATCTGATGATACAGAAATACAGGTAAGAACAACTGACTTGAGAAAAATACAAATGGGAATTACAACTTTTAGGGTATTTTTCATGATAAACCTTTATTACTATCTGCTCTGCAAATCCACGAGTAGTGCCATAGATTAAGTAGATTGCAAACTGTGCCAGTGAGTTTCTTACTCTATGTCATGTAGCCTTGAAAATAATACCTAAAGTGAAAATCCAAGGTACCAAAATGTCTAGAAGGTCTACTGAGCCTTTTGAATATCCCATTAACAGTGAAGTACCTGAAAAAAACAAACAAACAAACAAACAATCAAACAAACAAACAAAAAACAAAAAACAAAAAAACAAGAATCTTCTGGCTGCAAATTATACAGTAGGTTGGAAATAGCAACCCAGAAATCAACACAGAAATCTACAGGAAGAGGTTCAGCCACGCTCAACCCAGTCTGCATTTTGGAGGCAGAACTGGCCAAAAAAAGTCCTGATATGAAACTTTGTGGCAGGTTTACAGGAAGCAAAACTGATGCTAGAGAAAAGAAAGCAGCTTGCCTGCACTTATACCATTAAATAATAAAGACTAATCAAAAGATGCAAGCGATAGGGCTATAGCCATGTAATGTTCTTATATCGTCATTTCAGAGAGGAGCGGGGCATTGGCAACTGGTCCTAATACGATGCAGGAGGAGACAATCAGAAAAGCATGTTTTTTTCCTAGCTTTTGACAACAGTCAATTAAAAAAAAAAAAAAAAAAAAAAAAGCTTTGAAAGCAGCCTAGCACCAGTGAGTCTTTCACCCAGGAAGAGAAAGGTTGGTGTCCTGTCTGGTGATAATGAGCAGGTGGGCACTTGACAGGAGAACCTTGTCCCTGCCTGCCCCTGGGAACAGGGGTTTGTAATTTCAGAGCATGAAAGGTAGCGTTAGACAAGAGCCCTCCACAATACAGGTAGGCGGTGTTTAGAAAAAGGTGTACCATTACTCAGGTGATCTCCTGGGGATGCAAAAGAAGAGGCTGTCACTTTGGAAACAGCAGCAGCACCGTGCCAGAAACACAGTTAATTTTAGATAACAAAAGAGACCCGTGTATGGCAGAAGTGCTATATCTAGTAAGTACGAGTACATCCCACACTTTGTTGCAATCTCTGGCATTCAGCTTCACAAGTCAGTTCGCAAAGGCTGGTCGTGCTCTCCAGGCTGTAGTGTGTATGGCCAGAGTTTGCTGACACTCTGCATGAAGTGCATGAAGAAATAAATGGAAAAAGCAAACTGTATGTAGCAGCATTGCTGAAAAAGATAAAACATTGAGACACAAAAAGAAAGGAGGTAAAATCTGGTGTACTAAATGTGGGATAACCAGGCAAGATGCCTGAAAGGAGAGAGGAAAAGAAAACAGAAATGTGTTAATGGCCCATAGTGCAAAACAGTCTTAAAACTACAGCTCAGTCTTTGTACAAGAGCCTCCTTTGCCTCTGAATATATCTCCTTTTATCTAGACTAAGCTAATTACACCCAAAAAAGGCTACCAAGGCTACGACTGTTGGGTAACAGTCATAGAGAAATCTGGTGCTGCAATGCAGTTTCTTGACAAACTATCATTAACAATTCAAGATAGGGACCGAGCTGAATTTTGCTAAGAATATTTACTGTTAAATTACCTGAGATTTAAAATAATAAATTGTAAAGGAACAGTCAGTCTTGTGCCTCCACCCCAAATCAATGGGCAGGTGTCTGGGATTGGCATCGAGCTCATCGCATGGGGACGTTATTTCCCATTGTGATGGAAATGTATTTTTCCCTGAAGCATTTGAAGCTGGCCTCTGTCAGAGACAGGAGACCGGGCTGGACAGGTTCTGGCTGTGATGCAGGATGGCAGCTCTTCTGCTCTGCTGTCAAATGTCTCCGCAGAAGAGAATCTCGGCGAGATAAACAGATCTCTTCAGGAAGCGCTCTCCCTCCAGTCAAGGTATCTTTCATTTTGATGAGCTTCTCGACAGCATCACTGTTTCACAAGCCTCTTTCTTTCCCACAGAATATGATGTGTTTCCCAAACTTTACAAAACAGTAATTCTGACTGCCTGGAGAGAAAAATACCCAGAGAGCTCCGTAACTTTAAAGGGGTCTGAAACCGAAATGCTCCGGGCAGGGGCCCTGCAGGTCAGGACGATGCCAGTTCAGGGGCAGGCCGGTGTTCATTATGCCACAGCAGGCCTCATGTTCTGAGGAGGTGTTAATGAGCCAAATGTTCATTTCTCAGGGATCTTCTCTGGGCATCCGATACCATGAGGGCACACCGATGGAGGCTGAAGAGCGGTTTCCAACAGGACCGGAGAATTCAAAGTCCTGTGGGCTCTGGCACCAGCTTCGTGGGGAGTCGGTGGCCATTGGGTGCGGCTGCACCTTCCCAGGCCCTCAGGAACCCTGTGGCAGCAACCCTGGCAAAAAGCTGGGCAAAACAGGGTAAAAGGGGGTTTAGAAGTCATTAAGTAGATGGGCTTCAAGTGCCAGGATAAGCTGTGTGCTCTAAGTCTTTGAGGTAAGGGTGTGCTGCACCAAAGGCCAGACCGAAGCCATTTTATGACATTCTGCACCAGGCACTCAGCTTTTCCCAAACAAAAAGCAGGCTGCTGAGCCTTGAGTGACACCATGCACACCCCTCGAGGGCTCCCAGCCCACCACCAGCAGAGTCCAAACCAATTCCCTTGTCAGAGAAGGTACATTACTGAAAGGACCGCTTCACGGGATCCATACAGCCATAGTTAGTTAACTGAACGTTAGTTAAATGTCCCTCTGAGGGACTTGCAGAATGCATCTCTTGGAAGACTTGTTTCCTAAAGTCTCATTTATTCCTGCTGTTCTCCTTTTCTTATTCTCCCTCTGCTTTTTTCTATAAATGCTACCATGAGCACTTCAGAGACCAGTGTGCACTCAAAGATCCTTATTTATCCTTATATAAAAGCTTGTTTAGTTTACCCTGTCCTCTGGAGATCTGTATTCCCACAAGCCATCTAAACACAGTCAACAATGTATAGCATTAGGATTTAAAAAAAAAAGAGAAAGAGACACTGTTTTCACAGAGTTGTTAGCACCAGAAGAAAAGAACCATCTGTCTTCAAGGGGGCTCAATCCCAAGCCCTGCACCCCAAACTCAAGAGGGCCATGGGTTAGTGGGTGACATTGGTGATAGGGGGGTGGTTGGACCAGATGATCTTGAAGGTCTTTCCCAACCCTAATGATTCTATGATTCTATGATTTAAAAAAAAAAAAAAAAAAAAACTAACGCATCAATATATTTTTAGTGCCTTGTCTTTTTTAACTCCCTTCTACTCCTCCATCCCTGTGTGCATCTCCAAATATTTTCCTCTGAAAAGCCGGCCCTGGATGCGCACAGAGATGCAAGCATCCTACAGCCCTACAGCCCTCCAAGAAGCCAGCCACCAACTGTTCCCCACTCTCTTAGTTCTCTGTTGGACTGCTTTCCCACCTGACCCCCTATTCCTTTTCTATACCAGGCCTACAAAATGCAACCAAAAAAAAAAAAAAAAGAAAAAAAAAAAGTGAACATGCAAGAAAAATAGTGTGCTATTCTGCTACCTCATGTGTCTCAATAAAGATTTGCATGAGCTGCGAAGATCTATGTGTGGAGGAATATTTTTATGGAATTAGCCACCCACATAAATGCTGGGAAAAACCCAACCTAGGCAGAGTGGTCTTTAGTTTACTGCAAAACTTTCCCTTTCACAAAGAAAAGGTCTTTTTTCACAAAGCAGTCCTTAGTACTTATATTATCAGGATTATCCAATGAGAATAAATGCACTTTATAAAATATGAACTTGGTTTGTTTGTTTTATCAGTGGATAAAGCCATAATGTGAATGGTTATTCCCTGCTGCAGCTCAGGATCTTCGCCCCAATTCTCAGCTCTTGTTGCTTTTCCTTGGAGCTCTAAAACTAAAACCAGAGTACACTGACCACTTTTAGCAGCCAGGAAATGCACCACGGAATGATAGCGAGAGAACCAAATGCCAAAAGTGCAGGTAGCTGCAGATACCAGCAACACCTGCTGGTATCTGCACTGGGACAAACTTGCTAAAAATTCTCCTGACAGTGAATCCCTTCCAAAAAGGAACCTGACAGCAAAAGAAACCAGGAAAAGATGTCTCTGTACGCTTCAGGGTGCAAAGCACTGGAAGACCCAGCATAATGTTCTGTATTCTCCCTCCTGAGTACTGGTATCAACAGGCTCAGGGTGGAGAGGGAACTTTGTAATAAATATTTTTATTTCATATTTGACTGGAAAAGTGGCATCGTAATGCAGCTAGTGCGGTAGTAACAGAAATAAACCAAGATAACAAGAGGGACATGGCAACAAACAAAAAAAGTTCTTTTCTAGGATGACTAAGGCTTGAAGTGATAGTGTGGGACCACCACAGTGTAGTTATCCTAACATGTGTGAATCTACCCAAAACTAGCCAGTCTAGCTAGTGGCATCACTGACTGGACCTGCTGAGAAGTGATTTATCTACCTTCAGCACCGCTTGCAGGCCAGACTTCAGAGAGATCCCTTTTGTACATCATCTTCACAAGAAAGAGGCCAATAACGAGGTTCATAGAAAAGGCTTTACCATAATCACAATACCCTAATTTGCAACAGCATCAAAGTTAAAGCACACAAAATACCCATCAGTGCTATTTACGAGATCAAGAGAATAAAACCTGAGACTGAATCACAGGAAAGCAATTAAAAATAATTAAATCTCAAAAAGAAATGGAAACCATGCTACAGATGGGAACTGCCTGCCAGGATTTGTTTAAATACAGCAAATAACATGTAGTTTACAGCAAGACCTCCCAAAAAACTTAATGGATACCACAACTCCTGGAACAATTAAAGCAACACTAGAAGTAGACAACTTGCTGGCCTCAGTTAGGACAGCAGTGCTATGGGGAGAAGCTTCATGGGAGCAGACTAGGGCACAAATGTCCATATCACAACATTTCTGCTCCAGCAGGAAAAGATGTATCTGTAGATGTCCAAAATTTCACAAATACATAAAGGGTATGGTTTAAAAAAATAAATAAATAGAGGTATGGCATTAAAATCAATATAAGTCCATAAGGAAAAATATATCTATTTTTTTTAAGAAGGCTGAAAAAGAATGACATCTGGAGAGACGCAAACAGATAATTCCCCCAAACTTTTCAGTGTCTACCGGAAATAAAAGGAGATCAACGAGACAATGAATCCCTTATGACAATCAGTCCTTTAGGGGAATTTAGGAGATCTGTTTAACTTACAGAACAACCCAGTTTTCTTGGCTACCAAAGACTTTTGGGAAGAAGAAACAAAGCTGCCTCTAGAGTATGGATTACAGAAATGGAGAACATCGTCATTGCAACTCAAATACCTCAATAGTACTGAAAAAAAATACTCAGGAGACCTCTTGGAATGGTACACATAGGGAAAGATGGGCCATGTTCTTCCCCAGCAAGAATGATCAAAAATAGTTAGAGATCGTTTCCCTCATTCAAAATACCAGAAGCTGGAACCCAAGGAGCCTGATGATGATGCCCAATGCATCCAACAGAGCATAGCAGGAGTTGGCGGCTGCTCTTTCTTAACTCCGAGGAAACCATTACCCGCTGATAGCTGATTATTACAGCAATTTTTCAAACTCAGTCACACAACATGGGAGCCAGCAATAAAGCAAATCAGGCTGTGACAGAATCCCTCAAAGCTCCCAGGTTGTGAGGGGGAGAGGTGTACAACACGAGAACCTTCGGTCTTAAATAGATGTTCACGTCCATGTATCCCATTTAGTCTCTACAATTTGCTCAGAGCAAAATGTTTCTTGTTAATTGGCTGTGTGCTTTTTCCTAGATTCTGTGGTTAACAAAGCCTTGAGCTTAGGAAGCTCAATGGGAGTAGCAAGGCCCATGGAAGAGTCCAGCCCATGCACACATACTGCATTTGGCACCACTCAAGCCCGGGCTGCCTGACTGAGAAACCAACTTGCAAAATGCTTCTCTAACACCTCTACCAACACCTAAAACTAACACACGGTGGCTTGCTGAACTGAATGTAAGTGCAAAAAAATAAAAGGAAGGTGCTATTTGTCACTAGTCAGGACCTAGTCTGGGAATCCATCCCTGCTCAGTGGTTTTGTTGATTAAAAAGGCCTTAAAGAAGGGACAGCTGGCAGAGGAGATGCAACAGGACAAGTTCTTACTACAATCTGCCTTCAGACCAAACATCAGCAAGGCCTTGAGAGATGAGAGTTGGGCTGACTGTTCCTTACCATAACTTAGTTTCTTGGCTGTTTTGCCCAAATGAAAGCATTCTTTCAATATTTCTTAAGTCTGCAAGGAAAACAGCACAACTATTCCTATAAAGGTAGGAGCATGCATCACTCCTGAGTGCCTACTCTCCAACAATTGGTTTGCAGCTCGCACTATTCTCTACACTACTTTATTCATGGAAGAAAGACTCTTGGATGAAGCAAGTATCTCTCTGGCAGATGACTTGGAGAATGTGCATACCCCCAAGCCATTATGTGGCAGTGTTTGCTAGATTAGGAGTTTGCAATGAATTTATTTAAGGCAACACTACAAACATCTGAGGGGATTTGTACAGGATGGATATTTCAGACATGCACAAGCAGCTCTCCATACTGTTCTTGGCCCAGTGGACAGAAAGCTGAGAAAGATACAAACACAGTCAATCAGCTACTAATCAAAGCAAATGAAGATTGTCAAGACCTTCCCTCAGTTTACTAAACTGCTGAAAATAAGCAAAAGCTGTGAGTTATTTCTGATGCCAAGAGTTATTAATCAACATTTGTTCACTGGGAGAGGAGCTAGAAATTGTACTGTAACAAAAAGTGTCAAATCACTGAAAACTTCCACAAGAAACGTCAGTGATGACCTGTCTTTGCAGTAATTAAATCAGCAGGCCAACCTAATTTTTGTATACAGGGAATGGACACGCAGAGATAACAGCAGAGTCCGTGCTCTTATTTGTGCAAGATGCTGCCAGGAATGCTGAAACAGCAAATGCAGAGAACATGCGTGCAATGTTAGCAAGTCCCAGGAACCTCCTGCTTAGTATATAGAAGAGAAAATACCAATAGAGCTAACCCAAGCACAGCTGAGTTTTCATGCTTTGCTGTAGCTACAAGACCCAAAAACTATGCTTGTTTCAGATGAAAGAAGATTTATTATGGTACTTCTTGATAATACTTTAAAAAATACCTCCAAAATTCCTTTGTGTATGAGAATATGTGGCAAGACACAAGCAAGTATCCTGACGTATGGATTTTTAAAGCAAGGAAGAAAAAAGTAGAGCCCTCCTTAATATTTTTTTTTCATGTGACTTGAGCTGTTGCTGAGCAGAGTGCATTTGAAAAGTTTTGTTAATAAAAGGACTGTTTAGTTTAGTTCATCCCATATGGATCTCCATTCCTTCACACAGCTTAAACAAAGACAATAAAATCATGTTTACATTGGGATATTTGCTTCTTTTTCTCCTCAAGAGGTAATTTCTTTCATACTTCTGCTAAACACTGTTATATGTGCAAAGCTTAAGTACAGATTAAATTTCCAGCTGAAAATGTAACTTAAATGCAAACAGTACGTATCCAGGACTGAAGCAATCACTGAGAACAGTACGAATGTTCCTCTCAGTGTGGTGATCATTCCCACAGGAATGTTTTCTGGAAGAAAGCACATTGGATGCTCTGCTTGAATACTGGATGTCCCTGTGGCCAATTCTGGGTGGGAATTAAATAAATAAGATAAGCCCATGGTACCTCTTCACTTCTCTGAGAGGTTCCTGGTGTTGCTTTTTCATAAGGGGAAAGAACAGTGAGCATCAGGGCTTACATTGCCTTCGATATCAGGAGCTTTTCGAGTGGTACGTAGGATACATGCCCATGGCAGATGACAGGCAAAGAGGGTTTAGATAAGGAAAATTGTTGCTGCACTCTGGATCTCTGCTCACAGCACATCTGGAAGCAGACATGCTTTAGGTAGCCAGAGAGCCACGTGCTACCAGAGTAGCAGGGAAGGAGGAAGCTACAGCCGGATCTCAACAGAAAAATGAGAGCAAAGTTTTGGGTGCCAAGCTGTATATCAAAATAGCCCGCTTCATAGGAATCCCAGCAATACAAAATTGGAATGATCTCTAGTTGTTGCTGCAGCCTGGGCTTGGGAGCAAGATGTACCGTACCCAAAGAAAACGGGAACAACAAAACTCAGATCTGGAAATTCAAAGCCCATTTCAACCATGTCTTCTTCAGCTCTTGGAAAACAGCCTCAGTAAATCTCTCGTTGCATCATCATGACAATTTTCCCAGCTTGTTGGCTAAACAGGACCAGTACTAAATATAGGCCTGGTTGGCCTGCCAGCAGGAGCTTGCCAAACATGAAGGAGAGCAATTTGTCCTTCCTGAGAAGACACATGCCATCGTCAGGCATATGGTACCAAGCCAGAAACAATTCACCCAGAATGGCAAACTGCCCGCTACCTGCCTCAGCCTGCTCTATTCCCACACTGCCATGTTATCGTACCTATAACACAGAGAATAATCAGGAAATCTCAGATTTTTTTCCAGATAAGCATCATTCCTCCAAGAGAACTCATTGAAATGCAAAGTTAAAGAGAAATTTCTTAACACTTCATTTTAAAAAACATAGAGTAATCTGGTAAATTTTCACACCACGTTTAAGGTCCTAAACCCACAAATAAGAAGCTCCATCGCCAGTTACTTCTAACATATAAATTGGGATGCACTAACGTCTGTGACAAACAGATTGTCACAGCTGTCAGAGTGGGTCACAGAAAAATGAGCAGTATTTAAGAAGGAATTGGCTTCTACAAAGAACAGGCCTTCTAATAAATAACAAACTGTGGAAGACCCACTTAATGTAATGTGAAGGCTTACTTTGCTCAGGAAATGAGCTAATCACAGGAAAAGAAGCAACTTCTTCATGGATCCATGAGAAGATCATGGATTATATCCCCCCAAACTGAGCCAGACCAATCTAGTTACTAGTAGCTCAGGCATCAACAAGTTCCAAGAACAAACTTTAAAATGACACAAAAGTATGAGATATCCATGATTTTTTCAAGACGCTTGATCTTTCCCCCAGATAATTAATAAATTGTGGTCTTGCACAGTTTACAAAACAATTCTGAGAAATAAAATGTTAGACTTTGATCCAACAGCAAAAGCAGGTCAGACACAGAGACCCATGTGCACACATCTACTTACAACATCAAGATCTAGAAAAATAGAGGAAAGCACTGAGATCTGGAGAAGGTAATTACTTTGTAATTCCAAACACAGCAAATACTTTTGGAGATAATCAGAACTAAGGAAAGAAGTAGCATTGACTAAAGATGGGTCTCTAGACACATAAAGGGAAGACTCTGTATAGTTTATTATATAAGGAACAATAACAACTATGTTCAAAGAGACATTTATTTATTTTTTTCTCCCAGTGGAAAAGATAGAGGAGAAAGAGAATCAATTGCGTTGTAACAATAGAAAGGATTTCTGTATTGCCCATTAATTTCTCCATGAGAGAACCACCAAGATGTCCTAATGAAGGAATTTTGTGCTGGAGAAATTTTCCATTTCTAACCTTCAGCTAGGGAGTAACTTCCACAAACTACAGATAAGAAGGAAATTATGAAGTTACATAAGTATTCATGAGATCGTTATCTCTCAGAGGGAAATTCAGAAATGTCACAAAAGGAGCAAAGGGCGATGGGACCAGCAATTCAAAAGATTAGGTGCCCTTTCAGAAGCTGAGAACTACACATTGCTACTGCATTAACTGTGATGTTTTGAAGGATTCAGATTTAGGGATCTTCTCCTCTTGAAAATGCATTTTGATACAAATGGCTTTGAAGCTGGTCATGTGTGGCAGAGTCCTCATGCAGGATCTGGGCATGCCATCTGGACAGTCCTTGAGTCCTGGAAGTGGGTCTGCCTCTTCTAGCAAACCTAAATTGAAAATCAGCACAGAGATGTTCAGCATCAGAGTTGGTGGGGCTCCAGGTTAGACAGGTCTGGAGGCAAAAAATGTTGAGGGATATTTTTTCCTTCACTTGGATCACTGAAAGAAGAGAGGGTTCTGCAGCTTATTTCAATATTCTTTAATCACTGTTGAGCTGTGAGTAATGTTCCTCTTTAAAACCTTCTTGACACGTACCCTGGTCCTTAGCTGAGTACTCTTTGTCTGGAAAGCAGCTATTAGGCACTTACCCTTATCTCAGGAGTCAGACAGTTGGCATGGTTCTGTCCTGATGTGTTCATTCTCTCTGGGTTTCATATGTACAAGCTGGATTGCTTGGAATAAAAGTAGGTTTTCTGTCCTGTGTCAGGACCCCTCTTTGCAATAGAAATAAAGACATTTCTGCCACATAATACATTCCTGCCATGTAGTACATTTTTTCAAGGATAAGGTCATCTTACTGTGCCAAGGAAACTCTTTTTAAGGTCACAGAATGAAGTCATTCCAAAAATCCACTGATTTTTATTTATGTTAACGCATAGCTTTCAAGCTTTCTGTCTAGCCTAAAGCATTGTTAATATTGACATGAATACAATTTTGGCTTCAAAACCCTTCTGCAGTCACTGTAGCTCATCTATATTAAATATAAAAACAAAAGAAAAAAACAACAATTTTTTAAGACAACATTGCAGTCTAAGCACTTAGCAGGATGTTCTCATCTGTTTTCAAAACATATCCAGTGGTTTTCAGACGTGGTCACTTCTCTAAAAATCACAGATTTTTACACTCCCGCTTGCCCTGTTCCAGCAGAATGATTAAGCTTTTCCATGTTTGAGCTGTTACCATTTTAGTCGTGGAACTCAGCCTCATTTTGCAATTGCTGTTGGGTGACTAATTTCTCCTCACCCTAGTAGTCCCATTGAGTTTCCATTTGAGCAAGAACTTGCAAGATCAGGACCTTTCACCCTCAGCACCGCCTCTTTTTGGGAGTGTAACTATTTTTATTCTCCAGCTTCCAGGCATAAGAATGTTGACATCTGAACTGAAGTATGCCAATGGTTGGGACACAAAAAGAAAACTAAAGCCATCAATTAAAATATGTCAAATTTTTTTGTAGAAGTCTTTTTCAAGACATCACCCTTCTAAACAAAGATTTGTTTATACAACAGAATAATTTTTAAAATGTTTATATGTTCTAAAGGTTAAAATAGCAAATGCTGCACTTTTAAAATGAAACAATGTTTAATGCTTTACTAAATCATGGATATTTAATAACAGTAGGTATTTATCTGCATCTGGAAGGAACAAGAAAAAAATAGTAGAGACTCACAGAGAAGAGTCTCATTTCTGGAAGTGCACACCAGATTTGCAGATGGGCCTGGTCTGGACCACCTAGGACAGGTAAGGAGAGCGGTACAATCCCAGATCCTTCCCTCCCACCTGCAGCTGCAGTCATGACCGGGCTTCTCCAGGTATCCTAATCCATGGAAAACTGATTCCTTGGAGAGGCCCATAAAACCAGGCTAGCACTTTCTGGATTAAGGAAAAGATCTCAGCCTGGTATCATATTGGGAGCCAGCCAAGGCAGCAGTGTGGGCACTGCTCACACACTGAGAATCTTTCTGTCCCCTCATTATCCCACTCTATAATAAGGATAAGACCGGCTGGACCTTGCTGCCAGATCCCACAGGACAATCTGGCAGACTAATGGTGGTAAAACAGGATATCTACTGACTCCATCTCCTTCCTATACAGGGAGCCAGGTTCTGTTTTGAAGTCCCTGTTGGTGATTCCACCCCAGTGGCCTCTCCTTTAGAGGGGGTCTGCCACGAGACATTTGGACCTTCTGAACACTTACACTTAGGAGAAGGAGATGATATGATTTTGAGAAGCATGCTGAGCCAAGAGGACTTTGGAAGCTGTGCTGTCTGCCAAGACCCATTTCCCGCTCAGAGGTCCTGAGGTGATTGCTCATGACAGTCTATAAAACCTGTGTGAAAATAAGCCTCAACTCATTTTCAAAGCCAGATCTCTTATAGGCACCATAGTTTGAAGTGTTTAGAGCCCACATCTTAGAAATACCTGACAGGCCAGAGACATTACCAGGGACAAGCATACAAGCCCTTGAGGCTCTTGGTTACACTGTGGGTGGGTTTTATTGTTTTGTTTTGTTTTTGTTTTGTTTTGTTTTGTTTTTGTTTAATTTTGTTTCGTTTTGTTTTCCTTCTTTTTGTTCTTTTGGGAGGAAGGAAGACTGCTGCAGTATGTACCTAATGCAAATTTTCTTTGTCAAATAGACTCAGTAGACAGTTTTTGAAAACAATCATTTTGGAGGCTGACCTGGAAGGACGGGAGCATACTTTCTTCAGTGGGAGTTCTTGGTTATTCAGGGAAAGATGCTTTTGGCACAATTATTTCTGTGGATGGTCCTGGCCGTCTCCTCCCTGAGGCTCCTCTTGATGTTGCCAGCTTGAGAGTCTCCACTTCTGTGCCAGTTCATGGAGATCTGGCTCCACACTGGTGCCAGATTTTACAATATTTCTCCTCCTTCCTTCATAAGTTTATCTTCCTGTCAGACCCAGCTGCTTGTGGTCCAAGTCCCTAAGGGACAGAGAGGCTGTGCCATAACCTAGATGGATGATGGAGAAATCCACAGGGCAAGACTCCTCTGGATCCTGGCTCCTTGCTGTATGTGTTGTGGGGGGTAAGTGTCCTCAAGCAATCAGACAGGCCAAAGCTCTGGGAACAAGCTCATATTTGAGATACAATATATAAATTGAGGCAGGCAAAAGAAGTAGAGAAGACTACTAACCTGCATATCTGGCCTTGAGACCACATTTCTTCCTTTTCCTATTTCTTTGAAGGTTCTTCTGGATAATGCTGTAAGAAAAGAGGACATTTATGGAGGACATCATGGTGCAGGTGCTGTGGGGCTCACCCTGCAGATGAATCAGGGCTGGGGCCAGTGATATCTTTTGCATGGCATGGTGCAAGAGAGCTTGGAAGAAATCTTCTGCAGTGATGGCCCATTTATATGCTGTCTGGACATGCCTAGGGCACTGCAGAAAGGACTGAACTGGGACTGCAATTGTGTGTTTGAACAGAAGACATTGACCAGGCTCTGTGGTAATGACATAACAGCATGGGTTGTATGGCTGTAAGGGCATTGTCAGATGGATTTTAACACACAAAGAAACCCTTAAGGTAAATGAGAAAAAAAAAAAAAAAAAAAAAAAAAAAAAAAAAAAAAAAAGACCATCAAGTGAAAGTGATCTTAGGGCAGAAAATGATGCTGACCTGAAAAGCACCATGTAGACTTGAGTGGATATGCTGACTAAGAACCATGTCCTTATTTCGTTAAATTGTCCTTTTGGGGCAGGTTCCACAGCCAAATCCGCTCTCTTGTACAACAAATTCATTATCAGCTTTAACCTCTCCATAGCTCCTTATGCAACTGCTGTGTTGTAAATCAGTCTGAAGCCTGACGTGCTTTGGCTAGCCTCAGCTCGTGGATGGTTCCTACGGATTAATCTGCTGCGAATTTGGGCAGCCTCCAAATAGCCCTGCAATGTAGGCCCAGAGAGAGGGATTTCAGCAAAACGTGACCATCACCCCAACAACCGCTGGGGTCTGTTACACTCAGCCGAATCTGAACAAAGCCAAAATTCTGCCCCATCGGCTCCCAACGGAGCTACGTGCACACAGCCTTTAGGTGGAGTGAGCACGAATAATGACAGACCCTGAAAAAGGAAGAAGAACCAACTGTTACTGTCAGGGTGGGACTTTGGTTAACTCACGTGGTTGACCTTTCAGCTCCACATATGTAACCGTTGTCCTCAGCAAATGGGTTCAGCATGAGCAAGGATTACTTACACGATCAAACATGAAAAAGTGCTCTTGCAAACAGGCTTGAATCTGAAAAAAAAGCACACTTGGATATAGAGGGGGCATTGGGAAATCACGTTCTGGCAACTGCACAAAGTGTGTGCATTTCCCATAGAATTGAACAAAAATAGATCGTGTCGAAAACAACGATAAAAAACTCATGGGAATGCATGTCTGGCACTGTTTGTATTCCACTCCTGGGGCTAAAGCTGGAGTATTGAAAGGGTGGTGCAATTATGAATTTTACTTAAAAATGTAAATATTTCTGTTTCTTATAAAAGTATCAAAAATAATCCCATCCCTTTTTTTGATGATCCATAAGTCTACACTGAATAGCAAGTTTTAACTTACTGCAAGTCAACTAAGCTAAAATACCTACATTTGTAGAGTGATTAATATGATGGGGTCTCTAGGTTCTGCCAAAATAGAAATAGTATTGTCATATACAGGCATCTATGTATGTATATGCCTGTATTTTTTCATATGTGCACATGCATACACTCATATGACAGAGACATAGAGAAAGGCAGTCCTTTTGTTCCAGGATCTGTAAAGGTCATTACATTTGGATTATTTTTTAATCAAATACACATTTACCAGTTCTTATAAACAAACCATCCTGAGACAAACTGGAGACTTGGCACTCCAGTGCACAGCTCTAAGTGTCCACATTTGTCCTTTAAGATGTGCTGTTTTGAATTAAGGTTTTTCTCTCAAATGTGGTATTTCCAACTGCATGCCTTCCTTCACAGACTCAGAAGTACCTGAACTTCTGTGGTCTGATGTCCACTAATGCCCGATAGCATGTCTGTCATACAGCCTTGTGTGTCCACCTACCCAATTCAAGCTCAGTGTAGATGTGTAGAGACACATAAATGGAGAAAGAAACACATCCTTGCTGGGGGAAGAACGAAACCATTCTTAGTTTTCACAGGATGAATGCTTTCAGGAATATTGCCACTGCATTAAGGTTCAAAATCAGGAAAACAATTCAGCTGGTGTTTATATGTCCTGTTGCACTGATACTTACGCAGATGCTTTATTCTTCCTGCCAAGAATAAATACTAAATTATTCAAGAAAATAATAAATAGCAATTAAATCTATCAGGAAAAAAAAAAATATTAAAACAAATACAAACAAACAAAAACACACACCCCAAAAAACAAAACCCACATTTAATGCTTACTAAAAAGGTTGCCTCTTCCCTAGAGGACAACATCACTTAGAATCACAGACTGCATCTCTGAATCCCTCCTTTCAGAAGTTAGGTCCCAATAAATGTATAATAGACTTTTTTTTTGGAGGAAATCTGGCAGTTATTGAGCAATGCAAAGCATGGAATTGTAGGGTTCTTTCTTTTTCCATCCAACAACCATTTCTACTCCTTTGGACCTTGTTTTTACCACACAGCAGATGATCTGAAGATTTCAGAGCTAAACTCGGTGCAAGTAAAAGGAGAAAAAGCTTTGTAGCAAGAAGGTTCATTTTTTTCACAAATCATTAGATTCCCCAGCTCCCTCAAGGAAAGTGAAAAGCAAAATTACCCATTCAGGACAGCTCTTTTGGATTTAAAAAATACCAAAGCATCCATAGTGGTGACTGTAGGTTTTTAAAATTATATTCATACCATGAATTTCTATTACTTCATCTTTCATAAGAGCTAAGAAATACTGCACCATTTTAGGATATTTGTGTTTCATTTCACCTCAGAGACATCAATAATTTGCTGTGTGGTACAGCAGCTCCTGTGTCATATCTTGTATCAATTACTGCACCATTTTTATTTGCATTATGAGTGGAAGAGCTTTTTACACTGAATTTTTAAAACTACAGACATAATCTTCACTGAATTATTGGTTACTTCAAGTATTCCTCTAGAGACAGTAAACAGATTTACTTTCCAAGAGAAGATGTTGAACCATTTCTGATAAATGAGACCCGTACTATTCTTTACCTTAAAGGGGCTAGAAGGAACCACTAGACTATCTAAACTGTGTTCATATGTTCAAAATAGCCTTCGTCACTCAGATCATCTTGTATAAGCCTCTTCTACTGAGCAGAAGAGCATTTTTCTGGATAAAGTCTGTTATCCAAGCAGGAATACAGAGCTGCCATCAAGGGACAAAGAGTGTACCACTTCTCTTCTACCTTGGGTTCCAACTGTTTAATCTTTGCTGTTAAATATGCACGACTCATTGACTCTGGTTGGAAGGCTATCCTTCAACTTCAAACTGTTGTTTCCTGGTTGTCTTTCTTGGCTACTTTAAAAAACCTTCCGTACCTTGTGTTTTCCTCTTCTGGAGGCATTTATAATGAAGTGAAATTTCAGTCTTCCTTTTGATAATAATAACAAACTCTCCCAGTCTTTTCACCTTAAGGCATTTTCTTCAGCTTATGAATAATTCTGATGTCTCTTTTCTGCACAGATCCTGTTTCTCAATATTCATTTGAACATATGAACACCAAAACTATAGGCTGTACACTTGTACATTGGTACTAGTCTCAATAGTTTCACAAAGAGAAAATCCCCCCTTCCTATTTACTGTCTCCCTCCTGAAACACCCAAGAAATTCCTCATCTCATTTCGCTACAGATTTATACTAGGCGTTCAAGTTGAGCTGTTTTCTCCATTTGGATCCGTAAACCCTTTCAGAAGCACTGCTCTCCAAGATAAAGTCCTCCCATTCTGCAGAAACATCTTGCGCTCTTTGTTCTCAAGTCAATGACTTAATATGTAGCTGAATAAAGAAAGTTCATTTAAATGGACAAGAGATCCAGACTGCTCTGCACCTGCCTGAGCTCACTGATATCACCATTCAAATGGGTATTGTGTCACCTGGAAATTATACCAGCAACATTTGTATTTACTTCCAAGTGAATGTGGGAGATGTTGAATAGAAACAGCCTACTGTCAGTTCCTGGGGAACATCTCCATTTGATGACTTTCTGTTGTCAGCTAGTTTGAGTGATGTCTCTGTTAGCCATTTAACAGGTTGTGTTGACAATGTAGAATGCCATTTTTGTGAACAGAGTAGGACACCGTATGAGCATAAGATACTTAAACAGCTTGTCTGCTACATGTATGCTGTCATTTTATCTCATGACTTTTAAAACAAGAAGGTTTGCTTTTAATGGCAAATTCAGCACTTGCTATACTGACTAAAAGTTCTGCTCATTTTTTGTGAAATTACAGGTGATTGTTAGTGCCCAAAGTGAGGTACATAAAATGATGGATTTTATAAGAGAGAATATTCAGCCATGGATACATACCAGGGATCACAAAACCAGAGATTTAAAAGAAAATCAACAGCCATTCATTCACTGAATAAATAACCATTGTATGCAGCATTCACAATAAGTCATGAAGCTCATAGTTCCTGGAAAGCCAGATTTTGGGTTAAAAAAGGGCTAGGGTGAGTGGAAAAGTAAGAGACATGAGGTCAGAAAATCTGATATTCTGCAATTCTTGTGACCTGATTATCACAGTAAATAAGGATGGTTGAAGACTGTTTCATGGCAAGTGTAAGCCAAACTAAATTTGAATTGCTGATAAAAGGATGGTCTGATACTCCTCCTACTGCTCTTTTGTCAGCATGATGATTCAGATCTGTCAGGTGTCTAATTTGATTGACCACATACAAGTGCTGAAAGATGATACAAGCGAGAGGACAGAAAACCACGCTCAAGGGTTAGCAGGGGTGCCATTTTGGGGTAAAACCCTTTGAACCTTTGGTCACATTAAGCTGATAAGGAATTGCTGCTGAAAATGGCAGGGGCTATTTCATTTACTTCACTGTTATTCTGTTTTCTGAGGTGGATTCCTTCCACCCCACATTTTTAATTTGGCTTTTCTGCCAGATCATGGAAAACCCTCATTGACGTAAGTAAGAATTTGGCTTGAGTATGCAAATGGCTACTTGGTCCTTTGTGTTCTCGATAAACTTAGGCACAGGAAGAGTTACATGTTTCAAATCCACAGAACAATAAGAACAGGCAGAACAAAACATACGAGAAGGAGAACAGAAGAATCCAGCAAAAGAGTTGTAAATTTAAGTTGTAAATTTAAATTTGATTGATGAATTACAGGTACTAGTTTTTTATGTTGTTGATAGAACTGAACATTCTTCTGACAAATGGATTTGGTTTTGGTAATGCCTTTGGTAGAATAATAATAGTGATATATCATTCTAATCAGAAAAACAGAAAAACAGGAAACTATGAACCTGCACAGCTGCATGTTTGTTTTTGCTGAAAGAATCCATGGCTGAGTGATTACCATTAAAATCTGCTAATAAGAACATTCTGTAAGTAAGATTTGCCCAGTAAGCCAGCGTGAGCTGGTTTGTAAACAGAGAAGAAGAAGAAAAGGAAAAAAAAAAAAAAGTAAATATATCTGTGACATTTTAAAGCCATTTGTGAAGATCAGAAATTGATGTGTGATTGTTGTTACAAACTGTGGTTGTTCAAAACTTACAAACCAGCTATTGCAAGATCAAGAGCCTGCAAAGGCATATAGATAAAGAGATTTGGAAGCAAACAGAAAACATGAAGGCATTCAAGTTGTTTGTCAGCAGCAGCTTTTAATCATGCAGAATGCGAAGTTTGTTTGCATTTAAAATTTTAAAAGTCGGGACAAAAGGATTAGCACAAAGCAAAAATCTTAATAAAAAAATATATCAGGAAATGCACCCAATTTCTCCAGTAATTTCTACCCTGATTTTTGCAGTACCATACAAACTCTCTTTCCATTGAGAACTACCACGGGGAGCTGTTAGGTTGCCATCACAGGGCAGAGACTACTATGGGTGAAGAGGTCGGGGTCTCTTATTTCTGGGCTAGCTGTGCAGCTGATCCAACCAGAAAACGATAGTCTTTCTTACCTTCAAGAAGGTGACAAAGTGGGTTTCTTTAAAAGCCTGTTCTCCAGTAGTGTGCTTACTTTTCCCTCTAGAGAAAATCATGTCTGACCTGTATGGGGCATGTTCTGTGTGTATTGCATTGCAGGGCTTAGCCAGGGTTAATCAGAAGACGGGTACTCAAGAGAACATTTTTGGAAGCACTGGAGAAAGATGTTTCTATCAGGCAAACAGTGGGAAGCTGGCAGGAAAATGGCTATTGGATGTTGGATGGACTTTGTTAGCTCAAGTTTATTAAATTTACTAAATCTTCATTTATCCTGGTAAAGACAAGCCTTGAAAGTCTGTCCTCCCTCCTGGGCTCTGTTCATTATCCTCTGCATGCTCAGAAAAGATCTTTCTCTGATCTCTGACAGGAGCAGTCCCAGTCTGTTTTCGAAAGCATGATGTCTAGAAAAGTCATGCAGGAGACACAGCTCTTGCTATTTCTCAGCTGCTACCTGTATTCTCCTAGTTTTTTCCACTACCTCAAACCAGGTGAAGGGACAGATTGGCAAAGCTGTTAAGCAGTGTGTTATGAAGAGTGCATCTACTGGCAAAGAGAGAACGATACGACAGAAGCTTTACTTCATTTTCTCAGTAATTGTCGAGGTAAAGTTCTGCCCAATACCTTTTCAATCCAGAAGGATTTTTAAAGTTTTTATTTTCTCTTTCATTTCAAGATGATGCTCACAGCTGAATGACACATGAAAATCGGTACAAATTAATCAAACTTATCAAAGAGGTGTGAACTGATCCTCTCGTTACCTAATTGCTCACTCTGCTAGACTATAGCACATTTTGGGACAGCTGACCCCCTTACAAGGATTTAAAAGCAATTTAAAAGTCAAGGCAAGCTCCTTGGAACAGAAAGTATCAAAGGAAACCAGGTGACACCAAGTTCAACTACAAAATTCACTGCCCTTCTTTGAGATGCATCAAAACTCAAGCTAAGTCTCACTAGACACATATATTTTGGGCTATTTTAAAAAATTTAAAATAGAGTAATTCTTCAGGGTCCCACCAATTAGGAATCTCTTGTTCAAGTTGTCCCAGTTTTGCATATAGATATCAAAGACTGACTCGTGGCGATGTCCTAAGAGGAGGAATCTCCTTTCACTTGAATGATGTCTGGGCATATGGGAAGCTCTAGCAAGCTAGGGAGGTCCTTGAATACATGCTTAAACACTTTTCTATGCTGA
This sequence comes from Anas platyrhynchos, assembly GCF_047663525.1. Taxonomy (NCBI): domain Eukaryota; kingdom Metazoa; phylum Chordata; class Aves; order Anseriformes; family Anatidae; genus Anas; species Anas platyrhynchos. The sequence goes on from NC_092587.1 coordinate 14,825,592, forward strand.
TAATAAATTCCTAGATTAATAAATCCCTAGATTAATAGACAGCCTTGTCTGGCTGTGACAAGACCTCAGAGATGACAATCCCTTTGGTCCTGGAAGACTCCAGTAAATGAAATATGGTATGCTCACAGAAGATAGGCACCAAGTGGATAGTTGGACCAAGGATCAACTCTTCCTGGAGGTTTCCTCAGAGTTCTGAGGTTTCTTCTCAACCTAACCACAAACAGGTGAGCCTTCTCAATGGTGTGAGAGGGATTTTAAGCTCCTTGAATTTTAAATGAATCACTGTGAAATGTAGAAATGAATCATTTCTAGCTAAAACACCTTTTAAACTGACCAAGATATGCATCTGCCCACAGTGTACAGGTGTCAGCCCTCCTGCTGCACTTGATTCTTGGCCACAGCAGCGTATGTGGCTGCACGGTATGCTGGTAGGGCTTTGTAAGGGCAGATGTGGTCAGGACATCTCGGCACTGGGGCATGGCATGAAAGCGTGAGTGTGCTGGCCAGCCTGGCCAACAGCAGGAAATTTCTGCCACTTTTAGGGCCTGCTGGTAGAGCAATCTTCTGCAGCCCAGACTGCACTTGTGGTCTATCCCCAGAGGACTTGGCTTGACCACAGAGATATTTCTCAGGCTGGACAGTGCTAAAAAGCAGTGAATTTCACTTTAGATAAGTACTCCATAATGGCTTGCTGTAGGTTTTCCTGCAGAGACAAATGAAGCCGCAAGACTGCTGAGCAGCACTGCACAACTCCATCGGTAGAGGTGTTTCTTACCTGCTACGGAGCAGTAATATCACCCACACATGTACTTTACTGATTTGCCATGTTTATAGCAATTTGAAGATCCAACTTGTGAACCAAACTCTATTTGAAAATACTTCTACAGGGAGCATTGGCTTCCATTTGGAAGTGAATTAAATTAAAAATAGCTTTGAGATCCAGATTTGCGTGAAAAGCATCACAGGGATTTCTGCACCTTGTTGTCACATTACTTGCTCGAAGCTAGGTCTTTTAGAATCTCCTTGCTCTTGCAAACTCAAATTTTGACTGCTTATCTTACCCAAAGCCCTTATGAAATATATTTCAAGGCAGTTTAGGTAATCGTGGGTGGCTAATAAAATGAATTATCAAACAGAAATGTAGTCCCAGCTCCAGACTTTATGGCACTTAATTCACTTGGCTCTAACACAAATTTCAGGACCCCCGACGCGGTGGCCAAACTTGCCAAGGTGATAACAAATCCGGGGGCGGTTCAGTTTTCGTGCTTTCCAAGGACCTCACTTGTCAAGAAGTGTTTAGAAAAGCCTGAGGAAAAACTCCGGACCCGTGGCTGCTCCTTCCGACATGTAAGCACACAGGTGATGACAGGCAGCACCTACTTACCGGAGCGCTAAGCAGTCCCTACATCACATCTTATGAAGGGTGTTTGTGCCGAGCATTGGCGCTTGGCAGTATTTAAATTGAACTTTTTTTTTTAAGATTTTTTATTTCTCTGGCTGTGTTTTTCACGGGCATTAAGGCAATCAGTTGACAAACAGGATGCGTTTCCTGGCACCACGTCGTCCCTCCGGTCCTAACTGCTATGAATATATGGCCATCTATATCTATATCTGTGCACATGAACGATGCGGGAGGTGTCTTTTATGCCTGTCCGTGGCCCACCGGCCTTCCACGAAAAACCACAACAGCAGTTAGCTGCCAAACGCCTCTGTAGGGCTTGGCTGAGGTGGGGGGGGGACACCCAAAAACCCCCCAGGAGCGCTCAGCATCGACTCCCCAGTGGGAAAGCACCCACATCCCTGCGGGAACGGGGCTTTTGGGGAGGGAAAGGGGCGAGGAGAAGGCACACAGGAGGGGCAGGGACGCCGAGGAGGGCTGTGCGGCGGGGGGGAGCAGTCCCCAGCGGGGCTCGGTGCCGGGCCCGGCCGCCCTCCCTCATCCCCCGGCGGCACGGGCGGGGGCGCTCGGCGGGCCGCAGTCCCCGGCGGGAGGTTGTCATGGTTTCCCGGGTCACATGTGTGCGAGGTTCCCCCGGCACGGAGCGGGGGGGAAGGCAGGCGGCAGGCGGCGGGGGCGGGGAGGTTTCAGTCACGGACGGGGCCGGGGACGGGGCCGGGGCCGCCGCCGCCGCCGTGCCGGGTGCGGGGCGAAGCGGAGCCGGAGGCTGCGGCCGCCGCCTGGCACCGAGCCGCGGGCGGCACCGCGGGGCCGCCCCCACCTGCACCGCAGCCCGCCCCCTTCGCGCTGCTGCCTAGGATCCCCCACCTTTTTTCCCCCCTTTTCTCCTTTTTTTTTTTTTTTTTTTTCCCTTTCCCCCCCCCGTCCCCGGCCGGCTCCGGCATGAGCATCTCCATCCCGGCGGGGCTGACGGAGCTGCTGCAGGGCTTCACGGTGGAGGTGCTGCGGAGCCAGCCCGGGGACCTGCTGGAGTTCGCCCTCCAGTACTTCGGGCGCCTCAAGGAGGAGGAGGCGGCGGCGAGGAAGGAGAAGGAGAAGGACAAGAAGGAGGCGAGCGGCCGCAAGGCGGGCACCCCCGCGCCCGGCCATGAGAGGGGCAGCCAGCCGCCCCGCCGGGCCCCCCCGGACGCCCGCGGGGTCAACTTCGCCGAGGAGCCCATGCAGACCGACTCGGAGAGCGGCGAGGAAGAGGAGAAGTTCCCGGGTAGGGGTCGTTTTCCCCCTTAATCCCTTTGCCCGGGCTCCCGGGGGTGCCCCCGGGTGGGCGGCGGGGCCGCGGCCCCCTCCCCGCAGCGGCGGAGGAGGAGGAGGAGGATGAGGAGGGTGAGGAAGGGGATGGAGGGGACCCCCCGGCTGCCCAGCTGAGCAGGGGGTGTGAGGCTCGTATCGCCCTCTGTAGCAGGGAGGTGGTTGGGGTCACCTCGCACCCCGCTTTGGCAGCGAGTGGCGGTGCTGGGGACAGCCCCGTCCCCAAACTTCAGCCCCCCCCCGGCTCGTCCCTTTTGTTCAGGTGCGCTGGGCGGGGTGCCCATGTGCAGCACCCGCTTCTGGGTGTTATTTGGGGCTCTTCGCTTCCTACGCATAGGCCCGGGTACTCCTGATAAACGGCAGCATCCTCCTAGGGGCCATCGATACGTTTCCCTTCTGGAAGAGCACGACAGTGCTTTGTAATTAGTCCGGTAACACATTGGTGTACCCACACCTCTCAGGGGCGAGGTGCTGTATTTACACACTTGATGAAGCATCTTACGGAGCCTTGTGTCTGTGCTCGGCTTTATGAAGCACATATTTTAAACCCTAATTTCTTCTTAGAAGTCAGGCTGAGATTTTCGGCGCAGCAGGAGGGCCTGCGGAGCAAGCATAGCTGTGAGGACAGCAGAGAAGGAACATCTGCAGCATCTCCCCTCTCCTCTGAGGGGAACACCTATCTGCACCCAGCTGAACGTGTCGCCTTTGTGTGGCTGACAGGCTTTATTTAGAGACAACACCGATCTATCTGGTCGGTGTGATTCGCGGGACAAGAAGCAGCTGTCTCTGAAGGGTGTGTAGCCCTCGCTCTTTGTGTTGCGGGGAGGCTGACTGAGAGGTCAGCCAGTGAGGCTAGGTGGAGGAGAGGAAGTGGCAGAGCATCTTCTGAGCATTTTTTTTTTTGAGAGCAGCTTGAAATTGAAGTATACCTCATCAGACCATGAAGCATTCATTCTCCCAGGTTGTACTGAAGGGAGATTTACTTAACAGAGCACAGAGGCCAGCTGTTTGCTGGATGAGTATCAGTGCAGTTTTTAAAATGATGGCTTGTGTGCATTTTATCAGGAAAAAAAAAAAACACAACACATAGATGTTTAAGAACTGGGTAAGTTTTCCTTATGTTACACTGTCAGGTAGTTGGCATTCCTTTCATCTCTTCTTTGCAGCCATACCATGTGCGTTTAGTGAGAATTTGAATCTGTCAATCAGGTTCTGCAGATTTACATGGTAATTGAACTCTAATGCTGATTATATCATCTGTGAGATTGCTAAAAATCTGGAAATTTGCTGTATTTGAAAACTGAAGCAGGGATAATGTGGAAGAACAGAATTAATACCTTCATTCATTAACACTAGGCAGGGTTTTCAAACACGAGGTTTGTAACGCTAAACAAACAGACTCTTCATCATTGGTGAATGGAGAGCTGGAAGTGCAGAAAAGGAGCTCGAATTTATTAGCCTATGCGTGTTACATACGTAACAGTCTATAGGGCATTTTAAAAAGCTTTTGAAGCATCATCAATACCCACAGTCAAGATTTTCTTAATAGCCATTCTTTTGTGATCTTTTCAAGATCACAAACAAAATATTGATTATTGTCAATATTTTAATTGAGAGACATACTAGAATGACTTACTTTAACTAATTGACCAAAGAGTTTTCTTGAAATGCACAAAAATGTCACATTTTTAAGCCTAATATATTTAGAATTTTTAATTATATTTTGGCTCGTAATTCATGGCAGTTCAATAATTAATAATTAAAAGTAACAAAACCAGAAATATTTGTGAAGCCACCTGGAAGGTGAATTAATGAGTAAGTTATAGCAAGTGATTACTAATCGTGTGCTTGTGTATGGGCACGTTGTGCAGTAGTGTGTATTTTAAATTCCAATTTTATGTCTGCCCTGAATATGTATGCTTTTAAGGTGACATAACAATGCATCCATTCAGCCTTTTGTTAATAACCAGAGGCATAAAGCCTTGTATTTAAATCATTGTTAAGGGTTTAAATACCAATTTAAAAGCATATTTCTTTTATGCTTTTAATTTATGTTTCTGTAAGTAGCAATTCTTGAATGTAAGTTAGGGGGGTAGCTCTTTCTTTTCTTTCTTTGCATTTTCTTCTTTTGCTTTTGTGAATAATCAAACTGCTTCTGTATAGTCAATTTGCGTCTGTGTTGTATACTGCTTTCATACAGCAGAGGAAAACAAATTTGAAAAGTTTATAACTAAATGTAAAATAAAAAAAAAAAAAAACTCTGGCAAGGAGCTCAGACCTGGTGGCAGTACCTTTTTTGCTAAGGCAGTGTGTTCAAAATGTCAAGTTGACAGTGCTCCTTAATTTGGCAATTCAAACAGGATGTTGTTGAAAGCTTGTTGGAATTGCTGTGTCCAACTCCTTTATTTAAATTTTTTCCTTGCAATATATGTTTCTAAATACCTGCAAGCACTGCAGTTGAACACTTTGTCAGTATTAATTTTGTCCTTGAATTGCATTTCAGAAGGTCCTTAAGCATTATTCCATTTTAGAAATGACGAGCTGAGGCATAAGCTGTTTAAAAAAAAAAAATAATACTGTACTCACGTTTAAGAGTCCTATATGAACCACAAACTGAACTACATCCAGGTCCTGTGCTGTGTGTGTTACATCAGTCCCCCAAATAATTTGATTTGATGCAATTAAAAAACAGCTACCTTGTCTGATGGGGGGAACTTTGTTGTATTGGGCATTGTAGTTCTGAGCTGGCACCTGGGGTTAATGAGACCTCTGAAATGACATTCTTTAGGTTCAAGGCATTCAGATTTTCCCTTCCTGAACACACTGCTTAATTTGGAAGTGATTTTTAGGCCTTCCGGTATATATTTTTTCTATATTAGATTGCCCTACATGGGTGTAGTAGGGTTAGTCAGTGAACACAATTAATTCCTATTAATATGAATAGCAATTACTTAAATTGAATAGGACTTAATTACATTGCACATGTAAAACTGAGCCCTCTCTTAGCAAATTCTTCTAAATTTTTGAAAGTTTGAAGTGTTTCTTGAAAGGCATTGTACCATGTCTATGCAAAATTAGAAAATACTCAATAAGTTAATTGGTCCTTTACAAATCACTATACTTTGCACTACCACTTACATGTCAGTGTGTACCTTGGTTTGATGGGTAATAACCCACATTATTTGTAGCAGCTGTGTTTAAATATTTGCTCATATCCAAAATTCCTATTTTGTCTAGCCCTGGTATCAATTATTAGATGTTTTTACGACAAATGTTGTTCTTTAAATTCAAAATCTGCAAGGTTGACTGTGCCATTTGGTGCTGTGTAGCCTTTGTTTACTTTTTCTTTTGTTTTACTATGTTGCTTTTTCCCCAGATAGTAATGTATTTTAAGAGGAAAATACTTCAGCTGTCCCTCTCCTCCCCCGTGTCATTCTGTTGGTGTGTTGGTGGCATTGAGCTCCTTCCCTGGAAACCCAAGCTTAAAATGCAGCATTAAATCTCGGTTTTACCCGCTGATAAGCAGCAAAATCTTATTTGAATGTTAGGTAAAGCATACGTGTTCTAGCTTACAGTATCAGTGTTAGAGGCTTGTCTTCTCTTCCAGTTTCTTTGTTCAGTCTGAGTTGTATATGAACATTATGTATGTGAATCATTTTAAAATAATAGGTAAACTGTAGAAGGCAGAGCATTGGAAAAAACTTCTCACGTGTCCATGACAACTTTGTGATGATCTGTGGTGCTTCATCAGGTCTGTGAACCTGCTGCTTTCTTCCCGAAATTAAACAAAAGCAGAAAGCACTGAACAGTTTGTAACCTTCTTCCAGGTCTGTCATGCAATGACAAGGAAGGTGAGAGTAATGGAAGGAGTCAGTAAGAGCAAGTGGGCAATACAAAAATGTATAGGTTGTAGTAGGATATTAAGTCATAGGTCATGTAGAAAGACACATGAATTTCTTAAAAACATTTATTTTCAAAATGAAATCTGGGTTATTGGGAGTGGTGGCTGAAAGCATTGCTATCTAAGCTTGGCTTAGCCAGCTTTAGGAATGATGTTTTAATCATTTCTGCACTCGCTCAGCTGAAATATAGGTATACAAGTAATGCCTTATTTCTTTCTTACAAGGAGAGACCAAGTCAGACCCAGGCTGGAGCAGCCTTACTGAGGATGCAGTTTAGAGAAGAGAAGTTTCCAGTTGCAGGCGAGTCCCTGCCACAAGTGTATGAGCGTGGGTGCTGTTGGCATACTCCTTGGCATAATTTTAGGTTATACCTACTTGGGCATTTCCAAATTGTGTCTGGTATAGCATACACAGAGATCATTCACAACAAGTGTTTGGGATGCAGAGGGCTTCTGCAAAGGACAATTTTATCTGTGTGGATGAGTGCCTGTCTGTTTCAGGGGGCCATGGTGGTCAGCGGATGGTCGCTGGCTGATCTTACCCACTGTGCAGAGTCACAAAAACACAAAGCTTTAATTCTTTGCTATAAATCATAAGAATGATAAGAGTTTTTTGAAATAATGCTGTCCACTATTTTTGACAGGAGTAAACTAAAATATCTTCTTTCTGCCAATAGTTTCACAAAGCAAGCCTGAGCAAGTTGGCAGTTCAGTCCTTTTTTTCCCCCCTCTCTCCTCGCTAACCTGTAATCTGACCCAGGTGCTTTCTTAAGCTTGGGAGAATTATAGTCCAAAAAAACTTAGTCTGACAAAACTACAAGCAACTGGAAATGTGATCTTGTAATGGGAAGCATTTAGCAGCCTTCATAGTAAGGAGCATGGCTCCACCTCCTATGCGCGTATGTATGTAATTGCAGATGAAAAGCATACTTTTTCTATAACAACTTTTTTTTTAAGTTAATGTTTTCAATAAGACTTTAGTTGACATAATGGCAACCTCCACTCAAGTGCACCTGTGTGTCCCTGCTTAAAACAAAAGCATGCATGAGTGAAGGTGTATCACTGGCTATTATTTTGTAAACGTTTCTCTGTGCATTTAAGAAAAGCAGAAAAAATATTTAAGACATAAAGACAGAAAAAAAAGTAAAACTATAGCAACAATATTTTAATGTATTTCCAGCTTCTTTTTCTCTGAAGGAAACAGCTTGAAACCACCTCTGGCTGACTGCTCAGCTCAAAAAAAGAGAACAGTATTAATGCAGGAAGTATGGGGAGACATAAAATTCTGTTGGCATGAGTTTAAAATGATTGTATTAAGAATGATAAGGTATAAATAGTGTCAGCACTAACACTTGCACACCACCACTCAGTTTCTTGCACGCATCATGTATGTTCTAAAGGAAACCTGGCTCACTCAATCTTCCAGGAGTTTTGTGTCAGTCACTGACTTTGGTTCAGTTTCCCAGAGAAACCTTACACTTTGTTCCCCATGTGTACTCTTGGTTATGGTTTTGGATGAATGGAAAAACAATTTATTTTGTTCTTTAAGTAAGCAGAATAAACATATCCATGGGCATTAAGAAAGTGCTTATTTTTAGAATGTACTCTTGTTATAAAAACAAAACAACAGGAAAAATGAAAACTAATGTAGGAGCCTAGTGTTTATAACCTGCACAGACTGGTACTTTGTGTATCTATCAATAAGTTAAGCTTGGTTTAATACATGTGCATCTCCAGGTTTATCCCCAGTCTCTTATGCAAAAGTATGGTATTCTGTTCACCAGAACTGCTTCCCACAGTTTGAGGGAAATCTACCTTAAATAGTGAAGTCTCTGCAGACTCGTTGGCCTTAGCTGCTCCTGTAAATCTGGAGCATATGGTTTGGAAACCACACATTTAGGTCACAAGGTACAGATTAATCAAGGTACAATACTGGCAGCTGCCCCGTTTCTGTTCTTCGAGTATCAAAGATGACCTCTAGGTTGGGAGATTTCGTTTGTCAGGACACTGATGAGAGAAATGAGAAGGCAAGGTAGAAGACAAAGCAAAAAAGGAGTCTGTGTGTGGTAAGGAAAATGCAAAGATGAGAAGGAGGAGAAGGAGGATGCACAGAAGTGAAGTAAGGGGAAGGAGATGAAAGAAAAAAAGAGTACTCACAGAGAAAGAGAATTTAATGCTCTGCTCTTATTTCCTTTACCCAGATATAACCCTTCTCTCCTCTTATATACACCATAAACTTATGTCCTGATTTTCCTATTGAAGTTCTGGTTGCCTTGTAAATATATTTTTAAAAGCAAAAATGCAGACTTAAAAGACATAGACCATTAATTTTAGTTGATGAATGTAAACTTGGTCATTTCATTGTGAAAGAGGTTTAAAATATTTTGGCATATTCATCTGTCCTCTTACTACCATATCCAGAGACTTGTAATGCGTATAGAATCATGGAATATCCCAAATTGGAAGGGACCAACAGGGATCATCAAGTCCAGCTCCTGGCTCCACGCAGGAACACCCCAAAATCAGACCTTGTGTCTGGAAGCATTGTCCAAATGCGCCTTGAGCTCGATCAGGCTCAGTGCTGTGACCACTGCCGGGGGGAGCCTGTCCCAGTGCACTTACATTCTAACAAAAGTGAAAATTCTAACAAATTCAACAAACATGAAGCAGTTGAAGGAAAGTTTTAACTTGAGTTTGTCATGGGGAATTCAGATTGTTCTCAACCATTTTCTGTTAAAAAAAAAAAAAATAGTTAATGGCCATCATCATCAATAAAGTGAAAATTATTTAAATTAAAAATTATGTATTGAATTATATATGTAATACAAACCCTTTTTGAAATGTCCCTTTCATTAGTGCTTAATCAAAATCACAGTGGTTATTTCACCGACTACATTGATAATGAGAACACCTTAAAGTCATGCCCTAGAAGAACTATTTTTTCTCTGGGTTTGAGCTCTTCATTTGAGCTTTGAGTGAGTGTACTTGTGGGGAAATTTGGTACTTCAAAAAGGTGAATGATTTTAGGAAGGTGAAAGGAGGAGGGAGAAGGCTCTGCTGCTAGAACAGGTCTTGACATACACGAACTAGAAGAAAAAGAGGATTTTTGTTTGTTTGCATTTTACTATAGAGGTATTATTTAATATAAAAATACATTTATCACATGGGTTTTTATATGTTAGGTTGCAATATGGGTGCATAAAACCAGTGAAGTCCATGTATGCATGAGTTACTGTATGCCAGGTAAATGTGTTAAAAGGAGTGTGAACACCTACAAGTAGGTATTGCTACCATAAGCATGGGTTTGGGTATTGCTTGATTATAAGCAGTCTTATGATAAGTCTAAGGGATATGTATATATATATATTTATTTTTGACATCTGATGATGGAACAGACGATTCCAGACAGCTTTATGTAAAGGTTTTATACTGACAGCCCCTTTCCTTTCAGGGAATCCCTTTGGTAAACCCTTTTACTTTCTGGAAAAGAACGATAACCTATTTACTCTGTGGAACCAAACAGGAATTTTTTACTGTGAATTTTGGTCATGACAAATAATTACAAACTTTGTGTTTTATTTAATATTTTTCTAAATAAAGTACATTTATGTTCTATGGATCAATTTTCAGTCATAGTCCTAAGTGAGATGTTTATAAGCTAGATTGTTTGTCCTCAACTGTCCTTTGTTTTCTCTTTATTTCTACTTTGCTAATTGACTGGTGTCAATTACATTTCTCTTTGAAGAAAGGCTTCATACTTGTCAATTCTATTTTTTTACTAAAAAATTTCTGAGAGCTCTATTCCAAGTTTTTTTGTACATTTTATGGTAAAAATAGAAGAAGTATTCACACAGAATTTCTATTCCCAGTCACTGGGGAGTGTCATACATTAATCCAGATATAAATTGATAGAGCAAGTAGGCTAGAAGTGCAGGTTTTGAGCTACATCAATAATGTGATGTTGATGAAATGTCTGCTGTTAATCAAATGTCTAGTTCAGCATTTTAAATGATACCAGGTCACACAAGGAAGTGTGAGATCTGAAATGAAGGGGGATGTAGCCAGGCAAAGGTGTCTGAAGTGTATGGGAGGTAAAATGTGGGTCGAAAGCACAATGAAATGCACTGAACAACAGCCATGTGACAGGTTCCCATCCTTCCCATAAGAGACATCCTATTAGCATCACTGCTCGGAAAAGTAATTTAGAGACCACAGGTGAAATGAGGAAATGATAATGAATGAAATGATGCAAAACTCCAAATTTAAATTTAGTCAGCCTTGCCTTATTGTAACGCTCTGGATGGTGGAAGGTAGAGTGGTAAAAACACGCTGGAACAACTTAAAGTGTTTTCTCTTGTGTTTGCCTCTTAAATTTCTCTGCTTAATGATATTAATATTAAAAAAAAATAATAATCAGAGCAAGAATCTGAAGCTGAGAGCTTGAGGAGGTAAAAGCTAATGATGAGAACAGCTTTCTTACCCATACTGTTCCAGTTACTTGACTAAAATGTGTTTTTTGTTTTTTTTTTTTCAAAGATGGCTTAAAAGGGTCAATTAGTAAATATTATGATGACTTTTTCTTTTTTTTTTTTTAATGGAGGGACTAGAAAACTGCTGCATAAAGTAGATTCTGAAAGGAAATTAAGTAACATGATCTTTCCTGCTCAGAGTTGTTCCAGAGACCATCCTGCTTTTATAGAGATCTTTTTAACAGCATCGACCCTTTCTGAATCCCCATGATTCAGCTGTAAAACGTGTTTTTATAAATATTGGTAGTCTTGTCATAGTGTAATTTTTAACGTGACATGTCTGCTGTAATACATACCAGACAGGAAGAAAAGGAATTCTTGCCCAACACTGGAGACAAAACATTCCTTGCAAAGCCTCAGTATAGGCTATAAATAAAAGATGTACAGAATCTTCACTATCAGGATGGCCACAAGCTGGAAGCCAGTGTAAACACTCAGACCTGCGAGCCTGACAGTGCAGGCTGCAAAGTGTAGTGTGTTTTTTTTTCCCCATTCTGATTTTAGTGATGGATTTATAATGCTAGTGCATAAAATCAATTGCAGTGAGTTACCAGGCATTTGTAACTGTTGCAGTGTATGGATTAACTCCAACTCGAGCTGTCCATGAGAGCATTGTGGTGGCCTCTTTTTGATAACCCCACAAATCAGTCTATGTTGTCAATGCAGTCAGCTTGTCCTTCTGGTTCCTGTTACTTTCACCACTGCCCCTCTTCCCTTCTAGATCCAGTCAGTGCAGCTGTAACACTTCTTTTCATTGAAGCTTAAGGAACTCCAGTAGTTATGCCAGTAATCACCTTTGGTAGAAATTGTTGACCTATGTGAACATATCACAAGTCCTTGAAATAGGTGTCAGTCAAGATATTTTTGCCTTGTAAGGCTCTGCAAATGAATGCCTAGAATCTAGTAGACATGTTAAAGCAGCATCGCTAGATTAACAACAGTTAACAACAGAACTACAAGGACCAAAAACATTTGTCTAATTTAGACCTGGGGTCGTACAGAGATTTCTTGTTCTCTTCCAAACCATTTTTTTTGTGAAACTCATCACATTTACAGTCAAAACAAAACAAAATAACAACAAAAAAAAAGCAGTGTACTATAGATATATCTTAATTTTCTTAAGGCTTTGAACATGTTTTCTACTGTTCTAATAAAAACATTTTTTGGTCATGAATAGGTATTTAAAAATGTAGGTTTTCAATAATAGACCCCTATAATTAGAGGGACAGATTTTTATTTTGTTTTATTTAATTTCCCTGTTCTACCTCATTTCTACTGAAGTCGAGGAATTAGGATCCAGCTACCTTTACAGACCTGCTTCTTCATGCATCTCTAGTACTAGACTTAGAGATAAAATTATCTCAGGTTCTGTTTTTTGTTTTTTTTTTCTTCCTTCTTTCTTTTTTTCTTCTCTCTTCTTAATGCGTAGTGTTTTCTCTTTTCAGCCATTTCATTCAATACCTTTGAGGAATGCTCAGGCATCTTTCTCTAAAAGCTCTTGTTTAGCTGATAATCTGTCTGTCTCTATTGGTTTTTAATAGGTACTCAAAACATAAGAGAGACCGATCTAGCCTTCACCACTACATTATTTAAGCATTTGGGAGGGAATTTAAATATAGAGAGAAGTCTTTCTTCCTTCCTGTTGCTTCAGCCTACAGGAAATATTATTTAGTGGCTAATGCATGCATTAAAAAAAAACGTTCTCAAAGTAGATAAATGGTTATTTATTCTGAGATACCACAAGCTTTAATTCTTGGGGAGAATCTGCAGTATTTATCTGCACGTCTCCCTTGCTCATCTGTCAGTTTTGTCCTTCTGCTGGAACGTAGCTGCTGCTGGCAGGTGAGGTGGGAGTAGGCACATTCATTTCCATTATCCACCTTCCAAAAAGAAGTACGTTTCTCTTCTGGTTTTGCTTTCTTAGAACACTTACAAAATGGAGCCGCTTTTCTAAGTGGGCCCCAGTTCACTGTCTGTCTGTGTATTGTCGTATGAATGTGGCCTGTCTGTCATTATTCCAAGTCTCGAAAAATTAAAAATCAAAGGAAAGCAATTATCAGGCTTTCTCTAACTCCATTGTTCAAGTCATTGCATTCTGCACAGTTGCAGACTTTGGGGTGCTCAGAGAGGCTGGAAAGTCCTGGGATCTGGGGAGGTTTCAGTCAGAACAGTTTGAGTTCCCGAGACATCCATACACCTAGTGGAAATTTGTCTTCTCTGGCTGTTTTCGGGGAGTTTTGGTACTGTGCCCCTAGAGGGAAGTTCCATGACATGAACTTCTATAAATACAGCTAGAAAGGCCAACTTCCATGTTAATGCAGAAACTGGATGCCATTGATCCATTTCCACCACAGAAAGGGGTTTTCTAGGGAAGTTACACACAGCATAAGAATAAAGCAGTGCGTTGCAACCTACTTCCTCCATCTCAGCTTTATTTTTTCTTAATGAACCTTCTTGGAGCTAGATGGGCAGAGAGGGGAGAAGAAACAAACTGTAACGAGAGACAGGGAAATACAGTAACAGCCTAAAACACAGTAACACTTCTGCTTGTCACATTTTGTTGCTGTTACCAGTGTGTCAAGTATTGTATTTTTCTTCCTTCGCTTTTTTTCCTTCCTTTGCTTTTTGCAACATGGGAAATGAAGAAGATTCCTTGACCAGCTTTTTAAACTAAAACGCAATCAGTGGCTAACGTCAGTTTTCCTTGCTTTGGGGTAAAGGCTTTTTTACAGTTTTCCCTGACAGCAATGGAGGATAAATCACAGAAACATGCACGATCACACTTCTCAGCCCAAAGGAGCAGGGTGAGCTTTACACTTCTCACACAACACTCGCTGTCGTTACAGCTGACACCAGATAGTGGAAGATGACCCAGGAGTAAGTGAGGCCTGGGTTCCTCTGTGCTTTCTGAGACGCATTTTACTTCTGAGAAAGGAATTACCGTGTGTGGCTGTGGGAGAAATTGGTATATTAAAATCCAGTGTCTTGACTTCATCATAAATTGAAAATTCCCCTTAAATTGGATTATTTTTTATTTTTTTTTTTTTAATTCTGATGCTTTATTTGCTGAAAGTGAAGGTGCACAGTTACTTGGGAAGAACTAATGAATCTGACTACACAGCACTGAACATGAAGTGGCACATAGTTCTTGTTTCTTTCAATCAGTCACCGTGTAAAGCTGTACCAGCCAGTATGGTGCTGGGATATGTTCAACTCAGTTGCGTGGGGGAAACTAGGAAAGTGTTTTATGGCTCAAAAGAGCCAGCTGGTGTATGACATGGAGTGTGCATCATGCACTTGCAATGTTTAGGTTTGTTCAGGTTTATTATAACATTACTAAAGGTAAATTACAGCGTGCAGGCAGGGACAGCACCTTAGTGCCTGATGCAGAGCCGTCCAGCCCTGCTACTCGGAGTTGTCTCGTACTGCTGAGCAGGCTGACAGGCCAAACGAGGCAGAGCAGTACTGAATTTGGGACTTTTCCTTCGTGGTGAGTAGTGGTTTGGTGTCAGCTGTTAATACTCACAAATTTGTAACAACTTCTTTTCTCTGGGTCTTCCCCCATTGTAAAATTCAATTGAAATCATCCAGCTAGTTTAGAAGGTAACAGGAACAAGCAGATGGATGATATCACAGTACAAACTTTTCCTTGAACCACAGCTAAAGAAATGAAGCAGGAAGCAGTTTTCTTGAAATAAGGTAGTTATTACTAACTCTGATTAATAGCAGCAGATTATGCAGTAGCCCTTATTTGTTGCTCCTTTTTATCAGTTGGTCTCTCAATTGCAAAATAAAATGACATTTCCTCGCTCCCAGTGTTTCAGTGGTTTGTGCTGAAATTAATTTAAACTTGACATGCCAGTTTTAGCAGAAGGGCAATCTTTCTTCCTAAATATCAAGAAAAGAAACACAATTGCTGTTATACCTCAGAGCACTTACATATTACTGCAACCCACACTGGGAAGGTAAGATGAGTCTGGTTACTGCCGAGTAAAAGTATTTCTTTGTGATTTTGTTTTGTTTTGCTTTAATTTGGAAGAGATACAAAGGTCAGAATATAAACACAAGCACTGTTTTGAAAATGTAAAGGCAGAGCCAAGAAGATTTACGCATTCATTCCGGAAACTCTACTTTATATTTACTTCTGGCTAGGAACTGACATTGTTTAACTTGGGTTCTGCGTTCCAGGACAAAATAGTTTATAGAACTGTAGAATTACCCTTTTTTTTTTTTTTTTTTTTTTTTTTTTTGGATGAAGGGGTGAATTGAGCTTTAGTCTCTGTTAGTTTGTTATGGATTACGTTTGAGGTAGTAAAGTTTTTCTGTTTAAAACTAACCTAGGTTTTCTTACACAAATTGCGTATTATAGATTCTACAGTTGCAATGTTTTATAAAGATACCTCCTCTGAGTGTAGTTTATGTTTGACATCAGTTTCTGTGTTTACGTAGTGAGGAATTGAATGCATATGACTGATAGTGCTTCGGGGAGTGGAAAGAAGGTTGAAGTTTTGTAGTCTAAAAAGTCAGACAAATTCCAGTGAGGCTGGGAGATGAGACTCACCGGTGGAGATAACGCTGTCACTTTTTATGAATTTATTGAAAGGAAACATGTTTAATCATAGTTTTCAGTTCAAAAATACTGGTTTTGGTGATCAGTAGTTTTGATTTTTAAATTAATACATATGCCATGATGTTTTCTAGTGGTCAACTGCATATTTTATGATATGGCTTGCTTTCTGAATAACCTCTTGTCTTAATATCAAAATGAGAATTTGGCTCTGTAAGTGTGAAACAAATGGAAGAGACGTGTTAATCAGAATTATTGGCATGTCTGTAAAATCAGATGCCTTTCCTGTATAATACTTTAAGCATGTTAAGTTTGTAATACAGGAACACCTGCAGGGCCTATGAAACTGCATGCTTTAGAAAATGCATATATGTCTATTTTTATGGGCCAGCTTGATGAATCTCTTATGGTCTGTCAAGTTAGTTACACATTCATTTAAAAATGTGTGTATATGGCACAATATAGTAGCTGAGGGCAACTTTTGCCATATTCTACCAGTCTTAAGAGATGCTTCAAAAATGTGCAACAGAATTTTATTTAAATATTCTGTGGGTCTGGATGAAATCCACAAGACAAAGGAATTTGGACTAAAGGCTAAGGTTTGGTCTCTTCTAATCTCATCCCTTGATAATCATCCTTTAAGGAAGAAGAATGAGCCAGCAATTAAAATCTTTGAGACAAATTAGGTTAAATCTCCATGTGTGTCACAGACTTGCCGTGTGCCTCTGAGTAGCTTGCGCTGTGTGCCTGCACACGTGCGGTAACCCAGTAAAGTGGAATATTTGCCATCCCTTCTTTCAGGGACCGTGATACGTGCATGGAGAGCTGCAAGGGGCTTGTATAGCATCACTTCACTGATGTACTTGAAAGAATTAATAACTGGAGACCAGGGCCTGGCTGATGCTAGAATTTAAGTTTGTTTGTTTGTTTTTTGTCTGGTGCATCACTTTCTCTGCTCATTATTTTCCTGGAAATGTATAGGAATACCTGAATAATCAGCAAAACTTGCAAAGAGATGAAACCTGTATGACATTAAGATAGCAAACTTCTTCAAATAAAGAGCTATTTCATTCTTTACCTTTTCTACAGTCTGCTTTTAATTTTTTTTTTCTCTCCCCTAAACAACTTTAAGGTGGGCAAGCTGAAAACTTGAGACTTCTTAAAAGACTTGAGTATCAAAAAATACCCCCCAAAGCCACATGTTTAGACTATGAAGGTTGCCTATAAAAGCAGTATCAAAACTGACAAGCTTTAGTATATTTTATCATTGTCTTTATGTAGGATTACATCTAGGCCCGCCTGCCATTTTCTGGATGTTATCGCAGGAAAGTGCCAGTAGGGTTGTTAAAAACCATAATGTTGTGGAGGGTGCATTCCCAATGAACAGAACTCTTGCTGAGCCAGCAGCTGCCCCAAGGGATTTGCTGCTGTGGGATTGGAAGGGGCTGGAGGTGGCCTTGGGTGGCCCCAGCAGCCGGCGCTTCCCGGCTGGAGCCGACCGCCCCGAGCATAACCTCATGGAGCAAATGCAGGGCTATTTAGACCTAGATTATAAAGGGTGAATAAATTTGTCTTGTGTCTGTTTTTTGTATTTTAAGTTGTCTTTGTTTTAAACATTTTTTTAAATCCACTAATAGAATTAATTATTTAAAAAAAAAAAATTTGGAAGGAAAAAATAAAAAGTAGCAGCAGTATTCCTCATGGTCACTTCTAGTAACCCACTGTGAGTACTTGGAAAGTAGGATAAACGTTCCTTTTAATTAAGCTTACAAAGTTGAGTATTCTTTAATTTCAGAAACTTTTTCAAGAAGTCCGTATTTTCAAAAAAAGCTGTTGAGATAAAAAGGAAGAAGTCTTAGGAAGTTACAAGTATTTTACAGAAATTGATTTTTTTTCTGTTGAGGGTATAATGTAAAACATACTTATTCCAGTAAGTGGAAACAAAAACTCTAACCTTTCTTCTTTGTGGGTACTGAAGTACTGAGATCACTAGGTCTGAGTCAGGCTTTTTACCTACTTTTTAGCACGCCTGCTTGGATTCAAGAGAAAAGCTTTCAGTGCCAGCCTGGGGGGATAGAGCATGATATCCACCATGGCCTGGGGGACAGGGCACATTTTTGGAAGTGTGGCTTGCCAGTCTGACATGTAACCAAGCAAACTCATCCCTTAGTTTTTGTCTCTCCCTTTCCAATGCAGAATCTTGACCTTTTCTGTTTACAGACTGTAAACATTTCTTCAAAGGCAGTGGAGGCTGGGGGTGGACACGAGGCAGGACAAGTAGCACTTCACCAGGCACAGTTTCTGTCACGTCCCCAAAGTGGAATCATTTCACTCTTCAGCGATTTGTGCCGGAGCAGGGCTCCGGATTGCCAGCTGCACCTCTTGGTCTGCCTTTATTCTGTGTAATTCCTGGGTTAGTATCTGAATCTGAGCCCACGTAGGTAGCTGTAAATAGACAACATGAAGTGTGCATTGACTTTTTGGATGGGTCTGGAGGGATGGGATCTTTGCCGTATGACCACATACATTGGTTGTAGCAGTATTTCAGGCAGCGGTGCCGCTATCAATTGTAATTTTGGTATCGACTCCAAACTGGGAGCACAGTAGGTTATTTTTTGAAAAGCCCTCTGGTGGCAGACCATTATGTGGTGCCAAGAGCTATTTCATTGCCTGATGACTAATCGGCCTGTGGCTGGTTGGAGGGTGTTGTTATCAAGAGTTATGGAAAGTTGGCCCCTCGCAGGAATCTCACAGATAGTTACAGAAGGAAGTCAGGACAACATTCTCAAGCTTTGCTGGCCAGGAGCAGAGCGAAATGGGAGTGAAAGTGACTGTGATGCCGAAGTTTACTTCCAGCAGATGCAACTTTTCAAATGCTGCCCAAACTGTTGAGCAAAATGGAGCGGTACTGAAATAGCCATTGCTGGTCATCACTAGAACTTTCTAAATGTGATCCCAAGGCAATGCAGCCATAAAACATCATATTTAAAGTTTGAAGTCGTCTCATAGGATTCTTTTACTGGTACTGCAGCATAAGAAGGAAGCAAATGGTGGTAGAGAGAGATCTTTGTGCTTTGAACAGCCCTCTGCTGGCAGGTGTTGTTTGGCCTCTTCCAACAGTCCCTGTTTCACACACACACACCACTTTTTCTAAAGTGTTGAAGTAAACTGGTATCTGAAGCTTCCTTTGGGCCCATCTCTCCTCTTTTGCATGAGTTTGTTGGTTTGGGACAGACAGGGTGTATCCATAAGGTCTGTTCACACTCTGGGCTCTCTTTGACCTCTTCCTTCTCTAGAGAAATGAGTTTCAGATTGCTCCATAATCAAGGCTCGGGTACTGACTCAGGGTAAGGGGCAGCTTGAGAATAAAGACTGGATCTATAAAGGGCCTTAAGTGACAATGTTTGGTATCATTGTGCATAAATTTACCTTCAGGACACAAAAATCTCCACACCAAGTTAGGGAACTGAGCTGTGTCATCCTGGGGTGTTCTGGGGATGTTCTGAATTGTTCCCATGGAGGAGAAAAGCAGTTCGCAGGCTGTGGAAAAAGAACCTAAAAAAAGAGGCATTATACTCTATCTATGCAAAGTTATTTGCTGCTGTTTGTGTCTCGGCACTGTGACAGTAACGTGCAGTGCATGGGTCTGCATTTGGTCATGGCCATACAAACGCTGGCCCAGCCGCAGCCAGGCCGGGAATGGGGACGAGCTGTGCCGGGCTGTGTGCGCTGCTGGGAGCTGCAGCGGGTTCTGCATGCCTGTGCTTGGGAGAAGGGGGGTAGCTGTTCGGGGAGAATTTCAGCATCAGGACGGTGGTGATGGAGATGAGATCTGCCTTACATTTGCCCTTTATTTTTTCAACAGCTCGCTGGCATGAGCCACAGAATACAAGGATGAGTGCTGCCCCGGTCACCTGTAAGTGGTCATCCCTAGTTTGCACTATTCTTTACCCACTCAGTTCAGGGGAAATGATGGCCAGCGATGCAGTTTGGGAGGTACTGTTTGTAAGAGCCTCAGTCCATATACTTCTGGCTAATGAAAACACACCAGACAATGGGCTTTGCTTACATAAAGTACTGTGGCTCTTTTGGCATTACTACCAGGAAGATGTCTCTGTGTGGTTCTGCATCAGTAGGAAGGACGATGACTTGTGTTCTTGTGAGCTCATTGTTGATTCATTTTTGCCATTGCCTGCAGTCCTCCTGCTGGTTTGCAGGTTTCATGATGTCTTCAGCAGCACCTGAATTGCTGGTGCAATGTCGACAGGCCAGCATGCAGCGTGTTTGTTTGTGGTCAGGTGTGCAGAGTCACTTAGGTATTCACCATCACTTTGGTGACCCTTTCCTTGACTCACAAAGCCATCTGTGGTCAATGTGAACCATGCCTGAGGTTTCTTTAGTTTGTGTATCATCAGTAGTCCTGTGGATAGTGGCTTTGACCACCTGAAAGAGACGTAGGTGGCTCTTATTAATGAAGCTGAGTCTGAGTTCCACCTTCTCTCTGGGTTCATGTTTGCATGCTGTCCTGCATGTCTGCAAGAGTAAAACAGTGCAAATATCACACGAGTACGTAAAGTCTGTCCTGAAATGAGGATGGGGGAAAGTGCTTTGGTTCATGCTCTGAAAACTAACAAAATTGACTGTGTTAGTTCTGATCAGCTGTGAATGGGTATCGTGAATGCAAGAGAAACTCCCTTTAAATATGTAATGTTCTTAAATAAGCAAACTTTAAAATACGCATGAGATCCAAAATCTTAAATTTTGCCAGGAAATGAATATGCAAGCAATGCAGGTTGCCGATCATACATATTCATATACTTTTTCATCAAGGTACTTTAGTAGTACTAGGCATAGGAAGCAGGCAGAGACTGTATAAAACTTCAGAAAGTTTTAATGGTGTTTGCCCATGTAGGATTTGTTGTAATAACCCAGTGGCAAAGTGACAAAAACATGAATAATAGTAGGAGAGCCTGAGTCTTAAAAAGTTTGAGATTTTGGTTTAAACATAGCTAGTATAAATGTGTATGGAGAGGAATCAGTGATGTTCAGAGTCGTTAAACTATATAAAAGAGATGAGATAATTATAAACTCCACACAAAGGTGTACTCCCTCAGAGAAGGATCCTGACAGCCATGACATCTGCTCCAACCCACTACCATCAACGAGGTTGCAACTGGATTCCTTTGTAATAAATATAACTTGCAGGTATTGTCAAAAAGAAAGTGGGCCAAATTTTTGTAAAAATTAAGGCCTAAAGCACAGTTGTGTAATAGTTAAGGGGTGCTGTTAGATACTCAGGAATTAACAAGAATGGGTCACTTTTGTAAAAATTTTGGGCTATGCAGTTTGATAGAAACTGATTCAAAGACAGGTGCGAGTTTTTCTTTGTCTCTTGCAGTGTTGATCCTGAAGCCTGGTGACACATAAATGTCAATTTGTTATCTTCACAGAGGAGCAGAGCTATCCAACTGTTTTGGGGACTGCTGGTGGAGCTTTGGCAGGATGACCAGTTTTTCTCCCATCCTGATTGGAAACTTGCATACATTAGTAAATACGCTTCAGGCAGCAAAATTAGAAAGCAGAAAAGAACATGAAATTGGATCTGAACGCCTACACTACAGTGTTAGAAAGCAAATAACCATAATATTCTTAAAATAGTTTATGAAATTTCAAGTGGAAAGAAGCCATTTACAGATGGTAAGAAGATAAAAGCGTTACTGACATTTTGTATCAGATGGGCTTTAGTGGCAATTGTAAACTATGTTATGGCTATGGCAGAATATTTCTTAAAGGTTATGATAAATTGCTTAGGCAGCAAAGGGGGGATGTTGCCACAAGTTGTGTGGGGTGTGGTGATAAAAGAAAAGAAAATAATCCTGCAGAGTCCGTTAGGCAGAAAGAGGGAGTTTGGTAAATTCTACAAAAGCAGAGGATGGAAGAAAAAAAGGGGTCTGTAGATGGTGTTCAAGCTAAAGCAGCACTCTGTGTCTCAGGTTTAGGCTCTATAAGAAGACTGAACTCCCTTGTACATTTATTCTATTGGTATTTTTAGATTTAATTTCACACTTTTTTTTTCTTCTTTCTAAATATATCATCTCTGCTGGGCATACATTTTCTCATATAGACGTTACTAGGTTTTGTCAGATATACTAAGTAACATGGGATTGAGGGCAGCAAGTACACCAAGCCAGAGCTTCCTCACAGGTTCAAGTTTTCAGCCTGAGTCTGATAATTCCTGGTGGAAATTTGGCATAATGAAGGATTAGAAATATTGCTGTGAATATTGCTTTAGTTATTTATTCTCTCCTATCTAGATGACTGGTTAGTTTTAATGTGGTAATGACTAAGTGTATGGTCACAAGCAATAATGAGGATGAATTTCAGAGGGAAGACGTGCTGTGTGTAGCATGCAGCTCTATGTAACAGGATGTGTATTTCAGATAAGGAGAATTCAATACAGCAATATATTCACTTTTATGTTCTGGCATAGGACATTAATCTGAAATATGCTTTTTTAAAGAAAAAGCCCAAATCTCAAAAGAGATGGTTTGGGAAGAGTAACAGTTCTTTCCAAGCAGCATTTCATCCCCATTAGTGGGCTGTGACAGCCCCTTCCACGATATCATGTTGTAGGTCTAACACATCAGACAGGTATTTCATCTTCTTATTTTCAGTGTTAGTAATTACGTACAGCATCAAATATTCATAACAGCTGAAATCTCTTAACAGATAAAGCAGGAGAGATTTCTTTGCCTTTCGTTCAAGGTTTGTGTTATGACAGGCTAAATAAGTAGCCAGCTCGTGGTGTAGCAAATGGCTGTATGTATGTGTCAAAACGTGGCCATGAGAGTGAGCTGCTCAGTAGTAGCGTTTAAAAAACAAATATATTTAAAATCATCACTAACTATAACCTGGGAATAATGGAAAAAATACTATAACAATATATTACAGTCTCTGTTTATTAAATGTGTTCAGGGACCATTCAAAATGTTGCTGTGTTACTGATACCACAGAGATCCATTTAAATAGATATACAGAATAAGTTTTCATGCTCAGCAATGCAAAAACTTTTTATCTACACATTTTTTATCTACACGTGTTTTTATCTACACATTTAATTCTTGTTCTTGTGCGGTGACATCTCAATAATCCATTAGATCAGTCTTCAAAAATTGTATTGAGCTTTTCTTGACATGAATCCTCAAGTCAGGCTTGAGGGTTGTGAAGATGTAATTTGTGGGTTGATACTATGTAGTGAGTAGGGAGAGGTGAGTTAGTAGAGTTTGGTGTTTGGTTTTGATTTGAAGGAGCAACTTGTGTTTTGCTTGGGAGACGTGTATGTGGACTGAAGCATGGAAAGAAGAGCTTCCCTTCCCTTCCCTTCCCTTCCCTTCCCTTCCCTTCCCTTCCCTTCCCTTCCCTTCCCTTCCCTTCCCTTCCCTTCCCTTCCCTTCCCTTCCCTTCCCTTCCCTTCCCTTCCCTTCCCTTCCCTTCCCTTCCCTTCCCTTCCCTTCCCTTCCCTTCCCTTCCCTTCCCTTCCCTTCCCTTCCCTTCCCTTCCCTTCCCTTCCCTTCCCTTCCCTTCCCTTCCCTTCCCTTCCCTTCCCTTCCCTTCCCTTCCCTTCCCTTCCCTTCCCTTCCCTTCCCTTCCCTTCCCTTCCCTTCCCTTCCCCTTTTTTTGACTATAAATTTTCCCCCAATTTCTTGAGAAGCTATTCTTCAATGAAATAGAATTCATTTTCCAGACTGAAAAATGGCAAGAGCTTAAGTCATCTGTAGAGCTAATAAAAATTTCAAAATTCAGTTTTGGGTAACTACATTTTAGGACTACAACCTATTGTAAGCTTCTCTCATATTACAAAAATGGGCATAACATGATATTCAGGTTTTATGTGTATATGTATATTTTTGCAGTATTCTGTTGCGGTGTAGACGATTTTCAAATATGTAGATGTCATTAAAAAAAAATAAAAAGGCAAGTAATTATCTTGGAGTATCCCCTCTGATGTAGCTATTTTCCACTATCAACATCTCTTTCTCTTGCAACAGCAAAAATTTTCATTCTCTCAGTTTTTCTCCAAGTAGCACATAAATCCTAGTACCATGGCATCATTTCAACCTCATCTTGGCTTCTTGGTCTCTGTCTACAGCACTCCCTGAAAGCAGGCACTTAATACTTCGTGTCTTACAGCTTGCCTTCTGCCTGTGTACACGAATGCCTGTATATGCCTGCACTCTGCCTCCTTCAGTACGCAGCAGCCCTGGCTCCGTAGGGAGCACACCCTCCTGAAGAGCACATACTGGTGTTGCCTTCCAGCAAAGCACCCTTCTTTGCATGGAGCCAGACCCCTCTGCGTGCACATCTTACTCTTTAAGGAGCCGTGGATTTTCCTCCCGAGGTGAAATCAGTGTCTTGCAGTGGACTTACAATTCTGCTTAGCTGCTGAGGTTTGGTTATTAGGAAGTTTGGTGGCAGTGCTGTCACCCCGACTTTCAGGTTCTGTGGCAGAAGGATGCTTAGGCTGTGCACCCGTGTGGCTGGGGTTTCACTTTGTGTAAAGGCACAGATAATTAATTTTGTTTCTAGTTAAAAAAGTGATCTTTTCAGATGGACTTACTTGGTGAGGGAAATAATAAAATATGTCTTAAAACATTACCATTGCTGTCAAGTTACTGTTATTTAGAAAGCTGTGTTGTATCCAACTACCCTACTGCAAAGGCTGTTTGTCTTCTGAATAAAACTTGTGTGTTCCCTGGACACATCCCCTCTCCTCATTCTTGTCACAGACATCATGGCCTTTCACAGAGGAAAGATGAGAACCCCTCTCTGAAGACCCTAACAACTCCTTCCTTTGTCATAGTCACTTCTTCAAACTGTCACTGAATGTACCAGCCGCAGTCTGAAGCAAGAAGGAAGAAAAGCTCTTCAGAGTAAAGCAGACCATTTCTAAAGTTATTTCAACTCTAACCAATTTCTTAGTGAATACAGAGATGTGTGTTATACAGTTTTATTACCTATTTGCTGTAATTCGATTTAACGTTAACAGCTTGATTTTTATCATCGTCCTAAAACCATATTCTGGTAAAAAAAATTTATGAGTTTTTGGATATTCTAAGCAAGAAATGACCGTGTACCATGACCTCTGATGCAATCAGCTCTTACTTATCCACTGGTAAATGGTCTGTTGTGGATTGTCCATGCCCTTGTGGTTGTGGATGATCTGTGCCCTTGCTATTCATGCTGGTGGTGCTGCTCAAGCACAGCTTTCACAGCCAGCTCCATGCTGAGATGGAGAAAAAAAGAGCTGTGTTGCCTCATAGCTGCACAGGGACAATGCAGTTGCCATGATGTGCTTGCAGTACTCAACATACTCCACCAGCACCTCATCAGAGCTTGTTTTGGGAGGCCTGCTGAATTACCTGGGGCTCAGCACCAGCTGTGTTGAACCTACAGCAGTGCTGGAAGAGGAAGACTTGGCCATGCTGAGCCTGGCTGCAGGGACAAAGCGGGCGAGAGCACCCAAGGTGGTAGGGTGGCAGCATACGTCCCACCTGCCTTGAGATTTCATCAGGTCTTATTAATGTGCATGCGCATTAGCATCACTGTGTTATCTTATGGCCATCTCAACCTGGAAGTGCTCTGAAATAATCTGACTGGAATATCTAGAAATTAAGTGATGGAGAGAAATAAGAGTGGCTCCAAATTATTTCCATTATTGTTATCCATGGTGTCCCAGTCTATCATTGTTCTGGGTGATAGAGAGTTACTGTATTTCATTCATTTGGGCTGTAAAAACCAAAGTCTCACTAAAGCACGTATATTAGAAAGGCATGCAGCCTACACATACTTGATTTTTTTTCTTGCTCTAATTAGTTCATTCTAATTAATAAAATGTTTATGGAAGAAGACCAGCTAATCTTTACTTGCATAATATAGGAATGTGATTACAACAGGCATAATTCAAAGTATTTGTGAAAGTTGCTGGGCATCTGAGAAATGGTTGAACTTGGAACTGAAAAGGTAGAGCCTGAAGTGTGTGTAAGGCTTATAAGTTGAAATTTGGCCTGGGATTTTGGGAAAAGTAGCAAAACATAAGTAAAACAGGAATAACTTATTGAAATCGGGTTGCCCAGGGAGGTGGTGGAGTCACCATCCCTTGGGGTGTTCAAGGAAAGGTTGGACGTGGTGCTTAGGGGCATGGGTTAGTGGGTGACGTTGGCAGTAGGGTGGTGGTTGGACCAGATGATCTCGGAGGGCTTTCCAACCTTAATGATTCTATGAAGTCACTGGAGTTGGACTGTACAAAACAATGTGATGTGTTGAGAGCAGGTTCTCAAACTCTTGAAATCTGGGCTATGTTTGACCCACTGACCTCAGTGACATCTGTGAGTTTTAAGTGTTTTACCTTCAAGAGGATAGAAAAAATGTATGGTTTGGTTATGACTTTTGTTTCATCACCTCACCCAGGTCACACCTGTGCCTCTCACACAGGGATGACAAGTTATGGTGCAGATACTTCTGTTTGTAACTACCTTTTAATATATATTAGCAATACTCACGTTTTGTAAATATAGCTGGCTTTTGGGGCTATGGCCTGCCAAATTTGAGGGTTTTAGAAATGTAATGGCTGAATTTATTTATTTATTTTTTCCCTATGAAGATATTACAGGAGCTAATTGAAAGCGAGGCTGGTGGGAAGTGTTCTAATTTTCAGTAACACCAAAGGTTAGCCGCTAATCTCCTGTCAGCCCTCATCACTCAGAGCAGTCGTTTTTGCTTTGTTTTGCTGGAAAAGAGCACAGCTGGGCACTGCGCAGGCACGGCCTGGGGAGGCTCCCGTGGCCTCCACCGCCAGAGCAGGCCGCAGGGAGCCAGGCACGCTCAGCCCTGTGGGCTGGGGTCCTGTGACACAACCCATGTTGGGTGTTTGTCCTTGTTGGCAGAAGGCACAGCCTGCAGGGCACATTGGCAGGCTGCTCGAGCACGTCCCTAGCTCGAGGACTGCGTAGACTCTTGTTAAATCCCCAGCTGATAGTCCAGACCCTGGCTTCTTAGGAAGGCCATGTGTCTGGTGGCCGCGATGTGTTCAGCTTCTTATTCCAGGTGACACTCGTGGCACATCCACGACAGCTTCTGAAGCGAACTTGACTTTGAGGGCTTAAATTGTGAGCCTGGAAAAAGGGACAGCTCAGCGCTATCAGAACGAGTTAACTGCAGGACGGACACCCAGCTAGGGGCACCGAGCTTCGCCCTGGTGCTCTGCGAACAGCCCCATCGAGCCCCGGCTCTGTCTCCTCTTCCTGCAGAATTAAGCTGCTTCTATTGTCTATCTCACCGGGCTGCTGTGATGAATGCTTAACACTGTTAAAGAATAATATGAATAGTAAAACACACAATGGGGAAAAGAGTGATGGTTAGACAGGTTTTGAGTGATGGAAATATTTTTAGTGCATGCTTCATGTGAGATGAAGTTTTCATGGTGTAGATTCAAAGTAAATATATTAAAGCGCCTTAGCTTCTTTTGATCATTTATCAATTATTTCTGTATATGTAGTTGATTTTGTATTGACAAAAACTGTAATTTTTGTACAACCATCCAAACCAGGATTGGCAAATGTGAATTTCGAATTTCAGTTACCAGCAGGTAACATCTTGGATGATGTTACACTCTCATTGTGTGGCACTAACAGCAAAACCGCTGTAGTATGTCACCTAAGAACTGATAACTGAGACAATTTAGTCAAAGCTCTGTCAGGAAAAAGATCTCTGACACTTTTTTTTTTTTTCCTTTTTTTTTCATTTTCCTCTATGAAAGTTTGTAAAGGATTGTAGTTGAGACAAAGTAGAATATGAAGAGTCACACCCAATACTGGAGGGACAATGTGTGTGTAAATAAGGTCATCCATGCACAGAAATGCACTCCTCAGTCATGGTGCAGCACTCTCTCTTAGTCAAGTAAAAGATCAAATGTCTCTGGACATGTTCTGAATTTATTTGCATGCCAGTTTACCCTTTATTGGGAAAAACTCCTAGATTTTGCAACTCCTAGGTTTTGCAGTCCATGTTTTTTTGTTCATTTTACATTTTGTACAAGGCAGTGGTGGGGGCGTGCAACCGTAAGTTACTGTAAGCAGGGTTTTTCCTTCCAGTCAGTTGTTTATTGAGTCATTCTGAGCAACCAACTCCCAGAACAAGGTCACTGTAACCTTTAAGGTAAAGTATATTTTCACTATAGCATTAATTTCAATGGCTTTGTAGGTATTGCCTCCAGTCTGTTCCCTTCCCGAGTTTAGCTTCGCTGGAATATTTTGCTGCTGTGCACCAGCTATGTTGCAAGCAGGGTACTGCCAGGGATGGGGTAGCCAATGACAGTTTTTCATGCTATTCTCATGGGACAGCTAGCAGTCCTGAGGGTATCCTGCAAAGCCCAATAGTCAGGTTGCTGAAGTCCTAAGAAGCCACTCACAGATGGGTTGTGGAATATTTCTGCTATTGATTTGTCAGTTGGCTTTCTGAGCCAAGGCTTCCAGCTCCTGACACATCAGAAAGATAATTCAAGACTATTTTTTATGTCTGCAGCAAAATGCTTGTTAATCTATCTTTTGCCCACCTTATTCTGTTTATCCTGCCAGCCATTGTACCATCTGGTTGCTCACGCGTCTACTTTATAGTGAAAATATCAGCTAAATTTCTTCAGACTGATGATTTTCTGAGACCTCCTGGTAAGCTTATGTCTCCGTCTTTCTGGGCAGCAAAAGTACATGTATATTGCAATTTGCTGTGCAAGAAACAGAGAGGAGTTCAATGGGGTAAACAACAAAGAGCTGTGGGCACTGCTTCTGATGCTCCCAGTAACATATTTGGATGACCCTCACGAAATCCCAGTCTGGGGAGAAAGGCTTTGTCTGTTTGCTGTTCAGACATTGAATATTCAAAAATAGTTGCTTAGCAGGGTCCTGAGATTCTGGTTAATAAAAAAAAATAAATATTAATAATCTTGCTCTTTCCCCCCATTCCTTCTAACAGTGAACAAATTCTAAAATTTATTGTAAAAGAAATTGTAAAGCTCCTTGCAGCCAAAGAAAAGAATGATTTTAAATGTTTATGTGGCTGGAACTAGCTGAAATAGGAATTGTTCCTTTGACAGTCCCAGTAGCTTGTTTCAAACAGGAGTAATCTCCAAAGTGTGTGAGTTTTGTGTGAGGTGTTATTTTTTTTTTAAGTTGAATTATTTGATGTGTTGGTAAAATGTGCTGAGGTGGCTGTCGGGAGGAGTTAAAGCTTTATATCCACAGATGATGTGTGGAACTGACAGCCAAACCAAAATACCCTCCCCGAGTTTGGGGAAAGCTTTTTAATGGGAGCAGCGTGCAATTTTACATTTTTTTTGGTGGGAATATGTCGGATTCCAACTGTGTTCTTTTATATAAGCACATCTGCTGAGAACTGCTGCTCATGTACCAGTGTCCTGAAGTGCATTTGGCCTGTAACCCTAGAGACAAAATGAACCGTATTCTTTTTGCAGATTGAGGAATTAAATGGCTCCCTCTATTGCAAAACAGTAGTTGCATAAAATCTGATGTTTTCTCCAGTAGAAGATGTCTAAATACCTTGTTGTTTTTTTTTTATTATTTTAAAAAAGAAAAAAGAAATGGGGGAAATTGGAAATTGAGGTTAAAAATAACCTTGCTGGTTACGTTAATCCCTTGTTTACTTATATATGTGTTTGGGGTTTGTGATAGCTTCTTCACAGGAGGTTTCCTTGCTCCTGAATAGCACTTCGGACCATTGCAGTTATGTTTCCCAGTGTATTTCTTGCCACTTGGACCCGTCACTGCAGTATGTGCTTGCACAAACCATCTGCGGCTGTGGCTCAGAATTTGTATCTTTGCTCTGGTTTCTCCTGCCCAAAGGAATAAAAAGTCACTTTGCATCTCAGGCTGTTGCTCTCTCCTGTTTTCTCAGCATTTTTCTTCCTTTATCTTGGCTTAGACATTTGGGAAAGGCTGTATAACTCCCATGTAAAATTAATAGAGATGAAATAAAGAAGTTCAATATTTTTCATTTTTCAGTTCCACGTAAACATTCAGAGTAATTTTTTAAAGTTGAATATTAATAAGCACTGTAAGGGCATACATTTTTAATGTAGCTGTTGCCCATGTTCGAAATTAGGTCATTCAGATCTTTTTTTACTCTTTATTGCAGCTCTCTTTATCACATGCAAGTAGAGTTCAAGACCAGTGTTTTATACTAATTATAAGCAGACCGAGGGTTGTATTTGGAAGGCAAAACATACGAAGCTTCATCGTTTTCTCTCTGGTAGCCCTTGAAGAAAGGCAAAACTCAGAGCTGTGTGCTCTAAGATGTATTTTGTGATCTCTCCCAGTTGGAAACAAGATAGGAATCTGATTCCAAATGTTTGCAGCAAGTATTTGGAGATGTTCCAAGATGGTGCTATAAAACAATAATTTTCATTGTAAAACAGACTTTTTTTTTCTGAGGGGTTGAGGGAGGAGGTGGCTGGTGGGGGTGGTTAGGGCTGGCATCGTTGATTTACCCAAAGAGTTTTAAAGTTTACTCCGTGCAGAAGTTCATCTTTCAAATAGCAGTGTAAATTAGTTTTTCTTAATGTGTAGGAGTATCTTTGTTGCCAGATTTCCTATAGGTATATTTGCAGAAATAAAATTGGCTTTTATGTCTTTTTAGTCCATGTCTGCATCATTGTTTGCAAGATGTCAATTTCTGTGCTCTCAATAAATAATGGAAATGCAGAACTAAATATTTCACAGCCAGTCATGAACAACAATAAGTGCTTGCATACGGTATCTTATAAGAAGCTGAAAATGGTCTTGAAGGCTTACTGGTTACTTGCTACCATATCGCTTGAAAACCTGCTTAAAGGTTTAAGTGTGTATGAAGTTAACATGGATTTCTATAAATTCAAAAAATTGTTTAACAGTTATTTGTTAATCACAAATAACAAAGTTGTCGCACCTTGAATAAAGTCTAACATTGTTATGTGTGAATTCCATTAGATTACTACAAAGAAAAGTCTAATTGAAATCTCATGTTTTCTTTCAGCTCCAGTGATAAATCGATTCACAAGACGGGCATCAGGTAAGTTGGAAAAATTGCATGTTTCATTGGCCTAATAAGTGAAACAAAATGCTGATTGTAATTGTCATGTAAAATATAATGACATTAATCAGGTTTCTTCAAAAATTTTGATTTGCCTCAAATTCACTTTCTGGTTTACTGAAAAATTTAACCAATCCAATCATAGAGCTTGCTTGAAGCTGCCTTCTTCGTGTGAAATTTATGAAAATTGTATGCTTTTCCTTTTTTCTTCAATATAATTTCCTTCAAAATGATTTTATGGCTAACAGGACTGAACGTTGAAAGCATGAACTGATTGTAATCTGGTAGTGTTGTCTTGCTTACTTAGACAATCTGAAACAGCAATTTGGTGGTCATCTGTGCATGAGAAAATGTACAGCCAAATCTGTAATTTTTATTTTTTTCCAAAGCTGAGCTGGTTGGTGTACATGGTGCATTGTTCTTTTCTGGAGAGCTGTCAGACTGGGTCCTAAAAGCAGTACTGCCACGGTGGTGCTGTGCTGTAAGAGTATGCCTGCCTAGCTTGGCGTTTTGTCTGTTCTGCAAATTAATTTGGCTAGTGCCAGCTCAGAGGACCATTTACTTTCACCTAGTGGATGCTACGACATGTAACAAGCCCTTCCAAATTATATATCATTAAAAATTAATGTTCTTGGCTTTGTTGTCTCCCTACAATATAGCCGTGAGGTCTCATATTTTTGAGCTCGCTCTCCTGAAGCGTAATGCCTGGACCATTTGCTTGTGAAGTCCTGTGAATGTGAAAGTGGGGCGTAGAAGCCACCACTCAATGTCATGAGACTCGTGACAGACTCGTAAGAGTCAGCAGACCAGGAGATGTGATCTGTTCCTGTTCAACTCGGTATGCTAAGCGTACAATCTAACTGTAAAGCCCTTTCTGTTTTCAGCTGCAGGTCACTGTGAGTAAATGTAATCAACTTTGTGTTTCACAACCCAGAAAGTCGAGCCAGACTTCTAACATTTCTTCTTGCAGTGTCAGTCAGACAGTTCCTTCTTTGTCAATATAAAAATACCGAGTTGCTAAGGATAACTATGGAACTGTATAGAAAAATGGAGGCTTACATTTGCAGGATTGGTGCATAGTGTGTGGTGCACACAGTAAGAGAGAGTAATTCATTCCAAATGTACTCATGCTAACAGTTTTAAGGATTGATAATACTTCATAAGGTACTGCGGCATGAAACAAAAGGAATGATTGGTAAATAGCACTCAGTAACAATGAGCGGGGCTTTATGCAAATTGAACGTTTTAAGCATGGTCTTGCTGTGAGTGATTGATAGCTGACTTTAATGAATTCAGTCTTTGTAACAGATGTGTGATAAGCTTTTGCATTTCAGTAGGAGACTTGGTTTGAAAAGCTAATATGTGCTTGCAAAAAAATTGTTATTCTAAATGTATTTTAAAACTAAAAATGTGTGAGAATTCTGAATTTTTTGCACACTTACTCTGAAAACATGTAAGTAACTTCTTTTGGCAATTAGTATTTAATGTGTATTGATCTTTTTGTGGAGAGATAAAGGAGAGTTATCTTATTCAGAATAATAGGTCAAATTGTATTAGGTGGTCCAGATGTAAATCATGTGAGTCAGCTTCAAGTTGCATCAAGGTAATACTGCAGTCTATTATATGTACTGTTTTATTAAGTCTCTGGCAGCTTTAATTGTCAAAATAATTATTTTTCAAAGAGGAAAGCCCATGGGAAGTGATAGCTCTTACTTTTTTTTTTTTTTTTAATACTAAACGACTACCAGAGAGATATGGTATATTTAAGATAAAATAGAAAATGTGAAACAAACTATGCTGATAACACACATATTTTACACAAACGTTGCCACAATCATAGTCACAATCGTATTTTTATATTGTTACCTTTTTTAGTTGGGTGACTGTTGGGATACATTAAAATAGTCAAGATTACTTTGCAAATAGAAAACCCAGATAGTATTTGTGTTTTGATGCTTTGTAGCTCAATAGCATTCTATAATCCAAGTTGATTCTCATACTTAGGAAATGAGAGGCTGACCCAATGAAAAGTAGGGTTTTTCCTCAAATATGCATGTCTCTTAATTTTAGGCTTTTTGGCTAGGAGCTATTTGAAAATTTGAAATGTGCAAGCTTGTTGATTCTGGAGTGTTTTTGAAGACTTGCTTCTGATGAACATTTCTCCAAATTAATTACAAGTAGTTGGAGAGCTAGCTGTAGCATGTGGTGTTGTTTTGTCTGATCTAGTGGTATCATAGACTGATTCTGAGAGGGACTTTTAGGGTTCCTGCCTTTGTAATACCTCTGTCCATAGGCTGTCTCTCCTTCCTCTGCACAGATCTAGGAGTTGTGCTGCCTGAGGGTGCATTGATTAAATGAAAGTAGAAACACGGCTGTTCTTGGTGTGTTGATATTCATTCGACCTCCAGCTGACCAACACTGTGGGTCCCAAATAACCATATCCACAACAGTGGCAGCAGTGGCTGCATTTAAATAGGGATGGAGAAAGAGCTGAGCTGCCACTACTGGCAGCAGCCACACTGACACCAGGTGAGGATAAACACCCAGAGATACCTGCAGCAAAGACTCCTAGAGTGCTTTGCTAAAAGCTGCTTTTCAAGCTCTTGCAATGATAAGCAAGGAGAAAAGCCAGATGACACAGATTTCTCCACCAAGAACAGTACAGTATTCTGTACAGTGGGTGTCTTGATTTTGATGTTTCTGCTATTCCTTGGATAATCCCTACTATTGGAATTGGTAGCATAAGATATGGTTATTTTTCCGAACAGCCAGAAATTAAGCAGCCGGAGATTAATTGCTGAAGCACCTGCTGAAAACAGTATAGTAAGGCATTCATTATTTAACAGCTGTTCCTGTTAACATGCTGTGAGTGTACTGATGTACTGTCATCGGTATATGGAGGATAAAGGAATAAGTAAGCTAGGATCAATTAATTGTTCTTGAATTTCATTTCTCCAAAATTGAGCTCCATAATTTAGCATGCCTCTTCAGTGTGTTTTGCATATGTGTTTGCATATATACAATGTGTCTCCTATACATAAAATACTCATGTATGTGTACCATAGTGCTGATGACAAAGCTACTTACAGGCTGGTTAATAATGCACCCCATTGTTTTAGATTATGCACAAAGAATAATAGCATGGTCTTGAGTAGGTAAGTTTAGCAAGGAGAGGAGATTAACAATACATTCTGTAGCTAGAATGAACAATGAGACAGACACATTAGTTAATTTTTCTTTTAAAATCTGGTGGGACTGAGTTGAAGAGATGGGAGGAAAAAATGTTGAGGTGATCAGTGGGCTTGGATGGGAAGAAAGGAACATGGAGTTAGTAGAGGCAGCATTAAGTGGAAGAAAAAGCTGAATGTTCATGAGGTGAAAAACAATGTGGAAATTTCTGAACAAGCAGAGGTATCCAAGAGGTGCAATTTCTGAATACAGACACTTTCTGTCTATGGATTAGATTAGTTTTCATCCACCCATCTGAGTATGAGATACTTAGGGTTGGAAAGCTAATGAGGTTCTTTATGCTGGGTTTATGCTTGTCAGCATCTTGACAGACAGATAAACAGATAAATTCATTCATTAAATATTGGCAGGAGTTGAGAATAATGCAGCAAAACCAGCATGGATTTGCTGTAGGCTGAGCTTAAATTTATAGATAGCAATACCATTTACTAAGGCTGTTTATTCCCATTTACTAATATTATTATACAAATGCATGGTATCATTTTAATTAAGAAATAGGTAAGTCTACAAATACATTAACTTCAGTTTTGTGTCTGCTTTAGCTTCTGAAAAACTGAAGAGAACCTAAACAAAGCTGCCATGAGTTAGCCTGCTTAAACTAAGAAGAACTGGAAGGTAGGCTCCAGGGCATCTGTGGAGCATCAACAACAGAGGAAACCTCCCCATCGCTCTCCCCTGAACAATGGCTAACTTCAAAATGCCATTTTAGCCCTGTGGAAAGGAAATAAACGATGTTTTAAGTATTGTTCTCTCAACCAAGCTGGAAGGAGAAGTAGTTTATTGATTTATTTATACCGGCTTCTCCACAAAGCTCTAAACCAAAATTACTTAAATATAGTCGTCAATGCAGAACCTGTCGGGAGAAACTGCCCTAGGTATAGCTGGAGTAAATTTGTTATCAAGCAAATAACACTGTCATGGAGGAGGAGAAGAAGAAGAAGACAAACAAAAAACAAAAGAGAAGGGAGCAGAGAAGGCAAAAACTTTCAGGCGCATTCTCCATAGATGTCAGCAAGGACCTCTCCAAAGAAAAGACAGAAGCAGCTAAATAAATTGAGGCTGATGTCCTATACTTCCTGGGTCAGTCATCAGCCTGTGAGGCAGGAAGGAGAGAAAGAGAGAATAAAATCACAGAATCACAGAACTGTAGGGGTTGGAAGGGACCTCGAAAGATCATCGGGTCCAACCCCCCTGCCAAAGCAGGTTCCTCAGAGCAGGCTGCCCAGGTAGGCATCCAGACAGGCCTTGAATATCTCCAGAGAAGGAGACTCCACAACCTCCTTAGGCAGCCTGTTCCAATGCTCTGTCACTCTCACATGTGATTAAGTTCTTTCGCATGTTGGTGAGGAACTTCCTGGGCTCTGTTTTGTGGCCATTGCCCCTTGTCCTGTCCCCACAAAACACTGAGAAGAGGTTGGCTACATCCTTCTGTCCCCCACCCCTAAGATATTTATATACACTGAGGAGATCCCCTCTCAGCCTTCTCTTCTCCAGGCTGAACAGACCCAGGTCTCTCAGCCTTTCCTCACAGGGGAGATGCTCCAGGCCCCGTATCATCTTTGTGGCCCTCTGCTGGCCTCTTTCTAGGAGATCCCTGGGTTTCTTGTACCGGGGAGCCCAGAACTGGACACAGTTCTCCAGGTGAGGCCTGACCAGGGCAGAGTAGAGGGGGAGGATCACCTCCCTTGACCTGCTGGCCACGCTCCTTTTAATACACGCCAGGATCCCATTAACCCTCTTGGCCACCAGGGCACACTGCTGGCTCATGGTCAACCTGTCGTCCACCAGGACCCCCAGGTCCTTCTCAGAGCTCCTCTCCAGCAGGTCATCCCCGAGCCTGTAAAATCTCACATGGCACTAGAGATCTCTGTGCAACAAATAACATTCTAGTTTTGACTTTCAGAAACTTTCATTTATGTATTTTTACTTCGTGGTAGTTGAAACTGGGAAGCATTTTTTGCCTTTCCATGCACTCCTAGGAACTGCCACTTGTAAGCACACGGCTGACTAACCAAAGATGAAAGGCTGAGAAATAAGGAA
Organism: Anas platyrhynchos; assembly: GCF_047663525.1. Lineage (NCBI taxonomy): Eukaryota > Metazoa > Chordata > Aves > Anseriformes > Anatidae > Anas > Anas platyrhynchos. The sequence continues at coordinate 14,861,723 of NC_092587.1, forward strand.
GCATTTTTTTACGCCTTTTTAAAAGGGTGTGTTTAATTCATTTAGCAAGCACTCAAATTCTAGATATTTTGGTATGGAAGGCAAATTGCTTTTGTACCATGGTGATTTCTAACAAAGTCTGTGCTGTGTTTAGTGGCCTTTTTATTTATTTATTTATTTGTTCAGATACTCCTACAGCACACAACTTTCTCTAAGATTCAAAACTCATTTTATTTGACTCTACAAACGTTAACCTTACAAAACCTTACAATGGTTTGAAAAGAAAGGAGGAGATGCAACGTTCTCATAGTTCTTAGTTCTCGGATATGTCCCAAAGCTGTGGTAATGGAACTGTAAGTGTGTACCAGTAATTTACTTGAATTTGTGTGGCAAGTTATTTTAGTTGATTTCTGCTCAGGCCTGGCAATTGTTTAAACGCTTTCCAGAAAAAGTTTCTGCAGATCAGAAATATTTTCTAGCAACCTCAGTAGGTAGAAAATGCTCAAAAGGAAGCCGATGAAACTGTTTCAGTTCTTTTAGAGTTTTTCAGAAATAAGAAAAAAATTTTAATGAGAAAATACTGATTAATTACTGAGCCCCTCAAGCTAGCTCTTTCCACTGCACTGCTGCATACGCACGCCCACACACAGACATGGTGAAATGCTTCACAAACCAGCTAGTTGTGGTGAGTACTTCATAGCACCATCATTTATAATCATGATGTGGCGGTGTGTGCGGTGCCAGGTCACCTGTCGGATCTCCTAGCCAGTAGCTGCCAGCGATGAGCAGGACGGTGTCACCAGATCACAGAGCAGATGCATGCATGCCATGTCACGCATGGGTCACATTACATGGTTTCTCCCTGTCGTATGACCAAAATGCAGCCCTTCCTGCCCATCGTTCACGGGTTGCCCGCATCCTCATCACGCGCCTGCAGAGAGGGGTTTTCTCAGCTGCTACGGGCTGACGCACAGGACTCACGCCTCTGCGTGTCATATGATAGAAGCCTGCATTTCAGCACACATTCAGATAGGAGGAGGAAGGCACAGCCCTCGTAAAAGAGAAAATCCGGGAGCAGGTTTGCCAGAACAATTTAATTTCTCCTTTATCTCATTTTACATCTTTGCATAAGGTGCTATTGGGAAGAAAGTGACAAGATAAAAGTTTGGGGCCTCATTATTCTGAGCAGATCTGCGGACTGTGGATTAGTCATGCCCACAGCAGCATTTACATAGATCGCTGCTAGTTTTCAGCTGAATGATTTCTACAGAGAATGTGACAACCTACTTAGGGAACACAGAGGAATTTTACTGAATTTAGACCATGTGAGGCTTATTAGTGAAGGAATGGTTAATTGCTTTCTGCAATTATAATCTTGAGAGAACATAGGTGATACTAAATTCAATCGTTAAATATAAACTAGCATTTAGTAAGAGCAAATTGATACTGTTAGCCAAGAATAGAATATGCCTCTAGGAAAGAATCTAAAGTTCTGAACTTAAAAACCAGATTTTCCATTTGTAATCTCAATCTTCTTGAATCATATTGAGGTTGTGTTAAGGAGATCATCACCCACTGTCCTGTGGCATGTTAGAAATGTCAGAGAAAGAATGCTAACTGGAGTGAAATGATATTCCCTTTTATAAGATAAGGCAGAGGTTGGAGTTGTACCAAAAATGCTGGTTAGGAATGCAGTAATTGTAACCCACCTTTAAATGCTCAGGTAGGAGAAAGGGCTGTCGTGGAAGCATGTCAAGTCATAGCAATGGAAGAAGAATTAAGAACTTTATCGATGTACTTCTTCGAGCCTGGTGCAGGTGCCTGCTGAAAGCACAGGTGTTACCCTCAAGAGCGAAGAGCTGATTTGGGTGGCCTGTCTCACACACTGTGTTCTGTGAAATGTTAAGATAGCTGTCTCCCACTCAGTCCATAAAGAAGATCCAACTCCCTTGTTTAGTTTCTCTTATGTGCCTTGTTTGCTGGGCACTTCACAAGTTACTGCAGCAAATGAAACGCTCACAGCAACAAGAGTTCAATTTGCTCTGCTGTCTGGTCTCTTCTAATAAATTCTAGGAATTTGAGAAAAGTTCCTGTAGAAAAACAGTGTATTAACACAGGCGTGGAGAGCATCCACATTTAGTCCCAAATGCTGCCTGTTGTTTTCATTCAGAAAATCTAATGAATTAAGATAATGAAGTTAAACTTAGAACACTTGTTCCTGACCTGTTGTTACCTTGAGATTTGTTCCTTTTGGTTCTGATTTTAGGAAGAGCTTGAGTGCTCGGAAGGTTGCCTGTCTTCTTCATGCAGTTATTTTAGCTGCTCTAATGAAAGATCCTCCCTGCAAAACCTTTATCCTCTCTAGATCATTGCGTCAGTGCTTTTACTCTTCCGTACTACAGCATATAGTTGGATGGTGATGTTCTTTCTCAGAAGAAAAACAACTTGATGTAGTGGGTGGCATCCATGCCCTTGGCAGGGGGGTTGGAACCAGGTGATCTCCAAGGTCCATTCCAACCCAACCCATTCTATGAAAACAAAACTTAGGTTATCTGTGGAATTCTGGAACTTTTTTAACTTCTCAGTGGTTCACTTTCAACATTCATTAAGTTGTAGGTTTGTTTGTTTGTTCAAGATTCCTTTTATAAACCAGCAAAGTCTGAAACAGATCTGAGCAAGTTGTATCAGTGTTTCCTTGTTTAGATCCTCAGCAGAGACTGAATACAAAATTTTTAGGGCCTATTGTAGCAGAGTTATGGGAATAGGCCAACAGTTGCAAATGAATGTAATGCTAGATTTTATGTATGGTTATGCTTAGACTGGCTTGTCATAACACTTTAGGACTAAATAAAACCTGAAGAGATTTATTAGGTGCATGCTATAAGGCAGAGCTTGAATGGGGTGAAGGAAGGGAGGAGAAAAGACAAGAAAAGACTTAGATGATTTCTTCAGGTTTCATCCATATTTCTGTGACTGTTTAAATATCTTTGAGAGCACATTCTAGATTTCACTTTCTGTACATTATAATCAGTCTATAGTAATTATTTTTAAATTGCGTGATTTGGTAAAGATAGATAGTGACCTCTTTTGAATATTGGAGCGTTATAAATATGTTTTAATTTCAGGAATTACTGCATACACAACCACAAAGTGGTCATTTTTCCTGCTGTTTTCCTATTGTCTTTGGAAGATATTCTACATATAGTTTTGTATCAGTAGCATGAAGAACCATATTTTTTTCTGCTTTTTGGGCTGATCTTGTTTCAGTTACAGGGAACGTAAACCAGAGGTTGCAGTTGAAATATGAATCAAATTCACCTTAATGGGTTCCTGTCCAGGCCGTGTGATAAAGAGCTCAAATATCCCAGCCAGGTACGGAGCTGCTAGACCGACACACCTATTCCTTTAAACTAATCATATGTGTGTAACTAGTAAACAAGGTAGGGTAAGGGAAAGTGCCACAGCATAGCTTGTGTCTATATGCCGAAACCTTGCCATGTAAGCCTGCACTCCCCCTGCTTTCCGGCGTGCAATGTCTCTGTTGTCTCATGTTCCACTTTACATGTGAAGCCCAGACAGGGGACCATTGAAGGAGCTAAATTTTTTTCCTCTTATTTTAGGCAGAACAGTATTTGACACACTTGTCCTTGGAATTGTGAAAAAAGAAATGCAATATGGACAAAGAGGATATCCCCTTGTTATGTAACCAAGTAATAGTGAATAAATTCCAGAGAAAACAGGTTTTCCAGATAAAACAGACTTCCCATCAAAATAAATACAGAAATGATGCCAAATGTTCATATTATTATTAATAAATATGGCTGTTAATTATCTGCAAGCAGTAGTTAGCAAATGTTGATGATTATTGAATAAAAATGTACTAGGATTTCTTAATGGATGCTCTCAGACAGTGGTGAATGCTGTAAACTAGTTGATATAAAACACAGATTTTTCTTTATTGTATTTTAAATTCTCAATATAAGTAGTTTTTTCAGGTTAATCATTCTTCTCCTGCATCCAGTTATAATCTGACAGGCAGAAAATCCCTCCTGTGTCTGGCAGCCTGTAGGTCATACCATGTTTTCTGTTTTAACATGCTCCCAAGTTCACTTTCACCATTGATAATCTCAGCAATACCAATAACACACCAGAATCTAAACGTGAGCAGAAAAGCTAATAACCTTCTGGTGAATTTATCAGGTTGCTAATAACTCGTGATTTTTAAATAAACAATTGATATTTATTTGAATGAATGCACATTACTGAAATGAGTAGAAAGTATTTTTTTTATGATTTTTTTTGACCAGACCTTTATAGATAGTCATTATTTAATCATTCTGATTTTTAATTCTATAAAGTATTTCAGTATCTGTTTCTATGATAAACTCAGCTTTGCTTGCCTCGCTATTTTGTTCTTTAACATTTCCATTTAGATTGGAGGGGTATGCCAACGCCACTAGAGGTAATAGAATATGAATTATAATATTTGGCTGTAATATCTGCCTGCCATCTGCTAAAGCAAATCCATTCCATCTCTGATTTTTGTGTGGTATAGCATATATCTTCTGGAGGATGAGAGATGAATAGGGCAAGGTATGTTTTACATATTAAGTTGTTCAAAATGAAATAACAGTACTTGTGGAACATGTTGCTTAGCACGTTTTCTGGTAGAACACCATAACGCAAATGGCTTGGCCTTTAACCTTTAAGTTTGGATTAATATTTGGCAGACACTGCTTCTTTTAAATGCTGTGGAGTCAACGAAAGGGGAAAATTAAATATCTTTGTATATAATGTGCATAAACTGGCAACGTACAGCAGCCTGATGTCTTGCTTCCTAAATGTTCTGTGTCAGTTCCGCGTGTTTCATAGGAAGCACGATGTCTTGAACAGCATGGTGTATTTTTCAGTTATTTAAACAAAATGTCTTTTGTCAAAGCATGAGCCCAAAGCTTTCGCACCATCAGACACTCCCTACTTCCAGCTCCCACTTCCCCCAGCCACGTAATCCTGTTCTGCAGTGTTTTTGCTTCATACATCTTTATTATATATCTCTCAGACCTACTTCTCCAACCTTTTGTTTGGAGGAGGATGCAGACAAGTTTAAAGCCTGGGAGAAAATAGAGTTTAATGGATAAAGATAGCATCTCATGGTCCCACAAATGCCCCCCAAAGTAATTCATATTTCCGTGTAGAGCATCCATATAGATTTACCAGCCAAGCAGATTGGTAATGTCCCCGTAATGGTTTTGTTGTATCCACTTGATGTTTTGGCCTTATGAACGTTTTCTGACTTGGATGGAATTCCTGTAGGAGCTGGAGTCATTCACAAAAGAATTTAACCCAAATTTATTAGCTTGCAATCGTCCTTCTTTCCTTAGCCATAGGCAAGGACCCTTTTGTCATTTCACATCTTGCTTTCTCTTCTAGATAGAGTGTGAAAAGTCTTGTCTTAAAAGCTCATTGAAGATCTAGTTTTTAAGCCTATAATATATTCTTTCAAGCGGAGTCACTATTACTATCATATATACAGTCTGTTAACACTTGCAGGTCCTCGCTCATTGCTCTTTGTGCATAAGGATTTATTTTGTTTTACTGTTGTATACAGAAAGTAATGGAAACTGTTTTGTGACCATTAGATGCAAATAGCTGGGGCAGAGCAAAGCATGAATAACTAGATTTTGTGCTTATCACAGTTGTGTTTTAGCAGCATGAAACTACAGTGGAGCATTCCAAGGCATATTCCAGCAAGGGATGAAAGCCATCCTCCTGCATGGACCTTTTCTACTCCCAGTTGTGCCATATGATTATTTGCTTACCTGTTAAGGGGTTTCCTTAATAAATTTTGAACTCAGGATTTCTCACTCTGGTTCTGTGACTGTGTAAGGACAGGAAGAGTCCTGCTCCTTCCCCTGGGTGCTTGATCACGTTGCAAATGGAGAATAATCTGCAGTGGGGTGTGTGTGCATAAACGGCGTATACATAGCTTTTAGTATAAGAAACATATGGAAATTATACAGGAACTGAACATGAATTTGAACATCTCAGTTTGTTTCAGAAATTTCTCAGAAGATTACAAATATTTTTCTTCTTTATATATGTCTCACTAAGATTCCTTTTCTCCTTTAGAGGAAAATAAAAATAATAATATTTTGCTGTATTAATGCAATGCACCTTAAGGTTTTGTTTTTGTTATGCTAATGATGTAGATCGATAACAAAAGAGTGAATAATTCCTATTCCTGTTCTGCTCACTGTTTTGAGCAAAAGTCAGCGAGACCCTTTTCTGGTGCCTGACATCACTGTGAAGAATTATTAAGAGCATGCCAGAGTGAAATACCACCAGGTGCCACAATCCACTAGTGCAGAAAATTGTATGTATGTATTTGCTACATATTTAAAACAGGAAGCAGAACTTGATGTGAGAATAAAGAAGAATGAACTAGTCAGAAGAATACATTTTAAGTGCAAATGTTAAAGCCTTTTTACTTTACTTTTCTTGTCACATGTCAGGGCATATAGAAGCGCACATCTCCATGCACAATGAAATGTTGAAAATGTAGAGATTGTTTCAAATAATCAGTTACACAAGAAGGACCCCATCAGTATCATCTCAAAGCTTAACTCAGCCTCTGAAACAATCTTTTACACTCAGTGTCAGCTAAACGCTGCCACAAAACTGGTAGTTCATACTCTTTCAGTTTCAGTGCATGCAGTTTATTAAATGGAGAGTGCATCTTCTAAGGCAGAAATTCAACGCTTACTTGCCTGCCTTCATTTTTCCTGCCATCTCAAACTGTAGTTTGGAAATATAGCTTTGGAGTGAGCCAATATTGTCGCAGGAGTTCTCTGAGAGCTGCAGAGTTAAAACACTGAAAGGGAAGGGTCCTGAATCAAGACTTGCTTTCTGTTCCATAGTATTCTTGCCAGGGGGCAACAGGCAAAGACGTCTTTCCACCTTTTTCTCCTGCTAGCATTGATCTGGGAATGGTTTTCACACCAATTTTGGGTGGCTCTAGGGCAGCATATGCTTACTCTTCTCTTTTTGTCTATCCCATCATAGGAATGTACTTCAGTATTGTGCAAAGATATTCATCTGCTGTCCTGTAGGATTTTTAGGCACATCAAATAAAGTCAGTTCCATTTTCTCATGGTCATTATGGAGGAATGCTTCAGATGCAAAACAGATAAGAAAGGAGAGAAGAAATGCTTTCACCTACTGCTCAGCATAATTACTTTGAAATAGGATCCTAATCTAAAAGATCCTCATGTGCTCCGGAAGTCAGTTTGTTGGTGAGTAGTTATAGGGTAAAATTTAGATTTGACATCAGAATTCAGCAGTGCCTAAACACCCCGATATATATAGTTGCATTTTGATGAAGACCATACATTTTGCTAATTAAATTTTCTACTTAAACAAGTCAAACCATGTGAGAAGGACAAGCAAGGAGTGCCTTATTCTTATTAGCCTTATTATTCTCATCTTATTAAGCCCCATATGTATTAATCAGCCAGTTTCTTGCATATATCATCCAAGAAACTGGTCTGCTGGAAGAATGAGGAAGGGTTAGTGGTGCTTTTTCTATGGATCCATTCAAGAAATGCCAGCCACTTGTAAATGATGGAAAAATACACGGGAGAATACAAGAGGTTGTTGAACTGTAGTCAGTCACCTGTCACAGCAGCAAAGCGTAGACAGAGAAGTGATGTGGTGTGACAGTAGCTGATAAACCAGCCTAGTAAGGGACTGGAAGAGGAGAATAGGAAGCCTGCACTTGATGAAGTCAAAAAAGAAAGGATTTAGGGGGGTTTTAAATCCTTTGTGAAGCACCAGTACCAAGTGCACAGCAGCAGCTCTTGCTCAGCGAAGACATTCTCGTTTCCTGCACTGGGCAAGTTCCTGTCTCTACGGAGAACCTGGTCTCACAGGGAAGGGTAATTAAAACGCATCATGACATAAAAGCCGGGCTGCACAGTGCAGACAAAGCCTGCCTACTATTACAGAGTGATGTGCTGCAGCGTGGCAGAAGTGTTAACTCAGTTTATTGCTCTGCTAATACTGTGTTTTTGCTGATGCAGTTGTGCGGCTTGTGTTAGCCTCACTGCCAGCAGCCGTGACTCAGGATGCCAATTGCTTAAAACCTCGTGAACGCAGCTTGCCTGTGAAAGAGTCAAGAAACTGTAGATTTGAGGTTGAAAATAACAGCAATAAATTCATTTTTACAGATGCTCTGGCCTCCACAAAGCTGGAACATTACTTTCCCCTTGCACAGAACAAAAAGCTGCCCTGACAAATTTACTCGAGAAGCAGTTAATCAAATTGATGAGTACATTTAGTTGGTCTTGACACACTGAGATCATAAACAAAAGTGTGTGTGACTGTACCACACATCTCTGGGAATTGCATCTTGGGCTGTTTTGATACAATAGTGCAGAATTGTAAATGGTGTCTTGAGTAAGTAAAGAGTAAGAAATTAAATAATTTGTGTAGTTGTTCTTTAAAAGATTGTGAATGATGTGCCTTGAATGAGCTAGAAGAGTGGCCTCTCAGGGACAAGAAAACATTTTTCTAAAAATCTCAGATTTGCAGAATGGTGGCCTTGTGCCTTTCTAGTGTAAGAGCTTGAACTGGGTTTGTGGTGAGAGGAGAGGCAGAAGCTCCACGGCAGTCTTAGAATGCTCCAGCGAGTGTCTGAATAGAGGAGAGCATCTGGAATAGAGGGAGCACTAACACACGTGCACATGCATGTGCTCACACATGCAGCTTTTGGCATTTTTCTCTTCTAACTGTGTAATAGTAAATTGTTCAGTATGTATGGGGTTGTGTGCTTTCATACATGGCACACAACCTGATATTTTACATTCTAGGATTTTTAGTTATTTAAATCCAGTGGAATATCTATGGTGTGTTACCATTACCATAGAGAGTTACTTAAACATGGGCATGCTTACTATTTTGTCAAAAAAAGAAATTCATATGAAAAAATAATAGAAGCAACACACTAAGTAATATTATTTGCTAATATATAAAGTATCTTAAAAGCTGTACTACATTTTACCCTATGCTGTTGTTCTTTTATGTATTCTTAATTAGTAAGTAGAATTACATGTTTTTGCTCAACACTTCTTGTAGAGCCCTAATTTTGTTGTTCTTAAAGTAATGCTCTGTATCATCTGCTGTGGCAGGTAGAATTTACTGATTTTATTTTATTATTATTTTTAAATTCAGTTTCTACTATTTGTTTTTTATCTTAATTTTATTTCACTCTGGAAGGACAGCCAAGGTTTTGGGGTGCTAATTGGCTTTGTTTCAAATCACCTGAAACCTTGATATGTAGTGCACTGATGTTTATTTGAAGTGTTTGGTTTGAATTGCAGATTCTTCTAAAGCGAATGTACTCAGTTTTGTTTTCATAAAAATTGGGAGTTCATTGAATTTCAGAAATAATTTGCTTTATTCAACAACTCTTTAGCTAACTGGACTTCTATAATTGTAATTATAAGAAGTGCCAGTAACGTATCCATAAATTTCTGGCACATCATTTTTAGGATGTAATATTTTGCGGTTTGTCTCTGACCATAATGTAGTTCTTGTTTGAAGTTTGAGCAAATCTCTTTCAGTATCAGTGACATTTTCAAGGTTGAAGCAAAATCAATTTCTGAGTAATGGGATTTTAGTTTAACAACCATACGTGTGACAAAATAGCTTTTCAAGTGTATGATTAGAAGTTCCCCATTAAAATCGAATTATTCAATGTAAAAAAAACCAACAACTTATTTGCCAAAAGTTAGAACTGACTGATTTTGAGTTATATTTTCTATCATGAATTTATTAAACCTACATATTCAGAATTAGACTTTATTTTTAAAAAGTGCTAAATATCTCCCACCATTTTCAATGAGAATGAATGTACTCAGTTGGATGGAGAGTGGTGGCACGTAGTTGTATTGTGCAAGAGAGGAAGGAAGTTCTCAGGTTTCTGTTCAGTACACACTTTTCATGAAGGACTCCTTAATCAGAGCACAATGTGAGTGATGGATCATTTTCAAAGACATTATTTATATGAGCAATGGGAATTGTTTCTATTTATAGCCTGGTTGTGATCACATCTGACTACTGGATTTCTTAGTGCATTCATCATATAAGTGGTACCAGCAGGAGCTTTGCATTTACATCCCCAGGTTGCCATTTTTTAATGAGTACTCCTGTTTAATGAAACTTCTCCATTCTGATTCCTTGTCTCGATTTGATGACTATGAAGTTAAAACTACTGCTGCCCTGGCTTCTGAGGACAAAACCAACATGCTTTAATGAGTAGGTTATGAAATTGCACATTGATGCAAGTGGGTAGAACACACGTAAGTGGCTTACCAGACAGGAGTATAATGTAACTCTGCGCTGTCTGGAGTAATGGAAGCTCTTTGTTCCAGCCATCTGCGATATAAATGTACATTTCTTTCTCTAATAAGTAAATGTTTAGCATCTGAAATTTATTTATTTATTTTTTTACCCATGGTTTTATTTTATGTTCTACACAAAATGAAGTGAGAGCAGCGTGGCTATTTGCTTCTTCATATTGTCCTATTTTTTTGGAGGAGCTGGCTAGTGAGTACTTACAGTTCCGTTTTCTCGTTGAGTCATTGGGCTTTAGTTGATGCAGCCACAGGACGTGTTTCAGGAACTACATTCTGTTTCCCTTCACCTCTGGCATGGATCTGGGGAAATACAAGTTAGAAATTTGCTTTGCTTTTTTTCTAGACACCTGTTTCGTTGCCTACAAGCAACATCCCTTTTGTGCTTATCAGCACAGATAATTACTGTGATAAACATTGCAAAACAGATCTGAACAAGAGTCTGTAACAGCTATACTCTAAGCAGTGGTCCCCTGCCTTCTAAAAACTGCATTAAACATAAGCATTTTGTGCTTGTGGCCATTAAACTTGAGAAGTTTGTCCTCCATGACTGAGAGCTGAAGGCCCAGAGTTGTTGGCTAGTACCAAGGTGAGGGGGTGGAGGCCCAGATCTGTGTGCTCCCATCTTCTCTCTGGTCTGGAAGCACCCTGTTATGCCTTCTCTTTCTATTATATTCTTACAGATATAAGGAATGGCTGGGGACTGCGGGGGACAGATGCACCAGTATGAGGGAGCGGAGGCTCTGTACATGGTGTATCCACCATTCTCTGGATCCCACAGGCCACCCGTGCTGTATGTACAGTGCTTTTATGTGGTGTCTCTAATTCTTATATACTCCTGTAGTAAATACCTGGCTTCATCCTTATGGGTCCGTTATGCTAATAGTACTTAACTTCATGAGGGCCTAAAAACATTCTGAGGGCCTTCTGTAGTGCCCCCTGAAACCAGCAGTAATACTTGACTTTTTTTTTTTTAAACCAAGTTTTTGAGTGATTTTTTTTTTAATTTATCATTTTCAAAAGTCAGTGTGGTATCCTGATGAGTTGCATTAGAGTGGTAAAGAAAACTTAATAATGTGATAAAATCAAGTAATAATAGCAGTAAAGTAATCAAGTAATAATAGCAGCAAATATTTTCAATTAATTAAAAAAGTAGTATCAAAATAAATTTATTAGAACATAATAGGCAGGTGGCTACTTCTTAAAATTCAGGGCCACAAGGATGATCAAGGGCTTGGAGCACCTCTCCTGTGAAGAGAGGCTGAGGGAGTTGGAGTTGTTCAGCCTGGAGAAGAGAAGGCCACAGGGAAACCACAGTGGCCTTCCAGTGCCTAAAGGGGGCCTGCTGGAAAGCTGGGGAGGGACTCTTTGTCGGGGTGTAGTGACAGAACAAGGGACAATGGCTTTAAACTAAAAAAGGGCAGACTTAGATTAGGTATTAGGAAGACATTCTTCGCTCAGAGGGTGGTGAGGCCCTGGCACAGGCTGCCCAGAGAAGCTGTGGATGCCCCATCCCTGGAGGTGTTCAAGGCCAGGCTGGATGGGGCTTTGGGCAACCTGGGCTGATGGGAGGTGTCCCTGCCCATGGCAGGGGGGTGGGACTGGGTGATATTTAAGATTCCTTCCAACCCAAACCATTTGATGATTTAATTAATTCCTTTGAAGTTAAGAATCTTGTAGATTGAACTTGTGATCTCAGTGAAGTTTACCTCGAGATAACTTCAGGCACTCTGTGTGTCAGACATTAAATCATCACTCAGTCATAATTCCCCATCACTATTTCTATATTTGTCTGAAGATAGCTTCTTTTCTTTTGTCACATTGTGTGGAAGCACAAGTTTCGGTTTTGAGTTTGTGCACGTGTTTGTGCAAGTAAGCACACAGGTGCTGTTTTGTGGGAATGCCTGTATTTTGCTGGGCACCACAATTACTTGAAGCCGTTGAATGGGTTGGTGTGACCTGGAGGTTCGTAGAGTTTCCCTTTGTTAGCAGCTCACCAAATTTATTTATTTCTTTTTCTTTCTTCTTGTATGGTGCCTTTCCGATGTCATTAGGTTTTCAGTGATGTCATCATAACAGTGAACACCTTATTCTTAACTGGTCTTGAAAAAGAATAGAAGAAAATACAAAAAGCCCTTTTTTCTACCGGGTGTAAGTGTAGCAGTAGGAATTTGTGTCTGTTTTAACTAGTTTTATTATCCTCAGTAAATAATTATGTATTTCTTTGAGTGATACTCTACATGTACGTTAGTGACGAGTATGTATACTGACAGCATCAAAGACCACATCATTATTTTCCCTTGGCAGTACCTGTAGGGACTCGATGCCCAACCCTCCCTCATTCTTGGAGGCAGGAGTGTGTTACAGCACGAGCTGCATCATGCTTAGGGAAGTGGCCAGTCCTCCACCCACTCTGCTGAGATGAAGCACTTTCTGCTTAGACACATTTTCTGCATGGTCAATTATCCCGTATCCAATTCTTTTTGTTTAGAGCAGGGATGTCTTTATAATTTGAGTTCATTGCTGTGATACTTGGGAGGTTTGAATTCCACCTTTGATCCATATGTGAAGTGCTTTTATTGCTCAGTAAGTGATACATGCCTGATAAGTGCTCTATTTGCTATTCTTTTAAATTCAGCGGGTGAAGGGATTGGGTGCCCGTTTAGCACAAAAGTGGGTCTGAAAAAGCCACAAAAGCCTCACTTGCCTCAGGTGCCTGATATTGCAGTGATTCTCCTGGTCACTGCCAGGGACCCGCACCTAGGACCAGGCTGACTGGGATGCCATTCCAGAGGTGACTCCCTCAAGGAGGTACCTACCTCTTTCTCCAGACTTGTCATGATAAAGACAAGATCTGGGGGACCGGTGGAGTTACCACGGAGTCTTGTGACATGGGTGAAGTGTGTAAGTTGGCACTGACTCTGTAGCTGTGGCTTACTGAGACTACACCAAGACACGAGGCATATGTTGGGTTTCTCCAGTTCAGCAACTGTGACTTACGGCTCTTTCAGATCCCCTGGCACCAACTGGGGGACACCTCTGTAGGAGTGACACTTTGTTCTCAGTAGTAACACAAAGCACTGTGGAATCTCAGGAAAATGAGTCTAACGTGTTACACAACTACATTCTCTCATCCTCATCATCTTTTTCCTACATCCTCTTGAGACAGTAGCACATCGTGAGGTCAGAGTTCTGGCCTGTATAGAAACATGCTGATGTTTGTCAAGAATTTTTCATCTGATGGCTTCTCTTTTTTCAGTCACCAGGAAAATGTCCTGGTTTCCTTCAAAAATGTGCAGCTCATTGCTGGGTATGTTGAATATTTTTTACTTTGGCTTTGTTCTGTGCTTTTTTCACAGCGAGGAGCCTGAGATAAGGCTTCAGGTGGTTAAATTTAAGGTAAATCTGTAAAATATCAAATAAACCACTCAGAAGCAGACATTTCTTCACTGAAAAACTGTAATGAACTTTGGTCTTTCTAATCTGGTAGGAGCATTGGGACATAAATACCAACAAGTATGCTCAGGGCTAAAATCAATACCCTTTTTGCCTTCTGTGCATTTCTCTTTGTGCATCTCTGTTCTCAAGCATTTGAAAGTCAGATCTTGTATCATCACAGATTATAAAGTTCACTTGACCGCGTGTTGAATCCAGAAGCATAAATTCTAGTCTGTACTAACTGTTAATCAACAGTTGCCTTGTGGTCAACTGCTCAGCATCATTGTCTCCCGTGATAAGTGGTGTGCTGAAATTTTGTGCTATTTCATCCTGGATTTGACTTTCAGATCTGCTGCTGGCACTGTAGTCTTTTGTAATAAACCTGTGGAGCAAGCAGGCCACTATTCTTCAGCTTCTGCAATGCCTGTTTTGTGACAGGACCAGGCTGAAATCTGCGAGGGAATGTCTTCAATTGTTTCACATGTCTTTTAGAAGGTGACATCATGTGTCCTTTGTGTAGTGATGATAGAAAAGCCTTGAGCTTTCTTATGGCCCTTTCTAAATTGGTTCTGCCATTGTTCTTTTTGATAACCATTCAGATACCCTTTGCTAGGTAATTTAATAGCATCAGGGAAAAAACTCGGAGCTACAGAAAATATGAATAAACTCCAAGTTTTCCAGTGACTAGATTCTTTTAGATCTTAGGATAATTCAGGTTGAAAGATATTGTCAGAGGTTTCTAGCCCAACAGCTCAAAGCAGGTCATCTCTTAGATCAAGCCAGGCCAGGTTGCTCAGGGATAGGTTCTTAAAAACAATCTCTCTGGGCAACCTGCTTCACCACCCGACTGGCCTCATGGTGAAAAAGCTTTTCTTATAACCAATCTGAAACTCTTTTATTTCAGCTCATGCTTCTGTGTATTATCTTTCCATCATCCAGCAGTGTGCAGAGCCTCAGTGATCTTCCCATCAGTGCTGCCAGGTTCCTTAAAGCCATCTCTTCTCCAGACTGAATAAGCCAAGTTCCTTCAGCTTCTGAAGTGCTTAACCATCCTGATGGCTCTCCGCTGAGCCCATTCCAGTTTATCCATGTCTTTCTGTATTTGGAGGCCCCAAAAAGTAGACCCAATACTCTAGATGTGGTCTAATGAGCGTAGAGTAGAGAAGTAGAGATGGACATTCACTTTGCCTGTTCATACAGCCAAGGAGGCTTTTGGCTGACCTTGCTGCTGGGACACTGCTTGCTGGTGGGCACTGGTGGTGGTCAGCTGCTGCCCACCAAGACCCCAGCACCATTTTGGAGCAGCTCACTAGGCAGGCAGTGGCCAGCTGAGCTGCTTCCCACATGAGGATGAGAGGTGACTGGATGCATATGCCCCTTTTCAGGGTAGTCTAAGATGAAAAGCATTCACTAAACTTTAATGATCTATACACTGATATGTACTGTGCATCTTCAATTAATGATAAATAACTTTGTTTTGTTTGTGGTTTGACACAGTGAAAGAACTCTGAGTGTATTAAAAACCCAACATGTTGATATGTAAGTGCTTACACTAAATGTAGTACATTCAAATTCATTTACCACAGTATTCCAAGCCTGGCACTTTCTATTTTTGACATGTGCAGCTTTTAATTTTTATTGCTTTTTATCATTTTCTATTTCTTTAGAATTAGGATTACTTTATTTTAATACGCTAGCATTGGGTACCTCAGTCAGTAAACAGTCTGGTTCATTCCACTAGAATATTTTGCTGTCTCCCAGCTGTGCTGCTATCTTGGTAACTTTTCACTGAATGATTACTTAATCACTAAACCTGAAATGCCTAGAACTGTCAAGGGAACTGTATACAAATTAAATCAAGTTCTTTAACACTGGTGCTTAAACACAGGACATTTATAAGGGAATACAAGTTCCTTGGGGTTCCTTCAGCTTTCACTGCGGCCTTGATTATTCCATCTAAGTTTTCTGTCTGTAAGAACATTCTGTTACAAATGATGGTTTTGGTTGAAGAAGCTAGATGCAGCTTTGTCTTACCCTAGAGGTTCATTTATTCTCCTTTGATATTTAACAGAGTTGTTGCTGAAGAGCATCTGTAGGTAATTCCTTTCCTGGGAAAACAAGATAAAACTGTAAGCCTGAATTCTAACACCGTACAAAGCCAGATGTTAACCCTACGTTTAACTTGTTCTGTAATTTTAAGAGATTTTCTTAAATATAGTATGATCACCTGACATACATGATTGCCCAAAATATTGGTTTCTGTTAGTCACTAGTTGTCAGGAAATATAAAGTGTCTGGCTTGGGTTAGGATCTTATTTTATTTATTTTATTTTATTTTATTTTATTTTATTTTATTTTATTTTATTTTATTTTATTTTATTTTATTTTATTTTATTTTATTTTATTTTATTTTATTTTATTTTATTTTATTTTATTTTTTTACTTCCAAATTTGAAGAATCGTAGTTTAGAGAGGCGGGTATGTGTTATCTTGCATCTCATCAGGTAAAAATAGAAATAGCTGCTCCATTCCATTCAGTAAGATTAAGTTCATTTATGTTATATTTCCCTGAAAGTATAGGTATGTTTTGCATATCGAACTGACCAATAAGAAACTGAGTTGAAAGGTTGAATTTTGTTTAGTTTTCAAACTGGCAAGTCCACTTGTCTTCTACTCTTTGTATGCCAGTGTTGTCTGGTGTAGATTCAGTTCCTGAGAAAGCTGCTGGATGGGCACTCCTGAGCTTTCCCCTGCTGCCTAACAGTTCCATGTGCTGCTGAAACAGCTGTAAGGTCGTGGTTGCGCCAGGGACACGAGGCAGTGCCAGCGAAGATCCTGTACCAGGACAAGAGATTGTGAGTTGATGTTTGCATAAAACGAGGAACTGTACACAAAGTGGAGGATGCTGGAACAGGGACTGGCACACAGCAGCAAGGTATTTGTGGTGATGTTGCCAGCTTGGTCCAAGATAATATAGCTTAGTTATTAGGGATTAGTTGCAGGAGCCTGGAGGTCATACATGCGTGGATCACTGGTCATTTTTTCATTAAGTGGAAAGAACACTCTTTCTTGCTCAGTTGCTGGTGGGGATGAGCCTGTTTTTGTCATCACAACTATTTGGGTATGGACAGAGTGGGAAGTCCAAAACAGCTGTGTTGACAATCTGAGGCCGTCCAAGGTCACATTTCCAGGTATTCATCTCCTGCAGGCATGATGTCAGTTTTCTGCGTTCACCTTTAGCTAGCTTCTCTTCAAGTGCAATGCGATTTTAAGTCGGTATCAAGGAAATGGAGCGTGGTGGTGGTGGCTATGTGAAAGAGTGATACGACTTGGCGTGTCCTCCGTAGGTTTATGGCACTTCTTCCAGCCTTTCTGCATCTTCTTATAATGTTAGAAGATGACAGGAGGATAAACTGAGTACTGTGGAAATCTGTAGGATCCACAGATAGAAGAGCTGAAGCTGTTTTATAGTATGCAGGAAAAAGCTAGATTCACACCGGTGTGTTTGTGCACCCATTTAGTCTCTTGAAGTAGAGTAGTATTTAGTTAATGGTACCAAATGTGTGTGTGTGGGAGAGGGTGGGGGTGTTTAGAAAGTTGGCAATATAGACATATTTATATTAAGAAATACTTCTTCATTCATCAAACTACACTGTCTGTATTTACCTTTGGCTGGGGACTTTCTGAGAAGTGATAGCTCCAGATACTGACTGCTCATTATCTGTGTGAGGGGAGGCTACTTTTTTTTTCTTCTATTTTAGAAAAAGATTACCTGTTTCTGTGAGACCCTTCTTGTTGTGAGTGGTAAGTAGTCACACAGGTATGGACATCTGCTACTAGAGCATGTCAGTGTAGTAACTGATGTTTTTAGGATGATTACACACACTGTTCTTGGAAGAATAGTATTTGTAGTCCATCTTTTGGCTTGTTACTGTTGTCTGCACTATTACAGACATAGACAAGCACGTAGTGATCACTATGTCAGGTGCCTGCTTTCTCACCTTAGCAAGCAGTGCCAGTACTATTCCGTAATAGCAGTTTATGTTTTGGTTGTGGAAAAAGTACAGCGGCATATCTTATCTTATAGTTGTGATTCGTCTTCTACGCTTCCTTTGGCTATCTAAAGAAAATCTCATCAGCAAAAAGTCTTAAATGGATTTTCTGGAGTCATTGAGAAACCAGATGTTCAAAATCAACCTTTTCAAAACTTGGCAGAAGTATTTTTCAGGATCTGTTTTTGTCTACCTGTCTTCCTGTTTGATCTGGAACCTTTTTAATAAATTTGGTTTATCAGAGTTCTGAGAGAGAGGATTATGTGAGCATGACATTTCAAGCAAAAATCATTGTGTTAAAATTCTAGGAGACAAGCTCCTTTAGCTTATTATTGTGTTTCATCTTGCTTAACAGCCTGGCCTCAGGAGGAATGAAGTGCATCTCATTACAGATTATTTTGTAATGTAGAATGTAGGGCACTTTCCTGGAAAAGAGCGAAGGGTGGATTCGAGCTTCCTTCTCTCAGTCCCATAGCTGTGAAAAGTGAAGGCAAATTTCAAAGGATGACTCCTTCTCTTTCTTGAGGTGCCTGTCCTCAGCTTGCTGTTCTAAATGCCGTATGGATACAGGATTTTGTGTGAAGCCTGCACGGATTGAACTTTGCACTCCCTCAGGTGCCCAAGACAAGTGTACCCTACTTTTTGCCATGAGCTTGGGGTCACCCTTCAGGGATGCGGAGTCCACATTCCTAAGTGTTTCTGCACCTGAGTCCAGCAGTTCACACAGTTAATCTGAGTATGGACCCACAGAAACAGACTTTACAAAGCGAAGCATTTATTTGGAGGTTTGGGCACAGCAACAAAGAACAGTTTTAAAGCAATCTTCTATGGGCTTCTTTATTATATTTAAAGCTCTACCATTTTGTAATTATGATTTAATTAGACATCGTTCCAAAGGTTCGTAAGAGTAGTCTATGTTTAGTATTATCTGTGCCTTCCACATTTTTCTGGATGGTCACACTGCTTTTGGCGGGCTTTTCACCTTGTCTTGATCAAATGGGTCTGGTCTGCTGGCAGGACACTGGGACGTGCTTGTCAGAGCTCAGAGTTCTGGCTTTGTCCCTGACGTCCCTACAATCCCTTGTACACTCTATGGCTTACAGGTCACCTTCTCTTGTGTGCCCTTGTTCTGTTTTTTCTCCTTTCTTGAATCTTTATATATTTTTACATGGCCTGCCATCAGCAGTTCTTTTCTTTGTGTTACTTCCAAGCATTTTCTTGCTCTTACTACATCTTTTCTTTAGCTACCAAGTTGATTCTTGTGTTACTCTTTAAAATACCAGCATAGAAGATAGTGATAATGCATGGTTACGTAAACTAATCATCTTATTTTGGGTTCGTTAGCCTTTGTAACTCTTTGCAAGTATGTAACACAAGTCACTTTCCTTACCCCTCTCTTTGCCCCAGTCCAGTTAAATCAAGGTGGGTGCTTAATTTAACCTCGTGACCTGTTGGCAGAGTTGAGTTCTGCTGTTCATTTTGCCCTCTTGAATTCTGTAATTCTTATGGTTTTTTGGTTCTCCTTCTACTTTTGCAAGTGCCCCTTTGCTCAGCATTAATAGGTGCTTCTCCTCCTTCTCCAGTAAGGTTGTGGGCCTTGGAATTCCGCTTTTTACTGCTTTCCCTGCTGTCTGTTCTTAATTACCTTATTTAATATGATTTTAGCATTTTCTTTTTTGCAAATAATTCCCAATTTTGTTTTGTTTGCAGTTTTTTCTACCCACCTTGTCCTACGGCTGACTGATTCATACATCTCACCTTCAGTGTCTTCTCACTACTCCAAAATTCGAATATTTCCTTTTCTGGCATTTCTTGACTCGTGTTTTTCTCCTGGTTTCTATTTTGTATTCTGTTCTATTAATAGTTTCATGTTTTACTCTACTAGATTTGTAAATTCAGTAGTGTTTTCCTTCATGCCCCTATCATATTTAACCCATCATTAAAAAACAATTATTTTTAATAATTAAGCACCAAACATACCACCTTGGATATCAAAACTAACACCTCCTTTTCAGATATTTTACAACACTGAGGATAAGACATGACTGGAGAAACTGAAGGAGAAGCTAGGAGAGATGAATGAGTAATAAACTAATTTGAGTGTCTATTTCTGTGTCCTCTTTAAGGTGTATGTATATAATTTTGCCATCAATTTTGAAAAATTTGGCTAGGGTAGTTAGTATGCTATTGGCTCACCTTAATGTGTATTGAAGTGTCTTAGAACTCATCTCTGTAGTTTCTTGTTGAAGTTTACATAGTTCAGTCAAAATCTACAGCAAGGATTTTATTGTTTGGGGCTCTGTTATTATGAAACCTGACCTGGTGAGTAGTGTAAGTTACAAACCCTGTCAGACTGGACAGAGAGCTCACTTTGGGTAAAATTAAGTTGCTGTTGTTGTTTTTCTGTATTGTATATAGTTCCTTGAAGTGTGCTACTTACTATGTTGCTCTTTTAGAAACATGAACGTGTACATTTTTGGGATGTAGGCTCCAGAGATTAAAAAAAAAAAACAAAAAAAAAACACTTGTAGCTACAATCTTTTAAACTTTTGCAGCACATTCTATGTAAGGGATGAGTTTTCTAGTAGGAAAATAAGGTGGGTTCTCTGAGTGGACTGCTGACTTTTCCATAAAATCTGTAGTTGATGGCTGTGAAGCACTAAATAATATGGGAGGAAGACCTGGGTACAGCTCAGTTGTTTTCTTTTTTGCTTTAGTATTGGCAAATATAAAGTTGAAATGTATGCAAAGAGCTCTGTGTCTGCTCAGAACTTGTCAAATATTTATACATAGTTCATTTCTGTCCCAAATAGCACACTGTAGAGTTATGAACTGCTTGGACCCATATGAGAATGGGAACAGAAGGTTACACAAGTCAACATCAGAGTACAGTATGTTGTTGTATGGTATGCTGCTATAGCTGGGAAAGCTTACAGAATAAGCACTATAGTGTATAGTATATACTGGCAAACTCTCCTAGTGGAAGTGCATCTTAGTTTTGTAATGATTTTATTGTTTAATAACTACCTGCAGTGATCTGGACACTGTAACGCGTGTCTGTGCTCGTTTTCACTACCCAGACAGATGAAGTCAGGCACTTCCTGAGAAGCCCCACAAAGCTGTCTCCTCACCATAAGCCTGGTTTTTTTTTAGTTCCATCTTGACAAATTACGCAATTATGGAAAGAGCTGAAATAGGACTGTAAATAGGACTAAGGACTATGCAAGTCCTTGGGGAGAATCTAGTAAAGCCTTTTTCTGTGTCCCTGTTTAAAAATAGGGGAATCTTTTCAGCTGCTTGTGGTGAAGTTCAAACACGCTGCTTCTGTGGAAGAGCCAGTGATTCAAACCAGTATGATTTCAGGGAAGAGTGCACAACTTTGCCCCAGTGATGAGTGTGCTGTCTTTGATGCAGAGTGCCTTGCCCTGTGGAGTACAGGAAGATACAGCAGTCTAACACGTCACAATTTTCCATGTTATATTCCAAAGTATTAAGGAACTTGCTGTGCAAAGGCACCCACACATGAATAACTCGACTAGTTCTCTAAAAATGCCTTGTGTGGGCCATCGTGTTTCTTCAGGTGGGCTCTAATGGCGTTCAGTGCGATCTTGATGAAATCCTTGCTTTGGTGTGAGGATTGATGTAACACGAATAAACTTCACGTGGACTTCTGAATGGAGACTCCTTGGGAGGATCTGTGACTCACTGTCGGCGTGGATCTCATTCAAGATGCTACATCTTATTGTTAGGCACTTCATGTTATTTAGCATTGCTGGAGGAAATATATTGAAGTTTGACTAATCTAAAATAGCAGGAGCAGCAGATGGACAACAGAAAATAGAATGGAAAAATTGATTGAATGAGCTAGTCCTTCTAAAGTGTTTGATTTCTTGCAGGCATGTAGCACAGGCTGAGCATGGTCTTCCAACTCTGGCAAAAAGTTTTGCT
Organism: Anas platyrhynchos; assembly: GCF_047663525.1. Taxonomy (NCBI): domain Eukaryota; kingdom Metazoa; phylum Chordata; class Aves; order Anseriformes; family Anatidae; genus Anas; species Anas platyrhynchos. The sequence goes on from NC_092587.1 coordinate 14,883,552, forward strand.
GTTAGGCTGCGTAGCTGAGAACAAACAGTGTGTTTGGTATGTATTTACAGCTGTCAGTCTTCAGAGAGTCTCAGCCTATTCACTGAAAGGCAGAGCAGGTAACAGTCCTTCATGAGCAATCCATCTTGAAACAGGCTTTCTTGGCAGTGTTCCCAATCCTCCAGTTCAGTCCCCACCTAATGACCTGACGGCCACCTTCCTAATGATTAAGAGGAGACAAACTGACTGATTTTACCTAGCTTCAAATTTTTGGCGCTGGTGCCCCAAGCGTTTAGCCATTTGTGCTAAGTAATGGACCACTCAAAAGTAGTTAGCTCATAAATCTGGTAGACTCAAGGGGAAATTATTCTTTTTTTTTCTTTTTTTTTTCACATGAGGAAATCTCAAAAATACTCATGTCTGTGTCATTGCTAGCGCTTTTTTTTCTAGGCATGCATACTTTTACACCAGTTTCAATAGCATTTGCAATGTGAACGCTCTATATGTAATACAGTAATAACACAATTACAATGTCTCAGGCATTGCATACATTTATATTAATTCATCTAATTTGCCTAGATAAAATTTCAAGTTAGTCAGGTGTTGGTATTTCTCATAAGCTTTAGTTTTGAATGTATCACAGGAACCAATAGCCCCAGTGATCATGCTTTGTTCCAAACTAGCTTATATTTAAAGAAAACAAGTCCTTGAGATAGTTTCAGTGTTTTGCCCAAATGGACGATGTCAGCAGGAGAGCCAGTTGGTATTGCCTCTATGTGCTGTATGGAACCAGGTAAAATTTTTCTCATCTCATTGTGCACTCAGAGAAGAAAGTTGTTCTTCTTTCACTGGGTTGTTCTTTAGTCCTTATGTTTACTTACAGCTCTTCAATATTGTTGCCTTCTATGTGGTCCAGACAAAACCATCTCTAGAAATATTATAGGGCTTGGTAGTCATGACCATCAGAGACCATGACCAGTTATTTCTTTTTGCACCAGGAGTGCTGTTGTTTCAATAAAAACTATCTGTGAAATGGAGATTTTTGGAGTGCAGAGTTTGCTTGCTTCCTGCAATGGTAGGAACTGGTGATATGTTTAAAAAATGGATTTATTTGGCAACAAGTGTCAGAAACCTTGATGGAGGTGCAGCAGTATTTGCAGTCCAGTCTGGTACTAGCATCTGCTATGCCAGGAGTCTGTTTCTGTTCTATGTTTAGTAGATGAAGAGAAGTACATCCTGACAAACTGGGGGGAAATCTCACCCTGCAGCTAAGTCACCTTTGTGACTTCCATCTGGCTAAACCAGTGAAGTGACATTCTTGCTGTACGAGGGGGTGGGCATCGCTGCTGTAGTTGGGATGTTTGTAGGGACGCAGGGCATGCTGCCATAGCTACAAGGGCAAGAGTTGGGTTGTTTTCATACTCCAGCCTGATAGTCAGGCTGACAAAACTGTGTAGTCTTGATTTGGCCTGAATGGGAAGAAGAAATACTTCCATGGATGTTTTATTGTTGTTGTAAATTTATTTGTAACTTGCTTTATTACTAGGAGTTTCTGTGCTTTGGAAACAGTCCACACATTGATTGTTTTTCTGCACGTTTTCATTATAATACATTATTTTATGATTACATATGAGCTTTCATTCATTTTATTATTGATAGCTTCTTACTTCCTGATACACCAAGGGAATAAATACAGAATGTTTAACATTATATATTCTTCTGTGATCTTACAATTACTAACTATATGTTGGTTTCCATTTTAGAATCCATTCATATCTAAAGTGATATTATTTCTGGTGCTTGTTTTTGTGTTTTTTTTTTGTTTGTTTGTTTTGTTTTTTTTCCATGTAAGACATTATTAGCTGAATTCCAAAAATTTTACTTTACTTGGACTGAAGAGCTGGAGATTATAAACGCTTGCCTCTTTTTGCTGGCAAAGCAATCCATCTAGATTTGTGTGTGGTTTTCAGTGCACATGTATTTCAATAATGCACCACCGTCAGATAATTCATTTTTTCCTACAAACATTTTGTGCTGATGTATTTGGGCTTGCTAGTGCTTGTGTCCATCTTGGTGAATTATGTGAAATAACTCTCCATTGGAAAAAAATAAAAATAAAAATAGTTTCAATTAGTTAAGCTTAGCTGCCAAAGGAGAAATACGTGCAGTGTTTGTATCACTTTTTAAAGCTGTATTTATGCATGGGTGAAATTGGTCCCTAAGAACTGTATTAGGACTGCTTTTTGAGCAATGGTAGGATATTAAATTTAGCAGTGACACGTAGCAAAATGTGACAGGGCGTTTGAGCATGATAAAGTCAGCCTGTGCTGTGTACTCTTGGGAATGTGGAATGAGCTGGGGAGGCAGAAAAATGAAACACCAAACATTATGAGTATTGCAGCCACCAGCAGTGGAGTGGTTCAGAATAATGGTGTCTGTGATGCCAGTCAGGCCTCAGACAAAAGAGCTGGGGCCACAGACTGTCTCCCTGGAATATACAAAAAGAATAAAGAAGGGGTGCTATTGCATGAGCAACCTGTCATCATCAGATGAGTTATGTCTTTGTTTTCCAAAGAATATGGACTAAATGGAGAAGTGCAGAAACCAGTCTAGCAGATTCCTCTAAATAACAGGACTCATCTCAAGAAGGATAGGGTTTAGCTCAGCCAATTAGTCAAATTTGTAATTAATCTTTTCTTAATCTGGGGATGTAATACAGGTCAGATGAATCACGTCATAAAAGCAATGGTTTCTCTCCATTAACTGTGATTGGAACCCAGATCACCTCTGCAGATGTGGATGTCTTCAGAAGGGGGCATCTTACTTAGTCCTAGGTGATTTATACCTTTGGGGTTCTAATGGGCCAAACCCCACTATTCAAGTCCTGAAACTCTGTGGACTGTAGTAATGTCAAAAAAAACATATTTCAAGAACAGAAGTAAAATATATCAGGTTTTTCCATGACACGTCTAATGCTCTCCACCCAGAAATTAATACATTACTGGACTACAAAGTCTGCAAGACAAACTACTGAAATAATGGAGGAAAAGAAATTGCACATTTAAAACTGCAGAGCTACACCATTTGTATAATCTTTAAGTTGTGACCCAAGTGAAAGATGTATCTGTAATAATGGCAAAAAGATAAGCCAAGACAAAATAAGTACGGAACTGAAACTAGAAGGGAAGTTTCTCATGACAGATAAGAATAAATCATTTTAAAGTTTGGGAAGATGGACACTAGCCAGAAGAAACTGCAGTTATTAAAGAAATATAATGCATGTAATCAGTGATAACAAAGAAATATTTAATGAAAGTACCTGCTGATAATAGTGCGACTGACTTAAATGAACTTCTAGCAGAGAAAAGTGAATTTAGAGCGGAGACACCATATGACATGGAAAACCTCAGGTACATCCTCTCTGTACTGATCCTGCTTGAGGCTATGTGCAAGGAACTGGTAAGATGGATCAGGATGGCCATGGATGAGGCTAAATTCAGTTTCTTTTATGTGTTCTGGAAGACTGAAGTCTTCAGCCATACTCTCTGAGACTTGATTCTGTGATAACACCAATGCTATTAAATTAAATTATTTTTCTTTCTTTCTTTCTTCTTTTTTTTTTTTTCCTGCTCTTAGAGATTTTATTCGAGGTAAGGACAGGGTGTCCCTGTACCCCAGATTGAGATTGACTATTTATACACTCAGCAGCATGCTGTAATACACATGTTGATTCCCATGTACTCATACTTGCAGTATAGCACAGAGGCTGATAGCAGTTCAGACAAAGTAGTCATTTACACTATGATGGCTTACGATGCTTACTTTGCATGTTATTATTGTTGCCATGAATATAACCCCCCTAAAGTTTATTTCAGACAACACAGAAGTACTATAGTTGCCATAAAAAAGTTGATAGGATCATTTTGTTTATTTAGAGGTAAAATATTATACTTATTCAAGATATTTAACATTTCCTTTTGTGGGCATTTTTATTTCTCTGGAACCAAAACCAGTTCCTAGTAAACTTGTTAGAAATCTTTCAGTTGGTTCCAGAGGGACTCGTATCAAATTAGCTGTTTTTGAAGCTGCCAAGTTTTATAAAGTTGACAGTCTAGGATTTGCTGGGTGCGTGAGGTGGTGAGGTGGAGAAGGCCAAGACTTCCTTGGGGACTGTGCATAATAAGTTCAATAATACGATGAAATCAGGTTAATTATTAGGGTATCAGGCAGGTTAGTGGGTCTATCTGGTGACTTCTTTAGAAAGTGTTTGCATAATAATATAGGAAATAGGGGGAATAAACAAGAGGAGCTGCAATCTTAATCCACGAGGAGCAATGTGACTGAACTAGCAGAACAGATGTGGAGGAAGGACAGGGAAGAGAAGAGGCTGCTGCTGTGTACCAGGTTCAGACACTCGTGCTACGACCTGGACTGTGGAGGGAGGTGGGCGTACTGGTGGTCTGTGAGTAATACTAAACGGGGAGAAGCTCAGGAGCTCTGTCATTATGTCTGCGTAGCACAGATCACCAAAGAGATCTGGTAGGTGCGGGTTTTTATTAGCTAGAAGGGTCCAGGGGTGGTGGCGATGGGAGATGTGAAATGATCAATCATCAGTTGGAAGAGAATAAACAAGAATGCCGACTCACAATGTGTTTTGCAATGCACATCAGACAAAACTTTGAGACACTGGGAGAAGCCATTGAAGGGAAGCTGTTCTGTTTGATACCAACTCTGGGGGAGAAACTGTTGTAGAATAGGGAGAGAAAAGTCAACATGAGTGAGAATTCCCATGGGATGGCAAAGCTCACATTTTAGGAAGGGAAAGAAGTAGCCTGAAAGGATTAGGACAACAGGGTCAAGAGAGTGAAAAGTGACTGGAGGCATATGCTCTTGGAAAAGAAGTCCGGAGAAAAGAAAGAAAAGGAATTGGATGTTCCACAGAGATTCAATAAAAGGGAACAAATTCAAATTGTGACCACACAAAAGAAGGATAAAAGCATAGTAAAATAAATCTGTCTCAGTTATAAGTTCCTTATTTATATCAAGCAGAAGAAGTAACCATGTAGAAGATTAAAACTGGTTTGGTTTATTAAGAACAAATGCAAAAGAATAGCAAAAGATATGGAGTAAAAACAAACAAACAAACAAACAAAGAAGTCAAGGTAATGAATGTGGTCCAGTTACAAGAACAATCATTAGCAATAACAGAAATTGTTTTAGGAGTATATTACCACTGAGAGCATCTTCCAGGAAAGGGTTGCTCTACTGCTTACCAAATTACGTCAGTCTTCACTAGTGGCATAAATAGCGTATGGAAAACTCAGCATAGAGCAGAGAAAGGACAAACCACAGAGTACTTCACCTAGCAGGGGTCTCCAGGTTAGCTGTGCCTGAGCAGTGATGGGCTTGGAGACTGGAAGAACTGGTAAAATAAGTCTCAGCCCTGCTAGAAGGTAACGTTGAGAAGCTGAAGAAGATAAATGAGAGAGTGTGTGTGGGGAAGATAATAGAAAAATTGATCCTTAAAAGGGTGGGGTTGCTACCTAAGGGAAGAGACCTGTCACAGGTTTAAAGATCCATTTTTTTTTCCTAGAGAACTTATGGACAAATAATCAAATGTTTTATATGTACCTGGAGGGAAAGTACAAATAGCACTGGACATGGATTTGTCAGAACTATTCAATGTCCTATAACAAGAGAGTAGAATTTTGGGATAAAAGAAAAGGAGCAGGTGCCCTACATTTTCAGTTTAATAAACTAACCTACTGTAGAAAGACCCCTCTATAAGCAAGCTAGAGAGCAGCAATCTGTGTCTTTAGTGTAAATGGCATGGGGTAGCTGCAGGGCTGGATGGAAGAGGTAACTACCAAGTGGCTACTGCTGTTGGATAGCCAGATGTCTGCATTGCAGAAGAGTTTATTTTAGATACTATTTCCATTTTCTTTTTTTTTTTTTTTTCAGTAATAACCTGGATTATATATTGGAGAGTATGCTTGTTAAATTTGCTGTTTTTACAAAGCTGAGAATGAATTACAATAATGCTGGAGATTAGAATTCAAAATGGTCTTGACACGTGGCAGCAATGGTTGGGGGAATAAGGTAATGCTTAACAAGTGTAAGTGAATGGTGCTGTGCTTAGGCAGAACAGTCACATGTAGCACAGCTGGTTAAATGGTGGTTTTTGAAATTTTTTGAAAAAAAGTCCTGAAAATTACATCAGTAAATATAATCAAGTTGTTATGAAAAAGGTATGGATGAATGGAAAGATGTAAAGACATATAGCCTACAAAATGTGTGGAGTAATTCATCTGGGGGTTTGGAATGAGCTGGTCTTTCAGGTCCCTTCCAACCCAAACCATTCTGTGATCTGTTGTACTCGTGTTGTGGGTTAGCCCTGGCAGGCAGCTCAGCACCACACAGCCGCTTGCTCACTCTCCCCAGGTGGGATCGGAGGGAGAATCGGAATGGTAAAAATGCAAGAACTTATGGGTTGAGATAAAGACAACTTTACCCCAGCTTTTATTGCTGAGCATAACACCACACAGTATGGGACCTCCCTTTGGCCAACCTGGGTCAACTGTCCCGGTTCTCTCCCCTCCCAGCTCCTCTTGCTCCCCCAGGGCAGCATGAGCAGCAGAAAAAACTTTATCTCTGTGTAAGTAAGCCCTGCTCTGCCACAACTGAAAACACTGATGTGTTACCACCACTATTTTCATCAAAAATCCAAAAGACAACATCATACGAGTCTCTACAAATAAAATTTGAAAGAAAAAAAAAAAAAAGGTAAGAGAGAAAAAAATTCAGCTATGTAAAAAACTTGTATTTACACAGATGGAGGGAAAGATCTAATCCCTGTGTCCAGCAGGGATTGCTTAAGTGCTGAAGAGAAAGGACTGGTTTAGACAGTGGAGAAAGATTTCTCATAGTAAGGTCAAATCTCTTACAGCAGGTTACTTGGGAAGCTGAGAAGTATACTGGATGTCTTTCAAAACATAGAAAATGTGCAAAAATTACGTAAATGTAGTTTTTTTTTCACCAGCAGTTTGGAGATGACCTACTGTGGACCTTATCAGCAATATCTGCTGCGATTCTCTGCTGAGTGTGTTACAGTGCTGTGTATTATTAGTTTGCCACACAATGCATTTGTAAATATAAAGCTTGTGAAACGATATTTTACTCTTAATTAAAATTGTACTTTTGTTTTTTATTATTATTTCAGTGTGTGCAGAAGCTTACGATCCTGATGAGGAAGAAGATGACGCAGAATCTAGGGTATTTAATGCTTTGAGTTAAATATTTATTTTTTCCATTCTTAAGCATTAAATTTAGGAAGAAAATAGGGTTGATTATTTAAATTATGTAACCAACGTTACCATTCCTTTCCAAAAGCATCCTTATTATACTCTTCTTTAATAATTTGTAGGGTTTTCACACTAAAGGAACATTTAAAAATTCTCTGTAGTAGTCACCCATATAGGGCACAGTTAAATAATATTTTACTCTACCCATGATCCATGGTTTGTTATGGAAACATTTTTATGCAATTACATTTGCCCAGAGAGTGCCTGTTATTAAAAATAATTCAATAGCGTCCTTGCAACCTTGCAGTATTTTAATCAGTATTAAAGTATGTACATAAGGCAGAGAAAAGATAAAAGATAAAATCACCAAGATTATCAGATGTGGAATGCTAATGAAACAGATTTGCTTATTTTACTTAAGTCACCATTTTAAAGGCATTTACTTGGTTTTTAATATGAAATAACATGACTTCTAAGGCTGGTCTATGTTTTTGTATTCTACCTATTTTCTGGCTAATAAAAGTGGAAAAAGGTTATCATAAGCTTATGAGTTAAACCCATAACTTGACTGATAGTCACATTAACCAGGCATGGGTAATTTAGTAAATCTCAGTCATATGATGTGACGTCTGTCATTTACACTGTTAAACCTCTGATATAAATTTATCACAGAGATTATTTCACAAATATTATTTAGGAAGAAGTCATGGCAAATGGATAACAGTGGTGCTTTGTTTTTGTTTTTTCTTTTATAGAACATATATGCTTAGACAGTAGCAGAATAATGTTTATGCAAAAATTTTTGAAATAAAGGTATCTGGAATGGCTTGTGAAATGTACTGGATTCTACAGATGTGAAGATCTTGTTAGTTAAAATACAGACATGCTTCATTTGCTCATGCTGTGGTGATACAGTGTTATCACTGAGTATTTACTCAAATCCTGAAGGTTTTGGAAGGAAAATGTTATGAAGCATGGAAAAAAAATATTGTGCAAAATACTTATGTGAATTAGCTCAGCCCTTCAATTAATTGCTGCTGTAAATAGGCTTTTCTATTCTATCCCTCAGATCATTCACCCTAAAACAGATGATCAAAGAAACAGGCTGCAAGAGGCTTGCAAGGACATTCTTCTTTTTAAGAACCTAGATCCGGTAAGAGATTCTTTATAATGAACAAGATTTAGCAATGTTGATGAGAATTAATTCTCATGAAGTTTTGAATAAAACCTGCAGATTTGACTTTTATAAGCTCATATGTATGCCTTTTTGACCGTTTCGTAATCTCCAGAAGTGTCATTTTGATAACTGTTGTCAGTTTTAGTATATATATGTCTTGAAGTATGTTAATTTGAATGTATGTATTAATACGATTGTGCTGTATCTTATTTTCTTATTTTAAAACTATTTTGCTTTACATTAATTTATGGAAAGTCATTGGGTAATCAGAACCTTTGAATTGTTTCTATTAGTTACTTTCTATCCTCCAAAAGCGTACTGAGTGCACCATCAAAACCTAAAATTACTCCCAAAGCCTATGTTTTAGCCATAGATGTAATTGAACGCGCATCTTAAGAAATAGAGGGAGAAAGGCAATAGAAGATGTTTACATTATTATTTCACTTAACATAGACAATGTAAAAACACTACAGATAACTTTCATCTGTGCAGATAATTTCCTTCTATTGTCCATAAAAACAATTCTGAGCTTTTAAGAAAGCTTAAGTACAGTGAATGAGTGACCTGGATCAAACAAAGGTGCTCGTACTACAAAGATGCACGGGGTTGTTTCAGGGAAAGGTGAGTGTATCAATCAAAACATGCATACCGAGGTTGGGATGACTCACAGCACACCGAATGCTTTCTTGGGAGCATTGATTCAGCGCTGTCAGGGGAGCAGGGGGAATAATTATGTAGAGTTTTAAGCATGAGAATGAAAAGTTTTAAATTTAATTCAAGAGGGAGCTAATGGAAAGACCAGCCTGCGGCTCTGTTTGAAAGCCAGGTGCAGTTTCAGAGAATGCAGTTTAATTCATGCTGTGAGTTCCCAGCTCCTGCTTCTGTCTGCACAAAAGCCGAGCTCTGACCCAAGGTAGCCATCCCCACAGGGGCCCAAGGAGCGGTGAGCCACAGACCCCATCAGGGCTTTGCAAAGCCACAGAGTCAGAGCTGTAGGAGGGCATGAAGAGCCCTAACATAGGAAGTAAAATGTGTGCATTCTTGGGACTTCAGGGAACCTGACTTGGGATCTCCTGATTCTCCTGCTGTCTGTTTAATGGGTAGTTAACTAGCTGTTCCACTATACTGGTTTGAGCTAAAATTGCCCAATTGTTTGTCCCTTCCACTATTGAATTATTATTATTTATTTATTTTCATAACTTCAAGGACACAAAGAGGTTTGGAGACATCTGCTCTGGACGTGAAATTGGTTTATTTTATGTTTTCCTTGTTACTGCTGTGTCCTGGCTTCCACTTGGCTGGACACGTGTTACGTTAGCTTGCCAATGGTGTGTTGGCAAATCCCTCCTGTTTAGTCTCGGAGCATTTCTGTCCTACAAGCCCTGTGACCTAACAGATTATCATTTGCTCCTAAAATCTGTTGTGATGTTAATTTGGGGCTACTGCTTTCCTGAGTTTGGTTTTACCCAGTTTCTAGGTGGTATCTGCTTATTATATCAGTCCTCTGGATGAGATGCAGTTTATTTTCCAATGCTAACTACATTTTCTGCCTAAATGTTCACCAGCCACTTGGTCTGCAGGACAGGGATGTGTTGGCTCCCTACCAGCTATATGGTAACGTTGACACAGATGACATAAACACAATATGTAGACGCAGAATATGGAGCTCTTCCAGTGTGGGCACTTCATATGGCTTCTCTAAAGAGTTATAAGGGATCACCACCCCTGTTGCTGGAGGTGTTCTAGGAACTGTGTTGCTGTACTGATGATACATTGTCCCCTTGAAGCTTTCTTTTTGCTTCTGAATCAGTTACTTGTAACTATTGATAGTTCCCATGGTCAGTTCTTGGTATCTGGCAGAAGGCTTCCTAGCTGAGCCCCTCCCTTGTGGGGTTCTGCCTTGAAATCTGTTCCTGGGATTTCCCAAGTCTTTTCTTGTTTACCCACCTTTGCTCAGGTTTGTGTCCGGTGGATTACGAACACTTTCTTCTAGTTTAAATCCTTCACAGACCGTGTTCTGGGAAGTCAAAGAAGGCATTTGTAAAGGCATTTTTTATTATAATAACTTTATTCATAAAAGATATTGGAAGGCTGCTGGGCTCTGAAGATAGCGAGGATATTAAAATGTAGCCTTCTTTAGCCTGGCTTGCTTCTTCTGTTGAGCCAAGATCTGCAGTCCCCAGGGGAGTTCTCCCACTCCTCCTGCTTGTTCTGCTTCTAGGCAGTGACTCAAGAGCTCTGTGACTGTGGTTGCAACGATTTAAATTTTCTTATCCCAGATCTCTTCATCACCTCTGCCTCTCCACCCCACAGCACAAGTGCGTGCAACGCTGGCTGATGAAATTTACTGGCATATTAGCAAAAAATTTAAAAAGCTCTTTCATCTTAGAGAGATGTTATCTTCAGCTGCTAAGGCTAAAGTCTCTGGAACAGAAGTCAGGCCATGTGTCTAGCGTCTCATGCTCCCACTGTTTTTTGTTTTTGTTTTTGTATTTTTGTTTTGTTTTGTTTTTATTGCCTTGAACTTCAGCTTCTTCCTGCTATAGTTATGTGTATAAGGAACATTGTTGCAGAGGTCAATGAGTAGAAGGGAAGAGAGAATGTAAAGTGCTTAATGGCTTTTCCCTGCTGGCCTTTTAGCAAGGTGTCAAACACCATTCCTAGGTAGGGCACCGCTCTGAAATGCAGCATAGCAGCATGTCCTGAGGCACAATCAGAATTGTGTTCAGTACGTGATGCTGGATGGAGTTCACATTTTGTTAAAGGTTTATCCTACCCTACCACACTGTATTTTAATGTGAATGAAAAGATAAGATAAGGGTATCATAAAAGCAGAAGGAGAAGCTGCAGTAGTTAGGAGGTGACTTACAGTACTGCTCGGCATTTTAATTGAAGAGCCCATTTGACAAGACACGAGGACTCACATAAAAGTAAAAAACAACCACTTGAATGTGAGACAGAGTGAGAGAGAGGACACAAAGATAACCTTCAGGCTCTGAGACAGTTTAGGACTTTCTAAACACATAACATTGTCTTAAGCCTGCATTTACCTGATAGCAGTGTTTAAATATTAGGTAGGTAAACTTATGGACAAGTATTTATAAATATCAATATTTCACATTATGGCTCTGACGGAAAATGGAGCATAGTATAAAGGAGCATTAAGCTCTGGTACAATTCCCTAAGCAGCAATCTCTGCTTTAAAGACCAACTCCTATAAATCCCTTGTAAAGTTCCTTGAACTATCTTGGAACTTTCTTTAACTTTGTGAGTTGCCGAGGATGTGACTGGTCAGTTAATATCAGTTTAGCAAAGCACTCCTGAGTTAACTCCTTTAAATAAAAAAAAATAAATAAATTAAAAAAAAAAATTAAAAAACCAGTATTTTAGCATTTCTTTCACCTTTCTGGGGCTTAATCTCTTCCCATCTAGTTGGGGTCACTCTATAGCAGTTTTAGCTAGCGTGTAACAGTACTGAAAAAGTTCCTGGAAGAAGAATATGCATTGAAACATGTGTGCAACAAGATGAGGGAAGGAGGTTTTCCAGGGTTCTTCAGCTACTTTTTAGAGAACTAAATCAGGAAAGAATCAAGAAATTCCAGGAGCAGAACTGTAGGGATGTGTGAATTAAATGAGAGAAAGGTGCGTGTCTGTTTCTCTGTCCCCACACTATTATTCTAGCCGACATTAGTTTAACTTATTTCTCGTCTAAACATCTCTTCTGTTGTTCTTACCAGAAAGCCTCTTTCTACCAGACCACATTATTATTTATTGTTTATTAGTCTTTGTTGTGTGCCACACCACTGCCCAGAAATCCTAGCATTACTTTTGTTCTCCCAGGATTGCCACATTGTGCTAGACCGCTTGCTCTTCATGCATGCCCAAGGCATATTCCCACACCTTCTTTGTTCTACTGAGACTGGAGGTTACTGGCAGTGGAGTCAGAAGCTGCACACCTCTTTCTGTTAGGGTCCTCTTTTCGTCCTCTTTGTTTCGTGCCCTCTTTCCCCTTCCCCTTCACTTTGATTAAGCCAACAAGGAGAAAAGAAGATGACCAAACGCCTGGGCCATTACTGAGGATGAGCCCCAAGTTGCTGTTACTAGATTTTGTTTCTGTGCATGCACCCAAGAGTTGTTTTATCACTGAGAGGTAGAGCAGCAGCTCATCTACTGGCCAACACAGCCTTTGAGAAGTTACTCTTTTGGTTTTGTCTTTTAAGAGTAAACTTGGCTGATGCTGATTAACAACAAGCTATGTGGTTTGTCTGGTATAGGCTAGATATGGGCCATAGGCAGCAGTTTAATAAATAAAAAAAAAAAAAGCAACTGATGAATCAACCTATTATCAGAGTAACTGAGAGGCTGAAGGGACTGATACCATTGAAATTGTCCTGTACCCTTGCACTTTAAGTCTGAACCTTTTCTTTACCAAAAATCCACAAACAATTTTAGATCTCTTTTGTTTCAGATAAATTTTATTTTGGAGATCTTTGCCCTGCTAATGCTTGTAGAGAATATTTCAAATATGATCTGACCCTTAAAAGGTAATCAATTATACATATTCTCCACAAATATGCAAGAGCAATTTCTGGGCATATTGCCACTCATTCACCTGGGGAATTATTATAAGAGAGCACAAATAATGATTAATCAATTAGAATTGATTACCTCAAGGGAGGATGAAAGTAAGCATAATGTGGCCATGTTTTATGAATAGTGGACTCATGCTTAAGGCCAAAGCACTCATCAAAAAGTGCCACTAACGAAAGGTTCTCATAATATTTTTGCATTCTTATTTTTTTGGTGAAAAATTAGGACTACAGATGTCGGAGCAATTAAAGCGAGTATGTATATATGAGTGAGAGTCCAGAATGCCTGAACACGTTAATACTCTGCTTTCCTAGGTGGCACAAAACTTTTTGCAAACTAATGGGTTCCCAAACAAGTAGAATTGCCCTTAATCCTCTCTTTTTTCCCTAAGACAAAGTTAACAGTCACATCATATCTGGTGAACAGGGAGTCTCTCCACCTGGCCTATGATCAGTTACTGAAGATGTTTTATAACAGAACTGCCCACTGTAAGGTGCCTTCATCATAAGGATTTTGAAACTGCTTGCAACTTGGTATTACCTCTGCTTTTTTTATTTTATTTTTTTTAAGCAAACTGCTAAAAAGTCCCTCAAAGGGACTAGTTACAAAATATAAAAAGTGTAACTGAGCCTGACTTGATGGGCATGTGTGGGATATGTCAGAGGCAGAATATAACAACTATATATTAATATATGTGTTATATATTAAATATAACCATGCAGAAGAAGTTTAGGGTAAATTCTTAAAGAAAATACTGATTACTCAAAAATATTTATCATACATCTAAATATAAATTAGATTCTTTGATAGTGAAGAAATAAATGCCTTTTGATTAGTTTACAAGTAGATATCACACAAGGGAGCTAAATATTTTTAGGTAGATCAATGGTGCTGCTAACATTTATATCAGAGTTCCAGGGGAGTATAAGTACATGGTTTTTGTTCTGCAAAACAAACATGGAGAGCTGGAGACATGAATTCTGTAATTTACTCTTTATCTCCAAGATCCTGGCTTATTGATTTATTTTTATTTTTTCTGTGTGTTGTTTTTGTTTTGTTTTTTTTTTTTGTTCTTCTCATGGTTTCCCTGCCCATGTTTTGCTGAATTCTTCTGTCTCTTTTTTTCTCCCTATTCTGGTACTCTGTCTGTTTCACTGCATTTGTCATCCTGATTTTCAGTGGTGCTCACGTCCTACTTTCCATTTTATCCGCAATGCCTTGATTGATTCGGAATTGGTGGCACTTTCTCAGACAGCAAGAATTTGTATCAGCAATTCAAACATCGATGCTCCTTGGAAGCCTCAGAGTTTAAGAGCTCTTGAATTGAGTGTGGAAAACTTTGTTCTTTTCCCTTTACAAAATAGCTCACAGTAAATCTGTAAGCTGATATTCAGCAGACACACAGCTGGCACAGTGGTAGCAAATCACTTGGTAGTTTGGCAGTTAAAAGCTATTGGCATTTGGAAAGAACGTGTTGTGGTCAGTCAGCTCTCCAGACTGAATCAAAAGCTCTTTTTCAAGGGCACCCAAATGACTGGATGAAGTTTAAGTTGTGCTCAATGTCCATTATCTAACTGATATTTTTTTTCAAGGAATTGTATTGAGATGTGATTGTCATATTTGTTTTCTTGACTTTGAAGAAGTTGAGGCTAAAATACAATTTCTGAATAATGTAACATTCATCTGAAGGACAATAGTTACTTTATGTGATGCAGAATGAAAGTCAGGAGATGCAGGAGTGATTATTTGTATTTTTTCACATGATCTGGCAAGAAGGATGGAACCAGACACTGTTGCAGGAGGATTTCCTTAGTAAACCAGTTATCATGGTTTTGTTCTTCTGAGTCTCATGACATGTCTTGTGTTAGCAACTGATTTTAATTGTCACACATTTTTTTTTTTTTACATTTCAGATACGAAAATACAATACATCGGGCTTACACACATTATTTTTGCACGGGTGTCACTACAAGCCTAGATTCATAAAGGTACTTGGTACCTAAATTTCACTTTAGGCACAGTAAAATCATTCCTAACTCCGAGAGATTCATAAAACCTCTGCTTAGGTGCTGTGAACCACTATGTGGTTCAAAGGCACCATGATGATTACCAGTCATGGTTTTGACATTAAAATTTGGCTTTTATGCTAGAGTCTCATGTAGCCACCGTGGGAAAGAAGAGAAGAAGAGGCAATTACTTTTTGCCACAGGTGTAGTGTTTAGGGTACTTTCACACATGAAGACAGTCAGAGAGCATCAGGCTCCTATTGAAATGTTGCTGAAGAGCACCTCTGTAACTGCCGGTGAGGGAGCTGATGCTCCTTGACATTCCTCTTTCCAAACGGTTAGGGACTTGAGGGAACAGCATGGAGCTGGGACAGGGGAGGGTCAGGCTGGGGGTTAGGGAAAGGTTCTGCACCCAGAGGGTGGTCGGGCACTGGGACAGGTTCCCCAGGGCAGTGGGCACGGCACCGAGCTGCTGGAGTTCAGGTGTTCGGACAACACTCTGAGACACATGGTTTGATTTTTGGGTGGCCAGGAGTTGGACTCGACTTGTGGGTCGCTTCCAACTTGGGATATTGTATGGTGGTTTATTTATTGTATGGTGGATTTTAAATCCACACCTGAAAGCAAGGATGATTGAAACAGTAACTATAGCTTGTTTATTCACTTGTTTAGTAAATCATTTTGTGAAATCATAGAATAATGACACTGTCTTTCTAACAATTGAACTTAATGACTTTTAGACAGAAAGGCAATAACTACTGCCCTTCAAAAGGAAAAAAAAAATCTTTATAAAGAATATCTTGGTACCTGACCTTGGTTTGTATTGTGAATGCATCTTTCAGAAAATCTGATTTCTTACTCAGCCTCTTCATTCTTAAGGAAGTTAATGTATTTCCTCTTTCACAAAGGATGGTGTTAAAAGTGTACTTTCATGGCAACAACACAAGATCCCCATAATTTTCCCCAGAATGTTCTTTTTTTGACATTTACATGCTTCATCATTCAGAATGCTGCTATTAATCAGGGTATTTAAATAAATATTAGAGAGAATAAAATTTCAAATACTTTAAACTTCGGTTTTGGCACTTTATATTCGTAGAGTATATCATCCTTAAGAAAAAGAGGTATTTTGTTATGTTTGAATAAGCTGCATTAAGACAATGAAATTCTAGCAGAAGTTACAGCTCGCACAACATACATGTTCAATACTTCCGTTTCTCTATAAATCTTATTTCTATTACAATTTTATCGTTTCAATAAAGTATCATTCTTTGAATATGGATTACCAGATTGACACAGCATTACACATAACAGATCTAAACATTTCAATAAAAAAAAAACAACTCCTGGTTTTATTTTATAAGTTATCTCATAAACCAGAACTGCTTTTAAAAAGTAATGTGTTCAGACTGAGCGATTTTACAAAATACTGGAATTAATTTTGCACATGATAACAGATCTACTTTTTAATTTTGAAATTACCCAGCTTTATCCTTTCAGAGCAGCTACAGAGAGTGCCAGTAAGCTGAGCCTCAGTTTGGCAGGGAATCAAGAGGATTCACATAGAAGTAAGCTAGGCAAGCAGCTTTTGTGACTCTTATGGTGAGAGCAAGAACCATGTGCCTGGTTTGGCTGTTGCAGTCTGCTCTATCATTATTCTATGTAGAAAGTTTCAGGGTTAGGTCCAGTTGTCTTTAAGTTAGTTGCAGTTTACCGAGAAACTTAAAATGTGTGTTGTACTTCAGCATATAATAAGCAGTTATTTTAGCTCTCAAATGTATTAACTTCAAGTGGTTAGAACAGTTTTTAAAGGGGAGTTGTATTTGTGAATTCTACGTGGCTGTCTAAAACATCATAGATTTACCTACCAGAAAAATCATTGGTTTTGGTGAGCTTGGTTCATACTTACAAAACTGAAAATGTTCTTAGTACCAAGAAAGGTACTAAGTAGAGACACAGTTAAAAGATTTCTTTCTGGCCTAGGTATATTGCATGATGTCTTACTATAGTTTACCATGATCTGCACTGAGGATGGATGCTGCCCATCTGTTGTTCTTTGTGCCCACACACGATAAATTAATTCTGTAAAGTAAAATTGTATTTGGCTGCTTCCATTTTTAAATAGGATCTGATAATGCAGTGCTACTGATATTTTTAAAAGCATTGTGTAAGTGAAGAAATTCAATAGATTAAAGATTGAATTAATTCCATCTAACCTTATCTATCTAAAACTTAAGTATCTAACTTGGAGGTATAGTAGCTCTCTCTATCATTGATGGGAAGAAGAAGGAACCTCTAGAGAATGATTCTGAGATATATGGTATGGTTATCTCTGCCCATGGACTGCAGAAGGGCTCTAGAGGACTGACTTTGGCTGGTTTTGTTTGGAAAGGTAAATGGCATTTTGCAGTGGTTGGAAATGCTAAGAAAGGAAGCATTGTGAAATGCATGAGGATCTCAATCTACAGGCTTTTCCATATTGTGTTTTTCAGTAGAATCTGTTTGTTCCAGTGCAATACATACTTAATAAGCTTCAAAAAGTAGATGATAATTTTGTACTTGTTCTCAGTGTTTTAAGTATATTGCTGAATAAACTGACAATAAAACATGATTTATTATGTTACCTTTAAGGATTAATGTCAGTTTACAGAAGAGTTGCATTTGTTGATTGTTTTTGTGTTTGGTTTTTTTTTACAGGAATAATTAAGCTCTAGCAGGTTTACAACATACAAGACAAATTCTATAATTAGTGGTTTGTTTTTGTTAACAGACAGTCATAACTCAGAAGGTGACATTTCGTGAATCTGTTACCATTTCCCTCTAGACATTCATATTCCATTCAGTTTAATAAAGTATTTTTATAACCATGTGTACATTCCTCCTTCCCAACAAGTCTAGCATTTACTCAACCAAAGTGCTGCAGGTGTTGTATAATTTAGATTTTCAAAATACTTCGCAATCATTTTGAAACTTTTGGTTCTAAAAAATATTTCTAAAGACAAAACCAGGTAAGTGTATTGCTTGCAATAAGGGACAAAAATACCTAATTGTGAAAGGTGAAGTTCTGTTTCTGTGAAAGGTGAAACCACCTTTGGATGCTCATGAGCAATTTATTTCACAGTCAAGATCTGTGTTGTCGTTAGAGATAAGAAAGGAAGATGGGATCTGAACACTGGAAGAAGAAAAAGCTAACTCTAAATAGTAAATAAAAATTATCTTCCTGGTTGATCCACACATTTCTGTAGCATGAACATTTCTGTGTCCCTAAGTATTTTCTGCATATTTGGGAGGTGGAGCAGTTAGTTAATTTGAAGAGTAAGATTTTGAAAGCAGATAATAATTACTTGTCTTTTTCCATGTTCTTTTAAACAGGAGCAGATGTCTCAGGTGTTGGATGCAATGTTTGAAAAGCTGGTTGAAGGAGGGGAACATGTCATTGATCAAGGGGATGATGGTGACAACTTCTACGTCATTGATAGGTGAATGCTGTCTTATAGCACAAAGCATTATGCAGAAAGTCTGATGAAAAAGATCTGTTTCTCTATGTACTTGTACTTGATTCTTACTCATCTTCGTCGAAGAAAGAAAACAGAACAAATGTGAACCAGCAGAACAGTAGAACAGCAGAACAACTTTGGAAAGTGGTGTTTGGAAGTCATTCACAAGATTTATCAACATGTACTGTAGAGGTACTCAGCGCTGAATTAAGCAATAGCTGAGCATCGGTCAGTGAGGATAGCTGTGTCACGTTTTACAAGACACCAGATTTTGTTGCTTTCCCAAAACAAAAAGAAAGTTATTAGTTTATATTACACGATCTCTTTATATCAGAATCTTACATTGTTTTTCACATGTATTTGTTGCGTCCTGATCTCTTCTAATTATTACCTTATAAACTACTATTTTGAAAGTTAAATAAATGGTGTTATTCCTTTAATGGTCATATCATAGCAATATGTTACATTTGTATGTAGTATGGTTAAAATGTTAATTGTTAATTGTTAAAATGTTAAATGTAATCTGTTAAAAGAAACATGGATACTGTGTTTGATCTTCATTTTAATGAATACAATTCTGGTGATGAATAGATCACTGTAAATCTAGTCTATTTCTACAATGAGTTACTGTCAAAACTAGTAACCTTATCCTTCCCTTTAAAGAGGAATTACTGTTATTACATATTGAAGTGATTGAGATGTTTCTGCAAGGTGCTTAATATAATTCAGGCAAGCAAAATTATATTTGCCTGTATTTCAAATGTTTATTTATTGAATTCATATAAGAATATAGTGAGAATACTTAGCAAAGAACAGACCTTGATTCTACTTACTGTATCTATATATTTTATTAACAGAGGGACATACGATATTTATGTAAAATGCGATGGCGTTGGGAGGTGTGTTGGCACCTATGATAACCGAGGAAGCTTTGGTGAGTTGGCCTTAATGTACAATACACCCAGAGCAGCTACAATTATAGCTACCTCTCCTGGTGCCATCTGGGGTTTGGTAAGTGAAATGCTTGTGTAATGTATTATTCATTTGTTTTAAATATATTATATAAATTGCACTGATATGCTACCACAGCATCAAAAAAAAGATTTTAGAAAGTTTTAATATTAAAACTTCTGAGAGCTCCTGACACTGTGTTTTTCCAGAAACTGCAGAAGCAAACCTGAGGCTCAAGAAAACACTGAGTTGATTTTTTTGTTTGTTTGTTTTTTGTTTTTAAAAATCTTATTTTATTCTATTTTAATGGTAATTTCCCAAGATACAAAATGGTTTCCCACGTCTTGATAGGAAATGTCTTTGATTTCAGAGTAAAATTAAAATACGAATACTATTTATTTATCAGTGTTACAGTATTTAGATTTTGTTCACAGTAACAGAATGTACAAAAAGAGTAAAATTTGGTTAGCCATTCTTCAAGACTTGTGTGTCAATTTAATGATTGTTCCCAAAACATCATTTTCCCATTGAAGCAAAATATATATTTATTCATGCAAAATTTATTTTATTTCTTTTTTAATTTGTATGACTCCTGGGATCATTGGAGAGTTTAGGACACTAAGAGAATAGCTTTAAATTGGACTAAGTTGTGTTGGCCAGCAATACTCACCTGTTGCACTGAAGACTTGCAAAGTATTTCACCTCTCCAGGATGTAGTCACATGAAGTTAAGAGAAGAAAACAGCATACATGTAGTTTTCCATCTGTCCATTTCACTTCAATTGCCAAATACTAAGGCAGTTTAGAGCAGCAGTCTTGTTCTACTGAAAAAGCAGAAAGTGGGCTTATGTAATCTAAGACCCAGCCTCATGTATTTTGTATTCATAAAATAAACTCTTTGTTTACATATCAATATATGTGGGACTTCAGGATGTCAAAGAAATTTTGTAAATGAAATATTTAAATATTGAGGACTTCTTAAAGACCTGAAATTGTTTGTAAACCATCAAACACTAACTTGTTACACAGAGACTCATAAATACACAATTGACCCCCAAAAGGTTAGATTTTTTTTTTCCTGTTTTGAATTATATGGTGTATATTTGGGATAGCTGTTGTTCACACCACTCTGTTCTCAACATGTAGGCAACCTGTTTAAGCAGATCTGTCTACTGCCTATAAGTAAACTCTATATGTATGTTCCGCCAAAAGGCAGAGAAGCTTTTCACAACCTGAATGAGATCAGGAGCTTAATTTTAGGAGCTCTTGAATGACCTCTAGAGGAGTCTCTCTTTCTCAGCTGACTGTAAGAAGAGTCTAGACAGCTAGTATTATGGCTAAATTGAGTGACTATAATTGGGTAATTTCAACATCTTCAGCCATTTCTAAAGCATTTTCTACCACGAATACATTTTCTGTTACTAAACTCTCTTCTTCTCTTTGTGTTTACAGGACAGGGTAACGTTCCGAAGAATCATTGTAAAAAATAATGCCAAAAAGAGAAGAATGTATGAAAATTTTATTGAGTCATTGCCATTCCTTAAATCGTTAGAAGTAAGCTTCATATTGCATTACTTTAATGCCTGTATCAGAGATACTTGATAAGATTCTGCTTCTGTAGTCTTAAAATATAGAATTAAAATTTTCTCAACAATATTTGGCATACTTTTTTTGAAAAGTATATAAAGACCATATGTTGAAAAAGTCTTTTATATAATTTTTATATTTCTGAATTTTCATGATAAAGAACAGTTGTTAACATTGTATCAAAATTTGTATTTTTTTCTACTTTTACCTTCAATTTCTTGAGCTTAATTTTACTTGAGGTTAGAAAATAAAATTAAAGAGTGGCTTAGGGAATTTCAAAATATTTTAGTTTAACAACTATAGTTTTACATGCATGCTTTTCTGAAATAACTTAGACTTGGTGTATAGACTTCTTACAAAAGTGGAAGCTCTGTCAACACATATAGCTGTTAAGACTGTAGCACACTCAGAAATGCTATTCAATAGCTCTTCCTTTTTTATTGATTATCAAAGCAGGAGAATAAAGATAGGCTGTTCTGTGTAAAGATTCATGGAAAGAAGTGTGCCCTTGTGAGGCCCCACCTGGAGTGCTATATCCAAGTCTGGGGCCCCCAGCACAAGAAAGATGTGGAGCTGTTAGAGTGGGTCTAGAGGAGGGCCACAAGGTTGATCAAAGGGCTGGAGCATCCCTCCTATGAAGAAAGGCTGAGGGAGCTGGGGTTGTTCAGCCTGGAGAAGAGAAGGCTGCAGGGTGACCTTATTGCAGCTTTTCAATATTTAAAGGGGGCTGATAAAAAAGATGGAAAACAACTTTTTGCTCAGGCAAATAATGACAGGACAAGGAGGAATGGTTTTAAACTAAAAGAGGGCAGATTTAGATTAGATGTTAGGAGGACATTCTTCACTCAGAGGGTGGTAAT
This sequence comes from Anas platyrhynchos, assembly GCF_047663525.1. Lineage (NCBI taxonomy): Eukaryota > Metazoa > Chordata > Aves > Anseriformes > Anatidae > Anas > Anas platyrhynchos. The sequence continues at coordinate 14,905,499 of NC_092587.1, forward strand.
GCCCTGGCACAGGCTGCCCAGAGAAGCTGTGGATGCCCCATCCCTGGAGGTGCTCAAGGCCAGGCTGGATGGGGCTTTGGGCAGCCTGGGCTGGTGGGAGGTGTCCCTGCCCATGGCAGGGGGTTGGAATGAGATGGTCTTTAAGGTCCCTTCCAACCCAAACTATTCTATGATTCTATGAAGAATAAAAAGACTTTCTAAGTACAGTATTGTAATGTTAATAAAATATTTCTTATGTTTTCTTTTATTAAATTAAGGTATCGGAGCGTTTGAAAGTGGTTGATGTGATTGGCACCAAAGTGTACAAAGATGGGGAACAAATCATTGCTCAGGTACAGTTGCTTGTTTCTAGGTTTAGTTCTTCTCTTCCAAGAAAGAACAATTTCCATAGTATTTATAGTTTAAAACCATGTACTGTTTACGTTATTCTTTGTCAAAAGAAACAAAATGAACCTGGCATCTAATCTGATGGCCTGAATCTGGCAGAGGTGATACTATTTCATCAGCTAATTTTTTACTTACACAGTACTCTGAAAAACATCCTTTTTTGTCGGTATCAATAAACAAGTCAATATTTTTAGAAATTCTAACTACATAAAGGAATGATTATTTGCACTAAAGAGTACTAAAGACCTACTTTGTTTTTGCTCTATATGCTCTCAGACATAAAGCTTAATTTTTAGGTAGTCCTATATTGGGCCAGGAGTTGGACTCTCTGATGATTCTTGTGGGTCCCTTCCAACTCACAATATTCTGAGGAAAATCTTTGGGATAGGCTACTGAGATTGTCTCAACCAAAAATATTTATTGGGTATCAGATACAGCCCTTGGAGGCTTATTTATATTGGAAAACTCCATAAGGAAAATTTATTTGGAAGTTATGCAGAGTTGGAGAAATGGGAATAAGGATCCTAAAATCTTTTCTTTTTTTTTTCCCTGCTTTTTGTATAGGCTGTGTCTTTTAAGGGAAAGGACTTACTATCAGTTCTGTATAGTTGTTTTGATTGTTTTGTGCCTTGAGTGTGGATTTTACATTAAAAGTGGTTTCTTTGGCAGTAGGTATCAAAAAGGTTAACTTCAAGGCACTGGCTGCCGATATTTTAATGTTGCCATGAAACTAAAATTAAATTTCACATTTCATTTACCCACTTCATTATTTTTTTCTTCTACAGGGTGACATGGCTGATTCTTTCTTTATTGTTGAATCTGGGGAAGTAAGGATCATAATGACAAGGAAGGTAAAACATCCCTAAATCACACACAAATATATATATTTTTTGAAATCTTGATGTATTCTGTTACTGTTGTCAATTTTGCTTATACGACTTTGAATTAGGCAAATCTAGCACTCAATATCTCTCTCTCTTTCTTTTTCCACTTCATATTTCAGGGTAAACCAGATGTAGAAGAGAATGGAGCAGTTGAAATAGCTCGATGCTCAAGAGGACAGTATTTTGGAGAACTTGCTCTTGTAACTAACAAACCACGTGCCGCTTCTGCATTTGCTCTTGGCACCGTAAAATGTTTAGGTATTGTTCAATAATATTTTATATCTAATATAAAATTTGATATGATTTATCTGATTTTTTTAATTGTGAACTCTGTCTTTCTCCAGAATTTAAGATTTAATTACTGTTACCCACATTAGACTTTTTAAGCACATCACCTATTACTATGCATTCCTATTTATCGTTATTTATATGCAAAAATGATTTGTAATTAATAAGTGGTATAGAACACAAATTCTCCAACATTTTCCTATTACATGGAAGTAAAAATTGCTTCAATATAGTGCAGAGAGTGCAGAGTGCGGAGAGTATTGATGCAAACTTTTTATAGCTGTCAGAGAAATCAGCCATGTAAAGAATTTCTTTTCTCAATATACTATCACCCAAGAAACAACGTTGTGGTAAAACTTCTGTCCCATTTTATCATCATGACTTAAGCTTTAAGAAATTCTTTGTCTTCACTAGCTGTCAATTTAATCATTCTGTCACACCGTAGCCTGCTTATAAACAACCTCTTCTCACCCATTACTTTTCATAGTCTAATGTTTAGTTTTTACATGTCTGCATCCAGATATGGGATGACTGTAAAGACAAACCTGGCTTCCTTGAAATGATGGTTTGATTACCAAGCCAGTAACCAAAGAGTTTCTTTCTTTCTTATGAAGTTATTTTTTTAAAAATCCTTCTCTCCAAACACACCCAGATGAACAGGCAATAAAAATTAAAAATCATAGAGAGAAAAGAATGAGAGGCAGTGGTGAGGCAGTGTCATCATTCAGCATTGGTGAGTCACTAAGGTCTCTGGCAGTTCCAGAATGTCAGAGATCTCAACTTTTCTCAGGAGCCAAGAGACTACAGGCTACCAGGTGGGAAGGTGATTGAAGTATGAGGTTTCCTCCCTGACCTGTTGGCTAGAACTACAGAGGATAACATTATGAGATCAGGGAAGGAAAACATTCTGGTTAGCTAGAGCACATTGACATGACATATGAATTACTGTTTCCAACTTTTCCTATGCTGGCTGGGAAATATATATCTGTTAGTCTCCACTGTGAGTGAAAACAAGTGAAAAACAGCAGGGAAATATGCTAAGGTAGACCCCAAACATAGCCAACAACTTCATCAAAGGATGCATTTTTTTAAATCTCAAGGGTCTTAAGACCCTTCTGTAGAGGAGTCCAGGCCCCTCCAGAGTTCTCTATGAGCTCTTGCATCGTACAAATCTTAATTCAAAAATATTTTCAAAATGAGAAACCCAGTAAATTCTAAGTTCATTTATGAAGTATCAAGACAGCATTATGTTGGTTGATCTTGTTTCTGGTATGGTAAGTGGTTCTCTTCTGTGTAAACGAAGTGTATGCCTCAGTGCTATCTTTCCTGTTACCACTGAAAATTTTACATTGGAATGTCATCTAAGATTGGTGCCAGCAACTGACAAGCAAATTTTGTTCTTTCTCTTTCTCTCCCCTTTTATCTTAGTCATGGATGTGCAGGCGTTTGAAAGGCTTTTGGGACCTTGTATGGAAATTCTGAAAAGAAACATTGCAAACTATGAAGAGCAGCTAGTTGCTCTGTTTGGAACAAACATGGACATTGCTGATACCAGTGCATGAACTAAACATTGGAGCAACGAGATCTGTTATGATAATATAGCACAGTAGTGGTTAGTCCACTGAGAAATTGTCTCTCTTCCTATAGATGCCAAGCATTTTCTGTGATTTTAGGAGCGGGTTTGGGGGTATTTTTGGACTTATTACAGTGGAAATATTAGTAAACAAAATAGGAATTTAATAAATTGTGGGCTTGATTTTTGAAAGTGCTCAGCACTGATGGTTCCGTCTGACATTAAGAAGACCTGCAGTGGCACAGCACCTTTGAAAATCAAGTCCTTTAATACAACATTTCCATAAAAAGTAGATTTCAAAAAAAACCCACGTGATGAACTTGTTCAACCAGCTTCTGTTCTTCAAAATGGTTACAATTTTTCTGGGAAGACTGTTAGTTTGAATGTGATATGTTGAAAGTATTAGTGCACACAAAGTGTTTATATGTATTAATACAGAAGATATACAGTAGATATTACTTTCTGACTATTACGGTTGTCATGATTTTATGTTGCATTTATCACGAGTGTAGTGAATCACAAGACTAATCGTAAGATAAAGCATGACAATGCATTTTGTGTAACGCTCATGACCCAAACCTGATTTTTAACATTTTGTAATGTGTCTTAAAGTCCTCTTTGTTTAATATGTCATGTTTCAGCACGACATTGTAATATCTTATGCAATTTAGAGGACTTGTATATTTTTGCAATAAACTGCATTTTTTATTAGTTACATGTATTCTGTACAGTCTAGAGTGAGAACAGCTGACAAATTAACCTTAATGCTTTAAAAGCAAAGGCATAGGTTGTTGTCATGTTCTGCCTAATCATGCATAACCTATATTGTTTTACTTCTCCCTTGTTTTATATTTATGCATTTTGTCTTCTCTATCTATGCTTGTTCTCTAGTTAGTTGTTTTTTTAGATCTCACCTTTTTTATCTGTTAAATCTTTTACCTATTTCAATCGATCTCTGTATATCTCTCTTCTCGCAGTCTAATCTTAGCTATCAAAGACCAGATCCAATTACTGATGTGAGTGATACTGAAAGCCATGCTAAACTAAGCTTGTTCTTGAAAAATCCTTATCAGCAAGTACAAAAGTATTATTGAATTTTAAAGATCAATAGTTTAAAAGCTTTGTACGAGTCTGGAAATTATGCTGCTGTTAAAGCTAACGTGTCCTGCTTTCAAAACCTGTAGGTCGTCGTAAAATAATACCTTTTTAGCCATAATAGCATGGGATACCTTCTGAGACTGAGGAGAGAGACTATCATCTTAAATACGAGCACAGGGCTCATTGCTTACAAAGGTCTGTGGCTGGAAATTTCAGGCACAGTCCAGTTTTAATACTGCTTACTGACCTATCTGTTGATGTCCGTGGAAAGCTAGTGCACATAATGGCAACTGGCAGTGGTGCTGCCAAAATGGTACTACAGGAACTGTAAGAAGGGAGGCTGCTTGAGCCCTGTTTTGAATACCTGAATGATAACATCTTTCCTTCTTAGATAATGACTTTTCTAATGCCATATATTTGTGTATGTTGATGTAATTATTACCCCATAGTTAGTGATACGTTCTGACAGTTTATATAATCATACCTGCATATGAAATTATGATTATATAATTATAATATATAATTTATATCATACAGTATGATGTAAATTATAAGGCAAATTATTAACAAAACAGAATCTGAGCAAAATTTACAAGTGTCATGTTTTTTTTAACCTAGAAACCTGGTACGAATAATTACACATATAACTTGCCTTTGTACTTTTGATTTATGGAAAAAAGAGAAGCCTGTTATACTAGAAGGAAATATCAGGTAACCAAAATCTACACACCTGTCATTCTGTATGCTTAATCTCTAAAAGCTACCTATATTTTGCACTAGCTTAATGTGATTAAGAGAAATGCTAGAAATTACTTGTATGGCAGTAAACTACAATCAAGGCCATAAATGCCAGTCACGATATTTTCAATATTGTTGGTTATATTTAAAGTTTCCTTACAATAAACGACACTTTTATATATATAAATATATGTTTATTGATATTGTTGTGTTTTAATTCCATTATTATAAAGCTGCAAGTGAACTATTTATATTCATTTATTAAAACATTCCTAATTCTTAACACTCTCATGTTGATTTTCGTAAATGAAGTTATTCAGATACTCTAGCTACTCAGTAGAGACAAAATGTTGGTGTGGTATTTGTCATAGCTGCTTTGTATTTGATGATTTGTTTGTAGTTTATAGCTGGGAAGAAGATGTGGTAGTGGGGAGTGACAAATTTAAGATAATCAGACACTTTGGATGTTTTGGGTCACAAAGTCTGGCTTACTGTTATGGCAATTTTCTTGTGTTGCTCTTGGGGACTGGATGGTTTCTGGAATTTTCTTTGTTGGTGAATTACCAACAGTAATAAATTGTCGCTTTGTAAGTTTTGTACAAATCCGTATATCCTTCATCAGTCAGCATTTGGGATTTCTTCTAGATCTAGTCATGTGCACACTTCAGACATGGCAGCCTGTCATAAATGTGATGTGTTCATCCTAAGAAGGGAATCATGGCAAGTCGCTGATTTCTAATTATTTGTGTGTTTCAAACAAACAAACAAAAAAAAAAATAGTAGATAGTTCGCATAGTCTTGAGCAATGCCATTTTTACCTTACGAGAGTATCTATGTCCGTGTTTAGATTATCCATGTTTAGATTACCTGAAACTTGCAGTATTAAAGATTTTATCATCTTTGTTTGCAGTCAGGTTGCTCGGCGTCTGCATGTTAGTCTGCTCTCTCCTCTCTCCCGAACCTCCCCAGCGATTTGTAATTCTTCAGATGATTTAACCGAATTTGACAAAAGTTCTAAAGAGAAAAACCAACTAAATAAATGCTTCAATGAGTTTGTTGAAAATATGCCCTGCTGGGTAAGGAGAAAAAAGCCTGAGAGAAATTCTGTATGAAAAAGGCAGTCACGGGCTCACATGTTGTTAAGCACAAGAGAATCCACAAGGCACTGAATGTTTACAAATGTCTTAGCCATGGGAAAAAAATTCCAACCACAGCCCTCAGTCAATCACAAGACAGAAACCCCGAGGAAACTAAGCTTCCTTGGTCCTAGTGCTGATGCCACTGCTTTTTAAATGTTATTTGTTTGTGCTTCGTGAGATTTTTTTTAAGCTCATCTGGGATAAAAGCTTGTGAAATTACTGCCTTCTACACCTCCTGTTTGAGGTCCAGAAGTGACTGATCATAAAAGTCTTGGAGCAAAACTACGAGAAGAGCACTGTGAAACCACCTGCAACATAAGCTGTTGTCAGGCCATCTTCTTTCCTCGTCTTGTCTTTGGTGTTCAATGAAGATTGCTCTGGCCCTTGCTGGAATGGTAGAGTTTTGCTGAAATGTTTGGTGCTTTAAGCTTCATATAAGGTGACTCTGGAATCGGTTACATCACAATTTGTGTCATTTTATAGTTTATGGCACACTTGCCACGGGAGGTTTTATTATTTTTCAGTGTCAATGGTTCCCAGATATGCAAAATGAGCATCTACTGGTCATCCTTCACACAGCTGGCATGTGAAATTCCTAATCTTTTTGTCACTGACTGCATATAATAGCTTCTGCTGAACAAAGTGCTTTGCTGAAAGTCAGTTTGCCACTGCACAAACATTCTTACACATTCTTGCTAAAGTTATGGTAGTTTAAACCTCTTTTTTTCCATGCATACACATGATGGTTATAGCTCTTTTCAGAATTTCTAAGATACCTTCCTCTTCTGTGTCTTTAGCCCTCAAATAAGTATTACTGCAGTTTTCCCTTTGAGGAACTGCTTCTTTGTGTGCCAAATACGTAGAGATCTGTGGTGTTGACTGTCTTGCGAAATTTAGGATCATTTTCAAGTCAATGAGAGTTGGATATTCCTTCAAATCTATACCAGGACTGTTCTGAAATACACCTTTTGACTTAGAAGGGTGCTTAACAGTGGTGGACTCAAGGGGAGCAGAAAAACCTTGAAATTATATTAAAAAGAAAAAAAAATCTTTAACATTGTCGTTTCATGTATCCCCTGCAAATCCAGCGGAGCTGGAGAGCAGTAATGGTGGTGCCATTGGCTGTGTTTCCTCCTTAGAACTGGTGGAGGTGTACGTATGCTCCATAGGGAAGAGTGAAAAGCCAAACAATTACATAAAGGAAAAACAAAACAGTGTGAAAAACTCCAACACAAGTTACGCTAGGCCATTTTGACAGTATGTGCTGACTCAAAACTCTTCTGATTGAGCTAAATGAAATTAGGACAGACTAAAAATAGCACCGTGGCATGGTATGAATACTTTGTCCTTTCTTCTTTGAAAGTATTGAATTATTTCAGCTGAGCAGCTATGAAGTTTTGGGAAAGGATAACACTCTGTGTGTAGGTCTCACTGTGTGGAGGAGGAATTCCCTTGCAACCAAGTGAGCCCCTCAGTGCTGCTCCCCCACATCTCTCGAGATGCTGGAAACTCATATTTGATAAATGTCATACTTGGAAAAGGCTATGCAACTTTCACCAAGCTGTATCCTATTTTTCTCCTTGTTGCTTTGTCCTTGTGAAGTTGGATGGTGGGCGACTATCTCAAGCAACCTTAGCTTCGCTGTCCCTTTAGCTCAAACTCTTACTTTTGGCTGTGGTTATATCCATAGTAGGAAATTATGTGCCTGACACAACTTGCTAGTACTGAGGCATCAAATGGCCAACATACATACCATTTTCTAGTATTTGTGTAGGCTCATTTATAAACTGTCTTACAAAATTTTTCTGTCTTTCCATATGGGATGGCCGTATGCAGATGGCCAACTGAGAATAGTCCTTGGCCCACGCTAGCTCCCAAACCACATCTGAGAATTATTTCCTATTGGCCCCCACAAAAACTATGCCAGGACTATTCTTAAAAAAAAAATTAAAAAATCAGTACAACTGATTGTATTCCAGTGCCCAGGAACACTCCCTCACACTTTAATGTACTGGTGTAGAGAGAACTTACAGATCATCTGTAGTCTCTTCTTAATTTGTTTTTCTGCAAATTTTGAGCTGGGAGTGAGTGTTTTCTCATTTCCCTTTCTTCTGGATTCTTTCTTGATCTGTTAGATCTTTATATTTTTTTCTCGATACTGTTGTCATTTTTTGTCTTACTCTATCTCGGTAGGTGATAACAATTTAACTAAAACTGGAATCTATGCCACAATTACACGAAATAAATTTCTTATGCATTCCTGACCTGACTTACCTGGGTTGTGGTTTGTTCTCTTCTCCCCAGCTTGAACCACTGTAGGATGCAAGCAAGTATTCCCTTCAAGCAGTCGCATGAATTGTGCAAAATTCATTCGTTCCTCTCAAAAAAAGAAGTTAGTGGCAAGGAGCAGAAAAAAGTTTTTGTGGCTCAGATCTTTCCTGGAAGCACCAAGTCCTCTGTCCTCTGCTCTGCCTTCTCAACAGATCTGCTGTGAGGAGATGAAAGAGGTGGGCATGCCATAGGAGCCCTTATGAAGGTGGAGCAAGTCAACCACCATTGCAGATAGCCATAAAGGGCTGTGAGAAGAGGGATGGAGTAGGAATAGCTATAGAAGATACTGAAGTCATTGTGGAAGGAGAAAAATGATGTGCAAGGGTCAGGCAGAATGGCAGCAAAACAGAGGCTGGCACATTGGGTAAAGTGGAAGCTCTGGCGAGCATGGTTGATCTGAAGTCTAGGGAGTATTTCATTAATTACTGAGGGTGAATAAATACCTACATGTGGATGTAAAAGCATCTGTGCAGCAGAATTAAAATAATGATATGCTGTATTTCAGAAAGTCAACAGTAGTTATGTCATAAAAGCAAGACAGGACATTGTCTTTTAACAAGAGAAAAGTAAAGATAGGCACAAATACAATATAAAATATTTATTTTACTAGTATAACTTCTTATTTTTTTTAAACCAACCTTGTGGTTTCTTACCTGTGAGGCTGGCAATTTTAAGAAATAAATAGATAGGAAAAGAAAAGGAGGGTAAATGCAAATTTATCTGTATAATTATTTTCTGTTTGTGTATTTTGTGCTTCTTGGTAGTCATCCCTACATAAGGTGATGAGAATTCACAATCAACACTTCACAATTTCCCACCTTGTCTACCTCTCTGAAAACAGAAAAAGCAACTGAATCAGCAAAGCTGCCGACAATGCCAGTGTTACACAGTATTGATTCATTCTCCGAGCACGCATTCATTTTGAGAATGGTGTAAGGCGAGGTAGGGTGTGTGTGTGTGGAGTAATGATTTAATTAGAGAGTAGACATGCAGAGCAAGGCGTATGGGACTGACATAATCTGAATTCTGAAATTTAGAAGATACATACTTCAAACAGGGAGTTTGTAAGTAATCTTTGATACGGTTTTGTGTGTTGTACTGCCATCTACTGTATGGAATATGGGTCCTCATTCATTTTCTCATCTCACTGAATAATTTTTAATTTACACTATGCAAAGACAAAGAGGTTGGTTTGAAAATAAGAAAGATGTTATGTTTTTGTTGTTAGACTCTTAAAAACAATTCACACGCCCATATTTATGAGATTTTAATCTAAGTCCTAAGTAGGATTCATATTTATGTGTTTTTTCTGTATGTTATAGATGGTAAGTGTGATACCAAGGCTCTAATTCAGCTGTGGTATTTACTTGTCTAGACCAGTATCTAGAGTCTGGGCCAGTGGATCTGAGAGGACTGGGCTTCACATGCAACATTTACACACAAGTTTTTGTAAAGAATCAGGAACCTTCACAGCAAATGTGTTTTTCCAAAGTAGTTGTAAAATACGTTTCCATTTGGGTAGAAAAATCACATAGTGGGGTGGAAATGAGGTTAATACCACAACAATGTATTAACCTTTAGGCCGACACTGTTTTTCTGAGGAATCCACTGGACCTGGAAACAGGATTTTGTATCTTCCACAGGCACTTGATCTGGCCTGTGTATGTTTCTCTTTTCCCAGTGTGGTAGAAAAGGATTCCTCGAGGAGTAAACAGGGAGTTTTACCTTCCAAGTGGCTGTACCACAATCTTAGTAGCCTCTTGGCAGAGTGGAGACATCTGTGTATACAGGTCTTCTGCCAAACCTCAATCTGGAAATGCAGGGTCCACGGTAAATTTTATGTGAAATAAAAAAAGCAGCAGCTTGGGCCTCTCCCCAAACAGCCTAAAGGTTGTTTAGACATATATAGGAGATCAAAAGGGAAGGGGAGGAAGGAAAACAGCTTTAAAGTTAATTTTATTGAAGAGTGGTGTAAAGATGATTCCTGATTTACCACTTTTCAGTTTATTAAAACATATTTTAGAGAGAGGATGCTGTATAAGTTCTCTTATATAAAGATCTACCAGTTACTTAGGAAGAGCCTTAATTCTAGATACAGGGAAAACCTGAGCTTGTGGGATGTCGAGTTGGACAGTCGGTATTATAAAAAGCAGTCTAGTTTCTTCATAGCTGAGACTCAGCATTAATTTTCAGCTTTTTCCAGAGGCATGTGTTCAAATCGCGATGTTTTCAAGTAGGGAAAATGATCAGTAAAGAGCTGTTTTGTTGGGTAATGGAGCACCAAAGCTTTTTTTTTGGTTAAATTCCCTCGGAGTGATTTCTGATTTCAAACTATTGCCTCCTGGAGAAACCAAATCTCAGAGAGTCCAGACACTGCACGCTGTGTGTGCTTTGGTACTGGATGTAATTCCAGCGTGTGATTTTGTGATTGTTTTTATTTTTCACCCCGTTGCATAACCCCCCTGGACGTTTGGTAACGGCACCAACAGCCTCCCCCTGGCGGCCGCCGCCAGCACACCCCACCCCACGGGGCTCTATAGGTAAGCCTGAGTCATTATTTACATGGGAATAGCTCATTTATTTTTGTATTTATTTATTTTTGCTTGCTTGACCAACTAAACGCCAGGACTGCTGTAGAGCCTACATTAAACTGCGACAACGGCTCCAGTGCGTGATTTAAAGCACTTTTATGTGACCGGGGTGGCGTTGAGATCAGCGCACTGAGTTAATTTTCTGGGGAAATCCCGAATTTACGAAATTTTGGCCATCTCCACGGGTTGTGCTAAATATGATAATTTATTTCCGAGCTGCGCACGGACGTGTCACGCCGGGCCGCAGGAGGCCATCGCCAGCCCGTTTGGTGTGTTAACCGAGCGGGCTGTGCGGTGTTGGTGATGCCGCTGTAGGCGCGGGGGAGCTGTGGGGAGCTGTGAGGCGCTGAGGCAGCGGGGGGCGGCGGGGCCGGCCGCCATCTCGGGGCCGGGCGCGGTACACGTGTCCCTCAGCGCCTTGTTTACTATCGGCCGGGCGCCGCGCGGGGCACGCTGGGGGCTGTCGTTCTTCACCTGCACAACTTGGCTGGCGGCTGCCGCGGCCGAGACTACAGCTCCCAGAATGCCTCGTAGCGAGCCGAGGATGGGATTAGCCAATCGCGGCGCTGTCTGCGCGTGATTGACGCGCGGCGCGGTGCAATCAGCTGTGCAGGATAGTCAAAACATGTCCGCCCTCCGGGCGGGTTTCTGATGGGCAGGCCGCTCAGCCAATAGGAACCGGGGACACGTTGAGCAACGCCGCCTCCAACCAATCAACGACCGAGCCTGGTCAGCACGGGGCGGGACTGCGCGGCGAGGACTCGGCGGGGGGGGAAGCTGAGGGGAATTCGGTAATGGCGACGGGTCTGGTAAGTGCCGCCAACTGCGGGGCTGCGGCTGCGGGCGGCCGGCGGGGCTCGGAGGGGGGCGGCCGGGGCTTGGCGGGCTGCGGGGGGGTGGCGGCGGCCGTGGGCGGCGCTGAGGAGCCTGCGGAGCCCTCATCGAGGCAGCCGCGGGCGGGTGGCCCGCTGTTGTTTACCCCGCTCCGTACCCCGGCCGCCCGGCGGCGTCGGGACGGTTCGGCGGCGCCGGGCTGAGCCCCGAGCGGCGCCTCCAGAGCGCCGGCTGCCCCTCAGGGCGGTCCAGCGGCAGCGCCAGGCTGGAAAATGCCCTCGAAGCCCCTTCCCCGGCCCCTTTTCCCCTTCCTCAGGGGCCGGCGGCTCGGCACGGGCTGACGGAGGGAGCGCGGGCGGCTCCTCGGCAGGGGGGAGGCGGCTGCGGGGGGAGAGGAGCGGAGGGGAGAGGGGGAAAAAGGGGGGAGAGGGGAGAAAGGAGGGGGGGGGCTGCCCCCCCCGGGCTGTTACGCAGTTGTGAATGAATGGGGCCTTGCGCGCATGCGCGCTGCCGGCGGGGAGTTTATAAACAAGGGCAGCGGCCAGGCGGGGTCACGTGGTGTGTGCTTGGGGGGGTGCGGGGAGGCTCGGCTGGGCTCGGCAAAGTTCGGAAGGGATCGGAAAGGTTCGGCCGGGCTCGGCTCGGCAACGCTCAGCGGAGGTCGGAAGGGCTCGGCTGGGCTCGGGAATGCTCGGCAAGGTTCGGCTGGGCTCGGCTCGGTGTCGCTCGGGAAAGTCCGGCCGGACTCGGCTCTCCTCACGAAGCCGTCCCGCCCAGCCCCCCCCCCCCCCGGCTCCCCTTTTAACGGGAATTATTTTACCCTTGGCCCTTCCGAAATGGAAGTAGCTCCCCGTAGCCAATAGGATCTTTCTTAATATTCCCGTATTTTCTTCCTAACGTCAGGAAGGGACTCGTTTTACAGCGCGGGTGCCCGTTATCGAACCCGTTGGGCTGTGAGGGAAGGTTGCCGCCAGCGGTCTCAGCGCTGCCTGGCGCCCCCACCCAGCACATTTCACAACAGCCTCGCGAAAACTGAACCAAAAAAAGGCCGTGCGAGCTAATCCATGACCGTTCCCTTGACGTTTCAAAACACCGAAATGCCAAGGCCCAGGCAGGAAGCACACGCTGTTCAAAACAGCCTTTAATTGGGCAGAAAAAGTGCTCAACTCCGCTTTTCTTCCTTTGAATTCGTTTCCTTGGGTTTTTTTGGCTGTTACATATGGATGGCTTTGGTTTAGAAAAGTCCTCGAGCCACGGAAGCCTGAGTAATTCCTCAAGTGGAGCAGGCGGCTTTCCCCTCACAGCTGCCCGTCGCTGTGGTGCCAGCACAGGTGTGCTCAAACCTGGCAGGCTCCGAGGAGGGGGTGACGTTCCCAAAACAACCCAGCGCCTTCGTTTTGGCAGGAGGAGGAGAAAGGAAGGGAAAAAAAATAGAAGGAAAAGCAAGGCAGATGGTGGGGGCGGGGGGAAGGACACGGACAAGCCAGAAAAACAAGGAGTGGCTTTGTGGAGCTGGCTACTTGGAGATGGTCAGCGAGGTCCTGGCCCGCGGTACTGAGGGCTGGGTTTGCTGTGCAGAAATGACTTTCTGCTCATTATTCTGTATTTTTACCAGTGGATGATAGAAGAACAAACTGCATTAAAGATGCTGCTAGAGGTGAAACATGCAAACCATTGCTGGTGTATTAGAACACACTCTCATTTCTCTTCCCTCCCTCCTCCACCTCTTTCAAATCAGAATTGTACCATCGTGGCTTTATAGTAGTGACATTTCAGTAGTACTAACCATCTCTTATTCTTGGAATGTGACTTTATGTGCTTTTTGTGTATATTTAAGAGAAAATGGTTAGAAATTTCCAGTAAGAGCCTTGACACTGCTGCTCTCAAACTGTCCTTGACACTGCTGTGGCTGTTTGGAATAGCACATGCAGTTGCTGTTTTCTGAGCCAGGCTTACGTTGCCTTGTATACCTTTGAAATTTCCCCCACATCTCCGTAACTGTGCTGGGATGGCCCAGGGAAGGGCCAGGTAGGTTGGGAAAGGTCAGGATGTAAGGCAGGGGTGGCACCAAATCGAGACATGTAGGTGACAGGCTGCAAAGTGAACAAAACAGATTCTTGGAACGAGCGAAAACAGAGAATCCTGTTAATGCTGGCTATACACACACAATACTTTTAAATCGTTTATTAAAATAAAGTGGTTTTCATTAATTATTATCTCAGGGCCTTTATGCAATACAGCAAGGGAACTTGTAGGGTGGTAGGCTTACTGCTTCACATGAAGGGACTGGCTTTTAGCTGTTGTTAGCTGTTTGTGTTTCCCTATCGGGGTGCACATAGAGGTCATGGTAGGCCACTGAGCTTTTCTTTGTTACCAGGCCGCATTTTTTGCTGTTTTGTGAAGGACTATTACTTTTCCAATGACACTTTGTTAAGGTAGAAAGTAATAGTGTTATGGTAGCTTTAATTCATCGCCATCTGAAAACAAAACCACACCAGTATATAACCAAATGAATACAGACCGGATAACCTTGTTTGTCAGCGTTTAGAGACAGTGCTAGTACGGAATAATCACAGTTCTCTGGCTGTTGAAGATAATTCAAAGGCTTGCTGTTGGTGTAAATGTTACAGTACTGAGATTTGGGGAAATGAAACTGCAAAAAGTCTAGTGGTGGCTTTCTTTTGTTTCCTTTTGCAACCCACTTTGTGACGTTAGCAGTTAAACGTGTCTGAGGCTACAGCAGGAGCTGAAATCAGCGCAGGGCGCGCAGGGCGGTGGAAAGGCCCCTGCAGATAACTTCAGCAGGGAGAAGGGGGGCACGATGCTAAATGGCACGGGAGACCTGCTGGCGAAAGGCTGAGTCAAGCATCCTCTTTGCTCCGGTCTTCGTTTGCAAGGGCTGTGCCCCTGCTGCCCAGGTCCCGAGGTGCATCTTGCCTCTAGCAGAGCTTGAGCTTGAGCAGTTTGGGGCAGGCTACCAGAGCCAGGCACAAGGGGCCCCTGGGGCCAGCAGCTGACTCAGAAGGAGCAGCCCCAGCATCATCAGGGTGATCTCTGAGGGGCCAGAGGGCTGCCGGGAACTGAGAAAGCGAACGTCACGCCTGGCTTGTAGGAAGGAGGAGGATGCGGGGAAGCTGCCGGCTGGGCAGGCGAACCCTGGCCGGCAGGAAGGCGGGGGAGCAAAGCCTCCTGAAAACCACAAGCCCCCGCTCACAGGAGGGTGAGCAGGAACAGCCAGCGTGGGCTTACCGAAGGCAAATCGCGTCTGGGCCCCTTCTGTGGGGGGCTGAGTGGCTCGGTGCGCAGCGAGCGCTGTTTATGTGGGCTGTGGGAGGGTTGGGGAGGCTGGGACGCAGCACTCACAGGCTGTGGCAAGGCAAGTTCCAGCCACATGCAAGCAAACAAACTCCTTCCAGCAGGAGCTCTGCTGTAGCACTTAATTTAGGTGTACACAAGTATTTAACCTCTGTTTCTTTGAAGTCAGATACTTTGGAGCATCCTAACATGGTGTGGGAAGTGAAGACAAACCAGATGCCTAATGCAGTTCAGAAGCTGCTCTTGGTAGTGGACAAGAGAACTTCAGGGATGAATGACTCACTGGAGTTGCTGAAGTGTAATGAAAACCTGCCCTCTTCTCCGGGATACGCATCCTGTGATGAGCACATGGAACTCGGTAAATGACGTGGCTCTCACAAGAAGCCAATTCTGAAGCTTTTTTGGTTGCAGTTTTCCTATGGTGAGGTTACTGGGAGCCGACTGAGGTTTCTGACTGATCTTTGACTTAGGTAGGGCAGGGAACGTGACAGTGCAGTGTGACGTCGGAAAGTTTACTATCACTTTTCCCTGTAACCTATTTCCAGCTCTGACACACTGGCTTGTTGACTTAAATGTGTTCTTTGAACTTCGAGCTGCAAGTTTCTGCTCCTAATTTCCAGAGGAGGCTTTTTTTTTTTTTTTTTTTTTTTGGCACAAGAATAACAGCTCAAGAGCTCCTCCTAAAGGGAAATTATGTTCCTTTAGATCAACTCCAAATAGAGATTCTGGGGTAGAAGAACGTTTAACATCAGTTCTTACCTACTGGAGAAAAATAGTGTGCACTTTAGAAAGGATTGATAAGATCCATGAAACATTAACACATTTAATTGAAGTCATAAAATAATTAAGAATAATGATACTAAGTCACGTGACAGTATGTGACAGCCTTCTGATATTAAGTTGGGTTCCCCTCTGTTATCCTGTACAGCATGTGAAATACATAGATTATTGATAGGAATTCACCCCTACCAGGCTGCATGCCCAGCTTTCACCATTTCTGAGCTTTTAGATTCCAATTGACTGGTGGAAGCCTGGGAAATCTCACCCTTTGCAGTCTCAAACCTTGATTATTTTTAGTGACATACCTGTAAGAACAGAGTAACTTAGTTGGCTTTTGCCGAAACATTTAGTATTTTTGTGAAACGTGTTGCCGTGTGCAGTATTCTGACTAGTAATTCTGGTAGAATTCTAGTAAACTAGTCAATCCAGTAAAAGGATTTATTTCCATGTTACCAAGGCAGTATTTTTATCTAGAGCTGCTTGATATTTTTCTTACAATGATTGTTTGAATGTATAGGAGACTAGAGATAGGATTATTCCTGTGCATGGATTTCTGTAAGTGTTACAAACAGGGTTTGTAAACTGTTGGCAGTTTTGAGATGAAGGAAGCAAATAATTGTATTTTCTCAAGTTTGGTTTTGATCTTTATTTGCAAGATTCAGTGTCAACTAGTGCTTACCAGTATGTATAATTATGGCAATTTGTGCCTTTGTTTGCAGACGATCTTCCTGAGCTACAGGCTGTGCAGACAGATTCTACCCCACCTGCACTTTTCCAGCTTGGTGCCGATGTTTCACATCAGGAGTGTTCGAGGCCTTCATGGAACCAACATACCTCAAGCAGCGATTCGGAGAGTGCTTACTCGTGTGAGAATGGGGTGAACTGGTTGACAGAACTAGCAAATATCGCCACAAGTCCTCAGAGTCCTTTGATGCAGTGCTCTTTTTATAACAGGTACCGACATTCGTTTCAAGTTTTAGCTCCAGGATTTGTAATATTAAATCTCCAGAAACGTTTCCTTCCCTCTTCACGCCCTCTGCTCTCTGACTTTGAACTGCAGACCTGTTTTTTATCTTCCTGTGCAGTAACCTCATTCCTTTCACAGATGATTACACAGGACTAGTTTCAGAGCCTGTTGCAAAAATTTTTTAATTGCCAGCCATGAATGAGGTAGGACAGTGTAAGGACGTTCCTTAACCACAGGAAGCTCAGAAATTATTGGCATCTACCTCATGCGAAGCAGCAGTTGAAAAATTAAGATGAATTTCTTGTATTAATCTCTTAATATTTACTAGTACTAAGTAGTCGGTAATACTTATTAGTGCACTGACTTCAGGTGCTTTTTAATGAGCTAATTGGAAATCTAATGTAATGTTATTGTTTACTGTTACTGTTTCAGATGTGTTATCTGTACTTTCTGGAGGGATGGGAGAAGTGTTGTGGGATCTTAGAATTTTCCAGGCTTCACCTTTTGTTGTATGGCTTTGCTCTTAGGTTTATGATAAGAAAATGAAATGCAGTACTGTTAAAAGTATTGCACTTGGGATTTATTTGTTATGACAGAGCAGATGTCTCTGAGAATGGGGTATTCAGTTCAAGATATTTGTTACAATTTCAGCATGGTGACAAGGAGGTGCTGCTGAGGAAGTAGTGCTGTCATTTGGGTGGCAGACAGAAGCTATGCAGCAATTATGCTAAACATTGCCTTTGCCTGAGGTTGCACCCTTTAGTCATCCCGTTTGAGTATTGTTGTGGGGGTGTTTATTTGGCGTTTGGCTCATGCAAACAGCAACATTTGTTAAAGTAAATTTGTTGTTCCTAGTGCCATTAATGCTGTCTTCTTGCTCCTTCCCAAGATTGCAGTGTAGATACAGCCATACGCATACAGTGTCACGTGCAGTGAATAGTCACCTGTGACTACAGGATATCTGCTGCTTTTGCATTAAATAATTTCCTGTACTTACCTGAATTATTAAGAGTTTTCAGTAGATATTCAAAATCTGGCAGGATATTTATATGTACAGTGATTGTGCTTTAAAATGATGAATTATGAAATCTCACTAAATAAAAACAGTTTAGAGTAATGGTAGCTAAATCTTGCATCACCTTAATCCGAAATATTTTAAAATCTATTTTTCTCTTGTAGATCATCTCCTGTTCACATAATAGCTACAAGCAAAAGTTTACATTCCTATGCACGTCCTCCACCAGGATCCTCAAAGAACGATCCCAACTTCTCCAAGAATGATTTGGATGAAACACCAGTCAGACATGAAAGGGTGAGTTGTCCCGAAACATATCTAAAATAAGTAAAGATGAATGAGCAATGAATTAAGCTTTTTGAAAAGAGAAACTTTTTTAAAAAAAGAGCTGTTAAGTTTTAGCTAGATTTTCTGATAGTTTTCATTTTAGTAAACACTGCAGCTTGTTGTACTAAGCGATAGAGTACATAGTTCTGTAGAGGAGATTCTGAGAAAGCTCTGCTTCTCTTGCTGTTCCTTCTATAGCAAGCTTCTCACAATCGTGTTACCTTGTTTGCTATCTTGAGAAGCAAGGATGTGGAGCCATATCCTTTTAGACACAAAAATTGTCAGTCCTGTTTCTCCCTTTCCTGTGTATTCATGTCTGAAATTTGTCTGTTAATGACATTGTGTTTTTCCCAGCTATTTATCTAGAACAAACTTGTAGTTTTCCAGTAATCTCACTACAGAATAACCTGTGCTTTGAGTGTTTTGTGGATGACTAAGGAATGATAGGTTATAAACCACTTGTACTTTAGCCTAAGATGGGGGGCTCAGATGAGTTTCAGGGGATGAAAAATAAAAAGTTCAGGACAGCACCTGTCAAGTACAGAACATGAGAATGCTCCATTCACATTTACTGCATTCCTTGAATATTCGTCTTCGTGTTGCATTCCTATTTGTGTTAAAGGCAGGATTATGACAGAGATGCAAATTAGACAATGTGCCTAAATATGTATAGGACCAGCCCTGAAATCTCACACATTAATACATCAGCACCATTTTGCTTTTATTTATAGGCGAATAGTGAGTCAGAATCTGGTATCTTCTGCATGTCGTCACTTTCAGATGATGATGATCTAGGATGGTGCCATTCTTGGCCCTCAACTGTTTGGCACTGTTTTCTAAAAGGTAAATAACATGCATTATTGAATAAGCATTTGTGGTTTTTTGTTTCTTTTTTTTTGTCTTTTTTACATGCAATTAATCTATTTTTTATCTTTTCCTTAAAAAAAATGTATTAGGCTCTCGTTTATGCTTTCATAAAGGCCGCAATAAAGAATGGCAGGACGTTGAAGATTTTGCAAGGTCTGAAAGCTGTGGAAAAGAGGAAAATGGCTCAGCAAGTGCCTACAAGGTAGCTGTTAGTGCATTTCAATTGCTGTAGCACAGTACTTACCTTGCAATGTTATCTCTACACCTTTAATTACTATCTCTGGAAGATTTTATGCTGAGCTTGTCTAGTGCTGATCACTGCACTGTTTGATTATCTTGCTGTGAAGCAATTGAACTGAATTCATTTAGGTATGTTTTGAATGTTTTATTATTTTATTAATTTCAGTGAGAACACCTAGAATGTTGATATTTTGTAATATACCTTAAGATGACAAATAGACACTTGCAGTATACAGAGTTGTATGCTTTTTCTGGGGGGGAAATTCTGACCTGTGTGCATGTTTACAGGGCTATGGTTCTGATGGTTTGAAGTTGATTTCTCATGAAGAAAGTATTTCCTTTGGTGAGTCAGTGCTGAAGCTGACTTTTGATCCTGGCACAGTGGAAGATGGTTTGCTTACAGTAGAATGCAGACTTGATCACCCTTTTTATGTTAAAAACAAAGGTATGCAATCCTACAAGTACACTTGGGTTTATATTACAACATTCTTAGAAAGTAGTTGCAGATTTTACTACTGCCCCATGTTGCTCGAGAAATCAATAAAAAGCAATGTTGTAGAATCAATTTACTATCTTTATCGGAAAAAAAAAAAAAAACAACAGAATTTGAACAAACTAAAACTGCAGAAATATTGTACATCTCTTCAGGCAAGATTTGGTCAAGTATTCAAGTGGAGTGCAGGAAAACAGATAAATTGGGGGGAGAAAGGAAAGCTGCAAATAAGGGAGGCTTTTCTCTCCAACTAAACGTTGAACTTCTGACGATAAAAGTTCCCAGGTTTTGATTGTGTTTTTTTTGTTTTTTTTTGCTAGAGTGAGATTTTACTTTAGATAAACATAAAGTATTTGCAGTAAGAATTCCTGAGTAAGTGTTTCTGATTTTTCTTTTGGGTGAAAGAAACTACATCAGAACACTGCTATGAAATGGTGTCATTTAGGCATATAGGATTGCTCCGGTTAAGAACTAGAGAGATTGTCTGGCCTTCTGTCTAATTTAACTCTTTACCACTTCAGGTTGGTCATCTTTTTATCCAAGCTTGACTGTGGTACAGCATGGCATTCCATGCTGTGAAATGCATCTTGGAGATCTGTGTCTACCTCCTGGACACCCTGATGCCATTAACTTTGATGATTCAGGTGTTTTTGATACATTTAAAAGGTAATTTTTGAATAAAGTGGCCTCAGCGGTTTTTATATTTAATGAGTAGGCACCTTAAGTCTACAAGAATTTGAAGCATTACGTAGAGCAAAGAGAGAATACTTCTGGTTATAGAAGATAAATGAGAGGGGGAAAATGAAGTCCAAATGATCAGGAAAGCTGTGTAGTTCTGTGCTGTGCTAAACTGCAAAGGAATTTCTTGGGGTAATTTTGCAGACCCTGCTTCTGATAGTCTAATACAAATCAGATAAAACAGCAAAGAATATATTACTTGTACAAATCCTTTAGGTGAAGTGGGGTAGGTTTCAAAAACCTGATATTTTTTCCTTAATAGCTTGTGTTTGCCAGCTCTTAATGCGTGCTTCAGCTGCATACCTGAAACTGCCTGAGTAGTTCCTTAGTAACTAACGCATGTACGGCTTTAGAATACAGTGCTTTCGTGATTTGTTCTTTTCTTTGTAGATTCTGCTATTTGTGGTTCTTTTCCTAATAGAGCAGTGACATCTAACTTGAAAGTTTGATTGAGGTTTGTCTTGGTTTGAGCAGGAGATTTGCCCAGATCACCTTCAGAAGTGCAGTCCAACAGAATAATTCTAAGGTTCTGAGAAAGGAAATAGGAGTACTCATAAAGATTTTCCATACTATTTCGAGCTTTCTAAGTTTAGTAGAACCCATCTTTTCCTATGATGTTAGCTTCTTTTTAGCATCTGATTTTAGTCCAGTTGCTTTTTGTTATTTTTATGAGAGAGAGAATTTAAAACGCTGTTTGCAGTTCAAGTTCTATGAGCTCTTGAAGGTTTTCAGTGTGGACTAACAGTGGGTTCAAATTGTTTGAATTCACTCATTTGCTGCCTAGGCTTTTTCTTCTTACTAACTCCTGTTCTTGAACTTTCTTTGTGGAGAGCTGATAGAGTCATGTTTATGTCTTACTGAAGGCATTGGACTTGTCTCTTTACTCACCCTGCAGCCCAGCTGAATACTGTCTGGACACTTCAAATTCCTTATCTCTGTTTTATTTTGGGGCAGAAGAGCCTCTGAGAAAGGAGCACGCAGCAGCAGCTGGGGTTAACAGGACAGAATGAAATAACAAAATCCTGTGGCTGTGTTAGGAGGAGATTAGGAAAGCTGCTGGACTGTTTGGAGAACAGGGAGGTCCTTTCTCATTATCTTGTAAACTGGCCCGCAGAGTTGTCAGCGTTATCCCTTCTTTGTTGCTTTTTCCTTCTCCAGGAGATTTTGGTGTCAGTCTTTCAGTCTCCACCCTTGCTTTTGGTTCCATCCCACAGACGGGACCTGCTTGCACAGATGGGTCTGGGCTATAACTTGCAGCATTTATTTCCCTGTTAGTAGTTCTGGTCTGTGCTTGGAAATAAATACTTTGCCATGAATTGTTTAACTCATTCAGCAGTGTCTGACAGGAGCCTCAGAGTTACATGTGTTTATGTTTGTGGTGGGAATGTAGCATCTTAAAGTTATGGTCAAGCAGCACCTTTATAGGTGTGTTTTCCCCATAAAGCATGCTAAAGACTTCAGCCTGTGTTTCCCAGAATGATCTGCTCACACCTGGTAGTTCCTGAGGTGATAACAAGTAGTCTGTGCATCTCCTGTAGTGCTTGGAGTTTTTGGTCAACAGAAAAATAACAGTTTGTAATATTTGCAGGTCTAAGTGGTATGCAAACAACTCGTTAAGCTGTTGAAATAGCTGAAATACGGAGGGATTCTCACATTTCTGTCACTAGAGGGCGGACATTTGCCAGCTTTTAATTCAATAGTGTGCAGCGTCACGGGCTTTTAAACATGCTAAGCTTAGTGGAAGATTTGTCTGTAAAACACTTCAAACTGAATGGTCTAGAGCAGTTATTTGTACAAGAGTGTGTATTACATTGTTTATTTTAATGCAATTGTTTCGTATTTGTTACTAACATTTCCACACAAGTGAACTCAACACCTGTTCTCCCCAGAGCAGCTGTCACTTTCGGTACCTATCGTGCACTGACCAGACGTGGGCTGCAGTCAGGGCAGTTGCGGAAAGAAAACAATTTACTTCAAAAGATTGTGAAATCTGAAGACAGTGTATAACTAATCACTAGACAGTTGGGGAGTTGGCAGTACCCAGCAGACCGTGTAAAGCAGCAGCTCAGTGTCACTTGGAAAAAGCGTTAGCTCATCTGCCAGACTCTTTTTCTTCACTTGCATCTGCATCGAGCACAAACTCAAAGCACAAATTCACCCAAAAGATCCCAGACTACTAGATAGCACAGCTGGAGAACGAGCAGCTCTCTAGGGCTTGTACCTACAAAATGCTGGATCATTTCATAAGATGTCTTTTTCTTCTAGTTATGATTTTACACCAATGGATTCCTCTGCAGTTTATGTGCTCAGCAGCATGGCTCGCCAGCGTCGCGCTTCTCTGTCTTGCGGAGGATCAAACAATCAAGATGCTGAGAGATCCGAGTGCAGTACTAAAAACTGTGTGTCTACTGCATCAGCACATCTTTCCTCCAGTTCTTTGTACAGCAAAGCTGGCAAAAGCCACAGCTCAGGGACTGCAAGTACTGTGAGTGCCACTTCTCCAAACAAGTGCAAAAGACCAATGAATGCCTTCATGCTTTTTGCCAAAAAATACAGAGTTGAATATACTCAGATGTATCCAGGGAAAGACAACAGGTAATGGTATAAAAGTGTGTTGGTTTTTTTTTGATTCTGCTAGCTCACCAGAAACAGATCTTAACCCTGACAGCACCTTGGTAAATTTTCCGTGCCCTAAAAGCGCTGAAACTTGCAGGAAGTCGTATGTCTTTATGTCTGGGGGGAGGGTGCTTGGTTTGTTCTTTCGTTTTTACAAAGATGTTTGTTATGTGGATATTGAATCTGAATGTTTTGTGCTAGTTGTGCCTATGTAAATGTAAACTAAAACACTTGAATGCGCACCCATCTTAAAATCAGACTTTTAAAAATGTATATAACATGAAAAATGTTACCATAAACATTTCATTTCATATAAAAATCCTAGTGCTGAATCTGGCGAAAGTTAAAAGCTGGCAGGGCTTTGAGAGGGCTTTGGGTATTCCATCCTGTTCTGGTGGGGAGGCTGTAACTGCTGCTGAGAAACAAAACCCTGCCGTACAAAGAGCCCTTCCCTAAATTCCAGCCGGTCTTGTGTGTGCTGGCTGCAATGTTCCACAGTGTTTGTCATAACCTCAGTGAGGCAGATCTGTTATCCTCAAATTCTTTGCAACTGTAAGTGAGAAATCAGATAAAAGACAGCCAGGAAAATTGATGATTACTTAATTAAAATGCTGATTTTAAATGGGCGCAGTGAACTGGAGCCGCAGCTGGATGGATGTGGAAATAGTTTGAATATTTCAGTGAGAACACTGAAGTTTATGAAGGAAAGTGGTGCGAGTTACGAGTAAGCTTCAGAGTATGCTGCTCCCTTCTTCCTTTGAAAGCACTTTCTTGGCACCCATAAAACACAAAATAAATCATTGAGAGTTTGATAATTGGTTTTATAGGCATTCAGCTACTGTTGCTTACGTGTTGCTGGGGCGTTCATTAATTGGGCTGCTCGGAGGCAGCTGTCATGCTTTGAGAATGCACGTGTGTGGTTTTCAGATTACTGAGGAGATCCTAGAGTTGGTTTCATGTAGTCCCCACTTCTTACACTGGAATTCTTACATTATTACAGCATTTTGTGTTTATGGATATGAGAAAGGACAAAACTCGAACAGTTCTGTTCAGAGATAAAGTGGCTCAAGATGCATCACGAAGATAGTGAGCTGCAAGCATTCAAAGCACATTCACATCATGCTACAGTCCGTAAGGGGACTTCAGCTGTTGTTAGGCTATTCCAGATACTCTAGTTTCGTCTCCAGATACTCTTACTGTAGCCATAATGTGTGTGTTCAGAAATACTTGAGTAATTTGAGGCCGTGTACATTTTAAAGATAAACCCCCTAAACTGTGTTTTAACAGTCTCTGTTAATGCTGAACATAATTACTGAGTGAACTTGAGGCATTCTCCAGTTCTGTTTTACAACTCCTTGTGAGTTAACTGCAGTACGAGGGCTTGCATCCTCCATGGTAGCACATTGCTAAAATGTTGTTGGGCTCCTTCCCAGCCTCGTAAGAGGAAAACGGCAGTGTACAGGGCGTGATGAAGTTCTGATGAGGTGCAAGTAGGGTCAGTTCGTTCTTGTTTCTGGTCAGGAGAAATAGGTCTCAGTTATGGCAGTAAAATTTCTCTGTATGCATTTTGCTTCGGTCTCAGCAGTTCACTCACAGAAACATCTCCTTGGAGAAACGAAGCTTTTTGTTTGCGTTAGATTCTGCAAGCTTTCTGAAATACACAGATCTGTACTCACTGCTTGTGCCTCGGTGCAGCTTGGCTGTGGAGGTACTATTTTATTGTGTGTTTGAAATACAAAGATTTCAGATGCTTCACGTTTATTTGTTAATGCAGGGCCTTTTTCAGCCAACCTCGCTCTGGTCACAGTGTTCTTTCCTGGGAGGGTGAGTGGCCTGCTACAAAATATTGACAAAACCAGATGCTGGTGCTGTCGGTGTGCCTCCAGATACTGCCAAAACATGAAAACCTGCTAATTAAACCGCGTGTATTTCCTTCTAATGGCAAACCAAGCATACTGGTTCTTGCTTTGGGACTTGGTGTCAATGGGGTCTGGTTGCTGCTGGAAGGGTTTGCTCTGAGGAGTCCCCAGAGCATTTGACAGCCTGGCCTTAGCAGTAGTATCCTCACCATGCTCCCTTCAGGCTCTGGGCTCGTAAAAGCCTGACCAGTGCCACGCGGTATTTTGGGATTAAAACGCGTTTTCTTGAGGGCGTGGTGCAGAGCAGCCTTCTTCAGACTCGCCATGTGTGAAACGCTGTGGAAGTGGCTGATGGCACTGCTGGCTTCTGTCAGAAGGCTGTGAGCAGCTTCACTGCCAGCAGGGAAACTGAGATCGGAAAAAGCAGATTGCTTGCAGTTGCACACCCCTTTTTTCTTAAAAGTGGTTGTGCAGCCTTCATTACTGTAAGCTGAAGCCAAAGCACACCTACCCGGGAGCTTCACAGTTGTTGCTAAAGCAGCGATGGTTTATAGAGGTCGTCATTGAGCCAGAGGATGGCATTCGCATTTTAATAGAATATTGATCCAACAGTTAAGCAATATGGCGTGATGATGTGGGGAAACACTGTCCAAAGGTCGTCAAGTTTGTAAGGAGGAGGAAAAAATTCATTCAGCTTTTGGAAGTGACGATGGGTGTGTTAGAACAAACGGTTCTTCCTGCGTAGGAACGTTAGCACGGGAACTTACCAGTATGTTCTGCCCACTCGTGTTCTCCCCAGCACGGATTAAAAGGGGAGAAAGCTACACGGATCTGTTAAATAGACCCAGGGATTTGCAGTTAATCAAATCTTTGTTTGGCTGAGGTCATGTTCAGATCATTGCCCTAATTATTAGAGAACATATTTTCAGCAAAGCTGCCAGATAATCGTGTAACATGAAAGTAGAGCAAAGCAAATGTGAACTACCATGTGGCGGGGGTTCGCATCAAGCTGATTTTTTAACATTCCTATTCTGCTGGCTTGTGCAAGTTGCTGTGTACTCAGATAGACGCCCTTGGAAATTTTAGAAAGTGCATTGACCCGTGCTCAGCGAACACACAAGTCTCAGCTGTTAACTGAAAAAAAGAAGTAGGAGAAGATGATCAGAAACGTGGTTGTTTAAAAAAAAATGTTTTTGTTTTTTTGTTTTTACACTTTTGCTTTTTTAAAGGGCTGAGATAAAGGAAAATGAGGGTATTTCTACAATCCTGTCCTGACCACAGTCTACAACATTTCTCTTGCAGAGCCATAAGTGTGATACTTGGTGACAGGTGGAAGAAAATGAAAAATGAAGAAAGACGGATGTACACACTAGAAGCCAAGGCCTTGGCGGAAGAACAGAAACGTTTAAATCCTGATTGTTGGAAACGAAAACGAACAAATTCTGTATGTTCTCTCAAGCTGTTTTTTTCATTATGCAGTTACATCTGCTCATATGGTAGCTACAGAGTTTTCTGCTTGTTCAAGATATGTTCTGCTGTCTCCGCCTTTTCTTGGTAGACCAAACCTTCATTTTCATTCCCACGTTGTGTAACCTGCTCTGGGGCACTTGGCAGGAGACAGAGAGGAGACTGTCTGTCTCTGGGAGCTTGTGAGAGTTCTCTGAACTCTCTTGGCCTGAAAGCGAGCATCCTTGTGAAATACAGAGGAAGGGAGTGACCTCTTGGTTGAAGTAACTGAATTTGAGGTTGTATGTAAAATAAATCTGTCAATTTCTCCAAAACCACTAAAACCTCTACAGAGTGCTTCTCTGTTGTGATTCAGTCATATCACATTCTCCTTTTTCTTTAGTAAAAGCTTTTTCTTTACCACTTTTTTTAAACACTTAATTTTTACCAGCATGTACGAAATCATTGAGAGAAAAAAGTCTATTATTTTTTCTTTAATCACTTTCATTTGTTATGCTTTAGTTGGAAAATACAGTAGATAATTCTTGTGCAGGGAAGTAAGTTTTTTCCACTTGTAAGAAGCCCATCAATTTAAGAGTTTGCAGCAGTGTTGTTAGTAGTTGGTGGATGCATTAGGTAAGATGAGGGCTTTCAGGCTAACCTGCAGGTTCAGACAGGCAAGTAAGTTGGAAGGAAAGGTCCTGTGAGGTGCACTGAGCACCGTTCAGCAGCCCTTTTGTGCCTTTTATAGCATATTCTTGGAATTTATTGCATTTTATGGAAGCATCACGTGTGTTGTGGGCTTGACAGGTCTAAGATTTTGATCCTCAAATTGCCACCTTTTATTTTCACATGAAAATGAGTTTATTTTCTCAAGACCATGTGCAAGTGCTGCTATAAGACTGAATAAGAAATGCTCCAACTCCAAGTTCCTTCTTCACTGCTGTACATAATTTGTGCTGAGCTTTCAGTCCCTTGTCACAGAAGGTTTCAGCGAATCCCAGCTGCTAGGAACAAGCTGTTTTTCTGTTCACTGTATCATCCCAGATGTTGCACTGCATCTTATTTTCATCTACAGTGACAGCCCTGTGTGTTTCATGTGGTTTTAGTTAGAATAACTATTTATTAATACTGTTTTTACGCTTCTGGAGTCTTGGGCATTGGCCTGTGAGCTCAAACGTTCTTCACACTTGCACCTCTGAGCTTCAGGGAACACGGTGGGTGTGCTGGTGTATAATTGAGAGGAATATTTGGGTTGGCCTCAGCAGAATGTGTTTCTTACCCATTACAGTAGGAGTTTCCCTGTTGTCGCAGGGCCTTTGGGCCGAGATAATAGGATCTGTGGAACCTATTACCTCGGTGTTATACAACAGCAACAGCAGGAAATAAGTTGTTTAATTGTTTTTCGCGAACTAAGCATTTCATTCACAGCTTGGTTCCTTTTCCAAATAACAATAGTTGACTCCATGCTGCAACAATGAAGTCTGCTTGGTCTTCTGATGACCAGGGGATAAAATCATCTGGTCTGGCCTTCTCTTTTCTTCTGAGTAACTGACCAAGGATTATAAGTACCTGTAGCTCTCAAAATAAGTGTTTGCTACCTTTAAGATAATGGCTATTTCCCTTTGATTGGTAACTGCTGACTTGTTTTTCTCCTCTCTTCTCCGTTCTCAGGGCTCACAACAGCACTAAGCCAGGATTTTGCTGTTAACTCTCTTTACAACATGGCTGTTGCTTGATGGCAAGAAGACGCAAGATCAAGGTCTTACTATTTGTTGTGAATTTGTGTGACCATAAAATATTGGCACCATCAAGTCAGAAATGAGGTAGTAGGAGTGCAGATTTGCTTTTTACAATAGAACATTAAGTAAGCTAAAACTATCAACATTTTAAACCAAATTGCCTTATTTTTCTTCCAAACTTCATATATGTATCAGGTAATATAGGCTTGAAAATGGATATCCTGTGGTGCTAAAGTACTTTAGAAAGAGGCGAAGGAGATGTGTATAAATGTTTATTTTTAAAAGAAAATGTACAAAAAAGGGGAATTTTAAAATACGTAACAGCTGTTTCTATACATTGATTCTTATTGCTGATTCCTATGTATTGCACAACCATATTATTAAT
Organism: Anas platyrhynchos; assembly: GCF_047663525.1. Lineage (NCBI taxonomy): Eukaryota > Metazoa > Chordata > Aves > Anseriformes > Anatidae > Anas > Anas platyrhynchos. Next base: position 14,934,152 of record NC_092587.1, read on the forward strand.
TACGATTCTCGGATCTGGGAGTTTCTGAAGTGGCAAAACGAAGCGTCAGCCTGGCGCCTTCCCAGTCCGCCCAGATGCCAACACGTTGCCGGGCCGTGGTAAATGGAGAGCGTAGTGTGATGTAGCACGGGAGCCGCTTCTTGGCTTGCCATCTATAAACCCTGAGTCCACGAGTGAGATGTGTTTGCACCCGCTGGCAGTAGCAGGAGCTGTTCTTTCCGATGGAAGCAATGGCCCAGACCAGGATGAAATGAACGAATAGCATTATCTCAAGAAAAATGGTGCTGTCGATATTGTCACCATCATAGTTTTAACTTTGTGTTTTGTCTTTGCCACATACTCTCCAATATTTTATTTTGCCATAAGACATCTTTGTGGTGGGGGCAAACTTTGCACTTAACTATACGTGCAACACTTGCACTTTACTTTTTTTCCTCCAACTGTCTAAAATTAGAGCAGCTGCAGTAGGATTACAATTGCTTCTGCTGTGAACTTTTACAATCATGGCTTTTCATGTACTAAACAGCTGTGTGTTTCTTTTTTTTTTTTAAATCACAACTGTAAATTTCAGTTTATGACACGTCTACAAGATGTTGCCCCTAAGATTTTTGCACACTATATTCTTGTATATTATTTCAAATAAATTCATTTAAAATTCGTTGTTGTGTATTTTGTAAAACGAAGACTGGTTGTTACGTCAGCCCTACACAGATTAGCAAATTCTGCGTGAAAGTCTGCTTCACAAGGACCCATCCTAAGTATATTTTGATGCTTTGCTGTTAGGAAGCTGCTGAAGAATCTTAAATACTGAATTGACGATTGGATAGTCAATGTTCTTTATTACACTTTGAGCCAGAAGAGAGTTGAAATCAATATAAATTATTCTCAAGTGACAGCAGTGCAATAGCAAATGATTTTATGTTAGTTGTAAGTATTTTTCCGTGTGTTAAAATTAGTAATTTTTAGATAGAAACTGATGATTCTAGCATTTCAAAAGCACAATTTTCTGAATAAGGCTAAAATGCATCCAACTCCTTAAAACTATGCTTATAGGAAAAGAGCTACTTCCTTATTTGACATATTCAGCAATTATACTGTAATATTTGAGTATGTTCTAATTTTAAACCTTTCTAAATTCAAAAGGAATGCTGGAGTATGATTCATTTTTATTAGATGTAGATGTACAGCACATAAAGATGGTACAGTTTCATAACATTTGTGTATAAATAAGTTCCTATAATGAGAAGGTAAAGCAAGAAGAGAGGAATTTCACAGGAAATAGGTAAACACGTCTCATTGTAAAGCTTCTGATATTTGGAAGTAATTTACATTAACCCCAAGTATCCCTGTGGCACCAAAGGCTCATGACTGCATTGCTGTCCAACTTCTTACTCTGAGAGTTGCCCAGATGCAGTCACTGGAGTGTTGACATCGCTTTCTGCAGCAGCTGAACCATGATGGGATAGACAGGAGCAAACTCCTTTCCTTCTCGCGTTCTTACTGATTGAACGTATGCTTCCAGTGCGCCTCTAAAAAGAAAAACCAGCAAAGTAGTTAAAGCAATAAAATAGTGTACTATAAAAAGTTTGAGATCGGAAATTAAATTAAAAACTTTTTTCCCCTACTGAAGAATTTTACATGTCTGTGTGGAAGGTAGCAGTGAAGAAAGCCTCTACAGAGCTCTACATAATTGTTTCATGATCTTTCTCTCCTTTCTTGCATGTTTTGAGGAGTGAACAAGTTAACATTTAAATAATCAGCAGCAGCATGTTGCAGATGGCTTGAAATGACAGCTCTGACGCACAGACTCAGGCACATTGCTGTACTGGTAACCTTTAGAAATGAAAAGAATAGACTCCAGCTGCTGCAGACACTGAGAGTACAACTCAGAAAATGAAAACTGGGACACTGGTGAACAACTGAAATGCCTTTAGGTGATTTCCTGGCTAAGTCTTTTGAACTGCTGTCCTTTGGGAAATACTGGTCTAAACCGGAGACAAATCGCTTGTGTGCAGTTGTTGTGTAGCTTTGCGGTGCTTTTCTTACGTGTTGTAGGATGTCACACGTAAAAGTGGTGTGCGAGCTACACAAATACATTTCACAGCTGAAAGGGGCAACTGTGAGCATGTGCATGTCTGTAAATAACCTGCTGTACAAATACACGACCGCAGCGAAGTCACGCAGTCTTGCCGAAATTGTTCAGGGGACATAAGGGAACATTGCAAACCCCTGTGCACCTGTGGCAAATGAAGCTGATGGGAAGCAAGCAGGCCCTCAATTAGGAAGGGTAAGGAAAGGAGACATTCAAAACTGACTTGGCTTGTGCCTCTCACCCTAAGGGTCGGGAGTAAGGTGGGTGATGTGGGACGGGAGAGTCTCATATCCTGTACGAGCCTACCGCAGTGGGAAGTTACACGTGAGCCCAGAAAACCTGGCAAATGGAGGAGAATGGTAGAGGAGGTAGGATGAAGTGGGGTCACAACACGTGCCATTGCTGAAGGAGCTGGGCTTGTTCAGCCTAGAGAAGAGGAGGCTCAGGGGTGACCTTATTGCTCTGTATAAGTACATTAAGGGAGGCTGTAGCGAGGTGGGGGTTGGCCTGTTCTCCCATGTGCCTGGTGACAGGACGAGGGGGAATGGGCTAAAGTTACGCCAGGGGAGTTTTAGGTTAGATGTTAGGAAGAATTTCTTTACTGAAAGGGTTGTGAGGCACTGGAACGGGCTGCCCAGGGAGGTGGTGGAGTCACCATCCCTGGAAGTCTTCAAAAGACGTTTAGATGTAGAACTTAGGGATATGGTTTAGGGGGTACTGTTAGTGTTAGGTTAGAGGTTGGACTCGATGATCTTGAGGTCTCTTCCAACCTAGAAATTCTGTGAAATTGCATCTGAGTGACGGCATCACTAAACCTGCAAGGGATCTGAACTGCCTGAGCGAAAATTCAAAATCACCCACATCAGAGCTTTGCAGGAAATACATTTTTTTTTTTAGTCTTCATTTAACAACAACGGGGCTGCGTTCCTGAAGCCAGGAGCCTGTGCTCAGTCTGGGGGAGAGACGAGTCCAAGCTTTGGGTTCTGAGTAGCCGAAGGGCGCGATGCGAGCCCGGCCCCGCGGGCTGCACCCGCATCAGCGCCATGCGGGGACTTGGGAGCCACACGGCCACAGGGTGCACACAAGTGGCTCACAAATGCTCACATTTGCAGCCAAACTCCCTGCCTGTCACACTACAGAGCCTGACACACAGGGAGCGAGCCAAATGTTCAAATGTGTGCACAAGGAGCCTGGGGCCTGGCGGCCTGGCTGCTGCTGAGCACGGGGTGGGAATGAAGCAAGCAGCGGGGCACAAGGCGCTGCCCCCACCCCCTGCAGCCCCATCAGATGCAACCGCTGGGCTGCAGGTCCCCTGCGCTGAAGCCCAGAGCTCATTGTCCAAGACCGAGGTGATGGAAAAAGAGGATGGAGTGAATTACTGGAGAGTCGAGAGGTTTCAGAAGGCTGCGGTGACTGAGTGAAGAACCAGGCCCTGCTGCTGGCCTGCATGCACTTGAGGGCTCTTCACCTGCACTAACAGCTTACTACTGAGTTACCACTGCCTGGTCCACAGTCAGTACCAACACTCTCAAGAGCTGCTTTGCTTTTTTTTTTGCACATAGCATACGCCAAGAGAAAAGTTAACCCCCTTCACAATCAGAAAGGTGAGGAAAGAATATTTTACCTAGCTAAAATAAAGCTTTCTGCCCTTGGGCAGCTCCCTGAAAGCTTCCAGCCTGCCCTTCCCACTGGTCTCCTGGGGCATCGCAGGGTCTACAGGGACAGCAGCAACAACTGCAGCACCGCCAGCTGCAGCCCACGAGTGCTCCACGTGCAGCTCACCTCGCTCCCAGCATAGGCCATCAGCCAGACTGACCAGAGATCAGCCACGTCCTCAGGTAAGCTTTGAATAACGAGAGGACAAGATTAGGGGGAAGGGACAGCAGGCTGAGTGCTTTTAAGATCACCGGGCCTCTGGTGGAACAGGCAGGGCACATGAGGAGCAGGCTGAACTCAGCCTCAATGGGAGATGCAGGCAGGGAAGGCTCAAGGATCCTACCGTGATGAAGGGAGATGCTGCAGAAGAGCCAGACGTGTATCACAGTCCTGCTCAGGTCAGCACTCAAGAGCGCAGGTCAGCAGGGATCATTGAACACGTTAGATTTTAATTTCTACAAGGAATAGTCGCCTATACTTAAGCTGAGACACTTCTGTGACAATTTTCTTGCTGTAGCTGTCAGTTATTCATCTTGCAGATCTTCCTCCCCTCCCACTCACCAGTGCCCCTGTCTTTGCCTCGATACATTTCCCCAAAGTTTGTTGGTCCTAAATAGTTTTGAAGTCATCGAAAGCTGCAAATAGGAAAAAAACACAAAACATATTGACCTGCTTAACTTAGAAAGCTCTGACACCTCTTGGTGAAGCTGTGGGATGGCATCGCTGTCCAGATGGTAACACTGCTGCCCCTTTCTGACTTTGATTATCTCCTTGCTCAAAAAAAAACCTTGAAAAAGATGACAGAGATCACCAGATACTTCAGCAGAAAGGGAGAAGCAGCTCTACCCTAAAAGCAACGCCCAAAACCACTCACTGTCAGCCCTTCGTAATCCTTAGCCAGATTGCTGCTCCCATCAGATCAAACAGGCGGGGATGAGATTTGGGCTGCTCCAAGTGCCAAACACCAGCGCGAGCCTTGCCGTCACCCCCTCCAGCAGCTTTGGCCTTTTTTCTCTTTCCTGTCTGAAATGAACCTGATTTACCTGGCAGGATGACCGGCAGCGCTGGCAGGTGCTGTCACTGCGTAACTCACAAAGCAGCTGAAGGAACTGATTGTGAATTGGTTCTGGAGGTGGGCCAGGCTCAGAGCTGCCCAGCCCCTTCTTCTTCCCCAGCACACAAAGAGCTGACAGAAACCCATCTTCATCAGCTCTTGTTGGGCTTTCTCTTTTACTGGGGCTTTGCTGCCTTGTTTCAGAGACAAAGTCAAACTTCATCGATATCACCAGCGCAGGAACATCTTAACTAATTCTTTTCCACCCAAAGCCAAACAATAATTACCACTCCAACACCATGATGTAAATTCTCAGGCAGTTTCCTAAAACACACCTTGTACAGTTGTACATGAAATAACGAAAACAGCCTTCTCAGTACTCTGATACTACGTGCGTTCACTATTTTCCCCATGTCCCCTGTTTGCATCTCCAGCAGAAGTATTTAAATGCTGTAGAGCAGCTGAAGTGCAGTTCAGAACTAGTGAGGGGCTGGAACCTGGAGCTCCATTCCCTGCCTGGTGACCCTGGAACAACTCCTGATCAGCCACCATCAGGCCCTCAGCAGCTCAGGAAACTCCTCAGCATCACTGCCCGTGGCAAGGGCATGGTGGCGATGTGCCAGGAAGCCTGGCCTTCCCTTTAGGGACAGGATCCCTGCTGAGGGAAGGTCCGGGCAGTGAAACGGCAGAAATTACAAATCCTGGGAGAAAGGGTATTCAAAGTCCAGGGAGTAACAGGGAGGTAGCTTTAGAAGTGCAAAGGAAGAAGAGGATGGGCAAGGTAACAACACAAATGGTCACCAAGCAGAGGTGATTTCAGACGTACATTTTGGATGGGAATTTAGTTTCTCTGAAGACGATTACCTGACCTGGTAATCCTGAGTGGGATTTCAGGACTGTGACACACAGAAGCACAAACCCTGCAGGAGGGTGCTCGGGGCACAGCACGGTGTTGGCTGCAACACGGCCAGACGGCAGCTCAGGGGGCTGGGGTGGAAACCCTTCAGCAATACGCTGTGCTGAAGCTGCTGAGATGCCTGCATGGCCGTCTCGTTTCGGAGATAAATGTGTTTAATAGCAACGTTAACGCCCGAGATGCATATTTTAGATGCTATTTTTGCACACTTTACTGGTCCTACATCAAACAAGCCTTTGTAAACTAAGCCGGCAGCACAGCATCCGATTCAGAGGCATCATTTTCCCAGTTAAAATATCTGTGTTGCAAGAGAGAGACTTGCTCCTGCAGAGGACACTGTAAAAACGCTTGTGCATAAGTAATGATGGGAAATAAACAGCACCATGGGTGGAAACGGTATCACCAAGTCTGCAGCACAGATCGCAGCTGCTTTCATGTAAAAAGATGGAATTTATAGTTATATTACTGATGTTTAAGAAGATGGAAGAAACCCTGTTTATGTAATACACAAAACACGCTCTTGAAGGGATTAGACTAAATAATGCCCTAAATTCAGCATCTTCCAGTCTAATAAAGGACATAAAACCTGCTCGGCAATCTGTTTCTATTTTAAAAGACGAGCCCTGGTATACATTACAAACATTGTTTGTAGAAGGGAGCTATGGAAGGAGGCTTGGTGGGCTGTTCTGCATACATTAATGCTTCATTAAAAATGCCATAAGAAGTAAGGAAAAAAAACCCTCTAAGTTTAAGATACCCTCCCACATACGGAAAAGGATTTTAAAGCACTTATTAAATTACTTCACTTGCTTGAGCAAAAACATGAGCTTTCTTGGAAATCAGGACAAGCTGATTATATAAGACCCAGATAGTTCTTTTTAAAAATGTTATTTCAACGCGTGGAGATTTACATCTACAGCAAAAGGGGGGAAAAAAACCACATGTGATTTGGGCTGTGGCTCTTCAAGGGATCTTAATGTGAATCATTTGGAATTACTCTGATTAATTAGTGACTATATTCATGTTGTGAGTACGGTGCTGCCCTCCTGGGGCTCCAAAGGCTGAGGCTGGGCCCTTCCTTTGGCTGGGTGCTGCTGCGGGGCCCTGCAGACCCCGCTCCCAGTCAGTGGGGCAGCCTTTTCCTGAGCGTGCTGTTAAAATCCTGTTTGCTCTGCAGAGTGAAGTCGAAGAGGAACGTGGAAATCGAGCTGTGTGAGAGCACACCTGTCTGGCACAGGATCTGTTTAATCGGGCACTACACAAGTTGCTGGAAAACCAGACAGTAAAATCTGACAGCACCACCTATAGCACAACAGCGACATCGCTGCTTGTTGGAAATTCCCTACCGAAGAGCTTGGTGGAACTGTGATTTGTGTTTAATGACTGAAAATAACTGCCCCTGAGCACTTTTATGGACAGGCAGGTGCTGGCCAGGGACCTGGGTGGGCGCACCCCTTTGCAGGGAGAGCAAAGCCACACGAAGCGGCTGCCCCTTGTGTTGATGGGAGCAGAAATGCAGCCTGGTGCTGATGTTTGCAGCAAAACCATTGTGCCTCTGTGCCTAGCGGGGCTGGAAACAGCCTCCAGGTGCTGATTTCAGGGTGGTCCCCAACCCTGCCAGGTCAGTGGTCAGTGATTGTTGCTGCTCAGGATATCAGCTCCTTGTGCAATGAACTCTGCTGCTTGCTGCAATGGGAAGGGGTGAGCTCGAAGAACTTACCATGAGCTGTCCTTGAGGCTGGCCCAAGCACTGCCATGTTTAACAGAAATGTTTCTCTTTTGGGAGATAAGCTGAGTTAAATAGGGAAAGAAGGGACAGAAGAAAGCACAGGGAAATACCCTGGCTGCTTGCAAAGTGCTCCCTTCAACACCATCCCAGGCCCTGGGACTGTGCCTGCAGCACGGCCACCTCACCTGGCTGGCAGTGCCACAGGGCAGCCGGCTGCCCCAGAGGGCTCCCGTGCTCCTGCCCGCTCCCCCTCCACGGAGCAGAGCAAATGGAGCTCGCAGGACACAACGCAGCTGCCCTATTTTAGTACCTGCTTCGGGAGGAGATGAATCAGCCCCGGCAGTGCCGGGTTCTCTGCTGGCTATAACGGGAGGCGAGCTCACACATCCCTGGCCAGGTAAATCCCACCCCTCACGCCGAACACCAGCAGGCAGAAGGGCACAAAAATGCTCAGAGTGCTCCTGATTCACGGCATTAACACCGTGCTGCACAGCAGGCATTCGAGATCCGCCGAGCAGAAGGAAAGCCGCAGTTAGCTTTAATATTAAGCTGTAAAGATTCTGATAACACGTGAGTTAATATCTGAGAAGTGGGTCCCCGGAGGAATTGCAGAGTTGTTACAGGCTGAAGCTGCAGAAAATTCCCATTTGTGAGGCTGCACCAGGCGTTAAGGGTCATTTCTTGAAGCCGTGCAGCCATCCAAGAGCCCAAAGCAGGCAGGGGCCAGGGCTGAGCAACCGCAGTCAGCAAAGGCTTGGAGAGGGCGAGTGATAAAAATACTCGAGAGATCAGCAAGACGCCTGCAGTTCAACAGAAGTTCACGTGAGGCACAAAGTACAGGAGAGCTCAGAAATCTTCTGATGTAATATTAAGGAACACAGGTTACCAGCCCCTGCGCTGCAGACCCCTGCCCACTGGTCTCAAGCTGTCTGCTCGACACATCCAGGGACGTTCGTTCCTGCAGCTCAGCGAAGAGGCAGGAGGTACAGCACCCCATGGTGGATCAGGAACAGGGAAGAGCTCCTGGAGAGCTCCAGAGAGAGGCATTTGGGAAGGGCAGCTCTTCAAAGCCGCCTGCTCCATGCCCTGGAAGTGAGGATGTTCAAGAAGTGTCCAAACCCTCCATGGCACCAAGCAAAAAGACCACAGTCCCACCAAAAAATGCTCAAGTGAGAACCTTGCAGCAGCCTGCTCTTGGGATTACAAAGCAGAAGTATTTTTATAGAGGCATCTAATGCAAAATGAATAAGGGATTCTGAACTGAAAAGTTTTCCGACTACGCTAGTTGGGCTAATGGAAGATGCTCTCCCTGCCTAAAAGCCTCCTTTAGGTGTGTTAATACCTCCACGGTCAGAACAATTTGTCAGTGTCTGAACATGACCACCGGCAGGCCCGATAACTGAATCAGTCTGAAGTTTAATTGTAGGCAAAGACAATCGTGTGCTATAGTTTAAGGACGGCATTCTCAGGTTTGTATAAAGGGATTGAAAAGACCCAAATCCTGTAAGTTCTCATAAGATCTTCATTCCTGGCTTTCTCTAATGGATCTGAAATCAGCAGCTTTGCCAGGACAGTCAGGACAGAGATTACAATAAAAATATTAATACCTGCTACATATATAGCTCTATCAGCACTATACCCATTATCCATTCCCTGTAATGAAAGATGCCATAGCTCGAGATTCAAGAAACCTGTAATTTTGTAATCAAATTAAACTAATGACATGCATGATTTTCAAAAAATACTCTTTTAATACGCATGTGAAGAGACACAGTTTGTATTTTAATATTCCAGAAATAAATCCCACTGACACCTACTGGTGATCAGCCAGCACTTCTGTAACTGGCCCAAGCATTACACTGGGCTGTATCGTGCTATCAGCTGCAAGAACTATAAATCATAGATACATAAATAATTACAGCAGACTCCTCTTGGCTGTGTGCTTTAGAAGCGTAGACAGATGGTGGTCTATTTTCTCAAATATAACCACTGCTGGCTGAATTTGAGTCATCTTGTACAATCTCAGTAAAAGCTGACCACAACCATGCAAGGACAGAGCTGAGCAAGTCCGGTACAGCTCCGTGTGACAACCTCTCCTGAGCCACTCAAGTGTGTAACACCAAGGCTGGGTCGGGACACGGAGAAGATGGCTGGAAATGTTAGGCCATTAGGAGCGAAATGATCATCCAGGCCTTGCATCCAGAGGATCCATGTGCTCGCTCTGTAACGTTCACAGAGCACTGATGTTCCTTCTAACGTATTTTAAAGATAAAATTTGTCTTGAAAGACAAAACTCTCCACAACTTTACCTAATATTTTAAGACCCAAAATAGTATTTACCTATAAAGTTATCCACCCTAGTAAGATTTAAAAAAATCTGACATAATTACCACTTCCTAAAGATCCCCAGCTGGTTGCTGAAGAACAACATTACAGGGGTTACAAACAAAGCTCTTGCATTTTAAAATTCCTAGCTACATTTTCATTGCTAAAGCTTTAAATGCCTCTCTTTCCTTGATTTTTCAACAGCTGAGAGAGGCTAAACTTTTGCTAAAATACAGCGTTAACTTGGACCATCACTGTGTGTGTGGCTTCCTTCTTTTGGAAGCGCGTTATGTGCTCATTCCAAAGGCACTGGAGGATTCGGATACAGGACAGGAAGGTGTTGTTGTTCTCCCATTTTGCAACTCATCCCACGAGTGGGAAGAGGGTAACAGTATTTATGGTAAGTCACCAACAGCACTCCTCTACTTTTCAAGACAAGCCCAGGTGTCCAGATAAGCTATTGCTCAATTGTCATTAAAGCACAGAAGAAAGAAGTATGATTCTTACCGGATGAGTGCAAGCCTGTCCTTTTCAGATGGATGATCATCAAGCCACTGGGAGTAGCGGGCAATGGACCACTCAGCCCTCTGATACGGGGAAACACAAACAAATACCAGTTACACAGAAATGCAGAAAAGGGCACACACACAATTCCAGAAACAAAGATGAAATAAGTGAAGGCGATAAGAGGCACGCTTAACACTGCGGCGATGCAGAATCAGTTAAGAAATCAGAGACAATTTAACAGAAACAGCCCAATCCGTTATTTTGGGAGCTCAGCGATGATTTCCTACATCAGCTGTTTGCCCGGTTCTGACAGCGGTTTGCATCTAGATTTCCTACATCCGACTGCAATTCGCAGTCTGGGACAAGACCGCAATTTTCTTCTACGAGCTAACTGACTATTAAGGAATTGAGAGCCCGTTCAAAATCGGGTTATTATTTTCATACTGTTAATCAATCAAAATATGAAATCAGTGACCATAACACCTTTACCACGATAAAAACAAAAGCCATCAAGCCATACAAAATACGAGCTTGAATATTTTTTAACTAAAATAACGAGGGTGAACAGCAACATTTGTTCCTCCTTAGGACACCTGCTAAGCAAAGACAGGTTGATCTTACTACCTGGAAGGGTGATTTTAACTCCGGTGGTGCTCTCGTGAACAAGAACTGAAGAATAATGCTGAACGGAATAACCTCTCCCAGAGCTGGGCTATTAGCAATATGCTCACTGGTCTGGAACAGCAGCGGTCTGGAAAAATGCAACAATATTCTTGTGAAAGGAAGAAAAAGCTTATCTTATGCATTAGAATAATACCTACACGGTGGCAATATTGTGTTAGGATAGAATCACCTCGTTTTTTTCCCACTAGTCTGTATCTCAGGTTTTCAACAAAGGTTCGGTTTGTAAAAATCTACAGAAGTTGTGTATTTTAATTAAACAACACAGGACTGTACATTTTGTGTTTCAGTGAGAGCACATAAGGTAACTACAGAACTCACTGTCATAAAGCAGCAGCACTGAAAGCAACACAAAACGTTACCATTTGGCCATCATTTGCATGACAAAGACTTTTAAATCATAGTTACACGCTGCTCAAAATTTAGAAGAACTTCAACATATTTCTGCTTCGCTTGTGGGTGTTGCCAAAAAAGCTCTCAGTTCAATCAGAACAGGCAAAAGGTACTGAGTCAGTTTTGAAACACAGCTTGGTCCTATCACCAGCTGTTAGCTGCTGCAACTCACCTGAATGACCTCAGCTGCCTGTAGGATTTTCCCAGGTCAGAGACTCGCCGACACAGCGGTGCTACTGCTAACTCCATCTATAAAAACAAACATTTTAATTTGAGTTAGATTGTCCTCAAATCTAAAACTCAGCATTAAGTAGTCTGCCTTTAAATAATAACCCAGGCTTGCAGGCCAATTCATCAGTTTGTTGCTGGTGGCTGCTTTTGAGACAAGAAGCTTTCTTTCATACCGCACTGCCCAGGCCAGGACTTCAGCTCATTTTTGGCAACACGGTAAGCGCCCCATGACAAACAACAGCTCTTCTCCCTGGATGAGAACAGGATGGGCTCTCATGAGCTTGCTGCAACTACGTCTTTGCCTGAGCACATTCATTCTGCCAGCGATGAGTTTCCAGATAAAGCACTTAGGTCAGGGTCCCAAATAGCCTGAGCTCAGAATGGGAAGAGAGCAAATCGAGGCAGGTTTCCTCAAACCATTACAAAACCAGCAGAAGCGCACACATATTTCAGCCGGGCACCCTTTCCTTTGGTGAAGGATGAGATTGAAGTAGTTCATTCTTGAATCCTCGGCCCCAAATTCAAGAGCCCAAAACCCACATAGACTGGCAGGCAGCTGGGACCTATTGCCACAGGGTCGTATGGAACCAGACAAAAGAGCATCCGTAAGAGCATTATTTTCTTGCTCAACTGTTTGCTCCCTGTTCAGTCTCTGAGTTACAGAATCCATCTTTAAAAACAAGCAATTTTAAACTCTTTGTGTTCTTTAAGCACAAAGGAGTTCACCTGCCTTGCCGAACAAGAGCCAGACCCAGCTCGGTTTTTGTGTCATTCACGTGAGACTCAATTCCTGTCACAGAATCTCCATTACCAGCGAAGACACAAAAGTGAGAAAGAGCAATTTCACCTCCAGATCCCCGACTGAACCCTTCGGTACCATTACATGGCAAAAATGCAGTCAACACACACAAGAATACAAACAACACCGTTCAAAAATAAAAAGCTTCGGTAAAGTCATTACATCCAGACGTGGATTAAGTCTTTATTTTTTTCGTTCCTGAAGTGTCAGTCAACAGAGGGAGGCAAATTTTGTTCTTGGTGTAGATTTTTTTAAATCCCCAGTTTGGAAAAGCATTCAGACTGATTTCCACACAATGCACAATTAAGATGTTTCAAAGGATCAGAGCTAAAATAAGTAACCAGATGAAAACCACCATACAAACAGCTTCCCATTTAAGTAACATTGCTGAACTAGTGTTAGAGCACTTCTAATAATACAGTGTTTAGGGTGAAGCCTTTAATACTGTTATTCCTTCCAGCTGCAGCCTCTTCTCAGACAGGGCAGGCGATGGGGAGTGCATGTTCACAGGACAGGCAGCTTCTCCCTGGGATTTCTGCAGGGAGCTGCCCCAGCTCCAACATAGCGATGAAGCTCAGCACAAGCTCAGCACAGGCTCAGGGTTGTTTCCCCAGGTCTCTTGGGACACTTCTGAGCACCTACAGGAGCCAAGAGGCCAGCCTGCTGCACAGGAGCAGGAGCAAGTGGCCGAAAAGAGGAGTTTATTAAGTAGGATTCACTGCATCATGATACAAGACCTTGAACGACAAACGATTTCTTCAGAGCTTCTTTTCAGGCATCAGTATTAGCTAGGGGCAGCTGGAAGTAACTGGGATCCTCCAGAAACCAGTGTCCCTGTGCAGCTGGGAGCTGTGGGCTTGTAGCTGCAAAGAACTTGGGAGAAGATAATCCTTGTAGGTGCCTTAGAGAATTTGATAATAGGCAACAAAATGCCGCTCTGACTCGTGGAAACAGAGAAGCACGGATCAAACTGTACCCAGGAGGAGAAAGAGATCCCAGCACAGCAGAATATAATTCTGCTTAATAAGTTTTAAATGATCGTTTCTCTCCTGAAACATAACATGATGTAATGAGACGTAAGTGAAACCTTCTACAGCTTAACCAGTTCCTTATTAAAACAAATTTCACTGATTTCTCTTGAATATATTTAGTGGTTTCCATAAATTAACATTTTCAGTCTTAAATACTAAAGAATAAAATTTCCTTCAGAAAATTCTGTTACTTTGTCTTCAACCTTTATTCACGGTAGGGAATTATTAGTATTGCTAGAGCTAGATAAATTTAATGGCAGCAGATGGTTGATTCGTGAAGTACTAGTTGCCAAAGGGAAAAAAAAATGTTTTTAAGCTTTGCAGCATACTATACCATCTCAAATTGACTCACGAAGAGTGGGAATGAGTGAAAGCTGATGTGGTAAAAATGCACATAAACCACAGAAACTGTTTTTTTTTTGTGTGTGTTTTAATTTACAACACTAGTCGGCTATGTGCTATAATCCAATCCCTCCGATAAAAACTATACTTCATGTAACAACAAAGATTGTGTTTTTTACTTGTATTTTAGCTATTTGTCCAGATCCAACGATATAACGAGATGCCACAGGATCTTTCTGCTGCTGCAGTCCCTTCTGCAGGCCCTCTGTGGAGGTTTTGTGCCTCCGCCGAGCACCACGCTGGGTGGCACCGCTGGCTCAGGAGGCTCTGGGCACGGCTGCTGGTTTTATGGTGCTGCAAGAAGCCAGAGCACACGTCGCTGTGTCATTCTGCCACCTGTCATCACCTGAAGCTGCATCGAGTGTTGAGTCATGCAGTGTGGTTCTGCTGCAACAGCTTTTGTTGTGAGATGTAACTCCAGCTTCCAAAGCATTTCGGTGAGCTTTGCCAGGTCAAGTGCTGCTTTTGGCTGTCTGCGAGCCAGTACTTGTACCAGGGGTGTGTGTGAGGCCCTTCATACATCCACATTCAATGGGCTTTACATACGTAAAGATGAGTTGCATTTTTTGTTTCCTTTCCAAATTTCTCTCCCCAAATCACATATTTGAAAAATTGTATGTGCAGGTTAAATTCAGTAAGAAATGAAGTGTCCCAGGAATAATGTGTGACCACGACTAACGTGAGATGATCGTTATCACAGCACCTCGGGACCTGTTGGAGGAGAAGCAATAACAAGTGCATGTGCACATTGAAAAGGGAGAGCTAGAATGGAAGAAGGCCTCAAGACTGCCTCATTTCCGCTAACTTTGTTCCAAACCCATTGCTTTTCCATGATTTATTCATGTTATTTTGTTATGCTTCGCAGAACAGAAGGGCAGGCTCTCGCCCAACTCCTATACAGAACATATTCCTCTTCTCCATGATTCCTGCTCTCTAGGCCTAAAAAGGCTATGTTAGCTTTTCTTCTCCTATGACCCTGTCATAGCCCACGGCTAGTTGGTCAATTATCTGTTGAACTATTCACTGGCTAGCCATATTGTAAAAAAATCCATCACATGGCTGGCTTCTCTAATCGGATTATGTTCAGCAACCCAAGGGTGAAGTTAATACGTAGTCCAGATACAGATAATGCATGTAGATTGAAGGGTGCTTTGAAAAACCCCACAGTGAAGTTATTGTTTTGTGCCTATTGTGGCATTTTTAAGATCCCTCGTTACCAAAAAGCTGTTTTTTCAGTTGGAAAATCTTAGCATTAAATTTTTAGCAATTATATTTCCTCCTGGCCAAGATGAATTCCAAGTTTTTAAATGTTAGCTCGAAATGCTTTTTTTCTAGCCATTCAGCAGGAGAGAAAGCTTTAACAAGCGAGGGAGCAGAAGAGTGAATTATTGTATGAAAGAAGCTGGCCTTGAAGGGATGTGGAATTTGATTTCTCCACCGTGCAGCAATCCCAAAACGGCTGATGTTTAAGTAAATCCTTCAGCTGCAATACCTCCAAAATATTGCACATAAGAAAATAGTTTCCTCCTTCTGGCAGGATAGTTGGCATTAAACATTAAGTCCATTTTATCCTTAGTAGCTTTTGCCCTTGTGACTACGACTGTGATTACAACTTCCTGCTTCCCTTACTTCTCTGTTAAGAATCTAAAAAGAAGAGTATCTTATGAAAAATTATTAAAAAAAAATTTTAGTTGTATTACCTTGCTTGATCAAAGGAGCAAACCTATTTACATTTAAAAAAAATGTAAGATTATTATCCTTGCTTTTTTAATGCATATTAAATCAGGAAAAGATTCTGACCATAAGCTAACCAGCAACAGGAACATTATGTCTATGTTAGAATTTAGTGTAGTCAACTTCTACGGTAAAAACATTTTTCTAGGAAAATTCAGTAATGCCAAAACATTTTTCAGTAACATATTGACAAAAACTTGAAGAGCTGGTGGCAGTGTTAACTATGCCCCATCAAAACAGTTCGACCACAGTACTGAAAGACGACTAAAAAAACCCTCAGGTCACACCTAGATAAGAAACATCCGAAGCTATATACAGCATGGTATTAACTCAAGCAGGACCAATAAAAATATTTTCAGCCACTCGACAATGGCTGAAAATAACCAGTCATGACAAGACACGGGGTTCGTGGCAGAGGCAGTGGCTCCAGCTTTCCATGTCACTGCAAACACAGCACGCAAACCTGTGCCGTGGATTGCACAAGATGGGAAATCACATCATGCTTTCACACATGAAGCCTAAGGACAACTTAGTCTTTGAACATCTAGACTAGTTGATTTCAATGTAGTTGTAATTTGTAATTACTATTAATAAACAGCCATTTTCCTATATCAGTTTACAAAGTGTATGTAGCAGAGTACTAATTTTCATGCCAAATATTACTGTAGAATCCCCATTTCTTCTACATAAAAGTCTCAGTTTACTGTGTTTATATCTCTTCCTTGGCTGCACTGTCCAGAAATTCTACCAGGCTTTAAGAAGGCCTGAACTACCAGCCACAAATCCCAGGGCATGCCTCAGTGTAAGTGCTGTAGCAACTCTGAATACCAAACAAGCTAAAGGGTCCTCTGGAGAAGAACTGGTACTCCCCAGAAACAGAAATGAAAAACCATCAGGGCTTGCTTGCTTGCCTCCAGCAGAACATTTTTTCCAGTCTGACTAGAACTGAATTTGAAAGTGAAATTTAGTATTACATACATGAATATTGAATCGTGATCATCTTAAAAATACAAAAACAAATGAAAACAACCTGATCCAGGAATTTGTGGGACTGAACTGGAAAGTAATCTTGTCCAATTGCCTGTATAAAAGCTGCGAGCATGAGTAGAGGTGAATTCAGCCTGTACACTGGAAGTATTTCAACAATGAGAGTCCCAAGAAACAGCACAGTATGTGATAATAAGCTTGCAGCATTGCAGACATTTCCTAGGGCTTAAAAAGCTTCTGTGTTCCTGTAAGCACTGATCTTCATGAAATCCTGATATTCTGGCATATTTCATGCCTATCGTACCTATTTTACGGCCGCCAAACTAGCAGACAACTGGTCTTACTGCTGAAATATCTGTAATGCCTAAGATAGCAAAAGGCAATACTGAGGCTGTGCAAACAGGATCAGACAGAGGGTGCGGGTTCAACAGAATTACAGCAGTAATTCCCAACTGTGTAAGCAGCTGAGCCTTACTCGAGAAAATTGGATCTGTTATGCACTTCACCGGACCCAGTTCTGAATGAAGAAAGCTTGAAGCCTCTGTTTTCCCTCTTCTGTGTATAGATACCTGTTGTTTTGAGGCAACTTATCAGTAAAACGAGCCCGTGGTGCAAAAAAAGGTCACATCTGGCTGTCAGCCAAAGTAATTCTGCTAAGTAAGAGGCAACTGTATCTCTAAGTGACCTGGAAGAAATGTGGTAAGAACATCTAATAAGATGCCCAAAATCTGATGCAATCCAAAATTATTTGACTTGCAACATAAATGTTTATAATAGGACTTCAAGTTGACCAAAGCTGGATAGATCTGCCCAAGTCTTCTGCTTGCAAGTAATCCCAGAACACCAAAAAAGGTTTTTAAATCTCAAAAGACAGTTTGAAGCCTGATAATGTAACCCCTTTTCAGTACAGAAAATTCAAGATGACTCTACAAGACAGAGTACAAGCTAAAGCATTTTATAAACAAACCTCCTCCTACACACACAGTGTCTTTCCAGGCAGGTTCTTTCCCTCAGCTCTGGCGTCTGTCCAGCAACACAGTGCCTTTCTGGGCCAGAAAGTACTCTGCACGCAGCATTTAGGGCTGCTTGGGAAAGCTGTCCTTCCCATCAAGTCAGAAACCCAGCTGAATTCCTCAGCCCAGGGCAGCAGTGAGCTCCCCTTCCCTTGGGAGGAATCCAGCCATCTCCTCGACAAAGGCAAGCACCACACCAACAACAGCATGGAAGCGAACTGACTCCCGTGCTGGATTGCAGCCACAATTCAGGCTGAGCACACAGAAAACGTGCCTAGGACAAAGCTACACCCTCCCCAGCAGGGCGACCTGGCAGCTGGCACTGGTTTACATGTTCTCCAAAACTCATGGATTTTGGGGAGGAGGAGACACACCCCAGAAAACATGGACATAAGGCAGCCTTCAAATGCAATACACTTAGTCTATTTTCTGTTATCCTGAGCAATCCCAGGCCATTCTGGACTCTAAAAAATCCCTGCACAGCCTGGGATGCCCCAGGGAGCTCTGTGCAGAGATACCTGAAGGTACAGAGTGAGTGGACCCAGTCAGTTCTTGTATAAGGCCACTTTTAAATAAACCAAGCATGTTATGCGATGTGAAAATGAGAAAAACACAAGGAAGCCCCCAGAAGCAGCAACTGTCAAAGGCAGGAGACAAGAATGAGTTCAGAACCTTTTTTTTTTCCTTCCTCAATACAAAAGAAAAATCAAAAATTTATCTTCACTCAGCTGTCCGATCAGGAGTTACACTCAGCAAGGGGGAAGAACATGCAATCCCCCTACACTCTGATGAAAACATACCTTCATTTCTTACTTAAAAGGCAACCTGTGTCAGAACGAGAAAAATATGTGTTTAAAAAGATAAACGAGTGATATTTTTAGTATTATAATAATAGGTGCTTAGATCAGATGCTCTGAACTGTAGAATTAGGTAAGGATATTTCCCAAATTTATACGACTTACTTTAGCACTGCAGCATAAATTACAAAAATTATTTATATTCCTTCCAGAGGAGGAGTCAAGTGTCCTTTTTTTCTATTTTACACCATTGTCTTCAAAATAGCAAAGGGAACAGAGCCTTCCCACTGAACTCAATTGAACACTTCCCTGTAAATTCTTTGGTTAAAGGCTGGTCTGCTGCTTTTGAGTAATGAATGCAAAAACTCTACCCAGGAGTAATCAGTAGAAGGCTGTTGCATGGTTTAGCCCACTGTTAAAAAATGACAATTGTGTAAGATCCTGAAAGCTGAAAGAGCTGGAGTTGATCCTTTCAATACCACCCATAACCAAACAAAATGCCCCAAATGGAATTGCCCTGATACCTGTTATGACAGCTGAAGTCCCAGTCTGGAACATGAAAAGAGGGGCTGGTTCTCACACAGAAAGGTTTTTGATGCCTAAGGGCTGACACAGTGTCAGGCAACCTGATCTGTATGTATGTCCTGACAAAGACTTTTTTTCTTACCTTTTTTTCAGGGTACTTAAAGGCAAAAGATACAAAGCAGCCACGACCAGGAAAGAGAATAGTAATTCCTCCGCTCCCTGCCTTCCTCTCCTACCTCAGTCTCCTACTAGCCAAAAGCAGCCCTCAATACACAGACAACTGGTGTCTAATTCCCTTTTCCACTTGGATAACCTGTATTCTTTGGGCCAATTTAGAGGATGCCTGTGTTCTTTGGCAAGTTAATCACACGGTGTTACTATGGACAAATTAAATTTAAATATAGCAGATAACATGGAGAAACAGTGGATATCAATCTAGCGATTTGTTTTGTGTTTTAGTTCAGTATAAAGATATGGGTAAATCTGAGAGACAGGTGAGTCAGGTCAGGAAGAGAATCCCACAGGAAAACTGCCCTTCTATTAATGAAAGGGCAATTCTTCCACAGGATATTAATATTTCTTTAGCTTGTCTCTTCCTCTGCAAGGCAGGTGAGCTAGTGATTAACCACTGCTGGCACCGTGATATATAAAGCAATTAAGAAAACGACACTCTATTCCATTACAAGAGAGAGAAAGAATGAAGTGAATGAACAGTGGCAAATGATGGATGTACCGAAGAGGTCAGACAAGATGGATAATATTTCAAGACGCAGCTGAAAATAAATGAAACAGTCACTTGATGGGGAGCTGTCACACCTCCTTGAATGTGCTTTGTGGTGACAACTACTTGGTGGTGCATTTCTCAGGAATCAGCATCTCGGAGAAAATGTTTGGAACTGGAATGCACCAATCTCCACAGGTGCCTGTTTATACTTTGCTGGGGGTAAAAGTATTGATATGTTTCAGAGAACATAGTGAAGCAACAACAAAAAGCAGAAGCTGGCATTAGGGGTACCTGTGCGAAATCCGCCGCAAGCCGCATCTTCCCACCTTCACCAAGGGGCCTTATTAAACTGGCATTGCGAATGAAAAGTTCAATTGCTCTTTGAGCCATGGCTTCAGTATTATCAAAGACGAAGTCTAAACACTCAAAATGTCTGAAGTAGTCACTCATTACTCTTGCTATAAAACCCTGTAGTTCTTTCATGTAGAGAGAACAAGGGACATCTGGTTTTCCTGAGCTGGATAATGATCTGCCAAAAAAGAAGAAAAAAGGAAAAAGAAATGGAAGCAGTTAAATTCATCTTTAAAACACAACCAAAATCTACAGGATTCTTTTTCATTTTTTTCCCTACCCCATGAAGCCATGGCATGAATTATAGAGTATCGTTTAGGCTCAGAATAGAGTGTGTAGCTCTTTCTGAAACCGTGGTGAAAAAAATCTGCCTTACCAGCCATTCCCATCCTAGCAAGATAAAGGAAATCACCCCACTCCCACCTAACTTGTAGAGCCTCTGCTAGTTTGGAGCATAAAGCTCAAATCCAGCACTAAATTTAAACATCCCAGCTGTTGACATAAAATTCTAATAATGGATCAGAAAATACATGTCAGAGGGTCACTAGTTTAGCCTATCCCAAACCTGTTCTCTGCCTAGAATTAGTTTCATAGATTGCTCCAAGCCAAGGATTATGAAGGCAATCTAATTACCACAGAAGCAGCACAGAAGCTAGAAAACACAGAAATAAATCACCTTCCTCTTTCTTTGAATCACAGCCAGGCAACCAAGCTATTCCAAACTCAGGAACCTGAGCATGCAGGCTATCTAACAAAACTCAGCCTTTGGATGGAATCAGTTTATCCACTCTGACAGATATCTTGCTAGTGGCAGCAAAAGAAAGATGGAGAGGGTAAAATATTGTTTTGTTTTAAGAAAAAACAGAAGCCAAAAGGAAAATGAAAACCAACTCTGAAAATATACCTTTTTTTTCAGTGAATTTCCAAGACAGAAAAAAGAAGATTGATGTCTATCGACCAAATCTTCTGTGTCTTCAGGACAACTCATGATATAAGAAATATCACAACAGGGATAAGCAAAACAACACTCAAGGCGAAAGCCTCCAGTATAGCTAGGACCTGAGATGTTTGCAGATAAAGAATACTGGAAATGGTAATCTACATTTTTACAGAAAAGTGGCTTAGCATAATAAGTCTGAAAAAAAATAATTGAACCATTTCACATTTAGTAGTAAGGTAGAAACATTTCTTTGTAATTTTGAATCAGATGCTCTATTTAGGAACACTAACAATTCTGAGAACTGCCCACAAAAAAAAGGAAAAAAAGGAAAAAAAAAACAGTTTGAAAGCAGAAGAGGGCTTTTAAAGCAGAAAAAAAATGGCCCCTGCTTGGTTTTCTTTGCATTTTAAAAGGAATTTTACTCAACAGATACAAAAAAAAAAAAAAAAAAAAAAAAAAGGAGGAAGACACGTGTTGCCTGATTAATTTGTTTCAATAGCTATAATTCTGCTTTCTGTGTTAATTGACCATAATGTATCACCTACCTTCCCCTCAATAATCATGGGCTCTTGCTCCAAGGACATTGTGGCAGTAACAATTTATTATGCATATGGCAATAATAATTTATTTTGCATATGCAGGATGTCTTACTAAGGCAATAGTAAATTTAAAAAAATATAATGGTATTTACCCAGAAAAATCTTCCTGGTGCATAGTGATGATAATAGCTTCTACTGAATCTCCTACAGAGTTCAGTAACGGTTGAACAGCACTACCCATTAGATCATGGACTGTCTAAAATAGAAAAAGGCAGAAATAAGGAACAGAAACTACAAGCATTTGCATTCTGGCACCTCAAAAATACCTTGACAAACAGTTGATACCAACAGCATCTTTTTTACCACTCAGTATTAGGAACTGCTAAGCAGAAGGACAAAACCCTAAGATTTAACTTTAATTAATCTAACCAGAGAAGTACATAAATAAGGCTGTTTACTACTTCTTTGTACATGAAGCCTTTCTTTCAAGAATGTGCAGAACAATCTAGCATTCCTGGTTTGCAGACAGACATGTTCTGGTGCACACAGCTCATTCAGCCATTCACTCCCCTGAGACAGGCAAGCTGCCCTTCATTCCTCCGCACACAGCCGCTCCCAGATTAGTGCACAGCAGGATGGATGTGCAGAGCTGTCACCCACAGCACCCAGAGCATAGCCTGGCTCTCCACACCGCCCCGCGGAAAAGCACCAGATAGCATAAAGATCACAGGGTGGTTTGTGTGTGTGTGTGTCAGGGGGTGGTGATAAAGGATTCAGTTACTGCTGGGTGCGTGCTGCAGAGAAAGATATTTATTTTCACAGTCTGATGACAACTGGGTTCCGAGCATTATGAGAATATTCTTAAATACAAACATTACTCAAGCTGTGCCTTGGCACATGCAACACTTATGTAGCTGCAGATAAGACAAAATAAAAATTGCAGAATATTTGTCTGGCTTTGGCTAACACACATTCATACAAAATACCTGGAAAAAAAGCATCCATCTAAAAAGTAACCAAAAAAAAAAAGCAAACCTCAACCCTCTCCCTGCAGCATCTGGACATTCAATTACCTTTAAGGCAGCTGTAATTGTTTGCTCAGCAGCTGCTGGGAATGAGCTCTGGTTGGCAATGACCTACAAATGTTAAAGGAATTGTTAACAGTCAACATTCAACAAATGATTAGAATCTACAACTTTTATTTTCGTTTAAAAACATACTGATTTATCCTTGGTAATGAGTGGAATATATATGTACAGATAACTATCGAATGTGTTTCATACAGACAGAATTCTTAATGCCCCACTATTAGTCCTTTGCTCTCCTATTTCCTGTGGACTCTGCTGCTACCTTGGAAAAGAAATTAATTAAGTGATTTCAACTGAAATTTAGCTGAAGGGTTAATATAATCAGAATAAATTTAACTGGTATATTCTCCTGCTGCTTTGTGCAGAATTTATGGAGAACTGTACAAGCAGTTCTATGGCAAATATTTGAAAAAATGGTTGTGTTCTTTCTCATTTCTATGACTTGTGATACCAGATGTTAAATAGCTGCTTATGTACAGCTACAGCAACATTAGAACTAACATATTAGAGGAACATTCTATCAATTTCCTTACAGTTATGAACATGCTATATAATAGTATTTTTAAGCCAGATAAGTACTGAACTCAGGCTGAATCATATCAGATCTCCCTCCAACACGAAGGCACATGAGGTTCATTACTAAATACACCACAGAAAGCAGACTTAGAAGTTGATCTACCATCTGTTTGCAAAATCCAAGCAAATTTTATAGGTTTTTTGGCCTTTTTTAACACTCTTTAAACATATCCACAGTCAGAGGTTGTCATGATCTTGTTTCTAATCAGGCCAGGATTTAAACATAATTAATTACAACCATCACTGTATCTGTTTGCATTAATTTATAGAGAATGTGTAGCCATTGATATCACTGAGTCAGTAAACTGGAATTGTTTGTAACTGAGTCCTCAAAACATTTCTATGCTAGACTTTGGTCACAGGAAGAATGCACACAGTGAGGTACTACTTTCTTGATTTCACCCTTTCACTCCTCTTTTCAATTTGGCCATAATTGTGGGAAAGCAGTGGGGGTTTCTTAGGAAGTTAAGCTTAGGCTGGGCCAGGTCCTGACAAGGGCTATCAGGCTTACCAAGACTAAGACAGAGCTTTTGTGATAAGAAAAAAGAAAAACAAAGTTCAACTGTTTAGGCTCTTATAACAATGGCAATGAGATGTGACTACTGTTTATAAAACACATCTTTCACTCCTTTTTTAATATTGACACCTTATCACATAGCAGTGCTTACAAGGGCCAACCAAGTCTCAAAAAGCTGTACAAATGTACATTAAGATGCAGTTCTTAATCCAAAATTTGACAGTATCTGTCAGAGTTCTCATCAGCTAGTAGGATAATATGCATACAATACAGCAAAGAAGTTAATATTATGGAAAGAAGAGAAATATCAAAGCAAGCCCACCTTCAGAACTGATTGGTGTAGTTTGTACAGTGAATTAACCACAGACACATTCCTCCTCTGTCCCTCTGTGAGAGGTCCAATCACCTGGCTGGCATCTCCTTGAGTAGACAGCTGCAGTGATTACAGAAATTATTGAAACAGTATTAACATCAGCTCCTTAAACAGTGCATCACCTCTAAATTGTCGTTAGCTAAACTTAGATCATGGCAGAAAATTAGTTCATCCTTCAGAACCGATGTTTTCCATTTAACTTGATTCACGTGATTTCCATCTCCATGTAACACAAACTGAAACAAAAGGAACAAGAAGCAAAAAGGACAGCTGCCTCAGCTTACAAAACCCACAGCACTCAGAGCCAGGTGTCTTGGAGGTTCCCAGTCCCTGCACATCTTCAACTTTATCATCCAAGAATCAGCCAAAGTCTTCTACTGAAGGATGCTGCATTGGAACTCAAAATGGTGGGTGAGCTTTCAGTCCTTACTTCTGATAACCATTCAAGCATCTCCCTAAAACCTCTTTATTCTTCAAATAGGTGGCTTCCAACTTTGTACATATTTGTGGCTTGTAAGCAAACAGGAAAATAGAACTGCAAGAACTCAAACTGCTACTCCTCCCATTAAAAAGAGTTTTCTGCATGAATCTTCCAGCAAAACCCAGAAAATTAATTCTTCATATTTAAACTCCACACAGTGTGTGTTTTTTATCATTACCACAGAAATCAAAGTTCCAGGATGACACATAAATAGCAATTAACTGCAGAACAGTTCTCTAAGGATACCGCAGCATATGTTTGCAATTTAAAAGAAAATAAATTGTAATTGGGAAACAAATGGAAATTTTCTTGTGGACAGAAAGCTAAAAAAATATGAAGAATTGACAAAAGGCTATGTGAATTCTAGAAGTATGTCTAAATACTACAGCAAGAATAGCTATTAATAGAAAGCTTTGCTGTGATATAATTATCTCACTAGCTATCTGTATTTCAGGATACAAAATTATCCTCCAGGAAACTCCTGAAGATGCCTACATCTGAAAGTCTCCCAGTAAAAATATATTTGACTCATTGAACAAGTCATCAAGAGACCTTTATGAAGTGTGTCTTTAAACAGTTGTAGTTCCTGTGGAAAGCTCCTAAACTAAATATGCAGTAAAAAAAAAAAAATGTTCAAGAAAAGGAACAAACGTGACATGAAGATTTTTAAGGTAAGTGAAACAACAAATGTTTACTAGAGAAAGCCTATTCCTGCACTTCCCATAGCTTCCACTCAGCATAAACACAGACATCATGCAAGCAAAGTTATCTAGGATTTGCCAGCATTGCTAATAATGTTTTAGACAAGTTCTTGCAAGCACACACGAACACAAATTTATTCACAGCACTACAGTGACAGTATCAGTTCATTCCCATTTCTTCAAATTTAGGGCTTATTTCGGAATAAACAGCTTTCTGAGGCCTTTGCAGAGGCAGAAGTCTTTCCAACATACCTTTAATTGCTTGACATCAGGATGTATCTAGACTAGCTGATAAATAAATCATCTCAGCAACTCCCTGCCTGCTTGTTGAGGACAGCCATGTAAGCTACGTACAATCCTGCTTGCTGCCTAGTATTGCAATTTGACAGACCTGGCTGCTTTTAAAGATTCTGCTTCTCACACTTAGGGCTTCACAGATTAATAACTAAAGAGTCGTGCAGAGAAACACAACACCCTGTCCATCCAGCTGCCCACCCTCACAGACCCCAGTAACCTTTTTTCACACCTTTTTTAAGCACTGTATAGACTACTCAATTCAGCTGTATTTTTACAGCTATTACACATAAGAGTCACCATTAGGGCAGCCAATTCTGCATCCTAGTCACCTAAATTTCAGTTCCTCGGAGTCTGTTACAAAGGTCTCACGATTTCTTTTTCTTAGTCATTATGAAATCATTAGACTGTGTCACTTTAGCTGGTAAAAACAGCTTAACTGGTAAATAAAAACAGTAACAAGTACAAACACAAGCCTTCTGCAGAGCAAGCAACTCTTGCAGTAAGCAATAGAGCACAACAGATTCACAGGCAAAATCTAAAAATGCCTTAAAAAAAAAAAAAAAACTTCTGAAATGATTTACAATATGAAATTATCTTCAAATTAATTGGTTTGAACTTTGACAGCTAGATGTGTTGCTCCCTCGTGCATTTTAATATAAGGTCCCTGGCCACAACAAGGCTTGCAACACCCAACTCCTGCAACCAGCAGTAGGAACTGGGCAGCTCCAGGCTCCCCGAGATGGCTTCTCATGAAGGTGTGCCATGGAAATGGTTCCCTGCCATGGACAGCCAAAGTCTCAGGTGGTCATTCCTTTCTCTTGCTGTAACCCAGATTATTTATGTGATCTTGCCTTGAGGAAAGAAGTTTTTGTTTGCACTGAGGTCTACCCAACAGTTCACATACATATACTTCACCACGGGCATATATTTGGATTTCAGGTAGACTATCATTATTCCAATATCCCAGTGATTCAGACTGAATTCTTGACACCTTGAATCTCCATTGAACGATCTGCATCCAGGTTGGAAAATGTCACTGTCTTCCCCCAGTTCCAACGAAGTACGCTTATGGCCCATTTACTTTAGACACAAATCATCCCTCAATTTATTTTCCATCAAACCTGGTTTTATCAATGAATCATAGTCATCATTTTCTATATATAGCAAATACTTTCAAAGTTCTGTGCTGCACATAAGTTTATACACTTAAGCACACCGGTAATGTAACTCCTCCTCTGTTATCTGTCTGCTGGGGATTGCACCGTGTAAATAGGTTAAGTCAAATAAGTATGAATAAGCCACATCCACTCAGCTGTTAAGACCCAGTCCCTTTAGAAGAGGGGAGTAGAGACAAAATCTGATGCCTCTGTAATCAGTTTCATTATCCAGAATTGCAGAAGGCCAAAGGGGTGAATTTATGCTAAACAGAAATTGGGAGAACAGAAGGGGTGACTTCATCCCAGTTCAGCATCTGTTTTGGGAAGGGAACTGCTAACAGACGAAGCTTAGCCCAAGTACCAGATCCCATCTCCAGGGAACCATCAATTACCCTGGGAGTTAGCTGGGGCTGAGCCTGCTAGCTGAGAAAACACAGGAAAAGAAACCATGCTGAAGCCAGGCCTAAATGAGCTGTAACAGCAAGGACTGTAAGTGTCCCACTTCTCTGTATCCATCTTTAAACATAGCAATTGCTTTCTTATGCTCACTTCAGTTGAGTGGAATATTCTCACTTTCACCTCAAAAGCTGTTTCCCATTTACAACTATTTAAAGCACAGGCACCCCCTACCCCAGCAAGCGGCAATTGTAAAACAGGTGACACATCACTACTGGCTCCCTTTGCTGACATGAGATGCTGGTGAGGGAGAGAAGTCTCCCACCAGCAAACACCAGCCAGGGCTTTGCATAATGCATCACCAGGGCTGTGTCTTGCGGTACCCTCAGGAATGTGAAAATGAGCTGCTGTTCCACTGGGCATTTCAAGAAAACTCCAAGGGCAGCTGCTAGACTAAAATGAGAATGAAAACACTGGAGGAATTGCCTTTCTGACACTCGCTGAGGTAGGAGGTTGAAATTTGCTCAACCTAGCAGCTGAAAGAAGGAGGCTAGAAGACTTTTTACATCCAATTCCACAAGATCTGAAGACTAAAAATGTGGATGTTTATTCATGAGGCAGATTTGGCTATAGTTTAGAGAAATGAGTTTAAAGAAAGTCATCAAGACGTTTTGCAAGAGAAAGGTGTTAACCATTTGAGCAGTGTAAGGACTCAGCCTCAACAGTGAAAGCCACAAACTTATCACCAGGCTGAACAAGGGAGGGGGTTTCTGTAGTCAGCACCACCTTGTGTCCTAGAAGCTACAGCAGAACAACACAGACCCACAACACTTTATTATTTAAAGCCCTCATGAATTAGCATCTGGAAAAATACATAGTGACAGGCCTTAAGGATATGTTACCGAAAAATCCTTTAAAATGCACAAATCAAAAGCTTCACTCTGACAATACTTGCAGAAAAAAAGACTGAAGGACAATTTATGCTTTTATATCCTAAGCTAATAACACAGTTAAAAGTTTTCATCTATCTTCAGGTATGAATTAAGAGTCTTCTCAGGTAATTTTATATATCTACACCCACAATAGTGATCCATAGACCCCTTTGAAACCAATGGTATAAAATAGGCCTTTATAGGCCACGATTTGTTTCATCCTAATGTAGAAGTCCAAACAAAATACACCAGGCTCCTCCTCTCCATTGAGTACCAATGGAACTTGGACATGTTTTCAATGTCTATAAATGTCTGCATTAAAGGCAACTAAGTTATAGCAAGTAAATCTTCCCTCCTTTCTTCTTGCTAGCAGACTGAGATGTTCAACCCCATGTTAGGGGACTTGGAAGTGAAATGTGGGAAACTGAAATACAGAACTAGAAGTTATCTGAACTAAGTTTGCTTCCTGTCATAGGTATCTGTGTTTTATAAATCCAGTTCATCACCAGACCCTTAAGACAGCAGTATCATGCAAGTTGTACGGAGATCTGCATTGAAAATAATGTTTGACCATATTTGTATATATGCTAATATTGTATCTGATTATTTGTTATTATTATTTTTTGGTAGTGAAATCACAGCAACTTGTTTGAGGAAAAAGTCTTTCTCTGGAGACAAACTGCGACATCAAAAATGACCCATTCTAGATGAGGAGCAGTTACCTAAACCCAGTGACCTGACAGGTGACCAGGAAGCTTGTGTAGATTTCCGTGCCCCAAAGCCCTTCTTTCCCTATCTGCCAGCTCAGTGGGTGCCTACTGCTGTCATCAGTTGGAAGTTTTGTTGTCAGGGGCTTTCACACCTGGTAAAATACTGATACAAGTTCCAATGAAGACAAATGCCCTGAAATAAATGTCATGAAATTGCTGGGATTCAGACTGATGTAACCATCCAAATTTAAAACATTGTCCAACCCATTTCACTCTTAAGAAAGTGTTGAAGAAAAACCAAGTATTACAGGAGGAATAAAGAAATTGTTTCTAATACAAATAATGCTTTGATTTGCACGTGTTATTGAAATGGAGCAATGTAAGAAATCAATTAGATGGAATTTATTAAGTAGTTTATTGACCCAAAAAGGACACTCATAGAACCTGATACACAAATAATGTGTCACCAAGAGGAACAAGCCAACTGAAGGCCTCTGACTTGCTTCGGCCTCACTTGACTGAGAACTGTAAGCCATGACCTCTGGGCTCTGACCAAATTCAGAAGTCATGTAAAATAGTTTCTTTTAGTTTGTATCCTTCCCATACTAACGTGGTCACCCTGCCTCCAGACTGCAGGTGCCTCGTGTCTGGTCAGAATGGTATTTGCACCATTTCTGTAGACCCACCTTGGAAATATGCTTTGGAAATAACCAGATCAAGTTGTCTAGACTTTACTCTTTCCCATGCATAAATGATATATTTAATTTGGCAGCATGTATTGAGAGATGTTGAGAGATGTTGTGGTAATTTTTCTTTGGGTTAAATTGCTGTTTTCACCAGGAAGCAATTAACGCATAATTTAGATTAAGACAAAAAATAACTAATTCATTCTCTCCTGGGCTATAAAAAATGCTGCTTGTCTTTTTTTTTTCTTTTTAAGAATGTTCAGATTATAGCTACTTCTTTTCCCATAATCTGTTTAACTTTGATTCAGAGTGATTAACTTCCCCTCTTGCAACAGGTGGCAGCTCAGAAGCGACACTGATTTGCTAGCTGTTTTGCTACCATTCCTTTCACAGATTACACATTTTGTGAAGAAGCTCAGTTTCACACTTAGAAGCTAAGATCTTGTGTACATCTTTCATGACAGTTTTAGAGAACTCCATTTATTTCATTTCTCTGTTCGAAAACAGCCTCACAAACCCACTCTTTAAAGAGCAGGAAACAACATCGTAATTTAGGAGCACCGAGAAGATCTTAAATCAAAATAAGACTAAAGCAGTGCCTCTCAACAAAGCATTTGATCTAACTCTAGGATCACGAGACTAATGTGTTTTGATAGCACAAATTGAACTCCAATTGTCAAGCTGACATTTTCAAGAATAAATACATTCCTAATAGAGGCAGCTGATGTGGCCATACCTCTGGCAGAAAACAATCAATCCATCTGGTGCTTGGCCTCCTGCCTGAGCATAACAACTTATTATAAAACACAGAATCCATTTGCAGAGTTTCTGAGTCAATAGGGCTTGGCTCTGGGATTTCTCCCATAAGCTACAAATAACTGGGATGGTTTACTATTTAGTTTAATATTTTCCATATGGCAGAAGGAGCCTTTTACAATCTCTTTCCACCTAAGGAACACAGAAGTTTACCAGAGTTATTTTGCTGTTTTTTGTAAAAATACAACGCCACCTAACAGCAAAACACGCAACAATCTGAACTCCACTAGCTATGCAGGCTAGTATATTAGTTACTTGCAGGACAATTGGCAAAAAAAAAAGGAGGCATAATATAGAGGTCTGAAGTGTAAGATTTAAATTAATGTGTCAGGGGTCAATGAGGTCCTTCATGGATGAGGATAAATTAAAATAAATGTCCTGCTTTAAAAATAATAAATTAAAAATTAAGAATAAATCATAAATAATATTTTGTTCTTGAAATGACTTCTAGTTTTTCAAAGAAGAAGATATATTTCTGGACATTAAGGAAGGAATAAGCTGTGAGTTCAGGCAATAATTTAAAATGTACATAAAAACATTTCTATTGCACCCTCAGGACATTCTTATAGCTTCCAGCATTTCTTTTCCTTTTTTATTTTTTTGCCTTCTTCAGAAATATGGAAATTTTATATGCAAGGAATATAGAAAAAGGACTTCTTCTCGTGAAAGAATTCAAAATCTTATAAAAGCACAGTACTTCTTTGGGGAAGAAAAATTTGAAACTAACATGGGAGGGACGGCTAAGTCCTTGACCAAAGAAAAAAGACCCAACATCATGCTCACACTATTCATGCTAGAACAACGGTGATCATCAAACTGTTCCCTGAGGGTTCTTTTTTTTTCTACTTTAATATTCTCAAAAGTGGAAGAAATGGAAGGAAAATGGCAAATGGCCTTTCTGTAACAGAAAAGACAGGATTTATCTCTATGTCTTTGAATCATGAGAGACAAAAAGCACTGGGCAAAATAATCAGAAGTGAGTAATGGTTCATGGTCTTTGAAGAATGAGATGCTTTAAACAACTCCACTTTCCAAAAGCAGCTGGCACTCATTCACCTAAAACCAGTTTGTTCAAGGAATCTCAGAGAATCTGAAACCTAAAGCACTTGCAATCATTTGTCAGCTCCTGAAAATTATGCCCTCTGTATTTTTTCAGATTCTAGTTTATCAAACTGACTAATCCAAGTCTTCGAAGGATTTCAGGGACAATGTGTGTTGATCCTGATACCTCTGAGTGTAACAGTTTACTAAATTTTTTATGCTTGCCAGAATAATGACTGAGTGATTAATCACATTTTATACATCATCCCAATAACTGTTGGTCCCAACCAAATGCACCTCCAGAGGCAAAAAGCAGACACCCATCTGCAAGAGACACAAAAAGAGCAGGTCTAACATGATACAGTTCACTTACATATTTTAAAATATAAAATAAAATAAACTTATTTAATTACCATCTATTTTTTTTTTGTATCCAATCCATGCATTAACTGAGATTCTAATACTTCTATACTGTGGAAATTTACAAAGGAGCTTTATTTATATTGTCAAACTCCAACTAAAGTTGCTCCAAAATTATGAAATTCCAAAGGCTATACAATACCAATATACATTTACCTAAATCTAGTTCTGAATCATAAAATTGAATTTGGTATGAGATAATTTAGAGCACACTAACAAAATATTGTAGGGACTGTGCAGTCTTGCTCTTCTTCTACCTGTTAGCAAAATTACACGCTAGATTTAAAGAAGTCTTCTAACCACCTTCCCAGCAAGATAAAATGAAGTGAATAGTATTCTCAAAGCTAGCCTTTTATACTTGAATGTTGTTGTGTTTTGTTGTTTGTTTTTTTTTTTTCTGGAGGTTAGCCAGTATCTCTTAAAAAAAAAAAATCACACATTTGTTATGTGAGTCACGATCTAACCAGCAAAAGACAACACGAGAATGAAGAAAATGTTTCATGAAGTTATTTTTTAATGCTCTCCTCTAGATTTTTATTTCAATTTTTAGAAGTTTAAATCCTTGTTGTTGTTTTCTAAGTGACTTAATAGTGAGATAGATTTTTTTTTGTATTTTCTGGACATTATAAGTAGCTTCCTAATGACTGTTCTTACAAAACTCTTGTGATCTTTCCATTAAAAAAAAAAAAAGAGGTCCTTATCTGACCTCTAATTATTTTCAAATTAGACCCACTGCCATCTTTAGGTTTTATTCCTGTACCATGAAATAGTAATCTTTTTTTAAATTATTTTAGTATATAATAGCCTCCCACATATTCTATTTAAATACCTATTAATGAATCCCTTAGATGTGCCAAATACTGAATTCGTATTTTTGTGTTCTCTCACTTACATAGCACAGATCCAAGTTTTTCAATGGCAGTAACACCATGTCTTCAAGGTACTAGTGTAATACAATTAGTACACATGTTTCAGAAAGAAGTGGGGAAAATTTAATCTTTCACATCACTTACACCATTACAACTGACCTGTTATTTACCGAAAACCTTTCCCAAAGTGTCATTTCACTACTGTTCTTGACTACTTGTGAGCTCATTACATTTCATGCCTCCTTCCAAAGTTCACAATATTCGACATTTAGACAGGAGGACAGGATACATTTCCCTGGAACTGTCAGACAGATCTCATTGTTGGAATATGTTCTGAATAGTGATTCATTCTCAAATGAAAGCTCACAATTCAATATAACACCACCTAGTACAAGACAGGGACTAATTCTTGTAAGACCACATAATAAAAATGACAATCAGAAATTTACCTTATGCCATTAGAACGAGAACTCATCTTACTTTTCAATTCAAAACCATCACAGGTCTCATAAATCTGATAGAGTTTAAAGGTGGTGCCAAAACTGTAGTGTATGAATAGTATCTTCCTTTTACTATAAGAATCTGATCCCAGGAAACGTATTTTCTCTCCCTCTCCTCCCTTCTCTTCCCCACTTCATTGAATTATTCAGCTAGTTAAATTTAGCTATATCAGATAAGAGGATGAGTGGGGGGGGGAAATATACCCCAAACCACACAGTTCTGTCAGTAAACAACCTAACAGAGATGCAGCTCACATCAACTCTAAGTTTCCTTGATAGTATAGCATATTTAATTCAGTGGACTCATATAAATTAAATGAGCAAAACAATTTTTTTGGGGGGGAGGGGGGAGTAGGGTTAGTATAAGGTACATTTTCCCTCAGGAATATGTGTCAGTAAAGCCAGCCCAACAGACACATTCCTCCATAAATGAGGCCTTAATTTTTTCCGTTTCCCCAAGAAGGAGCCAGAATTATAGCCCTCCTACATCAACATCTTTCTTGCGACGTGTTACAGATATTTTTACTTTCTACCAGGCAGACAATGGAGATTTTTTTTAGTCTAGCCCCTTTCTTCCTTTTCATAGTCAAACACTAAGTATAGATAGAAAGGTTCAGAAAAAAAATCCTATCACCATGAATACCGAGAGAGGACTAAGAACCAATCCTTCTTATCCAGCTAGTTTATCTTTGCAGTATTTTAACTTCTAAATCACATCTTCTTGCATTCCTACATTTCTCAACAATTTCAATGATTGCGCCAAGATGTTCCAATATAGTCTCCAGATCCTTATAACACATTTAGCCTTTTAGATTCTGGACAAAATAAGCCATTCATATTGCTTACAATCTAAATAACCCGCTGAAAACAGCTTATTTAAATCTTCATTCCCCTGATCAAACATGACAGACACTTTTTCTTCGACAAATGACATTATGAAAATTCCTTGTAAAGATGCTGTCTCTTTCTCAGCTCAACGTTAAAGCTGAATTAATTGCTGTTTCTCCATTCCTCCTGGCCTTCTAGCGCTTTCTTTCTTCATTCACTTTTTTTGCAGCAAGGTTTACAAACCAAGGAGAAGCATTAATTAATTAGAGATTTTTTTTTAATGGTAAAAAAATTAAACAGAGCAGAGCATGCTTCATTGTAATCTCAGGAAGAGATTCCAGAAGATCTGTGAAGCCGTAGCATGACAAAATTAAGCTTCCAAAACTACATCAACAAAGACAAACTGCAGCCTATTTTCTATTGACTATCATATATCAGATGCACCATAAACCCACAAAGAAAGAAATCAAGAAAAAAATCAAGATTAATCTGCCACAAAATCACAAAAAATTATGACGATGGGAGTGATGTGCAGAAAGTTGTCATCTATTTTAAACCTCAGTAATTACAAACTATTTTTTAAACACACTCCAAAGAAAGGATCAGCTTTTTTTGCAGTAAATCTGAAAGACAAAAATAAATTTTCTAGAGCGGCGTAAGAAGAACACAGTCTGTTTTCTCACAATCTGCCTCTGTAAAAAACTCCAAAATAATCTATTCCAACCCACTCTAAGTGGCTAGCTAGTGGACCAGAGATACTAGGGCTGAATATCCACTGAAAGTGGAAAATTGTAAAGATCATTACAGGTAACAGCAAGAGATTAAGCTGCTGAAGCAGCATTAAAGAACACTATAGTAGCTGAAGGTACTAGTGAAGAAGAATTTGGAATCTTGCACCTGCAAATTACAAGTTCAAATATAAACTAGATTGAAGGATGATGAGGGATAAATTGTTTGGCTCAGTTTCGGTCTTAAGGAGAGTGGGCATTTATTAAAATCTTTGTAAAGAGTATCACTGACTGTCAATCTTATCTGAAGCCTCAGGAAGGAGACCTGTGATAGAAAGGGCCTGAGAGAAGAGAAATTCATCTTTAAAACGATCCCTACAGTGTAGAGATAGAACACAATGATAGGATAATGCACTGAGCCACAGAAGTTTTGTGGGTAATACTAAAAATAAGAACAACTGCAGCAGAGCTGACTTTCCATGATATATATATTGATGCTGATCTTACGTAATGCATTTGGTTCTGATCAGCATTACAAAGATCAGTGCTCTAAAAATATCTGAACATGACAGACAGATAGATGCTCCTCAGCCTATATATCCATCCATTACACTCACTAAAAATAGTCTATTAAATTACAGAAGGGGTTGGTTGCACTGCCATACAAAGAGGTGTCATCTGAGCTGGCTCAAAGAAAGATTCGGCTACCAGAAGAAAGTGTTGAACCCCTGAACACCAGAAAGTCCTAACATCGAGGAGTTTGCTAGCACCCAGCCAGCAATATGTGGAGTTGCCAGCCAGCCACACCACCACAGACAACTGTGCTCTTTTCAAGGGCTAAAAATCCAGTGGAAAAAGCAAACGTTATTTGAAATAAGTCAAGGATGGCTGACAAGCATTACTGACAGAAAAACATGTTTAGGAAAGAATATCTTTTGAAGTTCTGGCACTCTAAGAAAATCTTAAGAGCAGAAATGTTACTATAGAATAAATCAGCATCTCCCAACTTTTGCCTCAGAGGTTTATTTACATCAGAAGTAAGAAAGCATGAATTCCAGATGCAAGGAAAAATTACTTCAATCTGTCAGCATTTTAAGCTTCCTCTTGAACAGATTTTGCATGTCGCTCTCTTTCGGTCTCATTCACATCTTGGCTTCATCCACAGCAATAAATTAAACAGTACCAGGAAAGGCTCCTGGACTCTGGCACATGATCCTCCCCACTGCTAAACTGCTGGGACACTCCTTAGCAAGATTTTGGCCTGGGCCAATGACTGCTCTCCCAAATGATCTCCAGCCATGGCTGCAGAGAGGCAACACTGCAGAGATTATCCCCAGAAGGGCCCTGGCAGGCAGCCACCGTGTTGTGGAAAAGCAGAGCCCTCACCAGCACCGCGGCAGGCTGCTCGAGGCCAGCTGGCCTCAGTGCCCAGGAATGTTCCCGGGCACATTTCCTCCACCAGTATAGATGTCACCGGCCGTCCCATGTCATGGACTGAGAAAGAGCAAGGCTAGGAGAGCAAATTAAGTTCGGAGTGTCGGTCAGAAGCCTTTGCTGACCTTGGATTCTCAAGTGACAGAGTCAGACATTAACATAAACATCAGAGTGGCAGCGTGGAGCGATTTAATACACAGCCTTTCTGCAGCAAAAACAGACATGTTTTGCTGATCCTTGAAGTGAGGCCAACACTAATCAGAACAAGCCTCAATGATACAAATTTGCCTTCAAACAGATGAGACCAAGCTCATTTACTTACTCACATTTACTGTTCTGAGGACAGTTATATGTGTTTCTTTACACATCCATACTCAAATACATTTCAAAAACAAATTCAGATGCCTCGGAGACGAGCAGGGAGTGACTGGTATAGCAGCACTTGACTCTGAAGGAGGGGTTGAAACGACAACGAATTGTTACATTTTTCTATTTTTCATGCTTTTTTTTTGGTATTTACTTCCTTAAGCAATAAGGCACTAAAAACACCTGTGATCAAAAACACATTAACTCATCATTATGATGGATAATATACTTTATACTAACACAGTTCCAGTTACACTATTTAGTAACAGTTAATTGCAGTGTAAACCCTCAGAACAAAGTTTAGAAATAATGTGTATTAGTTTTAATCATGTAATTTTTATGTCAGAGTTCCTTTACATTTAAATATTAGTCCAAGTAAATATTCAGAGCTGTTTTACAACACCTGAAATCCAGTTTCACCATTGCATTGGAAAATTATATACAGCTAATTCAAGGTTTCCCTGTTCTTCACAAGAACCTTTTTGTACATGGCTGACTACTGCCGTATTACTACTTGTATTATTGCCCCAGTACTCTGCCATTGGTGCCCATTCTAAAACCATATAGAACATTACAGAACTCAGATATTTACTTATGTAAATGTAAACGAATCTCCATATACTACTGAGATCCCAGATAGTGAGAAACACCCTGCCCACTCTCTACTCTATCACATATATCAGCTGATGATGACTTTTCCCTCAAAACAAGCCAGAATTTAGATATCTAGTTCTCCACAGAAAAATCCCTACAATTTTCTTTGTGTGCCAAGTGTGCAGTTATCCATTGTTTTTGAGATCAGAATGCCAAGTTCTCTCTCATTTTTCTTTTGGCATGTTCAGCACCAGAGGTCCTTAACACATTAAGCAGTTACCTTTGAAATATGGGACAATGTTTTTTGAACTTTGGTGTGGGGACTCTACTTTCTGAAGCACTCATGTCTTCTCTTTAATCTTTAATCTCAAAATTCACTTCTGTTCCTGGATCTTTAGCATTTTATCCTTAAATATATAAACTGCATCAAGTGTCATCTTACATTTTCTTAAGAAGGCCAGGGGAAGAAGTCCTCAAAATGTCAGGAAGGACTGTGCTCTCTCTCCCATATAGCTGAAAATTATTCAGGTAGCTTTTTTACACCAGGCAAATCTGATAATCAGAAAATCCCACACCCATTGCCCAGGGTAAGATCCTGATGAGAAGCCAAGCCTCTACCAATAGCTGTGGGCAAAGGATAGATTAGCAGCTCTCCCAGAGCACTGCCCACAGACTCATTCATCAGCTTTTGTAAGATATATGACACAAGTCCAACCACATTTAGTTAAGAGAATAAAAAAAAGGATTCAAATTCTCTATTTCCTTCCTCCCTCATTACACCCACTCTCTTTCTCCATCTTTTGAGTGCTTCCTCTTTATGATTGCTTACAAGTCTGACAGTGGGAAAGATCTCCATTATGTCATCTGCCTGCAGCCTCTCGTCTCTTGGAAAGATCCCTTTTTTTAGACAAACTTTACTGAAAAATATTACTCCATAAAATACAAATATTCCATTTTTAGGAACCTTCTCCAATTACAGGAAATCACAGCTCCCACTGATTTTAGCCTTATCTATCCTAACCCTAGGATAAATCTGCCTGGCGTAATAAGATCGTGTAGGTTCTTGCTTTGCCTGTACTGTTAGCAGACATGAAGCAACACCGTTACATATCCAAATGTACAAGTGATTTTTAAGACAGTTGGATCCTCCAGAAGTTGCTAGCGTAGCCACCCCCACCTGCTCCAAAAAGCAAGTGGGCAACATGATTTTTACAATCCTGCCTCTGCCAATTACTCTTGGCTTGTTTATTGCTCAAAAGATACCAGGCCGTTAGTCTCTGATGGTCAGGCCTTCCAGTGGGAGGCAGCGAGACGCCCTCCACAACAGGGACAGCAAGACCAGAGGGAGTGCTGTGGGTCTCTGGCTGTGATTAATAAAGACAGTCTGACAGGACGACTGCAACTCTAGGAAAGAAATTAGCAAGAGGTCTGCAGGTTCAAAAAGGAGGAGAATCACATCTCCTCTAAACAACTGCATTGTCATGTTCACAGCACAACACGTTTCATCTGTGTGCACTTGGTGGGTGTGTTAGTGTATTTCAGTCCACCCACACGCAAAGCTGAACAGAAATAGCACAAAAGAACATACAGTACTTACATTTCCACTCCCAATATATGCGATAACTGAAATCATCACTCAAAAGGCAGAAAGAATGCAACAACAAAAAAAAAAAAAAGATGACAATAAATACTGTTTGGACTAGTCCTGAGCTGGGAAGGGAACAGACTACATGGCCAAGAGGGCTCTTCCATCTCTATAAGGACAATGGGTCTCACAATTTATTTTTCTGCTTGTTGGCAAAAGCACCAATTTTGTAAACTTTCAGAGCTTTTAGCTCTCAATGTTTTCATGAATTCTCTCTGCAAAACATCCAGTTCTAAGTGTCAGAGAAATATCCCTACCAACAGTCAAGCCAAAACACAGTGACTGCAAAATTGCAACAAAGAGGTTTTTAATTATGAGCAAAACTACAACATATCAAATACATTCAAAATTTCACTCAGTAAATGATAAAATTACAGGGAATGAACTGGGAAAATACAATTATGTCTCACTTCCAATAAACAGGTGACTATCATTTTCATATTTTAAAACCATTGAAAAGATTTCTGAAATCAATGAGGTATCTTTTCCAAAAACAGATAGCCAAAATCTTTTCACTTCTTGAATACAGAATATTTCTGCAGAGTATCACCCCAGAGTGAGTGGTCTTCAAGTGGGGTGTGTGCACCACAAGTATTATAAAAATGAGCCACTGGAGTGCAGGAACAAAATATAAGAATTTCAATAGTACATTGTATTTAACTTGTAGAAGTATTTTTACTGGTAGAGGTGCCTGACCAAAAACAGTTGGAGGCCACTGCCCTTGAGGATCCTGCTTTGCAATTACTGCTGCCATGTAAAAAAGGCAATTAATGAAGACGTTGGTGAGACAGAAGCTTTCTTTTCTGTCTCTTCTCAACTATCAATTATATAAATGGGTCAAAACCTAAGAGGCAGACTTGTGAGATCTCATCTTTTGTTAAGTTGCATGGATTCTCAAACAAAACAAAACAAACAAAAAACACTCAAGTTTTTCTTTGTTTTCAGGAAAAGCAATTATAAGTTTCTCATGAATCTCTCCCCTCCCTTGTATGTACTGTCAGCACTTGATGAAACAGCTAATTTCCCTTATGTGGCCAGTTAAATATGACCATGTGTTACACATGTCAATCAAGATGGGTAGATAGGTAACCTAAGGTACTTGTAAATGGAAATAGATGAATCCCCTTGAAAACTCAAATCAAATAGAAAAAAAATAGTGTTTTTGTTGTTGTTGTTTTAATTTGGGACCCCTCACTTTTTATGAAAAAGTGGCCAATGAACAACATCTAGCTCAGTACGCAGCAGTTACATTAAAAAGTAAGGAGTGTATTACGATGCACAAATGCAGGGAAAAAAATAAAAAATTTACTCTTATCCAAAATAACAGATCAGACTTTTAATCTCTTTTCTGATCTGGAACGACAAGGACATAGAATTGGTGACTAAATAAAAATCTCACGATGTCTGTAATCATTGTAAGGATGCCTGGGCTGTGTGATTTAGGAAAACATGAATAAGAAGGGACAAAATAGCAATACCAAGTGCTCTTCCTCAGCATCACCTAATAAAAAACAGGATGGGTGGTGAGGTTAAAAGGTTATTGTCTTAATTTAACAGAAATATATTTTTAATTAATGCAAGGTATAATTATTCCTTCAAACTCTGCATAGTTAAGAACATCTGCAGTTACACTGAGTGAAACTAGGACAGTAATTCTGAACACCTCATGGCATATACCAACCACACCAAGCATCAACAAGGGACTAGTGAAGCTAAAGATTCACCCAGCAGCAGAATAAATCTACCTACTGCTCACAAGTGGTTATTTATATCTTCTTTGTAATCATTTGAACTGGTTAATACAAGAATAGGTTTGAGGCACAGCAACTGCTAGTTCCTGGCATTGGTAAATAGGAAAACCAAAAGCCAGCAGCATACAAAGTCACAAGCAATAGGAACAAATATTTGGGATTCATTGGAAAAGGCCATTTTTTCTTGTTTTTGCTTTAATTCTGTATGTACAGACTGCTATATGCTGCTTTTACCCAAAGTTAACATCTTGGATCTTGAAAAATATTTTTCTTGTTATTTTTCCTGTCTAAATCTTAGTAAAATATTTTTTTTATTATTATTTTTTTTGTGTGTGTGTGTGTGAAATTGTTATTTCATCTACTGAACTGAAAAAATAAAAACCCAACATCAACCAAAAAAACATTAAGAAATTCTAAGCTGTATGCACAGGGCTGGCAAGCATGACACAAGATGTGAGACAGCCGTGCTCTTCTGGAAAGGCAGCTGGAGGCTAAGCAAGATACATGTATTTTAGCACTTTAAAGATGACACTATACAGCTATGCCTTGACAATTGTGTTGAATCTTTCCAGTTTTAATTTTTCAACATGTGTATCAGTATGAAAAGAAAAAAAAATTAAAAAATTAAATTAAATTTTAAAATTGCTTTACAATAAACAATTTGTATTGTTTTACAATTTGTAGGCATATTCTTGAAGTACACTGATGTTCACTCTGCCAATTTGACTAATCCTGTCTCTTGATTTTTCAAAGTTTCATTTTCACTAGTTTGTATAGTTCAAGGGTTTAGATTCCCTCTTAACTCGTTTAGTTTTACATTATTTTAGTTAGTCAACTAACACAAGGCCACAAGTCATGTATTCATCAGATTATTTCTACATATCTTTTTCTTTTTTCCTCAGGGCTTCTTGAGAACTTGCCAGCTGGCTGATCACAAAATTATATATGCTCTTGAACAAGCCATTGGCCAGATTCAAACTCTAACAGAGGTGCTGAGCACAATAGACCCTGGTGCTTTTACAGTTACAGCTGATACATATGCCACTATTTGACTCTACACTCCAAGATAAATAGAGATGCAAGTTTCTTTTTCCCCCCTTTTTTTTTTCATGATGACTCCTGCCAACCTGAGCAAACTTCACTCCAAAATTATGACACCATGATTTGATCTCTTCCAACACAATTCATCCAACAGATGTGTTAAACAAAGAATTTGCTATTGAATTTCACATTTTGAAAGCTATTCAGTGACAGCAGGTGTCTAAAAGTTAAACAGAATCCATACTAACCTAACAACTGCAATGTTTTGTAGACAACTGTTGAAAAAAAAATGTTAGTGATTCCCTCTGTCTTTGAATGAGCCATATAGTAAAGGAATGTCACCAGAGTCTGATTTTGTTTTCAGAATTAACGTTGTTTAAGAGAAAATCTTGTTCACAAATACAAGTGGTTAGCAATTTCTTGAGGGTCTCCATATTGCAACAAAGCAATTTTAATCTTTCCATAATAAAAGCATTAACATTTTAGCAACAGACATCACTAGAAAATAGTTGATGTTAAAAATTATGATATTCATTGTACTACCCATTGGCTTCTTGGGAATCCTTCCCCCTTCCTCTGTTCAATTTAACATTAAATAACAGTGCATGGTGAATGACTGGAAGCATTTGAGAAGTGCAAAGAAATCAAAGGTCAAGTAAATATATGGCAAATGATAAATATACACAAAAAATGCCTGTTGCAAGTAGATTCTAATGCCATAAAGACCATATATCATGTAACCAATGGGCTATCCAATGGTAGTAAATATTAAAATGGATTGAACTGTCTTGATTTTACTTAAAAACAACTAGACTTTGTTTTTTAACTAACATGGCAATTTGGAGTTATCCACACAAATTGTATTGCTATCAATATACTGTTTATGTGAAAGCAGAATTTAACTGAAAAGATTTCCAAGTGTAAAGCTAATTCAAAGGTTTTGTCTCTCTAGGTTGCAATACTGTTCTGTTGTAAATCTACAAAAAAAGTGAACATTTTACATAGAAAGACAGAATTTTTTAGAAATTTGAAATTACTTACAAGCTGTTCAGATTTTACACCATAGAGCTGAATGGTCTTTGCCACGTTTTTTGAAACAGCTAAACTGAGGTCTGGATCAACAGCAGCCACATTTAGCTCACTGGAAGCAAAGATTACAAATCTTAATTAACACCTTAGCAGTGATGTATTTAATTGATAAGAAATTAACTATTAATACTTACTTATGTGGCATGTCAATTTAGAGAGAGTAACACATAACCAAGTCTTTCTAAGCACTGTAATTCAGTTTACAATTTAACAAGTCATTTGGGAATTTTATGTTCAGAGTGTTCCTATTCTGGTAAAAATGAGCAAAGTTTAGGAATGACACTTCAGTATGAAATCGCTATTAGTAAGCCATTCAAAAATATTGACTGCAATTAACTACATTCAAGCTTTGGCAGCAGCCTTCAAACATTACAGGTGAATACATAGTCATTCAAATCTGGAATTACATGAGCTGTGCAGAAATACCCAGGGGATGCCTGAGCTTGACACAACTAATAAGCTGTGTTTTAGGCAATACTATGTAGTAACAAAGGCCCCAAAGGAATGACAGGGAACAAATGGAAGAAGGAAAATACTTCTAAATCTCTTGCAGTATTGCTCATACGTGGAACTCCACGGATCTCCTTCAGCTGGGGCTGCATTCATGAATGCTCTACTGAGAATGCAGACAAGCACAAGGACCATCCCAAGGGACCACAGTGCTGCTAGTGATGAGATTAGTCTCTCCCAAGAACTGGAGAGAAACGAGGAATATCCTTCTCTGAGAGTCCTGCAGGGCCCCCAACATCATTATCTAAGAGGTCACTTTGGAAAATTCAGCTGAAGCTTACTAATTTTCATGTCATAGACTTATATAATGATTTGGGTTGGAAGGGACCTTAAAGACCACCCAGTTCCAACCCCTGCCATGGGCAGGGACACCTCCCACCAGCCCAGGCTGCCCAAAGCCCCATCCAGCCTGGCCTTGGACACCTCCAGGGATGGGGCAGCCACAGCTTCTCTGGGCTGCCTGTGCCAGGGCCTCACTAC
This sequence comes from Anas platyrhynchos, assembly GCF_047663525.1. Taxonomy (NCBI): domain Eukaryota; kingdom Metazoa; phylum Chordata; class Aves; order Anseriformes; family Anatidae; genus Anas; species Anas platyrhynchos. The sequence continues at coordinate 14,977,604 of NC_092587.1, forward strand.
CCTCAAGACTACAGAATTTCTTCCTTATTCCTAATCTAAACCTACCCTTTTTAGTTTAAAACAATTACCCTTTGTCCTGTCCTTTGTCCTGTTAGAGCCCTTTGCCATCTTTCCTATAGGCCCCTTTTAAGTATTGGAAGGCCACAATAAGGTCTCCCCAGAGCCATCTCTTCTCTACACTAAATAACCCAAATTTTCTCAGCCATTCTTCATCGGAGAGGTGCTCCAGCCCTCAGATCATCTTTGTGGCTGTCCTCTGGACTCTTTCTAACAGGCCTACATCTTTCTTATGCTGTGTGTCCCAGAGCTGAATGTTTTTTTCCCTTTTCCTCTGCAAGGAGGAAAACAACATCAGCAGCCACACAGACAGGCACCTTCTGAGCACTCGTAACTCCCAGCCACAAGTTCAGTGTCAGCATTTAATTTTACCCAAATATACTCACACACATTCACAGTGTGAATACTGCCCATCATTTCCAGGCTGTACTAAACAGACTAGCCAAAACTTTATGAGTGTAAATATACATTGGTAATTCAAGCATCTCATTTTATAAATTCCGCATGGCATAATTGTCTTCAACTAATATCTTGCTGTTTCATTCTAAGAGATGATTTACATCAAAGATTATCATTTGCAGCCAAGTAAGCATCATTTTACTGTTGACATAGTCAGAATAATTAAGATATCAGATATTGGCAATAGGTTTAAAATTTCTCTTCCTCATATTTTATAAGCTTGAACAGTAAAACTTGAGTGAATATTACAGTTGTTCCAGAACAACAAAATACAGAAGATAAACCCTGACTTAATTTTTATGCTAATCAGTTTTAAAATTAAAGAGTAATCAACCTTTTACTGCTAACAAAATCTCATTTCTGAAATCGTAATATACAAGAAAAAATACGTTGAAGATTACATTTTGCAATGCATTATATGTGCATACCTGGCTATAGTTTTAATGATGCTGTCAAGCTCATCAGAAGAAGGAGGATTCCGACCTCCAGGAGGGAAGACAAGATTGATGGGATCAAAGAGTCGAGATAAAGATTTTGACAAATAAGCAGCTTCATATTGTTGCAGTGAATCTTTCAAGGCCTTTTCTGGGCTGTGGTTATAAGACAAAATTATTACATTCAAAATTCAAATACACAATAGCATCAGATCTTTCCAGACCATACAAACTTTGCAATATCCAACATTTCTTTTTGTACTCTCTAAATACATTCATATACTTGAAAATATTTGAATACTGAATAGCTTGCTTTTCACTTGAATAGTGTAACTGGTCAGGCAGCTATTCTGTGTAGTGCAATAGAGTTTGTAGCCCTTTCAGAAAGACCTATGTGGAATCCCTAATCCAAGATGTTCTCAAGACAAACAGTTGTAAAAACATCAACAGAATAACAATTGCAATCAAAGACATTTTTGTATTCCAGTGTTTCATTACAAGATAACTTGTGATCACTGGTATACTTTAAAAAATACAAAAAATCTCTCCTGGTATATGTATGTTTATAAAAAGGTTCAGATAGAAAGACCTATCTTAAAATTACCAAGTTCCAGTTCTTAGTATTTGCATTGGTGTACGTGATAAAGTAGTAGTTTTCTCAAATATTTTTCCTCATTGTCAGAAAAGTTTGACGAACTTTTTCCTTTGCCTAATAGACTTGATAAGCCTGTTTCAGTTTGATCTTTCTGGTATCTACCACTCACAACATGTTTTCCTAATGGTATATAAACATATAGATAGTGAGTCATAACAAACAGAACATATGTCACATTCCAGTGATTGTGGTATCATTAAAAGAAAGCTCCTGTTAGTAGCTTATAGCAATATCAATATATATAAAACTGAATTTTGACAATCCCTATTTTTCATTTCCCAAAGAAACAAAAAAAACCCTGGTTTCAAGATAATATTACTAAGCACTTTGTGAAAGACAAGACAATCCAACACTGCTAATTACGTAATCTAATGAAAATCCCACAGCTCCAAAATAGTATCAAAACAATAAACACAAGAGGCCAAAAAAAGCCTTTAAAATGTTCCTGCTATGACAAGTTGATTAACACCAAGCTTTTAAAAATACTCTGTTTTCTTGCAGGATGCCAAGCTTCACATTGTACTGCATTAGAGTTCATAATACATACTCATAGTCTTGTTTTTTTTGCATGAATATGTCCTGTGTATCTTCTTCCATTTGTTGCAGTTCAGCAAAGAGATCAGTACTTCCACTTGTGTTAAAATTCCTCTGGATATTCTGACTGTATTGTTGCAGTCGCTTCCACAAATCATTATAAAGCCTCAGTAATTTAGGGTATTCTCCTTCAAAAGCTTGTTTCAAAAACATAGAGGCTGCAAAATAAAGCAGTAATTAGTAATGCACATTAACAAGTTCAAACTAATTTATTTGATTTATATGAATAACCTGTATCCATGCATTTAAGTCAATGAATAATACGTAATATCATTCTCTCTAATACTACTAATGTAATACTTATAATTAATTTCAGAGTAGTATGAGCTATCACATTAAATGCAGTTGATAATGATATGTATCTAAAGCTCCAGTAATAAAACTCCATAGTTCAAAGACTGGACATGGAAAACTTATTTTGTGTATTAAATATACTAATTATGGTCATGAAATGGTTGGTAACAAACTTAATTATTAGTATTATTATTCATTTAAGTCCAAAGTGTGATTAGAACTCACTAAATAAAGCTTTTCTAACAACAGCTTGGCAGCGGAAGAAATGTGCTGCCGTGCAACTTTCAAGATACTCAGAAGAGACAAAGACAATGCCTAGGAGCCCAGCTCTACAAACTGTGATGGTGGAAGCACATGCTTTTACATACACCTCTTAAAATAAGGTACCTAAAATGTAATTCCTAAGCTTGTCAAATAAAGAATGACAAAGCCAGCAGAAAAATCAGTGTTATCTTCAGCCTCGAAAGGATTGCTGAAAGCAACAGGAAATGAAACAAATGTTCAACTGTTGTTGAGACTGATGTTAATCTTGATCTAACATCACTCATACTTTATGGATTTCCCTGTTACATTTGGAGATTAACACTGTTCCATTCATTCATACGTTTTCCAGGTTCTGGACCTCTGCCCCATTTTACCCAGCTTGTCAACTTGTCCTTTCAAAATATATTCTTATCTTGAATACTGGAAGGTTCACATTTATTATCATATGTAGAGTTATTTTAGGTCACAAAATGATGTTTATAAAGCTGTCCCAGCCTCACAAAAGCAGATAATCATCTATTAGCATGCCCTGTAAACTGGCATGAATTCATATTTTCATTCTATTTTTCTGATATTGATCTTCCTCTAATCTATAAGATCTCAAGGTCGATGACTCATGTCAGTGAATTCAATCACTTAAAATTTACATGTTAAAAGGAACATTTTTATATAGATGTGCTATTTAAAAAAAAAAAAAAAGTCTACTTGCTGTAAGTAGTTTCCCCAAAAATCAGATGTAGCAAAGAAAAAACAGCACTCAGTTTAAAAATCCAAATGTTCTCTCCAAACGTTGATATGAAAAATCATTAAAAATCACAAGTAATAAAATATTTTTGAATAGCTGTCAAGGTACTGCTGACAAAATGTAAGAGTTACCTTATTTCTGAGATGTTGATTGATCCCATTAACTGATGTCACAATTTTACAGTCTTAAAACCTTGTGCTGAAAACAGTTAGCACATGTTCTGTGTGAACATGAGATCCCTGGTATGTACATACTGCTGTTAAAGTATGCCTAAGGCAAACAGTAAAATTAATATGTTTTAACACAAGACGAATATATTTTCTTTTGGGATCATCTAGTTACTTAGCAACCACTGAAAATGAATCAAACAGCTACTTCCTCAAAATTATACTGCTGCCTTATAGCGGGGCAAGACGAAATTTTGAAGGGCCAATGCAGTAGCTGAGATCACAAAGATAAATGCAAACCTTATGTCTTTTGTACATGCAAAAGATTAACTTTATACTCTGTATACAAACATGAAAGATGTATTTCTGAAAGCACTGAGCTCATCTGGTTTTATGACCCAGCTGCATGCTGCATTAATATGACAACAGTTTTATGTTTATAACATGATTTTTATTTAATATTGCCTGGTTGCATCTGCTAGTTATTTACTACCCATGCGCTGAATATTGTGTATAATGAGAACACTAACCATTTATCTAGACAAGACAGAATTTTAACAAAACTCAGCTCCTGTTTATAAGGTATCAAAAAGTGGCTAAAAACAGACTAATACAGATGAGCGTTCATTAACAGAAGTGTGTATGAACTGCTTTTTAAAATCAAATTACTACTTACAATTTTGTCCAACCCATCCACTTTGGAAAGAATAATGTACCATTCCAAATCTTTTTACTTACACGTGCAGTTCCAAAAACATATATATATATATATATATTAATTACTACTAATTAATTAAACAGAAAACTTTTTTTTTCTTTTTTCTGAAAACCTGATCACAGTTTAGGAAGACCATCCTGTTTGGTTATAAAACCATAAAAAATTTAAATTCACAGACCAAGCACTGAGTGAACCACTCATATAGTTTTAGTAGAGAAGATGATTCACAAATAGTTTATAGAAATGAGAGATTCAAAATATCTACAAAACACATTACAAATCATTTATACCAAATACTTACAGTCTGTTGCTGACTGAAACTGCGAGGAGAGAGTCTGAGTTACTGCAGTCCAGAATTTGTACAAAATATCAGACTGGCCATCCTGATAGCAAGGGAGAAAAGAAAAGAAAGTTTTAAAGCCAAACCTTTTCAAATAATCTTAAACATTGCAAATGTTTCTATCACAGCCCTTCTACCACCATTGAGAACGAAAACTAATGAAGTCTGAGAAGTTTTCCTCGAGTTTAAAGCTAGAAAAAATACTTGGAAAAACAAAAATAAAAGCTTCAGTCATCTCTCAAATGGCATCTTTTCCCTCATATCTGAGCGAAATGCTCCCACAGGAAATGCATAGACATTTTGGAGTGAGGTATGAGTGTAGAAAGAAATACATGTAGTATACTTTAGAAATCATGTTAGAAAATCTCTTTGTATTGCAATGACCTTCTCATTCAGTGGGAGTTCTCTTGTTGGCTAAATCACAGCAATTATGTTACTGGCAGTACAACATGCTTATAGACACTGAGCAGGGACCAGAACCAGTCCATGCTGCTCTGTTTCACACAGAACTGCAAAAGAATTTCCAGCTTCAAAACCCACGCAAAACAAGGAAATACGGTGAACCTCACAGTTGACTCCTCACCACCTTGTGTCAACAAGGCTTGCTGCCAGAAGTGGAAACAAGGTAGTGTACTCTTGCAAAAAAGACATACATGAAACAGCAGGCTGATTAGTTAATCCTCTGAACATCTTGCACTCAAAGCTCAAACCAACCATTAAAACATGATCTTGCTTCCTCTCTTTTGCTCTCTTCCTGTCTGTATGCTTGAGGTGGAAAAAACTGCAAGACCCGATGGTGGGTAACCTATCCTGCTCACCTGTTAGACACCTGGGAGGCCATCCAGTGTTTTACAGTCACAGAATCACAGCATGGGTTGGGTTGGAAGGGTCCTTGAAGCCCACCCTGCCGTGGGCAGGGACACCTCCCACTGAATGAAGTTGCCCAAAGCCCCATCCAGCCCGGCCTTGAGCACCTCCCTGGATGGGAAAGCTCAGAATGTTTTTCTTGATTGCATGGTATATATATGCAATATATTGACCCTACTGTATAAATTAAGCAATTTGACCAAATCACTAAGGATGCTAAGGATACTAAGGATTATCAGCAAAAAGTTTTCAGTAAAACACCCATAAATGAAAAGCAAAATACTCAGCAACGCTTACGGATGTCAGCAATTACACAGATTTCAGGTTGGCACTTGGCTGTTTCTATTATGGTTGGACTTGATGATCTTAGAGGTCTTTTCCAACCTGAATGATTCTATGATTCTATCCCAACTCAATCTGAAACACCATAGTTTTTAAACCAAAGCACAATATTCACAGATAAAGATGAGTTTAAGCAAAGGACTCAAGACTGAAATCACTGTCAAAGAGGATGCAGTCAGTGCATTTTCTCAGTTTTCCTTTTGGTGCTGCCAATGACTTCGCTATGAGAAAAATGGAAAAACAATAAAACTAAACTAAACATTAGTTCTTCTTAACAACATAAGCTCTTTCAAATATAAAAGTCTAGCTAGTCCAAAATGAATTACTTAACATGACAACGTTATAAAGAAAGCACTCTATTCACTTGCATAGGCACTAACATAGAAAGCAATGAGGGTATTTAAAATGCCCTGCACTAACAGGGAACAGGCATTGAATCTGAAAATCTGTCATTGAAAGATTGCAAGTTCAAGCTCAAGTTTTCAATTCAAAAACTATTATCTTAAATAATTGATATAAAGCCTGCACATCTGTCAAATGTACACTTTTTTTTTTTATCATATTATCAGTCAGAATGCTTTCACAAATTCTGAGATTAGACACAGAATTCATCCAACTGTATCCTTTATCTCTAAAGATATCCAAAGAATGATAAAATCTGTGGGTCAGAAGAAAGAGAGAACATCTTTTATCTTGTTGGGTAACCAGAGGGACAGGGTGTCACACCCGTAAAATGTATGAGAATTAACATAGAAAACTAAAATCAACAGGAATGATGGGATCTCATTTGTGACTGCTTGAGGACACCTATGGATTTAGAAACCAAAGTAACCCCATCTTATAGCTATGTTTGTATTTTCTGTAAAATTGTAGTTGATTTTCATATATGGGAAAAATAAAATGATAATTTTAGACAGTGATTCAGAAGGTATACTGCATGAAAAGTCTTTTTTGGGGTAAATTTATTACTATAGCATAACTGTGAAATCATTCAGCTCTTCATTTCACAGTTTCACATTTGAAATACGAAAATTAGTATAAAACAAATGGCCTTTCACATAAACTATGAAGTAAAGTAATTAGCTTTCATATTCTCTATACCAACCTGGAACATCGTTTGCCTGTTCAGCATAGTAACTCAATTCAATTTCAAAATAATCTAATGGATGCAGAAAAAGACTTATAGAGCACCTTCAAACAACTTTCTTTCATTAATGTAATCACCATCTACACCTCTGTCATAGTCTCAGCAGAAAATACAATGATTAAATGGTCTTGAATGCAAACTTGCTTGCAATCCCTCCACATTTCTGTCTTGTGATTCAGCACTGTGACAAGTAAGAGCAATATAAACCTGACATTTCATTTTTTTTTTTGTGAAAATATGTAACATTTGTACATAACCATACGTAAGTACAAACTCGGACATATATACCTATGTACTCATATAAACACATGCATAGCAGACACAGCTGTAGCAATTAAACCTCTGCCCATTAGCTTGTTTCTTCTGACCCAGGCAAATGGTATTCATTTACACAGAAATTCATAACGATCTAGGCCCTTATGGCTTGGCTATCCAACTGTAATTTGTAGAAGGAGAAACAGAGGGGAAAAGTACATGGAAAATTCAACCATTTTATACTGATTGACTACGCAGTCAAAAATGTTTAGGGAAAAAAAATGATTAATGTCACAGTTTTGGAACAACTGAAAACATTATCTAGGGAGTTCCTGCTGGTTGCTTCTGTGATGTGATGTAGGATGTTTCACTTTGTCCAGTGCTGAGATGCAGTCACTCTGGAGGTGAAATACAGCTGGTGGTGAAATGTAGTACACAAAAGACCACATAAAAGTTTGTGGCAGGAACTAGAAAACACTGTTGCCTACGCAAACACCAGGGGGTATTTAAGTGGGTGGACTGTAGTTACCGAAATTGGAACACAGCAAAGCATTAGATATTCCTGCTGGAGTAAAGAGTGCCATATGCAACCATGAGCAGCCAGAAACCATTTATTTATTTTGTTTAAACCTGTAATTTCTTTGCTTAAACATCACCTCAATATATTATTTTCTTAAATACTTTTAGGTACCTGGCTGCTTATTTCTTAAAGAAAGTATTCTAACAGAGATTACTTCTGTGCTGTAGGTCACAATGGAAGTTATAATTTAACTATTACAAATATAATGTGCAATCCCATTTGTTAATAATCAATATTAGAAAAGGACACACAAAAAAAGAGTAGCAAACGGAGTGTTTTTCCCCAGCTTAGCAGAGAAATTGAAGGAATTTCCCTCTCCTTGGACTGGACAACTTCAAGGACTTAAAAAAATTGATGGAATAAAGGTGGAAGAGTAAAGGGCAGCACTGCTTGCCTGAAATGTACACAGCACATCTATTGACTCATCGTAATGGTAAGTTTATAAGTCTTCCCCTCTGCTTCATACAGCACTGTGAGCAATGTCCCAACGGAATCAGAAAGGAACAGCTCTTCTGGGCTTTTCACTTTGAGAAGCTGCAATCTACCTGAAATTGCATTCTTGTCATCTGTACTTCTGTAGTATGTAAGCAAGGGACCTGATCCTCTACTACACTATACTTATACCAAATGTCCTCACTGGTAGACAACGTATGGGAACATTGGATATACTTAAATTAGTCATCTATTATGTAAAAAGGATTCTTTTTGATTCATCTCTGTCTTGTGTCTATACTTGGCGCCTAGCAGACTAACTTCCACTATTCAGTAAACACACAACCTCATCACTAGCTTAAAAAGAACTGCTTCTGCAATTAAACAGCTTTTTGCAGCGTACCATCATATTTTTGTAGCAGAACTAAAAATGATGTGCTAATATTTTTATCAAGTAACATTCTGAGACCTTAAACTGGGGATTTTCCGTTTCTCTTGCTTCTGAAAACTATATGAAACTGAAAGAAGTTACAGACACACACACCCCCAACAAAAATGCTTGCTTTAAAATCTAGTCACAAGCAGATTAACATCTTGTGATACAATCCCTTGTAGCAGGAGCAGCTGACAAGATGAGTAATGAACTGCATCCGATTATCTTTGCAGCTCTGTGGCAATCATCTTCCACCAGCTTCCTATTCCATAACCAACACTGGAAAAAGGTCACTATTCCCTCATATTCCACCCCCAACAGCAGAAATGTTTGATAAGGCAGAAAACACACAAAGCTTTGGAAGTTGAGGTCTAGCCAGAAAGTCCAACATTACAGTTACATGGGGCAAAACTGTTTCAGGTGTACATTGCATAGTATACACCAAAAAATAAATAATTTGAAGTCTTTCTGAAGGAAGTTATTACACCTTAGCATATAATATAATCCTGTATCCTCTTTTCATGCAATACCTTCCTTCTTCAACAAAAGAGCCTTACTTGTAACTGATGGTATCTAAAACTCAAGACAGGCGAGATTCAGGTTGACATACACATATTTGCCCTCTAGCGAATACAACTGAATGAGATCTATGAACATTAATTTCAACAAACGGTAGAACTACAATGGCAAAACAGGATTTTTCCCCCAAATCGGATCCTTTATTTTGATCTCACAGTAGAGAGAATCTGCACGGAAATCAGAGTTTGCACCATTGCAAAAGGGTTGGGAAGTTAAGATCAGCCACAGAACTGGCTATTTTTTTTCATAGAAATGTACTGTGAAAATGCTCCTATATCTAAACTGCACTTACATAAACTAATTATCTACCAACTCATGCTGGGAATCAAAAAAATTGTTACTGCTCTTGCTGTGCCCAGTGACCACTACGTTCTCCAGAAGTGATGCAGCTGAGGCTACTCAATTTAGTAGCCTCTATGTACGTCTGTGCGTAGTTTAAGGCAGTTTAGGTCTGTCTTCCTCTTGCCGATTCTCTGTCGTCAGAAATAAACTGAACTGCCCATTAACATCAACCAGAGCAACCCTCTGCCATTCTGACCTACTGCACAGCTGGCCAGAACCAGGGAAATTAAGATGCTTTTTGAAAAACATACGAACTATAAACACGAGCTACTTTTGAAAATGTTATTCCTAGGAAATCCACTTGCATCTGTACAGAGTAAAATAGAAAAATGCATCAGATTCCAGTCTGACCCATCCAGTACAATTTTTCCATTTTTCATACTGTTTAAAAATTATGTATTCAGTCACACACACTGTTCACATAGGAATTACTTGCTTATGGAAATTACACACATAAATCAGACAAAATATGTCCATCAGGCTAGACCACAAATGGCAATGAATTTTCTCAGCAGTAGGGCTCACTACATGAACTGGACAAAAATCATTAGTGTAAGCTGTAATTCAACAAAGTTTACCCTTATTAGAATAATACATGCAAGGCAGCCTGTTAGACTTCCATTGTGTTTCTTATTTATGTGAAATTAAGAATGTCCTTAAGTGCTTTGCTGAACCAGGGCCATAATCAACAATCAGTAAAAAAAAAAGTGTTCTCCTTGTACAATTAGTTTCAACTGTTAATATGAAGCTACTGTTGCCAATACTTTGCGCAGACAATAATATTGAGCAATTTCTGTACAAAGCATATTTTAAGATAATGGTTTCTTAAGTAAATCTTTCTACCGTAAAGAAATAAAATGGAATCTGTCTCCAATAATATAAGCATGAATAAGTGTGAAAATTTAATATTCTAATGGCTAAAGTTTAACTTTTGATAGTCTAGCATAGAAATGGTCTATATTTAGTAGATGCCAAATTAAAAGCAGCCCCGTTGCCTCTCGGGCAGAGATTTAAGCCACATGTCAATAACCCTATGTTCACAAAAAGCTGAGTCTCAAAGCTTCAAAAAGAAGGCTGTTACAGCATGCAGTGCAACTGTGAGAGACTGCAAACTCAATTATCCACTATGCAATGACTGGTGCTAAGTATTCATATATTGGTATGAAATGAACAGGAAAAATACATGCATATACTGGCACATTAAAAATCCCTTTTTTCAGAAGTCTTTATACCTTCAATGCATTGCATTATAGCATGTCTGCAGTCCAGTTAATAGTGCAAAGTGACATTATTACTCAGCTGTATAGATTTGAAATTTAGATTAATGTTCCTTGTTTACAGGATTACAAGATTATCTTTGGTGGAAAAAATACAGGCTGACAAAATCAAAGTGCTAAAACTCCCTTCCCACTTACTCACATGGAAGTGACTTGATTTCACAGTTCAAAAACTATAACCCATTTTCCACTAATAGCTACTAGTAAGTTAATAAACCACTGAACAATAGTGAGCTGAGTACCAGTACCATCAGAGCAATGATATTTGAAGATCTGCATCCAGTATTACTCTACAATAATATTAATGTTGCAGCCTGGAAAACTGACTTAAAAATTGTTCAAACATAAAAACAGAACAGCTTACTTCATTTTTTAAAAACATACCAAGCTTCTAATTAACTTTGCTATTACAGAAATGAAATCTCTTGAGCTCTGTTCTTAATATAACTGCTTGGCATCTGACATTAAATCTAAATTCAAGGAATGAGAATGAAAGCATCCCCTTATTCAGTATTAGACAAGAATACAAGAAGATGCTGAAAAGACATATATTTATTTTTACAAACATCTCTGTTTCCTCCACACTGTAAATTTAGAACTTAATGAGTATAATTTCCCATCTGTGAATTATCATATTTGTGTTTGTCTCAAATAGCTATTCTAACATTCAAATAATAAATCTGACCCACTGATTCTAAACTGGCTCCCACTTCATGACAATCGCTTCCAACTTATTTTTCCCTGTAGAAATTTTAATACTTTGAGTAGAGTGTGAAAAAATCTTTATTGTGAAGCCTCTTTGAAGTGTAAAACAATATAGTGAATATTACCATGAAGCTAGTTGCTGCAGGCTCCTGAAATCAGGCTTTGCATACTAATACGTACAGTGTTTTCTATCTGTAATCAAAGGCTCCACCATAAAGAAATATGGGACTTGAGAACATTGCTCTAAAAACAGAAGACGTTTAAAGGACAGCCTAAATATTTTTCCACTGATAAAGCAACAATGCAAATACTTTAACAATTCTGTACAGCAAGATCTTATGGAACAGAAATAAGAAAATCTATTTGCACTATTTCTATAGCAACAAAATTGCCAAATGTGAGACTGCGAACAAAAAACCATCAGTAGTGCAATTAATCAGTAAAGAAACAGAAAAATTCAGTGTGTTTTGTATGTTTTGAATAAACCTTTTCTGTGTTCTCAAGGTAGTCTAGATTAAATTTTGAAAAAGATACGAATTTCTATATGCATGTGAATTTCTAATGTTGTCTACATTAGACCACTGTAGGTGAACACATGACAATAAATGACAACATGACTTTAAAAATGACCTTGATTTTTTGTTTTACTGCAGGGCACAGAATTTCATTACACTGTGTTGATCATTTCATACCCAAGGTGCAATAGTTTCTAGACTTCCAGGTCTCCTTATATGCATCGGACAGAAGAAATAAAATCTTTTTTTTTTTTTCTAATATAATGTTCTTAACTAAAAAGTAAAGACTGCATTTTCCCAATTCTAATATTAGAATTCCTACATGATACCTTAGAAAAACTTATTTGTAACAATCAAAAATATTCAGGTCTTAAACAGTGTGCTGTATCTTCAAACTACTTAAAAACATTAATTAATCCTTCCGTGCTCTTGCAAGATATGTATCATATGGAAGTAAATGAACTTAGTGTTTCCAAAAGCCAGTAACTACCCAAGGGACTCGACAGCTGCCTTTTGTCCAGGGAACTGATTCAGTATGCACAGCTGCACCTCAACTCTGCTTTCACCTTGACTATTATGTACCTCAGCCAAGGATGACGGAGTAGTTTGTTACCATGCCCATTCAACTCCAGTCGTTCAAGTAAGACTGACAAGAGTAATGATGAAAAGCAACGCTGCCATTAAATGCATTTATTTCCCAATAGCAATCTGACTGAAATCCAGCCGACTTAATAATTTTCAGTCATCACCGAACTGAGATCTGCACAGACCCCAACACAAAAGTAGTGAAAACCAACAAAGGTCACTCTCACCTACCAAGCCAAGCAACCTCAACATCATCCCTTCTTTTTATAGCTGCACATTTCTGGCAGAGAAACAGGATTAAAGTCCTAGAGAAGATGCACTAGAAAACCAATACACCGGCTCTGAATTACTTTTAACACGGCTAGCTGTGGACATGTAGATCATCTAAAACTAGAATCAAGACTCTTAAATTAGATTTTTTTATTATTATTATTTTAGGGAAATCTTGCAACAGAATTCAGCCTAACAATTTGTGGGTTTGAAATTAAGAGCATCTTCACTATGTTGGGGATAGCAAACCTGCTCATTCACCTGTGTTTAACTACACACTTCATGGAGATCTAATGCTTAAATATTAAACAGAAACTCCAGTAGAAACAGTGAACAAATAATCCAAATCTGCTTCTACAAAAGATCAATACTTTCAATAATAGGGGAAAGATTATTTCATGAATTCATGTAAGGCAGTAATTAGATTATTTTGCATTTTTTCCACTTGGGATTATTTTTAATTGGGTCAACTGAATGTGAATATATGATGTTAGATGTGAATAACTTCAAAGCAGCAACATTTTTAACAAGTTTGACAGGGGAGGAGATGTAAGAAGGTGAAATGTTAAGTACACTTTGGGAAATAAACATTTATATTTTCAATTTATTTTCTTTATCTTATGTAATCATGAGGACATTCCCTTCTGTATCGTTAACACCTCACACTGCCAGCGTTGACAACTCAAGAAAATAGCCTGCTTACTCACCAAACGTTCATCAGGAGAGGCAATGATAAGAGCCCTCCACAAAGTACATAATAACACTCCCTATAACTCTCAGCTCACTCTTGTACCCAGAGGCTTACGTAAATGACAGATTTTGCAGGCTTCCAAGCTGTTAACAAATGCGGACATCAGCAGACCAAAGGAGATCAAAGGCAGCTCTGCCCTCTCGCAGACATGACTTCTTCCCTGCCTCCCTTCCCTTGGGAGCACAGAACCCAGCTCACCCTTTCTATTGACCAACCCAACCACCCCCGGCCGCCCCCAAATAATCATTTGCTGCATTTAAGGTTGTTTCTCACTTTGAAGAACTGTTCACTGATGCCTATGTAGGAGTGAAGGACCCAAAATAGATAAGGATCAGAGATCATTTTCAACACTTCTACAAGGGGCTTAGAGGGATTCTTATCTCTAATTAGGAAACTGGCTGTCACAGAATGATGTGCTCTGCTGTGACTTACGCTGAAGTCAATTGTGGTTTAGATATTAAAATAGCTGAAACAGGATTAGTCACTACACATCGCAAGAGCGAAATAAAGCAGAGTAAACTGGAGTAACCTATTAGCTCTTTGAAGGTGAATTAAGCAATTGAAAGAAGTGATGTAAGTAGCCAGTCACTAGGTGAATAAAAATATCAATTTCATATTATTTAAGTCATGTTTGTAATTCTAATGTTTCCCTCAAGATAATGAAAAAATTATCCCACCTTTAAAAAAATGCATAATTAAACCTGTATTTGTTTTCCCACAAAACCATAAATTATAATTTATGAATTCTTAATTTTCTTAGCTTCACTCATGAACTTAAATCTAGTCATTAATCACAGAATGGTTTGGGTTGGAAGGAACCTTAAAGATCATCTCACTCCAACCTCCTGCCATGGGCAGGGACACCTCCCACCAGCCCAGGCTGCCCAAAGCCCCATCCAGCCTGGCCTTGAGCACCTCCAGGGATGGGGCATCCACAGCTTCTCTGGGCAGCCTGTGCCAGGGCCTCACCACCCTCAGAGTAAAGAATTTCTTCCAGATATCTAATCTAAATCTGCCCTCTTTAGTTTAAAACTATTACTCCTTGTCCTATCACTACACTCCCTGACACGAAAAGTTGCCACTAAAAATGTCCATTCAGTCTTAAAACAAGAGTATTTCTCATTTAAATATGTCTAGATCTTTTGGAGGAATTAAAATTGTAATTTGTATACTTACAGATTGGTAACAAATCTATATTTCATTACAAGTATGAAATGTAACAATGTACACTGAGTGCATGACTTCTTCTCAAAAGGGACGTGAATTCCTTCACATACATTTAATATTGTGGCAGAGGACAAATATGAAAATCCAGATGTGCAAAGGGAAGGCTTACATGATTATCATGGTATGTCATTTAAATCTTGTCTGTATTTAATGGTGAAAAAATTTGGAAGTGAATTCTGTTACTAATGAGAGAAACCACAGTGTAGAAAAGCTGTGGGTGTTGTCATTGCCCTGCTGCTGAACCTCAGTATTTATAAATTTATGAAGTTCTATGCCTCAGTTTCTCCATCTGTCAGATTTTTGAATTTCAGTGGTTTTGTGTTGTTTTTTTTGTGTGTGTGTGTTTTTGTTTGGTTGGTTTTTAGTGTTTTCTGTTGTAGTAGTTGTTGCTCATTTATTTTAAATAGATTTTGTGAATCCTTTAATTAATTAGTGTTTAAAACTAATTTTTGGATACAACATGCTACAACACTACTAAATATC
Organism: Anas platyrhynchos; assembly: GCF_047663525.1. NCBI lineage: Eukaryota > Metazoa > Chordata > Aves > Anseriformes > Anatidae > Anas > Anas platyrhynchos. The sequence continues at coordinate 14,993,121 of NC_092587.1, forward strand.
ATTATGGTAACAGGTAATTAGAAGGCCAGAAAGCACATGTTTGAGATCATAACAGAGAAAATGCAGGCTATGCTATCTGTGAAGGGAAGGACAGAAAAAAATTCCCAATGGAAAAAAGAGAATTATTAAAAAAAAAAAAAAAAAGTTGCTTCCTTGCTATTAAAGGACTTGTGCTTTAAAAAAGCTGGGTCTCCTCTTCTGCTTCCTAGGATGATACTTGCACTGCAATAATCAAAACAAGGAAGCAGATGGACAGGCAAAGTGGTACTGCAGCTGCTGCAGAAGATGACTATAATAATAATGTTGACATCAGTAACAGTAATTAGTGCACAGACTGTAGAGTGGATGATTCGTTTTCCTCTCTCCTGGTGTGGGCATGCTGCCCTAGTGAATGTATACAATGTCAGTACCTTTAGTTTGTTTTGTTCATTTGCTCAGTTTATTAATGAAATCCAAAATGATAAAGAAAATCCAACTTTTCTGCCTGTCCAGAACAGCTGGTAGGGAAAGCATGTTGTTTCAGTTTGTTCTAATAATAGATGGAATCTTCATTAGTAAATGGCAAATTACCAATTTCTTACTTATATCTATTTTCAATGTACACAACAATTCTTGCTCTCCCATACAGCCATCTGTACATGCTTTCTTGAATTTCAGCAGCATCTAGTACTTGTCTGATTTTGTCTAAAGAACAGCTGGTACTGCATGGTGTCACTTCTCCATCTGTAGGCTTTCAGAGTGTCCTTCTTTTCAAGGGACACTATGAAAAATGGTACAACTGCGAGAATGGCCAAGAAAAACACTGTGTTACAATGAACCACCTAGGTAAGAAGAAGACAAAGCGTCAGTGCTAGCAGCAGGACTTTCTCGTGCTAAGAGAGTTCTGGTAGAACTAGACAAGGAAGCACCACTGCTCCTTAGATGCCTCACTGAGAATGACAACTGTCCAGCTTGGTGTTATGTTCTGCCAAAAGTCCTGCTGAAGAGCCAACTAACTGGAAGTGGGATAAGTGTGGAGAAACAAATAGATGGGTTTTATCTGGAAAAAACAATTTATCTCTTAGAAGTAAGTAATCCTGTGGTATGAAGTCAACGGGAAGGAAGAGTTATAAAAGGTAACATGAAAGATGCTTAGCATATGAAAACCCCAAAACCTTTTTTTTTTCCTTATTCTGCATCTACTCTACATCTAGCTTCTACTGAGATCTTTTTTACCTGTACGTTGTTTCTACATAATGATAAAAGATTTCCTTTGGCTTCCCTTCATTACCATCTTCAACAACCAGAAAAAAAAATCCCATTTTCAAATGCCATTCTACCAATGGGAAGAGTGAAATTGAGAATCACAGGCTCAGGATAGGAGCTACCCATCAACGCTACAAGTTCATTTATCTCAGCTCCCTTTCCATCCAAACTCTTCCCAAACCTTCCAGAGTTCCTCCTTCTTTCTCCAGGTTTCTCCTTTAAAGTGCTGATCTACTGGAGGGATCCACCCAGGCAATAATAGATACTTTTGCCAAATCAAACTTTTTAATGTAGAAAATACGCTAGAACTTTATAAGCTTTCTGGAGTTGTGTTTTGTTGTTGTTGTTTTGTTTCCTTATGATACAGGAAGATGTTTAAAGTACCTCACAGAAAAATAATGTTCTATGCAACATCTTTTGGAGCTCAGCTTAACTGACAGATAAACTTACATGCTGTGTTCAACCTTCATTATTTGCTTTTACTGTTGAGAAGACCACATTTGCATATGAACAGTTTCCCCAATGTATTTCAAAAATTAAAATCATGTAAATTAAAAATCCATCCATATACATGGAAAAGGAGATGTCTGCGTAAATACATCTTTTGTTTTTGTATCTTCTCATCTACCTTGGTAGACAAGAAAGCTTCAGTAACACTGTTCCTAACACTAAAGGAGATCATTAATCAAATTATTCCAAATATGAATAGAAAACAATGCAATTGAATGGGGAAGAATAGGTATTCAAAAGAACAGCCATGATTATTTTTCAAGGAAAAAATTGCCAAGAAGTTGGGAAACAGATGGCTGAAAGTGTTAGATGAAGACACATTTTCCTATGCTAACTAACAGACTTAATTAATTGCTCAAATCACATGGTATTTTATGGAATGACATTAATGATCAGTAATAAAAACTGACAGTAGTGTCTTATTGGCTCCCTTTAAAGAAAACAAAAGAAATTATTATAAAAAGAACATGTTTATATCCTACAGATATAACCCACAGACCATAAATACAGCTTTCAGTGTTAATGTGACTTTTACCACTTTCTCATTAATATAATTACAAATTGTTATGGAACTCTAAAAATTTAAACAAAAGCTTTCCCTCATGGCAATTTCCTAAACAGAATTACTAAACTGTATTGATCTAAATTAAAACTTTACCTTAACTATTTCCTCAATGAAACAGACATGTGAAATAGGATCTCTCTTCTTTGTCAATAGCTTCTGCAAGTGCTGCACCTGTAAAAAAATAAATTATTTAGTGGAAAAGTGACACCTTCTATTAACTTACATGCAAAATTGCCTCACCAGACAAGCATTAATTAGCTGTTGAGTACCTGTCCACAAGCAGCACAGATCTGATCCATGAGTTTCTCCATGTTTGTCCAGAGAGCAGCTCGAAAAGCTGCTGTATTCCCAGGTGTTGGCATAGCAGCTCTACCAGGGCCACCTATATGTGTTTTTAAAAACACACAACAGCACATTTCAGATTTCACACGTGAAAATTAAAATATTACAAATAGAGATCTTTATGCATACACTGACATAAGAAATTTACTTTAAAAAAATCAGAGCAGCCTCCACAGAAACACCATGGTTGTGCCAATGAGCATATCGCAGCATATAAAAGCAGGATATTACCAGCTCAGCTCAGGACGTAAACGTACAGGTGAACTAAAATAAGTGATATTCCAGCTGAAGGGTATGCAACTTCTAAACTTTCTATACTATATTCCACATCTACATGTATATTTTCAGATCTCAAACTCATTGCAAGCATTTTTTTGTGTGTATGTTGGTTTTTTTAAGTGTTAAATTTTCATTACTGCCAATTCTGGTGACCATTTCCAGGCACATGAAAGAGAATATAATCAGGAGTAGTAGTCAACACGGATTCACCACGGAGAAGTCATGCTTGACTACCCTGATAAGCTTCTATAATGAAATCACAAACTTGATGGATGAGAGGGAAATTATCTACCTGGACTTCAGTAAGACTTTTGACACTTTTTACACTGTCCCCCATGAGATCCTCACAGACAAGCTGTTGAAGCATGGGCTGTATGAGCACACAAGTGAGGTGGACTGAAAACTGCCTGAATGGACGGCCCCAAGGGGTTGTAATAGGTAGTGCAAAGTCTAGTTGGAGGCCAGTAATGAGCAGAGTACCCCAGGGGTAAATACTGTGTCCAGCCCTGTTTAGCATCTTCTTTATCAGTCTGGACAATGGGGTAGTGTGCACCCTCTGTAAATTTGTGGATGACACAAAACTGGGAGGAGCGTCTGATTCACCACAGGGCCATGCTGCCATCCAGAGGGACCTTGACAGGCTGAAGAGGTGAGCTGGCATGAACCCTGTGAAGTTCAACAAGGAAAAGAACAGAGTCCTGCACCTGGGGAGGAAAAACCCCACGCACCGGTACATGTTGGGTGACACCCAGCTGGGAAGCAGGTTGACAGAAAAGGATTTGGGGGTCCTGGTGGCCACCAAGTTGAACATAAGCCAGCAATGTGCCCTTGCCACTAAGAAGGCTGAGAGTAGGCTTGGCTGCATTAGGCAAAGTATAACTAAATTCTCAGAGTAAATAATTTCTTCCTTATATCTAATCTAAATCTACCCTTTTCCTTTAAAACCATTCCCCTTTGTCCTGTCAGTACACCCCCTGACAGGGAGTCCCTCACCAGCTTTCCTGTAGGCCCCCTTTAGGCACTGGAAGGCCGCTGTAAGGCCTAAAGAAGACTCCAGGCTGAACAACCCCACCTCCCCCAGCCTATCTTCACAGGAGAGGTGCTTCAGCCCCTTGATCATCCTTGTGGGCCTCCTCTGGACTTGTTCTAATATGTCCATGTCCTTCTTGGCCCTGGATGAGGTAACTTGATGCAGTGGGTGACATCCCTGCCATCTATGATCTTTCCACCGACACAAAGAAAGAAAAATTTGGATTCAGCTTTCCATGACAAACTCCTAAGAAAACACTGCCAAGCTGTAAACTAATGAAGGCAATTTCCTGGGAAAGCGGGGGAAAAGAGAGGGGAAAAATCATAGAAAAACCTCTGAGCACAATAACAACAAACATTTTAGTTTTGTATTAGATGAGTACTGCCATCATCTACCATTTAAAGCAAGCAGGGAAACATTTAACAGGCTTGGATGTGAGTTTCTTTTGACAACATACAGTATTTCTGTCAAAAAAGATCAGGTAGGGATCTCTGTGAAACAAGTATCATACCTCTTGCAACAGTTTGAGACGGCTGGGTCAATACTTTGATATCCAAAGCATTTTTGATGTTCTCCTCCAGGGCCGTGCAGTATCCATCCACCACGTTAGCAATGGTATCCTTCAAAGTTCCAAGGTTATAGAAAACCTGAAGAGCAGTTCCCACTTGAGTAGGACTCTAGAGAAAGAAGATTTTCAAAAATGACAATTACCTTTAACTGTGTTATAGATTTATTTTTCCATGATGAAGGCATCATTTTACAGGACAAGTTCATCTTAAAGTTCAGCCTGCTGATTCATTTCACTTAATGTGAAATAAATGGTATGCATGACAGAGATCAGAGGGGAAAGGAGAGGGCTGATTTCCTTTGACTGCTTAGCAATGCTTAGCTTAGTTTTTTTTGGCAGTACCTTCTAAACAAGAAGAATGGAAAAACGGATGGGAAGCACAGCTGGCAATATATTTCAGGGTGGGTTACCCCAATAATTCGTAGGTTCTGATCCAAGAATTGATCCAATAATTCCTAGATTAGTTACAGTACAGCTATATTCAGCTATAGTGTAGCTAGTAATATTGTTTTAACATATGGTATCTGTTATGGCACTGTCATTTAAGTGCCAAACTGCTGATTAAATCTGATATGATTTTAAAAGAAATACTAACCAAGGGCAAGCAGGTCAAGTCCCTACCACTGACTGATGAAGAATTTAAGCTAATATTTCTACATTTCTATTTCTAGTGCTGACAATCACTTCATCTTCCTCACAGCAGAATTAAGAGTGCAAAGCAACACAGTGATCATTTCCAAAGCCTTAAAAACAAACAAACAAACAAACAAAAAAAAAACTAAGTATCTTTGTACTGGGAGCTTTTCCAAAATACAGGAGAGTGAAAGCCATTCAAAAACTTTTCAGGTCCATTGTTTAACGGACCTTTGATTATGATTAAATCTCATGATAATACCACTGAGCAGCACTAAACACTGGCATGGGTGCTATTCAGAAAGAGAAAAGCCTCAAATTATTGCCTTTGGAAACAAAGCACTGTCATCCAGACGCTGAATACTGCTTTTTTATTCAGCTTTCATGGGCAGTTAGTGGAGGGGGGTGATCAGTTGATCATTCACACATTACAGATGCAGCCTTTCCTCATTTTTTCTTAGTGAATTCTGCTAGCAGGAAAGAACCTGGTCTGGCAGAAATCTTCACCCCCAGACTGGACAGAAGTATAGGAGACCACAGGAGCATCCCACCAGAAACCCCATTTTGACTTCCTCTAGGAGTGAGGACTTACGCCATCACACTCTCCTTGCTCATGGCTGCTGCAGTAGCAGCCACTGACATTAGAAGGGACTGCAAGACCCACACGATTTTGCTTCATCTTCCCCAGGTGAGAGTTTTCTTCAGCTAGACACTGTTGAATGAAAGAAAGAGTGTGCTCATCTGCCTTTCAAATGTAAGGAACTTGTACCGACACCACACCAGTAAAGCTATGAGACAGCTGTTAGATTGAGGATCCGCTTGCAGGTACATCCCCCTACTGCAACAACTCTCCTAACACATCAGTGAACAGCGCATCTCCCCCAAAACTAATGTTTCACAGGCTTAATCCATGTTCATGACTTTCTAGGGTTTCTGTATAACTACAAAGCTCAGAACTACAATTAAAGCACAAAAACAGATCCCACTTCCTTGCCCAATCCCAATGAGGAGTTTCCAGGTTTAGGGGAAAGCAGTGCAATATTAGGCATGCAATATGGTTTGCAGACCTTACAGTAACTGTACCAGTTTCTTTTTCCAAACAGTGTGGGTGTTAATGAGCATTCCCAACTGAGTATTATAGGCCCGGGACTTGTAGGTTTAGTTTTTTGACAACTGGGTATGCTGTAAAATTTCTAAGCATCCTGTGGGTGTGCTTGTGGAGGTGGCAAAGTAAGCCATAAAGACTGGAAGATTAATGGGATGTCAGAAAACGAAGAATATTGTAATGCAAGGAGGGAATCTGGGGACAGAATGAACAAGAAAGAAGAAAATACAAACGGGAAGAAGATGGGAAATAGAATGGAAAGAAACTGGAAGAAAGAAAAAGAATGAAACTGAAAGGAAGGAAAGCAAGAAAAGACTCCTCTCATTTACCAGTCTTCCCTCTTGTAATTGTCTTGATTTTTATAGACTGTTTATAAAATTATAAATCCAGACAGAAAGGCAGTAATGTAAAATCAATACCGTACTACAACTGTAACAGCATTCAACCAGCTTTCAGTCAGACTCCAGATTCCAGTAAATGTTCATGTATTAACTAACAAAAAAAAAAAAATAGAACAGCAGACAGGGCACTGGCTATCCTGAATAACCTATGGTCAGGTACTTTCCTGACAGAGGCAATACAGGCACAAACCCTTCCAGACAAAAGAACCTCAGGGCTCCCACAGGTTAGCAAACTAACTCTGCAGCTACCGGTCAAGAAAGACAGAAATGTGTTCCCACAGAGCCTGGGCTCTCTTTCAAAAGACCTGTTTTTAGCCAAAGGTTGTCAAACAATTCATTCTGAAGTTAGGAATGTTAAACAAAACACACTCTTATGGAAAACTGTTATTCACTGAAAGTATCTTCCGAATTTAGTAGCAAAGTGAAAATCAAGAGTGGAAGAAGGATGATGTAGGTGTCTTACTTCTTGCCTGAAATGGCAGACATGGCTGCTGACATGCTCATGTCCTAGCTCATGTATTCACCCTGTGTATGTCAGGGACGAGACATATACTAAAACTGTGACAATATACTATATCAGTAGGGTTTTTTTGTTTGTTTGTTTTTGTTTTTTTGTATACAGCATTTTTCTCGCTACAAAAACAGTCTGTGTTTTATTTGCCCCAGACAGGCTATATAAAGTCCACTGTTGGTTGTGCTCTAGTCCCAAGAGAATTGCATTTTTTATGCACAGCTAATTTCTAGGCTTAGACAATATGTTAAAAAAAAAATGTAGAATCTCTTGGGAACAATTGTATTACATAGAAACAAAATGTGGGAAAGCTAGAAGAAAACAAACAATTGTACTTTCAGGCTTGCATACCACCTCAAAATTAGACTGCTTACCATTAGTACACATTGAACAAAAATTTGAGAATCAGAATTACAGAATTTGCCACTACCAACAGATTTTATAAGAAATTGCCCCATATATTTTTCTTCTATTTGCAAAAGCTTAAGGCTAAATGACACTGAGAGTCTAAAGATTGTCACAATTTTTATCAAATGTAAAGCATGCATTCGAGTAAAAAAATCTCTCTACAAAAGTGATTTATGGTGGAAAATGGAATTACATCAGAGAATGATATTCAGAACAGCTATCCAAAAAGGAACAATGGGAAAAACAGTATAACTATTTTTTTATATGGGCTTTAAGGAATTTACAAACAGGATTTCATAATCAAGTTGTCTGCCACTGCAGACAACTACACTTAGCAATTTGTAAGTGTTCACATTAGAGAACATAAGATCCTATGTTCCTTTTTGTTTTAAATTGTTTTGTGAATGAACACTCAGAAGTAGTATTGGATTGTCTATTTTTATCATGTAAGAACGTATGGGCAGTTAGAGCAAGAGGAAGACAAAATTCTGCTTCTGACAAGAGGGTGGCTTACAAGAAAATAGTCCTTTATATAATAAATTACCTTCCTCAAAATATTTATACACATACCACAAACTTTAAGTTATGGCAGATGAGAAATGGGATAAAGAAAAATAGCACAGCTTTTATACCAATACCACAGTAAAACGTTAGCAGTACAACAAAATCTAATGTGCATCCACACAACCATACACAAATTAAATAAAACCGTAGCTCCACAACCTGTAGGCCTACAATACTACCTACTTGAAGATCAACTAGAGTGATCTTCAGCTAATAAAAATTACACTGGAGTAGGGAGCTAAGGAGAGATGGAGCTAAGTCCAGCAATAATACTCTTCTCCATTCAAACCAGGTGGCTTGTCAAAACATAATATGTTACAGATATACAGAAACTAAATTTGACAGATCAAAGAGTATGGAAAGACTCCATGAATCATCAATTCAAGATTGTATGATATGAAAAAAATACACTAATTTGTTTAAAAGCAAGTTCTATAATTTAAGAAACACACAAAATTCCAAAATAGCAGAGTTCCTCAACGTTCATCACAGAACATATGAAATAGCTTGATCATCAAAAGGCTGCTATTAGCCACCACATGAAAAGAGGTATGGATGTTTCAATTTCTGTTTTAGCAAAACATAAAGATACCCATTATCACCAGCACCTATGAAGAGATGGCACCTTCATACCAAATGCTCCTTTTCTCAATCATTTAAAGCTGTTCATTTTAGCAACATCATTTCTGATGCATTTTATTCCATCCCATTTGGTTCTGTAGACCATCATAGCCAAGAAGAAAAAAAAGTTGTCACAGAATCATTCTGTAGTCATTAGGTATGAACGTCTTTTTCTTTCACAGTTATATCATGTGGTTGCTTTCCAGAGTAGGCAATTAGACTCAATAACAAACGAGGTGCTGTCCAGTCCAAACCAACATTTACAGTCATTCTGCAGAGTAGAACCCTATCTGGTCATTTCCTCTCCCACAGAGATAATGACCCTGTGAAGACTAGATAGAAAAAAGTCATTATAGACTTAAAGTAAATAAACACCTACCAAATTTCTAGTTTGTAAATATCTCCTAGGATGGAAGCAAGTCATTTTTTTTCTGTCAAATACCAACACTGCAATTGACTATTATAGAATGTCCAGCACTGTAGGCTTTTATCTTGTGATTGCCACTATCATTATCTGAACAATCTTCTGAAAGCATGGCTAAATAAAAAGCAATTTTCTTTTTCATTATTAGAAATGCATCTTGGATGAGCAAGCCTGCTCCTCACAAGGAAGTGTGGTGATGACACTGAGCTAATTTAGGGCCAGGAAGATTCCTAGCATAAGGCTGAACTGAAAATAAGAAACCTAGATGACAGGCAAAGCTCATCAGCTCAACTGTTATAAACACAGTTTCCAAACCCACTGTACTTTCTCAGGGCGTGGGATTGACCCTGTGTCCCTTTGTTCTCCAGCCCGTGCTGTCCCCAGGAACTCAGAATCCTATTTCTTTATGTAGTGCGTATCTGTCTGTATGACCCCATGCTGCAGCATTTCTACCTGTGTGGACTATCATCTCAAATGAATTTCCCAAAATACTCATGGACATATACTATATGTGACAATTAAAACTTCATCAAGAATTAGTGTTAGAGAAGTAAGCCATTCCTAACTGTCCTGTAGTTGAATTTCACAGGTCCAGTACCACATAATCAGAAGGGCCCTCTGAGGAAGCATGTTTCTGCACAACAGTTTAGAAGCACTGTATTCAGGAAAGTCAAGCTCGAACCAGTCCCTCACTCGATAATGAGGTTACGTAGATACTCATGTACCCAAGAACATTTTTGCTTTCCTTACTAAAATCTGAGCAACTCTGACTGAAAATCTGTATTACTCTGCAGACCCTGTTCAGGAAAGACTGTGGAAGGATCACAACAGAAACTTGTCACTATATTTATATATAATGTCAATGTAGACATACATATTATGTGCTGTCATACTCTTATGTGGCAAAACATTTACTGTGTCCCATACACACAAACAAAAAGCATGACAGAATACAAAAATAATTCCATAGCTTGCTTAGTTAAGAAAGATCCATAATTACTAGTAAGTCCATGTATTCCATGTATCACTTCAACAAAGTGGTCTGACAATGTGGCAAAGCAAGAACTACCACAAATAATACTTGCAACAAAGACACAACATACCCTAGTCATCAAAAAATAGTGGGCATAAACATATAGGACCAGCAGAACATGGCACAAACTGAAATAACCAAACCTGCAAGCTAAGAAACATTCCCTGAGTGAGGATACAAAAGACTATTGCAATGCTTTAGGAATAAATACTTACAAAAACAGCTTCCAGAACGGTGCTTTTGAGTAACTTTGACTAGCACTTAGTATTAAATAATTTAATTTGATAGTAGATTTACTATATTGGAAACTATTTCCGTTACGTTCCTACATTTGCTTCATGTGGCTAATTTTGTTAGTATGAAATAGCATTTGCAATTTCCAACACAGCATGGCTGTACAAGATCACTTCAACAAGCTGAAAAAGTGCTCTTCATAGCTTCTGCAATGGTTTTAAATTCGTTGCAAATACATGTGCATATATAGTGTTAACAACCAGTTAGTCTAGCTTTGAGAGGCTGAAAATCCCCGGCCAGCTCTTTATTTACAGTATTTTCTCCTTCTCACCTCTCGATGCAATCCATCCCACTGCCTCCTTCAAATATTTTTTCATTGATTATGCTACTAACCATAATGATAAGTATTACTTATTGAGATGATTGAGAAAGGTTTTGTAGACACTTGCAGTTATCACTTACAAGTAGTTCTTAGTCATCTCTTACGGAAACCAAATGTGAAAAAAGTGAGAAGTTACTTGGAAGTTGTGCCTCAATTTGAAGAGCTCAAACAGGTAAGCAGTGAAGGAAACTCAGCCACCCCAGTCACAGAAAAGGTGAAGTGACCTATTGAACAGAGTTAATAACTTACTGAGACTTGCTGGAACTCTTGCTTTGCAGTATCACTTTGCTATTTTAATTGCAGGAAAAAAAAAATTAACAAAAATCTAAAAGTAGAAATTAAATGCCAATGAAATTCAACTGCAGTCTAAAAACAGTACTTTATTTCATTTCTAAAAGTCCAGGCTTTAAAAAAATTAATTGGTATATCACAACTCCTAAAAATGAACCTACATAGGGAAGCACATCTCTATGATCATTATCACTCCATCTGTCTTTTACTCTGTTCATCTTTAAAATATGAGCAATACATGAAAAGGTCAAATTGACAATGTAAAGCCAAAGAATACAGACTTTTTTTCTAATGAACTTCCAGTTCTTCCTGGTTTGACCTTTGCAGACTTGGAGGAAGTGTGAGGTTAAGATGTTCCATTTTTCTATAGAAGGTAATACTGACATAACACACTGGCTAGACCCTAAAAAAGTATATTTGAAGCCTTAAGAGGCAAGAATCCCCCAGCTAAATATTTAAATATGGTTAGGTTATAATATCCACCTTCTGCCAGCCCATGTTTGGAATATACAACTTCCTGCAGTAGAACGACTTTGGCTTTCAAATTGAACGATGAGCCATAAACCTCATCATGTCCTCAAGCTAGGTCAGGCTTTTGTTTCTTAGAGTAACGAGAAGTATATAACAAGAAGCACTGAACTACAAAGGTTGAGAAAAGAAAGAAAGGAGAAAAAAAAAAAAAAAAAAAAAGGAAGAAACAGCAGCAATAAAATACTAGAAAGCAAAGAAACAAGATTTTTCAACACAGCTAAATAGCTTGCCAAAACACTTATTCTCAATAATAGTGTAATCAAAGCAACAGATGGCTAAGAGCTAATGGAACAGAAAGGCATCAGGAACTGTCGTAAAGAATTATTTCATGAAACATCAAGCACTTTTCCAAAGTTTACCAAGCCTAAGGCTATCAACGTGACAGCAATTTGAAAGAAAGTATCTGGCACCTCTGAGGACAGATCAGCTAGGGCAAGTAGTCCATAACAATTAAAAAGTTTATCCTACAATGCTGCATTTGAGTTTAGAAAGAGTATAAATTCAGAATAGAAATCAGACAAAATGCTAAATCTGGCAGGCTATAAGGAAATGGGGGCATCTGACCCAAATCAAGCTTCTTAAAATGCATTTCTCACCTACATCTTACACAACCTGACCAATCTCTAAAGTTCTCTACGGTAACCAATCTTTTGGCCAGTTAATCTGAAGATGAGGCTTCACTACAAAAACAAAACAAAACAAAACAAAACCACAGTTATCATTTTCTGACAAGGGCCAGAGAGTAGCACCTCAGTTGCCTCCATGCAACTTCAACTTGCACCTGCCGACTGAAGCACAGAAATATAAAGACAAAAAACCTCATCAGTAATTCTGAGCTCTGGACAGCAGCTTGTCACCAGGTGTTTTCTCCCATTGTAGAATATCCTTACGTACGTGCTCATTCTGTTAACTGGTTAAACAAAGCCATTACAAGAACCAAAAATCCTAGGTTTTACTTCTAATTAAGCCTTAGCAGTTAAGATTAGGGAGTAGCTACCAGAGAGCTGTAATTGGTTTGGTTTTCTCCTCTGTTTATAAAAAAATCCAATTTCAGACAAACACCCTTCAAATGGTATGTTCCAAATGATTTAAATACCTAAAAGCCCATCTGTGGTTTGTTTTTTGTGTGTGTGTGTGTGTTTTTTGTTGTTTTTTTTTGTTCCCTTGCTAGTCTTTGCAATAAGATAATAATTACCTGTGCAAGTGACAGCCTCTCATTTCTGGAATCCGTGTTACATATTGTCAAAAGCTCTGAAGTGCCCTCAAATATGTTAAAGGGGCTAACTTAAAAAAGTTATTTTAAACTGTTTTCAATTATTGTTTTCATGTTTAACTGTTTGGGAAGGATACCTGCAGCAGGAAAGAAGGGGGACAGAATAGGACAAGAATAAACAAGTGCCTGACTTCTTCCAAGCAGAAGACATTTTTCATCATCTAGGAGCCTCAGCATTTTGCTGCAAGATTTCTGCTTTCCAATGCAACATACTGTTCAGTTTTATATGCCATTTCAAAATAACCCAAAGCTTTAAATACTTTGTTATCATAAGAACAACTCCAAACGGGTGATTATGCAGAATTTCAAGTGGCATCGAGTAGCAGATCAAGAACACGATGAAACACCCTTTTCTCAGTGGAGATTGAGACAAAGAACAGGTTTTTAACCTGAGAAAAAGGCAAAACGAATTATATCATCTTGTTTAGATAAGTATCATGTCTTTGCGATCAGATTTTTCACTCTGCTGTATGCAGATGTGGCTTATTAATGCTTGATACGTTCTCCTTGGATCACCTAATTGCATTATTTCAGAACCTGTTAACAATCAACAGCCAACAGCACAAACCCCAAATAGAATTACAGTCTGGAAAAGGCATTTAACAATAACATACTACCTTATCTGGGGAGAAAGAGCCTTGCTGTAGCCTTAGTTTTGAAGAGAGACAGATACACAAAAGTACCAATTAAAAAGACTGGGATGGATTATACAGAGATGCAGCCAAAGCTGGGGTCACTCTCTGCTCAATTCTATCTGTGGAATCCGAGCAGAATTTCATACACGCTGTTTACCTGTGGATATTTAAACCAAATTAGAAATCCTTTTAATCAAACTGGTATAAAACGTTTGAATGGACAAGGACTTCAGAGGAAGAATACTTTATATCAATTTTTATTAAATTCATTCTGTAGAGACAAGACCACCGTAACTGAAGCACTGTGATGTCACTGACGAAGAAAAGCCTCTGCGGTTCTCAGTCCAATCTCACCTCAACTATTTTCAAAGAGATCTAATCTTAGCTTGCCTTTCTTGATCTCTAGCAAGGCAAACAACACTTCCTCATTTCACAGCTCCACCTTATCCATTTCCCATTTCATCCTCCAACCCTTCTGTACAGTCTTGTTCTCCTAACTGCTCCTTCCATTCACATCTTTCTTTTTGCAGCTCGCTTCAGCTCCTAAACTTAGTTTCCAGTCCCCATACTGACACACACCATCCTCAGGCTCCTCCATTCTACCCTTACAGCATATTTTATTTACAAAGCCTTTCACAGTTGAGCTGCTCATAGCAGTGGCCCGTGCCTCTCTGCATATAAATGGGTGAATCAATTACCATATTTGCATTAATTATCCTAACATCATTAGAATCAGATACCTTCCTGTCCCTTTACATATTAGGCAGCCTTCGTGCCGTTCCAGTTCTGCAATGTGGTCAGGGCTGCCCAAGACGTACCAGCTGACACGTTTCCAGTCCACAGAAAGCACCTAAACAGATGGACAGCCAGAACACCCAAGCAGACTATGCAGCAGCCTCTAATTTGAAATCACTTCTGTCTGCAAAGAACGCTGAACTCAGTGTTATTAAACATCCCTGTGTTTTCATGACGGATATTCTACGAGGAGTAATTTTTTAGTGATCATGAATGACATTTACTAATTGGTACGAAACCAAACTAAGTGCTTCCCATTTCAGAATAACTGGTCTCAATGGAAAGATCTAACACTCAGGGTAGTTTCTTACAGCTTTCTAAGGAGCTCTGATTTTTTTTCTGAACACACACGATGCATTGCTAATTCCAGGAGATATGTAAAACCAGTACAACTACCCATACTCTTCGAAAAGCATTACCAAGCTCAAGTTACTATGCATTTAAAACGTCACCGACAACGGAAGATTAAGTTTTAACATTTTGCTGGCAAATGGCCAAATCAAGACAAACCTTCAAAAAAAAAAAAAAAAAAAGGACCATGAGTGAATTTAAAAATCATCCAGCTGTTCTCGTATAAAACTGTCACTAAACAGAATATAAAGATTTTGGCAAACAGCTGAGTGATGAATCATAGCAGAGTGAAGGGATATAAAACATTAATGACTTCTCAGTTTTCACCTATTACTTTACTATAAAAGACAGTTAGGTAAAAATATTGTACAGATCAGATGTATTTTCAGGAATACCCATTTATAGGAACTATTTATAAACCACTTTCTTGCACTATCATAAAAACAGGAACAGAAATGATGGGATTAGCAGGGCCACAGAATAATAAATCCTTACAAATAAACACCGGAAAGTGCAGGCTATTTGTTGTGCTGCACTGAAAAGTACAGTGAAGTACTTGCAAATACTCCATTCTCCAGTCACAGATTTTTTGGTCTAATTCTGCATTTATGAGTCACAAACACCTACAGGAGGAAAAAAAAAAAAAAAAAAAAAACACAGACACATAATCTGTCAATCCGTTTTGATTAACCACTTACACAGGCTAGGAGCAGCAAACTTTATAATAATACTGTTCCACAGTTGGACACCAATTACATTAAGCTTCCTAAATTACCTCTGTATAGGACAAATGCACAATGGTGAAGTGATATAAAGCTTTCTACATCACATCTGAAAGCAAACAAATTCTGCACAATCCCATAATCTGTTTCTAAATTCAGTATGCATATTTTAATAAATGCATAGATCCATCAAAATCTGAATGACCAGAATCTCACTGTAGAAAGAGAGAACACCCATGTCCATTACTGCCACGGCTTTATAACCCAGCAGTAAAAAAGTAAGTCACAAGGTGAAAATAAAACCTCTGTTTATTTTACAACTATTTTCCTACAAGTATGCACAGTATAAAAGATGAATCTGCTAGTTTAGAATGACTTCTCCACCACTAAGTCTTTTTATTCTTTTTTTCTTAATAACTCTTTAAGAAAAGAGGTATTTCTCTTATTTAAAATCAAATCAAATCAATTTCTCCTTTACATATTTTCTAGTTACCAAATGTTGCTTTCCAACACTAGCAATGAACATGACCAAGAAACATTACAAAATACATCCAGGAACTTAAATGACTTCAGGGAAATTAAATTCTTTGGTATTCGCACTCACTGTGCATTTTTCGGATATCCCCACTGGACACTGCATTTAATTTAGTGATTAATCACTGACATTCCAAACATTCAATTTTTTTTATATCACATTCATATATGTAAGTGTACTTACACTGTTTTATGTATCAGCATTGTGCAGAAATAATTAGAAAGTTTTAAAAGGCACTGTGAATGTGACAGGAGAACAAAGCGAATCTACCAGTTTTAATATTTATAGCAATACCACATTCATGTCATTTTTTATCTTCTACTTGCTTTACCAGTAGAAACAAAATGCATTTGAGGTTTTCTTTAGCAAGGGCACAGGGAACAAGTATCAGGTGATTTGGGATCAAATACCACATTGACATCATGCTTCACATTTTCCATCTGGAAAATAAAGACAATAATCCACAACCGAGAGCTATGCTAAAGGTATATTTATTTAATTATTGCTGCAAGCATCATGAATAACTCCTTTTCAGCTTTATGAATAATTAATTCTTTCAAAGAAGTGAAATATCTGTCCACAATTTCTTAAAACACAAACAAACAAAAAATAAAAAACAGCTGGAAAATCAAGTTCTATTTTGTAGTGAATGTGTCTAATCAGCCATAAAGAACAATACTGTTAACATAGCATTAGAGTAGATTAAATAATTGGGCATTTTTAGGTCCCAGACCATAAATACATTGTAGGATATATAATTGCATGTCTGAGCCCAGAAACACATTTTCCCCTAGTGAAAAGCAAGAACATGTATTTTCTTCTGAACACCTCTCTGTACACTTCCTTCCTCTCCAACTCTGCCTCTGGAGTATCTGACAAACACTTTTACTTTTTAAATGCTGAAGATCCTCTTTCATTTGAAGCTGTTGTCGTGACAGGTTTCCATAGTGCTTCCCTGCAGCAATCACTGCTTCTGCCTTCTCTATTTCTATTTTAAAAAATAACTCTGACTAGCAAAAAAAAGGAAAGATTCGGGGGAAAAAAAAGAGGGGGGGGGGGGGGGGGGAGCTTAAATAAATTGCCTCTGCATTACAGCCAGAACAGCAGCAGAAAGGAAGCAACGCTGAACGATGCTGTTTGCTCTCCCATACCCCTCTGCAGGTTTAAGTCACCAAAGTAAAGGCAAGCTTATTTTTAAAATCAGTTCCAACCACGTTAATTCCTTGGTAAGAAGTAATAGCAGTGCAGTTAATGAAAATTCAGGGAAAACAGCAGTTCTTTTAATGGCTTCAGTGTGTTTTTAAGTTATAGGGAGAAAAAAACAATCTGCTGACTGGAGATTGGACTCAGGATGCAACTGTGAGCAGGTCACTGAGGCCTCAGCGCACAGTGTCCTGAACCCAGAGCTTCCCAGCTGCCAAGGACATGCTGTCCCCACCGGCCTACAGCTCCTCCTCCATTTTACCCATGAACGTTGTTTCCCTTGGGTCTATACCATCTCTATCAAGTACATCCAAGATCTCAGCACAACCGAGTTGTCTCATATGCACAAGTAAATGATAAAGTTCATGCATTCCTGTAGAAGTTGACTTGGACACGCTGTAGTGACGAGCCCTTGAGTGGCCAGAGCACTTCTTAAAATGAGAAACAGCCCAAAGCCCCTCAGGTGTGGTATGGCGCTGGGCCGCACTCCCTGAAGAAATGCTTCAGTGCCTGTGATACAAAACACAAGCGCCTTCCTTCCAAGCAGCCACCCCTGCCTAAAGGGAAGACTCAGGTACTAAAGCTCAGGAAAGGTATTTGCTTGTGAATCCTGGCAAAACAATTCTTTTAAGAACTGTAAAAGTTTGCCTGGGTGTAGGAGAAAGGCTGGTTTTTGTACACTGACCTTTCTCTCCCCCGCCTCATTTTATTGATGTAACACTTACTGCGTGTGGCAAGATCTAGGAGAGTTATAAATCTCACCGGGCCTCTGTTTTTCATTGCAAAACACAGATGTTGGTACTTCACAAAGATGCTGAAAGGGCAACAGCAACTGTAAGGAATTCTGGTAATACGGATTATGGATTTATTGAGTGTAGATCAAACTCAAGGTAAATCTTTATTGAAAGCACCAACCCTTCATCTCAAAACACAAAATAGGGAATACCAGAAAACAGCAGCAGTATTTTACTGTGCACACCTGGAAACAATGTGCAGTAAAGATGAAACTTGGCACAGGGGATTTCTGGCAGATGTGAAAACATTTTTCAGTCTTGGTACATGTTTTCCTTCTGCTTGAAACTTGAATAACGTACATGATCAAAACAGATGGTTATTGATTTGTCAGGAATACAAAGAATTAATATGATGAAATGTTACAACTCAGTACTATCTCTGAATGAATTCGCCCATTAAAACCCATGCACACATTTGTAACAGCTTGCACCAGGACTAAACAATACAAGACAGCTGAGCACGTCAGCTAAAAATTGCATTTTCTCTACTTATATACCAGTAAATAAGGCCACAAGGAGTGACAAAAAGCAAAGATACTAAAAGATATATACAACTATGTGTAATGTATTTTTAGACTCTAGGTAATATTTCATTTAATGTTAGATATTCACTTTTTTCAGAAAATAATATGAGTATTTTATCTTTTACATGAAACACAGTAACTTCTGATCTTCAGTACCTCTGAATACTTTGGTAAACCTAACAAAGTAGTCTTAGTTTTCTGGTCAGTCAGATGTCCTGAATAGAGATCAAAATGTCATCTATATCATGGACTGTTGCCAAAATAGCTGATGAGTGAAACACGATGATTTATTTAAAAAAGAAAGTCTAAAGGAATTCCCTGAAAGAGATATTCAGCATGTAGTACTGCCCTCCTTCTGTGTTCAAACAGACCAGTAGTATGTCATACAAATTGTTAATAACAGCAAACTAAGAAGTTAAGATCAGAAGTGTACAATTCCAGTTTTAATATGATGCCACTATCATCAATAGAGAAACGGTACAGCTGATAGATCTGAGAGATTTGGGGAGCTCTGGACTGAAGGAAATTGTCTACTGTACCCTTCAGCTTATTAATGTAGCAAGATATTGACTATGTAACTGCAAGTGTTAAATTCTGCAGTGTATAGACGTTTTTATGTATAAATTTACATTGCTAAAGTTCTGGCACTTCACTCAACCTACAGAAGTACTGTGTCCATCCTCCCTGAATTCCCATGTTATTCAGATTTTCAAAAAACTAACTCTGATACAGAAATTGGAAACCTGTATTATCTACCCATAACCTGTACTTAAATTTCTAAGATGCGAGCTATAGTCTATCCTTCCTTCACACAATTCTATTATCTATACATTTGCACCACATTAAGTGAGTGAGTGGGGGTGGTGAGTGCAGCACCAATATTTTGAGAGAAATTCCTGACTGGATGCCTCCAAATTGACTGTAGTATCTTAGGAGAACATCACATGTACTCCTCAAAAGGCTTACGATTTTTCTCTTTGACTACACCTAACAGAGCGTACAGAACACTCCTTACACGTGTACTGAGTAAACCCCAGCAAACCGTGAGCATACATCCCTCGGCCCATATGGGCTGTATTTCAACCTTATGCTCTATTTGAAAAGCTTTAGTAAATACCAACTTCCAGTTTAAACATATACATTTATGTATGCTTCTGAAATATTGACATTATTGAAACACATGTTGATTACGTTTACTTGGGAAAACATTACTCAGGTTTGGATCTCTACCGTACTCATCAGTAGAGAGTGCCTTTTCTCAGATATCATTCTGTTTCCACAAGCTTAAATTCTTAAGTTTCCCACTCTGTTTAATAAGGTTTCTACATAAAATCCATTCCATCAATCTGCCCACTTTGATGTTTTTGTTTTCTTAAAAATTGTTTTTTTATTATTATTATTATTTTTGTGATCTCCTACTCTATACATTACCCGCATTTCTCTTGTGGTTTTTACTTATTACAGCCAGTCACTGATGAACTCTGCAGGTAAGAGGGCTCCAGATAATGGTTACCTAAGAAAACCATCATTCAGATTTTCAGCATTCTGACAAGCCCCAATGATTCCCTCTGTACTTCCATCTTAAAATCATGCTGCCAGCCTATGAACACGACAGAGCGAAGTGCTGGTACAGAATGTCCTTGCACCCAGTGTGCTGACAGGTTCATGGGCTTATGAACATATGAAACAGAACTGAACTGATGATTAGTTTACAGTATTGAGTATTTTCCATTATTGGTAAAGAAACACACCACTATCTGTTCCATCTATGTGCGTCGTTTTGGACTTCTACCACCCATCCTTTATACCCCTACTGCTGCTTATCATTTCCATTACCCCAGTTTTGCAGTCTTTCATCTCTAACAGCTTTGATAGACCTTGATTATTCCAAGGAAGATGATTTGCACAGTGTAACTGTAGAAAAACGCAAGAATGCCCAGAGTATTAAATTAAAATTGGGTGTTAAATCGCTTGTAGGAAGCAGCTGAGCTCCTTCTTTCCCAGTGATAGCCTGCTAAGAAAAATCATCTGCTGCTAAGCCAGCACCTCCTCCAGCTGACAATCCTGAAAACCATACCTTTGCATATCCACCTTCCACAACACAGGTCTTACACTGGTGTATTTAAAGCCTCCATATGCATCAGTGCTCTGTTACCTTAATTCTAAAAGGAAAAATTGCTTTGCTATCTGTTGAAACACTAACATTATGTTTTTTCAGCAGTACATCCTCAGTGGTTGGTGGGTATGCCTACGCTACAAACAGCTCCCAGTCCTGACAGCACTAAACAAATAATGAAAATTATCTGCCTTAAAGGAATTGCAAACAGGTAAGTTAACAGATAGGGTAGTGATTATTTATTTTTTTAATTCTTTAAATATAATTGCACATCCTCTATAAAAATGTCCTTTAGTTCTTGGCGATTGCATACACAATTGCAGGAATTCTCAAGTCATATTCGTCATCCTTCCCTTTCACCTTAAAATGTACAGTTAACTCACAAGTCAGTCTTCCCTAAACAATATTGTTTTATACCACATATGTTTTCATTAATAAGGGTGGAGAATGAGGAACGGTAATCTGAATGAGGAATGGCAACAGTCATACAAAAAATGCTGGAGCCTGTAGGCATGCACATGCTGTATTATTGAATTTTAACTTGGTGTGAAGAGTACAGATCTCTTCACATCAGCAATACATTGTGCCAGATTTTATTGGTTCCAGAGAATTTATTTTAGTAATTCCTACAACGTCCATAACAGACCCTGGGTGTAATACAGAAATCCAAAAAAGATTTTGCTTCCTTCTTGCCTTGTCTTTTTTTTTTTCCAAACTTTTTCTACTAAAGCTATGTAGCATTCAGAAATACAATTAAATCAAAACACCTTGTACAATATGATATTTAAATGTATTTAAATGTAATAGAGTATGTCCTTCACAGATATAAACCATTTCCTATTAAACTGAATAATAGCTGGTGTCAAAAAAATTTCCCTGGTGAGATGCAAAAAGAAAAAACATACATTTCTCAGATTTTTTTTCCCTCTTCTCTACACAGTGAGTGTAACAAACACTGTCTTTCCAAAGTATATAGAGAAGGAAATCCAGAGCATATACATGACCATTTGTTTCTGTGCCTCTGATAGCTTATCTTGGATTCAGATGAATCAGAAATAAGCTAAAAATATTGGTTATCATGGGAAAAAAAATGCATAATACAGTCTTTCATGTTTTAGCATTTCAGAGTAAGAGCCTGAAATAGTACTCCTCCCACACTCAAAAATTTGAAAATATGCAAAAATTCCCACGTGCAACTTTATTATCTATTATTGAAGTGGAAAAGTGACAACATTGGCAAAATTTTGCCATTTTTGGTAATAAAGTAGGAAAGCAAATGAATTGGCTTCAGTCCTGATTTTTCTAGTGAACAGCTGGGAAGGAGGAGGCAAACAGCAGCATCCCAAAAGCCAAACTGAAAAGGATGAGGCACAGATTGAGAAAAGGTAAGAAGAGTGCCCAATTCTTTTTGGCTTGATATAAAGCAGGCAAAACAAATCAAAAATAAATAACGGAATCTGTAATCTATCAATAACAACCTTTAGTGGTTATAGCATATATTTATCTCTTAGTTTAGGTGAACACAAATAGAAATGCAGAAAACCAGCATTATCTTATCATCATATTACCTCCATCCATGCACAAACTATATATGAGTCTTAAAACATTCTCATTCTACCTAATATTCAGTTTCTATCTTACAAACTAAATCAATCGCTGGCTTTGCACTTTCTTCACGTTAGATTCAGGCATTTGTATATAGACAAAAAGGAGAAATGTTCCCACAGTGAGGAAGTAAAAATCCAGCTGGAATATCTGATCTGTCTGAACTATTCCTGAGTACATAAAAACGGATGTGGAGTTACGTGCATCCGTATAAGAGAGATCTAGTGTAAATTAGCAGTTAATGTTCAAAATCTTCACATGTAACAAATATTTAAAAAAAAAAATACTACTAATATGTAAATAAATTATCTCAATAATCCCATATTGGTATATAAATTTCATAGAAATTATTTTTAAATAAAGTATATTACGGCAAAATTAAATGTGTGATTCAGTTGAACTCAGGAAATATCTTTGGCTATAACCAAAGAAACTTTCATATAGACTGAAGTATTTTAAAAAATTACATAACCAATGTCATCTGAAAATACTTACAGTTTATCTGGAAATCAATTAGGATAGCAATTTTAATTATCTGTATACTAAAGGCACTTACTAAATGGCAAATTTGGTGTTAGTCTGGGACTGTTTTCTTATACCTAGACTCAGAGGAGTTTGAATTTTATACTTCAGTTAATTAACATCTTTTTCCCCCCACTGAGTAAGTTGCCCCAACTGGCAACACAGCTGTCTATGGCTATTATCAAAAATATAGTTAAAGCTACATTTGTATAACTAACAAAACATGCATACTGTAAAAAAATAAGGTTTTAAAAATATTCAAATGTTGCTGTCACGTCTGTGCTAATTAAGAAATTGATTATTTTAAAAATACATATTATTATGATTCTATTATGTATTCTACCAAACAAATACTGCTTCCCCACTAGTTCCTGTGGCTGGCTGCATCCTCAACGCCTTCCCCTCCGACACCAGGGACTACCTGTGGAACAGCACCAAGCAGTAACACCACACAGGATCCTGCAGGATCAATACTCCCCACTATTTCTACCGACTCACTGTCTGACCTTCAGCAGCAATTTATCCGGATCTCAGTTTGACCATCTCTAAAACAACAGTCAAAGGTTTCTGCAGTCTCCAGGGTATTTTGCAGGATTACCACCTGTACCACAGATATCCTGAAATAAAAGCTAGACACACAGAGGAAAAGTTATTAAAGTTCCGGCTTTTTTCGATCATTCCCTTCTCTGAGATGCTGGCACCTCTGGAGCCAAGGAAGCTGGGATATGAGAGAGATGCATAATTTTAGAACTGTTTGTTTTGGTGTCATTTTTTCTAACAAAGGCCACCTATTATATTAACAAGGCATTTTCAAGCTTTATTATTATTATTATTATTATTATTATTATTACTATTATGTGGAGGTACATATTAATGATCAATGCTATTACTTTTGCTCTGATTGTCTTGACCCTATTCCAGCACCTTTATAAAAATAAATCCTCGGTAATGTTTATAAAATATTTCACGGGGCTAAGTCCAAAAACAACTACAAAAAAAAATCTGATTTTTTTAAGTGAAAGTTTGCAAAGGATGAAAACAAAGAAGTTTTAGGTGCAAGCATAAAGAAAATAAGTGTTTCCATTTGGATATAAGATTCAAGAGATTTTGTTTCCTTAAGCCAAATTCAAGCAAGAAACTTTAACGCTCAAAACAGTGCAGTAAATTTTCATGCTGTTAGCTCTAAGCAGAGAAAAAAAAAAAAAAAAGAAAAAAAAAGTTGTACTGATTATAAGATCAAATGGGCAGCTCACAAGCATAGCTGGCAACACATCACATCACTCCGTGGCATTCTGGAGCCCTGCTGCCAGTCAGCAAACACCTTGCTCCATTAATCATTATCACATCAGAGCAGCCAAGTTCAAGAGAAGACCAAGCTGCTTTTCCCATAAAATTAATGTAATTGAGCAGGGTTGTACACGAGATTTATGAAATACACACAGCTTAAATACACAGGGGGACAGTACGAGGAGAATGCAGAAAGAGAAGCAGGATGCTCAAAGTGTCAACTAGAGGAGATGCTGCTGGCTCTTCTGAGAGTTAAGATCCAAGCGATGTCAGCTCCTTCCTTCGTGAGGCTGAGCACCCGACCGGTACCTCACTGAGCTGACTCCGCTACCTCAGCTTCCCTGGGGAAGATGGTAACAACAATGAAACTTAACTATCAGAAAGAGGCAGCAAGAACACACTCAATAAATGCTTTAAACTGAACATGCACTCTCCCTCTCTGTCTTCCATGTCGTATTTGCCGTCCCTGTGTATTTAAACTCTGGTTTTGTTGGTTTTTTTTGAGTCTATAACACCCTGCATTAATTCTCCTAGAAAAATAAATACATAAAAAATAAAATAAAATAAATAAAATAAAATAAAATAAAATAAAATAAAATAAAATAAAATAAAAGCTTTTTTTTTCTCTGCACAATCACTGTGTACTTTTCCTGAATGTATCCACAATAGGTAGCAGTTCTCTCTCCATACACTAATTCTAATGACATTGCTGACAGTTACAAGGCTGGATTAAGAGAAGTACCATAAAATCTTATCACAAAATTAAATAAAAGTTATGTGCTTTAATCCTTGGAAACCAAAATTGGCCTGTTTTTACACTGAGAAGCCTAATAACTAGATTTGCTCTAACCATAGATTATGTTCATCTATACCTCCAGCTACTTTCCACACCTCCCTTGCCTTCTCTCTCCTCTAGTTCATTTTAAGTAAATAGTCAACTAACCAGACAAAAACAACACCTTCTTATTATTTCAGAAAAAAATAAAAGTAAGTGAAAACACAAGATTAATTCTCCAGTCTTTCCTTATTTACCAAAGAAAATTTCTTGAAATGTAATAAATTCTAAAGAGAATGCACAATGAAATACTTCCGAAGGCCATTTAACAACTGTGGTTCCTGGAAAAGTGGTGAATTCATCTTACTAAAAAGTAGAATTTCATCTTACTCTTCCTCCGAACTGTTTGCATGGGCATATTTCACCCTGTCAGCTCCTTGACATGCTGACGTCTGGATCATGGCCCCGATTACGGCACATCTTGAGGCTAAAATGCTGTAGCTGAAAAAACTGCAGAGGTCAGATAAGGTGATCTAAGCCTTTCATGACCTGGATCTATTTCACTGTCATAAATAAATTGAACTATTTGAATTGTTCTATTAGCACCGATTACTGGAATTTAAGTGCAAATCAAATAATTCTGGTCTGGACAAAACAATCTTTAAAATGACCTAAGAGTACTCCTCTAAAGTTGCATATAGCCAAACAATAAGTATACTTTTCTTTTTTCAAGTTCTCTCACACTATTATTTTTTTGGCAGAATTCTAGAGGGGAAGCTTTACACAAAAACATCAGTGGTTGAACCCACTTAAAATAGTCCATTTAATAGCATGGTCAACCACAGCCCATTAAAAGGTCTGCCAACAAAAAGTGCTTTTGCACTGTTTTGCACTGTTTGCTCTTTGTTTTTTTGGGGGGGGTAGAAATACGTGGGATATTCATAAACCTCTAACAGTTATGACAAGAAATAATAAACATTTCATTAGGAGTTCCTGACTCCAGTAAAATAGTATCAGATCAATCGAGACAAGTTCTGAATATATTTAAAACACAAGAGGTTTAACTCGTATTGTAGATCTTAGGACAAACTATGGCAAGGATTCCTATGACTTGATAAAGCCATATTCCTTTATCTATTCCCATTTGCCCTATTGACTTGTCCTGTTTCGCTAAGGAGGTGATGAATCCTTGTTCACTATCCTGGTTCGCTAATGAAGCACATAAGGCAGCACTGAAGAAATTATGGTTTCTTATTGCTCATTTGAACTTTGCTTGTTAAATCATTACATCAGGGAGAAGCTAGCGTCTGTTTACACATAAAAAATCTCAAGGACAATATAAATATTCTTTAAGCCTCTAAGGGACTAAAGGATGATCTGATAATGTAAAAATAAATCCTAAAATACACCGGCTTCTTCCCCTGACATAAGCATGGCAGGGTCCTATGCATTCATTCCAAATTGGCAATAGGAATTCAAAGAATAACACTAATCCTGCTCCAGTCTGCTAAACTGGATCAGTTTCTCTATTATCAGCCTCTGTGGACATCCGTGTAAGGCATCATCCTTCACTCTGCCATGACAATAATGATTGAACAGTTCTTGTATTAAAGGACCGTGCTTTAGTTCAAGCATCAGCGAAGTGCAAATCAGCAGGCATTAAGATGACCCTCCAAGGAGATGCAATTTAAACATAGATTTATACCCCACAAATGCATGTTTTTCATTAAGAAAAGCTGAAAACAGCATCTTCAACGCTCAGCCTTGTTTCTACTGCATGCTTTAAGTCTTAGCATTGCATTTAGAAGTGGTCAAGAGTGTACAAAAAAAAAAGCTGAACCTCAAGCCAATAAAAAATGCATTTGTTCAGTCAGACCCATTCTTTTATATGGCTACAGACAAAAGGAATATGTATTTCTTACACTTCATTGAAGGTCAGCTAGTCCTTCCTAGCAGAAACAACCACACTGTACAGATCTTTAATGCTTGCAGAACTTTCTGACTTCAAAGCTTGAAATGGTTGGGTTCAAGCTAATGTTCAGAACTAAACTAAAACCAGGCTGTACCTACACAAATTCTCTTGTAATTCCTCACAACTCTTCTGAACTTTGTGGAATTGTTCTGACATCGAATATGATATCCCTTTTATTAAAACTCTAGATCAGAGACTTTATACAACATTCCTTGGGGAAAAATGCTGCTAGAGGAAGAGCATAATTTTATCCAGGTGTAGCTCGCTTGCTTTTTAAAGGAAAAAAGAGAGGCAAGAAAATTTGTATTAAAGGGGGCACGACTTTTTTCAGGGGCCTGTATTAATATAACCCAAATAGGGACCATCAGGTTCCAATGGACTCCTGGAAGGGAAATGTTTGGACTAATAATAGGTCTTTCCTGTACCAATGTCATTTGGATAAACAGCGTGACATCACTTATGTCATCCGGTTACACCGAACCAAGGGTAACTGTAGCAGCCAGCGAGTGAGGATGAATTGTGTAGATATTCATCAGTTAAACTGCCTTTAATACTTATTTTACACAAGAATAAATTTGTTCAGAAGAAACCTGTTTGAGGACTCAAGATTTCTCGGTTTATCTTATTATGACTATTATTTATGAAAGAGAACCTATTGAGAATGATGTACAGTGTTACTACTATTAGTATTAAATTCCTAAGCTTGAAAAATATAACAAAATGACTGCATTACTCAGCAAAATTGTAATCTACACTCACTTAAGCAATAACCAAAAGTCATCTTTCATTGACCTCCTGATACTATGGGTCCCTGCCAAGTCTTAGCATGATGAGAATATTAAAGCATGACAAAGATTTTTATTTTTTTAATTGTCAAAATATAGTTACTTTGGTTACTAAGTTGTATAGTAAGTTACTAAAGTGAAAGTAATTCACCTTATAACAAAATCCATTCCTTTCCTCCAATCTAGCAAGTTCTTCAGAGATTATTCAGACTTTTAATGGAATTACTGTGTATAAATGATATCCATTAAAAATCTTGAAATTTACATTTTAAATGTCATTGTTTCAGAGACGTTCTGTACTAACAACTTCATAGGTTCTAATGTTAATATTTAACAAATTGTTAAATATTGTTAAAAACAAAGCAAAAAAAATCTGTATTTACAGGAGAAGACAGCTTTTACAAAATTATACTACATAAATATTCCTTTATTTTTCCTGGGACCACTGCGAAACCTTTACTAGCATATGCTGCTAACCTCACTAAGTGAAAGTTCAACATTTCAGAACTAATGCTAAATCTGCAACAGCAATTTAGTCTTATTCTGCCTGCTGTTAGTGGCATTCAGAGATGCCATCTGATTTAATTACACTGCATATAAGTTTACTTTTACACCAGGTTAACTATTTAATGGCTTTTGTGTGATATTCCTGATCAGGTTAAAGGTACGTCTACATCAGTATTCTGCCTCCACTAATGGCTTCATAAATAATTAAGGAACCACTTTCAGTCAAAAGTTTTCCATCGGGACTCTTTTCTATCAAAAATACATATGCAGAAAGGTGATGCTTTTTGAAATGAGGCTTTGATTTTAAAAAATAGTCTTTTTCATGAAAGAATTAGCAAATATTCAATTTCAAAATATTAACATTCATTTTTAGTGTTGATGGAATATGAACATAGAAATTTAAAAATCAAAATCAGCATCTTATCTGAGGGAAATGTGTTTATCTTCAAATTCTTTTCCCTCTCTTAAAGTCTCATTTCAAAGGACTTCTCACTACTTAATATGATCTTGCTTTAAAATTACACGTTTCCCTGTTGTCAAGAATTTGATCAATCTATAAATCTAAAGGAGCTCTGGCCAATTTTGTAGAGAAATTCACCCCCCAAAGCACAATCTACTAAACTACAGTAAATCAAGATTATTAAAAATAATGAAATGAATTAAAGATGTATAAATGTTGGTCAGTTTCATAAAAACTGGGAAGTCTAACAGATGCCAACTTTTCTGTGTAACAGTCACTGTTTTAGATAATTACTTATATTTTATTGGTTCAACTTATCTGACTTCTAAGCCAAATAACCTCACAGTATCTTCTTGTGACAGTTGTTTTGTTTTTGTTTTTTATACCCCTAAACTTTCCTGTCCTCTTTTTGAAACACTTCTGAATGCTACTACTGAGACAGTGATTTGTCCAGTTTAGAGTATTCTGAACATAGCTGTATTCCCAATCTATATAATTACATGAATATCTTCTACATATCTTCTTTGGAAAAGCATATGTATTTTCCCCAGCATCTTCTACAGTGAGTCAAAAGGAATAAAAGAAAGCACCTTCTCAGCAACAACTCTGATGTTTTTAATTATTCTCTTGACCAGTAGGACCAGTAGTGTTTGGTTTTGTGTTAGCTTTGTGCTTAGGATAACGCTTAGGAATTTTTTGCTGCTTATTGTATCTTTAAGTAGTCACTCTTAAAATCTTTAACCTCCATTATTTCTAGCACATTACTCCCTGTTAATATATATACACTCTGCAGGGATACACACACTCCAAAAATACAAAGTTACAATTAGAAGGAAATCAGCTTTCTAAAACAGTTCAACAGAGTCATAGCTATAAGTGGAGATAAATTTGGCTATCATGTGCTCAAGAAACTGACTGTTCAGATGCAAAGATTTCAAAGTCAAAGACTCAAACTCTTCTGGAAAAAAAAGGAAACTGAAAGCCCAAAGAAAACACTACCAGTTGTCCATCCCCCTTTTTCAGGGACTGTGAGCAAAGATCCATTCACAAATGTTGACCTGTGTGATTAGTAAGAAATAAGAAAACAACAGTAAATGTGACTTGAAGAAGTCAGGACTAATAGCACCTTATAAGACAATGAGAATCATTAAACAGCAACTGCTGACCTAGTCCATCACCCAGTCTTCAAAGTGGTGACTTGCAGTAAGCAAAACCACAGAAGCTATAATGAATCATGGCTGTATCTCCACAAGATAATGCAAAACTCTTCTAGAGTTCATACACTTTCACATCCAATTTAATGATTGGTCAGAAACTGTATTTAAACTCCAAACATGTGAATTAAAAAAAAAAAAAAAAAAAAAAAGATTTGGAGCAGGTTATGTTAGCTCCATTTTAGCATCTCATTTAGCTGTCAGAGAACCAACCATAGTAGACCACAAAAATGTCTGATCTCACTTCTTAACTGGACGTGCCCAACTACGTACAAAAGTACAACAAGAATGAGTAGGATAATATGCTTAGTAAACAGTCCAGGCTTTTCATAAATGCTTTAATTTATTATAGAAGAGTTCTGCTATACATTTATCGCTGATGTGTAATACACTTTAGAAAATGTACTCCAACTTTGGCATTGTCTACAACTTATTTTCTCTTATCCATCTGATTTACAGGAGTTGTAAATACGTAAGTATTAATTCTGTTCTTAAAATAGCTGTCAGCAGCGGGGGCTGAAGAAAGAGAAGAGAGCTCACTGATTCATTGCAAAATGTAATAAGGAGTATTCTACTATTGTTCTCCATGAATGATATAGGTTGTAAATGTTTTCATTAGCCAAGCTGTAGTGCTTTAAGAACACAACTTACAGGTAATGATTGCAAGTTTATTAATTAAAGTATGCTTCACTAATTACGTCCAGAAAGTACCTTAATTGCCAATTTACCTGAGCAAATTCCCAGAAACTTGAGTTGAAATCCAAACAAGACATTAAGGAGTTTAAAGTTCTGGTATAACGAAGTCATTAGCACTAGCAGTATTCTGAAATTAGCATCTCGTACATTACATTTCTGTTCCTCAAAACTAGACCATCAAATAGCACTGTAATATTATACAGTCTTGTTGCCACAAAGTAATAACTTATTTACATTTGACTGCACAGTTAAATTACCTTTTGATATGCACAAGGAAATTTTAATATGGTGCTAAATAAAGCTGAGATGGCTTTGTCAGAACCAAATCATGCCAAACCAAAGTAATTTATTTCTGTGACAGAGTAACGTACCTTTGAATGGGAGATAGATAACACATTTTGATTTGAAGCACAGATGACACTATTTTATGTGACTTTCTCATAAGCAAACCACGAAAACATGGTATATATTGAATTGCCATAAGATGGACATAAAGAATTGGGCTACAATCATAAAGACTAGTGATAGGCACTATATTCATGTTTTAATTAAAGAGTGTTGTTGGGTCTTTTTGAAATGTGTACCCCAAAACCAGAGAGATCATATGTTGATGTGATTGGAATTTACATTCCATATGTGTCTTTGAATATAAAAACACAAAGAATTGGGTGGGATAACCCTACTGAAAGTGTTTTAAAAGGTCTCCCAATGTCTTTGGACATTGTTTTAAAAGGATTTTAAAGGGTTTCCCAATGTCTGTTCTAACTGAAGTACTATTCACCATTCCCTCTTATGGACCTAAAATCAGCAGGAGTTTATTAAAATATGCATATGACAATAAGCCATGATGATACGCAACTTCTCAAGCTGGACAAGCTTAGAATTCAAAACGCACAGACATCATAATCTGTTTTAATGAAATGTCACAGTAAGGCATATGGAATGTGAATTCCTCTCACATCAACATGAGATCTCTCTGTTTGGGGATACACATTTCAAAAAAACATGTCTTTAATTAAAGACATCAATACAGTGCCTATCACTAGTCATTATAATTATAACTTGGGGAAAACAAACAAACAAACAAACAAACAAATCTCTCAACATTACTGGCTGACTCCTACAATACATCTAGTGCTCCAATCCAAGCTTCATATGCGATGCTACTGCCTAACGGGATGCCGTGTGGACGTGACATACGTTTGATCTTGCCCAGAACGTGCAGAGCAATAGTATGAATACTACTTAGAGGCCAAGATTTTTATTGACTCATACTTCATGTAGAATTACAGTAAGAAAAAGCTCTACAAAATGGAAGGCGAATGGAAATGGAGAACCTGAACTCTAAACGGATACAGAAATTAGCTTTGCCAGCACTCCTCTGAATTCTCAGTAACAAAGTAAGGAGTTTCCTTATTTATAAAAGATTGGAAGGGATTGTTGACAAAGATTCTTGACTAAAGTGGCATTAGGAAAACTACTACAATCACAACTCTTTTCCTCATCTATTATTAAAATCCAGCTACCATCCCCCTTGTATTTCCCCTTGTTCAAAAGATACATAAACTGAATTTAAATAACATGAAATATAAATAAGGCTAAAATGTGTTATAGAAAACAAAGATGCAAACAAACACCCCTTATAGAAACTGAAGTGCATAATACTATTACACAAGAAAACATCACAGTGCTTTAGAACATTTAGTACTTATACCTGGGGCACAGAGTATTTACTAGTATTTACTACAAAGAAAAAAAGGGAATTAATAGCTTGTTCATAAAAATTATACATAGATACAATAGAAATAGTCTTTAAAGGAGTTTAGTGTGCAAGACTAATTAGAACCAGGCACAGTTATATGTCAAGATGTAGGATTAAAGTTCCCTGCCCCATATATAGAACTACCAAGGCATAATGTACGACGTACTTTGAGTGCAGGGAAAAAAAAATCAGTTGTAGACTAAAGAACTAATTTTTAGTTAAAGCAAGTAACCTAACTTTAAAATAAGTAAATAAATAAATAAAAATCTTATCATTTATTCTACATTTAGAAGAAAAAAATCTCTAAAAAGAAGTAAAACCTATGCTAAAATTTTTCTTCTCTGATGAGGAAATCCCAAAGATGTTCTATAAAATCATGAGACTTCCAAACTGAAAAGAGTTCCAGATTATGTATAGAAGTGGTTGTAAGCAAACTTGCATTTTTAAATAATATGCATTATATAGGCATTATGTATGCATCTTTCAGATGTTTACATGCTGGACCATTATTCTCATGACATACTTTATTTTACCAGCAGCTTTGGCGTGTTGAGCACCTCAGACCAAAGATGTGGTTTCTTTCTGATGTGGTTTCTTACACAAAATATTTCAAATTCAAGACTGGTCAATCTTGAAGAGTTTACTACTTATTGAACCCTTGTTTTAGAATGTAATTCACATCTTAAAATAGTTATTCTGCTTCAGCTTCTACTGAATTAAATCTATGTCCAGGACACCACAGGTCAGATTACACGAGCACGAGGCTTCTTAGCTCACCATAAAAGTCTATAAATTCATTAATTTTATGATTGCTTTATAACCTGCACTGAAGCAACATAAACTTCACATGGTGATGCTTTCCCATTGCTCAGTACAGGAAAACACAGTCAGATTGTCTCCAGGAAGAATGCTACTTGGAATTAAGAAGAAAAATATCCTTGATCATGAGGCAGGTTAAGCTTAATTCTAAGCTGTGGTGGAAGTGTTGATGCCTGGGTAAATTAAAGGGAGGGTGTTTTCCAAATGTATAGATGAATGGCCCATAGTAACCCAGCAACTGAAAAAGTCTTCAATATGTGTAAAGTTTGCTTGTACTTACTCATACAGGATTTTGTACAGCAAATTCCTAGTTAACGTTTTAAGAGGGGATAAAATAAGAGTCATGTAGAAAGGAACAGAATGGAAAAAGCCTCATGCATTAACTTCTTAGGCAGAAGAAAATTTGCACCAAAGAGTAAGTAACATTAATTTCATACTAAGCATTTCTTTTGGGCTTCTTTGGGGCAATACTCATGTGCTTCAGGAACATGATTTGCAATATGTAGTAAAAAAAAAAAAAAAAAAAAAAAAAGACTATAATAATAAATACTGACCTAGATCTGAATGCAGGAAAATCCTTCATAACAAAAAACAAGGTGACTTAGGATTTCCTCAAATAAGTCAGAGCTTACATCCCAATAATTGCAAGGATAGCAACCATAAGCAGTAAGAGCCAAATCTTTCACAATACTGATTGCTTATTGCAAGACAACTGATTTTTTTTGGACAAGAAATCAATAGGATTTCAGAACAACAGTCTCGGGGGAACAGTAAAACCTGCAGTGCAGGAGAACATATGGCACCCTCCCATCCTCCTCACTGGTAACTCCTACTCCTGCACACATTCCTCCCCATATGCATATAGATTTTAACTTTGCTCACATACAGTGCTAGAGGAGGGAGGGGGAGAGCACAGTTCATCCTCCTTTCCCCCTCCTGGAGGGAAAGAGTTACAAAAAATACCCACCCTCTGAGTTCTGGAGAGGGAAGATGTGTCAGCATCCAATAACCTTTGCTACATGTACACTTCACAAGCAAGGAGAACAGAACGAAAATATCAACATGCTGTCCATCTCGCTTGCAGCGTGGGCACACACTCCCATGCTTACATTCCTCGAGCCTAATAGAGGCAGCAGCAGTCGTGTGCACGCTTCGGCATGGTTCAGCAACCAGACTACAAGGGATATACTTTGGCACGAACTAATTTTAGCTCGATTAAAGAAAATACTATCATTGCCATCTTTGCAGCTATTTTATCTGTATTACGCTGTAGTGATGCTGCCTAAAATGTGGGTTTCTATAACGTATGCTCACATACTTACCGATTAGCACTGTGTTCCCAACAGTATTCACCAAGGAATTCATCGTTCATTGCTGGGTTATAAAGCCTTTTATTTTGGAAAGCAAGCCATATATGGGGCAAAACTCTATCTTGGAAAATGAATCCAGTGGACCTGCAAAAATCTGCACGTTTGGATCTCTGGCATGAACACTCTTCAAAAATTCCGGTGCTTTCGCTTTTTCTGCAGTTTCTGGCATGTTTACCCAGCAGGATGCTGGATCTGCCTCAGGATTTAACTTACTGTTTATTCAAGTAATTGCTCAAACAATCTTCACCTTCTTGTACATTAATAATGCCATATTTTATTAAAAAGCTCATATTTTGTAACAAAATTGATATAAAAATTCTTCAACGTCCATTTTATGAAAGCTTGAAAATTTTTTTTATATAACTGGGTGTAGTGTAGAAACATAAGCTACAAATTTAGCTTCAACAGTTTCATAAAATATTGCAAATGTATAAGCTCTTATCAACCTCAAAAAGCAAAGCAAAAATATCTCCCTTTTTGTTGTTTTTATAACATAGACCTTCCTTTTATACCATTCATTGCAGCTGTCTTTTTTTTTTTAAATCAGACTAGCAAACATAAAGCAGTACCTTGTCAGAAAAAAAAACAATAAAGGAAAAAAATGACAGCTTAGATAGTGATGGATTCTCTGGGAAAGGCATTAAAAGAGATCATGGCACAAAAATATTTGGAAAATCAGACAGTTTTCAGTTAATAAAAGCTTTTGATAAAAGCAGATTTGTAAATTACTGTAAGGACTAAACTATTCTCAGTTAAATATCTAGAGCAGACATGTTTGTAGCACAATTAACGTTTACTTCGGTTAATTCTACCTGCTCCAAAGGAATTTTAAGACAGAAATTAAAATCCCAATTAGGTATTAGAATTTCAGCCAAAAACATTACTAAACACTTGCATTACCGTACACATCACATTAATATTGCATGAATTATTGAAGACTTATTAAATATGCATGTCTCTATCCAAGCAGATTTTTCCCCAAAACCCCAGTCTCCAGCTTTCTGCTATTTTCAATATTTGCTTATTACCCTCTGCCTCATATCAACTAATTACGAATTCCTTACGCCACAATGTACTACCTGCTAGAGAGAAAAGGGAAAAAGGGAAGGTTTCTTCCTGCCTCATTTGCTATTCACAGCATCCTATTGGGGATGTCTGCTTTGCAGTTTGATGAGAACTGCTCCGTGCAACACGTGTCCAGCAAACGTACAACTAATTGCCAAGAGCACTAAGAGATGATCTACCAGAAACATCCCTCTGCTAAGCCACCCAAACCCGTAAGCCCACACCTCTCCCAGTGGGGTATAGGGGACACTAGCTGCATTGTTAGCCAAGGAGGAGGCAGTTTCTGGCTCTGCCAGGCTTGCCTGAACCCCAGGATGATCAACGGGAACATCTCAGAGAGAAATAGAGCTCTCAGGTGGTAGGTGGTGGGTGCAGCTGGGGTCTCAGTTTGGAAATCAATAGAGAAAGGTGGTTAGTGTGAGGGGACATGGCCTTGTCATCTCAATTTGAGTGCTTCTGAAGGCATTCTGAGGTCTTATAAAATAGTAGTATAATGGAAGCAGCTGAAGATGAAGACAGATGAAGATAGAGTGGTGGCATGCCCTATTCCTGAACATGTATGTGACGAGGTTCTGTGACAGAAGCTGCTGCCATTGTGATTGCCCCAGTGGAGCTAGTCAAGCAACCCAAATCTAGGAAACAATGATCGTTCCATTTCTCAGTTCTCTGGTTTAATATCATTTGAAGGAATAAAAACAATATGGGGAAGAGAAGAAGGAAAAAAAAAATCTCTAACCTGGACCTAATGAAATATGAAGTTTTTGTTGAAGCCATAACCTAAACTGTAGAACTGTAGTCCCCAATATGTTGTGACAAAGGAACTCACAAAAAAGGAAATTTGTGGTGGTTTTTTTTTTTTTTTTTTGCATCAGATATTGGTGCGAACATTTTACCAGCACTTCATAACTTCAATATCTGGTGCAAAATCATCTTTTAACCTTTTAAAAACCAAACCTGACACTGAATATTGAACAAGAAACGATATGGAGTCAATTGCAGATGAGGTTGCTGCACAGCTACATTGCTGCTTAACAGTTTGGGATCTTGGAAGGAAAGCTTGGAGCAAGAGTTACCGACTGGGAAGTAACATTGATGGAAGGTGCTTAGCTGTAGCCTCTTTACCACCCTCTCACGCCCATAAACTTTCTGCTGGACATAAATTAAAGAATTAAAATTTAGTTCCATTTTACCATGCTTATTCTACTTTCACTGCCCTAGATTTGGAAAGATGAACAATTACAGCTACAGATAGTCCTGTTACAAAACAGAGGCTTCCAGGACCTATCTAAGAACAAATAAACATTATTTTCATAGTGTGAAAAAAAAGCATTTCCCCATGAAAAAAGGCCTATTAAAAGGGGCCACTGCTGACTAATTGTTAAGGCATAGAAACTTGCTAGCACAAATACTTCGTTAAGAAGCTTCCAACTTCCTCTCAATAGAACTACTCTGCATTTGCATACCTACAGAATGAGGTTTGCTAATACCTGCTTAAGTCAAGTACTACACTTTGTGAAGAATTTTCTAACAGAGGATGCAAAATGCTAACCATCAATAAAAGCATTAATAAAATCAAATAAAAATTATTAATCAATATTCAGAAGGAAATATGTGACACAGTGTCCTTTGCACATTTGCAACAGTAAATTATATTCTAATAGCCAAATAACACTCCTATGTGAAAATCCTTGTATTTTCAAAATATTGTTATTAAACTTGCCCATATGTTCAGATAACTACAGCCCTTGTGAGTCCTTCTATTTAATGGTAGCTAAAAATAATCTTGTAATATGGATATTCGAGAAAGTTATTATTTGAACATCAGCACAATGTAGCTCCATTCGCAGACCAAAAAATGGTTGTACTGAAAAGAACTTATCCTGAGTTAACATGGTACTTATTTGTTCATACTTATTTAACTTACTTGCACTTGCTTGTTTCCTTGTTTCTTTTTTTGTTTTTTCTTTTTTTTTTTTTTTTTTGCCTTCTAGTACTATACTAATTTCTGAGTACAGAATGTTTTAAAGATCAAGAATCTGAAATGTTAAAAGAAATGAAAATAGCTCAAGTACTGAGCAGTCCTACATTATCGACGCTCCTGAGGCCTCAGGTTTCAGGCACTTAGAATCCCAGTTGTTTGTTAACAAGGCCTCCATATTTTCCCTCTACATAAACATTGGAGTCACATATCTTGGTTTCGTCCCAAACCAAGAAGTATCTTTTAAATCATCTTAATATTCTTACACTCAAAGCAGCACTTCTCTGATTTAGCAACATGACCTGTTAAGAAAGAAATGTCAAGCATCTAATAAAACAAGTACGACTACAGCTAGCATGTTTCCTTGTCTTTCTTGGCTTATCACCTCCAGTCATATTCACCTATACAACACGGTATGCATTTCACCAAGGTCTTGCTGATCTTTTCGTTCTGGCTACAGGAAGTTCTTGCTTGTGTACAAATTGTTCCGATGAGAAAACATACCTCTACAGGGAAACACGGTGAGATGAAGCAACGGCTGAAGATTAAATTAGAGATGACCTACTAGGCACATTTTTTTTGGTTGGGAAATATTTGAAGAGGTATTAACAAACAAGAATAATACGCAGTTTCTATTTTCCTATGGATTTTGAAACACTTTTTCTACCTGTATAGTAAAACAACACCTGAGTAATTATGCACAGAAATGACTTAAAATAATATTTTTATTATTATTATTGCTACTATTACTAAAACACATTTTAATATGAGTTTTGGGAATATTCCACTTTTCTTTTTTATGCACGTTTTTAGCCCTCACATGCAGAGGTTGCAAGCTGCAAAATAAAAGTGAACTATATTGAAGCCAGACATTCATTTTAGCTATTCCAAAATTCAAAACATTCTATCATCTGTTCCTATGGAAACTGAAAGGATATTCTAGGTTATATCGGTATCAGCCGATTATGTTGCAGAGAAATCTGTGGTTTATTTTAATCCATAGTTCAGAAACATAAATTCATACTTAGTGTTTAGCTTGGTGATTTTGACTTACTGAAACATGGTTAACACTTCAGTTCCATTAGATCATACTTTAAGATAAAATGAACTCTTTTTAGTCCAAAATAGTAAATGGAAAATTTTCATAAGGTTTGGTTAATCCCCATGAAGTCTACCATTTGCAAGTAGTATATAACTAACACACACTTTGAAGATATTTTTTGGTTGTTAGATGAGCCATACGTTGCTATATCACATTTTAACAGAATAGTTTAAGGAAGAACTAATTTAGATTTATTGAAAACTCCTTCAGTAGTGCCATGCACCAGATGGCCAGATGAAGGAATTTGATTTAGCAAGTTAACAAGATCATGAAAACCATAACCATAATATTGAAGACGAAAAATAAAATTGAATAATGCAACATGACTACTCTGTGACAAAGTAGCTTAAAGGTTAGAATAAAGTAAAGATACATAAAGTGAAAATCCCCTATATGCATACAGAACTATTGCAAAAGAAAAAATATATGACATGTTGAAGTAAGTCTTCTCTGTCTATATTAGAATTACATAAAGTAACTAAAATGGGTGGCTAGCGTGAATTAAAAATATATATATAAAAAAAAGCTGTGGATCTCATCCTCTGTCTTCACTAAGCACAACTTGATGATTTAAAGTTAACGTTAAGTATAGCTACCACCCTCACCCTATGCCAAAAGTAGCACACAGGTCCAAAATTTCCTTTTTACAGGTAATACTTAATCTTCTTACTCTAGATTCAAGTAATTGACTTCAAAATGAATAACCAAAAATGCTTTCCATTTCTATATCGTATTGTAGTCAATCACTTTATTATGGAAACTAGACTGAGACAGCTTTTTCATCAGGATCTCCTCCAGGGAATCAAGACTGCGGAATAATAAGGAAGCATAACAGCTACTGCCTGAAGTGTACTATACTGGTTACATTTTTGACAGTGACAAGGTTAAATTCCAACTTCAAGCTTTCAAAGTAGAAATAAATGTCAGAACAACAGCAACAAGAAAGCAATGACTGCTCTTCAACTTTAAAAAAAATGCATACCCTGTGTAGCATTTCAACTCCTGTTTCCCCAGATTTTAATGAGGATAACCTACAGAATATGGATACAAAGAAGACCAGTTGTGTGCCAAATTGGAGTTTTCTCATATTTTTCTACTTTATTTACTATTATATTGATCATTTGGCACTTATGCATACAATTAAATCCTAATTTAAATCAATTTCCATTTGCCTTCTGAAGAATATGAGGGCTTATATTTTTTAGAAGGTATGACACAATGTGGTAGCTAATACGAAAACCACAGCAAAGAACAGACCGAAACATCTGGAAGTCCAGCTTTTTCTTTCAACTAGTGCAGTAGATCAGTGTGGGCAATACAATACATCCCAAGCTAAATGAACTGAAGCTAAAAATGAAGAAGCCCAGTACACAACTGTGGGGCAGCCTAAGTGCCATTCTGCTATGACATTACACTTTGTTTTATGGTTAAGCAGTTCTCCACAGAGCTGACAACTATAGACAGCACATTCATATATTTGCACAGACCATTTCATTATACAGCATTCAAATCTGAAGATGACACTAAACTAGCAAAAATTAGCAAGCCTACTTACATCAAAGGGAAATGTTAAAATATAAGCTAATGAAAAAAGAAGATGTTTCAATAAAACATGCACTCTTATTAAAGTATGCAAGATTCATAATTAGAAATTCAAGATCACAGGACCTTACCCAGAAAGTAGCGCTACAAAAGCTATGTCTTTGGCAGTAATAATTAGAAATAACTCAAGAATGC
Source organism: Anas platyrhynchos (assembly GCF_047663525.1). Classification (NCBI taxonomy): domain Eukaryota; kingdom Metazoa; phylum Chordata; class Aves; order Anseriformes; family Anatidae; genus Anas; species Anas platyrhynchos. Next base: position 15,033,402 of record NC_092587.1, read on the forward strand.
AACATTATCACCTTTTTTGCAGGTTTCACCAGAAAAAAAAAACATGAAAAACTGAATCCAGTGTCAGCCATTCTTAATATCCCAACATCTTGAGCGCCTCCGAGTGCTCAAGACATACATTTGTATGTCTGGAACATGCTGCCACAGGACATGCCGTGTATTGTTTAAGGTCCTTGGCACTAGATTAAATGCTGGTCTATGAAGGATTTAAAATTAATTTCACCAATCTTGCTGTAACATAGCAAATTGTACAACATAAGCACTCAGCTCAGAGGACCCTGAAATGAAATAAATTGTGCAACTTCTTGATGATAACTTGCAGAAAAATGGTCAATTATGCACATACTTTTCCCTCCAATCCCTTGAGGATAATAAAGAACACCTATTGTTAGAGATCCTTGACATAAGATTAACTGCTGGTCCGCAGAGGATATCAGATTAATGTCACCAATCTTGCTGTTAAACTGCAAGATGTACTACAGAAGCACCTATCTTAGAGGACCCTGATCCAAGATAAATTGAGCAACTTCTTCTAGATCATCACCTCCAGAAAAATGGTTAATTATGCAAATACTTCATCCTCCAATCGCTTGTTCTCAGGCACTGAATAACATTAGTCAAGAACAGTTATAAATATGCATCTAATTAATAATTTTTTAATGTGGAAAAAAAAAATACTGTAGTTGTCCCAGAGACAATGTATCTTAGAGGAGAGGATTTCTTAATGAAAAAGAAGGCAAAACAGAACAAATCACAACCCAATGAGTTAAAATATGAAAATTCAAAATGCCCCCAAATCTGCTCAGTGTAACATTTTAAAGATGGAAAATAATTGTGTCCACACTGTGTTGTTTACATGTTTATTGTGTGCATACAAATCCAGCATTTGAGTATCTTGCAGAAGTAAACTTTGGGATTTTTTTGTTTGTTTGTTTTGTTTTCTTCCCTCTTTGTTCTGTGAGATTATAATTAGTAAAGTTCTTTGTTTGGAAAAAAATAAAAAATAAATCTATGTATTAAAGAATACTGCAGACAAGTTAACATTCTTTTGGACAATGAACAGTTATTAAGCTTTAACTTCTTTTTTGCTTTCTCTAACATGATCAGGAAACTTTACTACAAGACCACCAGAAAACTTCATTATCTTTATAATGAGGTAGTGACTTTATAGTGACTTTAACTCTCTCCAGATCCATGCTAAGTAGGAAAATAAATCTGCCCACACCTTAATGGGAACTGGTCAACAAATATCACATAATTTATCCAAAAGTTTCCTTACGAAAGACAGTCAGTCATCCATTATCAATCCAGGAAACAAAGAAGGAAATTTTTTAGTATCTGTGGCCAAAGATACAGAAGCTGTCAGTACCACACAGAGGGACAAATTGTGTTTAAGGTCAATAATCAAGGAATTACAAGTTCTACTCTCATTTCCATATTGTGTCTTGTTTGACCTAAATAAATATTTTATATTTTATTCAAACTTCAGTGATACCGTAGTCCTCACCATCCATATCCTAACAAATTAAAAAAGTTTATATTGGTAAAGTCAAAAGGAAGCATATATTTTTCTAACTCATTTCACATGTACCAGTACATACATGCAAAAATCCATCTTTCTTCCTCAGAGGAGACCCATAACTGTGGTTAAAGCAGTGAGCCTAGCTCAGAACTAGTGCTACACCTTGACAGGAGTACAGATTGTGAGATAGAAATGCACCTCTTTTCTGCACACACATGACCGGGCTCCTAATGGCTCCAACACCATCATCACCTGATGGAACTAAGTTTGGGCACCCCTGGCTGGAAGATGAAAAGTCTCACACTAAGCATGAAAATACAGCAGAAAGGGTTTGAAGTGTGAGCTAACCTGCAAAGAAAACTTTCTTGGTAAGATAACATAACATAGGCACTAATCTCGTGTACTATTTACACAGAAGATTTGCACAAGAGAAAATTAAAACTGCAATTGCAAATACAGGTATCAAATAACTGAGGAACCATTTGGACAAAACACAGGTGCACTACTCTCAATTGTACAGACTTGGCTTTCACAACAGAAATTAGCAGGAAGGCTGCTTATCTAAGGGATTCTGTGCTGCAAAACACAGAAGAAAAGATGAAGATCCTATGCCCTCTTATGGGAAACCTCAGGGCTTGGAAGGTATAAACATAAATCAACTTGCCAATAATATCAACAGCTACAATAATAAGAATCAAAGGTAAATAATAAGAATCAAAGACACATTATCTGCTAGCCCTATTTCAAATTCTAGATTTCTTGGGCAATGTCTAAATGCATGCTTTATAAAGCACATTATGTTTGCAACATTTGATCTGCTCATCATATCCAACAACAAATCCGTGAAGCATACCCCAACATCATTTCATGAAAATATCCACTCCTGATATGACTAAGCACTAATAATGTTCTTCCAAACAATCTTTCAAACAATCTTTCATGCTGGAAACAGGCCCCTGGCTAAAGCACAACAGGCATATACTTTAATAACCTCTTGATTACCGGGATACAGCCTGGAACACCTAATAAATCTGTCAATTTTTCAAGTGGAGTGGGATTGATTTCCCCAGGGTTTCTTTGTCAGTTCCGCTTTAGTACTTAATATGAAGAGAAAATTATCAGAGAAGGTCAAATCTGACATGAAAAACTAGAAGATGTAGACACTGATGAAGACTTTTGCTACATCTGAAATAAATGTCTACTTGCTTTTTCTCAGGCCCTATCTTCATTCAGTCTTTATTTAACATAGCATATGCTTCATGGTTTGTAACAAGCCCAATCACAGCTCAGCAACATGCTCAAATAGCCAGGAGTTTCAACATTTGGATAGCAATTAAATAAAAAAGATTGTTTTTTTTTCTTGTCATTTTGCTATCAAAATTAGTCAATGGTGTTTACCGCAATCATTAATTCTTACCGCAGAAAATTACTTAAAATGAGAGATCTAAGTAGACATTTGAGACATACCAATCTTTTTAATCCTCAATTATCTAATGAAGCCAAATTAATTAAGAGATCTTCCATTCTGTGTATATTCCATTTTCATGTCACCCTTCAATACCATAAACATATGCTATACTGTCTTACAACGAAGTTTAGCCGTCGGTTACAAACAGCATACAAATGTCTTGCTCTAATCCTCTTTGTTCTCTCATTAAAAACCAAATTTGATAGGAACTTGTGCTAGATTTCTTCTCTTACTGTAGAAATGGAGATTTAAAGTATGCTTTTTTTAAAGAGTACTAACAAAAATATAGACAAAAGAACATAGATTTTAAAAAGGCAAGAGAACAGCACAAATGATACTACAAACAGTTAAATAATATATTTGGCCAGGCTATTAAAAATGTAGGTAATTACATTTAGTATGGATGAAAGTAATTATGCATATTCATTTTGATATTCCCTATAGTGAGCATCTACCTCGAAGTTTAGAATGTTCTTTAAAGTTTTAATGGTTAATCCTTTAAATCATTTCATTATATAACTGCACAGATAAAAAGTAGAAATCTTTTTACAGTTTAAAGAAACTACATTTTTCAGATTTATCTATAAAGACTGGCAATATTATCAATGTAGTATAGTGTGCTTAATGCAAAATCCTATCAATTACCAGGCTTTTATCACATTGTTTAGAATTAAACACTTCACATCTGCACACAAATTTTCAGGGTTAGATCCTGAGATCCTGTAAAATTTTTATTCTTGTAAATAATGTATTGCACAAAGCTATTTCTGTTGATTTCTTTGTATGTTGATAGATGTGTAAGACTTTATCTTGGAAGTAAGTTTTTTTTAATGTTTTATCCCCATTAGACAATGATACACCAAAGGAAATCAGTCTCAGAGCACTTTTTAAAATTCACTTTTGAAAGGAAGTAAACAAGAACATGTATTTTACCTGAGTCTCCACACCTTGCTCAAGCAACCGTTTAGCCTGGCTTTCCACCTCAAGCCGAGCTCTTCCAATAAAAAGCAGGTCATTTTCAATTACTTCTATTCCAGAGAGATCTATCCCTTGAGAAAGGTAATCTATAAAAGCAACAAAATATTGATAAGCATGACCTATGGTAATGGAACATTTTAAACAAACATTTAGAAGTTACAGTTGGCTCCAAGGAACATTTTGACAACAGAGTATGCCAAAGCAATGAATTATTCAAAAAGCCTGAAAATCAAAAGACTAACTACAATCAAAAGACTAAAAGACTCCAGAAAACATGGATATTACATACATTAAATTTACCTCTCTACATACATTAAATTTACCTCTCTAGACCTAGACACTTCAAAAGAGGTGTAAATTCACGGAATTCCATAATCTCAGTGTGCAAAGGGGCAAGAAGTCACAGCCTCATCCCAGAGGATTAACTCTGTAAATGAACTTCTCTAACCAGGTTTGCTCCAAGATCTGAAATCCTCTATGTATTATAAGCTTATATATTTAAATTATACTCCATGTATATAAATTACAATTACAAACATTAGGGATCAAATACAGAAAGAAGAAAAGAAGAAAGAGAAGAAGACATTTTCAGTAGCAGAACCATATTTGTTTTCATAATAGAAACCACCCCACCATCAATGTGACATCTGCAGAGTAGTAGGCAGGACTGGTGACTGCAGCTGGAAAATCTATTCAAACCTGACCTCTCTCACTAGCTACGAAGATGTGGCCAAATTGCTTAATCTTTGATGAATAGTCCCACTGTAATTAGAGCACTTCAGCAAGTTGAAAACCCCACTCTTCATCTCTTTATCTCAGGAGCTTTGAACCTGCAACAATCTTTCAGATGCACTTTCTTTTAAAGACAATGACACTCTAATCTCTGCTCTTTGGACTATTTACACTTTTCACATGGGGAAATTTTAGATACGAAACACAGTCCAGGAAGTAAAAAACAATTTTTCAGACTCCTCGAGACACCTGACCTCTATGCTAAGTAGTTCCCTGCTGCTGGCTCTCTGCCTGGTCTTGCACTCCTGACCTAACTAGTGACCACCTCTGAAAGAAGGGCCGGAGGATGTCTCTTCCCAGACATCTTTGGCTTGTTTGTGGTGCTCTCTTGCGATGCAAGAACTGTCTATTCAGCCTCCTTCAGGCTAGAAGGGTCTTCAGTGTACCAAAGGAACCTTCAAAGTTAGACAATTATGCTTTTTTTTTTTGCTTTTTTTTTTTTTAATCCTTCTAGATCTAAATCACTCCAATTCCCTGTGTCAGGATTGCTTAGGCCTTGACACTGCTGCTTATCTGCAAGACAATGCAGAACTGCTCGCATTTACACAATTATCAGCATTTTGCACAATCAAGCATGGGTTCCACTCCTTCTTTTGAAAGATTCAATAAAATTAATTAAATCATCATAGAATGGCTTAGGTTGGAAGAGGCCTTAAAGCCCACCCAGTTCCACCCCCCTGCCATGGGCAGGGACACCTCCCACCAGCCCAGGTTGCCCAAAGCCCCATCCAGCCTGGCCTTGGACACCTCCAGGGATGGGGCAGCCACAGCTTCTCTGGGCAGCCTGTGCCAGGGCCTCGCCACCCTCTGAGTGAAGAATTTCTTCCTTGTATCTAATCTAAATCTCCCCTCTTTTAGTTTAAAACCATTCAACCATGTCTTATCATTATCCACCTGAGTAAAGTGTCCTTCTCCATCCTTTTTGTAAGACCCCTTTAAGTATTGAAAGACCGCAATGAGGTCAATCCAGAGCCTTCTCTTCTCCAGGCTGAACAGCCCCAGTTCTCTCAGCCTTGCTTCACAGGAGAGGTGCTCCAGCCCTTTGATCATCTTCGTGTCCCTCCTCTGGGCCTGCTATACTTCCTTCATAAGACAATGTTGCACTATTTCCATTAATAACCGGCCCATTATGAATTCCTAATAAAGTTATCTTCCTTTAATGTCCTCCCAGTAAGTTTATTAAGGCACAGACTTAAATTCCCACTAAGCCAGCTGAACTTTTAAATCTTTGACAAATAACCTTTCACTTTAGTAGCCAATTCTTTTTGTTTATTCACAATAAACTCATCTAAGCATCAGGTTAATTTTAGCAACCACATGTTCTTAACTGAACACAAAACTCCAAGTGAGTGACTTCACAGCTACACAGAGAAGAAAATCTCTGTACCTGTATATGAAAAACTGCATAAGAAATTGAAATTAAAAAAAAAAAAAATCCAGAACTGCTGCATAAAGCTGAGTTAGGAATCAAGGAAATCAACCTGCTTAACAGTACCGCCTGTTAAATAGGCTTCAGCCTACTAAGAATAGGCCTGCAAATGGTTTTGTCTGTATGCATTTGTTTAAAAATTGATCAGGGAAGTCAAAGGACAGCTGAGCAGCAGGAAAGAACATTTCATGCTGCACAGGCTATTACTGAAGCCCTATACAAATGCATGTTTACAAAGCTGCTTTTGCTGGGGGCCATGGCAGTCCCTCACACCCAGGCATGAGTAACTTACTCAGCTGACAGTGACTTTTTGCTGTGACTGTGCTGCGTGTATAGAGGTGCTCCTATTAAAACTAAAACTAAGCTTCCACTGCCTTTGATTAGTAACTTCAGCCAAAAAGTATCTTGAGCGTGAACACCGGTTTCCTGACCCCTTCCCTCAGCTGACACATTAAAAATTAAAAATAAATTTTTTTAAAAAAAGGTGCAAAGACTAAGGACTAAGTCTACTGCAACCATAAACCTTGAAGTAGTTTCTTGGCAACATAGCATAAAAAATATCTTCAAAGAGTTACCTAATCCAAAAAAAAAAAAATGCTGTGGAGTTCACTTATGTGATAAAATCATATTCTACAACCCCAGGCTGTTAAAATAAAATTAAAACACGGTTCCGATCTCCTAAATATCTGTGAAAAATAAATAAAGAAGAGACTGTTTCTCCCTTCCGTATTTTATCTCAAAACCTAAATTAGGCCATTTCAGGCGCTAAAAATCTAATCAGTGTGATGCTTCCATGGGAGGCACAGCGAGCCCATGCCGCTTTGGCTTCTCCAGATACTCCATCTGCGCCTCAGACTGGCAGCCACCTCCTGCTTATCTGCCAAAATCTGCAGGTTCATTTCAGATTTCCTGCAATCCTTACAAAATGCCTTGGGACAATGTATTTCAGTAGGACTTCAAAACGGAGAGCCTTTCTGAGGGTTCAGCAGCTAGACAGCCTACCCTGGCTGCTGCGAGTTACCGCCCTAACCCGTGGGGAAGCCCTAGCAATCCTATTGTACCGCTTTCAAAAGAAAAGCAGCTTTCGTGAGGACAGTAAGTCTACAGTAAGAACATCTGCAAACGCTTTCCTGCCATTCCTATATAATAGCAGAAGCTTCGACGCCAGCAGGACACCTTTGGATACTTTTTCTTGTCTAAGCAGACAGCATAATATCAGAAATATATATATATATATATATATATATATATTATTTATTTTTTTTCTTTGCTCCTGCATTGCCACCAGTAAAGCTGTCACGGCTGACCGTGCAGGTGAAGTGCAGCAGAGGCAGCTGGCACAAGCACAGCCAGATCGTAGCCAGACCCTTGGTGCATTTAGGATCCAGTTTAGTTGCCTTATTGCAGAGGAACCTGCACATTTTGAAGTGCAGGCTGTAGTTAATAAAGAAAACACGTCACGTGAACTACAACAAAGATACTAGCAGTTGTTAATCCAGGGACTAGAGAAGGCAGAATTTTGCTCCAGGCATTTGTGCAGCACCATCACCCTGCTCCTTGCTGTGTACAGCCTACGGTCACGACCAAAGAAATATGGGTGAAATGGGCTGTAAGGTATTTGTGTCTATTTACAGAGAATGAAGCAGCTGCAAAGGCTTCCACATATTCATCTTCCAGGTATTGCAGGCTCTGCAGACCAGGGCCCAGGTTAAAATTTGTCAGCTTTCCTCTATAAAGTCAAACGAATCAATCACTCTTAGACTGGGTCCCCATCACTCCAACAGGGGCAGCAGGATTTCCACACTCCTGCCCTTCACCCTAAAGCTCCCAAGTAAAACTAATCCTACATTAACCATTACAGATTTATTGAGTACAGTATTTATAACGAAATAAGGGAACGCTTGTGCTTAAAATGAATCAGGACCTAAATATATTGTCAGAGCACACGCCAAGGCTGGATGCCATGCACTGTCCTCACACCAGCATGAAAGCAGCACGCTGCACCAGCCACTTCTAAGCCAAGGAGCACAGGAGGAAATCAGACGTGCTGAAGCCATTCCTCCACCTCTGCTAACTCTAGCTCTTTACACGGGTGCACAAAAATAAAGGCAAATCCTTAACTCTCCCATAGGGTGCTGGTAGTGCTTCCCCTCTGACCATCACACCTTATTAAGCTTGGAAAGCACAGCTGGAAATGACTTTTTAGGGACTTAAAATACAGACTGCCTGCTGAATCCTCTTCTTGAACAAAAGTATTATATGTCAAAGCAAAATACACTGAGCCCCAGGAATAAGTGACATTTATAATCTACCTCAGCCTGAGAAAGGGTTCGAATTTTATACTTAAAGAAAAAAGGATTTTTGGCATTATGCTTCCAAATTTTCTCCATTTACTAAATCTGAACAGTTTTTCCTAATCTACCGGCTTAGATGTTGCTTAATGTCATGGTTTTCAGACCACCGTTTCCCAGATAGTTATGTAAGAGGAGTTCAACAGACAGAGGTAAATCTGATATGCACAGTACTTGAGGCAGAAAAACAAGACCGAGCAAAGCAGCTAGTTTTTCTTAATCTGAATCAACAACTTAGAAACTTTCTCCAAGACAATTTCCTTTTTTTGACCTCAGTATTCAAATGTTTGAAAAACAGGGTAATTATGAAGCTAGCATCGCTATGAGCTCCACAGAAAGTGCATCATGCTCTCTATTTAAGCTGAGCTGATTTTGAGCTTTTCCTGGAAACTAGAGATCAACACAAAGTCTGCTGAAGACAATCAGGTGCATTAACAAAAGGAAACCAGGACAGCCAGCAATAAACCACTGTGATTAAACCACGGCACTCAAGAGGCTGTGTGAGCCAAAAGAGAAAGCCTTCCGTGCCTTGAGAAATGGTGTCAGTGACACTAATCACAAAGAGCAAAGTTGCAGCACACTTCTAGAAGCAAATTAGGAGAGCTGAAGTGGTTCCCTAGGAGCAAGCACCAGCAAAGCACTTGATGCACAAGTAGCAAGAGTCCAGTGACCAATTAAGAGGGTTTTTTTTCATGGGATATGGGGAGTAATTAAAGGAAATTAAGGAAATTCTAAGTGATTTTTGTTTGCCTGCTTGAGGAACTTTTTGGGATTGTTTCTTTTTGCATGGGTCATTTGTTCTACCTTGCTTCTTCAGACCTAGCTGCAGAAAATGTTGGTGACTTCTGTACACTAAGGCTGTTCCTTTTCCCTACTGAAGAAAAATTATGATTTTAGAAGAACCTGCTGATTCAAAATCCAAAAAGTCAACATGTCCGAATGATCCCCAAACGTTCTGCTGAGATTTGAGTATGCACAAGTTGAGAGGCTACCAAAACATGATTTATTAAAAAACAGTGCAGCAGACTGCTACAGGGCAAACATTGCACCTATACTGAAAATTTCGCAAGAGAGAACATAAAGTTCAAAACAAACTGGCTGAAACTGTCCCTTACAAATCACATACTAGAAACAAAGAATGTCAAGATGGGGTACAACTGCAATATCAGTATTACCTTAAGCTGATCAAAGTGCAGGCTGCCGTGACATGAATGCTCTCACATTTCCACCTCCATGCCTCTCACTTGCTCCCCTGCCCTTTCCTTCCACCCCAGCCTGCAAGTTTTAGCATTCATGGGAGTTCTTGCTGCTAAGTTTCCATCCAAAGGCACTCTCTCTTATCCGATGCATGACACAGGCACTCAAAAAACACTGCTGGTATATGGGAGAGGGTAGGAACCCACAGACGGGCTACAGCCCTTGGTGGAAGCTCAGATATAAACTGGTAGATGTTTATGAAGCTGAATCTAAATCAATGTTTGCAATATGTATTTACATTACACAGAATAAGGAGGGAATGGACGGATACTGTAAAAAGCAAACAAAATCCTTTCTGCAAGGGTGAAATGTTCAGCAATAACCAACAATTTCATTTTTGAAGGGGGTTATTAAGCATTCAGCCATTGGTCCTACAGCAGTGCCTAGATACTAGCACAACACAAAATGAGAAGACCGATTTGTTAGAGCTGCTGATGACCAGTTTGATTTTCTTTTCGTCTGCTTCTAACATACCTCGAAGTAATTTACTAATTCAAATGGGCCACAAATCTAATCCATGGTCCTCACAGAAATTTTGGTTACAGCTCTAGCTTCTGAAAAGGAAGGATGATGTCCTGTTTGCCCCTGTATCTGAACCCACAACCGGGAAGCTGCTGGGCCTGAATAGGTTCATTTATTTGTTTCTAACAATGCAGGTAATATAAAACTGAAAACAGTCCTACAACCAAGCCTGATACCTCGGCAGAAACCCAAGGCTCACCCTTTAGTAAAAGTAACCTAACATTTTGTATTCCATCTTTATTCTCTAAGTAGAATGGGTGAATAAACTAACATAATGAACAACATAAACCAACATAAAGAACAGCCTGCTCCCTGGAGGCACGTAAATTTTCCATGCAATTGATACCCAGAGCAGGTGGGGAATGGCAAGAGAAGGCACATTTGTAGGTCTTCAAAAATGGAAAGTGGTGCCTCAGAGAAGAACCTCCTCCATGATCTGTTTTATTCATTTTATTCTCCACATAGGCTGGAGTGGTTGCCCCACACCCTGCACTAGGCTCCTAAGCACTGGCTGAAGCAAAGCAAATATTAAGCCTTTAAATCAAGTGAAAAGAATTCCTCTAAACCTACTGTGAAATAATATCTTACAGCCATTTTACATAGCACAAGCTTTTCAGAAAAATGTTTGTTCCTATAAAACTGCATAAATCATGGTGCTCTGTGAAGTGTTCAAGACAACAATGTCAGTGTTTATGCTGTACCATAGAAAATACACCATGTATTTTAGATACATTGTATGAACTGATTAAATGACTAATTTTAAATCTTAAAAGATTAATTTTGAAAGTTTTATGGAGAAACTATGAATTCATTACTGGAGAGGAAGAAAATTCTATCTTACAACAGTGCCAGCTACTCAAACAGTTCCTCCTGTCTTTCCTTCCTTTTCCTACAGGACAATATTCCTGCAAACGTCTCCTTGCCTCAGTGAAACAGTGAAGAATAAAATATCTGTCACTAAAACGCCATTAAGTTCCTATGAAAACTGATCTTTATTTAACCAAATTTTACCATCTTAAAAATTAACTACTTGTATGCATAATACATAAGGTTTAGCATTTCAGCTGTTTGAGCTACATCAAGGGAGGCAAAACTGTCCTGCTGGAGCCAGAAACTGAATCGAGTTAGTGGCACTGAATTCCTGTTTGCTTTCCCAGACAGCATGTTAACACGTTCATGCTAAGTCCAGAAAAGGAAATAAAATAGTAGACAACCACGTACAGTTTCTCACAGGTGTCCTTAGGGAGAGGAGACATGAAAAACAAAACCAGAGCAGATCTATTCCTCAGCTCTTCTTATCAAGCACATGCCAGGAATGTTTGAGCTTTAAAGAAATCAGGTCACTGGTACCAAACCCAAACTGGTGAGAATGATTCAAAGAGAGAAAAACCTGAATCACTCATTTAAACACAGGCAATCTACCTTGTACTGTAAAAAAAAACAGGACGTAATCTACATTGTGTTGATTTGGAGTTCAACTCTCTAAAACTACTGATCACCTAAATATAAAAGAATTTAACTTCCTCTAGCATGTTAAAACAAAGTGAAAATTTGCAGGTGTACAGGAGGTTGGAGGAAGAAGAAATTGGCTGTCACTCTGCAGTTGGGTTTCCGTTTTCTCTGAATGATTGTTGCTGATTTTTAAAGAACGTACTTTCTGTTAAAACATTTATTAGTCCTTTAATTATCACCTGTGACCAGTTCTACCTACAGAGGAAATTTGCTTTTTCTCTCCAGCCTGCATGCATAGAAATGAAGAAACACAGAAGTTGCTAACAGGACTGGAGGAGTAGCGAGGAAGCCTGACTATCCATTTTTAACATTATATTAAAGCTGCATTTAAATTGTCTTGATGGAAGAGTTAATTTCTACTCTCTGGGCTGGAAATCAGACGTCAGGCAAGATCTGGAATTGATGGAAATGAGTTTGATATCTATTTTTATCATCATCACTGACTTAACAATGAGCACCATATTTTGGAGACATCCCTGTGAAAATGCCATGATTCAGAAAATAGCTTAACACACCAAGACAAACATTACTTAGGTCTAATCACAAGTTATACTGCGCTACTCCCACATCCACTTAGGCCTAAAGCGAGATTTCTTGAACTCCTTTAAGGTTCCCCCAGCACTAGATCCTCCCCCTTTTTTTCCCCGTGCTGTATTCAGGCTGACAACCTTACTGAACCTCTGCTTTCTTTTATTTTGCCCAAGTCCTTCTGATACTGTTTAACAGCATCGTTAATAACCTGGGTGATGGGACAAAATTAACCTGCAGTAAGTTAAACCAGAGTGAGTCCAACAGGGAACCAGCAACACAGCCAGGGGGCTGAAGCACGTTGGTATGAGAGAACTGTTGTTAACCTGGGAAAGAGATCGTTAAGAAGAGATCATTAAGATGAGATGTAACTGCTGTCCTTTGCTGCCTAGCAGGTTTTTGGGAGAAGGCAGAGGCAGACGTCTTCCAGAGGTGTACGCAGACAGGTCAAGAGGCAACAGACACAAGCTACACCAAAGGAAATTCTGATGAGATATTTGGGGAGAAGCCTGCATTTGTGGTGCTGTACACCTTACCCACCAAGGACATGCGCCTGCAGGGATGCTCGCAACTTACATTTTAATGAAACAACTGAGCATTAATATTGTCCAGGTAATCTCGAATTCTGAAAATCACCCAGAGCTTCTTAAGCCTTTCCTCAAAAGAAGCTGACTCGAGTAACTTCCTCAAGGGCTCCCCAAACATTTTTACCAGCTAAAACTGCATTTTGCTAAATTCTCTGTGGTAAAGTACTCCCAAAGACCTCCCGTGCCACTCATCCTCAGCACTGAGATGACATGTTTTGGGTGGAGCTTTACCTGAGCCATGGCCTAGAAATCAGAAAACATTCAGAAGGAAATTTCTTCTACCACTACCTATGAATTGCCAGTGCAACAGCTCTGCAACAGCACTCACAACGTGAAGCAGAAGTTATAATCACAAAACCAAATACAATATATATGTATTATTTTAAAAGTCCATATTTTATTCTGATAATTAAGAGGCTGTTCTTCATTAAAAGTAAACAGAGAGGAAAACACTTCTCTGTAATAAATTCACCGAAGTTTAATTTAGCCACTGCACTGCCCTTCAGATGTACATGGACTTTCAAAATCAAATTTATTGTGGCAACAAGCAATAATACCTCTACAAGTCAATACTCCTCTTGGGCTTTTTTTGGAGAGAAGCAAAAATAAAGCATGTTGCCAGTAAAAAATCGAGTTGTCCTATTTCTGTTTTGAGCAGACTTCATACCATCGCAGATGCAAAGCAATGTGTACAGCATATGTGAAAAAGAGAGAGAAAGGGGGACGGATGGGTCTAATGCAGAATAGGAGAGGTATGAATCACAAATTGGGGATTACTGAAGAAACGAACTTACGGGTTGAAAGAGATGAGAATGACAGCACGCCCAAAAATAAGATACAGAAAAAATGTTGGAAGGTGAGCTGTGAAAGGACAGAAATACACATCAGTTCATACAGCCTTATTAATTAGTAAGAGTCATTTAGTGCTGTTGTTTCCTTTCCACCTTGAATGTTTCCCCCCAGCTCCCATCTAAACCAGCAGCTTTGCACTGCTTGCTCATTACCAATGCCAACAGCACTTCTGCTCTGTTTTCAGGAGAGCATCCAAAACTGGAAAACAAAGGGGTGAAGAATGCTGTTTTAAATAAATTTCGAGCAGTCAGCAATCAGGATCTTTACTGTCAGAGAAGTATTTCTTAAAATCCCAACAGCTGTACAATAAGCAGTCTTCCCTGAAATGGAGCTGCACATCAGTACATAAAATGAAAGAGAATGAAAAGAAATGTATTCTCATATCTGCAAGAGATAATTGCATTGAAAATATATTGCAACTGCATCACATACCCATGTAAAGGAATTATGCCCTTCTAACTGTATTGCTGGAGTGACTGAGGAAAATCTTTCCAGAACAGTGATAAGGGCTCACCTAAATGGAGGTATATGACTTTGACTCTCTCTTATTTACCTAGTTAGCATCATAAATAAAGCCATGAAAGCAAGCAAAATAGTGATGGGTGGTAGGATGTAAAAGATAATAAAAATTTACATGTTAACATGGAAATACCAGTATTTTTAGCCATTTTTTAATATTAAATATTATAGCTTTTATCATTCAGTTGGCAAGTAGATGTTTTCAATGCTAAGCTTTATGTAAAAGTACAATGGTTCAGTCTCCATCAGTACTGCACCACGTTGTAAGAGATACATACACTGATAAAAGAAAATGAAGGAAAATCACGTGTTCCAAAAATCTTAGTGAAAAATAACCTTTTACAAACATCCCACCGCTTGCTGAGACAGCAAAGATGGTTAACTCTTCACTGAATCAATGCCCTCAAAGGAGGGCAGAAGACATTTTCGTTCATTTGTGAGTTTTAATCTGCAATATTAATAATGAAGGCCCTAATTCTTGAATACATTTTTATCTGGATAAAGGTATGCACATGAACAGTTATAGACTTCAAATATACAAGTCTACAATTACCTTACAGAGTTAGTCATTTCTAGCTGCACTTCATTTTTTTCATTTCAATGAGTTATATCCTGTTTTTTATTATTATTTTTATCATTATTTTTATATAACAGCATGCATCCAAAAATGTCAGTTTGTACATGAGAGAATACAGATCACTTCTAACACATACTTGTAAATGCCAGGAGAAGCTTTAAGATCAATAGTGCTACAGTCCTGTAAAATCAAATTAAACCAAAATCATGCTATTATCTTGGCTGCTGAATAATATAAGAGGTAATACTTTCTTTTTTACTTATATATATAAGCTGTAAATACTTTGTTCATATTCTTCAGTCCTTGTGGGTCTCTCCTGCCTCTTTTCAACACCCACCACTTACCCCTTTCATACTTACACCTTCAGGAAAACATTTCTGCAAAAGCAGAACTGCATTTTCTTTAGGATCAGCTGTTAATTCCCTCGGTACTTAAAAATATATATGATTTTTATCTGTAATAAATGCATATTTAATTCCTCCTCCCACCTCTCCCTTGGCATACCATCAATAACTTCCTGCAATTAGCTGCAGATTTACTTGATTTTATCATCTTTAGAGTCAACAGATGTTGCATATGCTATAAATCACAAAGGTTTTATGTACTTCAGATACTCTGTGGGAGAACAAAGTGAACCTTGTGTTATCCAGAGTGCTTCTGTAGACATCCTGAATATAACTGCAAAGTTTTAAAACACCATACAATATCTTATCTCCTACAGTAAAGCTTTATTAAAATTTAGAGATGAGCCTATGGCAGAAATCAACTCAGTCTGCCAGAATTCCCACCAGTTTTTCTAGCAATAATAAAACTTAGCAGCAGTACTAAAAAGAGGTGCAAGAATAATGTTTGAAAGCCAAACTCAACATAACAGCGTTCAGGTTCCAAATATTTGTGTTTGAAGTTAGCCTCTACAGGTGCCTGTCTTTTGATGTTCCAATAGAACTATAAAGCATTTAACCACGATACAAAGGCTGACAGCAGGTATCTTCCATAATGCTTTAATACCTTCTATCTTGTACAAATCAGATAGCGAAATTGAAAAAAAAGGAAAATTTAGAGCTTTAATCCTTTCCTTTCCTAGCCCCACTCCCCATTTGTTATAGTTTGTTAAAACAGCTGCGAAGATAGAAAGGGTAAAATGCAGCTCTCACCCTTACCGTTTAATATATTACTTAGCTGCATCTGCAGTGACAACAGAATGCAAGGAAGCTGGAGGAAATGTCATGTAGCTCCCAGCCCACCCCACGCAAACTGCTCTCTCGTGTTCATCATTCCCCCCAAACCTGCCAGATTATTCATGTATGAACACAGGTGAAAGGGGATTTGAACAATGTACCTGCACAGCTGCTCTTCACAGATGAGACAAAAAGAAATAAGCCTTTAATGCACTCTCTGTGACTGCCCTTAGACAGCTGTGGCACTATACCTTTATGCTACCTGTAAAAGTTCTTCAGTTACCTAAAAGCATAATATGATTTATCACTAGGTTTGGGTTCTTACATGCATACTGATGTCCTTTTTTTTTTTTCTTCAAGAAAAACACACATGTTAACAAAATTAGGAATCATATAATAGATGAAGGTTGAGAATCACCATAGGTTAAGATTTCATTAAAATGTACTTGTCTTTTTCTTTCATAATTTTAAAGCACTTAAAAATCAAAAGCTAAGTCTTCTCAAATATGGTACTGATGACACATTTGAGTTCTATTATCACTAATGCCACACAGACTCAAAATTAAAAATTTATGTCTTAGGTAGCAGGGTTCAAAATAATGAGATAAATGATAAAAATACCAAGAATTATTTTTTTTAAAGCATATCCAAGAAAGCAAGCAGTAAGTTCAAGCATGTCTTTTGGTTCTTAAAGGCACAAACTGTTAACAGATAACACTTAATTTAATTAATGATTGTTATTAAATAAATGCATGCATTTTCTTCGTGGAATTGCATAATTATCTACCAGCCAATTACATCTAGCAATTGACACCAGAAAAATTGCATGGACCAAAAAATGTACTGCTTCAAGGACAGAAGATGGTTAGCAATTTAATACTTTAAAACAAAACTGACAAAACACATAGACTCATTGTGTACTCATATGATTCCATCATAATTTTTATTACAGTTCCTCTCATGCTAAACAATATTTAGTCTGGCAACAGATTTTTCTCAGGCCTCAGAAAGCCTAATTTGTGGAATTCACTGCTAACAGTTATGAATCATTTCAAGATCAGGAAAGAAACAGATTCTTCTCTAAAACTCATAATATCAACAATTAGACTAAACACCTTTTCCTTCTGGAGAAAAAAATGAATTACAAAAAAAATCAAAGGAAAAACAGTTTCTCAATAGCTTTTACTGAACTTTCTGGTAGGAACACATCCCTGAAGTAATATATATATATTTATATATATATATTACACTTCAGCACAGTTAAGATTTATGTTTTTCCAACATCATGTTTATTTTTGCCTTACAAAAATAGAATAGTTAAAGGTTGAAAATAAATATTCATATTTAGCAGAAAACTAAGCAAAGATTATCGCTGCTCTTCAGTACTAATGGTATTGATACGTTTATGACAATTTATCATTGAAGTACGGGAAACTAAGAAGTAGCAGCAGCAATGAGTCTTGTCTAGAAACATGACATAATTTGCAATTGTAATACGTAAAATTTATTTGCTGTGAAATATATCTCACTAGGAGATCCATGCTTAGACACCAGCAGATGATCTCTTGTGCTGAGTAAAATGATAGTCAGCGGATCCTAAAAGACAAGCTTCTGGATGAGATGTGGTCTTAGCTCTTAACTTCCATGACTTGGTTATGTCCTCAGGTTAGCCAAGCTCCTTTTTCAACAGGGGACAGGGGACAGTGAGCACCAGGCATATACATCTCTGAATGCAAAAGCTCTACACAGACACAACTTATGGATTAGCAATATTCCGAGCAACGGTACTGTTGCATTTAATGATCCTCAATTCCTTTTGCTCTTTTGTTAATCATCCAAACGTTCCTTGAAACCACGCAAACATGCAGCAATCACTGCCTTCCATGATGTCTGAAATACACGCTGTACAGAGCAGAAGCTTTAAGTTATGAACCTGCCACCCACCGTTGTCATTAAATGCCAGTTAGTGCTTGTAATGGAAGAGAGCGATTGCTCAATATGTCTCTGCTTTTCCCACAGCATTCACGACTTGATATGAATCCATCATATTCCCCCCTCAACCATCTCTTCTCCAGGCTGGGTAACCCTTCTATAGTCATCTACAGGAGGTGGCCACTGACTGCTGACTGACCTCTCCACCCTCACCCTACCGCAGGAGCATTTGCCATTATTTCCGCATTGGGTAGTTCTGGGGGTACCAAGGCAATGATTTATCAAACTACTTCTCTGATAACAATTTTGACAGAGTTACCTACAATTGGCATGCATACCCACTGATCAAAGCAGCAATGCAGTGCTGCACTTGGTTCTGCAGAAGTCACATCTAGTTTTCTAGTGACTCTATGCAATGCAAGTAAAGAGGTCATAATTTCTACCGAGAAAAGCATCAAAAGTATTTGTGAATATTATTTCAAATAAAACTCCCAATTCACTTTATTGATTTTATGACCTTCTTTGTCATCTGCAAACTGAATATGTGAAAAGGGACTTCTTTTTTTTTTTAGAAAAAAATATGGGAAAAGCATTGCAAATATTGTACACATGAACATGTGTAGAAATATACGAAATGCTGGGTACTTTGGGTACAGTCTAAAATCCCCTTCTGTGTGTTGAAACTTCTAAGAAAAATATGGAAGGTTAAAAAAAATAAAAGAAAGAAAATAAATATCAGAAGGGGCCAGTCAGGGAAGTGCCTCAAACTCCAACATACACAGCAGACACACACTAGGCCTCTCAGTTGTGTGTCTGGATGTGGCCAGAAAGTAAGGAGCAATAAAGGTTTCTGTAGGATATTGGTTCCCCTGAGCAACTCTCAGGCAATCAGCCCAAGCCAGCAGCAACTGGCCAGTCCCAGCATGACGGCCTGCCTGACTTCCCAAGAGAAGCAGCTACGCTGGAAAAAGGCGAAATCACTCAGCCTACGCAATGCCCTTGAGGAAAGGAGGGAAGACGTGCATTTTGTTTTTGAAGATGCTGCTGTATTTACGTAGCGCTGGACTGGTGAGCTGTGAGGAAGTGGCAAACAGAAAGCATGGAGAAGGGCCTGAAGGAGGCCTCACGGGCACCAAGAAGGAGCTGTGGCACACGGAAGCTCAACACTGGTCTATCATTCTGAGTAAAAAGAAAAAAAGTTTTGTTTTTTTTTTCTGAGGCTTGAAAGTCTGAAATACTGACAAAATCCAGTTGCTGAGCATCTTAAATGAACGTGGCCGGCGTGGTACTTGTGCCACAGCAGCCTCCTGAGCGGGGCTGGGGGCAGCTGCCAGCCGTGCCAGATGGAGCCAGCCTAGGAACAGCGTAACCTGGCCGCAGCTCCCACCAGAGGCCTCTCGCTGTGCTAACTCTATTACATCGTTACTTTATATTTCTTGCTGTTTTCTGATCCAATTAAAGTCATTGTAAGTAATTAAAAAGGCAGGGTTAGCTGATTGCATTTGAGGAGACATTACACAGATCATATTCGTAAATAAAATGGCTTATTAGGGCTGACTGAAGCACAGCAACCTGGCAGGAGACGGGTACAGCAGTGCCTCCAGAAAGGCTGCGCTAGCCACGAGTGGCAAGCACAGCGGAGAGGGCTGCAGGGGGGCTGCTGGTGCCCCTCGGGGCCTTCCCTCTCCAAGAGCAAACACCAAGGAGGAAACAAGAACCCCAGTACAAGGCTTACTCGAGTACAAGTGAAAAAAACGTTAGATTTAACAGTATCAATTAGTTTTACACAAAGAAACTCAGAATGAAAACTACAACCTCTGTAAGACAGTGGCTTTTTTTTTTTTACTACATTTGCATCTTGTTGTGACAAGTCAAAATTAAATGCATTGTTTTCTAAGACATTTCAGTAACTGTTTGGAAGCAGCTATTGCAGACTAATTAAAATATTTTTCCTTAAATATATCATCTTATGTTACAAAATAATTTAGAGTCCTACCCAATTCCAAAATACAAATTTCTTCAAATTCCTGCCTCGCAACAGTTTCAGGTTTGTCAGGAATTGGGCAAAAAATGCATTTCAAAATGTCAAAGCTTCCCAGAAATCAACAATTCCAAATTTCATCTAAATCTTCTGAAGGCTCATTTTCATCCACAAAGCTAATTATGCTTGGTCTGACTTTGGCAAGCAGCATTAGGGATCAAGGCAAATTGCTCGAGTAAGGGAAAACAGACAGGTCTTCAAAGGCATTCTAGGTATGACAGAGCACTCCTTAGGAGCATCAGGCTTCAATAATAAAATTTTGTATCTGATAGCAGGAAATAGGAAAATAATTTCATTGGCTAGTTTAGAGAATGCTTATTTTCCATTTTCTCATGTACAACCACAGTAACTAGTGTTTGTTACACAAAAAAAGGCAGGGTGGCATATATGTTTATAAATAATCACTCTGAGTTCATATACCATTACAAATGACAGAAAAGATGTACTGTGTGAAGCCTGTTGCATGGGTAAAATAATTCCACACAGTTCCAATTTCAGAAATAGAGGGAGATAAAACAAAGTTAAAGCAAATGTAAAGGCCTCACAGCAACTAAGAGAGGGACATCCGTCTGGGTGCACTGAGGGAACCACGTTAAGTTAATAAAATGCACAAATCACCAGCTGTACATTTCTGAGAGGAGAAAAGAAAAAAGAAATATTTGTTAGTCTCATAAAGCAGACCATTTCAGAATACTTCTGTCCATGCTTTGCAGCTTTGAGGAGCAATATTCTGGGAGTCCAAGGATTGTTTGCACGTGTTCTTCATTCTACCTGAACTCTTCAAGTAGAGCCTTAGCCTCTCTCACCCTCTCCCCAAAGTAAAGCTGGCTAATCTGGTGTACAAGCAGGAAAAAGGAAGCTGAACGTGGAGAGATGGAGAGAGGCACCTAACCATCTTTTTTTTTTCCTTGAAAATGACATGGAGGGCAACCATCAGCAGCAACCATCAGCAGTAACAATGTCAAGCGTTCAGAAAATGAGTTAGCCCTCAAGAAAACGTTGCATGGTTCTAACTTTTTAAAGAAGTATCTGTATGGATATTTTACTTTATTTCCCTATTTCTGAACTTGTAGAGCACCCTTACTTTGCATTCCCGAAGTTTTCATAAGTCCTGAGAACTAAATGGCATCTTTAAAATGAAAGTTCAGATTTTCAAACATTCTCTTGATAGTAGCACCTACGAATTTCATCAGATCATACAATTTGGAAATATATATATTAATATATATATTATCAGTAGCATAAGAATTGCAGTCTTGCACTGACAAAAGGTAGCAAAGCAGTCATGGAGGAGTAGTACTGCTTCTCCCTTTCCCAGAGCACAGTTAGCAGCTGGGCCAGATTTTCAAAGGAATCCTCTGAGAAAAAAAAAGGGACACAGTGTGAGAAGTCTGTCTGATAATAAAGGAAGCTATAGTCCCCTCACTCGAAGTGCTAAGCTTTATGAAGAAAGGTTAAGAAGCTGTTTTTCAGCTAGGCTTTTCTCACTGCCTCCTCCTGAAAGAAATCACTGTGCTGGCTCCACCCCCAGAGACATCTTGAGAAGAAGACAATTCACCAGTGAGAGCTGCATGGAGAGCCTGCAGGCAGAGTTAAGACAGAAAGAAAAAAAATACCACAGAACAGTGCTTTATCTTATATAAGGGAACACATACTTGAGACACTGCAAGGGCTTGAGAGTCACAGGATACAGAAGTACAGAAACGATGTGACTTTCCCACCCCTTCTCACATAGTGTGGACAGGAGAAAAGATCCCAAAATCTACACGTACGTTTTAGCAGGATTCCAGCAAATCACAAATCAAAAAAAAAAAAAACCTCTAAACCTCCCGTTAGATGGGTTTTTGCTTTGCAAATGTGTTTAGAAATTGATAACTACCTGACTCATCCTCAACACAGAGTTATTTCATGCTTTATTATTAGTCACCTGTTATCATCAATGTCCTTTGAACCAGTTTTGAGACTACAGAGCGCAACATAAATCTGCCGCAGCTTTTTGGCACCTCCTGCCAAGCACTTGCTCATGCTCTGCAAAATTCTGCCGAGTGTTAACCTTACATAAATTTTAAGAAGCTGGGTCTCCCCAGAGTACATGCAGAGGGCAGACCTTTGCAGTTCATAACGCCAATGACCAGAACAACAACAAGTAAGGAAGAACCATTAAAACCTCCACCTGGATTCAAGCATAGCACCACTGTGTAATTGCTGTACATGGAAATGAACTGACATAAAGTCCACAAAAAAAAAAAAAAAAAAAAAAAAAAAAACAACAAAGGGTGCTGCAACACCTTAAAAACTCTACAAAATGTCTCTTGGAAGGGCAGTAACAAACCTGATGTCTCGTTGCCTCATCATATCTGAGCACCTACAGTAAAGTGAAAGCATAGCTCATTTGGGATTCAGAAATAAATTTACCAGGTGATCCTAACTATTTTCAGTACAAAACAGCATACCAACCTTGACAACCCAACATTTTATCTTCAGCGCAAGTTTCCTAGCAGATTCAAAAGTAGTTATCATAAGATTTATACTGAGTCAAATATTAATGTAAATATTTCTAAGAACTCTTAGCTTCTAGCTTCAATTTAATTATTTTATAGACTTGCTTAATATGTTATTGCTTAATATGCTTAAAATGTTTTGACTAGTTCAGTCAGTGTTGAACAAAGAAAAAAAAGAGTGCAAATAACTTAAGAAAACTGTTCTTCATCTGGAAACAGTTTTCCAACACACACTGATAGGTTTTCTGCCCATCTGTTAAACCAGCCCTATCAAATTGTTTTGAGGACAAAAAAGGGGGACAGAAGAAAAGACTCACAGCATTCACTATGACTCATCCAGTATTTTGCACTAGCTTTGCTTACTAAATGTAACAGTTGATTCTATGTCCTTTTTTTTTTTCCCCACTATAAAAAGAGTTGCATTAAATCCATCTTTAGATGTCAAACTTTTAGTAGTGGCAATGAAATTAATAGTCCACAGTATTTTTATACCAGCAAAAAAATCCTAGGTATACAAAAGTGCTTTTGCTGGTGTATTTTATCCCACTTCATCCAGGAACTAACACATGCTGCACTGGCAAAAATGCATTTGCACCAACAGAACCTCTATGCATGCTGAAATAATTAGCTGGAAGAGTCATACCTGATAAACCTTTGCATTGTAGATCAGACCTAAGCTTGTGAGGCACCTCAGCACTGAAAGAGCGCTACACCAGAGTGTGCACCACTGGGCCTCCGTAAAGGACAACTATCTTGATCTCTAGCTAGCCCCTCCAGCACATGCTGCTAGGCAGAGAGCAAGCTAGGAATTAGGAATTATCCTGTCACTCAGCAGCACATGGGCTGTTGCTCAGCAGAAGTCTATTCTCAGCATACTGATCTTCAGTATTGTTCACACTGTTTGCGATCAAATTGTTCTGGTGTGAATTAGTATTTCCTCAGTTTTCAGAGTTAAATTTTATATATATATAAGTATATATATATATATATATAAAAGCAAAAGAATGAAACAAAATTAAAAAAACGCCTGCTGTAAAATACCTGACATTTTGCAATAGCGATACTGAGGTTGTGCAACTTTCTCAAGCAGGTCAGATCGTTTAACCCCGAGACGCTTGGCTACAGATAGTGATCTGTTTTTGTAGATGAGCTATTTTTATCTTAATGGCAGCTAACAGTACAGATATCCAATAAGTGAACACAGTATGTTAAAAACAATGTCCTAGCAAGTGAAAATAACTCAAACTACTCCATTTAATGATTGTATAGATCTCATAAAATGAAAGTACATTAAGTAAGCAGAAAAGATCAATACGGACAAGAGGCACCTGCATATTGATCAAGGGACAAAACTGATGAGAATTATGTCTGATGCTTCACCCTAATTAACTTTCTTCAACTGGCACAGCAGGGCTCAGCTCCATCATTCCTTCAGACCCCAATTCAGTGACTACACAACCTGCCACTCTCTTCCATTCTTCTCCCTCCCTGAAGTTTTAAAAATAGCATTAATAGATATATTAGATGTGCTACATTTCTACTGTTTTATGAAATTAAGACGTAATTATAAATTCAAAAAGAAACAATAGATGTTCAGTGGTTAGGTGAAAAATGGAATTGTAAGTCAGCTTCTGACAGATGGGATATTTTGTACTGCAAAAAAAAAAAAAAAAGCTAATGAAGAATTATATAAGAGTTTCAAAAATACTTGACAGGGAAAAATTACAATAAAAATTATAGGTATTCAGAAAAAACTTGATACCAAAATTGCTTCAACATACTATGTACACAAAAGACTTCCAGCTCAAAGAGGAAAATGGTTGGAAGGCTTAAGAACTGCAGATCTTGGGATGGAATAAATTCTAAAAAGCAAGACAGTAAAGATAAAGCCACACTTTTTCACAGAAAAGCCATTCTGATATTACTCTAACATTCTAGTTTCTGAGTTTCTTTTTTGCTTCATTTTATCTTTTACTTTTTTTTTCTTAGAACATATTAGAAGGTCTACAGAACTCAATAGTGTTAATACATTTAGGCTTTATCAGACTTGTAATCTTATTTTAAAAATCAAATTAGGTTATTACCTTCTGTTAA
This sequence comes from Anas platyrhynchos, assembly GCF_047663525.1. Lineage (NCBI taxonomy): Eukaryota > Metazoa > Chordata > Aves > Anseriformes > Anatidae > Anas > Anas platyrhynchos. The sequence continues at coordinate 15,058,042 of NC_092587.1, forward strand.
ACCCTTTCCATGTGTGCTTGCAGGAATTATGTGACAGAGGGTGACAAAAAGGATCCTGCAAGCTTTGTTAGCAAAACGGTTGTGTCCAATGCTTGTCTCAGGGTCTATGCGAAATTCATGACGTAATTTTCTCATCCACATTTAGAAAAAGGTATTTAAAACTGTAACATACATCACAGCCATCTCAATCCACAGCTAGCAGATCACCCCATGCCTACGTTTAAGGTCAAAATAATGCTATCACAATAACAATAGAAGAAAAATTAAATGGCAAAACATATTTTTTCTCATATTGATTAGAATTATGATTGTCCTTTTATTTCTTATTCCCCATATTCTCAGTATAACATTATTCTGTCAGAGATGAATGCAAAACTGATCCAGATTACACGTCATTTAAAGTCCCCTTTCTTGGTACTGCCATAAGGTTAGCTATCTCCAAGTCCTGTGGAATTTACAAAATATTCAGAGACTTCTGAGGGAGAAGGGGAACAGTAATAATTCAGACACTGGTGTATCATTTGACCATACTAAAGACTTGAAGAAAGGGGAGACAGTGATATCTACTACCAGACACAAGTCCCTTGTGATCCAGTTCCATGTCACTGTATCTTACCGATCTAAATCCCAGACTCCGTGGCTCCTCTCTCCTCCACATCTCCCAGCCATGTTGCCTTCTCCCCTCTTTTGCACCCACACAAACATTCTGCTGAAAATTACCCCAGCAATTAGCTTTCAGCCAGATGAGCTCCTCGATTCTGTGCCTCACTCCTCTGGAGATGCAAGCATCAAGGGCTATGCAAAGAACAAGTACCTGAGCACGTCAGGGATGCAGGAAAACAATTTAGATCAATTAAACAAATATGGAAGATGATCTTTAATCTTTGTGTGTGTCTGAAGGTCCACTCTAAAGCAATAAAACAGAAAAATCTATACGGTTTTGGTTCACACTGACATCAAGTTTTCACCATCTTTCTTCTTCAGTGATTACTGCATCTCTTCTGATTTCCATTTACTCAATTAACACACACATGTAGCATTTAAATAGGCTGATGCATAAATCAGTTCTGGCAAAAACACTCAAAAATTTCCAAACTGAAGTATGAATTCTGAAGAGAACAGAGGAGCAAAGTACAGACTTCAGAAAACAAAGTAGCAGATTATCTGTTATTGATACAAATACCTTCCATAAAGGTAAATTCTGTGTGGAAAAAGTAAAGGAGTTATTAAATGGCAATTAGAGAAATCCAGATTAATCAGATAATGCTTTTTATCAGTCCTCTACAAGTGTTCAATCACTGCCCCTCACAGAAGTAGCTTATGCAGATCCTACAAACATTCATAGTAATTCACATATCTAATTCATCTGTTTGCTCGTGTTTTGGGGAAAGAGAGATTTATTACCTGGCAAAGGAGAGGGATGATGCTATACTGTCTTATAAACCAGTGAGGAGGGGAAGTCACTGAGCCTTGGAGAGTTTCTGGTGTTAGGAGTGATTCTGCTGTGCTCGCTCCATTTGTGCACCCTGCTGCAGGTGAGCAAGGTCCTCACCAGACCCTGCCCAGTCCTGCACTTGGCACCGTACCTCTGCTCGCCTCTGCCAGCTCACAGGTTAGTTAACAATCCACATGCACAGCTCTCATTAGGATTAGGCCTCCTGTGTAGTTCTAACTGCTCCTAAGAAAATACTAAATACATGTATATTGATTCAAAATATTGATTTAGGACATGTTAGCATGCTGCTTGAAGAGTAAAACCAAAATCCAGCACCATCCTCCCACCTTAGAGCTTCTTTTCTTTCCTTCTTCTTTTTTTCCTTCTTTCTTTCCTTCTTTCTTTCCTTTCTTTCTGTCTTTCCTTCTTTCTTCCCTCCTTCATTTCTTCTTTTCTTTCTTTTTCTTTCTTTCATTCTCTCTCTCTTCCTTCCTTCCTTGTCTTTCTTTCTTTTTAAGGTTTACAGCTTCATTTCAAATCCAGGTTTCTCCAAGCAGATAAAAGCCTTTACCAAACAGTGAGGGCTATGTTTGGTAAATGCAAATATTTCAGGTAAGTTTTTTAGTGAAGGAATCTCTTGCTAATTTCTACGAATACCTATTATTCAATCACAGAGGATCCTGTTTCCCAATTATATCCAACATGGGAGACTTTAATGGGGATGGGAGAGGGGAGAGTCTCCTCTGAAGAACTGATCAGGAGTTAACAACTCTGACCATGAAGGTGAGGGGAAAGCCAAGAGCCCATAACAAACATCAGAATATAGCAGAAAGGATGAAGGGAACTTCAGGTAAATAGCAAGAGTTACCACCAGTAAAATGAATACAAAATGTCAAAATTACAATACATGCCCATTAAAGAATAATTTTAATGAACTTGCAAAGACAGTATTTCAGACTAATTTACCCAAGGAAAACAATGAAATCTCTCTGAAATAAAATAGGCTATACAGATGGAAGTCTAGTACTGTGGGTTTTACCTCTGGGAGTTGCAGCCTGCACAAGATTCTATTCTTTCATTACAAATCTGTTGTGTGGGGGGCGGAGGAGGAGTAACTGTATTACAGGGATAAAAAGAATAGCACAATTGTTGTAAGAACATCTAGTTTTCTCTATGTATTTCTATCCATCACAATCCATCTTCAACTCCACATTTGTTTTTCCTCATCATTTTACCTGATACTGTGTCAGGAAAGAGTATTTTAATGCTGGGGGGAAGCACTCTGGAAGGATAGGCCTCTGAACAGGACATTGCTAATTCATTAGCAGAAAGTCAATCATAAAACAGTCTTCATTTTAGGAGGACACAGAAAAACAAAGAAAGCTGATCAACCTCCATCAGGAGAGAGAGGAGGACTGGCAGGAATAGCAGCTGTGCTCTAGCTCAGACTGGATTTGTGTTGGCAGAACTGTGAAATAAAGCCTGCAACATATTGTGCCTTTACCAACCCTGCTTCCCCAATAAAGACAGCCGAGGAATTTAATGCTTATGTTTTGCTTTTCAGAGCCTATTTGCCTTAGGAGGGTTTGTATACAGCTAAATTTAAACAGGTCCAGTATGCATCAGTGCAGACGTGCTGCTCCTTAGCACTGTGCCACCAACCATGCACCAATATAGCCTCAGTCAGCCGAGCACCTCAGAGCTTCACAAACACCAACCAAACAGATGCCATGAGTCTGAGGAGCAGCATTGCCTGAAAATTTTGTGCTGACTTTATTACAACAATGCGTTTTATTGTAAAGTAAGAAAAAGTTAACGAAGAGGGGAAAACGTCTAATTTCAGCTAGACATCTAACAGCATTTTGTATGAAGTTAAAGTCAGTAATGTATCCATGGTCAATTCTCCAAGAATTAAGTTCCTCCTTTGCAAAAGAAATCAAAGAAGCCCCTCCCCCCCCCCCCCAAAAAAATAAGAAAAAGACCCAACATTTTGTTAAAATGGAAATTTATATATATGAGCAGAATATTAAAACCTAAAATTCAGATAAATATGGAGGTATACATCAAGACGTGAACAAAGTTTTCATAAGCTCTGACTACAGCATTTCTCAGACATGAAAATGAACACATGATTATATTGAGATTTATGTGCATTTTGGACTCTGGTCAAATTCAAAAATTATTAAGTTGTTTTATTTCACTGAGCGTCTTGTTTCTGGGCATTGAGCACAAAAAATAGAAGAAAAATAAAGAAAGTACAGAGAACTGTGTAGGGAGATGTCAAAGTCCATAAATGTGGTGTTGTTCTTTGTGTTCCCATCTAGAAAGTACAAAAGTAGGTCACCTGCTATGTATTGGAACACAGCGATATAAAACAACTTCTCTCTTGACTAACTTTATTATTTGGGGAGGGGACCTTTTTGAGTAGAAGATTACATAATGCATGATGCAGCAACGTCAACCTGCTTTAAATAAGTAACACTTCTGAATTTGTGAAGCTGATGAGCCCAAAGTCTTCACAGCTCAGATTTTCCTGAAACCGGGGCTAGAAACAGAAGCTGAAGCCCTGAAACAGCAGGAGTTCAATGACTAGTTATTTTCTGAACAATAATTCAAAGACCAGCTTCCCTCGAAATAGGATCATTGCACTCACGCCTTTACAAGTGGGCTCGTTTACCCAGGGGAGCTGAGCAGCGCAGCTTTTTTCCTTCTGTAAGTGTGCCAGTTAATTCTTCCATCTACCTTCTTCGTGCATCAACCTCCTAACCCTGATTTTTGTGCTACCATAGCACAGTAGACTATTACGTTATAAATAAAACTTCAGATCAAACAGAAGGAAATAAAAAAAAGTGTCATTCACTGTGATTCACAGGTAGGGGAAAAGGGCTGCAGCGTAACGTTTCGAGATAGAATTGCCTTTTCTTCATGCTCTGCCTCTGTCTACACAAGCTGCTAACTTATTTAATTCATCCGCAAATGAAGGGAAAAAGGATTTCTTCAAGGAGAAATATAGTTACAATAAACATGAACCAGAAACTGTAAGACATCTTTCCCCATTGAACTCCCTTTGAGACTAAAAATAAACTTCTCCAGACTTAAAAATGCCCTAATTGGTTCAAAATCCAGCTTGATATGCTCAGCCTGCAAACCAAACTACTTTGTGCATAACTCAGTGCATAACTATTGTAGCTGGAATGAAAGCATGGCATAACAGTATGATAGAAACTTCAGATATAATTAATGAAAACCTTACCACCCATATATCTGATTTATTCACAAGTTATAGTCTCATGAATAAGAGAACTAGCTGTAATACTCAATATTTTACTCGAAAGCCAATATACTTTGTGCTTTACATTACATCAGCGAGATATGTTTGCTTTGCTAAGACAGATATGAGCAGTATTGCTTATATTCACAATAGCAGAGCTGTAATTTTGTCTCTTACATTACACACTTAACTACAAAAGCAATTTTTTGATAATGAGAATCAGCTTAAGGTAGACAGCAATGAATTAATTCTAATAATTACAGGTCCTAGTGCAACAACTCACATTTTTGCATGTATCAAAGATCACATCAAGATTACAAATAGAAAAGAGTGCAACTTCAACACCATTTCTTCCCTCATGCTTATTTTAATGGGACTTCAAGTAATGGAAGCCTAAAAATAACTACAGAAAATATAAATTTTTCAGGTGATGTAAAACCAATCCTCAACTACACAGTACAGTTTATGCTCAGAAGTGTCCTTCTTCGAATGTGGATAAAATATCCCTCCCTGTAAGCAATGGTGAAGGACAGTGTTCATCAGCCACAGATTACAATTCAAACAAGCAGATATTTCATCTGTAATGAAAGAGAAATTTTCTGTGAGTTTCATCCACTGCTAAATTTTTCACACCACTGCAATCGTAAAAACATCCTTTGAGCAGTGGAAATTTCTCCCTGGCTGCCATTTTCTCCACAAAGGTGATGGGGCAGCTTGGACACCTGGGTATTTTTATTTATTATTTTATTAAGGGAGAGAATTACTGAATTACTGATAGAACATCCCATTAAAGATCTTGTACTGAAATCGGAGAATTTGAGCCCAGCCATTCTATTTTTCACAGAATTTTTTCCTCAGGTCTTTAAAGCTATGCTTTGGCAGGGGGGTTGGACCCGATGATCTCTTGAGGTCCCTTCCAACCCCTACAATTCTGTGATTCTGTGGTATTTATAGAGTCAATCATGCTCATCTTTTAAACAGTTAAGGAAGGGAAAGCAGCACATTCAGATGCTATTGCTACAGTGCTTTCTTCCTGATATTAAAAGAGCATATTGATGCATGAAGCTTGAAAGTGAAATCATTTTCCCTACTGCACTTCATTCATCATGCCAGGTTGAAGTTTGGAAAACTGTTAAAAAATGACAGAGGCTGCTATATGGTCCAACCCACCTGCTAAAAAAGGGTCACCTAGAGCAGGTTGCAGGTTGTCCAGACAGCTTTTAAAGATCTCAGAAAATTAAAGGATGATGAAACCGAGGAGAGCGGCTGATTCACCAGTGGGCCATGCTGCCATCCCAAGGGACCCTGGCAGTCTGGAGAGGTGGGCTGACAAGAATCTCATGAAGTTCAACAAGGAGAAGTGCAGAAACCTGCACCTGGGGAAGAACAACCCCAGACAACAGCACTTGTTGGGGCCACCCAGCTGGAAAGCAGCTCAGCAGGAAAGGATCAGGGTGTTCCTGTGGACACCACGTCAGTGATGTGCCCTTGTCACAAAGCAGGCTAACAGTTTTCTTGGCTGCTGTCCCTGCAGGGACAGGACAAGAGGCAATGGGCACAACCTGGGACACTGGAGCTGCTGCCTGAACACCAGGAGCACTTCTGTGCTGTGTGGGTGACCGAGCACTGGCACAGGCTGCCGACAGAGGCTGTGGGGGCTACTCCTTGGAGATCTTCAAAAGCCGCCTGAACATGGTCCTGGGCAGCCTGCTCGAGGTGTCCCTGCTTGAGCAGGGGTTGGAACAGAAGACCTCCAGTGGTCCCTTCCAACCTTAACCGTCTTATAAGTCTGTGACCTCCAAGGATGGAGACTCTACAGCCTCTGTGGGCACCTAATCCAGTCATATAGTCAATAAAGAAGTGTTTCTTCATGTTCAGGCAGCACCTCCTGTGTTTATGCCACCTGCCTCTTGTCCTGTCATTAAGCACCACTGAAAAGAGCCTGGCTCCATCTTCTTTGCATCCTCCCTTCAAGTATTTACAGACACTGATGAGATCCCCCATGAGCTTTCTCCTCTTCAGGCTGAGCAGTCTCAACTCTCTCAGGCTCTCCTCACAGAAGAGATGTTCCAGTCCCTTCGCCATCTTCGTGGCCCTTTGCTGGACTCCCTCCAGTAGCTCCATATTTCTCTCTTGTACCGGGGAGCCCAGAACCGGACACAGTACTCCAGGTGTGGCCTCATCAGGATGAGCAGAGGGGAAGGATCACATCCCTTGACCTGCTGCCTAGATTTTGCCTAATGCACCCCAGGATACCAAGGGCACATTGCTGGCTCATGGTCAAGTTGGTGTCCACAAGGACCCCCCAGGACCTTTTCTGCCAAGCTGCCTCTCAGCTGGGTGGCCCCCAGAAGGTGTGTGGGGTTGTAATTCTATACATGTAAACAGATCTATGTCTGTCCTTCCTCCTGCCCAACCTCCATAAAGATAATGAATTTTTCTGATGCATTTAAACAAACTAAATGCCAGAAGAAAAAGCTTTGTTCTTTGTTTGATTGGAAGGGGGAGGGGGAAGTGGAAAAAAAGAACACAATGTGCATTGTGCAAATGAGTAAAACCAGGGTGAAAACGTCCATACAAATCATGGCTGGAGCTGATTTTTCCATTGTCATTGCAGCAGGCCCATCTCTGGTGAAAGGTCTGCTGTGAAAAAGTTCATTTAGGAAAGCTTCTGGGCTGAGAACGCATTATCTGAAATTTGGCATTCTTCCTCGGTATCTTTTTGGAACCGGGATTCCACTTTAGAGAATGCATCCCCGGGTGTTTTAACCAGCTGGAGCCGAGAAGTGGTTGTTGGTTCTGTTTGGCTTGTTGCATTCAGGTGGGAAATGAGATCTATTGTACAGCCTCGGCACCCAGCAAGAGCTGGGAAAATGAAAATAAATACAACACCGAGGTAGTCCTAAGCAACCTTGCACACATCTGCCAGAAGGATGAAGGGTTTTGGCTCTTCCCATTCCACTGAAGCGGCCTGCTTTCCTGTCATTTCATGCACTGATGGGCTGCAGAGCCCCTCCTCCACTTCAGACTGGGGTTTTGTTCACCTCAGAACTGCTCTGCTGTCATCCTCCAACATACAACCCCTCTGCAGAGACTGCAGTCGGTCAAAGACCTTGCAGAAACATTTTCCTTTAGGGTTCATCGATGCAGTAAGTGAACAGTTCCTTTATATTCAAGCCTTTTTTTGTTGATGTGTGATTTAGCCCACAAGCAGTTCTCGGCTAAAAATACTACAATTTCTAAAATTAGCCGAAGAATCCAAAATGACCAGAATCTGTTCCCAAGTACTACAGGCAAAACTACTTGCAGACTTTTAAATTACCTGCATGGAACAGCTTCTTCTTTGCTAATATCTGTTTGACAGTAGGATACCTACCTTCTTTTTTAAGAATGCTTTTTCTTTCCATATATTTATCATAAGATTTCCCTTAATGAAATTATACTGCAGTGCTAAATATACATACGTCAACAGAAACGGAGTTTCACAAGGAAAGAAAAAAAATCTATTCATTCCTTCTTGGATGTTGGAAGACCAGCATCAAGATTTTGGTGAAGCATGAAACAAACAGGTTTCATTACTCATAATGTCAGCTCTGACAGAAAAATCTAGAGGACATATGCTAATTCCTGTTAAGTGGGGACCTAAGACTTGTAACAAACCAGCTGAAGCTTGACTATTCAGTGCTGTCCCAGGAAAACTTTGTAACTGCATTTCTGCTCCAGTCTGCAAATACATCTGAAAGGCTGAGTCACAATTCAAGGCGAGGAGAGAAATAAGAGTTAGACATTATTCTCACAAGCTAAAGTTGCTAGAAAGGCCACACCGTACGACCAACTGATAAAATAACAACGGTTTCTACAGAAATAATTACATCATTTGTTGCCAGAAAGTGTAATTCACAACACTTCTGAAGAACTCAAGTTGATTTTATAATGACAATATATTTTATATATGCACTTAGATGTGTATATATATACATACACATATACAAATGTAAGTACTGTACATATATAATATATATAATCATAGCTATAGGATACAGAATAACTACGTTATCAGGTACTCGCTGTTTAGTTGAACAAGACATACTCACAGTGGGCACTATTTGGCAGTGGCAGAGTTTTAATTGAGTCCAGCAACCACCCATTTGTTCAAGAGAGGAAGAAAATTGCACCTGGAGCGCCCCGTTTGCCTGAGGACCTGGGACAGAGCTGAGAATGGCTGGGAGGTGGACATGGTAGGCAATTTGAGCAATCCTGTATTTACCAGTTGAGTTGAATGGCAAAGAGTTGGGTACTGCAATTAAAACCAATTGGAGATGATTTCGTTCTCCTAAACAAGTTCAACTAGCATTCAAAGACCAAACCAAAGTTAACCAAATTTTATATTTTATATTATCCTTGGAAGTCTTTAAAAGACGTTTAGATGTAGAGCTTAGGGATATGGTTTAGTGGGGACTGTTAGTGTTAGGTCAGAGGTTGGACTCGATGATCTTGAGGTCTCTTCCAACCTAGAAATTCTGTGATTCTGTGAAATGGTTAACTCAGTAGAAAGTCAAAAGCCAAAAGACAGCCAAAGAAAGGAAAAATATTTTTCTGACCAGAGGGCAGAACAGAAGCTGCCAGATGCTTTCCTTGAGCCTCAGTCAAAAAAAAGAGGTTGGCCCAATTCCTGACCTGTTTACAGCGTCAGATAGTAATAATAGTAATCAATGGAGATCATAGACCATATTTTGATCTGTGAATGTGTAATACTTGTCAAGAGAAACCAACATATTATTTTATATATTATTATATATTATTTTATATATTATTATATATTATTTTGCTGGTGCTAGTATTACTTTAAAATAATAAATACAAGTCCAAGCTTTAAAATTCAGCTAAACTCTCATTTATTTCTAACCACTAATATTCCCCTGTGTCAATAACCAATAATGCCATCCCAGAGTAGAGCATTGCTGCCAATTTTACAAGCAAGCAATAAAAATAGTTTTTGCCAGAATTAAAACTGCATTTCTTTCCATTTATTTATTCATTCAACAGATGCATTATCCAAGACTCTGCACAAGAACAGAATATTCAATTATTTCAGCTGGATGCGCTTCTAAAAAGAATCTAAAAAATTAAAAAGATTAGCGATTTGGTGAATTCATTTCTTCAGCATCCAGGACTAACAGCGCTCAGCAATCTTAAAATATACTTTGGAAGTACGGATGCTTTCAGGCCAGCACAGAAAGAGAAAATAAACTTTGCATCATAATCACATATTTAAACAAAGATTTGAAATTACAGATTAGCAATTTTATGTGGACTCTCTACAGTCCACGCTTCTCTCTGCAGCTGCTTGTCTATGGAATTTTTGGGATCAATCCCATCTCCATTCTCATTTCTTTGTGCTGTAGATGTGCAAATCTACTCCAGGCACTGTGGGCTGTTCAGGGCAATTTTGTTCCCAGCTGATCACGGGATGCTATCCAGCACATTGCTACACACGGCAGTCAAACAAATGAATTACGTTCCAATACCAAACTGAAGAAACGTTGATGCTGCTAAAGAACTGACCAAATAAAAAAAAATAATAATAAACAACCAAAACCTTAAAGGAAGGTTTGCATGTCAAGCTCTTACCAATTTCCTACAAAACAGACCGTGAAACATCCAACATTCTCTGTCCACTTACAGCAAAAGATCATTAAGAAAAAATAAAGAAAGAAAGAAAACAGGAAAGCCTGTATCTGGCTATATAAAGAACTCTGAAGAGCAGCTCAGTTACCCTTGCAGCAATTCTCACAGCTTCCCTGTCCTTGAATCTGAATCATTCAGTTCTCATCAAAAATTGATGCTACCAACACCATGCCTGGCTCATCCTGAATAGACGCATCTTCTGCTCTTCCTGCCCCGTCACACTCACACTTCAGATATAGTTTATATTGGGAAGGATAAGAGCAGAACAGCACCAAAACACGAGCCATGGAGGCTCTCTGTAAGAGGTTTTCCAGCATGGCACAACCCAAAGCACTGCATGCAGAAGCACTGTATCCACTTTGTTCTATTCACAATATTGATTTGCTGAACTGTTAGGTCCTACATGATTACAGGGTTGGTTCAGTAAGTATTTTTACACTTAATATAACTTCCTAGCTGATGTTAGAAGCAACAGCTCCCAGATGTCAAAATCCAGGTGAAATGTTCTCCAAACACGGTTCTGTATTTTTTCCCTGTGTTTAATAACCCTCTATGCATGCTGCAAGGCCTTTTTCCTTAGAGATGCATGTTTTTTTTTTAGTTTAAAGATAGATGAGAGAGTTTTCCTGCATTTCATCAATATATTTTTTACATCTCATTAATTATTTGCATGTTTTGGGGCTTTGTTTTGCTCCCTCCCCTGCTTCCAATGCAGTTGAGGGCTTAAAGCAATTTAGACAGAAGTAAGGTTAGTGCAAGAAATAATTTATATTCTGACTTTGCCAATATGGTGCTTTACTTGGTACAAGAAAATGAATGTCCTAGGAGAAAGATTTTGATCCATGAACTATTTCTCCACTCGAACTTCAACTTGTTCATTATTTCTCCAAAGCATTGCCTTGGCTTACCTTTCTGCATCCGTCCAGCTAGACATTAATAAATAAATAAATAAATCTGTGTTTAAAGACCTGCTAAGAGAATATGTAAAATTTATATAGTCCCTGCCTTTTTTTCAAAAAGAAACTGGCCTTGTATTACAGAGACTGAACGGATTCATGAAACACAGGCAGACTTTCCAGATCTGCCCTTGTCTTCTAGCACACAGACTTTTCTGCTTTGCTACAAAACAGACTGGTGTGAAGAGGAACTATGAAACGGATATAGGATGCTCAGGTATTGTGGTCATGGACATCACACAAGCTGGTCAAACCCTTAGTTGAAGTGTTAATCTGCACCACCTTTAGCTGTCCATGCAAGTGGACTCTAGATTAAAAGTACTGAATGCAAATTGAAATTTCTGTGACTAACACCATTTTATTATTTTATTATCCCAAAGTACATTGTAAGAGCTGCTTTGCCTACAGACTTAAGATGACTGAGAGCAGTTTTAGACTCTCACAAACTGAATTAAGAACTTGGTATCATCACACGCTGTAATATTCATCAAAGCATGTATTTAATTGACAACCTGGAGAGCCACAGAGTCCCTACAGACATGTACTCAAACACCACTGGAAAATCCTTATTAAGTATTCTATCCTACACTGAACTAGATATTGATTATCGTGATAACGTTGGCTTAAAGAATTTGGACTGGCGGTGTTAAACAGCAAATTATCAAGAACCCAACAAACAGGGTGATACCTAGAATTTTGTGATGGTGACTGTGTTTCTGAAGAATACATGAAAAATTGCAGAAAAAAACAAGCTACCCCCTGGGGTGAACAGGTGGGGTTCAATTAGTTTTTGTTTCTCCTTTGAAAGCAAGACTGCAGAGAAGATATTGCAGTATAAAACAACTTTATAAAAGGGCTGGAAGAGACCTCTGCTTCCATCAGGACTGCAAAGCCTCTCTTACAAGAACAGAGTCGGTACATAGTAACTCACATGGTATTCCTGTTTATAGGCTGTACCAATTGCTATGTTCTGTCTTTTTTCCACATTTCCTCCAGGAGATCCTGGCTGTAAGCATCCATTTGCAGAGTTGCTGGCTGACCCTGTAAAGCCAAAGCTTCCCACTTTGAAAGCTTCCAGAAGAAATGCAAATCATATTTTTCTACTTTCCCATTCCAACTTCACTTTAAAACTTCCATCACCACTACCTCATTCTACCTTTGTGTTTTAATTTATTAAATAGATCCAACAGTGAAGGCTGCTGAATAATTTGACAAGTTTTTTCTCCGTGCACATGTATTTGTTCAACATGCATTAGTGTAACAAAAATGTCTCTGCTAATCACTCTCAAATTTCTTGAGATTTTACTAGTAAAGTAAAACTTGGGCTTCATATCTAGTGACTGCAAAGCCATCTCTAGGCATCAGCCACATATGAAGCAAAACAGTATGCCTTTCTTCAGACTTGCTACTGACACTATTGCTCTCAACCTTCCCCAAAAAAGCAGCAAATTAAAGCATTTTTCAAAGCAGCTCTGGTTTGTTTCAGTGCTACAATAAGTGATTTCAAATACAACAGTTATGCACTAAGGTTAAAAATAATTTAGGACATGGAAAAAAAAATGAAACTAGGGTTCAGGCTCCAAACTCCCTTGATATTTAAAAACTTCATAGACAAAATTAGTTCTTCATATGCATACAATTTAAACACTTCAAGTATTTACTTTAGAGTCCAGAGCTACAACATTTATGTTAAAAATATATATATATCAATGATATTTATTTATTTTCTTTAGAAAGTTACGGGCTTTCAACAACAAGTAATAAAAAATTTAACTATACTACAGATACAGATGATACAAAGTAGTGCACTCAAACAAGAGGGAGAAAGAAAATAACCTGAAGATAATACCAACACTAATCTAAATTTAAACCAACACGTACATCAATCAAATGAATATTCTTTTAGCAGAGTGAATGGTGAACCCAACATCTGGCATTAGCTTCATTCAATTTCTGTACTATTACACATTTATCATTATAACTTATTACTTTTTAACTTTCATGTGTCTTTTTCTGGCACTACATAAACAGATTTTCTATCAGTTTCCCCAACAATCTGGAAAAATAATAACTTGAAACTAAGGCGGCAAAGAGGGGAAGACAGTTATTTTATCATTTTTTAAAGTCAGACAAGAAAACATAGCACTGCATATTATTTTTTCAGTTTCTGAGAACTTAACGCAAGGAATATCACCACTAGCAAACTGAGAGTGAATGACTTATATCTGAATTGAACACAGGGACTTGAGGGGTTGCTTTAATCGCTTATAGCAGACAGTCACAATTTGGTGGGGGCCAGGGAGAAAGCTAACTACTGTCCAGAGATTTTACCTTGTTGTCTGAAGAAGGCAAAGCATGCTCCTGTCGCTGCAGCTACATGGAAACATTCAGAGCTATTGTGTGTGCCGCTGAACTTTGACTGTAAAGGTAGTAAGCCTGCTGGATCCTTTGTCCATGCTTTTTGCAGCACTTCCAAACTAAATCAGCCCAGGGGATAATGGAGGGAGGCTGCAGCACATCAGCTCATGTTGATGGTAACCCATACACCGTGGGTGATCTCAGCAAAACTGAGGGGACTTAGCTTATGTTGTGGTACATACTCGTGTTCACTCTTCAGTCACAGGGCAATTAAGATCATAAGACCTTCGTCTCTTAATTTCAGCTGGAAGAATGGCTGCTAGTAGGCACTGCATAGTAACACTGTCTTAATTGAGAGAAAATCCTGTTGCCTTCCTGTTTTTAAAAATGATTGGAAAGCAGGCTATCTGGGGTCTCTGTCAAATAAACAGCTCTAATTTTTCTGTTTTCTTGTTTTGTTTTAAATCTGTAATTCCACTCAAAGACTATTACAGCAGAAGGGTGTCCAACAAAACTCCTGCAGCAATGGTTTATAACAGGGAAGCTCATGCTGCTACTGCTGCTTCTCATCCTGCATATGTGACCAGGCACGGCTTCTACGGCATCCAGGATATTGGATGGAGAATCCTGAAGCATAAACCTGCACGTTGAGTTCAGCTGCCTCTAACTCACTGTAATAAGCCAGCCAGGAAGCCTACTGAACCGTTTATAGCAATGCCATTCTGTCATGCACCGAGCAGAATGCCATCATCAGCCAGGATTTGGGGTGCCAGGCAGCACAGTAACCCAAGTTTCAAGGCATAACGCTGAAAGCTTCTTCCAGAATACCAACTATTTTAATGAAAGCAAGGTGAACAACCAGCTGGGACTTCTAACCAGGAGGGAGTATGTCCACGGGCAGCATTAGGAGCCTTCAGCTACCACACTGAAATGTTTTCCAACTTAGAGAATCGACCTTCTTGCAGGCACACTTTTGCGAGCTTAAAATAAACAATGCAAGCCAGCTGCTTGTGTTTGTGTCTGAAGCAAGATAAAAGATAAGATGTCAGAGTTCCAAAAGCCTTTCCAACAAAAACCCCAACTAAGGTTCAGTTCTTGACTGCCAACTAAGAATACTTTGTAAGACTAGATATCTTTCATGCTCCCAGAGTGCAATTTTAATGAAGGAAAACCTAAACTCACTGTCATATTACAGGTTTTTAAAGAAAAATGAAAAAATTATCTTGAAAAGTATAGTGATTATTTAAAATTTTGCCAATATGTACTACAAGATATAGCACCATTTGTTGTGAATGTTTATACTGGAGGACAAGTCACTTCCACAGAGGAAAGCAGGAGTCACAGTGATGTTACTCAAATTACTATTAAATTTAGCAGCCATACTTCCTTCCTGAGGATAATTTATATTCTATTTTTTTCCATTAAAATGAATAAATAATTGTGCAGTAAGGCACCAAGACCATGATTTAGCTACATCACTAAAACAAATTCACTGTCATAATCTGAAAAAGGATGCCTTCTCTACCTATGAGCGATGACCACATCAATGCTTCCATGATTTTTTTTTGCTCTCTCCTCATTTTGCAGAACTGTGAGATACAGTTTCAGTATTAATTGCTGAAGAGCCTCCTGTAAACTTACACATTTGCTTACAAGTACAGGAGCTTTCAGTGCTGAAAAGGTGAGCAGGTCAACTCAAGTGGTTTACTACTGGACAAATAACCTCTGCCCAACAGTTTCACAAAAGCAAACAAAGCTACTAAAATACTTACTTTGCAGCAGGGTAACTTTTCTGTATTCAAGCTGCCACACTAACATTAAATCCACATCTTGACAATGAGTATGTATTCATTATATATATAATTTTGTAAATAAACATATACTATAATGTGTATATATATTTACCTTTGTGTCACTTCAAAGGTATACATCCATGGAAACACAAAAGGCAGCACAATGAAACTATATATATTTAAGTTAGAAAATCCTTTTTTTTTTAATTTATTTTATTTTAAATCTATGGAGGTAATTCTAAAATGGAGAAACCAAGATCAGCAATATCCCAGGTGTAGGAATGTTTTCTGGCAATGGAAAAGGGGAAGTTAGAAATAACTAATAAATAAGGCATCATGAAAATAACAAAACAAAGAAAACTGTATGGCAATCAACAACAAGGGAGAAAAGAAAATAAACATTAAGGATAGAACACTGCATGAAAATTTAATTTTGTGGATATTGGTGTTCACTACAGAAAAGTGGTAACAGTCTTAAAACAGTTCTGATTACATCAGAAAAATGAGGATAAAGCACTTGTGTCAAAAGAGAGAAAAGGCTGCATTACCATCAGTCTGAATGGTATTTATCTACAAATTCCAGCAGAGTTTTTCTTATCTGTTTAACTCAGATAAGTTAAACAGATAAGAAAATAATAACGATAATAACATTTAACTCACTCTTAAACGTTATTAAAAATCCTTACAAGTAGAATTTGTGTACTGGGCAGCAGTCAGGTTTATACATCGTGAAAATGAAAGTTTGCTGCTGCATGGTCTGGGCCATAATTTCGGTATGGGGTAACTCAGAGCACCTTGGCACATACAGCACAACGGTACGTCTGTACAACTTCCAGACCCAAACTATCATCATCCATTGCTTATTTACTCTTAATACTATAAAAGTTACTGGATTTTCAACAACATTCTAAGAAAGTTCTTTGCAACAGCCTATTGAGGAAACTAAGATGTGGCTAGGCAAGAAACACATTTTAGATACGGGTCATAAAGTGCAAGGTACAAACAAAAAACTATCCAGAAGGAATACACTAGGAGTGGGCATCACACTGCCCGGTGCAGGTTAGTGCAAGGCACTGGAGGATTGATTCAGCTGCAATTCTGTAGGTGCATTGTGTAAATAATGCTGAAGAACAATACTAGGGCAAGACTTCCAACACCACCCAATACTCTTTTCCAAAAGCAACTTAAGGTCTGCAGATCTCATGTGTCACTGAAAGATGCGCAAGATCTAGCAGCCCAAGTCTCTTGCAAAAATGAGAGCAGATGAAATTTTACGCCCAGAAACAGTAAGATTTTGAACAACCACTAAATGAGCAGCAGGATTCAAACTAGGCAACAAGACGTGAATCCCAAAGAAAGCAACAGAGAACACTGCCGAAGAACTCCGGGAAGATTATCACAGGAACTGAAACAAGAATGGTGCAGAGAACAAGGGAAGTAAGCAGGCACCATTCCCTAAATGTGTCAGTACAGACTCTCAAGGGCGTGCCTATCCCATGGCACATGGATGTTTGACAGTTTGTGACGGGTTTATGTAAACTTAATCCCAAAGGCCATATTTAAAGAAAAAAAAAAAAACGCTAATGTTCCAAAATCAAGAATTCTAATAGAAAAGAGAATTGAGTACTTAATTTGGCCCTGATATGCTTACTGTACAGCTGTTAGACATTGCAAATGTAAGGGATCTTTTTAACAAATGAAGCTTCTTTTGAAAACTGTGCTGCAAGAAGCAGCATTAGAGATGATCTTGGAAGGTCACCAGCAGAGCTGAGACCTGCAGAGGTCCCAGTGACCTAGCGTTATGCCGTAACACTCAGTGGCAGGACATCACTTTCTGTGCACAGAAAGACAGTAGATAAAAGATGAAGAGGACCAAGAAATACGCTACAGCTTTCAAATTTTGGGGCTTACTGCTCTCAGCAAAGCAGAAAACCATACTCTGGTAGAAGATGATGAATTCAATTGAGAAGCACTACATAGGGGTGGATGCTATGGCAGGTGCAGATCCCTTGACCCCTGTGGCCCCAGCACCTGTTTATACGCACACACCTCTGCTCTCTTCTGCTTCTCCTCCTGCCTCTCTGCATCTATTCTCTCCCGGCATCATGCCGAATGTGCTGATATGGAAACAGGTACAAGAGCGGCACATTCCCCTGTCTCGGCTGGGTGTCTGCACAGGGCTCTTTCTTCGTGCCCACTCTTCCCTCCCTACCCTCTGGGATGATGTCATCTGTTCGCACCATCTCCGCCAGCAGCTGCAGAGCGATGCCTGCTAAGCGTGTCTATCCATCCACCTACTCCTCGTTGCCTCCATATGGTGCTGCTGCTTCTCCTGCTTCTCTCTCCAGAAAACTTGAGTGTGATGTGCTCTTAACTCAACTCCTTATCTTTCTTCTCGCTTTCTGCAGATACAATTTTTGCCATTATTCCATTACTGCCTCCTGTAATATAAGTAATTTTTGACTCCTTTGCTTGCACTTGAACTATATATCCAAAGTACATACCCCAAAATCCTGTTGTCATCTTCCTCCATCTTTTTCTTTCTAACACTACAGCCCAGCCAGTATCTCCATCTTTGCTCAGGCACACACTGAAGAATTAGGCAGGGAGATGGAGACTCATCTGTTTAAATTTAGACAGGCTTCCCTACTTATCCTAAGTCATACTGAAAGTGAAGCAGGCAAATCTCTTTAATAATATTAGTAGATACGCTTTCATTTCAGGAATCCTCTTTATCACGTCATCCTTCGGAGCTGCACTTGGTGTTCATTGGTTTCAAGCTCTTGGGAGGCAAAAGAAACAGAGACAGCTCAAAGAGTTTGATCATCTGCTGCTCAGCGTAGCCAGCTGGCACCTTCCGAGTCCGGGATCTTTGTTCAAAGTTTCTGTAATCTTTCCCTTTTTTTTTTTTTTTTTTTCTTTTTACTCCACTTTACTGAAGGTAAAAGTGGAAAAAGTGGAATAGGAAGCAAGCTAAATAAATATGCAGCCACTTAGAAATATGTATGATGTTACCTAAATATAAATAGCACATTGGATGGCTGTTTAAGAAGTTAAAATAAATAAAAACAAAATGCGGGCATTTGAGTTACACAACTGCACTGTGTAATTGCAATAGCAACTTAACAACATAGGACACAACCAAAAGTTGACCAAAACTGCCATGTTAAACCAAGCTTTAACATTTAATACTTTACCAAACTTTAAAAAGTGCATCTTTAAAATCAAGAGAAATCAGAAAACATTCAAACCCTCACCACTTCTTTGTTAATTTGTTAATTTTACTGATGTTCTACTGCCAGTAGAACATTTTATTCAGAGATATCCTTATATTACTTGCTTCAACAAACTGATTTTAAAAATTATTTTCCTTTGCATAGTAAATGTATTTCTAAGGATTATTTTTGCATTAGTAATAATCAAAACTGATACTGTACTACACTTTCCTCACTGCTCATGATGTGGCTGTGAGCACTGTTTACACTGATAAAACAGATTCAGAAATAAGTTACAAAACAAAAAAGTGAAAGTGAGGACCCTCCCCAGCCCCCACAAAGGTCAAGAACATAATGCAAGACACAACCTTACAAAAACCTGTGAAGTCCCTAGCAAAATTCATGTGGAACATATAAAATCTGTTTAAAGTTCCCATTTCATCAAAATTTACAATCTACACTAGTATAGATACATTGTATGTGGTGGTGGCTCATAAAAATGATTCTTTTCTGATTCATGAGCTGAATTATTAGCCCATCTTAAGGGTCTGAATAATCTCTGTGAATCCTGATAGAAATTTTCCTAATATTCACGGGGGTGTTGACTTGTCCTGAGTATCATTTATTCAAGACGAGACCTAAACACTGGCAGGAATATAAACACACTGGGTAAAATTCAGCATGGCTTGCAGAAAAGACAAGACAGTTTTATTTTAGAGATGTTACTAGGACAAAAGAAAAAAAAATCACAAATGGAAAGTAGGCAAATTCAAATATAGATCAGTGCAAGCTTTGTAAGTAATAACGTTTAATCAGATTTTTTTTTCTTTTACAGCGTCATGTGGCTCCCAGTGTACACAAAGTAAAAGAGTGAAAAAGGTAAAAATAAAACTGGCATAGCCTTAATGTATTCCAGAATTCATAAATCATTTGTAAATTTAGTCCTTTTAGAAAAGAATCCTTATATAAATCGGGGTGAGGGGGGGCGAGGGGGGGCTCAATCCCATATATGAAGCCCCACATCGCTGACCAATCACAATTAGTGAATGCACTGCATCTCTCTGCAGTGAAGGCAAGCGACAAGGTAGGCTGTCATTCTGCAAAAGCTGCCCATCGCGAGCTCTCCTCTCCTCTCCGAAGCGCTGCTCTGCTTTTTTAGAAAGCCTGAATCCCGGCGGTGTCTCTGGAGACGAGAAGCCTTCAGTATGTTAAATGACTTTCATTATGTATTTTCAGCTGCTTATTGATTCCACAGTGGGAAGAGTGGGAGACTGCAGCAGCCTCTAAAGCAGAACTCAACCAGTTGTGTACATTAGCAGTATGCTGAGACAATGGCACAGTACAGGCACAAATTTTCATTAAGGGCATTTTTCGAAGATATGCTCATTACCCTCTTTCCCTTCTACTCTGCTAACAAGTGAGCAAAATGAATCCCTCCAAGCTGGAACTGCTTCACCTGCATCGAGAATTTATCGAACCTTTAGTGGAGGTAAGCTCTGTTCCTTATTATGGTATGCAGAATAAGCAACATTTAATAAAAAAGGGAGAAGAAAAAAAAAAAAAAAAGAGGAAGCATCAGATTGGACTTAGATTAAATGCTAGTTATCTTGCTGTATTTGAGTCCAGGAAATATTTGGATGCTATTTTCCCCTACCCATTAAAAACACAGTGGTAGAAAAATGCAATTCTGCATGAAAGTCTTGCAGAATATTAAGAGCCTGTTTTGCTCGTACACCATGAAGACAGTACAGTTTGGGTTACTACAGTACTGGGAGGGGGGAGACGAACGACACGAACTGCAAGCAGGAATATTTTTTCCTCTCTCAGCAGTATTTCCAAATATTGGCAGTTAAATAGGTTTCAGCTTTGTGCAGTTATTCTGTGAAGAATCAGCCAGGCTGTTAATTGGTGTATACTTCTTGCTTTCTGAAGGTCGAGTAATATGACTAATCTCTGACTTGCTCGTGAAAAGCCCCCTTTTTTTCCTGTTGCTTTTTTATTTAAAAAAAAAAAAACTTATTTCTTCCATTACCCCCCACGTTGAGCCATGTATTACAAACGTGGATTTGCAACCTATTTATATCAAGAGAGAAAATTTGACCAGTGTGCAAATCACACAAAAACCTAATTCCTATAAAAGCTCGCTGGCTGCTCAATTTCTTATTAGAAGAAGAGAGTCGTCTGTCTCAACTAGCTGCTCACAAGCGCTATGAAACTACATTTTCTAGCTGTAGTCACAGGCACCCTACATCCAGCAGTTACTGCTCCTAGTCGGGGTTTCCTGAAGCGTGCACTATTTGGAGAATAGGAGACTTGTCCAAAAAACTGAATTCATGTAAGTTGACAGAATAATGCCATGATTTTACTAGAAAATAGTGAACACACTAACTGATTTTTGATGGAATGTGTAAGATCCAGTTTTAGATATCTTTTATTCATGATATAAGTGATACTACAAAAGATACTGTTGCATTACTTGATTTTGAAATGATAAGCCCTACTTTTAACCTTTTTTTTTTCCTTCCTTTCACAAGGGCATGCAGCAACTAATTCAGTTTTCCAACTGACAATACGAAGAATGCAGTTGACTGGGTACCCTTCCAGCTGTGTGACCTCCGAGCAGCAGGATGCATCACTAAACTGTATTCTTAAGACATAAAGGAATTAGAAACAAACAAACAAAAAAATGGAACACGCTTGTATTACCATTTACGTGCACGACACTTCAACTGCATACGTGGAAGACTAACACATCTGCTCACATTTCCTTGCAAGAAGGATGCAATGATTGAGTCCTAAAATGGTGAGCATCTTTTAAAGAGGGATTTATAATTTAAAACCAGAATTGTGGAAACTACCGATGCATGAAGAAACAATGAAACATGAATTCCCACAAGGAGAATATGCATACTTCACCAGCAAGCTGCACAAGGGTTTAACCAGGCTTTTTCTAAACCGCTCATTAAATATCTTATTTGTCATAATGACTAATGGATATTTTTCTCTCAGTTTTATGATCTGCTATGTATTCTCCTTAAATGAAAATAAACCAAATTAGGTATCTCATGGTTACTCGCAAAGCACATGAACTGGATTTTATGATGTACAGCAACTTGTTTGACTAAGCCATCACTCAAAAGTAATGAGCAGGAATATTACAGAAAGAAACACGCAACTCTAACTAAAGGATGCCTACGTACACTCTGAACACAGAAGTCAGATATTTTTTGGTTTTTAAACCTGGAAAATAAAAAGAGGCTGCTACAAAATGCAACAGGGGAAAGAAATTAACATCACGTAAAAGAAGGTTTGTTATTGCTGGCCTGAAACTCAGAACAGACACCCAGAACACGCGCTGGTCTGTACAAGCATCTCAGGCAACTGAGGAGTCCCCATGTGTAATCAAAATTTGCTGCTGCTGAATTGCTGGAACAAAAAAAGGAAAAAAAAAATCTGCAAGGAATGAAGTAAGAGCCCAGCTACCACTCGGTTCCGAGGTGACAGTGCATGTCAAATGCCTGGCAGTGACACCATGCACCAATTTATGACAAGCTGCTACAATGATCTGAAAGACCCCTGAGGCACAGAAAACAGGTAGGTCAGAAGTTGCATGCGCCCAGCCTCTGTTCTGCATTTACAAGGGAACAGGCACGGTTCAGAAAGGCAACGTGTTGGGTAAATTACCCCTCTGCCTTGACACCTGGACTTGTGTTTAACTGAAATTGATCCCTGCAACAAGGAGGTGATCGTAATCTGGGCATTTAGATTGAACTCTCCGATATAGCACATCGGAAGCTTTCTGTTGTCACAAGATTTCAGGTGGCATAATGCTACAGTTAAGATCTTTTTTGTTTGTTTGCTTTGAGTGAGATCTGCTTTGGATTTCCTCCTGGCTCTTCCTAATACACGAGAACTCAATTTATCAAGCTCAAGTATTCAGAATGGTCCTTGAAAATACAGTCACAGCCAGGACCACATACCCAGAGGAAATCATATTCCTGAGGTTTAATATAAACCTATTAGAGGTTGCCTAAATTAGAAATTAAACAAAGCTTTTGAAATGTATTTCACGCCTGAAACTAATACGTTCTAATTTATATCTTTTGTATTTAAGAGGCAAATGTGAAGTAACTGCTGAAGCATAGCAAGAATTTTCATCATACAATTTGCAATTAATAGTATTGTGCAATTGAGGCTTTTCAGAACTGCAGATAAAATGCATTTGCATATTGTATCCCAAGTGTGCTTAATTCATACTTTCATTTAAAAACAGCTCATTTTTCTTCACCTTAGTGCTATCCATTTTTAATGTATTCAGAGTGGAACAAAGGTCTACGTTTAAATTTAGTTTCATGCCAAGTACTTCCCCTCTTAAATTTAAAGCTACTTATAAAATCCTCAAGCATCACAACAAGAAATTGAATGACCTCTCTTTTGTTTATTCATCTCATTACAACCTCCAGAGCTGGCTGACACTATAAATAATGGACATGTCAGGTATTAGATGCAGATGCTATGTTTACAAACCATCAGCATGTGTAAAACAAAGCAGATGCAGCCACAAAATAAAAAATTCCTGGATTTTTAGATATCTCTGCATCTCCTAGATTCATTAAATGCTACTTTTTTTGAACCTCGCTTTCTCTTAGGATAAACACACTGTGTATATAAATCTGCTGGATTTAATTTCAGTATGTAAAAAAAAATGAGACAATTTAATATTTAATGTTATTTTATAAAACTATTCCTTTAAATCTATTCTGGAATAAAATTAAATACACTTCTTTTCCGTCTAGGCACTGATTTCTTGCAGAAACTGAATATTCATAGCAGAAGAAGGAAACGTACCATTTTTAGAATAAATTCCATTACCCCAAATCTATGTCAGATTTGCATTTGAAATTCCACACAGTTACATAAACTCGTTACAGTGATAAGTTTCATACAGGTAGATGCACACAAGAGAAAAGTGAGCAGAAGTTTCCAAGCTCTATAAAAAATCTGCTTAATTGCAGAACTTCGTATCTCAGCCCACAACACTCTTACGAAGTCTTCGTAAGAAAGAGGCTGCTAAAAGGCCATAAAATAATTTAAGTGTTCTTTTTATGACACATAAGCAAGCGTTCCATGCTCCTATCACTTTCTGTTTCCACAAGAGCCTTTTTAAATTGATCTCAAGTGCTAATTTGTTAATACTCAGCAGCATTCTTCTGAAATAGCCCTCCACACAATACAAAGGCAATGCACGAGCATAGTTTATTCAACAAGCGGGCCCTTTGTAAAAGCCACATCACTATAAATAAAGCCTTGTCTCCCCTAAGTGGAAGCTTTTCACTTTTTTTTTTCCTCTTTTTTTTTTAAAGAAAAAAAAATGTCCTGCTTTCCTTCTAAAAGGAAAAACCTTATTGTAGATTCCCTGGCTTTTAAGCCCATGCCAAGCACAGCTCTAAACATACAGTAAATAATTAAGAGTTTGGTAAGAGTAGATGCTTTTCCTCCCTTCTGCTTTCCCAGCGTTTTTCCACAATAACAAAAAAAAATGTTAAAAAAGAAAGAAATCAAACAGTTCCATATTTATTTCACCTTTCAGGAGAAAAAAACAACTGCAACAAAAGAATGTGTTTCTCCCCCATTCTGGAGGTCAACATGCAGTCTGAATCTAACATTACAGTTCGAGATGCCATTGATGACATCGACACCAACATGTACCGACCACTGTCATATGCATTAAGCTTTCAAGTTTCTCTCACTGGATTTTTGATGTTAGAAATTGTTTTGGGACTTGGCAGCAACCTCACCGTGCTGGTACTTTACTGTATGAAATCCAACTTAATCAATTCTGTCAGTAACATAATTACAATGAACCTTCATGTACTTGATGTAATAATTTGTGTGGGATGTATTCCTCTAACTATAGTTATCCTTCTGCTTTCACTGGAGAGTAACACTGCTCTAATCTGCTGCTTCCATGAGGCTTGTGTCTCTTTTGCAAGCGTTTCAACTGCAATCAATGTCTTTGCTATCACTCTGGACCGATACGATATCTCTGTCAAGCCTGCCAATCGAATTCTGACCATGGGAAGGGCTGTGATATTAATGACATCAATCTGGATCATCTCACTCTTCTCCTTCCTGATTCCTTTCATTGAGGTCAATTTTTTCAGCCTCCAAAGCGTGAGCACTTGGGAAAACAAGACGCTTTTGTGCGTCAGTGCGAACGAATACCACACGGAGCTGGGGATGTACTACCACCTCCTCGTGCAGATCCCAATCTTCTTCTTCACCGTTATAGTAATGCTCATCACCTACACCAAAATACTCCAGGCTCTGAATATCCGAATTGGCACGAGATTTACCACAGGACAAAAGAAGAAAGCTCGGAAGAAAAAAACTATCTCTTTGACCACTCAACACGAGACGACCGACGTCTCACAGAGCAGCGCGGGGAGAAATGTGGTCTTTGGCGTAAGGACTTCTGTGTCGGTCATCATCGCCCTGCGCCGAGCCGTGAAACGGCACCGGGAGCGACGAGAGCGGCAAAAGAGAGTCTTCAGGATGTCCCTCTTGATTATTTCAACCTTCCTGCTCTGCTGGACACCCATCTCTGTTTTAAACACCACAATCTTGTGTTTGGGCCCAAGTGACCTTTTGGTTAAGTTGCGATTGTGTTTCCTAGTGATGGCGTACGGGACGACTATATTTCACCCTCTCCTTTATGCATTCACCAGGCAAAAGTTTCAGAAAGTTCTGAAAAGTAAGATGAAAAAACGAGTTGTTTCAATAGTGGAAGCGGACCCCATGCCAAATAACGCGGTAATACACAACTCATGGATAGAGCCTAAAAGGAACAAAAAGATTACCTTTGAAGACAACGAAGTAAGGCAGAAATGTTTAGTACCTCAGGTTGTCACTGACTAGACTTCAGTACTCACCAAAACACATCGGGAGGAATATTTGAACAAATTGTAGAAAAATACTGCCAAATAAGAAAAAAAAACTTTTTTTTTTTAAACTATTGGCTAGACTGTACATTTTCCAGTATCTATGTTAAATAGAGTAGGTCTTGTATATTCGATTTCTTCACTATGTAAGATATCTGTTGCATGGCCGTTTGTTAGCGTAACACCACGTGTATATTTGTCCAAAATATTCAAGTCCTCTTTTTTAGAAAATAAATAGCCTTAATGAAGTGCAAACTTTTAAAAACATTTGTATGGCTGAGTTTCTCTGTAAATATAAAATAATTTTTAAACAAGAATTCCACTCGGGAATGCTTCATATTCTAAGGCACAAATTCAACATTTTGCATGACATAGGATTTTTAAATTGAGAATTCATAAACAGCATTGCCCAGAAATATTCTGATTGCTGCACAGCTACAACTTGGACGTGTTTTAATCTTGTATTCAGATAGGTAATTATTTCAAATTTCTCCAGCAAGCAATTACCATGCACATGTTAAAAAAAAAAAAAAAAAAAAGAGCCATTTATGCTATGCTCTTCAATTAATGGTTCAGAACTGGTTCATTTTTATGGGAAAAAATACTCAGGTTGGTTCAAAAACTGAGAATACTTCCACAAAAAAAAAAAAAGGAAAAGTCTTGAGTGCTGAAACAGTTGATCACAGCCTCAGATCTGCAGTTTCTATCTGGAAAGTACACGATATTGAGTAATTATACAGGAGGGATGGAGGGGGCTAGAGGCAAAGACACACTACAGAAAGGCAAAAACACAGATGTAAAAGTCCTTGGGCCTGACGTTAAAAGGCAACCAACCAACAAACCAGATTTTCACACTGCTCTGTGACTGGACCTCCAGCCACGGGGAGGCTGGAGAATCTTCCGGAAAGAGATTTTTCACTCCTAGCATCTATCTGCATAGACAGATACAGCTGTCAAGCGCCACAGCTAACATAGATGATTTTCTTGTCCTCGTTAACCTTTGTATTATTTAGAATTCACCTTTCCTCCAGTGATGATCAGTTCTGATCATGCAACTGCTTTGTCACAAGCCAACCATCATGACTGCTAGCTACCCTATTTCTCTATTTTCTGGACAGTTCTGATACATCATCACTCCATCCCTTCTTTTTCCATTTCATCTTACACTTTTGGTGAAGAATCAGGAAGCCTTAAGAAGTCATTATCATCCACAGCACTGCAAGCAAGAATTGAGATATTCATCTCCCCCTAATTTTTTTGTGAGCCTTTTGCACTATCCCATGCATAAAAATTAATTATTTCAATGAACAGTGGCTACATTCATTGACTTGGGTAGCAGTTGCAGGGAGAATAGGGCAGGGGGTGGGGAAAAGGACCCACAAAGCTACAAAATCAATTAGAATGATTTCACTTGTCTGGTTATATAAACTGCTCAGTGTGTCACTAGCTACTGCTATAATTAAAAGGCTAATTCTCAATAAGTATTGGTTTCTATTAAAAACAGAAACAAACAAACAAACACAGAACACATCCTTGAATATGAGAGTTACTTTGACTAAAATATTAGATAAAAAGTGAGTATTTCCGAAGCATTTTTCTAAAGTTGCCTAGGGGAAAAAAAATAAGTGTGGTGTTAAGGGAGCAAAAAGTTATTTTCCATCACATTTTTAAATCATATCTGTATTGCCAACACTGGTTTATGGGTTAAAAAAAATAATAATTTTAATGTACCTTAGTTTACTTAAGCTCATGGCTTAGTTTACCAGAACAGAAGCCTCTTCAAATTAGCCCAGTTCTGACTGTAAGTTTTATTTTCTAACTGATAATAATTCCTTACCAACAATTATTGTGCAATATTCATTCAGCCATAACTTCATTGGTTTTGTTCTAAAAATGGACCCAACTATACCTGCATTCAGCTGTACCCACTTACAAACAGTATGAATTAGTGTGAATTTCATGCAAGCTACCCCTTGTTTCCTTCAAGAACAGAAATCCTTCATCTTATTCAGACATAAACTTAACAGTTATGTACATGAAGGTTTTGTTTTTTAAATCCTATATGTCCCAAATTTACCACTTTAAAAATATTCTTGAAGGAGTAAGCTTTTCTGAAAAGAAGTGAACCCAAAAAACCTGAGAAGGAACTTTTTTTCCCCTCTTTTGTACCAATTCTTCCTTTCTCTGAGTAACTATGTTCAGTATTCTGAGCATTAGAAGGAGGAGAAAGTGGGATCTCTAAGATTAATGGCATAATATGATTTAACTGATGACTTACCTTCCAATAAAACATTCTTAAATGAATTTAAAATACTATTCATTTATTTAAAAAGAAGAAAAAAGATGTAATGACCACTGCACATGAATATGCTTGTCATTACTCACGTCCTTATCTGAAATAATCGTTTAAGAAAAGCTTGCAGCCTTGAAAGGTTTCTCGACAATATGGCTTTACTTTTAAAAACTAAATAAAACCTCAAGTATTACATACTTAGTGTTAAAAGCTCATTCACTAGAAATACAGATGCAATGAAGCAGTACTTCATAACAAAGAGAAAATACAGCCTAGGAATTAGGGCAAGAGATTAAGTCAGGTTTTAAAGGTTATGTCGATCAGCCAATGATTGGCTGTAGGAACGTAAGCCAGTTCATTTGTACATTTACTGTTCTTCATCTTGCATTAAATAAGGAAAAGAAAAAGGACTTGTACAGTGTTAGAGTGCACTCTGAGGTCTGCAGAAGAAATTCTGCATGAAGCAGGGTGTAAGAATATGTGCAATACTATATGCATGCAGGATTCATAAGAAAACAAAAGCATAGATGATCTGTGCCACAAAGACGACAGATTTAACACAAACAAGACAAAATAAAGATTAACTGGTGGTGGAACACTGTATGTCCTACAGATACAGGAGAGGATTTTAGGAGGGATATGAAGGTGTGCCGTGGGTGCTTGACAGACAAAAGACTAAAACAGAATGCAAAAAATAGTCAGCAACACTGGAGGAAAAAGGGCAAATACATGCCATAGTATTGTACAATAAGAAGCCCACTACATGCTTAAAAGTGATCTCATCAGAATGAGTCATTAGTTCAATTACACTTCACACCACTCAGCCTAAGGCAAGCACAATTGTACAGGACTCTAAAAATGCTAATTCCAGCAAATACATCGTGGAAGCTCAAGCAACATCCACCAGTTTCCACAGAGCCTCTATCCCTAAAGCATTGGCTGATAGCTGTGTTCTTCTAGCTTCAAACGCAGTCCCATCCGATTTCACACTGTAAAATGAGGTTAGCCCATGCTAAAAATACAAAAAGAGGAGGACAGTGCCAGTACCCATTACAATATTCAAGAGCCACACCTTAACAAACTAGTGAATCACACACTAGGGAAATAGAAAGGCAAGTAGATCACAAATACCTAATTTCAAGATGGATGGCAACAATTTTTATGGGTTGCAAGACGCTGCTACTTGGTCACAAGTTCTGTTTGCTTCATTAGTCCCAGGGGAATAAGAATCACTACAATGATTTATAAGCATATTAGATTAAAAATGTATACATCCAGATACATACTAGATCAGTAGAACTCTTCCTCTGTCATTACATAAATACACACATGCACATTATACATAATTATTTCACATCAGTACGCATTGTGAAAGTAGAATTCAGTATGACAGGGAGGGATTTTTCTAAGTGTATTTTTGAACCGAACAGACAGACACTATGCAGACACTATGTCCCACCGTGCACATGCTTCAACATCTCCTCTTTTCTCTTTTTTTTTTTAAATTTATAAGAAATACTATACTCAATACGATACATAATTTACCTGGGCATTAGAAAGCATTTTTCTGCTCCATTAACCATTATGTACATCACACTGCAAAACACACAATAGTTCCTTCTGAACATCAATGTATGTGCTAGGCATCAGGACTCTTTGATAGCTGAATATTTTAGACACGTTTGTTTCCTCTGCAGAAAAGTGTTTTAGTCACCAACTGCCATTAAAGTCTTTTAAAAGAAAAGAATGAAGCATTTTTTTAGCAAAGTTTCAATGTAGCATTAAAAGGTACAGAATGCACTAACTTACCATTCCCTTCCCCACTGTTCAAACAAAACACCTCAACCATACAGCTAAGGACAATCAGCTTCAGTCTTAAAACCTTCCAGCTTTACAACAGCCAAATCCCACTCCCACTTCACACATACTGCTGTGATATCACTGAATTCATTCGTCTTACACCCAAAGGAGAAAAGAATCTGACTCCGTAATTACCTTCTCCTTTTCCTAATTCAGAGAGAACAATCCTGCAATTCAAAATGCAAAATTAAACTTGGGGGTTGGGTTTTGTTTTGCTGGGCACTTATGTGGAGAAAAAAAAAAAAAAGAGAGATACGCAATAACTGACTAATAGGAAAATTAGAATTGACTCATACCCCGTACCCAATGACTGTTAAAGAAGAAGGATGTGAAGTAGAGAAGCTGTGGATGCCCCATCCCTGGAGGTGCCCAAGGCCAGGCTGGATGGGGCTTTGGGCAACCTGGGCTGGTGGGAGGTGTCCCTGCCCATGGCCGGGGTTGGGACTGGGTGGGCTTTAAGTTTGGGTTCCAGCCCAAGCTGCTCCATGATAAGAGAAAGCCAGAACAACAATCTTTGAACCATCAAGTGTGGTAAGTGGTCCTGACAAAAAATTGCTAGGAGCAGGGAAGAGAACCACATGAATAGCAACTCTAGACAAAGTTTTTGATTTAATGTATTATACGTGGAGTAACAGGTAAACTGAGAGTGTGCATTATTCTACTGCCTCTTTTACCAGAGATCTAGTTTATGTTTTACTGAGCGCAGAGTGCATAAAGAGTACGGGCATTCCAAGAACAGACCTGAAAGGAAAATGTTAGATGTCTGTTCCCAGTGATAGATCTTAAATAAAAAAATGCTTGAATTTTATCTCAAATTGGTATTTAGTTAGATAACTTTAGTTTGTCTCAATGCTTCAGAAGTGTTTCATAACCACGGTGTGTTTTCAATTACTGCTTCTTTATCTTAATTTACTTTTGTAGAGTATTAAATTGAAGGAGGCATGTCATTAGACATTTTTATGTTATTTGAAAAAAAATGCAACTTCAGTGATTATTATAAATAGAGTCAGGGTGGAAGAAATATTTTCTCATGTATTTATTTTATGCATTTGGTATCATCATTTCCTATGTTATAAAGAAATTCTCACACAATAGAAAGAAATTCACTTAAAATGGAAAAAAAAAAAAGATTTACAGTAAAATATCTGTGGAAGGTATTCAACCTAAAATTATTAAAACATATTTTATTTTTATAGTTTGAACTAACCAGATCTTTTGAATATATGCGTTCTTATGTCCTCATTCTGACTGCTGACACTCGGCAGGCAGGCGGGCAAGCTGACGGCACAATGCTGTTGGCAAACAGCACGCCCTTGTTTCCTTCTCAAGCTGGGTTTTGGAAATATACATTTGGTTTCTGTTATCTTGCTATGATCTCTAACTTCCTACCCTATCTTGCAACAGTTTAACTTGCTGCCGCATCTGATAAACAAATCAGTGTCACTGCTGAAACAACATTACTGCTGGAAAATCTGTCACTCTGGCTATGTCAGACTGTTATTAGCAGAGCAATATTAGTGCAGCTTTCCTTACAACTATACTGGGATCCCTCACAATCTGTTGTGAGATTTTACTTCATGTTAAACTCAATTAGTAACGGGGAAAAAGCACAATAACTGATGACAACCTACTGCTTTTTTGTATCGTGGTTTTCTTCCAAATCCTATTTCAAGATATTTTTCATAAATCCCTGTCACAAATAACCACAGAAGCGAGCAGAAGGGAAGTAGAAAAAAAAAGACAGCTTCCCACATCAGGAAATTATTTCAAGTATCAGTGCAACTTTGTGCATGGAGATGCATTTAACAGGCTGCTGACTGCAGGCATAAGAAAGGGGAAAGAAACATTATTTGAAGTGTATCATCATAAAAGAAGAGGAAAATGTGAGCAGTGCTGCTGGAAACTCCTTAACAGTAAGGAGAAAGATGTATTATTCTTGCTCTAGCAGCTAGTAAGTGAAACCTACCCTTGTATGAGAACTAACAAAACAAAACAAGTGAAAAGGATTTGTGGACAAAGAGGTCTTAACAAAAGGTAAGTGGTTCAGTAAGTGCAGCAGCAGCTTCCATGCACTAAATACCTAACCCAAAAAAAAAAACACTCACGGAAAACTAATTTTTGTGTTTTGTCAAAATATCGCACACCCACACATATATGTAATGCACTAGAGCTAAATTAAGAAGATTTAGTGTATGTATTCGTTGCTACTGTGATTGGTAAGTAAAGTATTCCATGAAAGACTTCTTTTCAGATACAACTGACTTTTCTGGAGAGTATTTGCATGTAACAAAAACAAGAGTGTTATTTGAATTATAAATTCATTTTCTGAACAGTTACCAAGCAAACGTCAAATGGTAAGAAATTTCCAAACAGTGTGAATCACTTCATTTCCTATATTGAAGCTGCAACAAACGATTAGGCTTAATAATTTTGACCACATGAGTCTTTATGCCCATAAATATCAAACTGAGCTTAAAAAAAAAAAAAAAAAACACGCACATGATGACAAGTTAAAGGCATCTTTAAAAAGATTAATGCATTCAGAGGTTTCTGACAAATCCTGCCTCGGTTGCACAGCCTACAATGCAGAAATCCAGAAATGGTTTAAATCAAGTGCCATGGAAATGGGAAACTTCATTCAGTCACTGAGACTTTGCTATGCCACAGCTGTGTTTCATTTAAAAATCTCCAGTTTTTACTACATCTTTAGTTTGCAAGATAGGTCAGCTAAAAATTGGGGGAAAATTTTTGAATTATTTACAATCTGCCACAGAAACAGTGAGTTCCAACAATAATAGGATGTTCCTTCTTTTAACAAGGTTAGGTCTTCACATCTTTCCCTGAAGTGACATGAAGACCATGCTGTTCCTCAGCTGCAGAGGGGCCACGCTGAAGGTAACACTATAGGTAACCAGATTTGGTGCCTCTGGGCACCAATGAAGGTTGGCCCTGAATGGTGAACAAATAAAAAGACCATACTAATTTACTTTTCAAACCATAACAGAGTCCATTAAATATTTGATGAAACTATTTTAAGATTACGAGCATGAGGCAGGAAACAAGGTAAAACTACTCATGTGAAAACAGCTGTTTTCAAAGCTGCTTCCTATGTTCAAGGATTAAATCTTGCTCCACTCATTACCTTCTATTACATACAGCAACACCTTCACTGATCCTTAAGGCAAGGCAGGAATGACACTTAGAAGAATAATGGCTCTCATCCAGCACCTGAACACAGATCAGACTTCAGTCCTCTTTCATAGCTATTTGGTTAGTTGGTTTGTTGGGTTTTTGTTTGTTTGTTTTGGGTGTTGTTTTCTTTTTAAACCTGAACTTGCTCACACATTACATATCAACAGCTATATATCAACATTGTTACTGTGTTTAGGATTTGAATAACCAGTATTTGCTTTTACTTGAGGAATTACAACAAACCTGTGTACACATTCCCATTTTTCAATTATTATATACTTCTGAATTTGCCAGGCCTCATTTTCCAGTCCTTAGCTCTTGTCATTTCTTTCTCTGCTAATCAACAAGCCCTTCTGTGACCCTTTATTTTCTCCCCATGAATGCACCTCTACAGTCTTAATCTTCAAGAAAAAGAGGCCATTTAATCTCCCACTGTGACATGTATAATTGCATTTATTCACAGGTCTCCACAAAACTGTGTTTTTTTCTGCATAGCACAATTCCCCACACCAGTTGCTGAAGTACAGATTTGCCTGCTACAGCTGCATGAATGCTAGGACAGAAACAACATCAGAAAAGCAACCTCAGCACGGATGCAGTCCTATTCCAGTATTTTACCTAAGTTTAGTAGAGTATTTTCATATTTTTAAAAACAAATCATGAGGGTTTGGTTTTGTTTTAATAGACGTGTGTATATGAGTTGAATATATAAAATGCCCTGCCCATCCACATCTGCTTTTCCTCCAGTAATCTGCCATAATCTGAGGTCCATACCCAGTGCACACTATCACTACCTTACCTCTGCTCCTCTTTTCCAGATCTCCTAATAACAAATTTATCTGCCAAGAATGTACAGCAACTGTGAAGTGAGGAAAAGTTGGCTTATTTAAATACTTAGGGGAACAATACCTTAAGTGATTTAAATCATCTAAATTACAGATATTACACATGAAATGAATATATAATGTGCCTACAGAATTTCTTTAATCAACTAAGCAATCAAATACTACAAATTTGTCTGAGCATACATATTTTCCATTAAAAAAATATTTGACTATCATTCATTCAACTTCGTACTCTTGAAATCTCCTTTAAAATGAATTCAACTCCTCTACTATTTTTCTGTAACAGCTGTGTGTCTAACTGACTGATTTTAACAGAAATCCTCATTTCCCTTTCTGAATGCTGGACTTTGCCCTTCCCCATTCAACAAGAAGTTATAAACAAATGGCTCCAGGAAATTAGTACATTTGTCTAACATCCTCCTTACTTATTGCTGGAATACGAGGTATCTTTAATTTATAGATGAACAAATTACCCTGCCTCTCTCCAAAAGTAAAGCAAGAGCATTTACTGAAAAATAAAATTCTAATATTCTGCCTCCTCCTATCCTCAATCATTATGAACATTCTGGATGCCTGTATAATGGTAAGATTATTCTGTGATAGGTATCTTTCTGGTTCTTGCCAGCCGTGGATATTCCTGCAATATTTTAAACTTGTATCTATCCACATCATGCATATCATTATGTTTACATCTTCCTTTCCAGTTACAACTGTTGTCCTTGCTTTGTCGCTACATTAGAAGAGGCCTGTAGCCAGCACTACCCTCTTTCTTGATCGCCAAAAAAAAACCACCAGTATTTCACAGTCTAGTAAGTCTTGTCAATAAGCTTTCAATTTTCAAGTTTGTCTAAATACATTTGTCAAAAATATTGACCAGATCAACTGCATTAGAAAATTAACTCTTTTCAGAATTGAAACATGAAACACTGGATCTATTCTCAGTTTGTCCTCCGTGGCACAACTACTGATCTTCTGGCAACAACTGGCTCCCAAATCCAGTAAGTTTATTTATAATAAGAGAATG
This sequence comes from Anas platyrhynchos, assembly GCF_047663525.1. NCBI lineage: Eukaryota > Metazoa > Chordata > Aves > Anseriformes > Anatidae > Anas > Anas platyrhynchos. Next base: position 15,092,913 of record NC_092587.1, read on the forward strand.
CAGAATAACATTTTCCTTGTTGATTGTAATAATTCCTGTTTAGAAATTAGTGATGTTTTATTACAGGCCATAGGAAACGCTTAGTCTGGGCTCCCAACACCATCATCTCTTCTTCCACACATCTCAGAAACATATCTAGAAAACAATTATTCATTTTTTTCTGGCTTAATTCAGTGGATTGTGAAACTAACACCTTTGGGATTTTGTTATCTGTCTCTCTAATCTGTATGCGTTTGCAGATGTAACATCTTACCGTGTTATCCTCAATGAAATTCTCCAGACAGGATTTTTGGCTAATAGCTACCACCATTATTTGATTTTTCCAGACAAACCAAATGCACACTTCTTTTCCTTGGTCAAGTTACTTGTCCTTTTCATCCCTTTCCATCCTCTCTAACACTATTTCTGAATCCAACTGTTCAAAGGGAACAATCTCAGACACGATGTAATTTTTGAATTACATCGTGTAATGTTCTTCTTCGGTACAACCACCAGGTTATACAGTAATAAACTCTTCAGTCCCAGAAGAAAGAAAAAGATAAATATTATGAACTGCTTCTCAGTGTTATTTCCTTGACCACTAAGCAACAGATTTCACCATTTGCCATACATAAACAAAAGGAAGTGCACATCCTCTCTGCTATCCTCAGCCAAACTCCCCTAGAAAAAAATACGTAGGTGAATCTTCTCCATGCCATCCCAAGGGGAAGTGAATAGCTATCAAATTTGAACCACTGAGTTTGATCAGCTTAGAGATGATTCCTCTGGCTCTGGGAGAATTAGCCTGCGACATACTCAAAAATTTACAAGATGCAAAAAGATAATCTTCTAGAGATTCACAGCTATCCTCTGTATGTCTTCCCTTCTCTCAGCCAAAAATCATTCTTTTAAACTCTTTTCTCATAATTATAATAATTCCTGTCCAAAAAGAATATCCTCTTTGGCAGGCCGTTAAATCTCCCCCTCCTTCCTAAGTTCTTACCCACTATCACTCCTTTCCTGCTGGGATCCTTTGTTGGAAGCAAATAAATCAAAACCTGCCAGGCCCCAGATTTTACTTTGTATCTGTTTCAGCCTAAGGCAGGTACAAATATATAGCCCTACAACCAGAACTTCTGTATATAGATCATGACAGAGTTTCATAAGTCACTCATTATGGCAAACTTGAAGGATGTTTATGATCATTTAGAGGAAACTAGACACCAAATAAACCCACTGTTACATTTGGCTTTATTTTCAAGAACTGCATGCAGAAAGGAAAGTGAAATTTCAAGAGAAACCAAGAACAGTTATGGCTTTTTTTAAAAAAAGTGACACAGCAATGAAACAGCAATGAAACTACCACAACAGAAACCAAACTTTTAGAAATTTGAGGTAGTCTAAATTCAAGCCCTATTTAAGGCTTATGATGAAAAATACAAATCCAATAGGATTTTTTTTTCTTGCATCAATTCAGACTTAGCCTTTTCTCTCATATGCCTAAAATTACTTACTAAAATTACTTCTTGAAAATGGTTAGAAAAAGAATGCATGCCAGAGATAAGGTAAAACACAGCAACTATTTAGATAAAATGATTTGTCTAAAAAGATTTCGAAGCTAGGAATGTTAACCACAGCAAAACACAATTTGATGGTAAAAACTGCATATTTTTTCTGTCTTGTTCAAAGAGGATGAAGAAGTCTTATGCTATTAGGCTCCTATTAATGAAAAAATATACTGTTTTCCATGTCATTTTGGTAAATGCATAGTAATTCAGTATCTTAAAGCAAATAGATTGAATTAATGAACTCGATGCATACTATCAAGATTTTTCTTCCTTCGTTTCAAAAGCCAACAAGAACAAATATCAGCAGAAGCTCCTTACCTTTGCATAAACGGTAAAGATGGCATAAAATGAAATAAGATGCCATAGAACAAGATCGTTATGTTCACAATTGAAACAGAGAAAGAAATAAGCGGGTGGTATATCAACTACAGAAGGAGGACTGGCTTCTCGTTACACAAAATTTGGTTGTAAAACATAATTCATGAAACAATATGATTCCGCAGAAGCTTGAGTAGCTCTTCCTTTAATTTACAATAAATCAAATGGTGACTTTGGCAAATATGAAGCCAGGAACACCACTAAGAAAATAACAAGATCTTCCTAGTAAACAAAAGGAAGTTTTGTTAACAATAACTGCCCATAGCTATACGTGGCACTCCTTTCAATGAAACGCCAGATCAATTAATAAAATCATAAACTTTCTTTAGATAGTAAATTGAAGCATTACAAATACGCTTTTTTCTTTATCAATGTATAAAATAGCCTCTTCAACCACCTCTGTTGTATGACTGTAAATTGAACGTTTCTATCAAGGTTCTGACATTAAAAATAAAGAATTATTTTGCAATATATTGGACAATGCCAGCGTGACAGTATCCATAAGAAACACAGAAACACAGTATCTGGTGTGCATATATGTGTGCATACATATATATACAGTCACAGAGTAATTATATACTTTATACTAAATGTATAGTCTAAGAGCATATATAGTGTATACACAAACACACTATATATGCTCTCTATATACACTACATATGCTCTCAGACTATATATTTAGTATATAATTAGTCTGTGATTAAATGCACTATTAACAATATACAGTTAATCAACAATATAACTAGAGCAACAGACCATCATTTTCACATTTTTACTGCTATGGAAAAGCAGTTAAGACAGCATACTCTATACATATTCCCATGTGTGATACTGGCTCTTTATACTCATATTTATGATGAACATCTCCTTTTTTTTTTTTTAAAAATTCTTCATAAAGTTTGATTTTTATATAAAAGTTTTTTGTTGTTGTTTTGTTTTTGTTTTCCAAAAGCAAGTGCTCAGCTTCTAAACAGTTTTTAAGGTTTTAATATTATTTTTGTGTCTGCTTGACCTTCCCAACAGATAGCTTTTTTTTAGCCTGGAATACTACAAATACGACTTTATAAAGACACTTCTTGCAAAATCCTCCATCTTATGATAAGAAAGCCCCAGGCAAAAAACACCCTCAGGGACAAAACGACAAAAAAAGGGACAACGTGAAATTGAAGGACATGGAGATCACACTAAATTACAGAAAGGAATAGTATACTCAAGCCCAGGCAATTTCAGCAAAGGTCTGGCAGTATTTCTACTAACATCACCAGGGATGGAAAAAAAATGTTTTAGCAAGATTGTTGCACTTACAGTGGATGCAGATACACCATCTAAAGCAGCAGCATTCAAAAATAATGCAGATGGCTCCGAGCCAGTAATAAAGTTCAGTCACTCTCAGCAGGACTAATTACCCCAGGCTAAGCATCATGCTAGCATGGCTGTGTAATTTCTATTAATCAAATCAGTTCAGCTACCCCTACAGAACAGTGCACTACGCTACAGACATGCTATACTGGATAGAGGACACTAGGTCCTGCACAAGGCAGTATGTTTTAACGCATCTAAATCCTTGAGCAAAAGTGCCATGAAAGCAACTTTTCCCTCCAGATCGATGTGCTGATTCTTATGAGAAACTGTGCACAGCGATAATAATACCAACAAATGTCTGCCCTGTGGAAAGGGCTCACTGACGTAATATTAACCAATCCTTCCTCACTTTAATTGGAATTTTGTTCAACCCAAGATCTGGCTCTGCAACCATGCACTCTAATTTTTTGCTTGGAATAGAGAAAAATTAAGTTAATCTCGGAATATGTAAGGGAAGAAGAAGGCAGTGAAAGATAGATACCATGGTATCTGTGGCAGGTGTTTAGCCAGCTTACCACTGCAAGGTTTGCAACAGTCGAGTACAGATGCATGATGTATTTAATGTTACCTCAAAAAATGCTGCAGTCAAAATGAAATCATTTTTGTACAACAGTATTTATTTAACCTGAAGGACAAGTATCCCAATCAGCCAACCTACAATCACTTCAGAGTAAGTCTCCTTCATGTTCTAGTCAGATTATTTATGTTTTGATATTAGAGTCATAGAAACACAAGGTTGGAAAGGGCCTACAAGATCATCTAGTCCAACCATCCTCCCACCATCAATACTACCCACTAAGCTATTAAATCATATCTCGTAGCACCTCATCCAGGCACCTCTTGAACACCACGAGGGACGGTGACTCCACCACCTCCCCGGGCAGGCCGTTACAATGCCTGACCACTCTTTGAGAGAAAAAGTTTTTCCTGTTATCTAATCTAAATCTCACCAAGTTCAACTTGTGGCCATTTCCTAGAGTCCTGTCTGTGAGAAGAGGCCGACACCGAGCTCCCCACAGCTTCCTTTCAGGTAGCTGCAGAGAGCAATAAGGTCTGCCCTGAGCCTCCTCTGCAGTCACAATAACCCCAGTGCCCTCAGCTGCTCCTCACAGGACTTGTGCTCCAGGCCCCTCACCAGTTTTGCTGCTCTTCTCTGGACACCCTCCAGGGCCTCGATGTCCTTCTTGTACTGAGGGGCCCAAAGCTGAACACAGCACTTGAGGTGCGGCCTCACCAGAGCAGAGCCCAGGGGGACGATCACCTCCCTGCTCCTGCTGGCCTCACTATTTCTAATACAGGCCGGGACGCCACCGGCCTTCTTGGCCACCTGGGCACACTGCTGGCTCATGTTCAGTCGAGCATCGATCAACACTCCCAGGTGCTTTTCCTCTTCACAGTCTTCTAGCCACTCTGCCCCAATCCTATAGCGTTGCATGGGTTATTGTGGCCGAAGTGCAGGACCCAGCACTTGGCTTATGGAAACTCATCGCATTCGCCTCAGCCCAGCAGTCCAGCCTGTCCAGATCCCTCTGACTGGCCACCCTTCCCTCAGGCAGATCAACACTACCTCCCAGCTTGGTGTCATGTTAAATTAACAAAACACCCTGTGGAAACAATATGCAGAGTGAATTACAACTTGCAACAGATATGGATAATTGGTATCAAACAAGTATGAACCCTTACTATTAAAATGAGTTAAGTTTTCAGTTAATTAGAGCTGTTGTTTCCTGAATACTGACTAGTGCTACTTAGTATTTTGATGAATACTGTGCATCATCATTCTCAGCTATTAAAAACCTAAAGGGTAAATTACCATCTTTCTTAAAAACAATAGGATCTCTGAGAGATAGATATCTTGCCTTCTGTCTTGGCAAAGGAAAAAAAAGTACAGATATGGCATTTACATTCACACAGTCAGTACCACCTTCCCTCTTGTGCTCACTGCACTCTCCAGGGAATTTTGACAGAACAGCTTTGGAGGGTCACTTTAGCAGCACTCAGTAACATGACGAGCTGTGTGAAGTTCACTTGACTGTCAGTTACACAGCGAGTAACCAGAACAGAAGTAATTGTGCCAGAGGGGCGAGCTGAAGGTCTTTGAGGAGATTTATCCACTATTTCATCTGAAGGACTGGTAAGAAGAAGATGAACTAATGTGACAGCCTGAATTTTTCAATTGCGCTGTCCCAAAATTTCAGGAGGTAACTGGGCAGTGTCTTACAAACCAACTCACGGGAAGCGAACTGAACATCAAGCAGTTCAATTAACCAAAACTTCACTATAATACAACCTCTATTAACAGAGGAGGGGAGGAGAGGGGAGGGAAAAGGAGGAGTAGCACCTCCGAGATGGCAGCAGGTCAGCTTAGTCCTGCTGCTTTCAAAGCAAAAGCACCTCTATCTAAAGTATTGCTGACACATGTCTGTCTAAACTGCTTTTAGAAAACCTCCAAATACTGCTTCTGCCCATAATGATAATTTTGGGGCAGCTATGAAAACATCTCCCAGCATTTCAGATAAAAATGTTCTGTTTCATTTTAGGCCCATTACTTACTGTTTTGATCACAGGGGATGTGGAGAGCTATTTACTCCCTTCCCACCTGGAAAAACTCTGGTTTATCTGAAGAATGTTACTGTGCCTCTCAAACCCCTCTTCTCCAAACCAAAAAGCCATGCACTTTCAGTTGCTCCACCCGCTGCCCATCCTCAAGACCTTCAGCCATCGCTATTGCTGTAATTAGGATTTTCTCCAATTAACCTATGCCTTCCTTGAATGAGGTGCCTTAGAGGAGGCTTGATTCTCCAGCTGAAGCACGAACAAAAGGTTTCAAGTGCCTTGCACAAAACACCTTCCCTTATAAAGATCAGTATGAATTTTCATTGCCAGCAATGTCACACTGTTACAAAACAAATGAACAACTGGCTTGCACTCAATTTGTGAAGAACTATCAAGCCTTCATCTAAGCACAGGTCTACTAAGCACAGAACTACTACCTACACAGTCATTTCTCAAATTTCTGCTGTTAATTACAAGTATTTATTGCTAGGACTTTGCACTTGTCTGGAAGAGAAATGAAAGCAATTCAACTAAGACATATCTCCAATTTGCTAAGAATATTCTTCATTCTAATCCTGTTTCCCAGCATACTTTCCATTCTTCTCTGCTTGATTAGTACTTGTAAATTTAATAAGGATATACCATATTACATCACTCAACTCATTAATGAAAACACGAGAACACATTTCAACAAAACCCCACTTGATGTATGTTCACTTGTGCAACAGTGAACAACTGCTGATGACTTCTCAGGTACAGTTTTCTCAAAACTTTTGCTTCTACTGCACAACATTTTCATCTGCATTATATTGCTGACCTTGCTAGTATGATGCAGTGTCAAGAGCCCCATTTAAATCAAACTACAGGGCAGTCATTGATTTCTCTAGTCTGAAGACGTGCTATGCTGCCAAGGAAGAAAATGCAGTCGTTTAAACAAGATTCACGTGGTTTAGTATTTAACAGCATTTTTATATTCTAGACTCCTATATTTTATTTGTTCTGGAGTTCCTTTGCTTATAGAACTTAAGTTCGAGTTGTCTACGTAAAATAGGAGCCAGTGAGTTGTATTTTCATTAAGGCAAACATTCCAGTCTTTTGGATTCTCATCTCTCTCTCCCAGGAGTTCTCCAAGATAACCACTAAGAATAATGAGATTACTCTGAAAAGCAGTTGGGATACATTAGGATGGACATACATAATATATTTTATATTTGCATTTAAAATATCTATATACACACATAAATATACATGCACACAAAGGACTATATATGCACAAACCCTCCTTTCTGCAGAATAGGCCCATGTTTAAACAGCTACACAGAAGAAAAAAAATAGACTTATGTTTAACATACTTGGAAAGATTTTACTCTGTTTAATGACATGGGCATTTTCAAAGGTATGGAGAATAGCGACTGTGTGCCATTATACAACAATGTTCTACAAGAACAAAATCTGAAATGAAAATGAATTTTCACAGAGAAATTTCATTTTTCCCTCAATCAAGCATTACTTTGTGTTACTGTATGACACAAACTGGGTGTCAAGAGCCGTAAGACTATAGATAGCTTCACAATCTACAGTGGTGCTCCCTTTCAGTGGAAACTCCAGTTTATTGCATGGAGCAGGAATACTAAAAAAACACACAAACATAGAAACTTCAATACTCGGTAAGACAAGATCCTACCAATGCAGCACTCGTCAAGGCAACAGAAGAGGTCATTTTCCCCCTCCCATTTCCTTTAATTTTGATTCTAACAAACTTGCCAGCTGTACCCAGGCTTTTTCTTGTTTAAATACCATGACACATCTGGTTTACCTCGGAAAGGTACTTTTTTCTATCCTTCACAGGGGAATGTTTCAGGCCCAAGATCAAAATCACGTTTGTACAGATGTCACTAGTTTCATGATGCACTTCAGAAGACAGTTACCACTACATCCCTTATGCCAGCTACAAAAAAAAAGCTTTCCAGACATAGCCAAAGGACTTCCTTCAAACTATTTCACCCAATAACACGTATATCCTAACGTCAGTTTTCTCTATCCAGCCTACACTTCTTTACAGAAGTGAGTTCTATTTCTTTTTATTTCCCTCAAGTCTTCTGTTGTTATTAAGACTAAATAACCGCCACGTGGAAGCTTTGCTAGCCTCCTAGAAAAATCATGATACTTATCTAAGACTTCCTCCATTTTAGCTAGACCTGCATATCTGTTAATATTTTGCCTTCTTTGTACAATTATGTACCTTTAAATTGAGGTCGGAGTCTTACCTTCCCCCATCTTCTCCTCTCCTAAAATACTTGGAAGACAGTATTTCCCAGAGCAACTTCTATATTGAAGACACCCAATTAAATATTTCAATATCCCTTCCCCTTCATTTTATGGCTGCACAGTTTAGTCACAGACTAACTTTGCGTTTACCGAAGAGCAAAATTATGGCTGCTGCGAAAGTATGTCTCCAAGTTTTACATGCTCACAAGGTCATTCAAGCAAATAAATTCACTTGCTGTAAAATAAATTATAATGCAGCCATACACAGAGACTAGGGGTTTATTATAATTAGAAGTCTAAGCATTTGTATGAATAATGATGACATCAAGTTATAGTTATTGAACAAACAAAAGACATAAATCCTTTATTGTCCGTAGCTAGCTCTGTAAATGATAAATGGAATTAACGACTTGTCCAGCTATTCACAGTGCAGCTACTAATTTTTTCATCTTCAACTGATCAGTTAGTGACAACTAGAGACAGTAATTTCTGCATATGCACGTGGAAGACAGCATATTAGGTATTGATTTTTCAATACCTATAGAATTTCTTCTGTAAAGGAGAACTGTCTATAGCATACCATTTGCTTTTTCACATTCTATTGTTTAACCTTGCTTAGGAACATTTCTTTTTCACTTTACAAAACATCCATATAAAAGCATCACAAACAAGAGTAGTCAGGGCATGTAATCCACTGTATTACCCACTGCGTGACACCTGAATGTGTCACGTGCTTTACCTACCCATATGCTGCATCAGATTCTGTAATATGAAGAAGAATAAACCAGAGAACCAGCTAATAGCTCGTTTAATGAACTATCACAGCTCTGCTTCTGCTTTGATAGGGGACCCAAAGAAGTGTGTTAGGAGGTGGATGAGCTGCAGAAGGTTTATATATATGTATATATACACACACACACCATTTAATCTCCAAAAATTATATATTAAATTCAGTTTTTCTTCTTACTGTGTTGAAACAGAAAGTTAATTTCAAACAATATGAAAGTCTAACACAGAGGAATTTTAGGTCTACTTCAGCTTTAAGTAAAGATCTCAGTGAAAATATTACCAGTTGTTTTCAGAGTCAAGTTCCTAACATCACCGGCTGTTCTGCAGTTCTGCAGGCTATCAGCAACTTAACAAAGTACCCAGGAAGAAAAAACCCTTCTTGGTAAAAGCTGGTGTTTCTTGTATCCATATACCTAAATGGACACACACACAGGTTTCCTGCACACCATACATACACACAGAGTGTATCAGGATGTAAAAATAAATGTCCAGTATCCCAAGACCCCACTAAGAATAACCTATAAGCATGTTATATTAGACTATAGAAAATGCAGAGCTTTCATAGAAAAATCACACTGCTGATGATTTCACAAAGCAGAAATGATATTGTACTAGAAGCACGACAGAAAGGTAACAAACAACAGGAAGATTTTTTCCCTGAATAGCAGCCAAAGGGATATTCAGAAACATCTGGCTGAAAACACAGATTTTTAGTAATATTGGCTGTGATCCCCAGTTCAAAAGCAAGCCTTCATGATGCAGAGCTCCCTAACCAACACCAGGCTTTCATGCTGCCCATCTCTACCACCTACTTACTACCATCAGATGTTGCAGTACTTCCTAAACCCCCCCCAAAGCTTTCACATCCCACCACCAAATAACCAGTGTCTGTTCTCCATGCCTTCCACCCTCACGATGTTTACTTTCTGTTTAAAACAAAAAGCAAACTTACTGTTTACTTTCCTCCCCTGTGAGCAGTCACCCCACTCCTAGTAAACCATCACCAAACAGGACAGACCCTGCTCTGACCTCTCTGCACTGTGGTGTTCCCATGCACCCAGGTGCTGGCCTTCGTGGCCATCTGGGAGGCAGGAAAACTTCAGAACAGGCAAGGTAGGAAAAACAGAGAAAAACAGAGAGCTGAAAGGTGAGGGAGGGATGCAGATAAAGAGGTAAGAGAGGAGAAAGGAAGAGACATCAGGAAAAGAAAGGAAGGGAGAAATGATAATAGACAAGGGATTTTACCTGGCTATAAATTGTCCAGAATTAAATTAAGGGCCACAAGCCTTGGCTTCTCCCATGCCTTGTAGGATGAAACTCAAGAGTGCTTCCTAAGGGGACACATTTCCCTTCAACAATAATAATTACTCAGACTTTCACAAGCTTCAGGAAAAACAAAAAAAAAAAAAAACAAGTATTTGAAAACAAGAAACTCAAAAAAATTGTGGCACTTTAACAAAAGAAAGTGGAAGGTCTCCTTTTAAATCGTAAAAGAAAGAGGAAGGAGGGTAATAAAAGGCTTTTTCTTTTTTTTAAAGAAATCCTAAAAACTACACAAGATAGCATAAACGTCTCATATTACCATTAAATTGTACTAATTATTTGAATAGGATCTAGCATTCAGATTAATCCCACAAGATTTGTAATTCAGGCAGTTAAAAGACAGCATTACTTACATATCCTCGTGATGAGAGGAGAGACCAAAACCAAGACACAGTAGCAAAAATATATACTAGCTTAGAACACTACAATTGATGCTCTGGTGCTTCAGCCAAACTGATAAACTAAATAAATATTTAAACTTCCCATTTGCAACATAGCATCTGCTAATTATAAGACTAAATCATTGTCTAATAATTTTTTGATTACCCAGTATAAAAGGAGCAGTAGTGACAAATACGCACAATAAACCTCAGGATGATTCTGAATGTTTGATAGTTCTGCCCTCCCACAACCTATTTTTGGAAGCTGAAATTTGACTACCAAATTAAACCAAAGGAGAAACAACTGGCAAGATACCATATACAACAGTGATGACTGATCTCCAAGACTAATGGGATGTTCTTCGCTGCTTCCTGCAGCACCGTGTGGAAGTACCCAAGCTAGCTGAAGAACGAAAAACAGTCCAGCAACGTAACACGAGTGTCACGAGAAGTATTTTATCACTCTTTCTACAAGCCAGTAAAATCCAGAGTAAATTAGTCACTGCTGCAGCAGAATGCTTCCAGTATCTGAATTAGCCTAGGTATCTGTGTATCGTATCACATATGGTTTTCATAAAGGTCAAAGGGCCAATAAATTTCTTTTAAGACACAAGCTGTCATTCAAATTATGCCTTATTGTACTGCAATGTCTTCCTAAAGCTAAATATACAATCTGTCACCTCTGAAGGTATTTTATACAAACTGGAAAGGAAAAAAGACGCTGGTATGTAAGGAATAACGAGCGGCACTGGGAAGGGGGCAGTATGCTGACCAAGGATGGCGCCAGATCAGAGCCTGCCCTGAACAGAAGCCACCCTGCCTTGGGAGATAACAGAAGACATCCTGTCCTGGGAGACAACAGCAGCCATGCTGCCCTGCAACAAAGAACCACCATTCTGAAGGAACGTTACGCGTATGTGTTCAGAATTGTTTGGACTACAGCGGACAAAATGAAGATTGTACAAGTATAAGAACCCAGAGAAAGCTTTGAGCACAGCCCCTCCTTGGAAGCACCCAGCTTAAGCTGATATATGGGTACTATTAAATTCTCACTGTGTTAATAAAAAGGACGACTCTGAGCTGACTCCGGATGCCTGGGGACACCCATTCTCCATATGGGTTTCCCATAACAGAACAAACCAGTCAGAAATTAATTATCTGTAAAAATTGTTGCCCCAAAAAAAAATTCTCACAAAATTTTCATGATATTAAATACCTTTATCTAGAGAAGTCATATAAAAAAACTGAAGATGCTGAATGAAGGTACCAAATTCAGAACAGTTCTGTCCACACCATTTCACAACTCAAGTCAGGAAACAGAACCACAGTAAAAAGTTTTAGGGGATTCTTTGTTTCTGAAGTCAAACACCGTCGTAAGTCGTATGAGTGCAAGCTAAAAATGCCTCTAAAAGTAACTAAGAAGGACTCACCAAGTTCATTGAGACTCTGGGCAGCTTTTGTTATCTCCCTGCTTCCTCCTTGCAGTTGTCCTTGAAGTCTCTTACTGAGATGCAAGATGCGTATTATCCTCCGCAGCAAGTCACAGGCAGCCTGCAGAGAAATCCTAGCATTAAAGGATATTATCAGCTCATTACAATCACATAATTTTAGGCCTCAAATATGGAAACATTTTAACTGAAAAGGAAATATGAATGTGAATAAAAACAAAGAACTTTAGAACACTGAAAAGGATTTTTGTCACAATTTAATGCAATGACAGATGACTTTCAACAGCTGGAAATTATATTTATTGGGCTACTGAGATTATACTGTTATTACTAGCAAAAAAAAAGTAAATTCAGGACCCTATGACAGAGACATATCCTATTTCTATCCAGAAGTGAGCTTTTTTATGTATTGAATTCCTTCTAAATAGTTCTCCCCTCTCTAAACATGAGTAAAATTAAGAAGTGGGCTTTGTCAATTAAATATTGATCCAAAATAAGCAAAATGGCAGCATTTACTACTGAGGACAATAAAACTTAAAGGCTTAAAAGTGTTGTTATAAATATTGACTCTTACAGTAAGAATGTATGTAAACATTCATTTTCATCAAAACTTTCCTAAGGCCAGTAATCTACATGCAGTCAACTCTTAGTTCATATTATTTCACAGGTTTATGAAAATACATCTTAAAATTAAGATGGATGCATATGCAAATTTTCAGGAAAAATATTTCCATGTTTTCATTAGTACCAATTCAGAACAAAGATATTGCTGACATCTGAATCAAACATAATAGTTTCACCATTTTTCACCCAACCCACGTTTTCAAACAGGTTTTCTCATTCTACGCAGTAAACAACAGAGACAAAGAGTTAGATCAAGTGCATGATGAATTTTTTAAGTCTTACAATGGAAGAGGGTTCTCATGACATAAGAGGAGTCCTAAAGATGCATCAAAGTTTTTAGAGATCAGTAACCACAAACCATATAACCAGAGACCATAGAACAAGCAGAGATAATAGACTTCATCTAGGACTGGACTGAGTCTGTCAGGTTAGGAGGTACGTGCTACAGGAGAAGCAACATTCTGGAGTGGCTAGCATCAAAACTACAACTCAGAAGTGTGATTTAGAAGAAGGGACAGAAGTGTATGGATTTCAGTAGTCACTGGCATTACTTTGAAACTTGTCTCCAGCATCTGCAATCAGATTAACAAGAGGTATAAGTAAGAAATTTGGAATGAGTAAGAAGAGTTGTTCAGTTATTTTCCCTTGTACTGACAATAAATCCTCCTGAAATGTTTATCTTATGGATACCAAGATGAAATTAAAATTACTTTAAAAAATATTCAGTACTTGACAGATTTTGAACCCTTTTTTTAGACTCAAGTTTAGGTCTTGAAAACTAATGTTAAGCACACATATTTTCGTATATAATCGCTTCAGCCAATATTCAGTGGACTGCACAACTTGCCAATCCCTACTGTACGACAGCATAAAACAATGGAAATACATATATTAACATTTCATTCAACATCTAGGCACGACAAAAGAAGGAAAAATTACAAAAGCCCCACAGAGACAAAGCACCGAAAGCACACACACTCATTGCTTTCGGCTCTGTATCACACAGCATTAAGTGCGAGTTTCCTAGGCATTCTGAGATGACTTAACCACATGATTTCTATTATTAGTGAGAACCAAGTGGGGCTTATCCTGCTTTTGAGAGATTAACATATCAGTTTTTATTAATCCATTTCTTTAATTAGAAAAATCTTGATCCGCATATCACTTTCATATCTGTGAACTAAATTTCTGCAAGCCGGATCAAAAATAGCTTTTGATATTGTGCACTGTGCTTCACCAAATATGAGGGCACAGTATTACTACTTTGCCTTCAGATTTAATTATTTCCTAATCCAATTGTGTACCTCTGACTAACGTTTTTCCCTAGGAATTCAACTTCAGTTATCTTCTGACCATCTTGTACTTTACATGCTGAAGAATATTTCTCTTTCATTTGATTGTTGTTCGTTATCTCCCATACCAAGAAACAACCTTTTGAAAGGACTATTGAGCTGAATAAGAGCTAGGAAAAGCTATATTGAGATCCAACTTCTAACCCTGCGAATTAGGAGGGAGAGAAAATTCACACTGAAGATGCGCTCTTAACTTTACAGCCATCGCTACTGCATTGTGCCCTTGACAAACATTACGTTTCACATAAGTATTTCCACTTACATGACTTGTGCAACTTCATAAAACTCTCAGTCACGATAAAAGAATGCAATATATGAGGACTGTGTAATGGAAATAAAAAAACACATCTAGTAGCGGAGTTGTTCAGGGATGCTAGATTACCAAGCCTGACCACTGGCACAGCAGAAGTCTGAATTAATTCAAGAAACAGTCACTTCTGGAGTTAAAATAGTATGCTTTCCTAAAGGAGATACTTCCATACAAGAAGGAATCAATTCCACTGTTCAAGCAAGAAGTAATTTGGAACAAAGCCAGTGGCCTAAGTTAGGCCCAGTGTTTTAATAAAATTAAAAAATCAAGCACAATTTTTTGGGAGATTGCATGTTAGTTATCTGCTGAAATTTAAACCAACATATCAACACTCTTGCTAAAATTTAAATTAACAAAAAGCCTCTTACTCTTAAATTAGTTTTATGAAATTATTGAAGGAAGACAATTACAAAGAGAAGACCACCTGACATTCTGCCAGCACACAGCTCATATATGCAATTGCAGATATCTGCCAGATCACAATGCAAATGAACTGCATATATATATGTGATATATATATATATGCTTGTATATACAACACAATATATATGAGATATGCTTGCATATGTAACAGAAGCCTGAAGAAAGATGGGACAGTCCACTATTTTAAGACTACATTGACTGTTTAGGTTCTGTAGTACCAGGAAAAACTCTGCTACTGGAAAATACTTTAAAGAGAGAATAATTTTAAACTATAGAAATATGTTTTTTAAATAAAAAAGCTTTCAAAATTTCTGATATTATAGGGATTTTTAAACTCTAATATATCCAAAATTAAGAACATATGTAGAAACAGTTAGAAATCCACAGAAAATAACTCTCTGAAGGACAAACTCTCTGTCTACATATTTCAGCTCTTAACTAATCCCGTTTAGCTTGTGATATTCCATGGAAAGACTATGAATGTGCTCAGAAGAGGATAGCATGATTTAAAATAGGAAGTAAGCTTTGTGAGTCTACTACTCCCCTGGGATGCCATGAAGCTGTAAGTGCAGAGCAAGAAATAATACAAGCATACAAAAGAGATTTAGAATTCGGGACTGGATTTGAAGTTTGACAATGAATTTGCAGTGAGAATGTTTATGAAAAAGCCAGACTATATTAAAAACAATTAAGGATAGCAAAATCTAGCTTTATGCAAGCCAAATACTCCTTCAGTTTGTGAGCAGTCCCATAGCAATCAAAGGAGAAGCACTGAAGTAATACAACCATGAATACAGGAGGCCCTTAAACACCACGCAGTTCAGCAAAGCAGCAAAGGATAACTGCCAACCCTACAGGTTTTGATAGAGAGCATCCTCTTTTATCAGTCACCTACTTTGTTTTAATACACTTACTGTACTAACTGTATATCAAATGATAAAATTAGCAAGTTTGAAAGTGTCTGTGCCACAAGTGTCTCATTCATAAACCGTGCCACAGCCAGGAAGTGAGTTGTTTGCTGTGCTGATGCCCTTCCTTCCTGAACAAATAAGGCAACCAGGTAAAAGGACACAACAGCAACATAATGCACTCACTACGTATCTGACAAGACAAGGGGACAGCAGCTCTCATGCTAAGGACTCTGCTAGACAAGCTAGTCATCCTTTTTTTGTGCACTGAGGGAAGTTGGCAGCTTTGGATGCAAGAATGGAGCCTAGCACGCTGCCTTCACCCTAAACATTTTTTTTTTTTTTTGGACTGGCATTTAGAACAAGAGGACTCACAGCTCAGAAAAAACAGGTATTACAAATGCCCCTGCACAGGCTGAGTAATGCTGACCCCAGCCCCTGGGTGCATGATGCTTTCACACCACAGAAAAACCCATGTAACCTCTGTATGGCCATATCCCTGCTAGAGCAAAGAGGAAGCAAAGCAAACCCAAGAAATATTGCCTACATTCAGGGCCTTCCACTTTGACTTTGTGTAAAGTCAAGGAAGAAATGATCTTGATCTTTAGCCTCAAATTCCCGCAACACTTTCCACACTTGTAACATACACCCAAGAACAAATAAGAAAATGTGCACCTAACCTGGCACACGGAAGTCATGGACAGTTTGCCCATTGGCAAAAACACTGACAGCTGGAGTTGGGAAGAACAGGAGAAGCAGCTGAACAAACTGGCTGAACAGACTGGTAAGAGCTTCCTGCTGAACTTCATTGCTACTGAAAATGATGTAGAACATATCAGAGCTTCATCCAAGAGACTAGTGCACTTGCTCCACCAGCCCCCAGACTGGAAGCTGCGTGCCACTGTTTGCAGTCTCACCTCCTCTAGTGTACAACAGCAGACAATGGCAACCTCCCTGAGCATATATCCACAGCTCACATTTCTGCTACTAGAAGATAAATCCCTAGCTCTACAAACCCAAGGTAAATTTGTGAAGAGAAACAGTTCAAACAGTAACTCATTTAACAGTCACAGATTTGAAGTTGTGTTTCTTTTCAAACCATACGCTGAACAGAACGCAGCTATATTAACTCCTGAAGATCTATGGAATAGTTTTAAGCTATAATAAAATTAGAAATAGAAGCGTTTGACACTTACCTCACCATCACTGTGAAAAGCTCTCTACAACTGCTCTCCGTTAACACAGAAGTACACTCTCTGTAGACTCCACTTACATTTAAAAGATAGGAACAGCTACGTACCTGGGCTTATGAAACACTGGAACCACAACTGGCTCTGTAAATTGCACCTTGGCTATCTTGAAAGAATTATTTCCCAAACTCTTTACTAAACTGCAGTTGAGCCTGCACTCATGTAAATGTGAAAAGTATCTCCAACACGCTGATACCGTAACAGTATCAAATATACCCAGACAGTAATGAAAATTTAATTAACCTGTGTTCTTATAGCCTTTCATTCTTACCCACCATCTCTACAGAAACTAACAAAGCCAATGCAAAGGTCAGTTTCCTACTTTGTAACGTGAAGCATTTCTCAGTAGTTCATGAGGAGACACACAAATACTGACTTTCACTCAGAAATACTGAGAGCAAACTGCAGTCTACTGCTGGAAATCCCATCCATATCTGACGATTCACCTGGGGGGACTAGAGGACCGTGAAACAAAGCATATTAAAAAGACTTTTTAAAATGTATTTTTAATACAACTTACCTGAAGCTTTGCTAGCTGAGCTGTGCGAGATACTATTTTATTGTAGGGATCAATGATTTTGGCTCTAATTCTAAAAATAAAAAGAGAAGTTTATTTGTGGAAGTATTAATAAGTACATAACAGAACAATTAAGAATTTAGGCTTTCTAATCACATCATGAACGGCATACCTATCAACAGTACTTTGTAGAGCACCAATTCTAGTCTGCATCATTTGGAGGACACCTGCAAAATAAAGCAGATGTTTTAAACATAACACATCAATTATAGAAAGAACTATTCCTCAAATTACATCTCCTGCAGACTACTTCTACATAAAAAAAGAGCAGTTTCACCCTTCACAATAAAATATTCAAAGAGATTGAAATGAATGAGACACACGATATTTGGAAATAACCTGAGCAGGTAATCAGTGAACTACTGAATGTCATGGAAAAATTTACTGGTACAGAACAAAAACCTACAGAAGATATATTGCTCTGAAATTCATCATATGATAAGTTTCAAATAATATTTAGAGGAGATTGCTTTCTAAGAGAATGATGATCAAGATGCTGTTCAAAGGCATATAACCTGATACAAACAGCAGAACGTGATATAAAAAAATGCCACAACTTGTTTAACAAAGGAACTAGACAGTTCAGAGAAACTGAAAAGATAAGCAATTCTATTTCAAGATTTTCTTCCTGTGCATAAGCATCTTGAGCAAAAAAGTAAGGTATCGATGTCATTGTGAGAACATCTAATTTAGATTACAAACAGAGCAAACTAGCCTAATCGTGTCTGCTCCAGATGAATTTGGAAAAGCAGCACAAAGAAAACCTACAAGCACGGTTTTCTTTTCTTCCTAAATTGCAAATAAAGCAGTCAAGGGTAGCAGTCATTTTTACAATGTGGAATCAGCCTGCTGAGAATTTAATTAAGTTACGCAAACCCAGACCTATGAAATTATTTTTTTTCAGTTATTGTAAGCACTCTCAAACATCCTACGTTTTTGTAAAGCCCTGTTTACAAGCTTGTCTTCATCAAATTGGGCAGAACTACAATAAGATACAAAAAGACAAAAGATAAACAAAATTACTGCTAATAGCGTTTTATTCAGTTTGTTCTGTACTGGAACTGTATTTCGTCTGTATTGTATAAATATGCCTACTCCCATATTCTCTGTATTTCAAATCTATTAATTTGGCTGTTGTGAGATTCAGGGGTCTTCTGACATCTGTAGATGGAAGGACAGCCACGCAATTCTCACACACCAGAAGATGAAGATATAATAGGATCAATTCTCCACTCTACATTGAAATGAGGCACAGTGAAGTAACATTGCTTGCTACATGTCTGGTGTATGCTCTTTAGCAATACAACAGTACCTCCTGCCAGAAGACATTATTAGGATGGATGAAAAGGTAATCTACCCTCTGCATCTGGTGTATAAGATACAGGATGATACTATCTAGCCCATCTTGAGCTAACACAGGATTCAATATACCTGTTCAGCTATCTATAGAAACGGAACCAAAAAAAAGAGTATTTATCAGTGTATAGATTAACAAAGTGAACAGACCTAAAAAAAAAAAAAAAAAAAATCCCCAGCAATTTACTCAGTAAGTTGGGCAGAGTAAAGGTTTTGCAAATATCATGTTTCCTTGCACAAAACTGTTGTTTCTACTAATGTTTCAAGTGTCTATAAATCTCAGGATTAGAACTCTCCTGTATTTCTCTTTCCCTCACACATGGTAGAGTCCTTTTAAGGAGAATAACCCTACATTAATGAAAAAAATAATGAATTTTTTGGCAGATTAGATTTTATTTTTACTTTTGGTTATCATCTGTAAAAAATCTGTTACTTACCACACCTGACCTATAGAATTGTTTTATAAATGAACAGCTGTTTTTGAAATACTTCAGTCTTTCCTCAGAGCAATTTTAGGTAGGAATGCCTTCAAAAACAGAAACGATTTCTGAACACTCAGGTCCACTGAGCACAAATTGATGAAGATTGTGACTGGAAGACATTGATCCATTAGACAGATGTAGATGTCGACTATAGATTCTTATCTTATTTGGAGGATGAACAAAGATTCCAGACTTCCTATGCTTTAATTTCCAACTGTTTAAAAAACTGTTTGCTAGATTAAATAAGCATTTCTCTATTTTTATATCTACATATAAATGCCAAAAATTGAATACCATGTCCAACAATTTCCAGTTGCTCACTGGTACTACAAGTGTCAGCAACCAGAAACTCTCTGGTTATGCTAAAACCTGAAAGCAGATGATGAGACAAAGACAAGTTACTCTACAAGCTGCAAAATATAGGTGGGGAAGAGAATACGCTTGGATCTCATCATGTAAATTAGCGTGTTATAGAAGTAAATACCTTTCTGGGAAAGAAAAAAAAAAAAACACACACCCACAAGATCATACAAAGTTCCCAAGTGTCAAAGAGCAGAGCAGAATGACAGGTCTAATGAGCTTCTGGCAGATTCATATTCTGCAACCATTTTTCTGTACAGATTCCATGGTTCTCAAGTAAAGCCTTTACAAGCCAGCAGTTTATATTAAAAGCATGAACTCAAATAGTGGAATAAAACACACACAAAAAAAAAAAATGCATTGAATTTACTAGTTTCCTACTAGGAAAAAATCATCTCAGTGCAGTGAAGATCATGTGTTAAAGCCTCTTCGCTTAAGACTTCTAAGCTATGCGACACACGCATATGCATTTACAAACATGGTATTTATGGCAATAGATGCTGCAATGAATTAGATTAATTTAGAAAAAATATATATTAAAAGGCCAAAAAGACTTGATTGCTAAAGTTACTCAGAACTGATTATCAAGATACTTTTTCCTATTAAGTAGTTATTGCAGGGGACTATCAGTCAAATCTTCTCCCTGGAGCTCCATCTGCTGACATAAAAAAAAAAAAAAACACTGCCAAATTATTTCTCAGAAGTAAGATCTGTAGCTACAAAAACCAAAGTGGACAGTGAATGATGTTCCCTGTGCACATGTTAAAAATGCTTCCTCACTCATAATAAATAGCAAATAAGGTCACTGTTCCTACCTTCCAGGGATTCAATTCCAGTTGCTTGAGCCAACAGGTCTTCATGTCTTGCAACAACCTTTAAAAAATTAAAAAAAAAAAAGAGAGAAATGAGAAATCACAATAGAAGAATGCATGGAGATATGCACCTGAGAGGGATATTAAATTATCATAGTCTTCCTACATTAAGAAGACACAGGAAAAAGCAGCCACACCTTAAAGATGAAAGGGTTTTCAGAACACATTTTACTTCACAAAAACGGTAAGCTCAGAATGGGAAGAGGGTCAGTTATTGCAGCATAGCTGACATATTAAGTCAGCAGAGCAATCAATCATGTTTCAACACACCATCACATAAAATAATTATAAATGTAAGCTTACTAATCACACAGTAATTACATATTTTTAGTATTTTCATTTCTATTTATGAAAGTTAAAAACTAATTCCTAAAGAATTTACCAATGAGGGGGAGCAGTTTCTCAAATCACACACAAATTTAACATGCACTCTCACGGAAAGGTCAACAGTTTTGTGGTGTCTGTGTGGATTTTACCAAACTGTCTTTGATTATCCAAACTCAAGAGCCTTTCTGAAGGTGTGGAGGTGTGTAAGCATAGGTTACGTTGCCCAGCTAAAGGTGAGGATTAGGGCCTAGGATACGCTCCAGCACAGGATGAAAGGGTGCAAGACATATCATTCACTGTCTTCTCACAGTCACCATGCCAAAACACTGAAAAGCTTTTCTGATAGCTGACAGGATTAATTTGAAAGAATTAGGGAGCATCCTTACGAAGAGTGGAACCTCTGTGCATATGGAAACTGAGTGCAGAAACAAAACAAAACCAAACAGTGTACAGCTTCTTCACAGGGGTATTAGGAGTGAGCTTGACTGAGTTAGGTATCAGACTCACTACTCTTTCTGCTGCAAGCTGTATTTTCAGTTAGTTAGTGCTTGCACAGTTAGCTGGGCAATTTCAGAAGCAACAAGACCATAAGACTACTCGGCGTTTAATCAGTTTATATCAACCACCCCAGAGCAGCAGGCATGCTTTAAACTTACTTGTAAATGAAGCTCTTTATCCAGCTGACTAATACCTTGGGCGAGTTTTGCTAGTTGCTCAGCTATCACAGCCTGATGGATGGACTGCGAAGTGTAAGCTTTCACATCAAAGTCTTCTCTGAAGAAGTCAGCATAACATTCTGAAAGAGATTTAGATGTTATCTCCGTGCTTCAAACCAGCAATACTTGTGGACGTACAGCATACATCTCGCAGCACACAGACCTCTCCTCAGTTTCTCCAGATGTAACAGCATGCGGCCTCGCATAATAAGTGTGACACTGACTTACTTGAGAAGAGACTACAAGCAAGAGAAACATGCTTGGAGATGATGCCTGTTTTGTTGTCTGTTTTTGTAAATGGTGAAAAAGAGCACACGTTCCTTTAATCCCCACTTTTTTCTTGAAAAGGCACTGACACCTTCCAACTTTTCAGACGTAACCAGGGTGAGGCCGCAGAGGCTGGACCCAGAACCAGCACACAGCAGCCCCCACTGGGAACGACAGCAGCCAAACACCCAACTTCACGAAGCGTACCGCGCCTGATAATGGCGTTAATTTATAATGCTAAATTAAGAAATGATGCCGTAGGGGTGGTTTTTAACGAAGTGAGACTTTGCACGGAAGGCTCCCCGGTGATATTACCAAGACGAGCAGGGGAACACGGGCAAGGCACCGGGCAGGCAGGGACAGGGAGCAGGAGCAGGAAGAGGCACAGGGGCAGGAACAGGGCTAAGAACAGGGGGCAGAGGCCGGTCTCTGCCATGCAGGCAGCACCCCATGCACCGGGCAGCCCCACTTTCCCCTCCTCTTTCCCCTCCCGATCCCCAACCCGGACCCCTGAGGCAGCAGCGGGGGTCCCGGGGACACAACGCGGCGCCTCCGTCCCCACAGCCCCGTCCCCCCCGGGCTCACCGTCGGCCAGCAGCTCGGCCAGGGCCGGGGCGGGGAGCGGGGCCGCTCCGGCCGCCTCCTCCTCCTCCATGCTGGCAGGTGCCGGCGGCCCCGCGTCACTCCCGGGCGGCGGCGCAGGGCGATGATGGCGAAGGAGAGCGACGGGAGCGGAGCGGAGCCGAGCGGGGCCGTCCCACCGGCAGCTGCCGGCGTGTGTGGAGCGGAGCCGGGCTCCGCCGAGCCGGGCTGGGCAGCCCCTCGGAGACGCCCCCACCCCGCGGACCCCGGCCCCGGGGTTTTGTGTTTTTTTTTTTCCAGATGCCGGACGGGTTGGTGGGGATAGATGAGTGGGGACGGCGAGGGAATTAAAGGATGCCCGGGGAAGGAGCCCGGGGAGTTGTTTCGGGCTGGGCGCCTTGTAAAGATCTGTGCCCCCATGGTGCGCTACTCGAAGTAAGTGACTGGCCTGGCAGCTGCCCGCACAGCGTGTCTGCGCTCAAAAAGCTGCTCCTGACTGTAAAAACAGGGAGGGTTTCCCCGCAAGTCCTGTGAGGAGCGGCTGAGGGCACTGGGGGTGTTTGGGCTGGAGCAGAGGAGGCTCAGGGCAGACCTTATTGCTCTCTGCAGCTACCTGAAAGGAAGGTGTGGGGAGCTGGGGGTCGGCCTCTTCTCACAGGGAACTGGTGACAGGACCAGAGGGAATGGCCTCGAGTTGTGCCAGGGGAGGTTCAGGCTGGCAATGAGGAGCCATTTCTGCTCAGAAAGAGCAGTCAGGCACTGGGACGGGTTGCCCAGGGAGGTGGTGGAGTCACCGTCCCTGGGGGTGTTCAAGGAGGGGTTGGACGTGGTGCTTGGGGACATGGGTTAGTGGTGGCATTGGTGGTAGGGGGTGGTTGGACCAGGTGATCTGGGAGGGCTTCTCCAACCCTACCGATTCCATGATTCTCCTGCGACTGTTTAAGCTTGCCATAGACATGAGACATGTTTGTCTTACAGTTTTACACCCCCATGGCATTGCATGTAAGGACAGCAATTTACAGTAGCTAATCAGAGAAATGTCATTACAATTTGTTGTTAATTTTCATGTGTCCGCAGGCTGGCTTTCAGAACCTTGGTTAGAAAATACAGCTGCGACTTGTGTTATACACCAATGATAGTGGCAGCTGATTTTGTGAGATCCGCAAAAGCAAGAGACAGCGAATTCACAACAAATAAAGGTATTCTTTTACAATAAGTCATTATCTTTTCAGAATACGTTATCTAGCGATAAACCAAACTGGCCAAGCAAATTAAGTCTATCTCGCAGGTTGACATGCATAACAATTTAAGGATACTATATATGAATTATTTAGAATTTTGCTGTGGTTTTACAATCAGAGTAAGTACATTCCAGTGATAATGTTTCAAGTGAAGTAATAGAAAACCGTGTCTTCACCTGAAAAGCAGGGCCTACAAACTGATTTAAGTGTGTGGTGGGTTGACCTTTTCCAGCAGCTATGCACGCACACAGGTGTAAAGTAAAGTAAAGTAAGTAAATTTCATGATTTTATCACTGACCATTTACTACAGTACATTATTCAAGTGCAGCAAGTCAGCTGTAGAGAAAAGTCACATGGGGAAGCACAGGTAGACCCTTACTAGTAGAGTTCAACTGGAAAGAAAGCTTGGATAATTTTTTTGTGTGTAAAAATAGATGAATAAGAACATAATTTACACTATATATGGCTCAAAGGTCTACAGACTAAGATCCTCCTGCATTTACTTAAGCTTTTGATCTTCACAGTGTCCCGTGGCATTGAAGTTCCACAGGTTAGCTTTGTAGTGCCTTTCGAGGTGTAAGGGGATGGGGAGAGAGAGGAATTTCTCCTTTCTGCTGTAATGTTGTTGCCTGTTAACAGAGGTTACAGAATTAAGTGTTCTAATGTTATAAACAATATATTTTCCCTCCTCACCTCTTTCACATTTGCCTTAGTTTTATAAGTCTCCAAAACCATTCTGCCTCTGACATCTTTGCCAATATTACAGTATTTACATCATCGTTTATGCTTTTAACCTGTTGCTTCACAACAGGTTGTGAAATTTTACTGTGGTTATGTTTAACTTCCTGGCTGTTTGTTTGGGGATTTGTCTTCTAATTAGCAGGGTAGGTTCAGAGCCTACAGTTACAATTTCTGGTTTTCATTTGATTTGGCACTGACATTTCCTTGTTGTGTATTTCTAAAATAGAGGTTTATCATCCCTGTGGCTGCTACTAAAAGATTAACTATGGCTCGTATTATTACTTAATAGTCAGCCAAAAAAAACTAGGAGCATGAGATTATGGATGGTAGTGTTACTTAGGGACATGGTTTAGTGGGTGACATTGGTGGTAGGAGGACAGTTGGACTAGGCTCTTGGAGGGCTTTTCCAACCTTAATGATCCTGTGATTATTCCAATATATTAGCTGTAACAGTGTAAATCTCTTCAGCTAGAGGATTGTGTAAATGAACACTTCTGAAAATATGCAAGGGATTTTGGGGAGCTTGCTGGAGTTTTAGGTAACCTAGAGAAGTGTCTCAAATTGATTGAGAGGGTACTGCTGACCTCTCTGACTGAAGCTCAGCTACTTACAGAACTCTATATTTTCCACTGAGATGGGAAAACCTTCAGAAGCACTTGCGGTCTTATCAGTACCAGAAGTACACGTGCATTGCGCATTTGTTGGATTTTCTCTTTGGATTAATGCTCATATACTTGTGTTACCCCATTCCCCCTCCCCCATAACTGCAGCAATAGTGTATATGGAAAGGGAGCGCTAATACTGAAATATTTTTAGATGCCTTTAATGTATTGCAGTAGCTGTAAAAGAGGAGAGCCTGTTCCAAATGACCATCTGGCACTCTGCAGGGGCTTAGTAAATCATGGATAGTTCACCAGACCCGAGCTGAGGAGCACTGGCACTTTGGTTTCCCACTTGAGACAAAGCTGCAAAAGCTGCTTCTGCCTGTGTGTTCTCATTCCAGCTCTGCGTACTGCCTTGTGAACAAAACCCAGCCATGTTTGTGCAGAAGAGGACAAATGGCCTGGGATAAGGAAGGGGGAAGTTAGCGGGTTGCTTAGGGAACTAATCCTTCAGAAAGGAGCTAAACACATTTTATGCCTGCCAAGACAGACAGCGATGTCAGCACAGCAAAGGGACGGCACACAGACAAGAAGGGGCAGGCTAGGAGGGGAAGCAGGAAGGCTACTGAAAAATAGAGAATACTCTAAAGCTAAATTTACTGTGTTCTGCTTCATTTGCTTAATAATAGAATTATTATATGGAATCGTAGAATCATTCACATTGGAAAACACCTCCAAGATCATCGAGTCCAACCTTTAACCTTGTACTGAAGTCCACCACTAAACCATGCTAAGTTCTACATCTACACATTTCTTGAAGACCTCCAAGGATGATGACTCAGCCACTTTCCTGGGCAGCCTGTTGCAATGCCACACAACCCTCTCAGTGAAGAAATTTCTCCTAATATCCAACCTAAACCTCCCCTGGTGCAACTTAAAGCCATTTTCTCTTCTCTTATCACTCGGTGCTTGGAAGAAGAACCCAATCCCCACCTTGCTGTAGCCTCTGTTAAGGTAATTGTACAGCATGAAGAGGTCTCCCATGAGTCTCCTTTTCTCCAGGCTGAACAACCCCAGCTCTCTCAGCTGCTCCTCAAAGACCCCTCACCAGCTTCGTTGCCTTTCTCTGGAGAGAGCACCTCAATGTCCTTCTTGTAGTGAGAGGCAATAAGCTGTAGTGATATGGAATGCTTCTGTATGACTTCTGTTTTCCCCTTTATAATTACCTATCAAAATCTTTATGTTGAACAAACTGAGGCTAGATCCAGTAAAGAACTAAAATATCTATTATTAAGTGGCATTTTGGCCCCAGGTGCTTCACTTCATGTATCATCTTAAGGAAATGTAAGCATCTGACCGATTTTGATCAGAAAAAAAGTGTATGTATCAGCTGTCTAGGACACAGGTGTATATCTGAATTCCCACCTCACTTGATAGACACATATTTAGTAACCACTAAGGTTACTAAATAGAGGTTAACTACCTCTATCCATATGTGATCCAGGGCTCACAAAACCCCAAAACGGTTGGCAGGGCCCTCTGGAGGCATCTGCTCCAACCCCATGTTCAAGCAGGAACACCCAGAGCAGGCTGCCCAGGCCCCTGTCCAGGCAGCTTCTGAAGGTCTCCAAAGAGAGAATCTGCACAGCTTCTCCAAGCAACATTTGTCAGTGCTCAGTCACCCATACAGTATTAAAAAAAATAAATAAATTCATACCTTCAGGAAAATGTTCAGGCAGCACCTCCTATGTTTCAGTTTGTGCCCATTGTTTCTTATCCTGTCCCTTTTTACCACTGAAAAGAGCCTGGCTCCATCTTCTTTGTACCCTCCCTTCAGTTATTTATGCATGCTGATAAGATTTCGCCTGAGCTTTGTCTTTTCCAGACTGAACAGCCCTAAGTCTATCAGCCTCTCGTCAGAGATGCTCTAGCCCCTTTATCATCTCAGTGCTATTTTTCCTTTGTCAGGGTTATCCTGCCTTCAAAAAAAGCTGCCCTTCTAAAAAAACATTGGGAGTGAAGAAGATTGTTGAGTCTTTTTTAAAATAATATAATAATAATAATAATAATAATGATATATGGATTAGAGTACACAGATAGAAGCAGGCTTCCTTTTTCCTAAGTCTCCCTCAGCCAAGAAGTCAAAACTACGTGTCCTACGTATGCAAAGAGCACTTCAGTAGCCAAAAAATAATCTAGGGGAGAAGATATTTCCTACTCCTCCTGCCAGAACCAGGTTATATAGCAATGACGAACACCAGACTACTTTGATCAGTTGGAGGGGGAACTGGCACAAGAGAGCACAGCTGTTTGTAGTCTGCTCATCTAGTGAATATTGGGTTTATGGATTTCGTACTAAACAGTCACTTGTTTTATATCCAGGACTTGTCACAGTCCTGGGAACAGAGGCTGGAAGCCACCTCATTAGTATACTCAGTTTTCTGGTTCTTTGACATCTTTTACTGAGTCTGTATGTTTTTTGGAGTATCAGTGTGATCTGTGCCTTATATCTGTGTCCCACTTCAGGAAGCTTCATTTTTTCTTCCTAGAGTTTGCTTTCAGTCTGCTTTATAACTTACTCCTGTAAGACATCGCTTCTTCATTTGTTATTGCTTTTACAAGAGTTGTTGTTTTATGGTCTGAAGAATAGCTGAAAAAATGCTGAAATGGATTGAGAGAGTGTATCTGGTTCTGCATGTGTTGTTCAGAGTTCAGTATAGCAACAGCGGGGATCAGTTGAAAAATTACATGACAGTGTAACTTGACCTATAAGATTTTATTTTAATAACAGAGGTGTAATGGGGAAAATAATAAACAAGTTAGAGAACGGATAGATTATTAATGTTGGAGATGAAGTGGCAGTAATTATGTCTTTATTCATTTTGCTTTTAATGTTTAGCTGTTCTCAGTCTAAGAACATCCAAGAACGATACACAGTGTGACAGAACAACAGTTGAATTATTCTCCCATTGTTACCTTCTGAATAGACTGAATTAATAATGCTGCTTTTAAACTGATTATTGGTTTTGACAAGAAATTATCAATTGTAAACAAGCATGTATTTCTTAGAATTTTAAGAAAGTTAAACACTAACATTTAAATAATAGAACATTCAAAATTCAGATTTGATTTTTCCTTTTTTTTTTTTTTAATCTCTAAATATCTTTCCACTGGAGTAGGTGATAATCCATTGATCGTTCAATTTGCTGCTAAAGAGGCGCAGGTTTTATGTGATGCTGCCCGTATCGTCTGTCCTTTCGCAGATGGAATAGACTTAAACTGTGGCTGTCCTCAGAGGTAAAGTTATGGGGGGAAAAAGGGGGTAAATACGGTGAAATAATTTGAGAAATAAAGGATGCTTGAAAATAGACTTGGAGATTGAAACAGCTTTTTGACCTGTCAGTTAGAAATGTGTGTGGGAAAATAATTGTTCTGAATGTTCAGAGATGCCAGTCACCGTGGTGAGACTGGGAAAACCAGGAGTTTCCCAACTTCGACTTTTTTCATTTCTGACACATTGAGTGTTGGCTTAGAAGTCAAGTGTCCGTGACTATTTAACAACTGTTAAATAGGCATTACTAATGCCACCCTGCAGCATTTGACCTCCCCGAAAAAGAGCTTTGCTGCAAGTAATTTGCAGAGTGTTTTGAGAAACAATGCAGCAGTTCCCAAAATACCAAGGCAAGTCCCTGACGTGTCAGACTTCAGCAATTGAAGGATAGTCTCTAAAATATAATTACATGTATTATATTATTCAGGAAGTGCTGAACAGAATTCCCTCCATCTTTCATTAGGTTTATAAATGCAGTGAATTAGTGATCTACTTCTCACTTAAATTGATAAAGATTTTGTCTTGGCACTGAAACAGAGTAGTAATGCACAAATGAAGATTCTCACTAACAGGTTCAGTTGAGAACCATTTATTACATGCTTGTTAGGCAGTCTTTTTGTAACTAAAACCCTCAAAAATAAATGTAAGAAAGCAAAGATAATGTAATGGTCCAAGTACTTAATTTGTCTATTCTAATTAGGTTGTCTTGGCTTAAAATTACAGTATTTGAGAAAACACTTCAGAGATCTGAGACCTCCAAATGGAAGTGTATTTTTTTCTAAGCTAATTGCAACCATGTATGCAAAACTTTAACTTCTTTTTAGGACAAAAATTTATGCTTACATTTGAATCCTTTATTTTGTGTGCATGCTGGTTTCAGTATAGTAAAACTGCATACACTTGATCTGCCTATATAAGAAAAAATAGTTTAAAGAAAATAAAAGCTAAAAAAAGTGCTGCTGTTCAGTGAAAGCAAAGGTTATCCAATCAAAAATAATTGGTTTTCACTTGAGGAAAAAGATGTTATTGCAGTCAGGTTCTAATTCCACTCAAGAAAATCTTCCTTTTCAATCCCAAGTCATTCTGTGTTCTGAAGAAATCCATGACGTGATGGAAGGGGAAATATCAAACTATTTCTATTATGTATGATCTAAACTGTTGTTAATTAAATATTAATTTATCTTCCTTGCAAGCCCATTTTGTGGATAGAAAATAGAACTGGAAGAGATTAGTTACTTGTCCAAAATGCTGCTAGCAGCACACAGACTGAACCAGGTTCTGAAAGCTGGTGTCACAGCGCAGATGCGTCATCAAACTACAGCCATGACTATCTCTGTTTACTTAGCCACACATTCTAAAAGCTATAAAGAAAGAAACTGATGTATTTGACTGAAATTGATCTGCATTTTTCAAATGTAGAATACAAATGTTATTTTTCTTTTAAAGATGGGCAATGGCGGAAGGTTATGGTGCTTGCTTGATAAATAAACCAGAGCTAGTTCGAGATATGGTGAGACATGTGCGGAATCAGATTGACAATCCTGGATTTTCAGTGTCTATTAAAATAAGGTATGTCTGATGTAAGTACTATTTGTGGTACCCAGAAATCCTTTTAATGCTTTTCTAAAGATAAGGGAATATGTTAGGGCATATGCACCAGCACAGCCTTTGACTACTGACACAGATATCAGAGTGGCTGCCAGAACTTTCCTGCAATCCAGAAGAAGCTAAAGTACAAGTTAAATGGTTTTGGATTCCATGAAAGAAAAGCAATGCTGGTCTATAATTGTGAGGACTGTGTGAGCTGTTACGGGCCAGAGCCACAACTGTAGTTGCTATAAAAGGCATGATAACAAAGCTGGGAACTGGTCCCCACAGCTGCTGTAAGGACACATTCTGTTTCCCTTCATCACTTTCTAAACCTGTATAAACTGTTGATCCACTTCATCCACTACTTATCCTCACATCTCCTGTAGCTTTTGCATATTTGTTTGTTAAGTTTCAATTTGGTTTATAATCCCCTAGGAAAGGAGAATTGTTATAAATCAGATTTTTTTCACAAACTTATGCAAAATAATTAAATTATTTTAGAATCTTTTGTGCACCCTTGCCTTAATCTCAATAAAATTCACCATGCATACTTCAAAGATGAGATATAACTGGGAAATGCTAAGTTATGTAGTGATTTCAGCATTAAACGCTTATATCTTTATTAAGCAAAATGTTTTTACCTTCCAACAGTAATGTTTTCTTTATTTATACTAACCTCTGGTAACTCTTCCTTATGGATGAGGGGTTTTATACAGTTCAGGTAACTTAATAGCTAGTGTTTTTATTCCTTGTAATTTTAGGATACATGAAGACTTAAAAAGAACTGTTGACCTGTGTCAAAAAGCTGAAGCAACTGGAGTCTCATGGATTACAGTACACGGGAGAAATGTAGAAGAAAGACATCAGCCTGTACATTATGATGCAATTAAAGTAATTAAAGAAAGCGTGTCTATACCTATTGTGGCTAATGGAGACATTAAAACTTTAAAAGATGCTGAAAATGTTCATCACCTGACAGGAGCAGATGGTAAGATGAAATGCATGCTATTTTCTAAGTAAACTTACAAATTAAATTTCTAAGTATCTATTTTGGCTGTAATTAGGACCTAGCTTCAGTGCTTTTCACTTTTTGAGGAGACAAATGGAAGATGATGTTTTAGATGCCTTATAAACTAATAAGCAGAATTGCTGCTAATCATCAAAGCATCAGAGCATAGTTATTCAAAGCCACAAATAGATTTTGGAGGTAAGCTACAAAAACTCTTTGCTTAATTATGCCATGTCATCACTGGTAGTGGAGTTCAGGAGGGACCTTGAGACATCCATTCTATCTCTTTATGGAGCTGATCATCTTTTTACAGAACACTAAACTGTAACTTGGAAACCTCTACTTCCTGCACACAGCAACAGATTTTACCTTGCCTTACCCTTTAGTGGTAAAATTTGGGGATAAAGGATTGCCCTGCACTTACTTGGTCACAACAGATTCCTGCAGCTGTCTGTGGTTCCAAGCCAACATGCAAGTTCAGTATATACCTCGAAGAAGGGATCTGGATTTACACACTTTGAGTCATATATCCAGAGTGTAACAGGACAGAGAACAGTAGCTAGTGTCATAAGGAATCACAGACTCAGAATAATTACGCTTCTCCAGCCTCTTGTCCCCCAGCCTGGGCATATAGCCAGGGTTGCCCCTTTCCAGGTGCAGAATCTGGCACTTGTTGAACTTCATATCGTTAAGATCTCTCTACCCTTAATGGAGTCAACCACTCCTCCCAATTTAGTGTCACAATCTAGGAAGAGCTCAAGTGGAAGGTTTCTTTTGACATCATTTGTATTTAGAAGTAACAACAAAAACTAGTTGCACCAAACTGCCATGCTGCTCCAGTGACTTTCTCCACAAATACAAAGCAGGAAGAAAATTTATAACAAACGCATGTTCCTGTATCCCATCTGACTTTCTTGAATAACAAAAATATAAAATACCAAACTATAGATCAAAATATAATGTAGATACTAATAAATACAAACTAGAAACTTTGTGGATTTTTTTCTGTCTCATAGAGTCCTGAAAACATTTTCTTTTTTGATCATCCTGTTTTGTGAGAAGAGACTAAATGTGATAGATTATATGTTGGCAGTGCAGAAAAACAATCCCTTTGTTGCAGAAATATTGCAATAGAACTTGGCTGGATTTATCTAACAATTTGGGAATATAGTTGCAAATACACTGGCTTATTCAGAAAGCAAAGATTTACCGCAGACCAAGAACCCTGAGATCTCTATAACTGAGCAAGTGAGCTGTTAATGGAAGAATGATTCTAGGTCAGTGCGTCAGCTGAGTTGCACTAAAAATAACTTAAGCACTTTACTACTCTTGTGTCTTTCCATCATAATTTTGTGTTAAGAAGATGGGCTTATATGTGTGTAATGAATAAAAACAAAATACTTCTTAATGCTTTTTAAAAAGTAGGGAAGAAAGGTTTCTGTGTCTTGTGTTTTGCTTCAGAATTTCTGTAAGCATATGTCAGGTGATGTAGGTACTATGGGGCTTGGTTGTTAAACTGGTTGTTTTGGTTTAAATATATAATACTCATCCCTGTTGTTCTCCCAGTAGTTGTCCTAATGTTTGCTATAAAAAAAAATGTTAAATTTAACTGTAATGTAACTTGCTTAATTTGCAATTTCAAGGTGTAATGGTGGCTCGGGGACTCTTGGCGAATCCGGCAATGTTTGCAGGATATGAAGAAACACCTTTGAAATGCATCCAGGACTGGGTTAACATTGCTCTTGAGCATGGAACTCCTTTTACGTGTTTCCACCACCACTTAATGTACATGATGGAACGCATAACTTCAAAACAAGAAAAAAAAGTTTTTAATGTTTTATCAAGTACCTCAGCAGTTCTAGATTATCTGAATGATCATTATGGCGTGTGCTAACTGGAAGTATTTTAGTTGTATGTAAACGTGTATTTTGCAATTGCTGATACATTCTTACAGTTTTATTTGGGCTTCTATTTATTAGCCAAATTCATAACCATGTAAATATTTTTCAATACAGTTTAACATGATAAGGCTGATAATTTATATTTTTAGTATTTTTATATCATATTTCACTCCATATTCCACAAATGCATAATTCTATTTACAATACATGACTGTACAGAGAATTGACTATTGTTAGGACTCTGGTAATTTAATTTTTCACCAGACAATTGCTTACAGCAATATGTTAGCAAACCTAAGGCTTTTTTAAAGTGAAACTTCTTAAAATCAGGACTGCTCATAAGTAATACCAAGATTTTCAGACCAAAAGAATCCAAAGGGAGCAATTATAGAAATATTTGCTTTAACTGACATAAGATGTGCTTTTAACTTTGAGTAGACTTTTCAAGCTAAAAGACTGTGAGACCTTGAAGCCCAATGTAGTACCCTCCCAAATTAGATGTTCCTTTTGCAATCTAAAACTTTCCAAACTTAATTATAACTCTGAAAAATTCTATACTTCCATGCAGTGAAAGAAACCTGCAATGCATATAAAATGACAGAAAGAAGGAAAGAATAAAATGAAGAGATAACTTAAACTAAGTACTGACGTAGCTGAATCTAGAATACAAGACCTGAAAGTTCAATGTAACCACATACGGTATTGGTTATCTACTATATAGTAATCATATAAAAGATTAAAGCAATCATCTACCAAACCAGAACTTTATAGGTCAAAGAAAAGCTGACAGATTCTCCCAGTGGGGCTCCTACATCCTTTCTGCCTGCAGGCATGTTGCTTATCAAAGCATGACGGCCACTTGGCTTTGGATCTTTGTATAGGAGAAGAACAGTGAAAATTAGAACAAGATAATAACATTGCACACCAGCTGCATTTGTTCTGCAGAGGAAATTTCACAAATCTGTGCAGTACAATTATTTGTAATCAGATAATTTGTTTCCTTTCTGTGTTTACACTGAAATTCATACAAAAATTTTCTTCGTTTTATTACTCAAGTACTTCCATGAATATACAAGTGAATAGTTCTGAATTTTCTTAATAAATTACTTGTTTTCATATACAATAGTAATTTGTTTATTGCACTGTAAACTATGACAACATGGCAGAGGGTGTGTGTTGCTTTTTATGCCATTTCCCAAATCCTTTGTACAGATAGTTAAGTTCTCACATGTTTTTTATGCAGTGGCATAAAGGACTGGTTCATTTTTCATAGAGAATATGCACTGAATTAGGTATACAACATTTGAAAGGCATGACATGAGTCATCAAGTCTAGTTCACTGTTCAGGACAGCAAAGTTACATAGCTCTTCTGATACAGTCATCCTACTGATGTGTTAGCACATGAAAAACCACGGACATGCTTTGCAGTCCTAGGGTGATTGAGACAATCTCTTTCAACCTTTCTTGGCACGTTAGGTTCTCCATTCCTTCAGACAACTACTTTATTCTTCTAGCTTTAGTTCTCTTGGCAGTGAGATGAGCAGAATTATGTACGGCATTCCAGGTGACATGCCAGTGGTGTCTTCTACAACGGCATTAATACTTCACTTTCTAATGCCTTGCTTTTCTTTAACTAATGTATCTCTGAGCCTTCACATGTAATTTATGAGGTCCCAACTTTACAGCAGATCTTACTACCTAACTGCATTACATTGTATTTTGTACTGCTGAATTTCCAGTCTCATGTTCATCCTACTATAGTGTCATTCTCAGTTCTGAAATTGTCTCAAGCCTTCTGCATCAAAATTAAAAAGTAAAGCTACACAACTGACTTGTATAGGAAAGGGATTCTTGGAAGTCTTGCGTTAGCACTTAATATTTTTATGATTTGGCAAACAAATTACCATTTGCCATGAAATGCCCTGTAAGCCACAAGGAGCAAAGTTATTTAGTATAATCAAATAACACAAATGCAGGACTTATTAGTGGGGAAATGGAATATTAGAAGACTTGAAATACCTTTGACCTATTTAGGAACTGAATACATGATGATTTTGAAGACAGCAGTTGTTGTGCCTGTGTGATATCAATCATAGAGACTTCTGCCTGAAGTACAGTTAATATACTTAGTAATTAAGGAGTGCTTGATCTGGCCAATTATGCATCATAATACTTGATGGAAGTTTATCGTCCCTTTTTGTAGGTGAAATGAATGGTTGATAGTTGATTTGTATGCCTCCTTCCTCCTGCCGATTTTGTCTGCATCTGAACACATTTCACTGTGTTGACAGAGAATAAACTGCAAAATTTGAGTCTTAAAGCCATATTTCAAACAGCCTATACTGTTTATATATACATAAATTGCTAAGATACCCCTGTGGCAGTTAGTTATTTACATTCCAGTTTTGTTTTAGTGTGTTTTTTATTTCTTATTATAAGCCTTTTGAATATGGGAAAACTATGAGTTTAAAGTCATCAGGTGTATTCCTTCCCTGCTTGTGTTATTTGTAACAAAATCATGTACTCAGTTTTCCATTTTCTACCAGCTTTTCAGTTTTCAAAAAGTTACTCTGTTCCTCAGCTACCTTGGATCTCATCCCAGGTTAGTGGGAACACTCAGCAGTTGCAGTCAAAGCACACACAGCAGTTACCTTTCAGAGATCTTATAGAGCCCCTGAAGTGAAAAAGCAGACTCAGACCTTCTGGCAGGGAGGGTGTGCAAGTGTATGCAGCTGGGCTACTGGGAGGGCAGCCTACAGTGCTAGTACGAGGTGAGTAAGCAGCTCAGAAATGGAAACTGCTCTGGAATTAAAGGAGAGAAAGTCTTTAATAACATTTTAACAGCTTCAATAAAGCATAATGGCTGTAGGCCAATAGCTAAAATGTAATAACCAGGACATATTAAGAGGTTACGTTTTGTCAGTGCTTCTGATTACATGTTTATGAAAACATGTTAGAAATACTTCTTAAAATGCAGGCTGTTTCCGTAGTGTAGATTGGATTGAAATGGCTGGTTTTATTACTGTCCGATATTTGCTATGGATAAGCAATTATTTGGGATATAACCTTTCATCCAGACATTACTTGGCAGCAACTAGGAAAACATTAACACGCTGACACAATCCCCAAGCCACAGACCTGGGAAAATTTAAATGGAAGTGATTTCACATTGAGAACAGCTGTAAACAACTGCTAGGAACTGTATATACAAACACTTCCTGACCTATTTCACTTACAATAGATTAGAGAAACAAAGAGCTAATACTCACACTATTTGACATACGTCATAGAATCACAGAATAGTTTGGGTTGGAAGGGACCCTTAAAGATCATTTAATTCCAACCCCTTGCCATGGGCAGGGACACTTCCCACCAGCCCAGGTTGCCCAAAGCCCCATCCAGCCTGGCCTTGGGCACCTCCAGGGATGGGGCACCCACAGCTTCTCCGGGCAGCCTGTGCCAGGGCCTCACCACCCTCACAGTAAAGAATTTCTTCCTAATATCTAATCTAAATCTCCCATCATAGGAGAAGGGCTCCAGCCCCTTTATCATCCTTGTGGCCCTCACCTGGACTCAATCCAACAAGTCCATGTCCTTCCTACGTCAGGGACCCCAGAACTGAATGAAGCAGTCATTTTGATGGAAATTAATTGGGACAGAATTCCCCTAGGCCCCTCGGGCAGTTGTGTGGAGAAGGTTGATCATGCTCAGCTAGGCCAGGTAAGCTCTTTGATGAGCATCCCAGGGGCTGTCTGGATCACAGGCAAATCAACACCCTGCTGTCTGGGCTCTGTGGTTAAGCAGGAGTTATGTGAAAAACAGCCAAACTATACAAATAACTGAACTTTTGGCGGTCCCTTCAGGGCTAGGAACTTGCAGGGCTAACAGTGCCTGATAACTGTATCAGTACCTCAGTAATACCACATGAGGCCTACATTACCCAAGTAATGGGATCAAATGCTGAATGTGGGTGCAGATGGAGCAAGACTGGGAACTATGGGGAAAGTGATGAGGGGAGGGTTACTCAGGGGCAGTGAAGGGGAGTTGCAAGGGTGATTGAGAAACGGGAAAATGGATAACAATACATGAAGATAACATGCTTGGAGCCTCACTATGCTGGTGAAAGGCACCACACCCAACAGGGGACAAAAGAGGATTTTGGGGAGGAATGTAGTTTTATTGTGAGGTCCCAACAGACCTGTTTGACAGTGCCTGAGGCCTCGTTTGATTGATATTGTGGTGGCTTTGTGAATAATGGCAGCACTTTGTGAGCACAGCTTTATGGGATCTGCACACACTAGGGCAGTGCAATGTTTCCGGGGGGAGGAGGGGAGGCAGCGTTTCACTTGAACTTCAGAAACTAAGGAGCACATTGGAGAGTGGAGTCACAGAGCCAAAGGCCTTGATCGAGTAAGCTCGAGTCATGAAGGGGTAGGATGATCACAGCAGGTTTCTGCAGTAAAATGCTTCTAGCCGTTGCCTAAATGTAAAAAAAGGTGCTGATTTTAACCAATATCAGCGTGTAGGTCCTTGTGCTTTCCACCAGAGGAGTGGTCCCTGAGTGTTTTCAAGCCTGACAGCCGGGACTGGATTTCCAGCCGCCCCACAGGAGCCCGCAGTCCTGGTTCCCCGTCCAGAGCCGAAACCCGGAGCACCACCGCGGGCACCTGCGATGCCTCCAGAGACCACGGGTGGGCCCCAGCCCCACCGGGGCGGCCCCTGCGGGGACCCTCCTGCCCCGTCCTGTCCCAAACCGAGCCTGAGGCCCTTGAGCCACCCTCGGCAGGCTCCCAGCCGGGCACCGCCCCCGGCTCCCCGCCGTGTCAGTCAGCCCGGAGCCGCCCCAAAGCCCGGCGGCCGCGCCCGCTCCGCCTCCCCTCAGCGCCGGCGGCGAGCAGCGGCCCCGCCGCCTGCCCCCAGCCCCGCTCCCGGTGCCGAGGTTCCGCTCCCCGCCCTTCCCAGAGCGGCTGGCCGCCATCGGGCCGCGGAACCCGGCAGGTTGCGAAGGCCGGGAGGCCGCGGGGGAGAGCGGGGCGGGCCGGGCTCGGGGCTGCCGGGCTATGGGGGGAGGCAGGAGGGAGCCGGGGGGGCTGCGGGGCTGCGAGGGCTTCACGGGGGCCGCCCCCGGCCCTGCCCGGCCCTGCCCGGCCGGGCGCTGAGGCGGCGATGGGGGAGGCCGAGCGAGGCCGAGCGCTCAGCACGGCGGGGACAGCCCCGCTAAGTTGTCCTAAAAATGTTTGTTTTTTTTTTTCTTTTCTGAAACTCAAACCAGCTCTCGACAGCGCGGGGACCCGCCTGAGCCGCACTCAGCCCCGCAGGCCGCCGGGGGACGATGACTTTCCAGTGGACGGCGGTTGCCACCTTCCTGTACGGCGAGGTGGTGGTGCTCCTCGTGCTCTGCCTGCCCTTTATCTCTCCCCTGAGGTAGGAGTTTGTTGCATGCTTCTCACCCGCTTTCTGCGTTTTTCCTCTCGGTAAACGTTCAGCTTTGCTGCGGCGCGAAGTAGTTGGGCTCTGAGCTGGAAGCGCCGCGAGTGCCAGCAGTTTCAGGAAACCAAAACCTTTCTGAAGGAGCTTAATGTGTTATTTTACCCACTGATAATTCTTCTGAGCACTTCCCTTCCGTCAGGGGGAAGTCTCCGTGTTGATTTTGGAGCAGGCAGTGTGCAGGAAGGAAGTTTTCTGCCTCCCCTCGCTGTGAACTAGGAAATGAGACGACACAGCGGCCTTTTCAAGAGCTGTTTATCAGGTCTCCGGCGTTTTGGCGTGCACTAGGCATCGTGGGTTCACATCTGATAAGGCATATCTGATATTTAAGCTAACCGTATGTGACGTGTAAGGCTTGTAAGAAATTTGTGGTCGTTTGTTGAAAAATAAACGCAGGCTTCAGCTTGATGCAGAAGGTTCAGGACTGCTGTAAGAAAAGCCTCCATAAAAGTATATAAGCAGAACAAAATAATAACGCTTCTGGAACACCATATAAACACTCAGAAAAATCATTCATTCTTATAAATGCCCTTAGTAAGGGAAAGAAGTAAAGCAGAATGTTTTAACTACTCCCATTATATGCAGAGGCCTGGCTTGTAGGGTTGTCTTAAGATTGTCTTTTCTAAGTAGCTTTTCCAATTTGGTAATGCTCTTTTTATTTATTCTGAAGAAATACAGCTAGTTGTATTACATGTATTACACGATGCTATAGAAACAGTTGTGATTTCTTTGCAGAATATTAGTAACTAAAAAAAAAAAATCAGAAAATTTGCTGCTGGCTCAGTGTTGTATAAAACTGATAAATGTTTTTTCTGCATCTTTAGATATATTCAGAATGGAGAATGAAGTTTTTACTGTAATATGTTAAGGAACAAAACCTAATACAAAATTGCAGTGTGCAGAGTTAGAATTTGACAACTTAAACCTGTGGGAGGGCTTTGAAAA
Source organism: Anas platyrhynchos (assembly GCF_047663525.1). Lineage (NCBI taxonomy): Eukaryota > Metazoa > Chordata > Aves > Anseriformes > Anatidae > Anas > Anas platyrhynchos. The sequence goes on from NC_092587.1 coordinate 15,132,218, forward strand.
TGGTTGAATACTCTGCAACCAATATCACAGCTTGAGAGGAGTTCAGCGTTTCAACGTAGATTGTTGGGTTTCTTCTTTGATTGTTGATGTTTTCTTCTGTATTCTAATCAGAAGTGCAGCTGTATGTAAGAGGGGAAAAGCATTGTGGGAGTTGTAATCAGATTAATAATAATACTGGCTTATGTGAGGCAACTAGCTGCAAGAGTTTCTTCAGGCTGATGACACATTGAGAGTGCTGAAACAGGTCTCATGACTTAAATAGGACCTGAACTGAGTCTTTGAAGCTGAAAAGCAAATTCAGCTACCAAAAATTGTTCAAACTTCAAAAACAGTGCTTTTAATAACATACAATGGATTAATTTTATGTTTGATTTGTGGCATTCGGTTATTCTCTCAAACAATAGTTTCTGAAATAATTAAATAGTTTTATCCTCTGATGTGGTCAATTATCTTGTTAGCAAAACTGCCACAGGAATCTTGTAGGGTTGAATATTAGGTGTAGCTGTTGTGAGAGTGTGGGAGGGCAGCAGTTCTGCTTTACACATCTTGGCAACCTGGGGGCTGGTTCTGTCACAGGGCAAAGCATGTGCAGCTGGGGAAACGTGACACTGCTGTTCTTCGAAGTTTCGGTTTCCTCATCAGTCTAGAAACAGGTTGTTTGCATCTCTTGTTCCTGTGCGGTTTTTTGGGTAACGAACTCCTCTTCAAATTGTTAAAATATTATTATTATTATTAATATTTTAATAATAAAATTTTAATAATAATAATAAAGTTCCTGGGGAACAAGTAGATTGACAATATAAAAATGCAAGTACCCAAAAAGACAGAATTGGACTGCCAGGTGATTGCAACATCTCTAGTGGTGGCCAGTATTGTAATTTGGAAGTATTATATGTGACTTCTGTCACCAAAAGTCAATAGAGCATTAATAAATGTTAATGTTACTTGTAGAGGGAAAAATAAGCATGAGAATATAATCTATGGATACTTTGCAGTAAAGAGAGAGAATTTTTAGCCTTAATATAACTTAGCAATATAGTTGGTCTAAGGTGTTTACATCAGAGTATCACTTCTTAACTGGAGATTGGTATAAGACATGAAGAATCACATATTTAGAGTTAACAAGTATGTTTCATTTGGGCTGCAACTTGGTTTAATTAAGGACAGTAACTTTTTGGTTGATACAGACTATGGCTGTCTGCTTTAAAGAACTCAGATTATACTAAAAGATTTAAATGGAATTATTGCGCATATAATGCTAAAATAATAACTCTTACTTCTTTCTGGTGCAGAACATTGTTGGAGGTGATGCTACTGTCTAAGTTAAGTTCATAGTAGATTGGAAACTACTTAGAGGACAAATTCTAATGGTCTCTGCAAAATGTAAATGGTCCGAACAAAATTTGGAAACGTTACCTGGTTAATTAAATGCTGACTAGTTGTCGTGGTTTAACCCTGCCGGCAGCTAAACACCACACAGCCGTTCGCTCACCCTCCCCCCTCCCTCTCTGGGACGGGAGAGAGAAATGGAAAGTGAAGCTCGTGAGTTGAGATAAAGACAGTTTAATAAGACAGGAAAATAATAATAACAATAATAATAATAATACAATGATGATAATAGGTAAGTAATAATAGTATGTACAAACAAGTGATGCACAATGCAATTGCTCACCACCCGCTGACCGATGCCCAGCCTCACCCTGAGCAGTCCGGCCCCCCTCCCCCCAGCTAGCCACCCCTATATATTGTTTAGCATGACGTTAGATGGTATGGAATACCCCTTTGGCTAGTTTGGGTCACCTGTCCTGGGTCTGTCCCCTCCCAGCTCTTACTGCACCCCCAGCCTGCCTGTTGGCAGGACAGAGCAAAAGGCTGAGATGTCCTTGGCTTGGTATAAGCACTGCTCTGCAACAATTAAAGCATCAGGGTGTTATCAGCACTCTTCTCATCCGAAGCCAAAACACAGCATTCCACCAGCTACTAGGAAGAAAATTAATTCTGTTCTAACTGAAACCAAGACACTAGTGTGCCTGCATTACGTCCTTTATAGCATAAGTAGGTATTTATTTATGCAGTAGCACTGATTCTAACCTGCAGCAAAGAAAACTGTCTGGTCTGTTGTCGTCTCTTCTGGGTTTAAATTTATTTGAGCATCTCAGATGTTCTTCATTTGTGCTGTAAGTGTGAATTCTTGCAGATCTCTCCATGTAGTAATATTAAAGGGATGGTTGTTTAAAAGAAAAGTAAGTGGTCTTTACCGCTTTTGCAGCTCTTCCTGTCTGAAGCTGTTTCATTAGCCAGCAAATTGATGCTGAATGCAAATTGAAAGAGGTTCTTGATAAAATATAAACATGAGACTTCTCCTTTTATTGTCAATTGTATGTTAGAATGTAGTAAATCCTACTGTATAATTATGCAGACTCATCAATGTAAAAGATGACCCTTCAGAAGAAAGATAGTAGAGATGATTTTAATTCATGGAGGGTTGGTTTCGTGGGTGTTTCGGTTTGGTTTTTGCTTTTAACTTGGCAACAAGGGGTATAGTTGGGTAGAAAAATGACAGATAGTCTTCACCCCATCCCAGAATTTATCATGGTCAGGAACAAACACAAAGTAATTATAAAATAAAGCACACCTGGAGAGTACCTGCTACCATGTGAGAAATGTTTGTGTTAAACCAACTGTCTTTGCCTGTATTGAGAATGAGAGGAGAAAAAAAAGCTAGCAAGTTGAATTGTTGAAAGTTATATATACCTAATCTAAATTATATTGCAGTTAAAACAGCTGGTTAGAGACCTTACTTAAGTCTCATATCAATAACAAGGCTTTCTTCTGTGAGGTTATTATGCTTTTCTTCTAGTATTTAATTATTTTGAATAACACAATGCTATTTTACAGATGGCAGAAGATTTTTATGATTCCTCTATGGAGCAAAATAGCTGTTTTTTGGAACAAGATGTTCCTTACAATAATAGTTCTACTGATCATCTTGTTTCTTGGTAAGTGTTAAATAACTTTATCTAATAAACGGAAAAAATAAGCTGGTATGTGGAATTCATGGCAGTAGATAATTTGCACAGATTCAAGCCTAGTGTATTTCTTTAAAAGTTCTTTAACAGAATAGAAGAAGAGAGGGCACATATGGGTTTGGTGTTGGGAATCCAAATACAGTAGTAGTATAGGAGTGAATGAAGAGGAAGAGTGGAGTTTGGCCTCGGCTGCTGCTTGGTTTCGTTTTCTTACACAGAAGGTTTGATTCCTGTACGTGGCAGAGCTGCTCAACCTGCAGTAGATGGCACTCTTTCTCTCAGCTGCTGTTGAAATAATGCACCAGAATATGTCAAAGCCCTGGGCTATTTGGGTACTGCTACTCAGCACAGATACTAAACAGCTGTCGGCTACGCTTGTTAAAGCCTGAGGTCTGTAAAGGAGGAGTAAAGCCTAAGTGAAACTGGAGCTTGACTGATGACTGTCTGCCTGAATCCACTTAGTGTCTGCCCTGATTGGTTTCTGTGGTATCTCCGTTATTTCAGAGGTGGAAATAGTTCTCCCACGTGGATAGTAGGGGATTGTTTTCAGTGCCTTACAATGAAAATGCTGTTTAATTCCAAGCTGCTGCTGAGAGAAGCATACAAATGTACTGCATATATAATGAAGTCAGGCTAAATTGCAATTCTGTATTCCTAATAATGAACAAAGTAGTGGAAATGCAAATAAACTTTTTATATCTATTAGAAGATCTTTAGTATCCCTAGAAGTAGATACTTCAGTAAATGGCTTAAGATTGAAAACTGGTGGATATCGTTTACTCTCTTTGAACTCCAATTGGAAACTTTAACCAAAGCTTGCTTTAGTGATGGTCGTTTATATTAGAGGAGAGAGAGATTTGAGACAAAGTAGAGCAGCAATGGGATAATAGATCACTGCAGGACTAGATTCTTCACACAGCATGGGGATATGGTATTTTGTTTGGTCTTAGCCTTCACTGCATTGTTCAAAGTTTCACTTCAAATCTGTGTTACTGTAGTCTTTCTATATTGACAGATGTTATAGAAATATTTTTTTCTGATGTGGTTTAAGCATAAAAGTAGATACTGCTACTGTTGTTACTAAAACATGTGCTCATCTAACAAATTCCATGTGAGGTAAATGCTTCAGAAGGCATCTCTTCTTTTTTCCTTCTCTTTCCATTTTCTTACTGTTTGTCCACTGGCTGGGTTTTAATTCACATTGTCAGCAGTGACTTGTTGACACTGTTGGGTCTCTGGTAGCATTTGCAGAATGTGTCGCTTTGGCCAGGTTCCTGGTGGATGAGTGCAAATGTTGGAAATAACTGTTCAAGCATGTTTTGGGTAGTAGTTTGGCATGTTTCTGGATATGTGTTTTTGCTTCGGTGATTTATCAAGACCTGTCTTTAAAATGGATAGGTAACATAGAATCATTTAGGTTGGCAAAAAACTCTAAGATCATCTAGTCCAGCCGTTAACCTAGCACTGCCAAGTCACTAACCATGTCACTAACGTTGCTGATGTTACTGTTTGTACTCTGCCTGTATGCTGAGCAAAAAGTGCAAATACCTATTTCTAGTTCTATGCCTGGTTTATCATGTGTGCATACTCACAGATGTGATTAAGGACAATCTTTTTTTTGTTTACAGATGCTTTTAGAGAAGTTAGGAAGTACTCGGCCATTCAGGTGACTGAGAAGGTTGCAAATGTCAATACCAATGCCATTGATCATATTCATATGAAACTCTTCCGATCACAAAGAAACCTCTATATCTCAGGTTTTTCCTTATTTCTGTGGCTGTAAGTATAACGCTTTTTGAATTTCTACATAGCAGATTTCTTACGGGAGCTATGGCACAAAGTAATGCAACTAGAAAAAAAGATCAGAAGGCTGATTTCAAGAGATTAAAAAAACTAAATGCAAGCAGATTGGCCATGAGGTAAATAAGATCACGGGAATTAATCACTTACAAATGTTTGAATATTGGAAGGATATGTGAGCAACACATGGAAAGCAACATGTTTGGAATGTTTGAGAAAACATCTTTTGCAGGAAAAGCTTCTTCAGGGAGTACTATTTTTTTTGTTACATATATGTCCTGTTTTGTTTTTGAACAAGGAAAACAAATTAAAAAGGTCAAAAGCTAAAGCACTGTTAATGCCAGCTTGCAACATATTAAGATTATTTTATTACATCCTGCTGTGTTAAGAAGCAAAACTTGAGCCTGACTTTAACCGTTTCATCTAAAGCTTAAAGTTAGCAAAGATCCAGAGTCCAAGGGAAATTTCAGATATTATTTCAGACTGAGCACTTAGTGGCAGCTGGCCTGCTGTGATATTGTGACCTGAAGCGTGGTATCCCTTTCAAGATGTTTGAATACAGCCAGTAACACAGGGTAACAGAAAGGACAAGTTTGAACTGCTCAGTAGCAGCCGAGACTACCTGCAAATCTTCCCAGTAGCCATGGCAACCTGCAAATCTTCACAGCTGGACAAGGAGCACATGAGCTAACTGGACAGATAACGTGAATGAATAGGAACAGGAATGGTGGTCAGAAGATTTCCTACATTTGATGGTGATGCTGACTCTCTTCTGTAGTTCTTTGAGTTGCTTGACATTCTCTGGATATGCAAGAGGAACACAGAATAAGAAAATGCCTGGAATTACAGAGACTTGTGATTGACCGTGTTTCCCTTGGACTAATGTATGGCTGTCTTAGTTAGTCATTATAAGGAGGGGCACTGTACATAAAGAAGCTTCAAGGAAGGAAAAATTCATACAAACCTTGAGTAAGAAAAAAGGAGAAAAAAAATCATCTGTAGCCTTGTGCAGAAGTGATAGGAATGTATCGTGTTCTTCATCTTCCTGCAGAAAGGTTAAGTAAATATGCACAAATGTGTGTTTGATCTCTGCTCCAAGGGAGGAATAGTTGGATTGTGTCCTGGACCAGAGTTAGAAGCTGGTCCCCCAGGACCGTACTCCCACTTAACTATCAAGGAAGAAAACTTGTAGGTGGCCATAATAGATATAATGATGGAGAAAACTTGTGCACATGAAGAGGTTTGCCAAAGGTCTTTTGGGGGCTACTGGCCTTTCACATAGATTGAGGAGAAGTAAATACTCCTGCAACAATGGCTAGAGCAAACAACTTAGAGTTATTTTGTTTATCTATTAAAAATGCATGATTTTTGTCGGGAGGGAGGGAGGAAAGTATTCCTTGGGCTCCCTTGTCATATCCTACTACTGCCACCCAGCCAAGTTCAGGCCACTTGTACCTGTGAAGAGGTACTCGGATGTTCCTGGTTCATTCATTGGGTCGCTTTTGGTTCATTTTAGTGCAGTGGCTAAGTGGAGAAATCCAAAAGCGGGGTAGGTGGAAATTCCCAAGATGGGGGAGGCTGGAAGTTTTGTTGTTTCTAGTAACACAACAGCAACTCCTCCTCCATCTGTGGTTCAGCAATTACAGACCACTGGGAACAGATAAGGAAAATGACCTCCAGTCAGGGGAGGTAATGGGGCCAGCAGAGTCTCCATCTGTCAAGTGTCTGCACAGAGAAGAGGAAAGGGTCATAGCTACCCAGGACTGTCCTCCAGGTGGGACAGAGATGCCCATCTGCAAACCTGACTTGATGTCTCAGCAGTGGAGACATCAAGTCTCCACTCCAAGGTCTGCTTGGCCCCCTGTTAACCAGTGCTGCTCATCCACTTGGGCATCTTGGGGTGTGAAAAGTGACTACAAAGCTCTGGGAGCACGGGGAAAGGACAGGAGGACACTGGTGGAGTTCGTTTCAGTTTTAGTGAGGGGGAAAAAGGCTTGAGTGGAGTGGATGCATCCATCAGGTCAGTGTGTGGGTGATTTTTAGTGTATGGGCTTCTGTCATCGTGGGACCTTAAATGAAGAGGGTCTCTGATGAAGCAGGGCAAGAGTATGAAGCTGAAAATAGCTTTAAAAAAGGTATGTCGGGAGCAAGATGCTCTCAAGAAGTGAAGGCTTGGGGAAAAGCTGGGAAGCATCAGAAAGACGACACAATGGGGAAGGCTCTCATACATCCCTTGTGAAAAGAGAACAACTGGAGGCCAATCTTTGGTGTTTGAACACAAATGTGTACAGCATGGGAAACAAAAGAGGCTTTAGGAGCTTGTGCACAGTTGCAGTGTCCTGTGTTTGCCTGAGACAGAGTTAACTTTTGTCATAGTAGCTGTTACGGTGCTGTGTTTTGGATTTGGGAGAAAAATAATGTTGATAACACATCAATGTTTTAGTTGTTGCAGAGAAGTCCTTGCACTAAGTCAAGGACTTCTCTGCTTCTTGTGCTGCCCTGCCAGCAAGGAGGGTGCGAGGGTGTCTCATTACCAACCCCACATTGCCTTGCTTCTTGCTGATGAGGTCTGCTCTCTGGCCTCCCAGTTCTAGGAGAGTGATGTTACCCACAGCAGCAGCAGGTAGAGCTGGGGAGAAAAAGAAGGATTTGGGTTACTACAGACTGATCTCACCTCACTTCAGACCTTGGAAAGGTTGTGGAGCAAATCTGCCTTAAGGCCATTTCCAGGGTCATAAAGGATAATGGTGACTAGGAAAAACCATCACTTTTACTGAGCAGACATCATGCCTGGTCCTTTGATGAAATGGCTGGCTTTGTGGGTAAAGGGCAGAGCAGTGGATGCTGTGTGCCTTTAGCAAGGCCTGTTATGGTCTCTTCTGGTATCTTGATAGCCTAACTGGGGAGAGATGGCCTGGGGAAGTGGGAAAAAAAAGTGGGTGGAAAATTGACTGGGTCTCCGGGCTTAAAGGGTGGTGATTAGTAATGTACATTCCAGCTGGTATCCCTCTGGGATTTGTACTGGACCCAATACTGTTTAATGACCTCATTAACAACTTGAATGATGAGTTAGTGTGCTCTTAGCAAGCGTGCAGACTGGGGAAGTCCAAATCAGAGTGGCTAATGTCTTGGAGAGCAGGGCTGCTGTTCAGAGGGAGCTAGACAGGTGGGAGAAATGTGGGGGCAGAAACCTCGTGAAGTTCAGCAAAAGCAGATGGCAAGTCCTGCATCTGACAGAATGACCCCATAGAGTGCCCATACAGGCTGGAGACTAACTAGTAGGGTAAAAGCAGCCTCACAGAAAAGAATCTGGGAGTCCTCGTGGACAGTCAATCGTTTATTGGGCTTGTAATAGCAGGGGTTTAGCCAGCAGGCCAAGAGAAATGATTATTTCCCCATCTGGTGCTTCTGGGACTGCAGCTGCAGGAATCCTGTAGGGTTTTTGCTCCCCATTGTTTAACAGACATTGGCATACTGCAGTAGTGCAGAGAGGCACCAAGAATGTTGGGCACTGAGACATGTGACATACGAGCTGGTACCGAAGGTGCTCAGCTTCAGCCTAAGAAGTGAAGTTGAGGGGAAGACGACTGCTTTCTGCAGCTGTTCAGTTGGGAGGAGTCAAGAAGACGGAGCGAACTTTCCTTAGTGGATCCACAGTGGAATATCAGGAGTCAACATGCACAAACCAAAACCTGGAACTTGTGATTAAAACTATTTTTCTACTAGCAAGAGTGGCTGTGCACTAGAAGAAGGACCCTAAAAGTCTGAGGAATGGCGCTGGAGATGGGGGGGCACTCAGCCGAACAAGGCCCTAAGCAGTCTGCTCTGCCTGCTCTGCTTTCAGCTGGATCTCGGACAGGATGACCTCTTGAAGTCATTTCCAACCTACACAGTACTGTGATTCTATTTTAATAATGATGTTTTACTGACTTCTGGCTGATGTATCCTGGATAAAGAGTGACAAAGAGTTAACATTTTTATTAAAAACAGAAGATGAGCTTTCAGTGAAAAAGCAGGTGGAAGGCTCACCTCGGGAGCTACAAGGTCTGTTAATATGCTTTCAGTTATGAAAAAACAAAGTGGATTTATTTTTTTTTTTTTTGAAGAGCAGCTGTATAGTTAGGGGTGAATTCAATTCAGTGTTGCTTTGGCCTTCCCTTGATTCAGTAACGTACCATTTTGAAAGACTCCAAGATGAATCGATAATGGAAGTAGAGATGCAAAGAAGCAATCGCTGGGTCAAGTCAAGGAAGGTATTTGCAGAGCTTAGCTTTGAGACATCAGATGAGTGCTGATATTCGTGCATGTTCTGATTTATACGGTACTGACAGAGTACTTTGAGTTAATAGGAGGGTTAATAAAATATTGCTAATTTTATTCTGCTAAGGCCTTTTATAAGGGGAGGGGTATTTCTTGCTGTTATTTTTAATCATGCTCATTACCATAACGTATTACTTGTGTGTTATATTCAGAGAGCCATCATATTTAAAACACAAAGTCATGTAAGATTATTTCAGCCTTTACACAAAGAGGTGTCTGACCCCCTAATGGCTGTGGATTTGGGGAGGAGGAGTGGGTTCCCTTTTCAAGTAAAAAATGGATTTTTGATGGATGAAAATGTGTTTTCAGTCTCTTATTCTGCTGTTACCTGTCATCATGGAGCCTGGATGTTTCCCTTCAGGTGCTTTGCGTTTTCGTTTTCATATCTAATGTTGAAAAACAGACAAAAGGGGTTGGTTTTGTGTGTTGTGTGGTTTTTGTTGTTTTGGTTTTTTTAATTTGTGCTGTGAATTACTGTGCTGTTCACTGTGTTTCCTCACCAGTGTATTGAGACGTACTATTACCCTTCTTACTCAGTTGGCAAAAAGCATGGCATCTCACGCAGCTCTGGAAACGCAAGTCAACGACACTACTGAAGCAGCCAAAAAATACCTGGCTGAGAATGAAAGGCTGCAGGAGGTATCTTACTGTTTTTATTTTTCTTATGCAGAAAGTAGATAGTACAAAACAATCCGGACATAGTTGGCTACTGAATTTTTGTTCTTTTTTTATTCCTGATGGAAAAAGGAAGAATAATTTTCTCACCATACGTAATTCAGAATACCGAATACAAATTTCAGGAGCATTTTACTAACAAAGGAAACTGAAGTGGTACAAGTAAATGGAGGAAGTTCTTTCTGGGATAAATCTTGTCAAATATTAATAAATTCTTAAAATATCTCTTTGAATTCACTCTCAGTAAAGTAGAGGGAGACACTAATTTTATTCTTCTTACCTTAAACAGCTGGCTGTTTGGGTCAGGGCTATAGCAACCCAGTACAGAGAAGCCTACGATACAGCTGTGCTAATGCTGTCTCTCTCTTCTCTTCTAAGCAGGACTTGCTCTGGTCCTGAGATGTATTTTCTAACTTGTAAAATTGATCCTTTGTATTTATTGTATTTTGTACTCTTGTATGTATTTTTATAGTGGATCAGCCTACTCCCTAGTACCTTCCTTTCTCAGTAAGGCACTGCTGTGATATTAATGAGGGTAGTACCAAACATTTCTTACCTAAAAGAACCACCACCAGTGAACCAAAACCATGTTATTTTTGGAGAGGAGTGGATAAAATTAAGCTATTATTTGTCTGTTGTGGTTATAGCTTTATGCAGGAAGGGAAATAACAAAGGTCTAGATGTATGAAATCTTTTCTTGCTGGTGGTTACTTTGACTTCTGTTGGAAGAGAATGAACCAGAAGCCAAACTGCAAGTATCCAGTCAAAATAAAATTCACTGCAGGTGTGTGAAGGTTTCCTTCCAGTCTGTCTGGAGTCTGTGGTTACCACCAGCACCAGTTTTTTTTTTGTTGTTGTTTTTTGTTTTTTGTAATACGTTTCCAGACAAAGTACTGGAGGGGATTTAAAAAAAATCACACAGGTATTTGAAAGGTATCATGAAATGACGATCACTAAGGTGTGTGTAACCTATTTCCCAATTATGAAATGATCACAAAATCTTGGGAGTCTGGTATTTTGACAAAATAATCCAGACTCCCACCCTTAGCCTTAGAACTTGTCTCTTTGCTGCATCCTGCTACACTTTTTCTTCTCCGTCCTGCTGGGATGTGGCCAAAAGTCCTCTTTTTGTTCTGCATTCACCCTTAAGCGTGTGTTTCCCAAGCAACACATTCTCTTAGCTGCTTGTAAGTGATAGCCAGCAACTGGAAGCTGCATTCCTGTCTGTTTCTATTTGTATTTTTGATTTTATGATTTGCAAAAGCAGTGGTAACCACGGTTACAATCAGCATGCTGTAGCTAGGTCTCCCCTGTGCTGAAAATGCAAAATGTTCAGAATCTTTTTTTTATAACCTCAAAGAGATACCATGGCTTAGGCTCCTCTGAGGCTTGGCCCCCTGCATTTGTGTTCATAATACAAATGTGATTCATTCCCCTGTCAGAGAGAGGGAAAAGCAATAGCATGCAGGGCACTCTGGCTGTAAGTATAAATCCTGTAAGTTTACTCCAGTGTTTTGCACTGCCTCCTGTTCAAAGGTTCCATGGAGCACTGGACGTAAGAGAAAATTTTATAGAAATAACTGTATTAATGGAAAGAGCTGAGAAGGTAATGAAGGCAATGTGAGGCCTCTCTAGCTTTATTCCATAACAAATTGGCTATGGTTTTGTTACCAGGAGTGAAACAGAACCTCTGCTCTATGGTTACAATGCATCCTGAAACTTTTCTTCAGCTCCCTTCCTTGGATTGTTTAACAGTTTTTATAAACTGTTCTTTTTCTTCCTGAAGTAATCTGTTCTCTCCCTCTGTTCCTCCTCATTCCCAGTAAGCTCTGATGCCATGAGTTCACCTACCAGTTGTTCATCTCAGTTCTTTTCCTTTTCCCCTGAAGCATCTAGCACTATTTTTGCCTTTGTCACAACAGAAACTCTGCTTGGATGGCTACTAGAAGCTCTGTGAGGAAAGGGTCTAATTATGGGGTCTAATCCTTAACGTTTGATACCTTAAGACAGTTGCTACTGATGACCTAATGATAAGAGCATGTATAAGTATAGCAGTGCCAACGTTTTCAGGGTACAGGGAGTGTACTGCTCTTGTGTCCAGTGCTTACAGGGCTACTCTTGAATCCTTCCTTTGTTTTGACTTGAGTTTCAGTGGAAACCTATTCTGAGTATTGAGGTATTCTGAAGATTAAAGAGGTAGCTATGAACCTAAAAGGAGGGATTGGTGACATCTAAGTCAGGATAACTTATTAGAAAAAGTTGCATATAAACACCACACGAAGTCCTAGTATATGTCTTTTTGAAAAGCCTTTTATAACCTAAACAGAAGTTGTGGGCTTGATCCAGAGACAGCAGGTCCTGTTACATGGAAGGTAATGCCACCTATACACATACATATGCAACAAGACTTGATATCAACTTACAAAATTGAGCAATTTGTTATTATTATTTTAATTTTTATCCCTGGAAAGACTGAGTATATGTCTGTGTTGTATTGGCATTTGATAAAACTTGTCACTTTACAAACTCAAGGCTGATATTCTCTGGTAGTTTGGCATTAATATTCAACTAATTTAACCAGAAGTAATTGTAGCATCTATGGTTTTTAATAGGCCTTGAATGAACGAGGAAGCAGTGGAAATAAAGAATCAGCAAAAGTAATTAATGAAAAATTGAAGAAGGAAGTTGAACATTTGAGAGCAGAATTACAGAAGGCATCAAATGGTAAATATTGGTTAGGACTTTGTGTTTATGAAAAGGATTGTTTCAACACCGGAGGTCAAACTTTTATTCTAAATGTAGCATTAACTACAGTTTACAGAAACGCTTGGTTTGGGGTTTCTTCACATTTAACTAGGAACTGGAACAACGTCATCACCATGCCTAGTTTTTAGCAAATGTTTTTGTTATGAAAATGTGTATGTTGTAATTTGAACACCCTTAGTTAAATGGTAATCATTAACAAATTAAACTGATATGTGTAAATGGTGTTGATTTGTTCAGTGGTGACTTGTACAGGATATGGAATCAGCTGCAGGTTGCTGTGGGCGTCAGCCTCATCTCCTGTGTTACATACAGCAGCCAATGTCTGTGTATAAAATGGGGACTTACAGGGCTAACTCTGTGTCTAAAGGCGGCTTACATTTGGACAGTGCCAGCCAGACACGTGGTCTTTTTTTGCGTGGTTCTTTTGGGGACCCAGAAGTTGGACTGGAACATGTGGGTCCCTTTCAACTTGGGATATTCTGTGATTTTTGTTGTTGTTTTTTTTTTTTTTATGAAGTGAGTGTTAGGTCAGGTAGCAGAAAAGTCTTTGACCAGTATTCTAAATGTATGTATCTCCTGCAACAGAAGTGATAGCATTATTTTTTTAATCCCATTTTAGCCTGCAAAGAAACATTCCTTGCAATTTCTAGCATGACACTTGTTAGCAGCTTCCGTGTTTAAGGTTTAGCTTGTCAAAACTGCTTTCTTCGCAATCCATGTTGAGATAGGACAGAACCAAACAGGTAAAATCTGCTCTATTTGGATCTGCCAAGGTGTGTGATGCTTACGAACAACACCTACTCATTTGAAATTAATGTTTTCAAGATAACACTATCTGTGACCTTGTAAGCATTAATCAGATGTTCAGACTGTTACGAAACAGGTTTTTGTGGTACCAGACAGCATGTTTTCATCAAAACAGTACTGCTTTCATATTGCAGGGCGCTGCTACAAAGCTTCAAAAATAGCAACACCAAATATTTCATGAAATCATTTTTCGTTGTCCATTGGGAAGAGAAACAAGAGCAGCAGAACAGCTGTTTTCAGCTGGGCTTGAAGCAACAAGAATCTTTAAATAGAGGGTCTCATTAATGCACATTCCCAGGCAGGTTTGATGGTGGGTTTTCCCTCTCCTGCTGTTTTCTTAAAGAAATGAAGGAAAGCTGCCTTTGAAGTGACAAGATCAATGAAAAACATAAATGCATATGTTTTATTTAAACTAACTGCTGGTATGTGACACTAATATAATGTAAGCTTTTCTGTCGGGATTGCTAGAGAGAGCTAAGGAATAAATAGATTTACCACATGCTGTTTCAGCTGCATTCTCCATGCAGGCTGTCGTCCACTAGAAAGGTGTATAAATTAAGGCATACTGGAGTCTTTTTGTTGGGGGGGAGGGGAGTCAGGGAGAGGATTTCTTTAAGGAATGAATCAGGAAATATTTATAGCCCTCCTCCTGATGCCACCCCCCTCGTTGCCAAAACATCAAACAGAAAACCCTGTGATTGTGTTAATTACCATCATCAGCTAAATAGCGTTGAGGTATGTCTATCTTTTTTTTGGTAAGTATTCTTACACCTTATTGTGAGCAAGCTGGAGGTCCTTGATACCAAGTGCATCTGTAGACAACTTCATATGGAGTGTTAGAGTTTGCACGTGGATTGAACTTGCTGTTTCTTTTGAAACTTCTGCAACAGAGCAGGTAAATACTGAGCTTCACGCTCACTAAGTGTGAGAAATGAATTACATAAAAATCAAAGCTGGGATTGTTAGAGGTAAAACAAGCTTGTCGATTTTTTGCATGCCGTTGAGCGTGACTAAAATGTATCCCTTGTGTCCACAAAGTCCAGTCCTGAAGTTTTGGGGACACTTGAGGGGCAGGGGATTGTTGTAGTAGGCTACATGTTGGAAGGTGAGGTACCTCAATAGAACAATGCTTAGGAATCATCCGAAGCATGTCTGCTTTGCATTTCATTAACTCAGTTTAGTATCAGAGCAGTGCTGTGAAATCAGGGGAGTGGTAAATTTTCTTTAACCTTTCAAAATGCTCTACAACTTTTGCCAGAGCAAATGCGGTGTGTCTCCTCTTCCTGAAATTCTGACTGAAATTTCAGTGTACGCGGTGACTATTGCAAACATTCAAGAGACTCATCTCTAGTTCTTCAGCTTTCTACCTTTTACAGGAAACGCAATCTACCATATATTTTTGTTCAACTATCCATAAGTGAAATCCTAAGTTAAGAAGATATTTTGCCACTTACTGTGCTCTGGACAGGTAAAGATGAAGAATATAAATACAAGACAAAGAGACTGAGTAATGAAATTACAGAAATCTGAAGAATGGTTGGAAACACATGACAAAGATTTCAGCCAAATTTGTTTTCCTTTCAGACTTGACTTTCCTATCCCCACTGAGGCCCTCTTTTTTTTATTGAGGATGTGAAGGAAAGGGGGCTAGTTTTTCACTCCTTTATTGCAGACCCACGTACTGGGGACTTCATAGGCACCCAGCAGTGTGGCTGGCACTTTCAGAGCCTAAATCCATCTTTAACATACCTGGACATGTAATAACACGACTTTTAAAACCCTCTGAGATGGCATTTTATTGATACACTTGTCAGTTGAGGAAAATGTCTCACTATCTGAGATAAAGTATGAGTAATCTTAGGAGCAGGCAATGCAGAGGTGAGTGTGCTTTTCCTGATGCACGTTAGATGCGTTTCTAACAAAATGTTGACTTGAGAGAATTAAAGGATCTCTGTGGCTGCCAGCATCAGACCTATGGGATTTTTGTCGGAGATGAGGTTGGAGTCAAAGGACGTTTGGTGAAGCAGCCATCCTTGGGTTGAGGGCAGGACTTGCTCACGGCTGTACTATTCCACTTTCTGCTATCTCGGGTCATCTTTTTGGTGACGCCGTCCCAGTGTATGGTGGAGGCTCCAGCTTTATTTACACAACAGAAATTTATACAGAACAACCAGTATCGGTCGAGTCTTGTAAAAGAACAGACTGGTGCTCCTGGTGGACTCCCAGCCAGCTTGTCGACCCCTTCCTCACTCTTCTAACAGTGTGTCATAGCAAATGACGTGCACCTAAAGCTTCTACCTCTGGCTAATGGAGCATAGGGGACATTGTTGTCCCCAGCAGCTGCGTACAGTTGTTGAGCTGTGACTTCATGGCATCTTTGAGCTGAGACTGTGGTGCCACATTGAGAAGAAATGCAAAGATAACACGTCTCTGCCATTAGGATTTCACTCTTTGTACTAACTTATCAAAGGAACTTGGCTGCCTTTGAGCTTCAGTTCAACTTTTTCCTGAAAATACTCTTTATTTATATGTATTTTTATTCTAAACATGCAACGAGGGCAGGAGAAAATTCCGATGAAACCTCTGTGCGTCCTTCAGTGAGGTTTGTGTGCTGTACAGAACGTCAGAATGTGTAACAAGGGTGGGTTTTGTTTCATGGTTGCACAGCTCTGTAGGAGACAGAAGTAAGAGAACAGCAAGATGTGGAGAGAGCTGGTTTAGAAGTAGTTTTTTTAACTGTTGACTGTTCTAGGAAGTGTGCACGTACAGATACACAGTTCTCCCCTAAACACCAAGATGACACTGGGTGTTGGAAAGATACAAGTGATAAATGCAGACCTTGGGAATACATTTCCTAGAACTGTTGCCACCAGTGAGAATTCAGCCGGGCTTTTGTGCTGCTGGGCAGGCTGGTGACACACATATGAAAACAGTATTGATGTTGAGCTCTGCTGAAGCACTCCAGTTCTTGAAATCAAACAAACAAAATACCTCCCTTTATCAGCTTTCTTTTGTAAGCTGGGAATAGGAGACATGAGACAGGGGAATGAATTGACCGTGGTCTCGTGTTATTGAGCCAATGGCAGGGGGAGGTTTAGAAACCAAAGTCCATCTTTCTTAACGTTTTTAACTGAGATCATAGCCATGGTGGGAGCCGTTGCACAATGGCACATGCAAGAAAAGCTTGTATTCATTTTTTGTTGTCTCCGAGGGATGGTACTGCATACAGCAAGTGTGGTTTTGTTTGTACAAGGCCATTTACATCATCTGCTGTAATGTCACTTTGTAATGATGTTGCATTTGAGGTTGTCAAAGGTACTTGAAATCACTTTGTGTAATTTTGTTTGGTTCTGCCTTCTCTCATTTTGTGTTTATCTGTTCATTATTTCAAGAGAGAATTCAGCATTGATCTGGTACTACTTGACTGGAGCTGTGTTTCCAAAGATTTGTTGACAAATCCTGTCTCGTCTGTGCCTAAATTCTGAGATGTGTCTAGCTCTTCCTCAACATGAATATTCTCAAGAAAGGGATCTTTTGAAGTCTTAAACTACTCCAATTCATTTCAGTTTTAGACTTGTATTGTGAGCAATGCTAATTTTAAATTCCAGATCATTCCAAATTTCCTTAGTAGTGAGCACTGTAAGTCAAGAAATTCAGTCAGACCAGGGGTGGAGGCTGCTTTTGTTGCTGTTTCCTTTTATTCTACTCTTTGGTTCTCCATACTTCTTGAAATTAGAAGGTAATAGAAATAGTACAGCTACTGGGCTGTTGTAGCCTCCTTAGAACAATTTTATTCTTTATCTTGCCTTGACTTCAGACAAATCCGATCTCTGAAGTAAACTACTTATCCTGGGACAAGATGCAGAGAATATGGTAAGGAAAGGACAAGTTCTGTCTTTCCCTAACTGTACATGTTGTATCGTTTTATGGACCTCCAATCACACATGTAAGTGTAACAGGATAGTTTTCCATAAATGTCTTCTGATATTATACTGCCCAAAGGATTTTTTTCAATTTCTTCAAAGGGAAAGGGAAATAATGGAAAAAAGATGCTCCACCTTTCACAGTACTGAGGCTGCACTCAGCACAAGAAGGACCTGGGCCTATTCAAACGAGTCCAGAGGAGTCCCACAAGGATTATCAGAGGGTTGGAGCTCCTGTCCTATGAAGACAGACTGTGAGTTGGGCTTGTTCAGCCTGGAGAGGAGAAGGCTCCAGGGAGACCTTACAGCAATCTTCCAGTGCCTAAAGGGGCCTACAGGAAAGCTGTGGGGAGGGACTCTGTAGGACAAGAGGAATTGGCTTTAAACTAAGAAGTGGAGACTTAGATTAGACATTAGGAAGAATTCTTTCAGAATTTAGCTTTAAGCCTCAGAAACCCATGTGGTTTTCTTTGGCCTTACAAAGAGCAGGTATTCATTTTCCATTTAAAGGAAGAAATTGTTTACTCTGAGGGTGGTGAAGCTGTGGATGCCCCATCACTGGAGGTGCTCAAGGCCAGGCTGGATGGGGCTTTGGGCAACCTGGGCTGGTGGGAGGTGTCCCTGCCCATGGCAGGGGGGTGGAACTGGGTGGGCTTTAAGGCTCCTTCCAACCCAAAGTAGTCTGTATTCCAGTTCTGGGACTTAATGATTTTAGCTGCATTAACATAGAAGCAGTGTCTCTCACCTCATGCCTGCTTATGCATTTACTTGGTAGGAACAATCAGCTCTTGGGCTTTGCTTGCCACCAGTCCAGCTGCTCGGTCTCCTTTGAAGCAAAACAAGAGGCCAGATGGAGGCTGGAAGCGATAACCAACTGTGTTGTGTACAAGAACTATTTTCTGGTTTATGCTGGGGGAGTGTTCGTTTGATGCAATCCATATGACAAACAATGTACCTGTACAATTGATTTGGCTGTAGGGCAGTGTTCACATCGTGGCAAAACAGTTGAGCAGTGATGTCTGGAGAGTCTGTTGCTTGGTAAGAAGATATCCAGAGAAGCTGGCATGCTGGAGAATTCATGTGGTCAAAAATGTAACACTTTTTTTGTATTGTGTGGCCCCAGCGGGAGTGAGGCCGATTTTCTAATCCGCAGCCAACGCAGGTGGAAAGGACAATCTGCTCTTTGCCTTTTCCCCTTCTGGCGTTAGGTGAGGTGTTCCTGTCACGCATCTGTTTTGGTCAAAACATTGAAACAGTGCGCTGGCTTGTTTGCTCTCTTGATGTGCAGATACCTCCAGATACTTTGTTCGTGTTTTAAAGATACAGCTGTTTTCAGATGCAGGCAATGTCCTGTGCTGCTGCTTGTAAACTGCTGAATAGTGTTAGGTCAATTAGGGCTTCTGCAGAAATACACTATTTTTACCGTAGTTAACTGGAAAACTGGCAAATTTAGTAGAGGTGAAGTGGAATATGGAGGTGAATTTTGCCTACAGCTTAACAGTCAGAAGCTTATCAAATTGTCAAAGGTTGGCTTCACTGTGATTTCCAAATTTTACTATCAGTATTTTATACGGTAGCAAGAGTAGAGAGAGGATCAGAAAGAGTAAATGCAGTGCCGTTTTACTTGCCAGGTATGTGGAAATCATGGTTATCCAAATATTGAGGCCTTTAGAAAAAGAAGTTTGCAAGATTACATTGAGAAGATAACTCTGCAAAGTGAAGTGAAAGGATGCAAAGGTACAGAATGAATTTTTGAGCACCATGGAGTCAATAGGCTTAAATGTAACAAACTTCAGCAGATCAGAATTTCAGGCGAGTTAAAAGTCATATTACTGGAAAAACACTTAAAAGGTTTTTAAAATGAGATTTTTTTCAAAATTATTTTGAATCTAAACATCCAGTTTAATTAGTCAAATCCCCCCCCTCATTCCCTGTTTTTCCTTCATGCATGTAGGAAGGTGGTCAAGACCTATGTCCTAATGTCTCAGGAACTAGGGATCAAGAGTAAGCTCCCAAAGTGAAATATGGTTCAGATGAGAGTGTTTGTAGCTAGGGGCTTAACAGAAAGCACAGCAAGCTCCTCAGCTTTTGAGAGCAGGCTCTCTTACAGAAGTACTGCAGTTCTTGAGTGGCTGGGAAGTCTCTAGGAAAGAGCAGTGTGCCTCAGGCAGCTCACAAAGGACCATCCATGTTGTTGGAACAAGGAAAAGAGCCATGTTTAAAAACACATCTCAGTGGTGCAAATAGAGAGAAACATTTGCTATGTGAGGCATCCATATAGGTCATCAGCAATGTTTCTCTGCATGAGTAAATCAAGTTTTTGGATATGTCTGTGCTGCTACAGCAGAAATATATATACAGATATGTGAGGTACTTATAGCATAGGTATATAATGATGTCTAAGTGAATGCTCACATAACAGTTCAGGAGTAATGATTTTATGCAACTTTATGCTGATTTACCCCGCATTGTAAATTAGCCCCTGTGTGTTCCTGGTGCTTTGCACTGCAGCATAGACCTGCAGTGTATACTTGCTCTCGGTTTATTACTGCTGAGGTTGGGAGTAGAGAAATAAGTAATTTTTCCTCACAGGAAAAGCCTGTTAGGGTTGTCTGTCCCACCACCACCGTTTTTACCTTCTCATCCATAAAACAATGGTTCTAGTGAATGAACTCATGCATGGTGAAATAGATAACAGAGCAAAAAGGAGGGTCAGTGCTCCTGTAATAATGTATTATATCCCTATATCCCTCCTACCCCCATTTGTTAGACAGCCTCAGTTACTTTTCTAAAATCCTGTGCAGTGTTTGAATACTGTCTTCCTTTTAAGATGTCTGACAGCTTTGCTCTGGGGGTTGTAGAGTTTTATTTTTCTGGAGTTGTCACCTGCAATATGACACAAGACTCTAGTCTCCCTCATTTCTTACCTCAGTAAAAAGTTTACTGGTCTTGCCCTTGCTTTACATACAACCCCCCCCCTTCCTGTTCCTTGTGTTGCTGTTCCTGAATACAAGGCATTCTCTTTCCTGTCCCCCTCATCTCTTTCTGTGTCCATTTACAATGCTCCATTTTAAATTTCAGCTTTTTTTGAGGAAGGGCTGTCAAGTGCCATGGAGACCTAATATATAAGCAGGGCTCTGAGGAACTGCAGGAATACAAGTAATAATTAAAACATAAATCCTGATATTTTACAGCTCTTGTCAAGGCAAATAATGAAGTGATAGCCATTAAAAAGCAGTCTGATGGCCTTAAAAGAGAATATGACCGTCTGATGAGAGAACATGAACGGCTTCAGGTAGGTGGTTCTGGCTCACTGTATGAACACAACATTCTGAAATTGTACCTGCAAAATTCTGCTTGCTAGGCGCTTATGATGTGGGGAATTTACCAAAATCTTTACTACGGCATAAAATTACAATGGACAGCACTCCTTAAACTTCATCAAAATAGTAAAACTTTGTCTTATAAGAACTAGATGGCAAAGCTGTTAGCATTTTCTTCTTTGCACTTCTGGTCATCAGCAGATACTGTTTGGCTGTTGCTTGGGAGTTGAGATTCAGTTCAAACAGAAGCTTCTGAGAAAATGACAGCAGTAGTGTGTGTGGTATATACATAGCTCATAGGTGCCATTTTATTTTGTTTGCTCTCTAAACATGCTTTTGCAACACTAGGTTATAAATGTTGCAATACTGTTAATATGCAAGAAGGGGGGAAAAAAAGAAGCCTAGGCTAAAAACAGGCTAGTATAAAAATTCAACTGAAGTACAAAATACAAAAAAACATAAACTAAAGGCGAATTAGCAGTTTGGTTTTGCATATGTGCATAGCTATAATACTTGTAATATGTACAGTAATTACTTTTGGCAAAACTGGGAGCCCTGCTTGTTCTTTTTGTGTGAGAGGTGATGGTATGTTGCGTGCCTAACACCTGCCTCAGCCTGTCAGTTTTGGTTGAAATCTGTCAGTTAACAGGAGTGTTAGTCTGGTTACAAGTAGCAGCCTTGGGATAGAATACATCATTAATGTTAACATTCTGGTGACCACTTCTCAAGAAGGGCAGTTTGGCTGTGTATTAAAAAACAAACAGAAAAGGCAAATCTGAGCTGGACATCATCTTGTGGTGTGTAAAGCTGCTTACTGATTTCCAGGCCTCATCCTGTCCTTCTGTAGAGACTGCTCAGTTGGTCTCTGTGTTCCAAAATTGAGACCACCATCTGTGTCCTATCTTTGAGCTTCCTTGTGCCATGAGCCACAGGAGTGCTGCTGCATTTCCAACGGCCTTGTAGTCTTGAAGACACATCCTCATGTTTTTTTCTATTTACCTCTGACTGAAAGTACAGAAGGCACTGAGCACCCAGTGCATTCAGCTGGTTTATCCCTAGGAGTTGTTAGGAGAAAACACTTTCTGCTTAGTTTGCTGCACAGTTCAACCATAACATGAGCAGAGAGCAGTAGGCTGCATGGCTGTTCATGTATTAGGATCTGAAGCACACGTATTATGTGGGGTAGGATCGATGGGACTGCAGGTTTTTGAAGTGAACAAACAGGGTCAGTACAAGGGGCAAAATGGGGTATCTGGAGTCAACAATTCCTGATTTTGCTAACATAAAACATAATTTTTAATCTCTCTGTTTTCAGGAGAGTTCAAGTGAAGCAGAAGACAAGAAAGACCTGTAAGTGTGTCTGAGGCGGATGGCATTGGTACGATCGCTTCAGTGTGAAAAGCCTCGCACTGTTTAGGCTCCTGATGCGTGTCTGAAACAAAACTTGATTTTTCTGAAAAGCACATGCACTGCAGGTCACGATTCAGATTCCGCTACTATATCTTGGTTGCCAATATAGTCTGTGTTTGAAATAAAACGTTAAGTGGCTTACCAGATTTCCCCTGGAGTTTGTCACTGCTCTTGTGAGAAAAAAACACGATAATCTTTCAATTCCATCTGGAGCAACTGATCTCCAAGCTCTCACCTTTCAAAATGGTAAAAGATCATGCACCATTTGCTTGTAGAATTCGAGTGAGATTGTATATCATGCTAAACCTTAAAAACACAGTTACCAAAAAAAAAAAAAGTCTCTTGTGACACCTATTTGGAGTCTTCAAAAATTCATTTAGCAGTGGATTGTACAAGCTTTTCATCAATCCTTCCACTTCAGTGGAAAACTGAATGACAATCAATCTAAAGAAAATAACTAAATAAAACTGTATTTCTAAATCCATCTCACTAGCTTGTGACTTTCACTTAGCCACATGGATGAATGTATTTTAACAAATAATATTTTGCATGCCTCTGGCTTCTTTTTCTTTAATATACTGCGTTCTGCCAGTTTTCATAACCTAATTTAATTGGTTCTTATTAACATTCTGAACTTTTACACTGTTTACATCCCTTTACTCAGTACATGCCACCTAACTGCTTTTGCCTTGCTAGGTAAACATTCTTTTCTTTTATTTTTTTTTGTGTGGATACAATACCTCGAATAAATGTGCACTGTTTTGCATAAGCTCTTTTTGGCATTCTGACAGTTGTTTTGAGTTTTTTTTTTTGTTAGTTGGTTCCAATTTGTATTTGAAAGTTGGATATATTTCTTATATTAAAGGGATTGTTTACGTTCATGAGTTTGAGTTTATTCATGTAAATCTTACTCAGTCTTACCAGAGTTAAGAAGTATGTACACAAAAAACAAAATACACTTCTAACTTGGTGATACTCCTGGAAATACAGCCATCTTCATAGGGCTAATTTCCCTCCACAATTAGGATTTGTTTAGCTTAGAATTTTAACACAGTGTATATATTGAGTACTATAAAGCATATCATCATAGCATGTTAAATAAGGATGTTTTTAAAAAGTAGCTCATCTTTGCAGAGTCACAGAATCATTAAGGTTGGAAAAGATCTCCAAGATGGTCTGGTCCAACCAGTATTACCCAGTAGTATAGAATGTATTCTGAGGGATTCTAAGAGGTTGGAGATTTGGTTGTTTATATCAAAAATTTTAAGGAAAAGCTCCCAATTATAAGCAGCACCTCCCCCTCTCTAATTTTTGGTGATATAGTTGAATATATTTTCTTTCTAGACGTTCTGAAATATTTTAAATGGTAGCAGAATGTTATCCCAATCTGACAGTCCGATCTAAAGACTATTTTTGGAAGCCTGGGATATGGAGCACTTTCATCTCAGAAGACTAGTTCTGGAGATCAAAGGCTAAAATATTTGTGGATCTGTCACTTCTAACAAGGATCTATGGTAGATATAGTCTCATATGCTTTAAATACTGAGAGGAGACTTAAAAAAAAGGAAAAAAGACATAAAACATCTGATGTTAATAACAGAACTAACACTGTCCCCCCATCTCCTCTTTTTCTTACTTTAGACCCAAAACAAGAGCAAGCATCACTTGCTTGTTGTTTATTATTATCTACTCATTGAGGTTTACAGCATTTTTGCATAAAAAGAAGCTGAACATGAGCCAGAAGAGTGCCCTGCAGCCAAAAGAGCCAACTGTACCCTGGGGTGCATCAAGCACGGCACTGCCAGCCGGACAAGGGAAGGGATTGTCCTGCTCTGCTGTGTGGCCTCACCTCAAGCAGATTTGGGTGCCAGAGTATAAGAAAAATATAAAACTGTTAGTGTCCAAAGGAGGGCTACAAAGATGGTGAAGGGCCTAGAGGGCAAGATGCATGAGGATGGCTGAGGTCCCTTGGTTTGCTCAGCCCAGAGCAGAGCAGGCTGAGGGGAGGCCTCATGGCGGCCTGCAGCTCCCTCACGAGGGGAGCGGAGGGGCAGGCGCTGAGCTCTGCTCTCTGGGGACAGCGACAGGACCCGAGGGAACGGCATGGAGCTGGGACAGGGGAGGGTCAGGCTGGGGGTTAGGGAAAGGTTCTGCACCCAGAGGGTGGTCGGGCACTGGGACAGGCTCCCCAGGGCAGTGGGCACAGCACTGAGCTGCTGGAGTTCAAGGAGCATTTGGACAAAGTTCTCAAGACACATGGTCTGATTTTGGGGTGGTCCTTTGGGGGCCCAAGAGTCAGCTCCATGATCCTTGTGGGTCCCTTCCATCTTGGAGTATTCTACAATAAGTAGATAGTAACTTAAATGAAAAACATCATGCAGAGTACTCTTCATCTCTAAAAAGGTATCTTAGCATAATATGGAACAAAAAACTCAGTTGTGATTGCACTAATAGTATCAATACTTCACCTCAACGAGAAAGGCCAGATGCTTCATGTAATTTTTGCTCTAGAACAAGTGAAGCTTGAAAGTGTGCATAGTGATACGTACTGCTCCACCAGAAGGTGAAAATGATGCCTAGTATTTTTAACAATATGCATTCAACTCGTGATACTCACGTACTGCCCCCCATACTGACATCAGTAACCTCAGCCTAGCATTTCCTACTGCCTGATCAGAAGGTGGCGATCCACTTATGAAGAGAATGAAGATGCAACAGCCTAAAAACAAACAGAACCTCTCTGCCTATCAGGCCACGGAGGATATTCCACTAATTAAAAATCAGGGATTGCCTAAAGCTCCCAGAGTTCCCAGTTTGCCTCTAGTTATTTCTTCTGTCATATCCATTATTTGAATCATTTATCAAATTTCCCTGTCACATAGTAGAATATGACAGTCATCTTTATGGACTCATCAAGTCATCTTTGGACTCGATGATCCTTACGGGTCCCTTCCAACTCGGGGTATTCTATGGTTTTATTGTGGGTAGTCACACACATTTGACTGAGTTGGATACCATGCACAGCTCCTTGGAGATCTAACGCATCCATCCCAGCTTTGTTCACATAAAAGTAACTTTTGTTGCTCATATGGAAATCCTTTGTAATAAGTACCTGCTTTGTAGACCTGTATTCTTCCACAGAACACTTGAGACATGTTTTTCGTAAAGCCAGAAGTCTAGATAGTACACCTGGAAATCCCAGTAGGCAGCAAGTGTTTCAGAATAGCTTGCATGTGCATTGTTTCAAAATATTTTATATGTGTTTGGAGCCTTCAGGAGTCTGGATTAATCAGCTTTAAGTTCTCTGGTCAGTAGTATTTCAAGTTACGAGTCATATGCAGGGAAAGAGTAAATCAGAATTGCACATTTTAAACTCCTGATCCATTTTGTAGGAAAGAATTATAAAAAACCTTACATCTCCACTAACGCCAATGGAATCAGAATTACTTCCCATACTCCTATTTGATGGTTGATTTAATTCTGGGTATGCCTACAGATGGAAGAGTTTAAAGCTCTTTATACCTAGTGTGAACGTAATTGTCTGGTTGTTTGAGGGCTTTTTTTTTGTCTTTACAAAAGTAGGAATGTGCAGTTTCAGTATTTGAGTGGGGGAATACATGAGAGAGTATGAAACAGTTCTAAAAGTACTTGCACAGGTTTAAGTAATAGCAGCTTTTCAAAAAAAAAAAAAAGTAAAAAAGAAAAAAGAAAAAAAAAAAACAATAAAAAAGAAAACATGTTTTGATGTTTTTTCATAAACTCCTTTTTCTGCTGAGTCAAGAAAGCAGTGAGGTCATGGTGGGTGCATGAGAACTGACCTGAATATTAATGGACTTAACTACATGCTTTTCCTTAAGTGAAAACAACCTTGGTTAGGCAGAGCGTTTTTGCCTTTTTCCATTTTTTGAAACAAATGTCTGGCAATGTACCTTATTTAGTAACACCAAATGTACACAGTCTTTCCTGAATATGTATTTGCGTTAGCTGCGCTTGCTGCAGCTGGAGTCCCCGGCTACATCTCCCCATCGGAGAGGCACTGTGCTTTCTGAGCTTGTTCTGAGGGGTGAAAGCTCTGGTTTTGCTCAGCATTGAAAATAACACAAGTTTATTTTTTCCAAATGTGAAGTTCTGGTAGACGTCTTATATGTCGACCTCGGTTCTTATGATCCTTGAATTTACTGAATTTACTTTGTAAGTACTCTTTGGGACAAAAATCCTCATTTTGCTTTGCCTTTGGCCAGTGCTTATCCCAGTGGCAACAGTAAGATGGGTCTGAATGCAACTGGATGCAAATGATTTCACAGATAAAGTTAAGTTGGAAAATCAGCTCTCATTTATGTCTTTCCAGTCATCTAGTACTCTGTGTTGAATATTGCTGTGTACGTTAAATGTAAGGTCTAAAACTGTAGTTTTGCAACTGAGCATCTCCAATTGAGACAGAATGCGGGATGTTTTGTTTTCTATGATAAAATGTGATACTTACGTTTCACTCTTGACAAATTTTGTAAATAGAGTCAAGCATTGCAAAGTGCATTGTGAGGAAAACAGGAGAGTCCCTCTAGTTTTGTGTCCCCAGTCTGAAATGCGATTGTGCTCCACAGGAAATCCCTGTTGTTGTCTGCAAGAGTAAGTCTGCACTAAAAGGATGTTGATATTCCACCTCCTGGCGGGGGGAAGGAGAACGTGGTGAAATCCTAAAGGCCAGTTCTTTCTATGCTAGAGCATTTCCTTATGAACTCCACTGAGCCAGTCTTACTCTACACCAACACAATCAAATTTGGGGTTTTCAGGGTTTAGCAAGTTCAGCAAGCCTATGCCCTATGCCTTGTGAAGAGGGGGAATTTGATACCAGAGCAAACGTGTCTGTTAGAGGTGAGGAGATGCCAAAGGCAACTACATGGAAAAATGAAAACAGGAAGCATCTCTCAGAACGTACTTGTCGGGAAATGACACCAACTGCAGCTGTAATAAAAATAATAAAAAAAGCATGTCTGCGAGACCTGGGTTCATAGCTTAAATCCTGTCCTGTATTTGGCTGCCAGAGATCAGACTGTCTGTGAAGTCTGATTAGGTTTACTTTTTTTCTTTGAAAACAGAGCCAGAAGAGGTGGTACTTTTGGTGATAATCGCATTTTGTGAGACAGCTTAATAGCTGCTCACCTGAAAAGTGGAACTCTGTTTGTTCAACATCTTTCTTAGCTGAAGGTTTAAACCCATATTCCTATGACTATAGAAGAAACTCAAAGCTGGCCAGCAAGCTACTTATCTACTCCTTCCCTTCAGAGTGTAAGACATGGTACAGAAAATACAGTGAGAGAGCAAGGACTGTTATTCTTGGCCAGTAACAAACTCTTAGGCTTTGATTCTTCTCCAGCAATGACTTAGGCATTTTGAGTTACGGACTGGGAGTAGACCATGCAGTGATATCAGAAGCAGGGACTTGAAAACAGGCTCTGTATCCACCCTAGCCTTGTTTCTCTCATATCAAATACAAGATCTATGTAGGAAATAGTAACAAATAATAAGGTGAACACAAGGGTTTAGAAGGCTGATGTTGATGTGAAGCTAGCAAACAACAACAAAAAAAGCTAAAGTTGAAAAAAATGAACAGCCTGCCTTCTAGCTTTAAGGGTTACAGTTCAGGGTAGGAGGAAGGATGCTAAGTGGGGCAGCATTCTGACTGGGGTCAGCAATATCTCAGTTTAGAAACTCACTGCTTCTGATTTCACACTGACCTGCCTGTGTGTATGGGATCCATGCCACACCAACCAGGGGTTGCATTCCTTTGTCTTCTTGTTTTGTTTTCAAGTACAGGTGCGTGCACTGTGTTACACAGATGGCATTTTTTCTTGAAGTCTCATCCTCAAAGGTGCATACTTCATCCTACCAATGTAAATGGTCCTTCAGGGTTCTCATCTGTACACCAACTGCTGATGATTCTACAGCATTTCATTACCTGTGAGATGCTGAACCTCAGTGTTCACGTGCTGCAGGAAACAGATTTGCAAGGAACACAAGTTACACTTGATTCAGATTCTTCACACTGTAGTCTTCCAATGTCAATTGCCATGTTCAGGATGACTTTGGGGTTGGTTTGGTTTTGCTTGGTATCATCTAGTTCTCTTCTAAAATCCTAGTTCTATGAATAATAAACTAATCATACATTTGTGGGTGTTATAGGAGAAAAGGATATGTAATATGCATCCAGACCTCAAAATTGAGTTTATGTTGTGTGTTTTAAGTGTAGGGCATCTATTGGATTCCTGCAAATGTTTTTGCTGCTATAATTCTTTACTTTAATGATTAACCTAGAAGCCATTATACCTTCTGGAGTCCTTTCATTGTCTCTGAGTTCAGTTTTGAACCTAAGAAGATATTACCACAAGAGCTTTTCAAAGCTAGATTTCAGAACTGCTCTTTGTGCCACTCCATTTTTATCAGGAGTGGATTATAACTCAGTAGATTACCCAGTTTTGAAGCCAGCTGAGTTTTCCATATGTACTTTAGCATACATCTGAATCAGGCCCCTGTTCTGTTTCCCAACCCACATTCCATTTCCCTGCAGCATTATCTGCTAGCAATAATAATAATAATAATAATAATAAAATAAAATCTGAAAGCAGCCTAATTCTGCAGTTTCTACATTTACATAAGATAACTTTTCTTAAATCAAAGTCCTACTGCTAAATATTAACTGTCAGCTTTTACTTGCTCCAGGGCTGTGTTTCTGAGCTTCTGCAAAACTTTGGGACTCTGCTTAGGAACCTGGCTGTTTGGCTGCCTGATACAACTGGGCTCAGATCAAAGCATTTCAGCAGCTCACCTAGACATTTCTCACAGTCCAGCAGCAGGGGAAGTCTGTCACAGCCTGAACACTACAAAACGTACTTTCAACAAGTGACCTCTTTCCAGTTCAGCAAAGTCAGCTTCAACATGTCTGAAGCTAGGACTATGCTTAAATGCTTTGAAACCAAGGCGATCAAGAATATTCACAGCTGAGTACCTCATTGAACAGATATTTTGCTCGATCCAGGACCCTCAATGTGTCTTTTTGGTAACAGAAACATTGACCCTGATTCTAGATTGTGAAAGTCTTCTGGGGTGATGAGGACACTTGCTTTGGTTTACTCCTGCAAGATCTTTGTGAGACTGTCCTCTATACAAAACATGCTGCAGGTGTAGCTAGCAGTACTTAACAGCTTTGACTTTTTCAGCCCCCATCTTATCTCTAAGCCAAAGTCATAGCAGGGCTGCCAAGGAGTTTGTTCCCTCTGGTCCCCCTTGGGCAAACTAGCAACTGCAGGCTGCCTTCTGTCATTTCAGGTGTGACCCAAAGAGCCCGGGGGCTCCGAAACGCTCCTGCTTCCCGCTGAGGCAGCAGGGTAACACTTTGGGAACAGATCTGCTGCTCGACGCTCCCGTCTCCAGCCTCCTGCCTTCAGCCTCCTGTTTGCGAATGGCTCGGTTTGTTTGGAGCTCATACCTCCGCATGGAGTCAGCCTCCAAGGGCTTGATCATGGGATTTTGGGGTCAGGAAGCTCAGAGGAGGTTCCCAGGTAGGCTGAGCAGTGAGCAGGGCGGCTGGACCTGTCTCATCCCCTCGGGCTGGCCTTAACAGTGAGGGACGAGCACGTTGTGTCCTTGAGCAGGAGGCTGAGGGCCACCACCCTCAAGGAGCTAGCCCTCAGGGAAGGTGATGGCTGAAGGAGTTGGGAATGAGATGTTCCACCTGGGAGACACGGGGTGGCCGTCAGCAGGCTCTGTGCATGCTCCCAGAGCCCGGCTGCACACACGGGGAGGAATTCCCCCCACACAACTTCACCACGCAGCCCCTCGAGGGGACGAGAGAGGGGTTTAGGGCTGGGGAACATGGCCGCGGGGCTGGGAGGGTCGCGCTGGGGAGCGGCCGGCTCGGGGCAGGGCTTGCGAAGGAGCCCGGGGGTGGTCGGAGGCGTCTCCCGGGCCAGCCCGGAGCCGGCTGCCGGTGTTTCCCCATAAATAACCGCGGCCGGGCCGTATAAATGCCGCGGCTCAGGTGGGGGCCAAGCCGCTTCAGGACGCGGACAGCGCCGCGCCGCGGGGCCGAGCCCAGCCCGGGAGCGAGCGAGCGGGGCCGCCAGGGGGTGCCGGAGAAGGAGCGGGCTCCGCTCGCCGGCCGCCACCTCAGGCGGGGCCATGGCAGCGGGCGAGCGGGCGGCGGAGCCGCTGGCGGAGCTCAGCCACTACGTGGTGGCGCGGCCCATCTACAGCGAGGCGGGCTTCCAGGACGAAAACGAGCGGCGCCCGCCGCTGCCGCCCACCCTCCGCGAGCGGGCGCAGGCAGCCTGCAGGTGGGTGCCGGGGGGGGCCAGGCACGGAGCTGGGGGCCGCCCCCCGCCCCCGAGGTCCCCCGCGGGCTCCCCGCACCGCGAGGTGGCGGCGGGTGGCCGGGGGTGAGGCGGCCCCTGAGGAGTCCGGCAGCGCCTCGGGGCTTCTGCTGCCTGCGAAGGGCTCGGACGCGGGCACACGTGGGGGGATTCCTGCAGGAGGTGGCGTTTGGGGCAGCAGGAGGTGCCCAAGGAAGCATCTCTGCCTCTTGAAACGTGTACAAATCCCGGCTTTCTCTCAGTTTCTGTCAGGGCTTCCTTGGCTGCTTTCTGCCAGGGCTTACTTGGTTGCGTTCTGTCAGATCCTCCTTGGTTGCTTTCTGTCAGATGCTCCTTGGTTGCTTTCTCTCAGATCTGCCTTGGTTCCTTTCTGTCAGGACTTTCCGGGTTGCTTTCTGTCAGGAATTTCTTGGTTGCTTTCTGCCATGGATTCCTCACCTGCTTTCTGACAGGACTTTCTTGCTCTCTATCTGTCAGGGGTTCCTCGTCTGCCTTCTGTCAGAACTTTCTCAGTTGGTTTCTGCTGAAGCCTACTTGACTGCTTTCTGTCACGACTTTCTTGGCTGCTCTCCTTCAGGGCTTCCTTGGCTGCTTTCTGACAGGATTTTCTCATTTGTCTTCTGACTGCAGCCCCATGCCGTATGTTCATAACTTGTTTTCTCGCAGCTGTTCGAAAAAAAGGGCCTTTCAGATCACCAAGTCCTTCCTGCCCATCCTGGAGTGGCTGCCGGGCTACCGCGTGAAGGAATGGCTGGTCAACGATATCATCTCGGGGGTCAGCACCGGCCTCGTCGCCACCCTGCAAGGTAAACCCAGGCGCACCAGTCCTCTGCTTTCTGGGATGTTTCTGGCCGAGCACGATGATATTATGCAGGTGGAATTACAAATCGGAGGCTTGTTATTTAATACTAGATATTAGGTATTATTTGGTGATAAATAATTGATGTTTTTAATTTATCCTTTTTTCTCTCTGCTTGGGTAGAAGATTTATATTTCCTTTGACATGCTATGGAGATGTAGTTAACTTTTTTTTTCATCTTTTCATTCAAAGAGTATTAATTTTGATATTTAAATAATTGTAATTGTAATTACAATGGCTTGTGTAGGTCATGCAGTCTTATTTCTGTTTCTTAATTATCTGAACCTGTAGTTCTTCTGCAGCCGCCTACAAAAAAATCCAGTTATTCCTCCCCAATAATGCAATCTTGATAACTTTCCTTTAAATTTTGCCTGCAGGATTGTTTAAGTATCTGCAGAAAACAGTCCTCAAGGAGGTGGTGTTGTATTCACATTTTAAAAAAATTGAGTCTTAATGGATATTTACAGTACATGGCTTAGGGGGAAAGGATTCAGCGGATAAACAAACAGAAAAGTGACAGAAATAAGCAGAAATTAATGAAACTATGCTGGTAAAGAAGGGCTTAAAGGGGGAGACCATTCATGTGCCTGAGGCAGCTGATAAGGTCCCCTTTTCAGAGAAGAGGCTAGCTGTAATCCTGAAGTGCACCAGCATGTTCATTTCTTTCATCTCCATGCTGTTCTTCCACTACCCTCACAATTTTTCAGGACTGGGGGAGGTGAAGTTAGCTGTGTCAACCAAAACATTTTCCTTCAATGGAAATAAGTTGCTTACACAAGGTGGCAAAGATTACAGACCACACTGGGAACAAAGAAAGTGCCTCTTTCCCAATTAGCCACAAATCTTCCCTACTGACTCTTCCCTTGGAGCGTGCTAGGAAGGCACGGACTGCAGAAAGGAGTGGTACAAATGCCTGCCCCGGGCAGAGAGACCTGAGGAACAGGGA
Organism: Anas platyrhynchos; assembly: GCF_047663525.1. Classification (NCBI taxonomy): domain Eukaryota; kingdom Metazoa; phylum Chordata; class Aves; order Anseriformes; family Anatidae; genus Anas; species Anas platyrhynchos. The sequence continues at coordinate 15,164,442 of NC_092587.1, forward strand.
AGTGACTTGTCCACGGTCATGCAGAGCTGGAAGATCTCTGCAGAAGGTGGTGCCTCAATCACAGGACTATCCTTCCTTTTTAAGGTGAATTGTGCTAGATGGGCCTTCGATATGACTTATTACAGCTGTTATGCTCCCACTGTAACCCCCTCATTTACATTTTTAAGGTGGTGCCTGATTTTTTCATAATTAGATTCCATTTGTAGAACTGATTTCTGAAATATGCTGTTTGGTCTCCTGCCTCTGTGTATTAAAAAATACATTAAAAAAACAAACCACAAATGAGTATAAATTTAACCATGTTAGATTTGCACTGGATGTAATTAAATATATATATATGCATATAACAGTTATGAAATTCCAAATCATGAGATACTGGGAAAACTGGCCAAAACGGTTGTCAAAAAAGTCTTCTGGGATCCCAAAGTGCATGAAGTCCCAGCAGCTCAGTGCCACTTGCAGTCCTCTCACCAGTCATAGCAGCGTGACCAGGTCTTCGCTTTGGTGGCTTTTTGTGGTATCAATGCAGAATACAGTAGTCTGCTGTGGGAGCTAACCAGGGCATGATACTGAAAGCAACTTTTCCTTTCCATTTAGTTTTATCATTCTATGTTGCATTTGACAAGCGTGAGTCTATGAAGTGAGAAGATGGTAAGGATCAAAACTCTCTAATTTGGGTGCTTTACTTTTGGTACTCACAATTATAAACTGACACCTGTCAAAGAATGGTTTGATTTTCAGAAGAGTGAGCATCCTGAAGCTTATTGGTAGTGCAATAATTCAGAGTTTATGCTTGAAAATTCTGTCTGTAACTTGAGCACTTCAAGAAGCCCTCTTTTCTCTCAAAGGTTAGACCATTCAGTCTTGCAACAGTGTTCCCCTGCTTAAACTTCTTATTTCAGTGTGTGTTTTATGCTACCTATACAGGTATAGGAACATCTTTCAGTAATTACTCATCCAACTAGCAGTGTGGGATATACAATCATTTATAGTACTCACATATGTGCCTGCAACATATTTACAGACAAAACATTCTAACTTGTATCTGGACAAAAAGGAGTAAATCTTTCTGAAAGTCTGTTCTAGACAAGACAGTAGTTTGCCGAGTGATTTTAAATGTGCAATTTTGATCACGTATCGTTTCAGGTTTGGCATATGCTTTGCTGGCGTCAGTTCCTGTTGGATACGGTCTCTATTCTGCCTTCTTCCCCATCCTGACATACTTTTTCCTGGGAACATCAAGGCACATCTCAGTTGGTAACTGCATATGTTGAAGTTACAGTAAATTAACTATTACAAAATGTTAATCCTTACTGTGAACATCAGTATTTCATATGATGGCAACTTGCTGAACCATATTGGTTATGCTGAATATTAGTATTTGTGGGTTTGGGGGACTTAAGACTTAATTCTTCTCTGTACAGGCAGCTGTGCATAATAACTAACTTCACTTGTGCCCATGCATGCCTTTCACTTGCATTTATGCTGAAGTTTAAATGTTGTTTTTGGCTATACTCTATGCAAGAAATTAGAAGATAAAGCCTTCCTCAGTAGGCAGTAAGAACAGACATTTTTTCTATCACCTAAAGCTCAAGATGGCTAAAACAGGTCTTCTAGTCTTCTCCTCAAGCCTTCCTTGCTACATCCTTCTCTGATCACTGTGGCCAATACCATCTTCTTGCCTGTCGCGGAGACCCAGAACCTGTGTCTACTCCAGCCTCGCTCTAGGTCCTCACATCAAGGCTATGGGTAAAACTTGTTGATTCTTTCTGAATCCTTTCTCTAAAATGTATATGTTTTCCCTGTCAGTTTGCATATTTAAAATTCACGTTACAGCTTGATCACTGAAATTTCTGTTTCTCTACTCCAACAAATCTTGTCTTACCTTGTTCACACCTTCTAATGCTAGGTTGTTTTTCCCTTACAAAGCTTTGGCATGATGTTATGCTTTTTCACCAACTTTCTTCTCTGTGGCGTCAAATAGTTCTGTGTGTTCTCTCCACTTTCTGTCTTCTTCCCCTACCTACCAGCTCACATTTTTTCTCCAGCCCTGAGCACTTACTTATACTTATGTTAACATCCCTACTTTCTACATTTTCCACTCCATTTTATACTTTCTTCAATATGTTTATTCATTAAGAAAATCTAAGAAATCTGTAAAATTAACTTATCTTCTTTCAAGACATTTTATGACATTTTCCTTTTCTGCATAATCTTAGTAAAAACTGCAACAAATTCAATTGCTTTAGATGGTGTTTTGCTGATACGATGATTATTTACTATCTCTGTATCTTTCCCAAATTATAGTTTCAGTCATCTTTAGCCAATGTAACACCAAACTACTGCCAAAAAGGCTTGTCCTATCCCTGGGTGCATGTTCTTGCAACCACCATTGCACTGGGATTCCTGACCATGCAGCTACGTGACGATCTGCATCAATTCCTTCATTCAGCTGCAAACTAACCATTACCAAAAACAAGTAAATAATAACATCGTTTTTAGCTGGATAAGTGATCTGTTTTATCTGGTGGTGGGCCACAGAGCTGCTGGTGCAGATGGAAGGGAAATGGTTGGAAGATGTCACAGCTTTTGGCCTTCGTACAGCTTAATTGGCTTAAGCAAAGGATGAAACTGCATGTCTATGTATAACAAAAGTTATTTAAGGAAGGAATTGTGTCTCTGTGCCATGTTTGTAGCGCCAGTGGCTTCTGGCCCTCTACTACAACTACTACAGCTAAGTAATGTACCCCAGTTAAACTATTAAATGGATATTCTGATTTAGAATTTGCTTGTCTAGTCTGATAAATGCTTCTTTTCAATGCATATGAAACTTCAGCATGTTCTGTTTGTCATTACAGGTCCATTCCCTGTAGTCAGTTTGATGGTGGGATCTGTTGTCTTGAGCATGGCTCCCGATGAAAATTTTATCATAGATAGCAGTAATGCTACAGGGGCTAATAGTACTGGGACAGTGGTAGACACGGAATCCAGAGATGCGCAAAGAGTGCTGATTGCTAGCACCCTCACGTTTCTGGTTGGAATTTTACAGGTAAAATAGCTGTCTTGAAAACTAAGTTGGTATTTTAGTGTTAATGGGAAAATATGCAGAATGGAAATACCTACTGGGGCAATAAGTCTTTTTCCTGTAGTAAAACACAGAAATGCAGGAAAGTCATCTCAAACTCTGAAGAGCTTCTTGGGGATTAATCTTCTTATCCTGGGCATAGTTTGTGGCAGCATGACTGGGAGCACTGACAACGGAAGGATAGCGTTGTGATTGCAGACCATGAAACCTGCACGAAACTAAGTGCTAATGGTGTATTAGCTCCATATCCTGGAGCATCCTTTCACAAAGCTCTTCAGGTCTCTAATTTCACTGGATGGCATGATATTAAGCTACATTGGTCTGCAATGGGGGAAAATGGTCCTAAGACTGTCAAAAAAGAGAAAAGAGCAAAGCATAAGAAACCACTGAATAAAAGTGTGCCCTTGTTATTGCTTAGCAAGCTATTACTCTTCATGATTTCCAGGTAATATTTGGAGTCCTTCAGATTGGTTTCATTGTGAGGTACCTTGCAGATCCACTAGTTGGGGGATTCACCACTGCAGCTGCTTTTCAAGTGTTTGTGTCGCAACTGAAAATCGTCCTAAATGTTTCAACTAAAAACTATAATGGTGTCCTTTCCATAATATACGTAAGTATGCCTTTCTAATTTGTTTTGGTTTTGTGACAGAATTTTTGCATAATTCTTTACCTTCTGCTTCTATTTCATACAGGAGTGATCCATATGCAATTTGTATGTATAGAGCATCTCTTTAATTCTCACTGTCAGGAAGATCTGCAGGTGGTATACCATGTATAGCTGAGGGGCTCTCTGCTTTCTTGTTTCCCCAGAGTATAAAAGGCTAATTGCTATATTGAAATCTTTTTCAGGCAGAGCAGTTTTTCATATAAAGTTTGAAAGTAATTATTCAGAAAATCATTCTTCTGGGGGGTTATCACTTCTGGAGACTGTTTCCCTCCCACCCCTTCCTTCCTGGCACACTGTGAAGCCCCCAAAGCTAACTGGTCCCAAGCTTCCTTATTCTTAAAGCAGTCAGTCATCCTGGTCAAGGGAATTGTTCTTTATTCCTGTGAACATCTACAGAAGGATGTGGATTCACACGTCCTGTGGCCAGGTACCTGCTGGTTAGCTAAGCTGAGGCTAAACGTTGCTGTCACAACTCCATTTGTTGATCTTAGAGGAAATGATCAAATGGAGAAATGTCTTGGCTGGATTACAGAAATACTGAATTCCTAGAGGTTATCACATTACAGAACAGTCTGCTTCCCCAGGGAAATTATTGAGAGTTTTGTTGCTGACTTCAGCATGAAACTGTTCGACTTCATAATATTTTAGGTCTTCATAGCACTTTTCATTAAAATTACAGATTTCTAAAAGAAGCTGCTCTAGAAAAAATTACTTACAGGTTTTGTGTGTCAGTTCAGAAAACCAGATTAGCAAAAATACATTAGGCATCTATAGTACCAAAAATAGAATGAATATAACTACAAATAGTAAGGTAGAATTTAGAAAAAAAAAAAATAATCAGGTGGACTATTTGAAAAAAAAAAAATTATTTTATGGGCCTTTGTAACATTAATGAAAATTCTTTCCCTCAGGGCATGGAAAATTAGATAAGATACAGTACTATGTGATAAACCTCAGAGCCTGGTGATGGACTAATTGATCCAGCAGGTTTTTCCCTCTCTGTTTTTTTATAACTATTGAAGAGTGGTTCAGCTAGTAGAAGGTACTTTTGAAAAGGAATTACAAAGTTCTTCCAGCTCCCGCAAGCCTGAGTGGACTGCTCACTCTTCAGGTTAAAGCTCAAAGCTTCTGCACTGTAGCAGGTGAGCCAGGTAAAGGTGTTTGCAGATGTGTGCAGAGCAAAGAAATTGTGATTTCTGATCTGCTCAACCAGAGACTTGCTGCGTCAGCTTCAGCAAGTCTCGGATCTGCTTCAGAAGTGGTGGTTAACAAATTGCAACACCGAGCATCTGACATTGGCAGAATTCACAACTCCAAGTTAGGAGCCTCTTGTTCCCCTGTAAAATGTGGCAGTGGCACGTATGGTAAGAATGGGATTTGGGGTGAGCAGTACAACAGGCAAGAAATGACTTCAGTCCTCAGAGAATGGCATCTGATTCAGTGCTTGGGAAAGGTTTCTACTTTAGCTTAGAAAACACTGCTGGTTAAGCACTTAGGTATTTTATATCAAACCAGGAATCTTTTCAGGAGGGTAGTAGTGGTACTGCTGCTGCAACCCTCCCTTTGCCTTTAAACTAGCAGCCTAGAATTTCAGGAGCTAACCTGGAGGCAAGAAGTCTGTTTCAAACCTCTGTTCTATCAGATCATTCTTTACTGTGTATGGAATAATCAAATTTCCTTGGAGACAAGGGACAAATGAGAATTACCCCCATTGCCTAGGATGAGGAGAGAGGAGATAGGAAAGCCACCGATAGGTGGCTTTTCTCTGATCAGCCCATTCTGTTTTCCTGTACACTTAGAAGTGATACTTTTGTCATATTTGTATAAACACTGTACCACCATAAATGTCAGTTACACGGACTGTAGTTTGCTATAAACAATCTGACCAAGCAAGGGCATAGGAAGGGTAGATGAGGGAGCTGCCTGTTTTGGTCCAGCTGTGAGGGTCCTCCAGCCTGGGACTGGCTTACTGGTGGGAGCAGGGTTAATGCAGCAGGGTTATGTACTGCAAGGTGAGATTTTGCATCTGCTTTTCTAAAGCACAGGACTCTCCACAGCCTGGCAGGATCCACGCTGTCATACTCGCTGTCTGGATGTCAGCAGTGGCAGTAGGAAATCTGTAACCTACAGGCTGTACGTAACAACCATATAGCAGGTCAGAATTTTGCCTGTGGGGCTGCTAGCTGTCATTTGAATAGAAAGGCGAGAATCTCTCTTGCTGCTTGGAAAGTGAGTAAGCTGCAGGTCTTCCCATCCTTGCTCTAAGAACAGGTTGGTGTAAAACAGTCAGGGCTTTAGCTCTTGTTACTAAGCATTAATTTTCTAAAAATCAGGATGCAGAAGCCCCATGTAGACAATTATTCCATTAAATACACCATGAAATCCAGTCACTGATTCTGTAGCAGCTCGATAGTACATCAGACAGAGTTATTCTCAAGCTCCTCTAGGCCAGAGCAAAGGAGGGAGCATATCTTGGTCTCCTCCAGAACCCGATGCACCTGAATTGTCCCATGAGTGTTTTCACACCTTTCACGTGCACGTGTTGTCATTTTTATTTTTCAGACTCTCATTGAAACGTTTGAAAGAATTGGTACCACCAACATTGCAGATCTTATTGCCGGACTCCTCACCATTTTTATCTGCATGGTAGTTAAAGAAATAAACGATCGATTCAAACACAAGATTCCTATACCAATACCAATAGAAGTTATTGTGGTAAGCAAAGAAGCATGACAAAATATAACAGGTAAAATAGATGGGGCTGGCTACAGGAAGACACGAGCCTTTTTTAAGTATTGAAACTGTTGTTTCATTTGATTACAGACAATAGTAGCCACTGGCATTTCATATGCTGCCGACTTGGAAAACAAATACAATGCAGGCATTGTTAAGAGCATTCCAAGAGGGTGAGTGCCTTTGTTTTCTGGGACATAGGTATCATTTTAATTGGCTAGAAATGACAGTGGTAAGATAAAAGACGTGAAAGAGAGATTGAGAGCTGTAACCTGAGTTTAGAAGCCAGAGCTGGAGATGTCATGAGTTGTACTTCTGGCTCTGTCAATTATGCTGCCTAATTATGTTGCGTAGCTTTTCTTCATCTGTAAAATGGGTTTAGAAACATTTACCTGATTCATTAAGTTCATCTGAGAATTAATTATGTCATGTGCCTGAAGTGAATATATGCCTAAGGAAAATATAAAAAATAAATTAAAGGATTTTAAATGATGAAATTCTCCTTCTCTATAGATTTAATTTCCATAAACCTGAGTTATTCAACTACAGTTCGTACTCAGGCTGTTATCACAATCAATATTGTCACTTACATAGTCATAGGAGCAAGGATTTTGAGGATTACACTGGTAGAGACTTTCACTTGAAAGATTCAGAGCATTTCACAGTAGTAACCTTCACATTCCATTTGGTATTCAGGCCTTGATTAATTAAAATTTGTGGAAACACAGTAGGGGATAAAATGTTTTTGAGGTCTTCCGTTGAAATATGTTAACAACAGCATGAAGTGTCATTAACATATTTATGTAATTCGCCGTTTTATTCAATATATCCTTTATTCGGTTCTTCAAAAATGTACTTTTTCACTTTGCTATCACAAGGCCAAATCTCAGTTATGCTGAGAACAATGGGAGCTTTGTTGCTGACTAATAGAATCAGGATTTGGGCTATGGTGAGCTAGATAAGCATGTTCTGGATGTCAATGGGCTGTTTCCACCTTTTTATTAACTTGAAACATTACACTTCATATTATAAGCAACCTGTGTGCCTCCACCTCAAACTCCTTGACAGCTCTAGTTAAGAACTGAATTTGATCAAAGTCGATAATACTAACGTATTTTCTAAATGCTAGATTTTTGCCTCCCGAACCTCCAGATGTCAGCCTGTTTTCCCAGATGATAGCAGCCTCCTTTTCCATCGCTATTGTCGCTTATGCTATTGCTGTATCTGTGGGGAAAGTATATGCAACCAAGTATGACTATGCTATCGATGGAAACCAGGTACGTATAGCCAAAACTGTCTGCAAACACAGGGAGTGTAATTTCAGCTTCACAGTGATTTATGTGTCCAAATGAAAGAAACATATTTTTTTTCAGACTAAAGTTAAAGTCTAATGGGAAATATTCTTCCAATTGCTGGGAAAAAAAGAAATCTGCAATGGCCATATATTACCTAACAAATTTACCACACAAAGATGAGCCAGATTAGCTCTATCTTCAGAGTCTGCTCTTCATCCTAATTGCTCCCATATCACTTTTGGGAGTGTAGTAGCTCTGGAAGGGTAGTTAAAGCTAAGCACCGTACACAGGAATTTTCTGGTGATACAGCATTAACATGGCCAGCTTGAGCAACCTCCCTTCTATTTCTGCTCATAAGAGAGATTTTGACTTGAGTTATTGGACTGGAGGTGAAGGCAATGCCCAGCTAAGAAGCTGCTCCAGACAGCTTTATCTAGGCTTGAACTTTTTCAGTTAAGGTGTGATTTTATTCCTACAGAATAAATTGATGTGCTTCTCAGCATGACACCAGTTATGCCAATGTGAATATACTTGTAACCGTACAGCGAAGTCCTGCAGCTTCACAATATTAAATGCCTATGAGTGTATGAACATGAAAAACACCTACATCAAACAATTGAATTGCTTTAAACATTGCTTTTTAAAGGCATGTTGTTAGAAAGTTGCTCGAGCTATATTCATTGCCAAGCATGTACAGGATTCTTGCAGCCATCTAGTGTCTTCGTAAGTGGTTATGTACCCATGGGCATGGGAGAAACATGTTGGAAAGCCTCCTTGTCCTGCAACTATGCTAATTTTGAATGTTATCCTTTGAACTATGGGAAAACACATTCACTGCAATAAATAGATAAGCTGAGCACTTTGTTTAATGAGTCCTTCTTTATTTCAGTGCTAATGGGTTATGTGAAGTTTGGTTTTGGAACTACTGTTCTGCAGAATGTAACAAAATTCTATTGCTGAACATGCTGGTCACTTTATAAAACACAAAGTTCATATCTGGTAACACTGTGATTTAAAGATGCCAAAAATGCATTGACTTTCAGTTTAATCCATGTGAATGAATAATGCTTACTCCTGGAAGTGCTGTTTATGCTGTTCTTTCATTGAATATGCTGTTCTTCCATCACTGATGTGCTTCAAAGATACTAATTAAATATTACAGTAGCAGAATTATTGTCCATAAAAGCAAAATGCATTCTTTCCAGTACTAATGCTATGAATTTTATGCATATCAAAGGCTAAATGCAGTCATAAATGATGGGCAAATAGTTTACTTGAACTGGAGAATTTAAAATAGCATCATAAAAGCAGGTAGTAAAATCATTTTGAAGAACAGTCCAATACTATTATCTGCTAGTGTTTATTTTGTCTTCATAGATTCATAGATTATTAAGATCTAAGAACACTAGGAACTGCATTTCCAGCATTTTCCTGCGGAACACAGCTGTTACACAGGAACAGGCAGGAATTACCTTGGTCTGTTCTGTTAAAGACCATGACTTTATAATCCTGCTCTCATAGTTACAGCTTAATTAAAAGCTTACAGGAAACTTCATTTTGGAGAAAAAAAAAAAGTCAAAATCAAATTTTAAATTATATTTTTAAACATTCACAGTGAGTGGAAAGCTCCTATGACTCTGTCAGCTTGATAAAAACAATGTTTCTGTCAATTATATGGGATTGCAGGCAGCTCCCAAATGCCTCATTTCCCAGCAGAGGAATGGCCCAGATCCCAGGACATAAAGCTCCCAGGGTCCTTGTCACTTGAGCAGAACAACCAGCATCAGTAGGTGCCAGCATCTGTGACCCTGGGGCAAAATTGTGAGAACGCTGCCTGGGACTCAGCGTGAGTTCATTGGGATGTTCAGAGTGAAAAACTTCTGGCTCAACAAATTAGAAGTTTTCAGTGAAACTGTGTTTTTTTGCAAGGCTCCTGATTAGTTCCACTAATAATACCATGCTTTGCATTAATTAAAGCCGTGTCTAAACTCAAACTGTTGCACTGATTAAACTTTTTTTTAGATGATGATATTCAGGAGTTATATTTATACTAGTCCCATTTGTTGATGCAATTATACCTGTGTAATTGTAAGAAATGATAATTTTGACAGCATTCATGGAAAAAAAAAAAGCTATAAAAGCCTTTATTTTAAGACAGGTAAGCCCACATCACAAAGGGTATGTCAACTTCATTGCATTGGTTTCTAAATACATATAGTTAAACTGGCACAAGAGTAAACTTAACAGCTATTACTAATCCAGGCTCTTCTCAATATTTCAGTGCTACCTACTTTGTGAACTATTATAAAAACTATTGTCACTCTCCCCTGCAAAATCACCTTCAGGAATCTGTATTTACAGCATCATCCAATTACCTTTCAGGAGTTTATTGCCTTTGGGATCAGCAACATTTTTTCTGGTGCCTTTTCTTGTTTTGTTGCAACAACTGCTCTTTCACGGACTGCAGTCCAAGAAAGTACTGGTGGAAAGACTCAGGTAATGACCTCTTCTTACTGATAGTGTACACAGGTGAGTTCAATAATCTATGGGGATGAAAGTGGTCCTGAAATGGTTGTGTTCCCGTCACATAAAATGCCACGGGTATCTCAGCTAGCAGCTTGTGTGTGGGTACTGCATCATTTTTGTAGCTCTGCCAGAAGAGGGCAATCAAGTTTTACATACGCAGATTTACATTAGGGTCCAAACTCCTTCCAGCCTAATTCCCCAGAATTTCATTACAAATTAAAGGACTGAGTTTGTCACAGTAGAAATGCAGCATGCAGGACGAAATCCTATCCCATCCCTATGTATCCTCTTTGAGGTACCTAAGGTCCCATGTGTTGGCCTGAGCAGCCCTGCGCATGTGCCGTCTTTCTCATATTCTGTATGGTGCTCACTGGTTTCGCAGGACTACAGCCACACACTTATTTAACAGTGGAGAAGTCCAGGTTATCCAGCAGCCCCTTTTCCAGCTGCCACACAGACTCAGCTCCTTTCATCTCTCTATGCAACTCAGCCCCCTCAAGAGCTACTACCTTGCATGCGGTTGTTTGCACTACCTGCTTAATTGAGTTCCCTCTGTGTTAGCTGAAGTGTGTAATGATTGCCCATGTATGCCTAAACACAGCGGCATTTTGGCAGGTCTCCTTGTTCCTAAAGAAATGTAATGTGCAACTACTTGTGTATCCTAGAAACAACTACTGTGTAATCCTAGAAACATAAGATATAATCTTAACGTGCTCATCTTCCATAAACACTGTGTCCTCCGCAGGTTGCCGGTATAATCTCAGCTGGGATTGTTTTGATTGCCATTGTTGCCCTGGGGAAATTGCTAGAGCCCTTACAAAAGGTACTGTATTTGTACTCTGCCACCAGCACTGATCAGATCTGAATGCTCAGCTTTGATGGACAGAATTAATAGCCCTGTTTGCAATTGCGGTGATTGAGACCAGACGAGGCGCTGGTTTTACACCGTGTAATGATATACACTTTGTAAACAGAAAACAGAAGATTAAAATATCTTAATAAGCATCTCGGCTTTTGAATAGTGCCTTTACATTGGTTTCCTTTGCAGTCTGTGTTGGCAGCTGTAGTCATAGCTAACTTGAAAGGGATGTTCATGCAAGTGTTTGATGTTCCCCGTCTGTGGAGACAGAATAAAGTGGATGCTGTAAGTCAACTCATTTTTCCTCCTCTCCCTAATGTTTTTGTATGTTTTTTGTTGTTCCTGTTTTTTCCTTTCGGTGTCATCCAACTTTCTCTTAACTACCACATCAACAGAATTTTGTAGGGTTACCATCAGAAAAATCTTTAGTTTAGATTTGTTCTAGCAAACCGATTTTGTGTGCACCCTCAAAAGGTACATGCCATGAGGTCAGGTGAAAATTTCCCATTCTAGAGTTTTACATAATATAATCTTTATTCCCTATACCCCACAGTAAAGGTACCTGTGCAGTAATGACTCCTTTGTAGCAATTGCCATTGTCTACAGTAATCTTGCATTGAGATTGCTTGAAAATAAGAATAAAAATGGCCTGTGGCCACATTTACCATTCTGTTTTGATCTTCTGGAAAATTTAAATGGGCTAGAAAAGCTGAAGTTTTCTTAATTCATGCATATATGCTTATGTTGGTATCACATTAATTTCCCACTTGCCTGGATAATCTCAGATAGTCCTTACAAAGTACATTTTCTTGCTGTAGCAAGACTAATCCAAGCTAGAAAGCAGATTCATTTGGTGTACTAAGGGATGTATGAATATGCTCTTCTTAAAAACCACTGTAACCTTATCTCGGGGTACATGCTTGCATCTCCCACTGGGATTTCTGTGGAACAAACCCTCAGCGTAGCGGTTAGGGCAGGAGGCAATTGCATGAAATGTATGCTCTGTGTGCAGACCCTACTACACACAGATTTTACAGTGGGTGTATGAATAATATCTGCTTTAGATAGGTCTGAATTTATTTAGTCAATCATTTAATAGTCCTCTTGACAGATAAAAGATCCCACTCACTTGAGTGAGAAGTGCGGGCACTCAGCTTTTGGTAGGACTGGGTCCATTGCACGTTCTGCCTGGGCAGCAATGCAGGGAGGAACTGAGGAGCCCACTTCAACTGTTCTGCCTGAACATTCAGCAGAGACTTTTAGAGAGTGCCATTGACCTGCTAACCTCTCTTTGGAACAGTTCTGGTTCCTGGACATCACTGAGGAGCCCCCTTCCCTCTGTACATCTCAATAGGTGGAGCACCTTACAGTGTTTACTTTGCAGGAAAAATTTTATTTCTGATTTTTAATTTCCTAAATGCTAGCAATGCCTAAAAAAATACATGTCTAGAAGTAATTTGGAGGAAAATAAATGCTTTTAAATGGAAATCAGATAATTGCCAGTGTGCTATAATCATTTCCAACATTAAATTCTTCTGCTACTCTTATTGTCTGATGTAGTGATTTTTAGAGTGACCAGGAGTACTATGTTATAATTAAGAGATTTTGTTATTTCCTCTCCAGATGATCTGGGTTTTCACATGTGTAGCATCCATCATTCTGGGACTTGATTTGGGATTGCTTGCTGGCCTTTTGTTTGGATTGCTGACAGTTGTGCTGAGAGTTCAGTTGTAAGTAACACAGGATCAGAAATAATTGTTAGTGTTATACCATGAAAGAGACAATATGCTGAAAAGCAAGATGATTTGTGGCAGAAAATCTGCTTGGGTTTACAAAGATTTTGAAGTGGAAAAATCTATTCTTTAGAACAAAACACTTTGTGTGCTATCAGTTAAAATAACAGTGACGTGAGAGGCTGCATTATGTTATCAGTATCTATTCTGTATCACGTTGGGTACTTTTGTGGTATTTAGCCATATATTATTTCTGCATCCACGTAGCTGTATTCTGAAAAGAGAAAGGAATATTCTAGATCAAATTTTAAAAGATATATGAATGGCTTCTCTAATGAATTACTCATTATAGTCACTCTTAGCATATAATCATACTACAGTACATTGCATGTGCCAATAACTTTTTCAGTCATTGCTTATACAAGGCTGAGTGTACGCCTATGGGGAAAGGGGAAGACAAAAAATTTCATGTTTGTGTTTGATTTATTTCTGCTCTAAGAACATGTGGCAGTGGAATGGTGAGAAAAGGTGACTTTGCAGAATCTCATTTGGCCATCTTGTTACATTTTCTTGATCTTTTATCTGAAAATACAATATAACTCCTTTCCTTCAGCCTGGAGTCCATACAGTAGGGTTGCCACCAATACCAAAGGATAGTTGCACTGTCAGCAAATGCATAAAATAGAGCCTTCCAAAAGGTGTCATAGACTAGGAGATTGTAAAATCTACTAATTCACAATTACGAAAAAGAAGAATTTAAGATCCTCAAAAAACATCCACAAATTCAACTCAGATTTGTGAAATCCAGGTAAGAAAAGGAAGTAAGGCTTTGCAAACCTCTAAATATTTTTCTTCAGCTGTTAAAAATGTCTGCGGAGACTGCAAAACATTTTGGTTTTGACCCAAATCCAGAGAAAAGGGATTAGAGAAAAAGCTTCAAATAGTCTGAAGATAATGTAATATTGTAATGTAATATTGTTTCTGTTGATTTAAAATGGGGAAGAGTGATCAATATATTTTTTTCAGAGTAAAACCCTAACTATGATATTTACTTTCCCTGTCTTATTGTTTCTGTTAGTCCTTCATGGGGTGGCTTTGGAAACATTCCAGGCACAGACATATACAAGAAGGTCAAGGACTACAAAAATGTAAGTCATTGCTGAGTTGTTTCCCTTCGGTCTACAAGCCAGTGTAGGACAAAGCTGTACCTTGCTGATTGTTGACAACTTGACTTCAGAAATGCTTGAAGATAACAAGTTGCAACATTAAATTCTTCATCCTGATCCAGATGGTTGGTCCATATTGCATGCTGGGCTGTAAGCATCTAAAAACTGAATCACCTCAAAGATCAGCAAAGATAGCCCATTGTTAGTGAATTAGTTATGTAGCTGAACTGTTGAAACAGTTGAACTGCTCCTTCGTAGCCAAAATATAGTTGTTGCTGCTCAACCTTATATTCTTTGACAACAGATTGTAGAACCAGACGGTGTGAAGATCCTCAGGTTTTCAAGTCCAATTTTTTATGCTAACATTGACGGACTGAAAAGTAGCCTCAAGTCCACAGTAAGTGATATGTGATGGGTTTGGATGCAACTTAATTGGCTTTGGGTTTTCCTTAGAATTATATCTAGGTGAAATTAAATCATTTTGGTGTCTTGATCCTTTTCCTGTAGGTGGGATTCGATGCAGTCAAGGTATATAATAAGAGACTCAAAGCACTAAGGAAGATACAAAAGCTAATCAAGAAGGGGAAATTGAAAGCTACTAAGGTAATTCTTTTTTCTTCTCAAAGGATTACTGTTAGAGCTTATTACTTAAGCCTTAATTATGAGCTCCTCTGTACTCATCTTTAAAATAGAGATGAAAAGTGTGACTGATTACTATGGTAGGAAGTCTGGGACCTGCAGGGGGTCTAGCAGAACAGTACTCCTATTCACAAAAACATAGAATATCCCGAGATAAAAGGGAACCACAAGGATCATCGGTCCCACTCTTATTGCCAAAGACATCAAGATTCAGGCAGCTGTGACAGTTGTAGTGTTAACTGCAGTGGAAAGCAAGAGATTCCCTGATCTCACCTCTACCCCTCACCATCTGAGATTGAATTACAGAATCACAGAATGGTTTGGGGTTGGAAAGAAAGATCATCTAATTCCAACCCCCTGCCATGGGCAGGGACACCTCCCACCAGCCCAGGTTGCCCAAAGCCCCATCCAGCCTGGCCTTGAACACCTCCAGGGATGGGGCATCCACAGCTTCTCTGGGCAACCTGTGCCAGGGTCTCACCACCCTCTGAGTGAAGAATTTCTTCCTAATGTCTAATCTAGATCTATCCTATGTTAGTTTAAAACCATTACTCCTTGTCCTATCACTACACTCCCTGACAGAGTCCCTCTCCTGATTGTATCTGTAAGGTAAAATTGCTGGCTCTTTCATGTGTACATGGCACAATTATCCGTCTTCCTGTGCACGGGTCAGTTGTACCAGCTGGCTGGTCTTCCACATCCTCTGAGTACAGAATGTACATTTCAAGAATTAAATGCTTGCAGGAGTGGACAGGTAACCAATTAAATCTTCAGCGTGGGAAGATAGGAACGGGTATTCCATTGCCAGTGCTTTTGGTGCAGGATGCAATATTTCTGCGTATATTCCACTTCATCATGCAGTTAAATGTGGCAGACCTAATTCAAAGCTGGATTCAAATTCAAGATACCGGTCTTAAATATCTCCTAGAAATAAAGCTTTTCAGGGAAGGAGTATCTCTGAGACATATACATGTATGTGTATATATATATATATATATATATTTGATAGTGGCCTTTTTTGTAGGAAGATGCTCTGTTAAAAAAAAAAATAAGGAGGAAATGAAATATACTGCATAGAGGATGAGGAAACTATTTACTCCATTTTTTTCTTTAAATTCTTGGATGCGATATTGGTCTCATTCTTGAAGCAGAAGTTATCACAGGGAATTATATTCAAACATTTTTCCATGGTTACATGATATATTCCATATATTATCTGCACATTAGAATGGCATCATCAGTGAGCCTGGCATAACTAATGAAGCTTTTGAGACTGATGAGGAACCTGAAGACAATGAAGATCTTCAAGTTCCCACCAAAGAAGTAGAGATCCAGGTGGACTGGAATTCAGAGTTGCCAGTCAAAGTAAACATCCCCAAGGTGCCGATCCACAGCCTCATTCTTGACTTTGGAGCAGTAACCTTCTTGGATATTGTAGCTGTGAGATCAATAAAAACGGTAAGGACATTTTTTCTGGTGTTCCAATTAAATGAATCTGGCCAGCAGTATGTAAATCAAGAGCTGTTAGGTGAAGGCAACGTTGTTGAAAAAATACCTTTAAAACTTAGATAGCCACAGGTAGAATATTGGTGTGTGCATATTTTATGTGAAAAAAAAATGCATGAAAAGAACATTATAGAGGCTGCATAGTCAAGAGTCAAGTACTCCAAAATTAGAACTGAAAAATGTGGCCCACTTGTGTGCATGCATTATGACATTTTAGTTCCATATTTTCTTTCCACATGCCTCCTGCTTTAATGTGGGTATAGGACGATGCTCACTCAACACAGAGGTAGTAAATATTTTGTCTTATCATCATTTTCTGTCTTTATGCACAAGATTTATTTATTCCATATTACTTGAATTATGAAGGAAGGAAGAATGATTCATTTTTAATAGGATTTTCTGCAGCTAACATCAGAGCACTTCATCAACATTAGTTCATCTTCACGCATCACACTGAGGTCATAAGGAGATAATGTTCCTTGTTTAGGGAGAGGGAAATGAGGTAAAGAGATTAAGGCCAAATGTTTCCATTATTTTTGGTGCCCAGTTACAAGCCTAGAGGAGCAAATTGTTTATTCTTTAGTCTTTTATTATACTTTCTATGTTCAGACTACTGCTTTCACTAACTCCAAGTTGCAGATGGGACTGTTTATCTTATCTATAAAACAGATCTTAGATTACCATGATTCTAGATTAACGGTGAACAGAAGTGAATGCAATTAACAATTGCCTCTGACAATGCTCTTTGGAGAGACCCACCTGCCATCAGGAAGCCAGGGGCAGAATGCAGTCTCCCACCTTTTAACATTTTAACCAACTGAAATACAAGGAATGCAGCGTGACTTGCTTCAGCCCTACTTTTGATTCAGTTCCAGCTTCTGAGACAAATGAGATTGTGGGTTCCACAGAGACAACTCTTTCCATATGCAGCTTGTTCATCCAAGAACAGGTCCATCTGGTGCACCGCATGAGGGAAAATCTCTGTTAAAAAAAAAAAAATTAAAAGCATGTGCCAATGAAAGACTGTATTGTATCACTGATACTTGAGGGAAAGAAGGCTGCTCAGGTCCACATGGTTGTCACTTGAAGAGAATGATTTTTCATACTGTAAGAACAGAATCAGAACCTTAATAACAGGCAGCAATTTGTGTATGTGTAAAATGGATAGTTCTACTGATATAGTCAAAGATTGGTCACTTCAGCAACCAGGTACTTAACTAATAGGTCTTCAAGTATAGCAAAGTTTAGCAGTTCCTTTTTTACTATGAATAAACAAAACAAGAAATTTTGAATGAAGACAATCAGAAACAAATTAAAAGTGTGTGTGTCTATACATTACATTCATTGACATATGTACATATATATGTATTTTGTCCCTACAGACTATATTTATTTATGTTTTTGTTGTAAACTTTCTTTATAGATAATTAGAGAGTTTGAGAGAATTGATGTGAGAGTATACTTTGCTTCATATCAAGGTAAACTTTCAAATATTTCTACTATCACTGATCTTTTCCAACCTGAATGGTTCTGTGATTCCATAAAGAATGAAGTGAAGTTGAGAAGGGATCTCTAGATGTGTCTGTGGAAGCATTTTTTTCTAATAAAATTGTGAATTATCACGCTGATAATCATGGTGGCTGTTCTAGGACACAAAGAATGGTGGGGTTTAAAGGAAACATAGAAAGTAAAAGCCAAGAAATAGCTGTTGTTAATGATTTATTTGGCTATATATTTGATTTCTGATAATTGCAGCCAAGTATTTTGATATTTATTTCTTTAATTACTTCAAATCAACCTGCTCTGACTTTTATTTTTCAAATTCAGACAACCTTATATCTCAGCTGGAACGAAGTGCCTTCTTTGATGACATTGTCAGAAAAGACATATTCTTCTTGACTGTCCATGATGCTGTGCTCTACATTAGGAATCAAATGACATGCAGTGACAGCCAGGATCCCATATTTGAGAAGGTAAGGATATCTAGGAGCACGTTTCCCTTCCTTCCATCGCCTAGCATTCATTCTGGCAATTTCTGCTACGGCATGGCACATTTGAAAACTAAAAAAAGTAAGAATCCAATAAATTGGACAGCTCCCAAAATGTAAGTTCCTCTCAGCTAAACTAAAGCAACAGCTTTGTCAAGGAGCAGTAAACAACAGACCTGTAAGTCTGTTGTGGAAGTTGTATTAAGATACTTCAGAATAATAAATCTACTTCAGTGATACGGACAATGTATAACTCGTTGTGTTTCTTTCTGCCAAGATTTCACTTATGCAGGAGTCTAAAGAACCTATAGAATTCACAGAAACAACCCGGACTGATGATGAGCTTGATGTTCAGGAAGAGGTATGCTCTTTAGATCTGAATGTGTCAATTACTCAAAGAATACTGGTGGTTTTACTCCTTTGTAGTACTGAGCCATGCCGTTAGGCTTTTTCAGTAGGCTGTGGTAGCTGGTACTCCTGATTAAGCCCTCGTCCACCCCCATACCTCCTCCCCTGCCACTTTTTTTTTTTTTTTGGGGGGTGGGAGACATTATTATGAATATGCAAGAAAGCCAAATGTTACTCTATCACTAACATAAATACCTACCACCTCTCCAGTGAGCGTCCTAATCACCGGGTTACTGTGCAGAGAAGCACTTTTCTCTCCTCTGTAACTCACGGTGCAGAAAGGAATGAAGGATTTAAGAAAGCTAGAAAGACACCACGGTTCTGTAAAAGAAGCACTTTTACATGGCAGGCCAAAAGACTTGAATTCTGATTTCTGTTCAGAATTGCTTAAATATTTATATTGCTGTCATAAAATATGAAAAAGAAGCCAGGCTCTAAACCACCCATCCAAGCTCAGACATTGTTCTGAGAGGCTTCTGTCCTCCATCTTTATGGCCACTTTTTGCAGATACCTTCAGACCTGCAGCTTCCTGACTGATCTGTCTGGTGCAGACACGAGTCACTGTTACTTTCTCTGTACTGTCAATGAGCCCAGGCTGAACTTTGTGTAGTCAACAAACACACAAACATTGTTATTTTCCAGGCGGTGCATACTCAGAACTAACCATGGCTTGTTTCTCTCCCCCATTTCAAAACCTTTTCACTAGGCTATGCGCAGACTGGCTTCCTGAAGAGGGCCTGCTGGGACTGCCTTCCCTGTGAATTCACAGCAATATTTATGCACCGGTACTATATACACATTTTCTGCAATGAAACCAATCTTGGCACTTGAAGAAAACCCTGATTCTTAGTCTGAATGATACAGATCTCTAGAAATCTCCAAATTTTAGCTACCGTTATCCCTGAAATATTCTGGACCTTGATTCAGCGAGCACTTTCCAATATGATACCTTGATAAAAAAATCAGAAGACTGTTATGAAAGATGTACTCAGTTCAGGGACTAGTCAGGCAAAAGGTGCATTACGCTGCTACGTCGGTGTGTACAGGAAGAGAAGCTGCGTTGTGCTCCGCCTGGGGAGTTGAAGAGACCAAGATTTTTGGATTTCAGGCCTTTTGTCATGTCTTTGTACAACACCTAGCGAGAGGGCAGGAGTTCTAGCTGGCCAAGTTTTGGCAATTCTAGAAGATTTGTGTGACCTTCCTGAAAAATCTCTCTGCATTGTTCTTTCCAAGCAATTCCTTAAATTGCTACAGGTTGTCGGACAGCTGGTTGGAGAACAGGTGACAGGTGGAACAGCCACACGAACAGAAAACTGCACTGAACTACTAAAAACTTTAAATAGACTAAGTTTCAATAGTAAAGACAACTGGATTGGGGTTTATTAGCTTTGTCTTAATCCCACCGTAGCAGATCATGCACTACTATTAATGATCATCCCTAAAATGAAGTATACACAGCAGATTCTTTTGGCTAGTTTACAGAGCTTTCATCAATAGGCAGATTATGACCCGGGTTAGATTAACGAAAATCTTAATTCCCAAGTACTTAACGGAATCCGTGCAACAGGCTGCTACTGAATGCAAGTAAGAGTCAGAATGTGACCTACTATAGAGGTTTTTTAAAATTAAATATAGGAAATGAATTAGTTTAATGAATAGTTCTATTTTTATATAGCGTATTTTTTTTCTTTTAATATTCTACATCAGATTGCTGCTGTTCTTTTGCAGGAAATGTCTAGGCATTTGACAGTCCATAATGCACAAGTGCAATAATTTTCAGAAGACAAAGGAGTTGAACTGCACAACTTTAATCCTCGTTTTAGGAGTATGTAAAATAGATATGCAATAAGTCAATGTTCTTAATTTTCATGAAAAAAGAAGTGTGCTTTGATGAAAAATGGACTGCTACCTTAAATATTTTAGCACTATATTTTTAATGGAAAAAAAAACCTGCATGGTGAGGGAATATATCATAACAAAAGCATAAGAAATGTCCAGGGACATAAGAAATGTCCTTTATAGGCCCTTTCATATTTAAGATTCACAATTTTGTCTAAATAGCTTCAGTATGTTCACATACTTGAGTCTCCCTATTTGATTCCATCAGAGAAATTTTCCTGTATCTCACTGCACTGAATTTTTTTTTGCTGCAAGTAAAGCTAGTGGAAAATCTCAGGTGAAAAGTTAAGCACTAAATAAATTATCTGCCCTAAAGACCTGAGTGAACTCCATTAAAATCAGTCAAAAAAAACACTATAAATTTCAATCAGTTGGACAGGATCCTTACTCAGTGGGTAACAGCAACAACCCAACATCTTTATTCCCTAGTTAAGGCAAAAACTTTGATCTTCACAACAATAAAGTTTCTCATTTCAGATGCACCAGAGGTTTGCATCTCAAAGGTACTGGCATTGCAGTCCAAGCCGGCAAAAACCTAGGTTTCTACATTGGTAATACTTAGGCTCAGAACATTTTTATGCAGAATACATGCTATGGAAAGATGGGATACAAATTTTAACAGGGATTATTTTTTTCCTTCAAAAGAACATTTGCGCTGTGAAGTTTGAGCACAAATTCTTGCCAAAAATGTGGCCTTATCTTTTGAACCTTCTCCAGTTCTTGTCCACGTAGGTATTTAAAAAAATAAAATAAAATTGTTGACACTCGTGTTCTGTCCAAACATGACATTTCAGCTGGAATCAGTTGTGATAATACACGATGCAATGCACTTACTCTCATTCTTGGCTTGTGTATTTCTTCAAGGTATAGCTGCACTCAACCTTTCCTGAGTAATTTTTTCGCAAAAAGTATACATTTACACAGAATGGTAACAGGTAACATGCAGCAGGCCTTCCAGTATGTTTTTCAGAGGGGTCAGGAGTATGTGAGTTTCTGTCTAATTATCCATCAGAATGAAGGATACAAAAACAATTTTGCATTGAAGCTAAAATTCTACCCAATTTTGTACTACTTCAAACAACCACAAGTAATGCAACTAAAGGTACTGATTTTTTTTCCCCTCAGTGGAATTAAGAAGTGACTTTTTTTGTATGCATTTTGAATATTATTGTCTTTGCATATCAGATACTAAATTTGGAGATGCATTTTAACTTTATTACCCTTTTTAAAAGAGGCATTTTGAAAGTAATTGTATCCATTAACTAGAAAATAAAGTTGTGCATACTGAAAAAATACTATATGCACCTGCATTTTCTTGAAATTCTTCTCTTTGTGCATTGGTATGATGTGGAAATGCACTTTGCACAGATCAGTGCCTGTTTTCCCTTGGCTCTGCCTTTCAACAAACAAAAGAAACAAATGCCAAACCTGCTCTCTCCACCTTTGGAGATAAGACAAGAAACTAGAGGCTTAAAAGGCTGTTTTGTGAAGTCAGGGCTAAAAAGATAATGGAGAAATTTTTCTGTCAGGACACGAGGTCCCCACCCTGAGGACCTTCAGTAGGATGCTGACCAGCCTGGAGTGTTTGGAGTTGTCCCAGCTTTAGTTATGAGGTACTATTTGGGACTGAGGGCCTTTTCAGCCCTATAGCCTGGGATTTCATTATTTGTATATTCTTTCCGTGCTCTACACATTCTTTACGTGGTATTTTCAAACCCCTAACTTTATGGAAATTTGGAATGCAGTCTCTGGGGCAGAGCACTCTTCCTATGAAGCTTCAGTGCATACTGGAGGTCCACTGTTCTGTCGAGCCATTTTAAGTTTTTATAAACCTGGTTAAAGGATTGCTCCAGTTTTGAGACATTTATCACTCCCGTGGTGATGACAGCCAGCAGCTGGAGCCCGGCGCAGCTTCAGACGTGTTTAATTCATTAGAAACCCACTGTTCTGGCACTCCTTCCCACCAAGCTCCCAGGCAGGGCTCCCGAACTGCCTCATTTTGCCTTTCCACCCCTCCCGGAGGCGGCCCAGGGCCGTGTTTCGCCACAGAGCGCCGAGGCGGGCAGAGCCGTGCGGAGCCGGCCGCCCCCAGCCCCGCCATATCCCCCCCCTCTCCTCCCTTCCCCTCACAGCCCCCCAACATGGCGCCCACCCCCTCTCCCCCTCCCCTCCCTCACCGCGCACGCGCGGCATGCCCGGCACTACAACTCCCAGCATGCCCCGCTCCGCCACCATCCCATCAGCCACCGCGGCACCACCCCCTCCCCCCTCTCCTCCCCCTCCCCCGGTAACGGAGCCCCGGTGCCGCCCCCCCCTCCCCGCCCCCCCCGCGTGCTCCCAGCCCTCGCTTCCGCTTCCGGCCTCGCCCTTCCGCTCCCAGAGCGCCCCGCGCCGCGCCATGGCCCACACTGGTGAGGAGCCGGCGGCGCGGCCTCGGCGCCTCCCGCGCGGCCTCGGGGCCCCCCCGCGCCCCTCAGGGACCCCCCCGGCCTCGGGACGCGGCCCCCGCGCTGCAGGCGGGCAGCGAGCGGCCTCCGCCGGGCCTTGGGGCCGGGGGGCGGCGGGAGCGTGCGGCCTGCGCTGAGGGAGCCCGGCCCGGGGGAGGGGTGCGGGCTCGGGGGGGGAATGGGGGGGCAATGGGGGGTCAGTGGGGAGCCATTCCTGTCAGAAAGAGCAGTCAGGCACTGGGACGGGTTGCCCAGGGAGGTGGTGGAGTCACCGTCCCTGGGGGTGTTCAAGGAGAGGTTGGACGTGGTGCTTGGGGACGTGGGTTAGTGGTGGCATTGGTGGCGGGGGGTGGTTGGACCAGGTGATCTGGGAGGGCTTCAACCTTAATCATTCTCTGACTCTGTGATTTTAAGAACCCCTGGGATTGAAAAATATAAGCAAAGCTCGTGAAGGTGATACTCTCGGCTTCTGTTGCATCTTCTCCAAGTAGTTAAATGCTTCAGGTGCTTTCTGGGGGTGGGGCTTCTTCATTTCGGGCCCTTTTTTGTTGTTGTTTCGGTTGGGACTTAATCCTGCTGGGTTTGTGTGCTCAGACTGGAGTCTGTTCTCTTCCTGTAAATACGAGTGACTAAAACTTGCTCGTTTGGTTCAGCCAGTCTCTAAGCCGGGTAAATATCCCGAGCTCGCAAAGCTCTTGGGAAGTGTCAGAGTGTAACTGCTTCCTATGGCAGGTCGGTGGAGCGTGTGAAGTTTTGTCTCAAGATCTGTTGTAGTTAGCCATATTTGCTGAGGTCTTTGTGGACTTTTTTGGTCTGTAGTGGAGTCTTTGTATAATATAGTGAAAAACAGATCTTCCCAGCAAGTGGAATAGAGGCAGCTTCAGCATTTAGCATTGCCTTTGATGTGCTGGCCTGTCTCCCCATAAACATGGTGCCTGAGTTTGCTTGCAGGGCCACCTGTCCAGCCAACAGGACAGTCTGAAAAAAGCAAATGAACAGATATAAGACCAGGTTTTGTCATTTTTTTTGTTGTCTTTGCTGGTTTGTGTGATGCCTTTTGGGGTGAAGCAGTGTTACAGGAAATCAGGAAGTTTTATCTAACTCAGAAAACCAGGGGCTCTCCATGCTGAGGTACAGTGACTGTCTGGGTAGAGTCCTTATGTGAAACTTTGTTGCAGTTCCTAATTCTGGTGTTAGGTGCTGAATGATTTATAGCAAGACCTCACACCCCAACAGCTTGTGGCACAGCTCGGAGGTGCACTGCATCCCCCCTGAAACGTTTCCAGCCTCTGATGTGAAGTCCTCTCATGACAGACCAGAAATGACAGCAACGTTAAATATTTATGTCTTCACTTCTCCAGTTAAAAGCATGGACAGGGCTTCAGTCTGAAAGCTGTGAATAAAAACACCCAAATCACATCCCCGAAAATGCTGGCATGTGCACGAGGCTTCCAAATGAAGCTCTCGGGAGGTTTGGTTTCAAAATGTGAATTTCACTGCTGGTGTTCCTTAGATGTATACCCACCTAGTTCCTCTAGTGGGTAAAAGATGTAAAGGCTTCTGAATAAGAGTCAAATAATGTTGTTTTTTTTTTTTTTAGAACTTTGACCCTTTTTCGGAAAAGGCTGGTGGGGATACGTGTTGACAAGATTTTCAATTAGAAAGGAAGTGAGCCGGGCAGATCTGTGAAGGCTGTAATTCAGTTTTGGTGGAAATGAGGAGCTGTGTGGTGGGTTAAGGCAGATGTACTGGGAGCTGGGGTAGTTTGTGCCTTGTACCCCCTTCCTTGGAGTTGCTTGTTGCTTTGTCACCACCACACTCTCATGGAGTCCGCGTGTGCTGAGGCATGAGTCAGACAATTTCTGGCTTCCTTTGCCCTGGTACTCGGCTTTAAATCTGGTTAATGAGAATTTGGTAGCAGAGAGCAGTCAGTTTTGCTTTAGCAAGGATACTTCTGCGTACCCTCAGCACCAGTATTTCTGTGATTCTTTATGCCAAACCTCTCAGTGATGTGTCGAGGTGCTGTGAGTTGATGTGGAGAGTGGTTTCCTTCCTACTTGTTCAGTAAACAGTTCACATAAACTGTAAAAATGCTTTCTTGTAAGAAACTCCATGCTATTAAGGTTATGCAAAGAATTGGCTCTTCAGTACTGCTCATGCTGTGATAAGAGCTGTACAGTTAACCTTTTTTTCTGCTGTGCAAAAATGACAGACTAGGTTTTGTTTTTTTTAATAACTTAGTTTCTAGAGGTAAATTTCCTAAAACCGTGGTTGTTTTGAAAACAATTTTGTGACCCAACATCTAGAAGAAATTGCATGTGACTATTTTCTAGTTATTAAACTTTGGTATGTTGTATAAGCAGTCCTTAAAATTATTTTTTCTTAGAACGGTTCTTTTAATATTTAGCCTTTTCAGATGCTATTTAATAGCTGCGAAATAACAACCTTTTCTTGTTTCACAGACAATGATTTGCAAGGAACAAATAGTTCAGGATCATTGGGTGGTCTTGATGTTCGTAGAAGAATTCCTATAAAGCTGATCTCAAAGCAGACCAATAAAGCCAAACCTGCACCTCGGGCTCCCAGAAATATGAACAGGATGCCTTCCAAGACTCAAGCTGGTGATGAAGGTAAGTAAATGCTCCAACCACCAGCCCTGTAGGAAGGAAGCATGTTATTCTGCAGCTTTGTTCAAGACTTCAGTCATTTCTGGGGACTTAGAATCAGAAGTTCTGTACACTGCAAAGCAAGTTTCACATTTCCAGGTACTGCGGTGCTATAAGGCATAAATGATGCCAATTCCCAAAGTGAATTTTTGCTGTTCTCATTGTACCTGCTTGCAGAATGGGCCCAGCAGGCTGGGAATGTCGAGGCCTTTCTTGATTATTTCAGTACACAATGATGCATGCCCTTAACAGCAGCTGGTGTCAGCCGGGGAGGTGTTGTAGCTGGCTTGTCTTCTCCTCTTTTCTTCTTTCCACAGAAGAATTTGATTATAACGAAGAGGAGCGGTACGAATGCAAAGGAGGTGAAATGTTTGGAAATCAGAGGAGGTTCCCTGGACCCATTTTCTGGGACTATAAGGTACAGTCATGGGTGGAAAATTATGGATCTTTTTCTGTGAATACTTTTTAAAATAACAGTGCTTCCCTTACTAAAATTTTATTCTCTGCTTTCTCATGTTTGTGGGGTTCTTGCTGCATTCTCAGCTAATACAGAAGTAATGAGCTGATCGATGATGATTGAAATAAGCAGCTTTAGTGATTTTTCTCCCTACCTCTCTCTCTCTTCTACCAGATTAACTTGCTGGGGGAGAAGGACGATACGCCCGTCCACTTCTGCGATAAGTGTGGATTGCCCATCAAAACCTATGGGCGCATGGTGAGTGAAACTACCAGGGGAAGCAGCAGCCGTGGTTTCCCTTTAGGTACAATCAGGTCTTGCTGTATCACTGCGAAGCCTCTAGAGATGGTTTATTCAGAGGTCTGCTGAAATCAGCAGCAGAATATCAGGATGGAACCAGGGCCTTAATTGCTGAAATGTTTTGTTCTGGCTGAGTTTACTTTGCTCCTTGATTTAGTAAAGCAAGCTTGAAAGTATTAAAATGAAAAGCTTTAAAACGAACAACAACCCCAAAATAGGAGCAAAAGTCTTTCAAGTTCAGTGCTTTTCAGTCTTGTACCACTTGGCTTTAAAAGTAAGCTTTTTATGTCCCTGGGTGATTTACAGCCAAGTTAGAAAACACTTTTATGTCTTTAAAACTAGTGTAACTAATTCCCTGAGATTTAGATATCTGTGTGATGTAGCAGACTGAGGGCTCTGACCTGATGATTGTTGGTGATTGATGATGCTTTTAAAATATTTCCTGCATGCACATAAGGCAAGTGTAATTAGACTGCATATACAGTTTCTGTAAAGGTTCAATATTACTGGAAAACTTCAATTTTTTACCTATACTTTTTGCCAACTTTTTTTAAAAAAACAAACAAAACAACAAAACTAAAACCTTGCTTTCCCAAGCCCCAAACTCACTGTTTTTCAACTGTTCTATTTAAAGTAGACTGCTAACTGCTACATTGTATCTTTTTGTTTCATGAGTAACTTAAGTGCTTCTATTCTTAGGAATTGTGTGCTGTGGAATGAGGCATCTTGTCTTGACAGAGCCTTTTTTTATTCCAGATACCTTGCAAGCATGTTTTCTGCTATGACTGTGCTATACTACATGAGAAAAAGGGAGACAAGATGTGTCCGGGGTAAGTTCTCTTTAAATTTGTTCTTAAAGGAAATGTAGGAGAGAAAATGAAATGCCTCATTTTGGATAATGTATTAATGTGTTTCTTATTTATGTACATTTAGGAGAGCAGAGTACTCTTACTGCACCACTTGATTATAGCTTTATATCTCACAGTTAATAGAGTGTAAAAGATTAATGTTTACGTTGCTGTTTAAATATCTGTGTAGATAAAGTGTAATTGCTCGAGTTTGAAAAGGAGCAAGAAGCTGTTTAATTACTGAGTGTGACCCTGGGTAAGTACTAAAACGCCAAGGGAATTTGTGGCAGAGGGTGACGCTATGTCTAAATTTCTACCCCATGAAATTTTTGTTATTTTATAGTTGTATTTGGAGGCTTACAAGTTAGTTTAACTTCAAAATCAACAAAACATTTTTCATTGTTACAGTGGGGGGGGAAATGTGATATCTAATTTGAATAATTTTGGTAAAATGGTTGGTGTTTAACGACAGCAACGACAAAAACTTGCAGATTATGCTCTCTGTGATGACGGTAAACTAATTTTTTCTTCCTTCAGCTGTAACGAACCTGTGCAGCGCATCGAGCAGTGCGTACGAGGGTCTCTCTTCATGTGTAGCATTGTCCAAGGGTGCAAGAGAACTTACCTGTCACAGAGGGACCTACAAGCTCACATCAACCACCGCCATATGAGGGCCGGAAAGCCCGTTACTCGCCCTCCGCTTGAGCCCGTTCACCCTCCGATTGCCCCACCACCTGCTGAAATTCCTGAGCGCTTCATAATGCCGCCTGAGAAACACCACATGAGCCACATCCCACCGAAGCAGCACATCATGATGCCCCCGCCTCCTCTGCAGCACGTGCCCCACGAGCATTACAACCAGCCCCACGAAGACATCCGTGCTCCTCCAGCGGAGATGGCCATGGCTCCGCCGCCGCCTCGCCCGGTCAGTCAGGACACCTTCCGCATCTCCACCAGGAAACACAGCAACCTGATAACTGTTCCCATTCAGGATGATTCCAGTTCGGGGGCTCGAGAACCACCTCCGCCGGCCCCGGCACCCGCTCACCATCACCCCGAGTACCAGGGGCAGCCCGTGGTAACGCACCCTCACCACATCATGCCTCCGCAGCAGCATTACGCGCCGCCCCCCCCACCGCCTCCTCCGATAAGCCACCCTTTGCAGCATCCCCCCCAGGCAGCGGGCACCCCTCACATGGTGTACAGCCAAGCTCCTCCGCCGCCAATGACCTCTGCTCCTCCTCCCATCACCCCGCCGCCTGGACATATAATTGCCCAGATGCCACCCTACATGAATCATCCTCCTCCGGGACCTCCCCCTCCTCAGCACGGAGGCCCCCCCGTAAACGTAAGTGCGCCCCCTCCCCACCACTACAACCCTAACTCTTTGCCACAGTTCAGTGAAGACCAAGGAACTCTTAGCCCCCCCTTCACGCAGCCAGGGGGGATGAGTCCAGGGATTTGGCCAGCTCCACGAGGGCCGCCTCCACCGCCGAGAATGCAAGGGCCTCCTGCTCAGGCCCCTCTTCCTGGACCACACCACCCTGATCAAGCCAGATACAGACCCTATTACCAATGATAACGAGCAGTTACATGAATAGAGAGTGCTATGAAGAGGATAAAACTATATACAACAGCCTTTTAATTAATTGTCGGGGAGGGGGGGTTGTTTTTTTTAAATACTGTCATTTTGACTGTAAGACGTTTTGGGGTTTGGATCTTTAATGATTTTTAAGCCTTGGATGTAGGACTCTGACTTCAGATACTCTGTAGTGCTAAAATAAGTGGCTTAGTAGACCACAGTTGCATTTTAACAGAACTTCTGTCTATAGTGTGGCTAAATTGTCCTTAAGATGAACGCTTGTAATATTACTTCCTGGAGAAAAAGAACACGTGTTGTACCATTCTGAATATTGTTTTTGTTAAATCCAATGTTTAGTTTCACTTGTGATACATTTTTGTTAACCTGTGTACAATGATTAAATTGAAACATGGTTGTAAAAGTGGTGGGTTTTTATGTGAAGTTAACACAGACACGGTTCCAGGGCACCGTTTTGGCACTGATGCTATCCAAGTGGGAAACATAAGGGGCAATACTAAGGAAACTGATATTTTTACTAACATTTACTGTTAATTTCAATGCATTCAGGCTACGGTGAATTCATGACACGAGAAGTCAGACACCCAAACACTGTATTTCAGGTTTGTTTTAGTTTCTTTTTTTTTGTCTTTTTTAATTTGTGCGGTATCAAGACCAAGATAAATTTACCAGAAATGCAGCTTTGGGCGTGACACAAAAGCGGGTTATGATGTTACGGGTGTGGGTGGTGGTTTTGGGGCTGGTTTTGTTTGAGAAGATTCTGTTTACATGTACACTCCTCAGTGGTGTGAATTCAAACTATTTTGTTTACTTACGGTTACGTTTGTGTGGAAGTGGCCGTGAACTGGCTTGCCATGTCTGAGAGAAGCAGATTGCTTTTGGTCGTGAAGTGGCATTTACCTCCATCACTATATAATACATACAGTTGGAAAACTTCCCATTTGGTAACATGAAAGAAGGGGTCTGAAATCCCTCATGTAGATATGAAAAAAATAATAAAAGCTACACACCTTTTATCTGTTTCAATTTTTGTGCTACATCCTTAATCGGACAGTTAAGAGTCCTATATTTTATTTTATTTTTTTAATAAAGGTGGCAATATAGGCAGGCCCTGGGGGCTGTTCTGGCCCCAGATTTAGGTTTTATAAGCATGCTCTTAAATATAAGATGTGAATGTTCTCTTTAAGTGCAGCTGGTAACTGAGCCAGACACTGATAAGACGGTTTTGAATGTTTGCCTTTGTGTTTCTAATCAATGTTAGTGCTGAGCCTTTTTTGCTTTTTCTCCAAAATGTCACGTTTCTAGTAGTGGTGATTTTAGATGAAGAAATCCTGCCTATTCTTTTTTTAAGGTTTGTAATTTCCTACTGAAAATCTGAATTCTCTTTAAAACCTCACTCTATTTTGTAACTTTTTTTTCCTGCCTCATAATTGTTTAGTTTATCGAAGAGCTCTGGCAGTACAACATTCCAAATTTTGTAGTTCTGTGTCAACCGTGTATTTTTTAAATTACCTGAGCAAGTGTTCTCTAAATCTGCTCTGTCCTTGACTGCCATTGATTTCTTTGTGGCAACGGGCAAATCTTTTGCTCTACCTTTCAAACAAATGCAGCTGTGTGACAGCTCTTTGGAGATGTGCAAATAAATTCTGGGATGGACAGTAAATTCTGGGGTGTGCAAATGGCTGGTATGTGTCAGCTGGCAGAAAGTCTGCTCAGCTGTGGTGTGCCTGTTTCGAAGACAGAGTTCTTTGGTTTGGTTTCTCTGCGGAATAAGTCATTTTAAATAAAACACTGGCAAAGAAAAAAGGTTGGTTGTGGTGTTGTGCTGTGGTACATGGCAGGATGACGATTGAGTGCTTCAGTGTTCGTGAAGGAGAAAATGATGGCCAGCAGTGTTTTGTTTCCGTAATTTATAATAAATACGTGAGGAACCTTTAAACTCTCCCTTTTCTCATTGCTAGTAGGAGGTTGTTTTGGGCAGATTTGTGTTACAGAATGTAACTTCATTGCAGAGGAAATCCACATGTCTGAAGTGACTGATGCTCCTTGACTCCGGAAAGCCAAGCTGACGGCTGGCAGACCTTTTCTGGAGAGACTTACCGATGGCTTTTGGCACCGGCTGCATTTTGTTTGTGCTGCGAGATTTACTCGGGTACCATGTGGCACGCTGCTGTGCAGGGGTATACCACAACAGCGGTGTGCCAGCATCACCAACGTGCTCTGTTTTGTAAAGTAAGGCTCTCTGAAATCAGCTGTTCACCCTCAAATATGGTGCTGACAAAGTAACCCAACTCTCTTCATCATGCTAGTTTTTAGAAATAAATCAGATTATGGATTTTTGTTAAAGATTACCTAGTCTGTTGCAAAGCAGATGAAGGTTTCATACCTGTGTCCATTGCTGCATTTTTTTAAGCTATTTTTGAAGCTCTTCTCTGAAAATCCTGGGACAATTTAACTTTAGTTGGTTAAGGGACAAGAGCAGCCCTTGCTCCATCAAAAAGCACAGAAGACAAATATATGTCAGTGTAGAAACTGAGAATTTGGGGGTTTTGTTGATATTTGAGGCAAAGTTGATGTTGTGATTGCTGTATAATGACCCCAAAGTATTACTGAATTTTATTACACCAGAAGTTAATGGGATCCCTTGAATCGTTTAATGGATCAAAAGTCTTTGTGACTGAGAAGTTGCTGAAAAGTCATCTCCTGTGGAAAGGATTTGGACTTGGGTCAAACTTCTGTGTATTGCTTGGATTGGAAGACCTAAATGTGTTTTACATTTTTAAGTTTACCTATAAAGGGTAACATTGATACTCTCGTATTTACAAAATTAAAACATTCTTTCATTGGTTGAAATGTTACATTGACAATCATCTTTGTTTATGTTTTTCTTTGGAGTTTTTATTTTATTTTTAAGACCCTGGTAATTTCAGTGTGAAGTTCAGCAATGCCATATATTGTATTTCCCTGTATCATTAAGGGTCTTTGAGATGGTGAGAAGTACTTTTTGAATTCTTTGCATTCCTAGTTGGGTCTTCCTTTAAAGACAGCCACTGAATCGAGCCGGTTTTATGCTGAACGTTTATCCCTGCCAGTGGCAGCGATCTCCCTCCTGAGGCATTGCCAAGCAGATCTCCGGTTTTAAGAGACCTCTGACAACATTAAAATGTTTGCTATCATGAGATCCTCCAACGGGGCCATTTAAGGGAATGAAAAAGAGTTTGATGATAGTTTGTGTTCACAACGGAATTAATTAGAGGACACAAACGGATGGCCTGGAGACATCCGTGGTTTCAAATTTATCTTCAGTTCCATCTCTAATTTTGCTTACAGGATCTCCTGCAACCGTGCGTGCTTCATGACAAGCAGCTAATTGCATGAATGCTTCTTTCTTCAGGTTTTGAGAATGCTATGAGCATAAAGATTGGGTGCTTGATGTGGCGAGTGCCATTTAAGTGCCGTTTTTCATGTTTGTTTAAAAAAGAAAAAATGTCTTAGATCTAATCTGGGAGAGTTGGAAGCCCATAGCGGATGGAGTGTCCACTCCTTTGTGGTCATGGCTCTCGAGGGAGAGCCAAATTCAGATTGTTAGAAAATAAGTGGAAGTAATTTGTATTAATTTCATGCTGGAGTTTGCAGACATGGAGTAAATGGAGCAAACCGGTCTGTCTTCTGTGTTATGTGAAGTCAGGTGCTCTCAGAAACAGAATTGTGGTTACATTTTCTCTGTGCATCAAGTCAGAGCACACCTCTCTCTTCCTAAAATGCTTCCTGCTCTGTAAAACTCGGGTCTGATTTTGTTCGTTTTCATCTTGACTCTACATTTCTAAAGGACATATCAGTATTACACAGGTTGTATTTTCAGTGTTTTTTACTTGATGTTAACAACAATTCCTAGCAACAGTGAATTCATCTCTGTATGGAAATGGTGCCCTCAACTGGTTCTGCACTGTGCTCAGGTATGTTATATTCACAGATAGTTCATACTGAGTGGTTTGTAAACCAAAATAGCTGCGTTTCTTTGGGCAACATGAATGAGAATAATGAAGATTAAAGCTCCTCTTAGTCTTGACTTAGCCACAAGACACTGTGACTTCAGAAGCTTTTCCTACTCTGAATTGTATTTGCTTTTTCTCTGACTATTGTTTTTATTATTTATTTTTTTTTCCAGTTTTGATTTGGTTTCTGAGTGTAAGAGATTAGCAGAGATTAAAAGATTAAAAAATCCAGCATGCTTCCTGAAAGATGTGGGTGGAATAGCAGCAGGAAGCTGTTAGATCGGGTCCAAAGAAGGGCGACGAAGCTGGTGAGGGGCCTGGAGAACAAGTCCTACGAGGAGCGGCTGAGGGAGCTGGGCTTGTTCAGCCTGGAGAAGAGGAGGCTCAGGGGTGACCTTATTGCTCTGTATAAGTACATTAAAGGAGGCTGTAGCGAGGTGGGGGTTGGCCTGTTCTCCCACGTGCCTGGTGACAGGACGAGGGGGAATGGGCTAAAGTTGCGCCAGGGGAGTTTTAGGTTAGATGTTAGGAAGAACTTCTGTACTGAAAGGGTTGTTAGGCACTGGAACAGGCTGCCCAGGGAGGTGGTGGAGTCACCATCCCTGGACGTTTAAAAACGTTCAAAAGACGTTTAGATGTAGAGCTTAGGGATATGGTTTAGTGGGGACTGTTAGTGTTAGGTTAGAGGTTGGACTCGATGATCTTGAGGTCTCTTCCAACCTAGAAATTCTGTGATTCTGTGATTGGCTCAGTCGTCCTGATGCTGTTATCAGTGAGTGCTAACGGGACTTAGAAGTGTAACACGCTTCTGGTAATGGAAAGGGGGATCATTTCCATTCACACACAGGCAGGAATGCTTCCACTTCTGTATGCTGGTGTATTGCAGTAAAACTGCAATTTAAATGATTAAAGCCAAAGAACAAGAAAAATGATTTTAAATAGACGTGAAAACATTCCAGTCTGCCGTGTTTTATTCAGTTTTGTTTGTGAAAACCAGTGCCTGAACACAGCTCCAAAATCACAGTGAATGATTTCCTACACTAAATCAAATTACCTGAGTGCTAATGAGAGCTCCTGCACTTGTTCCTTGCCATTTCTGGGTCAGGTAAACTTTCAGGCATTTTCTTAGGAAGTGTAGAGGAGCAGCTATAGAAAGAGGAGCGCAAGAAGCAAGCCGTCTGCGTTTGGCACAGGGATGAGGAATGGAGAGGTGTAATTGATGTTTCTCTTCTAGTAGCATTTACAGACACTTTTCCCTGTTTCCAAACTATGAACTTAGTTAGAAATAGAAAAGAAATATGGGCTCACATGTTATAAAACTCTCTCCGTTGGTCCCCAGACCTCAAATAACTGAATCACTTTGATTTTTGGTTTTGTTTCCATGTCTCACACCATCTCTTCTGCATTACAAAGTGAAAACCAGGCCTGAGAGTAGCCTTGAGCATCTCAGGCTCTTTGGCATCCTACGGCAGAGGAAGACTCTGTGCTGCAGTCTGCGTGAGGGTAAACTAACAAGAGAAACATTAGTGGTACAAGAGAAACAGAAAGTTGAATGCAGAAATAACCAGGAAAAACAAACAAACAAACAACAACAACACATAAATCACCAGAAATCACACAAAACATCAGAAATACAGCGCTGTTGTCAGCACAGGAAATGAGCAGGGTGGTTAAGAAGATGCCAAGTATTAGGAACAAGTGAGGTGGGAGTGCAAGGCGCTCTGGTTAAGGCTGTCTGGGTCTTGCATTCGTTTTAGAAACGGTGAATAGTTTTGGAAAGTGAAATTATGCTCTGTTGAATCCTGCTTTTATATCTGGTAGAAATCAGGTGGCTTGATTTCTGAGCTAGTTTTGTCAAGATACCTGGGTAACAAGTGAAGCACACTATGACATTTTGATTTTCCCAGTTGTTTGCATAGCGCACAGGGCATTGTGCTACATCAGGAGAGTGATTAGTTTTAAAACTAATTGTTTGGAGGAGTGCAACTGAGAACATTTTTTTCTTAGGCTGAGGCCTGTCAGTACACCCAATGGGTTTTGAAGAGAAATATGTGGTGTCTGGTGTCTTACTTACCCTTTTCTTGCTTCCACCAGGCTGACTTGCCTATGCTAGTAATGTGTGTCCAAGTCTGTGTCAGTGCACGTTGGGTTTTTTTGTTAATCTTACATGGCTTTTCTCCTCTCCTGGTTTAAATCCCTGATGTATCTATAACTCTTCTTGTCAGCCACTGAATACAGACTTTTCATTCCACAAGATCCTCGTAGCTCTTCTCTTTAGTTGCAGTTGTCTTTCTTGAACAGGCAGGCTCACTGTGAGCATTCAGAGTGAAATCTCATCCATGCACTGTGCAGCAGCACTAGCAGCTCTCTTATTCTGCTGGAGAAACAAATCTGCTCTGATACAATCTATGTTTTTTTGAAGGTTGCATTAGAAAAGCAGCTGAGCGACATTCTGACCTCAGTCTTCAAGGTCTCCTCTTTCTTTTTGCATTCAAAAGCTTCTCAGTTTAATATTATCTTCCAGTTGCATTTGGAGCCTCCTCATTTTAATGTTATCTTCCAGCTTGGTTTTATTAGCAGATTTCATCAGATAACTCCAGACTTTTGTAACAAACAATTAATGCAAATATTTAACACATCAATCCTTCCTCCACCCCAGTACTTCTATGTCAAAGCTCCTACTCGTCATCTCCTCTTTAGTATAATCCATCTTCTCCTTTCAGTGCCTTTTCTTACCCCATCTTCTCCAACCACATTAACTCTTGCCCACGTGGCTCTGCAAGGAAGGTTTTGCTCAGGTCTAGAGAGATGAAATCTATGGCATTTCCCTTTGGGAGCTCTGTTTGCTAACTGGAGGTTACGTGAGCTATGGTGGTTAGGTGAGTGTGGCATGCATACATCTACCTTTTACAAAAGTACGCCACATTTCTTCCCACTTATTCCTGTCTGGTTTTCCTCCAAATTTTGTTCTGAAGTCTTGCATACTACTGAGATAAAAATCATGGTTCTTGTTTACCCAGAACACTTTTTCCTTCCCTCCTTTCCTTCCCTGCCTGGCCGCTCCATACCCACAGCTCCCAAGCTGAGTTTTGGGGCCATTGTGTGCTGTTTCCTGGGGCACACACATAACGGGGCTGCCTGTCACGCCAACAGGAAGGTGAAAAGCCTTCCACGAGAAGGCTGCCGTGCTCCCTGCCTAGAGTCACGGCTGCTATTTCTTAGTAGCTGCATCACCTCGAGCTCTTTGCTGCTGTCAGCTGAAGTGAGGTAGCTGGGATGCATTTAACAAGGAAGAGTGGTTCACCGGGGGATTCACTGCAGCTCTTCTTGGTGTGCAAATGGACCCAAACAGAACTGAATTAGAAAACTTTTTCCTTTCAGTTTTCAATCGCTGTCAATTTCTGTGCTTCAGCAGGAAATCAGACTGATTTCAAGCTACCTCGGTGGTGTATTGACAAATGCAGCAAGCGATGAAGTGCTACCAAAATCATCATTTTCTAGTTCACTGCAAATATGTCCTGTCTTGTGTGTTTTATAGCACCCCAAAGTGAATCAATAAATTGTGTTTGGATCTGAAAATGCTGTGTGTCTTTATGGAGCTGTTTTCATATTTCACAGTAGGTACGGTAGTCACTTTGTGTACTATACATGCAGTAGTGAGCTGAAAATAAGTTTAATAACCCAATCTACCAGGTATCTTGTAAACCATAATGAAAACTATATACAAGTTATATACAAGCTGGAGATAAAATCTCTCTCTCAACTATTAGACTGTTATAAATTACAAGATTTCAAATATTTATATATTCTCTAGTAACTGTACAAGCTGTCTACAAACTGTCAGAGTAACATAGATGTATGTACAAGTATATGCAAACAGGGCTAACATTACTTGCTTCTTCAGCTGCGTGGGTAGGTTGTCAGCAGGGTATGAAATAGGAAAATCCAGGTGATTATAGCCTCCACGTATGTACATAAATACATCTCTATATTTACAGAGACACGTAAAGACTAACGAGCCCATTCCAGAACTTGGACCATAATCATGTGAAGTAAATCCCTCTTAGGGTATATGAAAGCGTCCATCAGTCTTTGTGTTCCTCGCTGCATCTGTATTCATCTTCTGTAAGTGATGCTGTGCTGCTGGAGGATATTCTACTTACAAAACTGAATCTAAAATTTTGTTTCTGCTGGATTCTGTAGGAAAAGAAATAGAAATAAATGTCACCAACGGAAGGAATATCTGGGGAAGGTAATCTCTGGTGAGTAATATAAGAACTTGCTACTCTAAAGCATTTGTGTGGGCAGGCTGCTGTTTAACATCTTTACCACCTTTTCTTTACAGCACTGCTGTGTTCGGGATGCTGCCCTCTTCTTTGTCACAGGTCAGTGACGAGAGGCTGTGTCCCTTTCCTATCCCTGCCTCCAAATTCTCCTTCTGCCCGTGACGTGCAGATAAAAGGGGCTAGTGATGAAGTCTCTGCCACGTGGACACTCCACCAGAGGCGTGTGAGCTCCTTGCAGGAGAACTATGGTGGAAGCACGAGGAGACCAGTGGTGATGGCCTTCACCCGTCTTCCCTCTGCAGGCCATCAAGGCATGGCAGGGATCAAATCCCATTAATAAACTGTGTGCTTTCTGCCCCGGGCTGACACAAGAGCTGTGTGATGAAGATGTGTTTGTGATCTAACCTAGTGGTTCCTGTGAGGTTGGAGAGGCACTGCTGGGAACAGGAGGCTTACCGTGTTCTCCCGGCTGCGTAGCCCATTGCTGGTATTGATGATATAGTCTTTGCTGGTACCCTTCTGCAATGAACACATGAAATTTTGGGTCAGGAAATGGATTGTTTCCTTTTTTCCTGCTCTCAGGGAGGAGCTGTGCCCTGCCAGACCCACCACGTGTGACCCCTTTTCCTAAGGAGGTGGCTTCAAGAGAAGTTCGTGGCCAGGCCAGTCTCTGGTGGGAATTACTGCTCCCACTGATGGCTCTCTAGCACCTGGACCAAGAGCCACTCTCACTCTCCCAATTTATCAGAGACCAGCAGAATTTTAATCATTAACGTTTTGAATACAGACGTGGTATAGGGCCTACGGCTGGATAGGCAGAGCACTGCACAAAGCAGGGTGATTGTGGGCAAGGTAAAGGGACAAAAGTAGTAAAAGAGGAAAACTGTAGTGTTACCTCAGTGAGCTTTAATTTGGGGGCTGTATCCTTCTTCAGCAAGATGTGTAAAACTGCATCATGAATGGAGAGGAAAAACATGGACGGCTTAATCTCCTCGTCAAAAAATTCGCACCTCTCCAGTTTCTCCAGGAAGCCCTCTGCAGGGGAAAAAAAACAAAGTGTAAAAGTCACCTGCAGGCCTTGAAAATGAAGTATCCTTCACATGTCCACTGAGTGAACGCAGGGCTATCTGACAAAATGCACAGTTTCATTTATTAGAGCAGACATTAGTGACGTGGAGAGGGTGGGACACCAACCCCATCGGCCCTGCCCTGCTTGATGCTGGGCAGGAGGGAAGAGGGGCCCGGCTCTCATTTAACCCAGGCTGCCCAAGATAGGGGCAGCATGGAGATGGAGCCGTCGTTATCCAGCTCTGGGAGGTAAAACTGGGAATTGGAATAATTTTTGGGACTGGAGCATCCGCAGAGAGGCTGAGGGAAACGTCAGTACTCACCGTGTGCCCCTGCAATGTAAATGTCGATGTCGATCCGGATAAATTCTTTCAAAGTCTGTTAAATAGCAAACAGGCACCATTTAGATAGTGATACGTTTGCTGATAGCAGCCATTACAGCAATTAACCAGAGCAATTTAAGGCATTGATTGTGTTTGAATAATGGCAAAGAGCTCTGCACCTGGGGGCAGAACAGTCTCTTCAGTGGCAGAGGACAGGGAGGACTGGTTGTTTTGGGGAGGGACAGTACTTAGTACATTCCACCCCCAGTGAAAAAGATGATCTCTCATAAACTGCATGGCTTTATTGTACCTACTTCACACATGATGAAAGTGAGCTTCTGGGGAGACTTTTCTAACTAGGGATTTCAGCAGAACTCCTGTTCCTGTTGCATGCACGCATTTAGTTCCTATGGAAATAGGTTAACCCAGCTAATGTGGATCTAGGTAGTTAACTTTAGCTATTGCTGTTGGAAAATGTTGTCCTCATTGCCCTGCTCAAGGTTGCCTTGGAAAGCGGGAGCAGGAGCAGAAATGAAACTCTGGTGCTCCAACTCCTGACCCCATGTTTAAAGCCATATTTCATAGGTGCTTTCTGTAAAACTTCCCAGAACCTTACCACCTGAGGAAAGGGTGCCAGAGCCAACACTTTAATTTCAAGAAAATTGAGATTAATTATTTAATCAGTTTCTGTAGAAGATGTAGATTCCAACTCACATAAACTCAAAGGTTGCCACTGGCTTTCCAGTCCATATAGAAATACCTCTATGAAGCACACGGCCACATTTATGTTTTTCTTTTCTACGATTGCTGTCTGTCTCGGCAATAAAAATTACCTTTTGAAGGACTCTCATGGCAGAAAAATCAAGGAAGGAGACTGCTGAGAAATCCAGCACAATGCTGTGGATGTTGACGTGGGGCACGGTGATGCCAGGCGGCAGGTCGGAGCTCCAGTCGATCCGAATGGGCAGGTCTGTCATGCTGGTGGGCTGGTCCAGCTCCTCTATCCTGTTGTTGTCTAACTCTTCATCGGACTCGTGCGTTTGGTTAGCCATGCAAATGAAGCCTTTCTGCATTGGCAGAGGAAAGTACCACAGTTACTACTTCTGTCTGAGACCCAGCCGGGTTGGAGCACGTCTTAAACAAGGGTAAGAGTGGTGGCAACACGAAGCTGGTGAGCCCATGAGGTGGAGCAGGACCCATCAGCACTTTACACCAGAAAAAGTTCTGCCTCTCCCTCATCTGGGGGAGTGTGGAAATGTTGGCTTTCCTCTAACCAATCATTTAATCGTCATCATAATCCGTTAATGATTGTCTTTTATTTTCCACAAGAATTTATTGTTCCCTCAAGTCAGCGATCAGATACACTTTGATTCAGTAGATTTGGAACAAGCCAACAAAAAGCATGCAGGATTTGTGACTGTGAGAGACATTTAAAACCTTATTTTTGAAGTGTGTTTATGTCATGAGCTAGTGACTTGCAGAATAGTGTGTCTAATTAGGACAGGAGGCCGTGACTGGGGAATAGCACGGCTAATTAGGACAGGAGGCTGTGAATGCTCCTCTGAACTTCAAGCCAGGGAGCTGGTTGCTTGATTCCCCAGGGTCTTGCCTCTTTTTTCCCACCCTGTCTGCAGCAGGTGGAGCTGCCTTACGTACAGGTGTCACTTGAAGCTCTCCTTTCTTCAGCATCTTTCTGATTTTCCGCAGAGCCTTATTGCGTTTCCTCAGGATTCTAAGCGGGTTGAAGCCAACCTGCAGAAACAGCACTTTAGTTCTTTAGGTTTAGCCCAAAGTTCCAGTAACATATCAAATAATCATGATGGTGAAGATTTAGGAAAAAAAAAAAAAAGCAAAAACTCTTGAATAATGACACAAGTAAAAATAAATGAGCAAATATCCTTAGCTGAAATAATTATGAAGCCTTAAGTTTATGGCATAGAGCTTTTTTATGGAAGGTATTGTTTTATATTTATTTACTACATTTTAATTTTACTACCTTTAAACATTTTAGTAATGTCTTTTTGAGCTGTTTTTCTCCAAAAACCAACTGCCTTTGGTTCAGCTGCTTGCCAGGGTCTCCCATCTGCCTCCCTCTGTTATTCCAGATGAGTGCCCAGGCTGCTGCCTCCTTGCCCTGCCAGAAGGCCCTGGTGCCACTGTGTCCCCATCCACATGAGGGTGCTCCTCAGTGGGGTCACACTGGTGTGGCTGGGAACAGGCTCAGGCCAGGGGCTGTCCCTGACTGGTGCCTTTGGTGCCTTGCCAGTTGGCATCTCCTGGGGCAAAGCCCCAGAGGAAGGACACAGCATCTCATGCAGCTCTTCTTTACAGTCATGATGAGCATGGTTTGGACTTGATGCTACCTACCACTGTTCACCAATTAAACAAACCCTTTTTTCCAGTCGGGAAGACATCTACACTAGCACGGGTTGCAATAGAGCATGATGATGCTGTAGCACAAGGCAGCAGCCCCAGCAAGCTGGTGAATTGCTGGCTAGCCCTGAGCTTGTCTTACTCATCTGTGTTAT
This sequence comes from Anas platyrhynchos, assembly GCF_047663525.1. NCBI lineage: Eukaryota > Metazoa > Chordata > Aves > Anseriformes > Anatidae > Anas > Anas platyrhynchos. Next base: position 15,205,465 of record NC_092587.1, read on the forward strand.
GAGATGGCCACCCAGGCTATCAAGCTCACAGGTTTTATATATGCTCTGTGCCACCTGACAGCAATGTGGATCTCGACCCTCTTTAACAAAATTAGAAGGGCAGGTATGTCAGACTAATAAGGGCTACAAAAATACTACATTCCTGTAAGACTTCTGAGCTTGTGGCTGGAGGAGAGAGGTTTTAGAAGTGCCCATTTTTGTTTGAAAAGGAAAAGAAAGAGAGAGGCATGGGACTTCACAACCCTCAGGAAAAAAAAATCCTTCAGACTTTTCTGACATGGAAGCCAAGGTCATAGAAACCCAAATGTGCTGGATTCCCTCATCCCTGTGCCAGTTTCAGTCCCTCACATGGAGAATGAGCCACTCATTGCCACTGCTCAGCATAGCCACTGCCTATCTGTTCCCCACAGAAGCAGCAGTCAGGGGAGGCTGTGGGTGCCAGATGGGCTCGGGCAGCCCAGGGCTGGTGGGCATCTCTGGCACAGGCAGGGCTCAGCAGCTCGTGCTGGTTGCAGGAAGACAGGGCGATTTCATTCAGCTTTTGTTCTGTTTGCTGCGATTAAGTTCTTCAGGGCAAGGTGAATAAACTAGCATTTATTGGGTGTAAATAATATAAATAAAATAATGCTCTTTATATTTTCTGTGTTCCCAGTAGATTTTCTAAAGGACTTAAAAGCATGTATATACATTGCTATGGTAAAAGTCCAGCACCAATCAGGCTGTTCTCTTTCTCAGAGGTATGTATGTACACGTGGGACTACAGCAGTGAATAATTCATGAAAATCATCTCTGAACTATGAACAGACTGCGTAGTTATGGGGAAATTGTATTCAACCTTAATGTGTCACATAATTCATCTGTTCAAACTGACTGCCCCAGGCACTTACAGCAGTGATGAGTTTCTCTTTGAAGAATTCAATATTAGCAAAGAAGATAGGAGATGAGCATCTGAAAATCTTCACTCCCTCTGGCTCATAGATCTGCAACACGGAGAAAAGGTATCAGTAACAACGTCTGGTACAGAAAGGCAAATGCAGCAGGAAATAAAAGAAGCATGAGGTTTCTTACGTCAGTGTAATCCTTCCTGTTCCTGTAGATGTTACTTCTCCCAACGTTGGCCAAAATGGTGCAGCTCGGGCTACAAACAAACACGGGTGGTTATTTGTACCCCATGTTGAAACCTGGAGGAAGGGGCAGCTGGGGTTGCTCTCAGTTTGCTGTGTGGTTCTCTGAGGGTGAAAACCTTCTTTGCAAAGCTCAGCCCCTGCCTGTGGTGGCCATGCCCTGAGCACAGCTGCAGCTCTGGCCGCCCTGGTGAAATCAGCCAAGCATGGAGCTGTGCTGGATGAGCAGAGAAATGTCTGAAAGATTTAATTCAGATGGGAAGATGCTGACAGGAGCAGCCCTATTGCTGCCTGGTCTGAACTTCTTGCTAGTGAGCAGCCATCCGCATGGCTCCTGGCCAGAGCAAGACCTGCATCCCCCCGACCTGCTGGGCAGCTCACACAGGGTGCCTCTGTCCCTGCGTGTGCACACCTCTGTAAGGCAGCCCCCTGTCTGGCCTGTAATGGTATGTACAGTCACACTGAAGTAGCCAGTGTTGATATCCCTTTTGTTTTTCTTGCAGGTTTAGCCTATTTTTTGGTGGTGTCCTGCATGCACAGAGCTATAAGCATTTCCTTCCTCACAAACACCACTGGCCAGATATTTTTGGGCACCTCAGTGTATGTTTCCACTGAGATTTGCAGCACCAGTAAAGACGGAAATGTTATTTCTCAGACATGCAAAAGCTGGCCACCATCACTCCGCCTCGCCAAGAGCTCAGCACTGCCTATCAATGGTGGTCCCATGCTCCACAGACAAGCAAAGGCCCTGGAAAAGGATCCAACATTCAGGGATTTCTGCACATGACTGGTTTGCCCAAACATACTTGCTGGTCTTCTCTGCACAGGGGGAGTTAATTTGTAACAGGAGGCCCTGAGATGTTTTATCACCACGTCTAAGCACTCACAACTGGGAGCGGATCACCACGGTCAGCAGCTCAAAAGCCACGGCAGTTGCCAGCCCAATATCCAGGCCAAGGAAAACGGCGGCTAAGAAAGTCACCACCCAGATCACCTGCAGGGAACAGAAGGACATCAGTGGTTATGAGCGTGATGAGGACCAGGATCGTGAGCCCCGAGTGAGAGCAGCAACCTCTGTACTACTTTCTCTGATCTGGTACAGGATGTCAATTTTTTTGTTATTATTATTATTATTATTATTATTATTATTTTAAATGATTTTGTCTTTCATAGCTGCTTATCTTGTAAAATAGGGCTGCGCTCACCAACAAGCACCAGGAAGCAATTCTAGAGACAACAGTTTCTGTACAACACATTTGAAGGATCAGAATAATAAAAGTGTGAATCTTTCATAGGTGGTTCACCAAATGCTTGATACAAATCCAAGAGAAGTGCAAGGTTAGAAGTAAATTGGTGTCCTGGTGAAGCTGAGAGTTGTAAATATGCCTCGTACAGCAAGACAGGCAAATTTAGCTGCCGTGAATGTACTTGACTGATAAACACAAATTACTGGATAATAATGAATATTTTAACTGCAGATCTCAAAGCACATTTTCATCTGGAAAATGACTGTTTTGCAGCTCAGAAACCTGAGGTCTGGTATGATTCAGAAACACAAAGAACTGACAGATGAGAAAGGCAAGAGACCATCTTCTGAGAGGTAAGAGGTCCTGTCCTGCAGCCACCAGCTTGACTGTTGGGAGTAAATCCTTCCAGCCATGGTCTGCACTTGCTTTTTGTGTATTACCTTCCACCTGTTGTGCTACATGAGTTTATGAAAGGGAGAAAATGTTCCTGTAGTCAATGCAGCATATATTTAGACTTTTTTTGTTTTTTAACTTTCTTTCTATGTTTGAGTTTATATAAGGAACTGTTTTTTGATGAAATGGTTGAAAATGGATGTCTCCTAGAGAGATGAGCAGACAGAATTGACTCAGGATAGCTGGGACACAAAGAAAAACATGAGCAAGGGGCGCAAGAGTAAAAAAGGCATGCTCTTGTTGTCCTTTCCATGTAGAGAAGCAAGGCAGCTGTAAAAATAAAGATGACCTTTAAGAGCATTTGCATAAGAGGTGACTTTTCCATAGTGCTTCATTCCTGATTGCTTGTGGGACTCCACTTACACAGTCATATTTGTCCTTCCTCCACAGGACGCCCACTTCCTTGAATTGCATGAGCATTCCTTTCAAGTTGCCCAGAGCCAAAGCTGCGAGGACTGACTGTTAAGAAGAGCAAAACGCATACTGAATTTCAAAGCATGAAAAGCACATATTGAACATTTAGCCTTAAAACATTTTACAAACAGGGCCAAAATGCAACTCCTCCCAGTGTATCGCTGCTGCGGGTCGGGATGCCCCGTCCATCACACTGGAATCTCCCTAGCTGTGGTGCAGCTCAGGTGCCTGACTTGGGGCTGCAAATCCCACTTACTTTTGGCACCTAAAAGCTGGTGCTCTGATGTCTGGTGTGTGGGCACCTGCATTCCCTTTGACCACAGGTTCGTGGTTCTGCCTGTCATAATCTGGGAGAAACAGTCTAGTTTTGCAAAACCCTGTTCGGCTCCCACTGAAGTCTGTGAACATTCCCAGTGCCTCCTAGAGCAGCCCTAGGTTTGGCAAGCAGGAGGAAGCACGAAGTAAGGCAAGTGAATACCTTCTGTAATGGTTCCAGGAGAAACCCGATGGCCAAGATGACAATCAAGACGATGAATGCTGAGATAATACCAGCAATCTGCAAGAGGGAACAATTCCACCATGAATAAGTGCCCAAAGGCATTAGGGTCAGAAGTGAAAAAAGAGACCTTTCTCACATTAAAAGCCATCATTACCCGTTGTATTCTTTACCTGTGTTTTGCCTCCTGTGCTCTCCTGCACACCTGATCTTGACAAAGCTGTACTGGAGGCAAATCCTTTGAATGCTCCACCAACGATATTACCCAGTCCAAAAGCAATTAGTTCCTGGAATAAAAACGAAAAAAGACTGTTCTTAAAAGCTAGTCTGTGATGGTTATTCACAAGAAAAGCATTCCAAAAATGACTTACTTCCCACTGACAAACGCACAGTACTGACCTCTGTGTCATTGACCTACCTGGTTGCCATCTATCGGGTAGTCGTGCTTGATGGAATACACTTTAGCCACGGAGAAGGCTACTGCAAACGCAACGATTGCAATGGAAATGCTGTCACCGATACACTTCTGGAGGATGCCTATATCAGGTGCAACAGGAGCTTGAAATCTGGAAGACAAAAATCTCTGCTCTTTAAGGATGTGCCTGGGGAGACAATTTGCCAAGCGAGTGGGCAAGGCAGCGATCCAGCTCATGCAGTTTTAGCTGAGCACCTTGCAGAGCTGAGACACATAATTGCAAATCTGAACCCTGTAAAGCTCTGGGGGATCCTGGATTGGGACTGGGACTCTCTTTATCTGCACTCATCTCAAGTGGTGTCTCTGTGGGTTACCATTTACTTGGCCAGGACCAGCCATAGTTTATCTTGGCTGAAGTGTGTGCATGGTTCTGCCTTCTAATTACACATAGATTTAGAAAATCCCTGTGTGATTCACTGAAGCACTTTACACAGCTAAACAAACATTTACTAAGTCAGGTTAGCCCCTCTGCTATATGCTTTAGTGTTGCCATGTCCTGCTCCTTTGCTCAGGGCCTTCTGCAGATCCTGGGGGGAATTCCTCTCTGCTATTTTTTTTTTTCTTTTTCCAGTGAACTGATATCTGAAGAGTGGAGACTCTTGAGCAGAATTAGCTGTTCCTCTGCAAACTTCATCTACTAACAGCCCTCGGGCTACAAGTGCTGAGTGCCCTGGTGAGTAAATGGCTGCAGTCTGATGTCCTAGTAAATGCCTTCCTCCCTCCTTTAAACTTAATGCATGTTTGTTAAGTCTTTATGCCAAAATTCTGGCATACCTGGATATATTCTATATACCACATATACTCTACCTATGGATATATAATCTATATGTGGATATACTCCCAGAGGAGTGTACATCGAGGCCTTTTGAGGGTAATGCTGCCAGGGGAAAGCTCATGACTGGTCACAGGGGACAGGGGACCAGCAGGAGATCTGCGTGGGGTCATTGTGGCCTCCCAGGGCTGGTGGTGGCTGCTGAACCATGGGCATACTTAGGGGGAAATGCAGGGGTTCAGGTGTGCTCAGTAAAAGGGGCATATATCAAAATCCTGCTCAGCAGCTTGGGAAATGAAGCATGAGATTATTTCATGCCACAGTTTCAGGAAAGAAAAATCATTCCTTGTTGCACAGATGTGCTACAGTAAGTAACTTTTATCTTTTCAGAATGGGTCCTAATATTGTTGAGAGCAAACTTTCTATTTACCTGCTGAAAGAAGATGAAGTAAGTGATTCTGATCATAAAATAGAGCCAAAATGATTTAGCCCTGACAAAATAGAGAGAACATTTTGCTCCATTAGTAAATTGTAAAGAAATAACTTACCCTTCTTCTAGCTTTCCAACAACAGCTACATTAAATCTTTTTTCAAATTCGAGAAAATGGGAAATCAGTGCTGCTAAGACTGTCTGAAATATAAAACCCAATTCCATTAGGAACATTCAAATAAAAGTATGGAGAAACCATTAAGAAACATTTCCTTCCCTCTCCCAGACACTCTTCAGCCTCATCACCAGCAGCAGGATAGTGCCCTAAGCCTGCACATCCATTTCATGTTCATATGTGATTCCTGAATAACTTTATAGGCATGGCTTTACAGTCATAAACCCCACAGAGAACACATCAGAGTACCTCACTAATATAAAACTAATAGAAAATAGAAAACTAACAGAAAACAGGTGGGGAGGGAGCTGCCCTGTCATGTTTTCCCCCACCCCGCTGCAGCTCAGGGCAGCTTGTTCCCTCTGCTGCTGGTGAACAAAGCTAGCCAGCTAGAGGGCTGCTCCCCACGTCGCTGTAGTGATGGAGCAATCACGAAATCGAATAGGGGTGACCATTACCACAATCAGCTCGATGGGGATGGGAGCTGGTAACTTCGCTTTGTAGCGGTCGTTCAACTCTTTCACCACAAACACGATCAGCAGGACAAGAAGGGAGGTGAGGAGGTCGGCGATGTTTGTGTCTTTGATCTGGCTGAACACACTCTCCAGAGTCTGCAAAATCAATAAGAAATGTGGTGCTTTTCAAGCAATAATGCCTTGACACAGCAGCATTATTCTTTCCAGAAATGCCTGTACCTAAACCACCCTAAGGACTGTGGGGTTGGGATTTACTTCTGGTGTACCGTGGAAGTTGCAAGCCCCAATGAATGCACACACACATCCATGAAAGCATCCATGAAAGGCCCTTTGCAATGGCTCTCATCCCTCTCCTTCTGGGCTGTCCCCTCTTCTACCTCCTTTCTCATCCAACAGCCCTCAAGAGTCATACACACATTAGATAAATAAAATATTGGTCCAGTTAAAAGGACTAATTTGAGCCAAAGTTGAACACAAAGTTAAAATATGCTAACACAACAGAAAACACTATCTAACCAGCCCAACAGGGTGTGATTTGGTCTCTGGAGAGAAATTTAAAGATCTGTCGTATACTGATAACACATCTTTTATATTTTTCTCTTGTGTTTCCTCCTGCTTGGCTCTTTGTTCGCTCAGGTATGTTATTGCTGCCTAGTGGCACACAGTCAGGCATACACCACAGGTTCCCATAACATTAACAAGTGCCGAACAGCTAGCACTTACATAGATGATGCCAAATGGTACATTATATCCAGGGACAGACAGCTGAAGCATGAACTTCAGCTGGGACACCAGAACATGGATGGCTGCAGCAGTTGTGAAACCACTGATTAATGAATGTGATAAATAAATGACGATGAATCCAAACTGGATAATTCCCAGAAGCAACTGAAATGCAAAATGACCATGCATTAGTGTGATTCACTCATGCTTTTAAGCAATAAACATATTAAATAGGAACAGATTTTCACCTAATCCTGTACATCCAGGGACTGAGGAAGATACTGTCACCAGACTGGCAATAAAGGTTGAGACTTAGCAACAGGGGGCATAAGTCTTATAGGAGTAATTGCTACAGCAGTTAAAACCTATTATTTTTATTTTATAGCTAAAATAAATCTTCTTTAGTCTTAGGGTTTTCAGTAGATGTGTTTTTACTTGGTACCTGTGCTTCATGAAGAATGAACATATAAATATATTAGGAAGGAATTAATTTTAGGAATTTTTAGGTCTTTTACAACATGAATCAGTGTGTGGCAATGGGAAGCAGACAGACATGTCCTCATCAGTACGCCAGGGTAAGATACATGGGAATGGGAAGAGAATTATTTCTGTGACTCCTCTGGCAGAAAGCAGAGGATGGCCAGTCACCATCCATCTGTTTACATAAGTGCATGTAGACGAATGCGGGCAGACACACATATATTTACCAACCTGGATGATCCCAGCAAGGAAGGTTACAGATGCAGCTACCATCACCCGCTCTTGATCTATGATTGAGGTGTTGGTGGAAGTGTCATTTACAGTACTATCGGGGACCAGCCTGACGACAACTCCTCCCACCATCAGGCTCAGGACAGGGAAGGGACCTGTGCACAAGGCATGCATTAGACACAAAAATCCAGCCTGCAAGTTCTTTGGCGACGAGGGCGGTCAGTGTGCCTGAACTTACCCACTGAGATGTGCCGGGATGTGCCGAAGATAAAATAGACCAGGACTGGGAAGAATGCTGCGTAGAGCCCATAACCAGGAGGGACATTCACCAGCAAGGCAAACGCAAGACCTGTAAGGACAGACAGCAGGGTGGGGAGGTGTGTGTGGCAGGCTGGAGCCAGCAGCCTCCTTCCAGCCAGCTGAGTTGGAGCAGAGGTTCCCCAGAGCTGTTACCTTGCAGCACGGACACCAGCCCTGTGTTAATGCCAGAGATGATATCGCTGAGGATCCACTCCCTGAAGCGGTACGCCGGCAGCCATGAGACGATGGGAAAAAAACGCAAGGCAATTCTTTTGGCCTTTTGCCGGGAGCAACTGTAAAGACACAAGAGGACATAGGTCTCTGGGTGAACGTCCCAGATGAATCTGAGTCTCAGCACACCAGGATGTGCTCCCTATCTTTGGAGGGGAATGACAGGAGAAGGATTGAGGTTTGGCTTGCCAGAGGTCAAAGTCTCGCCAGACACAGCCCTGAGCAACCTGCACAGTCAGCTCCGCTTCCAGCAAGGGGCTGGATGTGGTGACCTCCAGAGGTCCCCTCCAACAGAGACATGGTGAGTCTGTGCTGCCAAGTGCCCAGGAAAAGACAAGCTGCCTGGGATACAATTGTAGGAAGACCTTTAAGGGTAATAGCAGCTAAAAATCTTTAGAAAATTCTGACCGTGCATGTAGTAAATCAGTTTTCATTTGCTTTGTTGGAATCTGAAACAAAAGGTGTCAGAATGGACTTCATGCTATCTGAGTGCTGCAGTCCAGGTTGTTTCTTAGATCCATATTAAAGAAAGAAACCTTCTTACCGAAAATACAGTTTCAGGTTATCCCAAAAGTTTTTATGGTATCTGTGCAATTTCTCATGCTCTTCATCAAACGAGTTCTCCGAGTACACTGGTCTGGCTACGATATAGTGGTTGCCTACAGGTTCAACCATTTCGCCTGGAAGACGAGGATGGGGACTGTTGTGTGCCTCTCTTTGTCGTTAGTCAATTAAAAACCTGAAATGAAGTACAAAATTAGCTCCCTATGTTCTGTGGGGTGAGTAGCCATAGCATAGATGAGTGAGCTCCAAACTGAGCGTTGCCACCTTTGAAGATCAAAAGACAGATGGCTGAGAGACACCCGCTTCATTTGGCCAAGGTGAACTCCTGCCCTTCTCCTCCCACTGCAGGGCAGTGTTTCACTGGAGCATGAAACATTTCTTTCTAAAGATGCAGCCAAAAAGTGGACAAGATGGATTTTGAGTTAATTTATCTCTGAGTCGGCTGTCTACAGCTGATAACTATCTCTCTCAAGGGGACTAATCTCTTACGGAATGAACAAGCAGATCCCAAACATTTTGTCTCTGTGGCACAGTGAAGAAGCACTGAGCCTGGACAGGAAGGTTGGGAGCTGAAAGCCACCGCAAATCCAAGGGGAAAAGGCAGAGCCAAGGCTCAGCCATTCCCTCCTGGACTCAGAGACAGGGTTCAATCTTTTGGCTTGTGTCTGGGTGTTGGGGACTCAGCAGTAAAAACGTGTATTTCATGCTCACAAACAACTGTCGCAATGTCTGACCTAAATATGGCTTTCCGCCTTGTCCCACCCCACATTGACAAGTTTGTGCTGAATAAAGGCTTTCCTCCGTCACTCCAGAAATGACCCCTGAAGCCCACATTGCACACAAAGAGATTTAAGATTCACTGCATTCATACCATGGGGTATTTTTCAGCAACTCCTTGACTCCATTGCTGTGCTGCCCACTGTGCTCTGCTATGTTTCTCTCAGTGCCTCGCATTCTTCCTATGTTAAAGCCACCTAATAACATTTATTTCTATTGTAGTCACCATTAAATATTTAATACAGTACTAGTCCTAGACAGCAACAGTGGGACTTGCTCTTGGGAGCCTCAATACCCTGACAATAAGTAATTTCTCTTTGTTTTCTCTCCCTTATCATAAATGTTCCTTATGCCTTGCTGCTTGCTGGTCTTGCAAGCTGACTTACACCGAAACACCCCACGTGCAATTCTAATTTCCACTTGTGTGTACAAAATATTTGGAGGCATCAGGACATATTTTCAAGTGGCACAAAGTGCTTTGCATTGTTATGAACAGACAGAAAGCTGTTTATCTGTAACAATTTTTGCATTAAAATGTAAATCCTATCCTGAAACTCACTGCTTTGCTATAGCTCGGGGTGTTATTGACCTACTTCAAATAATCTCACTTTTAGCTTTCTCTTAGTTTATTCTGAGGAAATTCATGAATGTAAAGAGGTCCAAACGACATCAGATGAACCTCTTAGATATGTTATATTTTTTGTGGATATATTATTTTGCCATAGAAGATTCACTATTTAGGCAATGTTTTAAACATTTGTAACATAAAAAAAAAAAAAAAAAAAAAAAAAAAAAAAGATCTGTGATATTTTCCAAACACAGGCAAGTAATTATTCTATGAGGTTAATATTCAAAATCTAAGGTCGTTCAAGACCTTGACCCAAAGCATGTTAAAATCAGCCAGAGAAATCACACTCCAATCCTATAATTGCACTTTACTGTCCTTCCCTCTGTTTGGTGTCAAAATCTGATGCTGATGAAATTGAAATGAAAAACTTGGTTGATTTTGTTCTTTCTCTTGTAGGTCTTGATGTATATAGAATTTCAGAAAGCAGTTTTATGTGTCAATTAGGATTTCAGGAAGGGGTTTTATCGGTCAAAGACTTTAGAATTGCTGTTTCTTACTCTATCAGTCCTTTACACTTCAAATCACAGCGAGGGATATTATCAAAAGCCCTGCTAAATAGTTTTGCTCATTACTTTGTAGGGCATAAGATGTACTATTTGTACCCTTTGAAATGGTCATAAGCCATAAAAAGAAAAGAAGCATGTGGGTTACTCTTTCATTTCAAATTTTCTCCAGTTCTGCAGCTGTTGTGAATGCTTCACTTGTCTCCCCTGTGCCTTGCCCAGCCTTGATCCTTTCCTCAGACCAAATTTAATGCCCCCATCTCAGGAAACATACAATATGCCTCTGTAGAACTCTAAATCTTCTTTGGTTTATCAGTGCTTGTGTTGTTGAAAGCATAAGTATTTTGCATGTCTTTTTTTTTTTTTTTTCTTTTTCTTTTTCCTGATAGAAACCCCATTTTACCAGCTAGCTTTGATGGGTTGCTTAGCACTGCAAAAGGAGCCCTGGATTCTCACCCTGAGGGTCTCATCCAGTTGAATGATGTGTGAAGCATGGGTCTGCTTCAAAGATGATAGTGCCATGTGGCATTATCCAAATTAAGTTTAACCCAGCAAGGTTGAGTGCCTGAAGCGCAGAAGAAGGTGCCTTCAGCCTGTTTCCTGGCAGGGTAGATGAGACCTTATGGATCACCACCCTACCACAGCTAGATGACCACTGCTGCTAGTTGCTCTCGAGCTTTTCTCATCTTGTTCCCTTTTCCATGGGCTCTGCCAACAGCTTTCTGCTGCCATAACTTCGGTCAGTATTGCTTTCTTCTTTCTCATTCTCATTTTCCTCACATCTATATTTACAAATATAGGATCCCCTTTGCATGGGTAGTTTTGGGGCTGTCTGCACCATTACTTATTTTAGGCATTTTAGGGAAAACAGGGATATTGTGGAAAGTACCAGTATAGTGGAGACTAAGATCCTCTGCAAATCCCGTGGTGGGGATGTCTGTACTCCAGTGATCCCCACTGTCTTCCCAGTATGTTCCCATCATAAAGTCCTCGGACTTCTTGTGGGAAGGTGGCCAATCTCTCACACATAAAAGGCTCCAACTCCCCTGCTAATCTCCACATTTGTGAACCATTGGTAATACATATTTTGATGTACGTCATTTTGTTGAGCAGATTAACAAAACCATACTTTCCCCCCTTACTTAATTTATCCTAAATATTGACTAAGAAACACACACAAAAAAGTGATAACTTTAACAGAATAATTAAATTTGTCTCACTTTTCAGTGAGATACACACAACCTCTGTTTTTCTATAATATGTTTAAAAAATAATCCATGAGGGAGCCTTTCACATTTTACAAGAAATATTTCATTTATAAGCATTACTTCCCATATCCCATATCCAGACTGGCAAGTGAAAATCCTACCTGATGTGTCTTCTGTGAACCTCTTCAGAAGAATCCACACAAGGATTTTATAGAAAAAGATAACCTTGAAATTTTCTGAGGCAGCACAGGTATCTTGTGCTGCCCTTCATTTCAGAACCTCCCTAAATACTGCCAGCATTTTAATAACTAACTTCAGTTAACTTTTACAAGAAAAGGAAGATTTCACTGTGGCCTTGACCATTGAGTCCACTCTCAGGAGGGATGATAAGAGTCATTTCTTAAAGTTCTCTGGGATATTGCTTAACTTTGTTTGGAAAACTGTTCCTGATTGGTCTGCAGAGATTAATGCAGGAAAATAGAGATGAATCAGGTTGGTCTGTTGCAATGCTTTGCTGTGCATCTGCCAGGGCTCTGTTGGGTGTAGTAGGAAGTGGTGACCAGAGCCTAGGTATGGCACCCTGCATTTCGTAAAGAGTGACCTGGTGGTAAGCGAGATGGGACTGCTGGGTGTGGTAGCCCTGGACAAGGTGTGTCCTCTGAACCTTTCTCCCAAGCACTATAAGGGACTCGACATCATCCTTCCAGGAGGAATTCTGGAGTGCTTAGGTCCTTATCAAATATAGCCATGACAGGGCTTTCAAAGGCCAGCTGTGAGGCGGTGGCTCTGATGGCTGCAGCACCCCGTGACAGCCGGTGGAAAGGTGCAGGCTGTGTGTGCAGCCGAGTGTTGGGGCACAAACGTGGTATAAGTGGGTTGGATGGCCCTACGGGATCCTGCTCCCCTTCACTGCCTGTAAAGGAACTGAGGGGTCCTCCCTAGGCCAAAGCAAGTCTTTGTAAACATTTCTGTGAGGTACCCCAAACCACTTCAGGAGGTAGATGAAATAATATTCCAATGTTATTCCAACTGTGTAACTCCAGCAGTAGGTACCTGTGCTCAGGACATCAGTACACCCTCAGTGCTGAGGTGCTGAGGACACCTTAGCATCAAATTTTCCTGATGAAAACCATCCTTGGGACCCTTTCCTTAGGTCACGCTGCCACAAACGCCTGCGCACACTTCAGCCATTGATACCTGTAATGTCCACAGATGGCCATAGGGTGCTAAACTCCTCAGGGAACTCCTCTGGTCTGGAAACCAGAGCTTGTCTTAGCCTTTGGGGGTTTGAAATCACAGATCCTGCCCCTGAAGGAACAGGTTCCATGTTTTGATGAGGGGCATGGCGTAAGGGAGGGCACGGTGTGAGGGAGAGGAGACTGCGTGTGCTCCTGAGGCACAGCCAGACACAGGAGTCTAGGAGGAGGCATAGCAGCAGCAGCCTGAGGTGCTGCTCTCCGATGGTTTGTACATATTTCAGTCAATGATTAAGCCAAGAAATAATGGAGTGAGCAGAACCCCAGTACCCATCCCCACAAGGTGTGTGTCTGTTTGCTTGTGCAATCAGGGTTTCTTTTCCTGTGCTCTAGCCCATGGCTCTGGGCTCTCTGAGGCTCTTTATGGCCCTCAGGTGCTTTTGAAAGTTTAAGCTACATTTCCAACCAAGACCATAAGCTCTTCTACTCAGTAAAGATCCCAGGTCACTTCCTGAACCGGAGAGTGCCTTCCCTTTGACTGCACACCCCTGCTTTTGATAACTGCTGAAAGGCTTAAGGGATTTGCTGCAGTTTGTAAAACTGCCACAGAAAGAACATTTACCCTAAAAACAACAATCATTGAAAAGATGCAGAACAGCTGAAACCGTAAAATAATGAAACACATTTTGACCTCATGCCTTGTCAAAGTGCAGGTATAATGTGGTCGTAGAAGTGCTTTAAACCCAGTTTGAAGTCTTCAAGGTATTCTTAAGTCTCTGTATTCAGAGTACGTCACGAGAAGCTGCAATTTGAACAGCAGGACAACTTTTTGAGGACTAGGCTTAAGTGCAGGAGGACTCTTAGCTCTGAGAGTCTTGTCCTCAGCTTCATCAGGGCCACCTGTAAGTGCTTTACTCTTGGAGTGCTTCCAGAAACTCACTCAAGCAATAAGGTCTTCACTACATAGAGTGACAAACAGAATAAAAACCTTGGCCTTTTTTGTTGGCAGCAATAATGTTAAGAACACAATTTTCTCTTGATGGTGTAGGAGAGGTTTTGTGCACAAGGGTCATGCAGAAGATGGGTTGCCTCTGTCCCACAGTGCATGAATTTGGCTGTGCAAAGTCCTGGTGGCTTTATGCTGGGTGCTGAAACACCAGCTAAACACCATAGCCAGTTGGAAAAGTGTGGCCTTTTCTGTCAAGAAAGAGCAGAAGAGGAGGAAACAAAAATTTCTCATTGCTCTATGTCTCTCAGGCAGCCCCAGAAATGTGAAGAGTTGAATGCTGTAAATGAGTCACAGCCTGAGCCCTTGCCAAGTGTCAAGTACCCTCACCTTCCTCTTTTTTTTCTGAAAACCACCCACGGCTGCTTGGTGAGCTGAGCTCTGGAGTGCTTCACATGTGCTGCCTCCCACTCCAGTCAGGATGGGGAGGGAGGAACAAGTGGCTGGAAGGAGATAAAGCATTAACAAACTGTCTGAGCAGCTCAAAACTGCAGGGAGGGAGACACTATTTTTCATAGAGAAAGAAGAAAACAGTTCTGTTGAAGTCATAAAGGGAGATGCATTTTCCTTGTCTCGTGAAGAGCTCCACGTCTTTCCCTAAGTGTTAAATAAACACCACTATCGATAATGGGAGATTAGGTGGCTGAGAATGTACATTACAGCATCAACCTGTGCAGAGTTTGAGTGTGTTTCCCAATGTTTTCCTTTACCATGTGCTCTATAAAGCTTCTGTTCTTGTGTGCAGCTTTCTGGCCATGTCCTGTCCTCTGCTGCCCAGCTGGTCACGATGTTGCCCAGTTCTGCCTGAAACCTTCAGGCAAAACATCTCTCTCAGTGCCATCTGCTGGGATGCCTCCAATGCAGAACACCCCAAACTCAAGCTCTTCCAACCCTTTCAGATATGAAACTCTTCTACTTGAGCAGCTCAGTGTGCAAAAGAAACATTAGCAGTAAGTACAGGAGTTGGTTTGGTTGTGCAGCTCTGGTGGGTGCCAGTTCCTCAGAAACATTTCAGAGCAAGGACAGGGACCACAGCCCCAGGAAGAACTGAATCTTCCCAGTGAGGACCTCCAAGAAAGAAAAGCAAAACTGGGTGACCCTGAGAGGTCCTCATGGAAAGCAGAGGTGTTGTTTCTACTCACAGACTCGGGACACTAATGCTAGAAGGAAGCATTCCACTTTCAGCCTCTTATATTCTCTTGCACCTTGTTTCCTACAGCAAGTTTCTCTTTCTAGTACCCTGAAGCACAAATCAAATCAGCCATGCTGCTGGGTCAAATTTAATGGTGTTGCATGAAATGGGGTGAGGATGAATACATTTCAGTTAAGAAGCAAGTGTCAGGCAGTCATTAGGTTGGGCAGGAGAAGGTCAGTTCCATTAACATATTTCAGGATTGCTCTCATTTATTGAGACGTACAGAAGAAGAGGTTCTGAATTTTGGCCAGTTTGTCTCTGGAAGAGGTAATACCCTGCTAGGACATGGGTCATAGAAAGCTATCGCTCCTTTGTGAAGAGCACACAATGAGCAGGAGCACCCAGTGCTGTTACAGAGCATTTCGTGCAGAGGAGATGGAAACTTCTAGTACAAGGGTTGGTACCATAGTCATATCCCTCCTATTTTTAATTCACATTTGTTTTATAACACTTTTGTATTTTAATTCTCTTTTATTATGTACTGAAGAGTTATTCTATTCTGAAAGCCAGCAATCTTGGCCCGAATGATGGGTGTTTATACAATGACTTCATACCATAAAGAGTACAAACACAAAATCTTGCACGTTACTTTTCAGAGCAGGGAGTATTTTGTCATCCTCCTACATCAACATTAAAATTGGGCCTCATTCTTCAAGGCAAAAGTCATATTTTAATCCAATATTAATGTTATTTTTTTCTCTGAAGAACTTTCCATATTTTGCTTAAGGCATAAGTAGTTCTGCTGTTTCTCTTTGAAGCTGTCTCTTGATTGCATGAAGCAGATCAATCTCTTAAGAGGTCCCTTGCATCAGAGGCAATCAACTAAATTAGACTTGTTAATTCAGCATTTAACCCTATTTTAACACTTTGCTTGAATATACCAGCACATTATTTAAGATTTGGCTGGGCGGAGAATCACAGCACTGGGAGGCTGCACAACTACAGAGCCCCGCAGAGCTTCTCCTGCTGATGATGGCTGAGTCAGAGAATCTGCAGCCTCACAGCTGGATGTGCCCTCTCCTTTGATAGAGAAGTTATCACTCTACTGCTGCATGCTCACGTAGTGTGTGTTACACAGAGAGTAATGAGTGTTCAGATATCTGAAAATAATGTGCAGGTGTAGATAGTCCTGCTTGTGCCATGGTGCAGCAGGAGGCTCAGACGTGACTCTCCACACTCTGCCCGCTGGCTCCAAGGGCAGCTGCTTGTGGGACACCCACCTGCAAGAGGTTTTCAGCCACATTAGAGTCCAAAAACCTCCTACATCCCTTCAGGCTTAGGGAGAGGCATTGTGCAGGGTCCTGTCCACCTCAGACTTGCATTCAGCAGTTACATATATCCCATCTCTACGTATATCCCATCTCTACATATATCCCATCTCTGCTTGTGGCTCTACACCACAGTCCTTTGCTGCTGAGACTGTGCAAGCCCATTGTGCAAATACCATGCTGACATGGTGGGACAGGGAAGCCCCCATCCCCACTGGGTTTCACGTGAGGTGTCTCCATCCTGGCATGCTGGGGCAGGTGGCAGGAAGAATAGTTATATCTGTCTTCCCTGGGCTTGGTCAACTGCAGCTCAAGAGCTGTCGCATGTGCAAGGTTGGATGAGGTGTGACACTCATCTCAGTGTCCCTGTCCCAACTCAGCTGGGCGAGGAAAGTCCCATTTGTCCACCCATCGCTACCACTGAACCATCTGGGGACTCTGTCCCCAAGCCATGTCCATGACTTCATCCCAGTGTGTGTCTCCCCAGAGGTCAGTCAGGTTACTAATCCCTGAAGACCACAGCAGTCACCTGAATTTCAACCACTAACCCCAAATAGTTTTTGTAAAATAAAAGCAAAGTCAAACTGGCATGAAAACTAACCCAACACGAAACAGTAATCACAAATGCCCCAAATGCTGCCTGGCAGTGTAGCTGTGGAGGGCAGAATATGACAGGCAACTTCTCCAAACAGGTGCCAGCACTGTGTTTCTAAAGCAAGTGCTGAATGTTATTCCCATTTTCCTCTTTAAAGTCCAGCAGAGCACATATTTAGTTGCTTATCCATTTTGAGACACCCTTAAAGGTAGTTTTATAAACAAATAAATATGCAGTAGACATTTCTATGGAATTGGAGGAACATTTGAATATACTCAAACATTGTCAGAACCAGCTCCTTGTTATCGTTTATGTTTGTGCTCTAGGTCTCCCTATGTGGTTTACCTTTGCAGATAGCAGTGCAATAAAATACTCCATTATCTCCAGATACTTTAGACTGTGCCATTCCTTAAACGGTGTGAATTGAGCCTGAGGTTTCCCTCAGGTAACAGTGACATGGAAGAATGTATTTCCCAATATTTCTCCAGGTGTCTTATCAGTGCTTGGATTCCTATCAGCTCCAGCTTGTTTTGCAAGAACGTGCAAAATGAAATGATCTGGGGTTTTGCTCGTGGAGCAAGAAAGCTGTGTTCCTTTAGCAGAGGGGCTCACCTAGCCGAGACAAGAAGGAAAGACAAGCTTATGAGTGCCTCATCACAGAGCTTCACCTTTAACACTGGTGTGAGTCACAGAACACGACTGCACCGCCATTTCCAGCCACCAGCCTCTCCATCTTCAAAAGATACATCCTGTGAAAGAAAGAATCACGTTACATGAGGTATTTTGACAAGGGCCTGTGTGCAAGCCTTGCCATTGAAGGGGTCCATACCTACCTCTGGTACCTCACCTCACCACAGTACTCCTGCAGTCCCAGCTCTGGGCTCTGCGCTTCCCCCACACCACCACAGGAGTTATTCGCCAAGCATTTGTTCCAGCGCTGCTCAGATGTCTCCATCCCCGCTTTTTATAACTGTTTGAAATCACATCTGGATTTGGTAGTTTTAACCTGAACTCACCTTTATTGCCAGCTTGCTCTTCCCCTGGGATTGCACAAACCGTGTAGTCATGGGACCTGGAGTATTTTGTATTCTGATGCTGTGTCAGGATAGTGGCAGATTATTTGAGGAACCTTGCTCCCTTGTCTATTTTGGTAATTAATAGGAGATTCTGTATTGCAATGAATTGTCGTTGAAATTCTTCAACTTGTTATTACTATTATTTAAATTTTCTTGTTATTATAGTTTTAAACAGTGAATTGGATGACATTTGCAAGTGCTGTTTCTAACTTTTTCCCTGTTAAACATTTCAATACAAGTGTCCCAAGTATATATTGCCACCCAGCATACAGAAGCCTGCTTTTCTTACTGGTGTTACAGAGACCCTCAGAGGTAAAGTAGTGATTAGTAGGCTCAAAGACCACACGTTGAAGCAATTTAGATTAATTTTTTAGGTTAGTACTATAAAATTTCATTTCTTCAGAGGTGAGGCCTATACCATATAGAGACCACATACTTTTAAAATATTAACATATATGTAAATATATTAAGTAACATATTAAATGTATTTCAAAATTGCTACTATTGTAAATATGAGAAGGGTAAAAATAAAATCTTTATTATCTTTTATTTCTTTCTTTATTTTATTATTATTATTATTATTAATTTAAAGATAAAATTCAAGAGCTGAGTTCGGTCACAAGCAGAAATTAAACATTTTGTTCATTCCTATCATTCTCCATCTATATATGAGAGGTTTCTCATGATGTTATTAAAAAAAAAAAAAAAAAGTTACAAACAACAGAGGGTATCCTCTGTTGCATTCTCTATTACCACTAAATATCCTTCCTATTTGCTTGCTTGCAGAGCGATACGTGGAGATGATAAAGCTATCTTTATTCAGATCAGCAGTTGGCCTGACCCAGTGTTGTGTCTGCTGGGCAGAAGGACGAAGTAGGAAAGTTTAAATTCAGGCTAATGAGATAACTACAGCCTTAGCACTCCTTAATAGCACCATTTATTTGATGCGGTTTAAAAGAATGGCATTTTCTCATAATAAAACAATCACAAAATACTACGTATGACTCTGTTCAAAGGACGTATTTGGTTTTGTGGGTTGCTGTTACATTATCTGAAAGCAGTTCAGGTCCCAGCAAGGAGGACAGAAGAAGACAAGTGTTGTCAGACACTTCTGCTTTCACTGCTTTGGCCTAAGTGTTCAGCTGGGGCTTGGGGCTGTTTCTGCCATGACAAGAACTCAGCAGCACACACCAGCCCCATTCCTGGAACATTTTTATTTATTTATTTACAAGGTGCAAAGCCCACCCTGGGCTCCCTGAAGGCAGCAGAAGCACAGCGGGGGTGTCAGTGCCTGTACCTCTGTGCCCACCATCCCCGAGCCGGGTCTGCTGGGCTCATCCACAGCATCGCTGATTCACTTCAGCCTCTCCCCCCTCTGCAAGGTGTTTGCAGTTGGTATTTTGGCCCCTGCCTGTACAACAAACCTCACAGTTCACATGGCTTAGTTGTGTGACCAGCATGCAGCCTTATGGTGTCAAGCTTTTATTTTTAGCTGGTTTTTCACTGTTAGAAGAGGCTTATCTGCTCCCTGTGCCAAGCATCAAGGATGGCTCATCCACTCGGGGCTGTAATCAGGCCAGTAGCTGCCTTTGGATCCCATACTGGCCCCTGTCACCATTCATATCTGCAGCCCGATTGATTAGGAGAGCTCTACTTCCTCCACCTGGGATGCAAACAGGCAGAGGAGCAAATCTGAAAGCCCTGTGTGCAAGACATTTTGTAACCAGCAGGCTTTAGCAGCAACACTGCCCCTGTGCAAGGGAAAATCCTCGGGTCTGGGGGTGGTGGCACCTTCCTTTGCAGCAGCTTGTGGGGAGCAGACCCAGGACACTCCCCTTTGCTCTTGGCCAGACTGCTTCAGGTTGAAACCGTGCCAGACTGAACAAGCTAAAAATAATGGGCCTAATCAGTTTAGGATCAAGGCCATCTCAGAAAAGATAATTGCCCCAGGAAATTATCTTCTTTCTCAATAGCTGGCATCATTCCCACTGAGTCACTGATGGAGCTCGGAGGGCTGGATGGAGGGAGAAGTGTCTTTGGAGTAAAACTACAATGGGAATCTGTCCTGCACTGACTTTCGTGCAAAAAGACCTGAAAATAAGGCAGTAAGAAATGGATCCATCTACCTGAAGAGCAGCATAGGGCCTGGGAATAATAACTGTAATCTTGGATACAAGTCCTGTTAAGAACAAGCATTTGGGAATGGTAAATAGCAAAGGAAAGGGGAGCCCAGCTAGTAAGGTCTACAAAAAAGGGAACTTACAGCAGACCAAAGGACCATAAAATAGAACAGGATTTCCAGTAGGGCTCTCCCCTCCAAGATGAGAATGCAAATGCTCCTCGCGATGGGGCTGATGGCACCTGGGAGCCACTGTAAGCACAACAGGGTGGTTGTACAGGCTGGGCAAAAAAAGGTGGGGAAAACTGTTTAAGCCACAGCTAGAAACCTATAGCTGAAGGTCTGGGAGATGATCCTCCTGGAAGGAAAGGCCAGAAAACAAATCAGTCATTTTCAGGCTCTTCTTCATATCTCCGGAATATCTTCCCTGCCTCTCTTCCCAGGATGGTTGCATTAAAAAAAAAAAAAAAAAAGGTTAAACAGACTATGTGTTTGGGTATGTTTGGGTC
Source organism: Anas platyrhynchos (assembly GCF_047663525.1). Taxonomy (NCBI): domain Eukaryota; kingdom Metazoa; phylum Chordata; class Aves; order Anseriformes; family Anatidae; genus Anas; species Anas platyrhynchos. The sequence goes on from NC_092587.1 coordinate 15,226,136, forward strand.
ATCAAATCTGGTTGGCAAAGAAATTATAGAATCATAGAATGGTTTGAAATGGACCTTATGGGTTGAAAGGGACCTTAAAGCCCACCCAGTTCCAACCCCCTGCCATGTGCAGGGACACCTCCCACCAGCCCAGGTTACCCAAAGCCCCATCCAGCCTGGCCTTGAGCACCTCCAGGGATGGGGCATCCACAGCTTCTCTGGGCAGCCTGTGCCAGGGCCTCACCACCCTCACAGTAAAGAATTTCTTCCTTTACATGGAAGTTGAATGCCTGCTCTTTGTAATGCCATAAAACCATGGTTTTCTAAGGCTTAGAGCTCAATACTGAAACAATGTTATGAAGTACCAGAGTTTGAGGCAATACCTTGCTCATGTCATATCCCTTACCCCTTTCAGTCATATCCTTTACAAAGGCATTAACTATAACTAACTGTTGGAGATTCATCATTATATATGTAGTAGTAGCTTTCTATATGATATCGGCTTTCATGAAAAGATACACTCAAGTATTTGCACTTTTTTATTATCTGCCTTTATGATAAAATGTTAATTGCCTTTCAGTTTCTGTCTGCACTTACATTATATAATACTTACCAAGGTCCTCTGGAAAAAAAATTTTCATTTATGACTCAGGATGGACCTAAAGTAAAAAAACATGTATGTAAGTACATCTGATAAATGCAGGTAGGTTGTTGTATAATGTCACTATCAGTACAAGCCCTGATTAAATGTGGAAAAACATGCGCCTGGGGAAAAACAACCACACAAACATGTATGCTCCTTCATTTTGTTAAACCATTCTGTTTTTCTAGCCAATCTCACCCTTTCTTTTCTGAACTACATACTCAGAGCCTTTTTTAAGTGGCACTGAGGAGTCAGACTGCAATTGTGTTGGGACAGCAGTCATTCACCATCAGGGGAAGGTGCACATGGATTTTCATCTGAGCTCTAAGATGCAAGACAAATGTATTGTTGTTGTTCCCATTGGTGCCAACTCCTAATTAGCAATCACAATAAATAAATCATGTACATGAATCATCTGCATGTGGCTTGTGATATGCTAAAGACCAGTGAGCTGCTGTAGTTTGGGTTGAAAAGGCTGCCTCATCCCGACCTGCCTGTGTCCTGATGGGCTGTAGGTCCGCCTGCCTGTGGGAAGAGAGACCTCCTGCTCTCTGTGGTGGCAAGTCTAGAAGTCCTTCTGTCTCTTCTCTTGGATATAAAGTGAGGCTTTCTCAAAAAGGTATCCAGCACTACAAAAACCCTCCCACCTTTCTTGAGCACTTTAAGATTTTCCTAAAGTTTCTAGGGCTATTGTCATCCACCCAAAGCCATTTCTGTTATTCTTAAGTAACTGGTTTTGATTCGACTTTCAATGATTGGTTAAAGCACAGCTCTTTATAATGAGATGTACCAAAAACTGAAACACTGTTTTTGTGATCCCACATCCAGAACCTCACTTTTGGGGTCCCTTTCGGTCCCTTTGGTGTCCTGTGATAGCCAGCTCTGCAGCTGGGCCACCCTCCTGTGAGGTTCCTTCAGCAGGCTCAGCAGTCAGTCCCACCAGCAAGGAAGAGCAGAGGGATGTCCCTACCACCCTGCTTCCAGCCCTCCTCCTGTTATCCCACCCACCTCCCATTTTTCTCCCACCTCAGATGGGATTTGGAGTTAGAGAAGCTCCTGTGGAGTGGTATGGGGAAGCAGGACGTGCTGAACATTCATTCTGGGCTAAGAGACTATTCTTGGCTTAATTTAACAAAATGAGGTAAAAATGCATTTCTTAAAGAAAAAAAAAAGATAATGTCAACTCTTGTCAACTTCAACTGTTGGAAAATGAAATTTTATTGTGTATACATGAGGAGGCAACTGAAACCTAAGATTTTTTGAAACTGGTACAACCCAACTGCAGAAGGTCCTTCTCAGCCTTGGTGCCTTGTGTCCCAGAACACATTTTGTTAATATTTAAACTCAATCTTTTGACTCTTATCCCAGAAGCCATAGCAAGTGTTTGTGATTTAAGCGGGGTTATGTAAGCAGGTCAGCCCTTGCAGGTGGTAGGGAGCAGTACTTCTGGAGGAGCTGTCACACATGGGCTTTGGCAACCCATTGTTCACTGTTTACATGCACTTTCATCTCTGCACAAGCCAGATGTTCATGCACACAAAACAGAGATCATTCTAGAGTATGAAGTCAAAGCTTGCCTTGTCTTCAAGAAGAGATGGCCTAAATGCCATATGTTGTGTTGATTCTGTTCTTCAGGGTTCTGCAAGGATTAGGATGCATTTTCTCTCCATAGAGATGTTTTGGGTCTTCTTGCCATTTTTTTTTCCCCTAGATAGCAGAGTAGCTTCAGATAAATCTCCCACCTTCCACCTTTCTATTTTTTTAACTTGAGTTTTACTTGAGTCAAACAGTTCAAACACTATAGTCCTGAAAGGAGAACTCCAATTGCACCAAGGTAAAGAGTTAATCCATACCCATAACTTCTTTAGAGATCTGTCTCGGTGCCCCATCAGCCCGGCTGACCTGCACAGAGTCTCAGGAGAGCAAGGAGTCCTGTGCCAGGAAGGAGTCCTGGTGTGCAAACATGAAACCCAGCACACGTGGTACTGTGGCTTTAACCTATTTGCCTTCATTATGTTGATTAGAGATCAGGGAGAGCAGAGTGTGGGACCAGGGATTCAGATGGGGGTGCAGAGGAGAGCAACTCTGATGGAGAGATAAGATGAATGGTTGTGGAAGTCCATCCCTGCCACCCTACAACTTTATGTGCCTTGTGTTCACATCAGGCAAGAAAAGCTTTGATAGTTTTGGTTGCTTCAATAGTTCTGGTGTTTTGAATTCAGGGGGAGAGGATGAGAGAGTACCATGTTTGTGGCTGAGGAGCAAAGTAAAAGCAAAATGCATAGAAAGATGAAATGGTGTGCTGGGTAGTGGATGTCTCCTTAAAGCACTGACAAATTAGCAGATAAATCTTCACCAGAAAAGACCAAGGATGAATACCCCCGGCACACTGTTCCTGATTGATGCAACTGTAAAAACATGTTTTTTCTTGAGAATCAATGCATAAAGCTCTTGCCTCACTTCCTAGACATTTGCCTATCTGTGTCTATCTGTGCCAGATTCCTTGTGTACATTTACGAAAACACAATTGAATTCTACTAACAAATCCAAAGCAATCATGAATGAATATTAATGGCAACGCAAACAGAAGCACTAGGCTGGCCTGATCATGTAAAAAAGGAGTTGGGACTCTTCTGACAGCTATAAAATACTCTTTTCATCTATATTGGTATCTTATGAAAATGTTCTTCATATACACATAATAGTTTCTTTTGACATTTTAAAATAAAGCAGATGAAATACCATTGGAATCTTTTATTTCTGGTTAGCATCTGAAAACCAATTCAAAGTATAATTTTTACTCAAGCATAATTTATTAATGTAAACCTGTGTTGATAACTTAAACACTCTGAAGATAAAGTGTTTGTAAATACACCTGTCATAGAATCAATCCAATTTTTAGAAGATAATAGTGCAATTAGAGGAACAGTATTTTGATTAGAAGAGCAATTAATGCTTGTCTAAGTGTCATTTTTATTACATCTGTTTCATTCTACAGTTAAACATTAGCTAAGCTATCTTAATATTAAGATATTAATGATATAATATCACTTGTCATTTTTAGGACCTTCCGTTCAAGAATCTTGAATTGCTTTATGACTATTAATGGACTACTGTATTCCGCCGTAGATAAACATACGATACGGTATACATCAAGTCCAGGAGTTGGACTTCATGATCCTTATGGGTCCCTTCCAACTCGGGATATTCTATGACTCTATATTTGCTTTACTTAAAAGAAACTGAGACATCGGAAAACTACTCTGTGTCACATCAAATGTTGCATTACTGATAAATATTTTGGAACCTTCCTTTGCAAAGACAGCTTCTCTTGTGACAGCCAATACAGCCCAATGCACAGCTCTTGTTAGAGGCAGATGTTAGCTCGTAGCAATCGATATTCTTCTTTGATCTGGAATAAAAATAGCCTTGGCTGGGGGAAGCTTTCTGAGAGCCACATCAGAAAGCTTGAAGGTTTGTTCATTTTTCTGCAGAAGTGACCAGCAACTGGAGGTCATGGACACTGGCTGGCAGTTGTCTAACCAGGTCCTGAATTATTTTAAGGAGAAAAATGCCATACTTATATTCCCTCTCACTCCTGCTTTGAGTCCTTGAGACTGTTTTAGGTCTTATATCTCTGGGTTGAAAAACAGTGACCTAGAAATCTGCTTCTTCCTTTGGGCAGTGAAAAGCAGAATGGGGATTTTGGTGGTGGTGCTATTGCTCTTGTGTCGTGCTCAGAGCAGGGCTGAGTTATTGACATGTTTTTTCTTCTCTCTCACCACTAACAGCTCAAAATCACCACCATGTCCTTCAGGAGTCTGCACTGATTTGCTCCATGACCAACTTGTTCATGGGTGGTTGTGCCTCAGCTATGTGACCTAGGTATTCAGGTGCTATTTTTCGTGTGCTGCCACCCACAAGGATGTCTCATCAGATGTCTTCTATTGTTTCCCAACAACACCTCTTTAATCCATTTAGTCATCAATTTGGCCACCAGCAGGAATTCCAGAATTACAATAACTGTGCTTGAGGTTGTTTGGGAGGTCTGAAAGGGGCATTTCAGGGATTTGATATTAGCCTGTTAGACATTAATGTGACTGTGCTCCAGCAAATATGTCAAGAATGCAGCTATACAAATGACACAGGTACCTCTGTGTCAGAGGCTCTGAGTGGGAGCTCCCAACCTCCAAACTAGGCAAAAAAGGTGCTAGATGAAACCAGACAGAAACAAGTTCGAAACTGATAAAGGAAATCCTCTCCTTTCCAACTCAAGGTCAGACTCATACAGTATCACTGAGGCCAATAATCGAACAGGAATTTAAGAAAGACTATTGATGGCCCTACTTCACAGCTGCAGTGCTCTGTGCTGAGCTGCAGGTCTGTGCAAAGAGCTTCCCTGCATTCACTCTGCTTCAGGACGAATTCTGGGATGGTTTCAGTCCAAATGGTTCAGACTTTTCTTCGAATAGACTTAAGAAGAGCACGTTCCTCTTCTGTCAGCTTTTGTCTGTGAAATGTCCTCATCTGCTCGCTGACACTCCAACATACCCCGCTAACTCCATGGAGTGGACCTTGAGGGTGCAGACCTGTTGAGATGGGACCAAAATGAAGCCAGATATTGTGTCTCCTGTTTTTTTGCTTTTACTCTTTAAAACAGCCCAAGGGATCCTTGCATCTTGCAGGTGGAGATGCAGGTCTCCACTGGAGATGGATTGGGTGGCTCATGGAAGAAGGCTGGACTAGATGTGCATAGTTGAGCTGATCACCCTCAGCTCTCTTTATGGAGACATGGGCAATTCCAGGGTGTGATTAGCCCATCTTCTAATGCTGGCTAACAACAGCAGGTATCTGAATTGTTCCTTGCGAATATCTGTCACTCCCACTGACTGCAAACCACTCCAGAGGAGTATCTCAAATGTGGGAGACCATCAACCAGTCCGTCCCAATCTTTGGGATTGCTTTGATCCAGGTGCAGCACCTTGGGCTTGGCCTCAACAAACTCCATGATGTTTGTTTGGTTCCACTTCTCAAGCCCATGAAGGTCGCTCTGGATGGCATCCCTTCCATCTGCAGTGTCACCTTCACCACCCAGCTTGGTGACAGGTGAGCTGGGCTGGTCTAAATGGGTGTGGGTGCTAATGAGGAGGTCCCCTTCCCCTCTCCAGCACCCTGACTTGTGCTGTGCAGTGCTGATGTGTACTTTTTGTCCTGCTGCAAAGGTGTTCACATGTCACTCGATTAAAGAACAGGTATGAAAGGAACAGTAAGAAAAAGTGGGGAAAGATGAGTGTGAACTTGGCAACTACCAGTGAAACAGACACTAATAGCCAGACCAGTTTTACAGCATAAATCATGTCAGGGGAGCAACGGCAGATCAAAAGCGTTGAAGTGAATCTCCGCAACTAGGTTTTCCTTAAGAGCATTGTGTTTGGGGTTTGTGGTGATAATGCAACGTACGGTGAGTGCTCCTAGTCCTTCCCAAACCCCCAGTGTCTTCAGGAGCTTTCAAGTTCCCTCAGCTCCCTCTGGAGGGAGAGAAGTTGTTTTAGAATTGGGAAGAATAAATGTGCTTGAACCATGGGCTTGGGGAAAATGGAGTTGAACTAGAGCATAGTTACTTTGAATTTAATTATAAATACACTAAGAGGTAAGCTGGCTCAGATGTCTGCTTCTGCAAGAGAAGTTAACATACTAGTATCTGGTGAACCATGAAAATATATCTCTAGAACAAAACCACTGGAGAAAAAAAATTGATTTTAACTCATGTTTTATAGCATTGCTGAATCAATGTCTGAATATACCCAGGTTGTATGAATAAGAGAGTACCATAAAACCAGAGGTATGTGAAGTGATAACATGTCCTCTGTTGTCCTCCATGCTTAATCATAGAATCATGAACCATGGTTTGGGTTGGAAGGGACCTTAAAGCCCACCCAGTTCCAACCCCCTGCCATGGGCAGGGACACCTCCCACCAGCCCAGGTTGCCCAAAGCCCCATCCAGCCTGGCCTTGGTCACCTCCAGGGATGGGGCATCCACAGCTTCCCTGGGCAGCTTGTGCCAGTGCCAGGTTCCCAATGCTGTTCACTCACTCCAGGTAAGTTCTCTCACTGCTGTTCACTCACTCAGACCACGATTCAGCTGTGTCCATAGCTCCCTGTATGACTTTGCTCCCAATCCACAGAGCTGTGGGCACAGCTAATACCCATGGCACACGAACAGGACAAAGCTTCCACCCTCGGCTCTGCAGGGAAAAGCAGTGCATCCCTCCGAGGGAGCAGAAATACCTGAGGATTCCTTATCCCTGTAAAAAGAGCAGATCTGGGCTCCTTGCAGGTTCTGACAACGTACTTTAGGTTACTGCTACGTGATTTTGGGATGTTGGAGCACCTGATGTCCTAGCATGACCTGGCATTACCGTGCTGGGTGCTTCTTTTTTATCATACTTTAAACCATCCTTGGAGATCCACAGATATCCTCTTCCCAAAGAAGCCGAGCCTTGCTGAGCTGATCCAGGCACTCCCATCACCCTGCAGCAATGTTTAGGGGTATGGCTGCTCTTCACTCCCACTCACGTAGACATACCTGAACTGGCTAAAACTGGTTAATTTAGATGCTGATAATAGAAAACACTCCGGTCTGGCTTGCACCTAGTTGCATAAAAGCTCGTGCACTTCTTATTTTCTTCTCTCCAACTCCTGGGTTCTTGTATTAATATGTATAATAATAATAAAATAATAATAATAATTATTACTATAAATTTTAAATCTTACTGACTCCCTGGCTCACCTTTGCTTTCCTCCAGTGCTGAGAAGCTGACTACAAGTTCATGAACCTGGACACAAGGGAACTTCCCTACTGAAGAGGTTCTGTGGTAGCACAGAAGGTCGGTCTGGGCTTCTGCATATCTGGATCCAGGAGTCAGCAGAAGTAGATTTGTGCTGGTGTCCTCCAGTGTGAGGGTTAGGAAAAGTGATTGGTATGAACTCAAGCACATGAAGTGCATTTCAGGACACCATGTAGAGTGAAAGACACAATGCTTGACATTTTGGTCTAAAATGGGGCAAACTAAGCCTCCAGAGGGGAGCGCATCCCCGCTGCAAGCAGGCACATGCAGTACCCTAATTGCATGTCCAGGGGTTTCTCCTGCCATAGGGTTGGGACCTGCCTCCTCCTCATAGCTCCTGCCATCACAGAACTGACAACCCTGAAAGCCAGACGGGTTAAATAGAGGGGAAAAACAAGCTTTCCAGACAGGTCCTAGCTCATCTCCATGTTAATATGTTAATGACAATTAGAACTTGTGTTAAGATGTGGAACAGAATAGAAGGTGGAGTTTACATTTTGGGGTTTGATGTTTATTAAGGCTGCCTGGAGAGGAATAATAATTAACATTAGTTATCTGGTAAACCTCTAAATATAGCTCTGTGGCCAGTTTGGAAGAATTAAGCATGTATTTTTCATCTTTCCTTACTCTTTTTTTTGCATCAGTGTGAATAATCTATCAGTATCATCTTGTCTGCCATGTGCACGCTTTTTGAAAGTCTACACTGTCTCTTCTCTTGCGGTGTAGTTTCCAAATTTTCTGCTGTATACATGAGTGCCTACAGCCTTCTTCTGCACAGTCTCATTGGGAGCATCTACATTAGGGTGTTGGCTCAGAACACAAGCTCACTTTTATAGCAGATCTCTTGATCTCTGCTTTGGGTTGCATGGTGGAGCAGCCCCAGACCATATGAACCAGCTTCCTATGGACGGGAACAAATGGGAAGAAGTGCTCCAAGGGTACATCCAGGGGTTGTCACAGAGATGCATTCAACAAAGCTAAGCTACAGCTAGTCCAAAATAAAACAAACAAACAAACAAACAAACAAGAGAACACTGAAATGTGTATTTCAGGACCTCAGCATCAACTGCGTTGCTCTACAGATCCGCTCCTGCTTGTATGTTCTACCTCTTACATGCAGGATAGGTAGCTTTTGTGTCTGCGTTGTTCACTTTGTAACACAAGTCATGATGTTTTTATTCATTCTATCCCACATTTTTTCTCTGTGTCTCTTTTCCTCTCCTTGCTTTTCTTATGCTTTTGTACAAGTCGTTTTAGGCAACATTTGGCTTGACATCGTCTTACTACCAGCAAAATTGCATTTCTTTATTGTTGAGACGCCAACTTTACTGCAAAGATTAGTCGTGTATCATTCTAGGATGCCTAAGTGTTATTGAACATTTTCTTTATTCTCTGTATCCTAACAATAAATATAAGATGTATATATAAAATTTTTGTGTATAGACTTTTGCTTATAGACTGCAGGTAAAGTCCCCTGGGTTGGAAAGATTTGCTGTGATTTTACCCAGGACTGTTTAAGGAATCAGAGAAGCAACCTTTGACTGTCTTCAGAGACCTGGAGAAGGATGGGATGGTGTGGATCTTGCAGAGTGCAAAAGCTTTTATTTAATTTTTAACAGAAAGAGAAAGGAAAAACAAGGGAATTCTAGACTTCTTCAATGCTTTTATGTATGTTTTAGCACCTTGGCAGTAATAAAGAGATAAGCAGCTACGAACTGACATTTTTAAAGAACAAATTGCATCAAACTGATAAAGCATTCTCTTTGATAGGGTAACCAGCCTGGCGTAGTTCTAAGGTAGAGGTGAAACTTTCCAACGATAACAATACTAGAGGTGAGCAATAGGCAGTCAAAAGTGTTGTGAAATCTTCTTGGAGCTTCTAAAGAGCAGGCTAAATAACCTTGGGGACAGGTGGGCAGGAAAAACAAACCTCCATTTTTACCTTTTCTCAGTATTCCTGCATTTACCATAAACCATATGTAACTGGAACCAAACTCTGCTCAGTGGTGAATGAGGTCCTGTCTGTGTCCCCACTTAAGTCATTTGTCACTCTTGACAGCTGGGGTGTTTCAGGGGGTGCTTTGCATCTTACGGTGTTAATGGTTAGGTATTGTCATCAGCACTGCTCCCATTAAGGTCCCAAACATACTTTCCTGTAAGTAGGTAAAAAATCATTAATTTGAGACAGTTTGCTATGAGTTTATGATAAAGTAGTAGAAAATTTGTTTCCAAACATAGAATCATGGAGTGGCCAAGGTTGGAAGGAACCTCTGGAGGTCATCTGGTCCAGGTGGCCTAGAAGAACAAGACTAAGGGACTTGTTCAGGTAAATTCTGGATAGCTCCCAGGATGGAGACCCTACAGGCTCTCTGGTACCATTTTCCAGTGTTTGACCACCTTTAGGGTGAACATTATTGCCTAATATGTTAATAGGAATTTGCCATGTGCCATTTGCCTCTGTCACCATATTTTCTTGTACAGAGGAGCCAAAACTGGACACAGTCCTGTAGCTGTAGTCCCACAAGTACCAAACAGAGGGAAATAATCACTTCTCTTGGCCTTCTTGGTACACATTTGCTAATGCAGCCCAGGAGACTGTTGGCCTTCTCTGCTGCCATAATGTTGGCTCATGGTCAATGTGGTGTCCATCAGGAGCCCCAGGACCCCTTCTCCAGAGCTTCTTTCCCAGCAGCTGGGGCTCAGCTTACATTTTAGTGAAGGGTTAGTGCCTCCCAGGTCCATGACTTCACTATAAATGTTATAATGTACTGTATTAACACAGAATGACAAGCAAAAAACAATGTCAATACAGCTAATCTATATCAATTACGGTTCTTAAAGGGCGAACTGCAGATTAGCACAATGCGCCTTGATTTTTGTAGTATCAGTTGATTTGCTGTGCTAGATCAAGGCTTTCTCCTGTCCAAGTACAATACAGCACTTACAATGTTAATGCCACGATGATCTTAGGTGAAGGAAATGTGCGTTGTTTATCGCACTGTTATCACTAAGAAGGCCCCAAGCAGAACAATAATGTTGTGCTTCAAGGAGAACTTTGACTTTCATAAAGGAAAGATGATCTAACAGTGGCAATTTATTACTTCAAAGATTTTCTCTTTGAACGTAGAAAATGCCCCTGACTCCTGGTGTAGGATTTCCTGTGAATCACAAAACCTCTCTTTGCTTTATGGATTAAAAGGACTGAGGGAGCAGATCATTAGAAAGCCCATTCCCTGAGTACAAGCGTGCCATTTCCTTGATGTAATATATATCTTTTGAAGGGCACATGCAAGCTAATTGCCTTGTTATTTGGGTTTTACATTTATTTTAATTACCATGTTTGCCAGAGCATTTGGAATCATAGAAAATGAAATACTGCATAGTCACTGCATTTTTTCAATGGCCATCTTTTGGCACAAAATCAAGATTTTAGTTAACATGAAAACTTGTGTGGAAATTTGCCACCTTAGTTTAAATTTACATGTATTCCATCAGTGATAAAACCAGTGAATTGTGCAGATATTTAAAATACAAATAATTTCTGGTTTTGGTTTTGATTTTGATTAAAAAACTGAAAATGGAAGCTTAAACTGTATGAAAATGACTTTTCTCTTCTCTTCTCTTCTCTTCTCTTCTCTTCTCTTCTCTTCTCTTCTCTTCTCTTCTCTTCTCTTCTCTTCTCTTCTCTTCTCTTCTCTTCTCTTCTCTTCTCTTCTCTTCTCTTCTCTTCTCTTCTCTTCTCTTCTCTTCTCTTCTCTTCTCTTCATGTGAAAACAAACTGGTCCTTTATGATCAGTTCTGGTGTAAATGTCTATGAGGAAATTTAAATGGACAATGAAAAACTGAGCATAAGAAACAGAAAAAAATGGTTATGTATAATCCTATCCTAATGCACATTTAGAAAACTTTGAATTATGGCCACTGCACAATTTTATCCTGCAGAGAATAATCTTTTTCTTCCATATAACCTAATAGAAACAATGCAGACTTTTCCCATGTTCAGACGTAGCTGCATCTGGCCTCATCTCTCATCTTCCCTCACAGCTATGAGGTCACCAATTTTCAGAACTGAGTAATGTGCGGGGAACAGAATTTTACGAGGTACACCGTGTTACTGATATGCCAAGCTATTCACTAGTATTGCAAGATAATTAATCCCCAAGAGGAAGTCAGATGGAAAGAAATCAGGGAGAAGGACTTCTGAGACAGAGCTCACATTTTCTATCTGAACCACAAGCTTGATAAAGTTGAGCAAACGGATGGCTAAAGCTGTCATCATCTCTGTCACAGCACAGTTGTGTGCAATCCTTCTTAAATGGGGTGAGTTTTTTCTCACTAGCTTGATCTATCTCATAGTTAAATGTTTAATGTAGGTGACCTGTGTTCCCTGTGCTCAGCAGACAGCACTGCTACAGTCACCTCAGCAGGACAATCCTTGACACCCATTTTGGGATGAGGTGAACAACCCTCTCAATCTGCAGGCCTTTCGGTGTATCCCGCAGGAGCCCAGAAGAATAGCTTCCAATTTGACCTGCCAAACCAGATGTCTGACTTCTTGATAGCTGCAGTGAGGTGAGACAAGTCCTGCCTTGATCGTTCACTTTTCCTGTATAAATAAAAGCAGAAGCAGGAATCCTTGAGGGCCCTAAGGAGGGTTGTGTTGGCCCTAGTGCATGCACATAAGATGGGCAGACAGCACCTCCTGGCCACTTATTTTTCAAAGTCACCTGCTGACCATGCAGGGAATTTAGGTGCTTTGTTTAGGAGGATGGCTCCAGTGGGTGACTACCATTTAAATGCAAAGAAGGGTCACTCCCTCAGGTGAAGCAGCTGCATTGAGCCTGTCAGGGACAGAGTGCTGGCTGTTTAACCACAGCATGTGATGAGGCCTTAGGTATGTCAAAGTCACAGTTTGGACTGAGGCCCTTTCTGCAGGCACCACCTGGTGTGAAAGAACCTAAAGTGGTCCTGCCAGAAGACCCACCTCTGGTGCTCCCTGGGGGGCCTGGAGCTCCTGCCTAGCTCATCTTTGTCTCAAATTGCAGCACTTCTGCACCCCCTGCCCCTGCTCACTTATGTGAGCTCCCCTGAGCTCCAGCTAGCAGAGGAATGTCCCAAACGCTTAACTCTCCTGTAAGCAGCTGGGAGCCACAGATCGTTGTAAAATACCGACAACAGAGTACATACCAGGAGTCCTGATACGCTTTTGAGACACTTGTCCTGCCTCTTCTCTGAATCTGAGGTATGCTGCTGTTCTGCATCTGACCCTGTCCCACTTTCCTTCCTCCTTCCTATTTATCCCATATTGCCCACACATTGTCATCTCTTTGCTTGGTGCAGAGCCTCAAACAGAGCAACTCGCTGTGGGATGGGCTTGCTGTAGCTTTGTGGCTGTTTCCATAGTCATCTTGTTTTAATGCTTAAGATGGGAAGAATCTAAAAAATATGCTTTTAGTTAAATATGGCTTTGCAAGGTACAGGATACTTATGTTGACCACCACTGACCATACAGTGTTAGATCTTTCAGTTCTGTTTTTACAAGTCAGTGTCAATGTAATATTCTGACTAGAATAATTTTATCACCTTGCTGTGTATGTGTACAAATACACACGTGCATAACCACATAAAAAAGCGCAATTTGTAATATTCAGCATTAAAAAATAAAAATGCAATGATCTAGCGTTTTACGTCCACTTCTCTCAACGAAATCCTTGCAGATCTTCATTAGTCCATGCAGTCATGATGCCCTCTGTTGGCTTCAGTATGTGCCTGCAGCTTTCCTCCTCCAGCTCCGAGTCAGAGCTGACTTCTCAGGGCGGCTAACCAGAAGGCTTCATGCTCCAGTTTATTTTCCTGACACCGAATCACAGAAAGGCTGAGGCTGGCAGGGCCCTCTGGAGCCAGCTGCTCCAACCCCTGCCCAAGCAGGGACACCCAGAGCAGGCTGCCCAGGACCATGTCCAGGCGGCTTCTGAAGATCCCCAAGGAGGAGACCCCACAGACTCTGTGGGCAGCCTGTGCCAGTGTTCAGTCACCCACACAGCACAGAAGTGCTCCTGGTGTTCAGGCAGCACCTCCTGTGTCCCAGGTTGTGCCCATTGCCTCTTGCTGGCACCGGGCACCACTGAAAAGAGCCTCGTTCCACCTTTTTTAAACCCTCCCTTCAGGTATTTATAGACTCTGAGGAGATCCCTGATGAACCTCCTCTTCTCTGGGCTGAGCAGTCCCAGCTCTCTCAGGTTTTTCATATGTGAGGCACTCCAGTCCCTTGATGATCTTCATTGGGCTCATTCTAGCTTGTCCATGTTTCTCTTGTACCAGGGAACCCATGACTGGACATAGTGATCCAGGTATCAAAGATTACTTCCTTGACCTGCAGGCAATGTTCCTCATGCAGGATACCATCAGCCAGTTTTGCAGCAAGGCCACATTTCACACGTACAAATGCAATAAAAGTCAGGAGCAATAACGATCAGGATAAAATTAGGATGCAATAAAAATGGGGAGTGTACCCACATACTGTAACTTTTCTTTTCAGGAAAGGAGCGCCACAACAAAAGAAAAGCAAGGTAGAGTCATATCGCAGGAGCAATAGAACAAAAACAACTTGTTCTGTTCTTTACAACTAACATGATTTTAAAGGCAATGCACTAAGAATTTGACCCTTATGGTCATTATCACTCAGTGATGCAAAACATCAAGAAACTATTTTAGCAACATCCAAATTCTTTCAGGGTCCCAGAAATGTTCAGAAAAGCAGTGCTAGCCACCATGGGCAAGGCTGTTTGGAGGTGACTGCCAGGCCTACAGCAAATGGTCTGGAGGGATCTGGCCCCACACTCCTTCACCTCCCCACTTTCCTTGTCCAAGAAGACACACTTTGCTGCTTTCTGCATTTCTCCAGGCCCCCACATCCCCTTGTTATTTCTGAGTCCTGAAGCAATGGCCACAGAAGGCTTTGTCCCTTTGGTGGCCCTGGTAATCATGAGCCTACTTTCCAAAGACATCACGGTGCAGTGTGAACCTGCTGCTGCATACTTCAGCCTCGAATCATTTCTTGTTGCAGAAGGTAGTCTTGTTCGCTGCTCGTCTTAACAATGTACTCAAGGCTTTTTTTTTTTTTGCATCTGAAATATATATATATATATATATTTTTCCCCCACAAATAGTCATGGCCTGCCTAGCACGGCCTGTACAGGGAGAATGGGCTGTGGGGCAGTGCTGTGCATGGCCTGGTACCTGCTGTGCAATGGGGTGGGGAAGCCATGGAGAAATAAAACCTGTTGGATGGGTGCTGTCTGTCAGGTACAGCTGGAGGATTTTTGCATTTTGTTCTCTTTGGCCTGCTGGTTAGTGAGGATGGAGACAAGTGACGGGGCCACGACACGTATGCTGTGAGTACAGGGGACTCTGGGGTGCTTCCTCATTAGCCAGCCTAAGAAGTAGGGATTTAATCACTGAAATACCAGGCACATACAGTCTGCAGGGCTGCTGAAGGAGCAATCAGACAAATCCTGCTACAGAAAGACAGGAGTCCTGCCCGCTGATGACGGCCTTTCCCTCTGAACGTTCACGCAGTGTTAGAAGGTGCCAGTGCACACGTTTCCTAAAGCACTTTCCACAGATTTGACTATATTTTATTAATGGGCATATTTCTCCTCTCCCTGCTGGTTCCTCTAAATAATTCAAGTCTGCTTTAATCACAAAGTCTGGCATTTATGAATATCATGCCTCTCTTCTAAGAGAGCTCCCGAATTGGTGTTTAATGATGTGCTCCTCTATGTGGGACGCAGCAGAACACCGCCACCTCACGGCAGTCTCCATTCCCTGCGAGAAATTAGCAAACCCGTCTAGGAAATTTGTCAACTCTTTTTCTCAGAAAATGCTTTCGCTTTGGGGCAAGATGGGCAATGTTATGGACTGTGTTGCCTATTACTTCTCTAAAGCCACTTTTTATATGATTTAAGTATAAATGAAAAAGAATATAGCACGTGTTCTAAACTAGCTGGAATTCAATAGAGAAGGAAAATAGTGCCCTGCTGCTGTTCTCCTCCAGGCAAGGAGTGATCTCACGGAATCAGAGAATCACTGAGGTTGCAAAACCCCTCCCAGATCACCTGGCCCAACCACCCCCTGCCACCAGTGCCACCACTAACCCATGTCCCCAAGCACCACGTCCAACCTCTCCTTGAACACCCCCAGGGACGGTGACTCCACCACCTCCCTGGGCAACCCGTCCCAGTGCCTGACTGCTCTTTCTGAGCAGAAATGGCTCCTCATTGCCAGCCTGAACCTCCCCTGGCACAACTTGAGGCCATTCCCTCTGGTCCTGTCACCAGTTCCCTGTGAGAAGAGGCCGACCCCCAGCTCCCCACAGCTTCCCTTCAGGTAGCTGCAGAGAGCAATAAGGTCTGCCCTGAGCCTCCTCTGCTCCAGACCAAACACCCCCAGTGCCCTCAGCCGCTCCTCACAGGACTTGTGCTCCAGGCCCTTCACCAGCTTCGTAGCCCTGCTCTGGACACGCTCCAGGGCCTCCATGTCCTTATGTTTGTACATATGGGTGTGCTGATGGGCAGGTAATGGGTCAGCAGGGTGTGTGGCCTGATTTCTAGAGAAGAAATAGGTGGGAAGAATAGCGATGCAATGAAATTAAACTCTGTTGAAGGGAAAGGGAAAGGAAAAAGGAAAAAGGAAAAGGGAAAAGGGAAAGGGGAAAATGAAAAGGGAAAATATAAAGAAAGGATAAAGAAAGGGATAAAGAAAAGGAAAAGGAAAAGGCAAAATCGATATTCTAATTCAATTCACGTGAAATTATTTGCAAAATGAAATACCTTCACTTTCATATTTTTATTTTAAAATCTGACTATATGCCCATTTGGCTGTCACGTAGAAGAAAAGAAGGGGTTTATTCCGAAAAATGAAGCAATGAGACTGCGTCAATACGTTCCCAAATGTTATTTCTGGGCGCACTTGGCTGCTGGACCCGTGGCACGAGTCCTGCCTCTTTAAAACCTCATTTGCATAACCCCGCCCCCTCCCTCCAGATGACCACGCCCCTCCCCCCGAAGTCCTCCAGCAGGGGGCGCTGCGGTGGCTCCCGCTCTCAGCGCGCCTGCGCGAGTCCGCGGAGTCCTTGGAGGGTGGCGGCGGCGGCGGCCATGATGCAGCGCTGGGGGCGCCTCGGCTGCGCGCTCGCTCGGGTACGGCCGGGACGGGACCGGGACGGGACGGGCTGGGCTGGGCTGGGCTGGGCTGGGCTGAGCCGGGACGAGGCGATCCCGGCCGCCGGGGCTTCCCCCGCCCCCCCCGGACACGGCGAGGGAGGGCGGGAGGGAGGAGGGGCTGCGCCGCCGGCTGCCGTGGGTGCGGGTAACGGGGCTGCCCCGGGCTGTGCCCCCCTCCCCCCCCCCGCGCCTCGGTTTCCAAAAATTCCGGTGTGATTTTTCTCGCAGAGGAGCCATTTTGAGCGGGTTCATCGCGGGCTGCAGGGGGTTTGCGCGGTGCCGAGGAGGAGCTATGCCGAGCAAGGTAACCCCCGGGGGAGAGGCAGGGCGGGCTCCACGGTGGCGGTGGTGGAGTCTGTGTCAGGGTTTTAGTTAAAAAGTGCTTATTTGTCACATTTGCTGTCAAACCAGAAGCATACACAGAGCTTGAACTTCGTATCATCAGAACAGTGACACCAATTAATAGAGGAGGCTGTGGTTTTAACGACTTCAGTACAAAGTTCATGGTTTCTGCAATATTCATAATCAATAGTGCCTACACAGATATCTTCTAGCAACATTTTCTGCATTATAAACTACTAATTTGCATTTATCCTTTGTGCTAAACGTCAGTAGAAGTAGTGTTGAAAAAATAAGCCGTTTAGACGTCTTGGGTTAAGTTCCTAAAAGTTTTATAGCAGCAGGGACGCGCCAGACAAAATCTAGTTATTTAGTTCCATTTTACGTTATTTTCCCTGCCAAGTTCAAGGGAGGTTGTTTTTATTGCAGAATGAATGCATCCACACAGCTTTTCCTTTTGTCTGGATATCTGTTCTCAGATGCAAAATATAATTTACCCAATATATTCAATGGCATAATTTTTAATAGTGACTTTTCAGTGTTTCAATACTGTCAAATATGAACTACTTCAGAGATAAGTTGGTGCTCCTGCAGCAGATGCTAAGCAAAAATAACGGAGCTGTTTCCTCTTCCAGTGGATGCCGATGTCACGGTTATCGGTTCTGGCCCTGGAGGGTATGTTGCTGCAATCAAAGCAGCTCAGCTGGGATTTAAGGTAAGACCAGACCTTTTGGTTGCTGAGCAGAATGGTCATCCAGAGGAAGGTGTCTGTGTGAAACTGGGGAACCTGAAATTCTTATGTCCCATCTTGGGCCACCAGATGCTGTTGACATAAACAAACTTTACCTTGCTTACCTATATTATATGGAAGTTGAGGTGAAGGCATGAGTTGAAATGAGGAAGATATTACTGCCTAGACTGTTGGGAGGCCACTGACAATGCTGCTCAGGTCAGCTTGCTTCTGGCTGGAAGAGAGAGTTGAGATGGGCTTACATTCTCTTCTGAGGGAAAAGGTAGGAGAAGAATGCTGGGAAGGAAACTCTCCCAACAAAGAAAAAGAAATTGAGACAGTGACAAAAATGCCACTTAAAAACTACTCTGAAATCCTGAAGAGGAGACAGAGGGGATTCAAATGGTTGTGAGCAAACTGAGCAGGGAGGTTGGACCAGATGACCTCCAGAGGTCCCTTCCCACCTCAACCGTTCTGTGATTCTGTGGGGAAAAGAAAAACAGTATTCAGCTGATAGGCTTTTTGAATGTGAGTGGATGAATTCCATTGCCATCTGAGAATTTTAGAGGTGAAAACGGGTATTTCCGTAAGTTTCATTTTCATTCATAAACGAGTGTGACTTCAGCGAGGTGGTTGTTTACCTTTACTCCTTAATCTGAGCCCGATTTGCTCTCCTGGCATGGCATTATTCTCAGGTACTTTGAAATCTGAGAAGGAAGGCAGTGCTGGCAGACTTGTGCTTGCTCCTGCTGGCTGGTATGTCCCAGTGCTTCGACAGCTGGACTTCATGACAGAACAAGTTGGACAGACCCCCTGGGAAGGACAGGAGCTGCCGTTTATGAGTGGAGTTCAGTCAAACACTGGGACAGGGGCCCAGGTTATGTGTAGTCTTCATCCCTGGAGGTTTTCAGGACCTAACTGTAAAAGGCCCTGAGCCACTTGATACACCTTTGATGTTAACTGTGTTTGGAGAAGGGAGTTTGACTAGATGGTCTCCAAAGGTGGTGCCTTCTTCAACTTTTTTAATTCCTAAATATTGTTTTTCTTTGGTCATTACGCCAACAACTGGCTTTCAGTGATGTCTTTTTGGGTATATTTCAGCCTTCTAATGTGTAACAGTACCAAAAATATAAATATTTGAGGTTTCATTAAGAAGTTTTGTATCTGCCTGTGACCCTAGTGCAGCTAATTGAAATGTCTATCCTTGTTTGCAAAACCTTTTTTGTCCTGTTTAATAAATATTCCTGCCTTTATATATATGTTGTCACTGAGCTATTTGCACGTGTAAAAAAAAGGTACTCGGTGCTACAGGTTTTAATTGCCTGCGGCCTGTTGAGAGGCCCCTGGTGGAGCAGGCTGTCCCCCTGCAGCCCATGGGTCCCACATGGAGCAGATCTCCACGGGGCAGCCCCCCCATGGGTGGAGGAGCCCCCGGTGGAGCAGGTGGATGTGGCCTGGAGGAGGCTGCGGCCCATGGAGAGCCCCCGCAGGAGCAGGCCCCAGGCCGGAGCTGCAGCCCCTGGAGAGGAGCCCACGCAGGAGCAGGGGTCTGGGGGGAGCTGCTGCCTGTGGGGGACCTGTGCTGGAGCAGTTTGCTCCTGGGGGATGGACCCCGTGCGACAGAGCCGTGTGGGAACAGTTCTTGAAGAGCTGCTGCCTGTGGGCAGCCCATGCAGGATAAGTTTGGGAAAGACAGTAGAGACCCCAGGTGGAGCAGGGACAGAGAGAGCGGCGGAGATGAAGAGTTAGGGACTGACCACAGTCCGCATTCCCCCTGCGCTTCTTGGGGGGAGAGGTGGAAGAGGCTGGATGGGCGGAAGGTGTTTTTAGTTTGTTTCTTTAGTTTCTCGCTGTTCTAGCTTGTTCGTAATAGGTAATAAATTACATTAATCACTTTTAGGCTGAGTGTTTTCCCTGTGATGATAACTTTTGAGTGAACTCCCTAGCCTTATCTCAACCCTTGAGCCCTTTCCATTGTATTTTCTCCCCCTTTCCCTTTGAAGAAGGGGAATGAGAGGGGGGTTGTGGTGGAACCTGGCTGCCCACCTGAGTAGAACCACCACAGTTACCAACAATGTTCTCTGGGCATTGGCTTCTGAACAATTTCACTTGGTCTGATCAGTGGAGTTCATTTAAAGTGGACGAGGCAGAACGTTGTCAGGTCAATGAAGGAGCAGCCTGTGCTGTTTGGTCCATAGTGTGGCTCTTAAAACCCGTGCTTCATTTCACATGCCCTCATGTGCTTAAAACAGGAGGCAGGGTGAACAGGGGATCAGCATGTCTCAGTGTGTGTCATTTGATAGAACGAGTCCTGTTCTTCATGTTAGCATCTACTTGAGCTCAAAAGCAGCAACTTAGAGGAATGATGAAAGGGTTTCACCTGCACTTCTCAGCAGATATGAATTCTTAGAATGTAATCCAAGGAGCTCGTATTTTGAGCATGTATGCCCGTTACAAAGGAGGTGATGCCAGTTATTTTTGTCTCTACAAAAAGGTTTACAATGTTCTTCACCTCTCCCTCCTTTTTTTCCCCTCAGACTGTCTGTGTAGAAAAAAATGAAACGTTGGGTGGAACCTGTCTGAATGTTGGATGTATTCCCTCCAAGGTGAGTGTACAGAGTTTGTCATAACTTCATTAAAAAAAGAACAGTACCTACATGTATCACTTCAGAAAGCATTACTTAGTCTTTTTCCAAGATTGACACGCTTTGTTTAGAAATTGAATTTACAATCCAAATGAACTGAGGAGCTTCATAAATATAAGTAGAAATCTTTTGTTTACAAACTGTTTTATGGGGTTTCCCAAATCAAAGAGAGGAAGAGGGATGAAAACAGGGGGTGCATACAGATATATCTTCTCACTCTGGTGAGCTTGCAGTATGCCATGTGAAATTCCAGATCCTTCCAATTTTTTTTCAAATAAACCTGTGTTTTTTGTTCAAGGTGATATACTTATGTTAAAAGGATGCCAAGCTGTTCCCTGTTCAGTCACTAGAAATTACAGGGATAGAAGCACCCCTGAAAAATGATTAACTTTGTCTGGTTTTGATTGGACGCACCATGCTCTGAAGATAACTGTCTCTTTCCAATGACTGAAGGAAGAGCCTCATTGATTAGTTCTTGAAATATTAATCTAAGCTCAAAGAGTATTCTCGCTGGCCCAAAAAAATAACCTGGAGAGTGGGTCTGGTAGTGCTTTTGTGGACTAGTGCTGGTGGGGAGAGAAAAGGGAGAACTCACAATGTGCTCCTAAGGAAGGAGAAAGAAGAAATTCAGAAGTAGTTAATATTTGATGGTGTCAATCCTGTTTTAAGTAACCTCAAAACTAGAGCCTTGTAAGAGCAGTGCTACTGCTAGATGAAAGGAGTCATCTTCACTGGCATCCGGCAGGTGAGGGAAGATACTGACAGTCAGGCTTGTGATGACCATAGTAAAAGATAGAATTTTCTTACAAAGATCCCTCCTAACAATATTGCTGTTTTTAATCAGTTTGCTCAGAGAGGTTCCATTAGCATTGTAGGAGGAAATACAGTATAAATGCAAAGGTTCTTAAATGATACATTGTTTTGCCTAGATATTTGAGAAATACTTCTAATGACGTTCAAAATATATATTGAGGAAAAACTCAAAAACTAGATGTAGATCAACCCATCATTACTATGCATGCTTGGAACTTTGCTAGGATATATTTAATTGACTTTTCTTCTTGAGTCCTTGATTATTATTTTTATCCTCAAGGTTCTTACAAAAATGGTTCTGAACCCATGGTTAAACCTGGATGCTATCCAGAATATTTTCAGGTGGCAATAAACTTCTTAAGAAGTAGATATGTAGGCTGCGTGCACTGAAACAGTAAAAATTTCAGATACTCGTTTCCAAAAAGCCACTCAAAATAATATAGTGGTCATGGATTTTTTTTCCTTTGTAATTGCTGAAGTCTTATGTAGTGGCTGTGTCTCCAGTTAATGTTTTGGTAGTTACAGGTTCAGGGTTGTAGCAGTTAGGTAAAAGGGACGAATTTTAAACACTGAGAGCTACTATGAGTTATTCAGAAAAATGAAATGATCTTGGTCCAACAGTATTAGTTCTACTCAAGTCTGTGTATATAAGGCTAGTGTCTCAGTATATTCTTTGAATATATTGTACCTTCTTTAGGGTTCAGTCTGTGCAGAGTGCACAGTTTTTATTTCTTGTGCATATACTGATAGTTCTGTGCTTGTGATGGTTATTGTAAAAGACATAATTTTTCTTTCTGAGATCCCTCCCTAATAGTATTGTTGCTTCTAATCAAAATACCGTTCTGGAGGTTCTGCATTTCAAGCTGTTCATTTAAAAACATACTTAGAAAGGAGCTATTCTAACTTCTTTCTGAACTGTGAGTGTCCAGTGAGCTGAACTAGCTCTAAGCCATCAACTACAACTAGCTGTGCAGCTGTGATTTTGAAATGCACCTTTTAAAATACCAACATCAGACTTCTTAGAGAATGTTCTGCAAATAAAGCCTGTTTTTCTACTATACTAGCTATGTAATAAATAATGAATTCAATTGCAAGTGTATGTCCCAATTCATGTTTTTGTGTGTATACTTTAGGCCTTGCTGAACAACTCCCATCTGTATCATTTGGCCCATGGAAAAGATTTTGCTAATAGAGGAATTGAAAGTGAGTATGCAGAGCAACTTGTCAGTGCCTGGTACAACAAATGGTTTCCATCAACAAACAAGTATAACAGTTCAAATCATATTGTTATAATTGTAGGAAAGTTATTCAGGAAACCTAACTGACCTGCAAACAATACCCTTTCTCTGTCAACTGGAGGTTTAGGGACATAAAATTCTGTTCATCTATTCCTTGAGTCCCGAGTAGAGAAGTTATACTTGAAAAGAGTAATACTGCTATTTAACATACCAGTTGTTGAATGTAACCTTTATTGTTTAGTTGAGGCCTTCAGTGCATCTTACTGTATCAAACCTGTTAATTGTGTAGGTTAGCTCCTGTAAATAAATAAACTGGGATGCCTAATTGAAGTTTTTTAACCTTAGTTACAGGAATCCGCTTGAATCTAGAGAAGATGATGGAACAGAAGAGTGGAGCAGTAAAGGCCTTAACAGGTGGAATTGCTCATTTATTTAAACAAAACAAGGTTAGTTTGGATTATATACTGCAATGTATCTGTATTTTTTTTCTGATCTAAATTTGTTACTTTTTGCATTCTCATGTTCTTGACACAAATAAATTTGAGTGACTGACTCGGCAAGGACAGATTCTGAATGCTTCACTTTTAGGGTATTTTAAATGAACAGCTCTTTCATTCTTAAATCTAATTAAAAGAATACTAGTAACTTACTGTGGTACTTGTACCAGATGGTGATGCAAAGGTTAGTGTTTGTGGCTTCTCTAAAGCAGTGAAATTCAAATTAAGTGTAGAATAACTTACATAAGTAATTTAAATCTTAATTTACTGTGTTCTGATTATCAAAGGTTACACATGTATCTGGGTTTGGAAAAATAACTGGCAAAAACCAAGTCACTGCAACCAAAGACGATGGCAGCACACAAGTTATCAACACAAAGAACATTCTTATAGCCACAGGCTCAGAAGTTGCTCCCTTCCCTGGAATTACTGTACGTATCTGAAATCTTGGTGCTACTGTCTTTCAGTGGGTAATATCCACATCATTTACTGTATAATAACTTCGTATATTATTGTATAATAATGGCCTTTGCTTTCTGTGAGCTGTACATATTGTAAACCTCTCTTTGTGGATTTCTTTGCCTGTTGTTAGATTGATGAAGATAATATCGTGTCATCCACTGGCGCACTGTCACTAAAAAAAGTCCCTGAAAAGATGGTTGTCATTGGTGCAGGAGTCATCGGCGTGGAACTGGTGAGAGAATTGGTCCTGAATTTATAAAGGAACAGGATGTTACTTTTTCATTGTACTTAATAGTATTGCTGTGATTTAACAGATGTTGTGTGAGTTCTAGTGAAATCTCAGAATCTATGGCCTGCTAGATCCCTTTCCTACCTGAAAAACTGGGTAAGGGTGTGTTGAATCAGCCTTCCTGAATCTGGTTAGCTAAGAGGAGAAATGAGAGAGGAATATACATGCCTCACATACAGTTTTTTGGGTTGTTTAACTTTCACTGAGGTTTGTACTTGCTCTGTGTCTAGATTGGGGAACTTTCTCTTTTAAGGAAAGTTCATTTTAAACCATCCTAAATTCCTGCTTGTAGCAACTAATCCCAAAACTCTTACGTGATACAATTACATGTATTATATCTAAAAACCAAAGGAGTGAAGGCTTTGTAGTCCTTTTGCCTCACACCTACATAGTTTAATAAGTATGTTTATTTGCTGGTCCTGCAAATGCTTGAGCATTTGCATGTCTTCTTAGTGGTTGATTTAGCTTGCTGACCATTAAGCAAGGAAAAAGTAAGCAAAGTGTAATCTGTTTGGATGGATATGGGGTAAATAAAGTTTATATGAGTTTTGTGAAGCTGATGATAATGGTTATAGTTAAAATATAAGCTACCACTACTTCTGCATGTATTTCTATTGCATAAAACTTACATGTCTTACTGTTTTGATGTAGTTTGGTGGTATTAGGACACCACAACTTCTGTTGGGTTTTCTGAGCTGCATGCCATTTATTTGAGTTTTAATTTTTCTATTCCTATAACCTAAAATACACCTAATTATTTTAACTGTTTATTTAAAAGCTTAATTCCATGGGTCGTATCACAATAGTTTTAGATGTGCAAGCAGTGATAAATCCATACTTTCTGAAAGGCTTGTGTTGGGGAGGACAGATGCATTATCCTACACTATGTTTATAAAAACTGATCAGTTTGCTGTAATGTTTTGACCCCCTTTCACAGAGTTTACTGTTTGTGGTAAATACTGCAGTAAAGAAACAGGAAATTTTCCTTTCAAAACCTTCTCTTCCCTTACGTATATTGTTGTGACTGCAGGGGTCAGTTTGGCAGCGCCTTGGTGCAGACGTGACAGCTGTGGAGTTCATGGGCCATGTTGGTGGAATGGGAATTGACATGGAGATCTCTAAGAATTTCCAACGCATTCTGCAGAAACAGGGACTTAAGTTTAAGCTAAACACCAAAGTTACCGGTGCTACCAAGAAACCAGATGGAAAAATTGATGTAGCGTAAGTATTTATCATAAAACTAAAGGAATACAAGTTACATTGCTCCACCCAGTCCTTCAGATCAGTTTGAAAATACAGCCTTATTCTTCAAACAGGAAGAAATGAAACTTAATTCTTCAGTGGAACTTAATTTTCATCTTGTATTGTAACTTGATGTTCATAATTTTGGCTTTACTGAATTCTAAATTGTTTGTATAGGAAAGGTTCCATTGACTTGAGTTGGTGCATTAGTGTAAAAAAAAACAGGTTTTTTGTTTGTTTTAGTGAGATGATTTAAAAAGAAGAAAGAAAAAAAAAACATCCTAAATTGTGCTTTTCATGGAAGTTCTCTGCTTCTGGTATAATTAACATAAATGGTTAGGATCATTTTTAAGCCATTAATTCTTGGATGCTTACTGGAAAGGATCTTTTGTCCTTTCCTCCCTGTGTCTCAAAGTAAGCATAATAGAGATTTGATTGTTTCTCATTAGAAATAAATGAAATTGTTCTGGAATGTTTTAAATAGCCAGACTTGAGCCTGTTGAAGATTCTGATACAGAAAAATATAAAGCAAATTTTCTTTGTAAATGTCCTTACCCTTACTCTACTTCTGTTCCTTTTCTTGTCTACACATTCTCTACAGACTGGTTACATAAGCATTTTCTTAAAACTACAATTTAATATTATTTAACAAACTTAAGCTTAAATGGAATCTTAATATGATGAATTTTTTGCTCTATCTCCATGCCTCAGGACAGTCTGTGCTTCACCATTGTAGAGGTGCTAGCTTTGGGCCTCTATGTCCCATGCTGATGCTGGCTGGATCTCTGATGTAGTCTCTTTCTGTATTTATTTAGTGTTTCATACTCAAGGGAGTGTGCTTTTCAGACACGCTTCCTAATTATCCTCACTGGCCATGCTTTGGTTCTTTATTGCACTCTGAGCACATAAATTGAACTTGTTCTGGATGCAACTAAACATGAAGATGAACTTGAGGGATGTACTTTATGCAAGACAGATCTGCAGTTTTGGGCCAGAAGAAAGCTTTCCTGGAATACATGGCCCTACCTCACCCTGAAATAGAAACAGTTTGGATGTTGAGTACTCGGCACCAATTGCTTTCCTGTACAGATTTGCTTTTAGCAGGCCATGCTATTTGTTCATGGATACGTAGCCTGAATTTCTGTATCTAGGAGTTGTTAACAAATGGGGTAAGAATGACTGGCCCTTGTTCTCTCTCCTACTCGTCAACTCTTGTAAGGAAGAAGTGAAGGGTGGACTGAAGGCAGGTGTTTTTGGATTCCAGATTGAGCCAGTAGGTCACCATCTGGATCATGTTAATTACTAGTCAGTGAAATACAGTGCTGCAAGTTTACAGCTTTGCATTTTTGCTGTTTGTTTTCCCATAGCGTTGAAGCGGCAGCTGGTGGCAAGGCAGAAGTAATAACTTGTGATGTGCTCCTAGTCTGTATCGGTAGGCGTCCTTTCACAAAAAATCTAGGTCTCGAAGAAATTGGAATTGAACTTGATAAGAAGGGGAGAATCCCAGTCAATAACAGATTCCAAACCAAAATTCCAAAGTAAGTAATATTTTTAACATTTTTTACTTTATTTGAAATGCAACTCTTATTTTTAAAAGTTTAACCTATTAAAACACTCTTTAATTGCTGAATATAGCTTTTTTTATTGAAAGGAAAACCTAAAATTTCTGTCTATTTCTGCAGTTGAAGATTTGTAGTCAACTCTTAAAACTTTTGTAATTTAAAAGTCACTATGTGTTGGTACTAATTCTTGAAGTGTGGTCATTTGGTGGAAGCCTTTCTTCTATAGTCTCTCAACTTCTTCTGAAAATTAATGTTTGAATCTGATTTGATGGGAGTATGTTTTAAAATAACTGTTATATAAAGTAGCCTAGGTGTATTAGGACTTCTTAAACAGTATCTTATTTTGTTTCATTGGTCTGATAGCATCTATGCTATTGGTGATGTAGTTGCTGGACCGATGCTGGCCCACAAAGCTGAGGATGAAGGCATTCTCTGTGTTGAAGGGATGGCTGGGGGAGCAGTTCACATTGACTATAACTGCGTACCCTCTGTGATATACACTCACCCTGAAGTGGCCTGGGTTGGCAAATCCGAAGAACAACTGAAAGAAGAGGTACAGCTTGTTTTCTTCTCAGACAAATCTTTTTCCATCTTGGATGTATTTTAATAATCTAGTAGTGGCTATTAGTTTATCTAGCTACTTTGTGCAGGTGAATTTCTCTATCTGAATTTATTTTGTAGGGTGTATGATTGATTCCTTCCTGCATGCCACCCTCACAAGGACTACGGTCGTCTTTAATAACTTGTTGTGTGAAATTAATACTGATTCGCTGCTAATTTTTCTTCTCTAACACAGTTTTATACCTGTTATCTTCATGCATTGATCTGTTTGTCTTATCTGTCTTCTATTTTTGTATTAGTTCTATTTTTAGATTTATCTGTATGGTTACATCATTCCTGTTGAGTTTTCAGGTCATTAACTCTGTCAGTAACACGTATCTGTTTTGTAGGGGGTAGAATACAAAATTGGGAAATTTCCATTTGCTGCTAACAGTAGAGCAAAGACAAATGCTGACACAGATGGCATGGTGAAGATACTTAGTCAAAAATCAACAGACAGGATGTTGGGTGCTCACATTTTAGGCGCAGTAAGTATTATAAATTATGCTGTTGTCTTGGTAGTCTTAAGGGTTTTTTGTTGTGTTACACAGTTCTTGCAAAAAAGGAAGATTTGAATTTCCCCAAATTGCTTCAATTTGTTGT
Organism: Anas platyrhynchos; assembly: GCF_047663525.1. Classification (NCBI taxonomy): domain Eukaryota; kingdom Metazoa; phylum Chordata; class Aves; order Anseriformes; family Anatidae; genus Anas; species Anas platyrhynchos. Next base: position 15,253,851 of record NC_092587.1, read on the forward strand.
TTTCTTCTGCAGCCATGCCCTCCTGCCCTCATCCCCAGAGCTTTTCTGTTACTTTGGTGTCAGACCCAGCTTTTTTTTATTGATTCCCTAGAATTGCTAGGGTTATTCAGTTATTCTTTTTTTTTTATGAACGTTACTAAATAATTGAGAGAACAGTAGAAATTGACTTAAGTTCTAGAAATTGGGGAGCTGAATGGACTGGTTTTCATTGCTTTTTTTCCTCCTCTGATATTCCAGCTTCAGCTTGGGTAACCTTATTTGGCATTCACTAAGTCTGGGGTCAGTGATGGAACTGATGGAACTTGATTAAAAAAAAATATTTTTTTCAGAATTTGAAATCAATTTTTTTTTGGAAAAATATCTTTTTCTCCATTACCACGTCAGAAGTTGCATCTTAGACCCTAACCTCACTCTTTGGCTTGGTTTGGTTTTCTTAGCTGTAAAGGTGTAAATATTCTTCTTTTATTCTTTCCCCTAAAGATGTATGCAGAAACATTTCCATAGATCTTTGTATACAGCTTTCATAAAGAAGTTTTGTGTTTTTAGTAGTGATAATATACAGTACCTTTGATCAGAATGTGGGTAGTATCTGACCAGTATTTTGTGGGAAAAAGCCCAGATTTCACACAACCCTCAGTAACAAGAGCAAGTACTCTGATTTAGCATTATGTTTAGATTTACACTATTTGAGTGTAAATCTATAATTAAAAATCTGCAAATCTACAATTAAAAGTGGCATTAGGACACAGCTGAAGTGCTAGTCATATTATGGCAGTGTTTGTTTATTTTTTAGCAAGATAGAATTTACAAGCTGGATACTTCTAGTCAGTAATTTAAAGAGTCTACACAACTGCATGAAGATCTTTTTAACTACAAAGAACATTAAATTACAGGGTGCTGGCGAAATGGTTAATGAAGCTGCTCTTGCTATGGAGTATGGAGCATCGTGTGAAGACGTAGCCAGAGTTTGCCATGCCCATCCAGTAAGTCTTTTCTAAACAAACTGTTGTACACCACAGTTGCACAGACTTGCTATAACTACATTTAAATATTAATTATTTGTACCTTTTCTGCCTGTTCTCTGCAGACGGTGTCAGAAGCCTTCAGGGAAGCAAACCTAGCAGCATCTTTTGGCAAAGCTATCAACTTCTAAAATGAAAGACCAGTTCTCTGTACATGCATAGCACATGTCTGGAAGTGGACTGTGGTCCTTGTGGAAGGCTGAGTTTGAGGATGTTAGGACTGAATTAAGTGAATCTCTTCATTTTAGCCATCATATTTAAACAAGTAGAGTTTGGAACAAGTGGAATTATCCAGTCTCTGTAAATTAAATACTTACATGTTTATTTACATTCTGAATGTTGCAGGAAAACAGCCTGACAGAACTTTTTTTCTTCAAAACCAAGCATTTCGCTGCTGCATGGGATTATAAAGTGTGTTGGTCAAAAGTCTGAACAAGTGTCCAGCATACCTGGTGTGTTCTTATTTGAAGTAGTGATAGACTAAAACAGTTGAATGCTGGCACTTAGAATGCCGCTGGCACTTAAAATGCCACTGTCACTTCCGCACAAAAACATATGTCCTTCTGAAAGGATTAACTAAGTATTTAACCTACTTCTTCTTGCATACAAATACCAAAATTTGGTTTGATCTAGTAATGTTAGGGTGCTGGGAGAAGAGGGGCTTGTATAGATCAATTAAAACTATATTAACTTTTTTAAGAGAAAATCTCTGTGTGTGTGATTATCCACACATCATGTTTTCATATTGAAAACTCATCGGGAAAAATCAAGTGCTGGTAGGGAAATGAAAAAAACAAAGAAAAATTTAATCGTTCTGCTACTTAATCTTGTTTTTAAAGCTTCCATTGTCCAATTCTCTTCAATGTCAAAATGCTAGAACTGGATAGCAAAGCAGTGCTCACAGTTAAGTGTGATAACGTGAGGGTTATTCTTCTGCACCTTCCACACACAAGGGCTGCAGCATCAGCTCTGCACATAGTTGAGACATACTTTGTTCTCTCCTTGTTTTCTATTTTGTGCTCTCTTTGTGTCTCTGCTGTAGCAAGAGAGCTTAATAAATATTTAACATGGCTGGAGGGTTGTATTGGGTTTTGTTTGTCACAAACAGCATCTTTGGAGTATCCCTAACGTGTACAGGGAATGTACCCAATTCCAGTAGCTCACTTGTTTTGCAGGGTGCCTTTTTTTTGTTATGCTTTTATGCCTTGAAGAAAATCTTAATATGTGCTGATATTGTACGCGTCCATTTCCATTACGTCGTTGGGATGATAAATGGAGAAATGCTTTCCAAAAAAATTCTGCAAAAGCTACTTGACTTTGTGTGTAGACAAGGTGGTTATGCCATTTTTCTTAGAGCTTCTAATTCAAGTATTGAACTGCTCTCTGTGCTGAGAGATCGAAGAAGATTCAAAGTCAGGTTGAATGGGACTTTGAGCAACCAGACCAAATGGAAGATGTCCAACCTTCTGCAGGGACTAGGTGATCTTTAAAGATCCCTTTCAACCCAAACCATTGTATCATTCTATGAAATGTACAATTTCCTTAAGGTAGCAGTTAATCTTTAAGCACCTTTAATACTATTCTTCATTTTGTTTTTATAACCTCTGTTTGAAAAGTAGATAGGAATCAACTAGGGTCTTTTAAGCTCATCACCAGGCTAAGAGATGATGCACTGTATCCTTGAATTAGAGGAGCAAGTGAATTAATGTGAAATCTCCTTTCAGGTGGGTGTTAGTAGGAAGCTGCTGAAATAAAGGTAAGGTAACAAAATGAGGGAGGGAGAACCCAATTCTCCTCGTAGATCTAGGCATCTCAGAATCACCTCTTCCTGTGGGTAAATCCTATCAAGTGTTCATCTGGCACTTTCTAAGTTCTAACTCACTTTTTGTAAGTTCCCTATTCTCTAAGAAATACTCCTGTGCACTCCCTCCTCTCACCCAATAATTGTGGCAGTTTTGGGCAGTCTTGCTGTGGTTCAGCCTTGGGATTCATCAGTTACAAATTCTTGTATGTTGTTTTGTTCTTCATACATTTTTGGAGTTTGGAACACTTTGGTACAATTTCAGTAGCAGTCTTCAGAGATTTGTCTCCTAGACACTCGAAAATAAAATTTAAGGCCTGGGGTTGTTATGGTATTGTTACTTCCCAGTATCGTTTCTGCTCTAGTTAAATATACCAAAAGTGCTTGTAGAGGCAGAAATATGTCTGAATGTTGCAGAGTTTGAAGATTTTATTTTTAACACCTGTTAAATATACCGTCAGTGACATAGTGTGTGATGCTGCTGTGGTAATCAATTCCTGTTCTGGATTTTTTTATTCTAGTGTCTGTAAGTGTGAAGGTTGGATGATTATTTAAATGTGCTGCTCTCCAGTTTCCATAGGTGGCGCTGTAATTCTGCTGTAGTTGCCCCGACCAGCTTCTGCTGACAGTCAAGGTGAGCTAAATTGTTGATCAAAGAACATATCCAAATACATTTCTCAGGTCGGAGTTAGCAGTCAGGATATGTAAAAGCCTGCTGCAGCTGAGGATGCTAACTTGCACATAGGTTAGTTAATACTGCAGACCAATTACTACACTTACTATGTGGTTGGCTGAAGGTACACTGTGCTGTAGTAAGTTTGAACTTACTACATATAAAGTGCAGTTTATATGAGCTGGATATCACTCTTGCACTTCAAAAAAGAAAGTCTTATTTGTGTTTTGTTAAGCACAAGCTGCTCTTAGGGAGATTCAGTGTGCTGCTTTAAGAGTCTGTGTACCACTCCTTAACTGCTTCACATTAAGTGCCCTATGAACTTGGTAGCTTTTTTTTTCTAGAGAGTCTTGATCCTCCAATGCTGGTTTATCACATAAATGTGATTTGCAGAACATAAACCAGTTACCCCTTCAGTGCTGACCTCTCAAATCAATAAGTATTTCAATTAATTTAAACTTGTTTTAAGCCTAAATGGATATCGTACAGAGGTTAAATATTCCTTGTGCAGTAAGTAGAAGGGCATAAATGCTAGCAAACCCCACAAAGATGGTATTTCTTCTTTCAGTACTAACTGTTCTGAGTTATCATGCGTAGTTGGAACCAATATTAGATCTCTAGCTATTTTAAAAACAAGACTTGCAGAACCTAAAGGATTAATTGATTTACCATTTCAGCTACTGAAAATAACAAGGAACTTAGTGAGTCATACCAGGTACATACAGTGATACAAAAGTACTGTTTATTTTCAATGTCAAAAAGTTACTTGTCTTTGGTTCTGTGACTTAAAAGTCAATATAAAACCTGTTCACTTTATCAGGTCTTAGTGTAATGTCAAAAAAAACCAAAAAACAAAAAACACTAGTGTAATACTTACTTAAAAAAAAAAAAAGCCCCATCCTGAACGTAAGCATTTTCTGCTCCCATTTATAAGCAAGTGCTGTAAACAGCAACTTTCTGGCTGATTGTCTGTAAGAGGGAGCGAACCGTCTCTTCCAGCTCCACCAGCTGCTTGGCTTTGTCTTCGAGAACTTTTTGATTGTTTTCATACGTATTTTCCAAGTCTGTCGGCAAAGGAAGAGGAAAAACAGTGTAATGAGGTATATTTTAATGCAGTAAAATATAAACCATAGCTGTTAGGGGTAAACTACCTCAGGATTATTTTCTTGTGGAAGAAAATCTGACAAAAAAATAGCAAAGGCTGGAATGGCACTTCTTGTTTCCTTAATATTGGGACATAAAGCAATGTGGAAGTAATTTTCTGTAAATGGAAAAGGTATACTTTGATTCAAGTTGAAAATAACTGCCATTTTTGTGTTGACCTGAAATATCTTGATTATGACAAGCCAAAACTATTCAGTGATTCATTTTAATTGTGCAGGAGTGACTAAGGGGAAGAGCAGGTTCCTGGACTGGCAAAAACAGGAGGAAAACTCAGCTTCCTCCCTGGCAGTTACGGGCAGGCTGCCCCCTCCTGATTCAGCCGACTTTAAGTGGCAATTGTAAAAGTTAAATTCTTCTGTAAACTGCAACTTCTGTGTCCTAATTGCCTTTTATTTCAACGGCATTCCAGGGTGGGGGAAGGGGAATGCTGTTTGAAGATGGTGTTGTGGGTAGTCTGTCAAGAAGTGGGCTGCTTTTAGTGTTGCCAGATGGGTTAGTCCTCATCCTAATCATGGTAGCTACATTTTAATTCCACCCTGTAAGGATTCTTTGAGCACTGAGAGGTGCCATACCAAAAGTTTGTGTCTCACTGTAAGTTTTAGCTCTTCTTTTTAATACAAATCTTTGATTCAAGACTTATGTTGTGTCCCTAAGAATAAGAAAAGCCATTCAGACCTCAGCAACAAAGAATTAATTTCCTTTTTCTTTTCCTGTTGCTGATGAATACTTGGTTTAACAGCATGCTAGTGCTTTGTATTCTTAAAGTAAGGACTTGCCTGCTCAGAACAGCCTTACCTTTGAGCAGCTGGAGTTTGCTGTTTGCTTGAGCCAGCAGGGCTTTAGCTTCATCTTGCAACATGTCAGCTTTCCTCCTAGCGCTGGCCGACTCCTCTGTCTTCTTGGCAATGAGCTCCTCCACCGTTTTGTACTTGCTGTTCAGCTCGGTGTTGAGGACCTGTTGTTCCAGATGCAAACACAAGATGGAGCCGCTCAAAAGACTACGCAAGGGGAGTTGCTCGATATTCGGGGTAAGCAGAGCACACAGGCTGTTAGCTCAGGTAACAAAGGCAGAAACAAGGTTGGGGTATGTCCTGCTTAATACTCAAGGTTTTAAGAGCTGGCACGAAGACTGAGTTGCCCTCTTGCAGATCTGTGGCAATTCTACAGCTTCAATACTTGGCAAGGATTTACAGGATTCAGTTACACAGTTGTGTAACTCGTGGAAGCTATGGCCCCTAGCACAGCTGAGGTTAAGGAACTGGCCATGCTCCTGGTTAAATGTATGCATTTAGGGAGGAACAACCTTGCTGCCCTTTCAGAAAGAAGAGAGCAGCTGCCTGGTTTGCGTAGGTGAATGTGCTGGAAAAGACATCAGGTTGGCTTCTCAGCTGTGCTTTTTTTCTCTGTGAGGTTAAGGAGTACTAGCACCCAGATGAATTCAACTAGCAAGCAAGTTCACGTTCTGCAGCAGTGTTGGGAGTCTCTTGGGTTTACTTGACAGCCACCTGAAATATTACTTAGTGTGTGGAAATAATTGATTTGGTGGATAATGTGTCCCTGCATTGACAGAAAACCTCTCTCTCTTGAGACTGGTGGGCTAATTCCAGCCAAAAGATTGCGGGAATTAAACTTCCTTTGGCAGAGTTGTCAACTGTTTGGTTAACATTCTTTTGGTATTACGAAGGTGTAGAGCAGACACTGGGAGTGCCTGCATATGGTCAGAGTGAATTTTGCATCTCTGATATTTAGAAATGAGACTGGTTTGATATTGAGCTAAGGAATCTTTGCCGTTTGATTTTGTATATGCCAAACTTTGATTTGTTTAGCCTGAACATCACTGCAGAAACAAAAATATAGATGGGGAAAAAAAGCCAATGTATTTGTGGCAGATAGCGAAGCAGAGAGACAGAACCAAATGCATGAAAGGCTGACAGTGCGACAGCAAGGGGTGTTTTATGCAACTCTTCTAGAAACTGTTAACTTCCTAATACTTCTCTTTGTATTTGGTACCAAAATGAGTAAAAGCAGGTATCTGTGGTAAGTGCATTAAGCACTCTTTTTGTCTTCAGTACTTGGCCAATGACTGAAGTAATGTTCCCCTGCACAGACCTGGGGTGTGTTTTACTGGCTTTTCTTTAGCATTTTTCCCAATCTCCTCACCTGCTTAACTTCTTCAGCATTTTGTTTTGCAGTGCCAGCTTTTTCTTCTATCTTGTCCGCATTCACTGAATTTGTAGCGGCCTTTTGCTTCAGATCTTCAACGCTCCTCTCTAGCTCAAACAGACGTAAAGTGGCGTTGTTCAGCGTTTCTTCAGATGCTGCATTTTCAGATTCAATCTACCAGAAGGAGGGACAAAGATATGCTTTCAAAAGTTTCTAAATATAACACAAAAACTTTCTGAGTAAGCCCCAATCAACTAACTAGGTCACGTCCATAGATCTGATATAAAAAGTGTTACAGTTTCATTAAAAATGGACAACTGAAGTCAGGGTGAAAAAACCCACTGCTTGAAGATCAGGTGTATAGAGGGCTGCAAAAGCATTACAGAACCTCTTAAAAAATGACTCGATTGTATTACATGTGCAAGAATTGCCTAATCTGCAAACAGAACTTCACGAGTTCATTATTAAATGATAGTGTTAAATGGCTGAAGCTGCCTGTCTCTAAGCTAGCCACACTTCATGGATATAGATATTGCTCTCATGAGACCAGGGTGCAGAGTTAAAGTCTAAAAATACATTATCTGATGAGACTACAGCAATTACCACTTCAGTACAGCATTAGTTTTCTTAGTCCCCTGCTGCAGTGGATACCAGTGCTAGATAGCACGGTTCTGCCAACACACTACAGCAAACAACAATGGGGTCGACGTGTATGACTTTGTAGAGATCTTGGCACACCTGCTGTGTTAGAGAAAACCCTAAGAAAAAGGCTTTTCTCACTCCCATCCATACTTTATGCCATTGAAGTCAAATCAGCAGGATTGTAGCTCCCTAATCCTCTAGTTATGAATAGTTTAGATTCATTTTAAGTGCAGTCTTTTATTTGTAGTACCCAAGAGCCTTGCCTAGACACCCTTACATCAGTTTCAGATGTGTTGCTCTTTCTGTATCTCAAGAGAGAAAAAAAAAACACTTGGAAATAAGGAAATAACTTACTGAGGTCAGCAGATCTTGGGTTCCTTTAATATCTTCATCAGCTTGTTTTATGGCTTTTTCAGCTGCATTTTGTGCCTTTTCAGCTTCTTCTAGTGCTGCTTTCACCATGTCTGCAGTGACTTTAACATCTGTTGCACCTTTGCTGTGGAACAAAGCTATGTTAACACTAAAAACTCTACTTTGGTACAGGGAAAAGCACTAGTCATACACTGCAAAGGGCTGTTTTTGCCCTTTAGTGAAGGAATGGGGAATCAACCTTGGGGTAAGGTAAACTGCATTTCCTGATAGTGAAATCAAAGCCTCATTCCAGTTCTTGGTCATTGAAGACACCCAATACAGAACAAAGTTACATACCTTGCTTTTTTAGCTTCTTCCAGTAGCATTTCTGCCCTGGCAATGTCTCCAGCGCTCTGCTGTAGAATGACTTCAACGTCAGAAAGGCTTTCCACGCGCTCACGGATGTCCTCTGTCAGGGCTTGTAGCTGCTGGGGAGTGCTTGGCATCTCCATGTTGAGGACTTCGTTAGCCACTGCCTCGATGCTGTCCAGGTCAGCACTGTCTTCTACAAGATGCACACACATGACAAAGATGTGAGTAAAGGCTTTGAACTGTCAAGTCTCAGTACTCCAATTCTCATCCATCTGCTCCCTCAAGAAACAAAATAATGGAAAAAATCTTTCTCCCCAGGACTAGCAGCAAATCAAGATGTAAAAACCGCTTCCTTAGGGTAAAACTTCCCTCTGAGAAGAGGCCCAGCCAGCGCGTAGGCCCTGCTGGCATCGCTCTTGGAAGCCTTTTGAAGATCTCAGTGATTAGCTACACTGTGCTGGGGCTGGGGGAAGGGGATGTGGGCCCACAGGAGAGGAAGCCAACAGCTGTGCATAAATGTAATTGTGCTACCAGTACACAGCCCTGTGCAAACACAGAAGGAACGGGTTTGCCATGCTGCCACTCATTAGCGAACAAGGGCCTCATTTAACCTTTACTGCTTTCTTGCAGGCAGATAACCTCACTGTTTCTGACTTTCCTTCCCTTTAATAGTACCATGTGTCTTTCCAGCCAGAGCTTATGAACAGACTTGGCAAGCTACAGACGTACAATGCTCTCAGCTGAAATGAACACAACAAAGTACTACAGATTGGCCTCATTTTCCTATTGTCTTGGTTTTCTGTTTCCAGATTTCATCATACCCATTAAATCTGGCTGAAAGGAGCAGGGGATGACAGCTATTGCATTACCCTGTGGAGGATGATTTAAAAATAAAGACAGTTTTCACCAATGAAGAATTTGAAGTAGGTAATATAAGTCTAAGGTTTTTACGCATTAGGAAGTCTCTGATCTGTTTAATGAGATTTCTCAGATCTTCATTGCTTCTGTCCACTTGCTCTTTTGTAGCATTGGTTTTGAGCAAAACTTCTTGTGCATTTTGTTTGGCTTCGTCAGCTCTCTGCTTTGCTTCAGAAACCTGGAGAGAATGAAATGGAAGGCTTGAATGCATATTGGCTTCTGCTTTAAGGCCTGTTTTACAACAAAAAATTCTCCTGGAGTCAGAGGTAACAGTAATGAGAAATGCTTCGTCTCATAAAACTCACAGAACACTTTTAAAAGCTGGCCCTGATCCACACCACCAATGCTAGTTTAAACAACTCAAGCTAATGTTTAGAGTTATGCATGAAGCTTTACTTTAGCGAGCTCCCTTTCTGAGTGGGATGATGTTACGCAACCAGAAGGAATATTCTGCACTAAGCCAGGCACATACTTTGTCAATTAGTGCCTAAACTTGCATTACAATTAGAAGATATTTTTTTTGGTATTGTAACAATGGATTCTGCATATTACCATTCGGGAGAGTTGCTCAACTTCTGCTAAGGCGCTGAGAATGTCTCTGTCAAAGTCCATGGCTTTCTGCCAGGCGTTGTGTGCCACGGTCACCAGCCCCTTGCAGCCAGGTCCTCCACACTTCTTCTGCCCGTCATCGCTCCGGCAGTTCAAGCCGCCGCACTCGGACTCGGCACAAGAGGCTCCTGCGGGGGTGCCACACGTCTGCAGCAGACAGAGGAGACAAGTGCAACAGTCCCGGCTTTATTCCCATTGCTGAGCTGTGAGGGTGATGAATAGGATGCTGCTCTGCCATTGTTCCTACCCCTTCCAAGTAGGGCCTCAACTACCAAAGCAAAGGAAGCTGAAGGAGAGCTGCATCAGGTCCATACCAGCACAATATCAATTCTTGTTCTGTGCCCCTTCCACTCCTTCCTGCCTTAACTGGGTAACAACCAGCTAGCTCCCAGCTGCTGAAGTAAAGGGAGGGTAGGAGGGAAGCTTTGCTTTCATTGTCCTCCTCTGCCAAATATCATCTTGAACTGGAAAGCTGCCTTTGGGCTTTGATTTCAAGCTGGAAGCTACCCCTGCCTGTATTCCTTTTGTTTGAAGCTGGTCTTCACTACCCTTGGAGGAAAAACTGGCCATCCCAAGCAGCTTTTTAAAAGGAAGAACATCTTTTTAAAAGGAAGAACATCTCTAAGGAGAGCAAAGGAAAAGATAAAACAGTAAGAAGCTGAAATGCTCCAAGCTGAACAGGAAAACTTTTTTTTTTTTTTACCTCTCTTGAAAAGCTGTTCCCTTCCCAGCCATGAAGTGTTTGCTCTGGTTTCATCTTTCCATAATAATTTCCAATTTATGACTTGTGTCAATGAAGTGTTCCCAAAGAAGGTATCAGGTTTGACTTTTTAAGCAAAACTACTTCAGTCAGCAGATTTTACTGGGAATATCCACTGCTTGGGCAATGAAATCACTTAAAAGCTGTAGCCAGGTGGCAAATTGGAAAATTCCCCGTTCCTGTGAGGTACTTTTCCCTTTCCACCACCCTCCTTACGCCAAATGATAGTTGCTAACTGACACGTACTTTGCAGCCTCAAATCTCACAGGGAAAACCAAGTGAGCTGCAGCTGGCTCCTGTGAAGTGTAAATGATTCCCTCTTACCTGCTTGGCATGCAACCCCGCAGTAGCTAGAAAGCAAACTTTTTTTTTGGCATCCTGTGATTACACCTCCGAGCAACTCCGTGTTTACTGCCTCGATAAACATCTACCCCAGCCTTTCAGTCCTCAAGAACGCATTAGGCAGGAATGCAGGGCAAGGGAAGCTAAACAAAAAGCTGCCTCTTTCTTCCCCTCCCAAGAAAAAAGGCCGGGTGGGGTGACTGCAGTTGTAAAGGACCGGGGACAATTCCCTGTGTGAAGACCTCATCCCCACACACAGGGCTGGCCCTGCCCCGAGGAGTTAATGAGCTCTCCCCTCCAGTCGGGACTTCAAGCGGGATTGTTCTCTGAATGCAGCTGCCTGGCTTCAAAGGGAAACCCAGAGAACACCCTGCCTCTCCCAGAAAAAGCCATCCTCGCTCGTATTTACAGATGAGCAGGCAGCTTCAACACAGACCGTGCCCTTTGGATTCCAGCTCCCTGCAAGTGCTGCTCTGCCCCAAGCAGGAGGATGGGAGCGTGGCGGTACCCAGGAGGGCAGCCCTGCCGGGTGCTCTGGGAAACTGCAAAATGAAGAAAGCAAGCGTGTGAGCTAAGGCTTAAGAGGCTGGCTCTCAGTCCACTGGACTTGCTGAACTTTGCTGCACTTGAGAGCTCTGCCCACAGGAAAGGCATTTGGCTTAGGAGGTGAGGAAAAGACGGATGCTCTCTCAGGTCTGGGGTGAAGTAAGAGGGAGAACGACACGAAGGCCTGCTGCCTGAAAGCCCAAAGGTATCTCAGAGCCCACAGAATATCTCAAAAATCAGTGAAATGTGTGTGTTTCAGCAACAGTGTCTTTCACACTGTCCAGCTCTGAACAGTTTTTCCCTGCCTGTCACTTCCTCGAAAAACCCAATTTTACTTTCGCTGTGGGTTTTCCACCAGCACATCCTAGCTGTGTACCTTTGTTGACATGTCGGCGAGATCCAGGCTTTGCAGTTTGCCTGCGAGTTCATCCAGGAGGCGAGAGTGCTCCTCTTGCTTAGCCTTGAACTGGGCCTCCTTCTCCTTGATTAAGTCTTCCACTTCCTGCCGCGTTTGTGCTGACAGCTCCACGGCGCTATCGGGGTGGACAGTGGAAGCATTGACCCTTTTCTCTGCCTCCAGGGACATCTGGAAATACTTGGTGATGCTGTCCAGGGCTCCTGCAGGAATCAGACAGAGCTGCTCAGAAATCTGTTAACTAACACCAAATAATTTGTGTCATGGAGGTGGGCAGACGCACAGCGGGGTTAGCAAGCTGAGCAGCACCTTAAAGCAACCACAGCCTCCACAGCTGTGGTCAGTGCTGTTGTAAAGGGGACAGAATTTGGCCTGGCTTTAAAAAAAATCCTTTTTTGCCTGGTTGAAAGTGTGTCAAATTTGCTGGATTTTAAAGTTAAGCAGTTCTCTGACCCCAGGGATTGACTGAACTCTGCTCGTGCTGAGGGCAAAGGGAGCCCCAGCCTTTTAGGTTCACAGGGCACCAATCTATTTCCTAGGGATTCACCTATGCCATTTGCTCTTGTTGCTTGCCCTAGGATGTCTGGCTCACAGTCGCTGCTTGGAAACCGGTCAGAGCTTTTCCAAGAAACAACTGTTTGATGAAAGATCCTGATTTCTGTAAGCGTTAGTTTTGGACAACTGCTGGAGAGGCCCTGAGAGGGTGTGAGGGACCCCACGGGGCAGCCATGCTCTGTACCTCAGGGCAGCCTTCTTCCACAGAATGCCACAAGCCAGGGACTCCCTGGTTTTTACATCCTTTTTGCCACACTGGGTGAAATCCCACATTCACCAGAAACAATCCCAGACTACCTGTGAAACTGCAGATGTACGTTTCTGTGTATATATAGATATATGTATGTGTATTTTGTTCAAATGTGTTTTAAGTTGGAATTAAGTCAGCTTTGGAAGCTTCCCAATAACTTTGTGATTTGCCTCTTTCCCCAGCCAGCTCTGATTCTGTGGTGGGGGTTTGGCACTTCGTCATGCCAATGGGTACACCAGGCTTGGGTGCCTTGGAAGAATGGGGCTTTTTTATGGTGTGCCCCTAAAGACACGGGTAGTTTTTCAAACCGTTTCAAGCAATTTCACAGCCTGGGGAGAGCAAATGAAACGTGCAGGTATATCTTGGAATCAGCCTCGCTTTCAGCTGTTGTGCCTCATCTAAAATGCTTTAATTAAAGTCTTAAAGTCTCCTAAGTTCTTGCGCCCCAAGAACTTGAGCCAGCTTTGCAATACACAGAGGGAGAGAAAGAAGGGGTGAGGGGGCAAAACAAAGCTCCTGCTGCATCAGCAACTCGGCTAACGCACGGGGAGAAGCTGCCCTCCTAAGAGCTGACTTTATTACACGTTAGAAGATTAACCCGGTATTTAAAACCGTGCACTAATTAAATCTTCAGCCACCCCACTGCTTTCTCCCCCTCCCTGCGCCACTTACCCCGCACATCAGAGATCTTGATGAACTCTAGCTGCTCTGCAAGCTCTTTCACCACACGGTCTAGGCTTTTGGCATCCGTCTCCAGCGCGCTCAGGTCACTGTCCGAGCTGTTGCTCTTCTCTGCTAAGGTTGTCAGGCTTTCTTCTAAGTCAGCTATCTTAACCGTAACATCTGCTGTCAGCTTCCTGGAAAACAGAGCAGCAGGACTTACCGGGGGAGGAGGGAAGGTTGTGATTCTGTGTTGTGAGCCCCAGTGCTTGCCTTCAGTGAAGAGTAACAGCGAGAGCTGGGCCACGCTTCTCCCACGGCAGGCCCTGTCCTCCCTCAGTGGAGCCAGAAGTGATTTGTAGCAACATGCCTACCTAGAGTACTGTTTTGTTTCCTTTATCACACAAAACTACTTTTTAATCTACAGCACGTTTATAAACTCAAAGCACCAAACAGCTGCTTTGTGTAAGATTAACTGGAGGCAGATTCCAGAGGGCTGCTGTAATGCTGTGGTATCATGGCAACTGCACAGGTCAAAGTTGACTACTATGATCCATACATAATTTGCTTCTCATCCCACACAGCTACAAATGCAGTTTTGATTACTACGAGCTCATGGGACAGATTTGAACTTCGGGAAGGAGGGGGGAAAGCCTGTTTTAATACAATGGATCCTTTTAACTCCTCCATAAAGATCTCTCCTCACCAGCTGCTTCTCTAGGACTAAGAAGGAAAACCTCCTGCAGTCAGCCTCAGCGAGCAGGTCTCAGCTGGTGGGATAACCCTAAAAGGAAAGGCAAACGCACGATCCAAGGCAGAGCTGCTGCAGAACAGAGCTGGGCATTGGAAGCTGTCCCCATCCATGGTGATCCCACCATCCCCAGTTATTCCTCCCTCTGAAGGAATCGGGCAGTGTTTAATCTTTACAGCCGGCGTACATCCTTCGATAGCTCAGCAGCCTGCTGCTTTCCAGCGGTCCTCAAGCCCAATCCTTCCTCAAGAAGAGGAAGAACAAGAGCAGACACAAGCAGATGTTAGGGAGAAGCAGCTCCTCGGCTGCTCTCAGCTCCCTCGGTACTCAGAGCCCAACCCCAGCTCTGCAGCTGGAGGGGGGAGTTGCAGGGCACGGCGTATCCCTAATTGAGACATTTGTGCTTTAATCCTCTCCCCTTTGCTCCGTGCAGTCCCCTTGCAGTGCATAAGCAAGCCTGGAACGGTTGCACAGCTGCCTGATGTGCAAAAGCCCAAACTGCCTTCTTTAGTACACCTACCTTTAAAAGAAAAAGCGGGGCTTTTACTGTGAGAAGAACGGAGACGAGAGCTGTTAGAAAGCTGGTGCTCCCCCCACCCCAAGCTCGGAAGTTTCCAGCTCATCGGCTCCATAGGGAAATCCAGGAATTTAATCTCTCCCCCTTGCTCCTCTCGCACAATAGCAGTGTTTGGCCTTTGCCCCGGGGGAGCGCAAGGCAAGCGTGCGTGGCTGGCTGGCAATCGGCTGCGCAGCGGGAGCGGGGACACCCCTGCCAGGGCACGCTGCCCATGCTGCTCCTGCCTTCCCCGGCCAGGTTTGTGCCCAGGGGAGGGATGCTCCACATGGCGAGGTGCTCTCCAGCACCAGGAGCTGTGGTGTACCTCAGCAGGGTGTCCTCAAGCCCAGTACGGGAACAACATCAGCTATTCCTCTACACCCCAGCTCCTTGGTGTTCCCAACTCCTCCCCAAGCTGGATTTACCCCCGTAACACCCACTGCACTCACTCTGCTTCCTCAAAGAGATTCCCGATGTTCTTCAGGGGCTCGGCGGCCGGGTTCTGAGCAATGATGGTTTTAATCTCCCCGAGCTTCTCCTCCAGGGTGCTGAGCGTCTGCTGGTACGGCCCAGTGACCCCGGTGATTTTCAGGGCGTTAGCCCTGTCCAGGAACTGCTGGGTCCTGTTAGCCAGCTCGCCGATGACCACGTCCCAGAGGGCGAAGCACTGGTGGCAGGGCACGCAGTCGGGGAAGAAGCCTGAGTAGCCCCGGGAGCACTTGTCGCAGCGTGGCCCCTCCACCCCCTCGTTGCAGATGCACTGCCCCGTGGCGCGATCGCACTGCGGGGTCTGGATGCCGCGGGGGTTGCAGTCGCACGCTGCCAGGAGAAAAAAGGCACAGGTGAGGGTGGCAGGGAGACAAAATGAACGAAAACAGCTGTAATGTGGTGAAACGAGAGTGGAAACGGGCTGTGGCTGGGTTACAGTCAGCTAATCATGGATGTGCTGGGTATGGGGGAACCAGGACAGGCTGAAAGGGGTGGGACAGGGCAGTAACTCCAGGGCAGAGCAGGAGGGCCTGGCTTGCACCTCTTAGAAATGGGCACAGTATGGATTCATCCTGCAAAGCTGACAGCAACCGAAGACAGGGACCCCAGTTAGAGGATCAGTAGGGCAAGGCCTCCCAGGCAGGAAAAGAAATGGCAGGCAGGCACACAGCAGGGGGTTTAAGGGCAAAACCTGAGTGGAAGGGAAAAAGCAAACAAGGACCAACCATCCTCTGCAGAGCTCCATACTGCAGGGTACTGTGGGTGCTAAAATTGAGGTGTTTTCAAAGAACATGACAAATCTATGGACTAACATCCCTTCACAGATCTTCTACACAAAGGCATGGGGCCTGGCACACAGGACGTGCTCCTACCACGGGTGTTGGGTGAATATTCAGGGGAGAAATGTAAATGTAACCCCGACAGCGTACACAGAGAAGCATCAGGGAGCCTGGGCTGATGTTTGGAGAACAGGAAAGACGTGTAAAAATCAGGCAGAAAGCTGCAAAATGAAGAACGAGGTCACGGGCAGCCCCGCCTGACTGGATGGATGAGTAAAGCCTTCCCCCGTGGGTGTGAGCCCTACTACACATTGCTCAGCCCCCTCAGGTGGCAATGAGGCCGATTAACAGATTTTTGGTAAATTAATTCACACTGTTAGCACCCCAGTTAGTATTTACACCTTCCTGAAAGGTATTTTCATTCTTATTTTAGTTTTAGTTTGCAACTGTGAACACCGAACACCTGCCTATCTCCCTGTGCTATCAGGCGAGACCCAGGGGCTCCTGGTGCCTGCCAAGTTAGAGGGATAATGTTTGAGCAACAGCTTTTTTAACGAGCTTTTGGGAGACTGATGCACTTCTTTGGCACCAGCCTGCACGAAGAGAAGTTACTCGATTAATTCCTGAAGCACAGTCGTTTCCAGCAGCCCTCTGAAGAATAAGAGAGGCCTTGCAAACGTGCAGATCGTTCGCTTCTCCTGGTGGTACAGTAAAAACAAGGCAGGCCAAGCACACATTCCTCTGACAGGGAGAGGATCGGTGCCTGATAAAAGCCTTCGCTTACACATCCATTTACCAGGCATCCCTGGAGGAGGTTAATGGCTCCAAACAGCCCATAAATCAAGTCGCACACCCCAAGCACATGCCCCCTTGGAAAAGGGCACGGCACAAAGCCGTTCTCAAGCTTGGGCATTGTTTGCTTCGATGTCAGCCCACGGTGGTGGTCTTGGGTTCAAGAAGCGCACAAAGAGCCTGGGCAGAACAAATGGGCCCTCAGCAAAATGACTTTTCTTGTACAGCCTGAATACGATCGGCCAGAGACAAAAATAACTTCTGCTGCCTGCACGGTCGAGCAAAATGGGCCTTTGTTCTTCGAGCTATACCCTGACACAAGAGATTGTTTTTCCTTTACATCCAGAGTGCTTTAAGTAGTCAGCTCGCCCTGGAATATGTTCCCTGCAGGCAAACTGCGGAGTTCCTGTTGGAAGGAGGTCAGTTAACCCTGCTGTCAGCCAATGGGGCCCGCGCCACAATGATGGATTGTCCAAATTCCGCTGCGCAGAGAGGGGCTGAGCGACGTGTGGGTTTTCTCAAAGGGGCCGAGACCCGATCAAGTTACACGAATCCTTGCTGCTGGCAAACGAGCTCGCTGT
This sequence comes from Anas platyrhynchos, assembly GCF_047663525.1. NCBI lineage: Eukaryota > Metazoa > Chordata > Aves > Anseriformes > Anatidae > Anas > Anas platyrhynchos. The sequence goes on from NC_092587.1 coordinate 15,271,042, forward strand.
ATTTACTTGTGGATTTAAAAAGCTTAAAGTGGAAAGAAAAAACCACCACATTTTGGTAATTCTATTCCTGAATACCTGCATGTTCGGGAAAGGCAGACCCGGCTTTGGGAACATTGACATGGTAATGGGGATTACAGAATCTCTGCAGCCACAAAATGCTGGGCACGAGGAGAGGGGCATTTAGGCACTAGCTCATTTGCAAAGTCAAAACTCCACGGTTGCCTGCGGGGAGGTGATAGAAGGGAAAGAAGTAATTTATCCCAAATACAGCAGAGCAGCTGGGAGAATTACACTTCTGGAGTTCTACGAAATGTCTGAACTGAGCTTTGTGGGACCCACGAGAAAATTACACAAGGCGGAAAGAAACATTACTATGGGTTATTTCCTCATTTTGGGATTCTGCATCAAGCCCAGAAGCAGGCACTGCTGGCTCTGAGTTAGTCCAGCTGTGTGAATGCAACATATATATATAAAGAAAGCTTTCAAAAGCACTGGATGTCCTCTTTTTCATGATCTGCCCAAGACATAAACCACGCACAAGACCAGTTTTCAAAATAAAAGGTAGAAGTGAAGATAATTTTATCTGCATTTTTAAGTAAAATCAGGTAGTTTAAAGGAAAAGCCTCCCTTAGCACTGGGGTAAGAAGATTCCACCCATTTTTTCCTTCCCTTTAGTATATTTTTCAGGCGTTTCTACATTTGTGGCACGGTCTCTCTAGCTGCAGCCCACAGACATCTTTACTGCAACCCTGACTGCAACATTTCTGAGGTTCTCACGAAAGCATCACTACTCCTCTTACAGCTCACACCTTGTGAACAAACCTTTCATCACACAAATGCCATGCACGTGCATCTTGTTTTTTAGAATCTAGATGACCTCAGCCAAGTGCTTCCAGCCACGGCAGGAACCAGCTCCATTCCTCGCTAGTCAGTCTCGTGAGTACCTTTATCAGACAGTGGGGTCCCATTTCCAGACACTGCACTAATAATGATATTTGGCCAGCCAGAAACCCATAGATACTGTTTTTCTGCTCTCCGAGGACCTGTGACACAGGACCTCTGACACAGGACCTCCATCATCTTCAACACCTTTAGCACTGACTTTAGCTGTGGCCAGTTCTCAAAACACTTGTCCTGAAGGGAAAAAAGCACAGTGACAAAGCCAGGATCCATGGGAAAAGAAAGAAAAAGACCTTTCCTGGTCCTTGTGGTGACTGGAGATGCACAGGATTGCAAATAGCTCGTGGAGGAATAACCACATGCTGAGTGCACATCCACCATCTGTGACGGTGGGTGCACCACCACCAAAAGAATTAATAAGACATTTGATTACCACCGCCGATGAGTGGGGATGTGAAAACAGGAGACGCCTCGATTCTTATCAGCTGCTGGTATGAAGTGAATGCCGTGCCACAGTGAGCCAGCACGCCCCGCCCAGTGCATTTTTTGGTGAAAATACCCCAGCATCACGTTAATATCCAGATATTCCTCTGGCCACCCTGCGACTCAGTTCCTGTGTGGTCAACGATGCCCTTTGTCATAGCAGTTTTGCTTCTGATGTACTCACACAGGCTGAGCCAAACACAACTTCCAGAGCAGAAACTGGGAAGAGAGGTTCAGTTTGCACTATAAGATCACACAGACACTGAGTTTACTAGGAGAGATCTAGATACCTTAACCTGTTTGGGTTGGGAATGGCCTTCTTGACAAACAGCTGGCTATTCTCCTTTCAGAGACAAAGGTGGAAGAAGGCCGGGGTGAAGGACAGCAAGGTTATAGGGACTGGGCTGCTTTGAAGACCACTGTTAGACACACATCGAATATGTTCCCATGTAAGCAGGGCTGGAAACTCAAGTACCTCCCATGGAAAATACAGGGGAGTAAAAGAAGTCGTTTGAAATCACTGGCCAAGGATTCAAGGGTTTTCAAAGGATTTACTATATTAAAGAATAGTGTTGTGTTTTTAAATGTCATTTTGGACCTGGATGTATTGTTTCCTTTAATGGAGTGTCTATCTCCATCACTCATAACTCACTAATGGAGTGTCTAACTCCATCATACTCCAATATAAATGAAATCACGTTTTTGGCAGAAAAATGTTCTAGCCAAATTCTTAGGCAGGATCTGCTGATGAGCAATTTGTGACTACAAAAGACTGCAGCTGCATCTACTCACAAACACGTGTGCACACATGAACACACACACACAGAGTATCCATGGGTTATTTTCCTACCATCTTGATCAATACATTTCATTTTTACTATTTTTTTTCCTTTATTTTTCTTCCACTTTCTCTGACAGCTCTGCTACCTTTCCCACTGATGTTAAGTATTCACAACTCACTTCTGATACAACAGCTGCAACTAAGCATATTGCTACCACAGCTGAGATGATCCAGTGGATCACACAAGGGCTGTATAAAGGACAGTCATGGTGTTTAAAGACTTATTAAGGGATGATAGGGAACAAGCAAGAGTCTTACATAATTCTACAGAGCACTGAAGAGAAAGCATTTTGCAGAAATATTTTCTTTACTGCTTGAGATCAGGGACAGAGAGCATCAAATGTTGAACTCCTCCACAGCAAAAAAAAAAAAGGAAAACAATGAGTTTGTTCAAACACGATTTCCTGGCATCATCTCCTGGTGGTAGCGAGGCACGATGATGATAAAACCATTCAGCAATTTGTAAGGTTGGAAGTTTTGCAGAGCTAGCAAATTTCTTCTGAATAATCAGCTATTGACTCAAATTACACCGTAAGCATATTGCTAACTCCTCAGTGTTACGATTTTCTGTACAAGTGTTAAGATAAGATCCGTTTCAGCTTAGAATTACCAGAGCTGTGCTGCATTTTAACATGCTAGCAGGCTGTGCCAGAAGGGCAATTTTCTGGAAACAGCCAATACACATTGCAATATTTTAAGACCACAGGTCGATTAAAATTAAGAAAGTGAAAACTGTACTTCCTTTAGCGTTGAACTTGCCTGACTTCCTTTAGAGGCTTCAAACAGGAGGAGATGAAATGTTTGCTGATCTCTCCGCACCACTAAAACCTCCTATAAAAGCAGCCTACATGCCTGGTTTAAGATTCAGATGTTAAATTAAGACTTAGATGTTAAATTAAGACTACGAAGCCTATTCTTAAATGACAATGGGATAACTTTCAATGAAGTTTTTTTCAATGCAGGTATTTTCAGCACCAGGAACTCAACAAAGACTTAAAACTGAGAAAAGCAACCTTCTGCCAACATCGGTAATGAATGCTCAATAAAAACAACACTCCTTTCATCTTAGCTCAGTTGGAGTCTATTTTTTTTAAGATACTCAGGTCCAACACAGAAGAATATTGACACGTATATACTTCATGTAAAGGGGACCTAGCAATACAACCTAACTTTCAACCTCCTGCAGTGCCCTTTCCTAACTGGGGTCTGTTCTCTTTGTTCAATTTATTAAAACCCTAATGATACTAAAATTGTCACGTCCTTTGTATTTTATGAGACACACAAACTTCACACGTATACCACACAAACACACCGTTCCAGCTGCATCTGCTGCCATGGGGTATCTCAGAGGCATCTCGGGAGCCTGGAGTCTGCTGCCAGAAACGTGCTACGTGGGCTGCAGTCGGCGCGGAGCTCAGCGTGCTGAGTCCTGTAGTTTGGTTGCCAGGCTTTGGAAAAGCTCCAGCAGGGCGCCTGGGAGCCTTGAGTTTCATGAAATTTGTAATCCTGTCATTTACTACCTTAGCAAGGATTTTTATGTGCGCGCACACACACACGTGCACGCTTGGGCAGAATCGTGGCTGAAGGAACAGTCGGAGGAGTTTGGCAGAGGGGCTGGCTCTGCCCCACAAGCAGACTCTTGAGCCATTTTCAGGAATTACGTTCAATTAGATGAATAATCATCGTGCTGTGCTTACATATGGGGTAAGCAGTCTCCAAGGACACAGTCCTACAGACTCTGGGATGCTCTCTGAGGTGTGTAATCCCCAGTGGACACCCGCAGGTGGTGGGACCAGTACTGAGGGGCTGAGGAGCTACCCAGCTGTAGCTTTGCTTGCCCCAGCAGCCTGGTCCCACTGTGAGCACTGAGGAAATGCAGAGGAGAGACATCAGGAGATGCTTTTTCTCCACTGCAGGGTGCACAGACTGCAAATCCAAGCACCCTGAACAGGTACAAAAACTTCCCTCCTGATTGCCACGGCACCAGGACCCCAACATCTTCCATCTCCTGCTTCACCGTCTCCCATTTTACAAAGGTTCATAGAAAAAGACAAACCACAGACAGCAGCCTGCAGCAGCTGCAGCCGCCAACAGGGATAGTGGGGAAGCACGCCCTGGAGTCTGGCTTCCAGCAGATCGTGTTGGGACCCAGGGCCACATCCACACATCTCTGTAATTTTTTTTTTTTTCCTCTTACTAACTCAAACATTTTAAAGGATGTCACAGCAGCGTGGGCAGCACAGTCCTGATTTCTCAACAGGAGCTGCTCTATTGGTGCCAGCAGGCCGAAGACCTCCTGTGAAGAGGTCAGACATTACCATCCCTTGAGTGATTCACCCTGTTATTTCCAACCTTGGGCAGAGGCTGCTTGCCCAGGCTGGTGGAAGAACTCACTGTGGAGACATCAGGATGGATGTTCACACCTCCACATCAGCTTGGTGCCTGCAGTGAAGCTTGTTCATCAGTACTCACATGGTTCAGAGCTCTCTGACAGCCCCCAATCCAGACTAGTTCGTGGTTTTTTTCCCAGATGCAATACAGAATGTGGCCAATTTGGCTGCCTTGACTGAGCGAGGGCTTGTCTTTGTGACAAACCCCCTTCTGTCTCCATTTCAGCTTCGTCTTGGCTATAGGCCCCATTTAAGCTATTTTCCAGGGCACTGCTCTGCAACTCTGTAACTCTGTAAAGGGCACAGTTTTCCAGGTTGCCTGCAAACCACTCATCACAGAAGGCCATGACCTTCCCACGCCGCGGTTGCGTCTCTGCCAGCCTGAACACCACCCTTCCACCGGTCAGGACTGAACGAGGGCTGAGAGGAGGTTGTTCCCCTCCCTCGGAGGCTGTGTCACTTGGAAGCAGAAGGGGTGACAGGTCTGAAGGAAAGCGCGGTGCTTTTGTAAGAAAAATGAGTTTGAGTTTGAAGGAATACATCCTCTTTTTACTTCATAAAGGCTAAAAAGCAGGTTTTCACATGCTCTAAAGGCAGCAGAAACTTAATGAGAGGTCAGAAATGCTGGTACGCAGCAAAATCTTGCTGATAAGGTATGCAGATGGACTCCATCAATAAACCCTGATGGAGACAGCTGATACCAGCAGACAACCACTGCCCTGGAGCAGCAGGAGGCAGCCGGCATGGCCAGAACACACACAGCCTCCGAAATGAGAAACTTAATATGTACTCAGGAACCAGGACAATTCCCCAGCCCTTTCATCTGCAGCATTAACCAGGTAACTGTGACCTTCCTACCTGCCTCGATAATGGGCTCTGAGGTATCTCTATTGTAAAGGATTTATTAAAGACCACAGCAAGCACATTCCTCCCTGCAGGAAAAAATACCTTAATCTATTGCAAACCCTCCTGGCAAAGACTCCTATTTGAACAGATCAGAGATACAAGTTTGTTCTGGTCTGGACAGTGTTTGAAGTTTCTTTTCCAGCTAATGAACAGACTTGTTTATAATGAAAGGACAGAGAGAATCCAGTTTTCTAAACAATTGACTTCATGGCACTCTGTTTTCCCATATGCAGCTACGGCTAACTAGCTCTACAGTCTCTGCTCACTCTTCTACTTTAATCTGAAATAAAAGGAAAATCTTCTGCTAAATCAAAACCTTTTTCAATTACAGTCTCCCTAACAAAACACAAAGAGAGACAGGAGTCTTCTAGTAAGTAAAATCAAAAGGCAAATAAACTTATTTCCAGATCATTTCTCGAACCCAAACGAGGTTTTTTCTAACCACACTGGTCTACCTGCCAGCATTGCGAAGTAAAGGTTGAAGAATTAGTTTCTAAACAGAGAAGTTGGTCTCCAAGCAAGGGGCTGACAAGAAATATAATAAACCACGAGTACCGCACCGGGCTCCTCTCACGTCTCCAGCCTCACACAGGCAGGCGGCGGAGCGCTGAGATGGCCGCCACCACACCTCCTGCATGAAGGCCACGCGGCGCCGGCACTCACCTCGGCACTCCACACCCGGGTCGCCCCAGAAGAGCTCCTGGCACTCCCGGCAGGTCCGGCCTCCGAAGCCCGGCATGCAATGGCATTGCCCCGTGAACTGCCAGAAACAGGGACACAGCCACCTCAGTGGGTCTGCTGCAGCCTGAAGGCTCTGCCCCCTCCCCACCCAGCACCCGTGACCCACATGGACATTGCTAATGGAGCAGGGTGTGCAGAGTCACAGAACCGTGGAGTTGGTTGGGTTGGAAGGGATGTTAAAGATCACCTAATTCCACCCCCCTGCCATGGGCAGGGACACCTCCCACCAGCCCAGGTTGCCCAAAGCCCCATCCAGCCTGGCCTTGGACACCTCCACCTCGCCCACCCCTCAGCCCCCAGGTGCCACACAAGCAAGGTGCTACGGGATAAGCAGGGCAACCCACGGCTCCGACACTTTTTGGTGGACTCCACCCAGCCCGTGCACGCATCCTACCCCAGCCAAGCTGCAGAAAGGCTGCAGGTGGCTCCCAGCAGCCTTCCCCTCACCTCATTGCAGGCCAGCCCGAGGGAGCGGGTGGTGTCGCAGTCGCAGGGCTCGCAGCCGGTGCCGCTGGCCAGCCTCCAGGTGTGGGGCGCGCAGCGGTCGCAGGTCTGCCCCACCACGCCGGGCAGGCAGCGGCACTGCCCCGTGGCCGCCTCGCAGCGGCAGCTCTCTGCGCTGTCACAGTCCTCCCGCACCGTGCCCAGGTAGTTGCAGACACACTCTGCAAGAAGAGGTGGCAGCCTGGGGGTGTGTGTGGCACAGCACCATGACACACACCCCTCGGCCATCCTTGGGTCTCAAGGTGGAGATCCCCACCTTTAGGGCTGCTGCCCCAGTGTGAGGTGGCAGCAGCTCTCTGCGACCCCGTGCTGGCCCTCCAGCCTTACTCCTCTTCTTGTCTCCTCCTTTACTAAGGAAACCCAAACCTTCCCAGTTCCTATCATCCTGCTCAGAGTGGTGATACGCAAAGCAGAGCAGGACTCGGCTTCCTTGCCCTGCAATCCTTTTGCTGCACTGGATGGGGAGCAGCAGCAAAATGTCCCCACCCTGGTCCTGTTGTGGAGGGGAGCAGGGAGGGCTGCATCAGGCCATAGAGGGAGATGAGTCTGCTTCTGGGGCAGGACTCGGCTCCTGCTGCTCAGCCACATCTGCAGGAACCTTTGTGTCAACAAAAGGCAAATCCTCACCCTGCCACGGGTGATCTCCAGATAAGAGGGAAACAAAGACCACTAACAAGAGGGCAAGAAACCCTTCTCTGACCCAAGCCTCATCCTTTCAGCACATGCAAATGCTGCCCCTTCTCTCCCCCCAAGAAGGCAAAGGGCTCCCCTGCCTTCCAGCAGCCCCACTGAGCGGCAGGGCAGCTGCACACAAGCCCAGCTGGAGGCAATTCGAATTCCCCACTACCCCAAATGGTCCCAGGTCAATTATTAAGAGCTATGGTGGCCGCTGCCGCCCCACCACGTGGTGGGTGGCCAAGGAGGGGAACACAGGCACATCTCCACTCACTCCTGCAGTCCTGCTGCAGGGCGCTCCTGTAGTAGCCCTCCTTGCAGAGCTGGCAGTTTTCGCCCTCCGTGTGGTACAGGCACTTCACGCACGTCCCCGTCCTCTTGTCGCAGGCCTCCGGGTCAGTGGTGTCGATGTTGTTGTTGCACTGGCAGGGCTGGCAGGCGCCGCCGACCTCGTCGGGGCTGCCGAAGAAGCCAGACGCACATTCATCACATCGACTGCCTGTTTGAACAAGCAGGCACGGCAGGAATTACCAGCACGGCTCACAGCCCCGTAAATGGCAATACGAGACAACAAGGGCCGTTAACTAAAGGGGGGATTAATCGGATCGCACTCAAAGCAGAGGCAGTACCTATGTATCCTGTGCTACAGACACACACGACTTGCAGAGTGACCGGATCCTGGTAACAGCCGCTGGCAAACTGGCGTCCGCTCTCGGGGCCGTCAGGGCACGGGCAGGGGCGGCAGTGGTCACCCGAGCCCAGGACGGGGTCTCCGTAGTAGCCGGCCTCGCACCTGCGCAGTGGGGTACAACATGCAGGGGACCATAGGCAGACACACACACTCACATTTTAAACCATTACAGGACGGTGAAGAACCCAAGGGCAGACACACCCTTGCAGCTCTCCAGTGCCACCCAAGCTCAGAGCAGTTGTGCCAGTGGAGAAAATTTGGCTCGCTCCAGCCTAAAAGCTGGAGACCCAAAGCAGATGCTTCTTAGGAGGGTTTCAATGGGGAAAGCCTTGGGGTCCCACAACGCGCTCTCTGGTGGGAGATGGGAAGCCACAGGCAGCGTGGTCCCCACTCCCTGGCTCCCGGGGCACACAGACTTGCCTCCCTCCATACATCCTACATTTCACAGCAAAGGCCCCGCTGGCTCTGACTGCCACCACAGGCCATCCAAGGAGCGCTGCTACAAATACCTCTCGCAGTTGTGGCCTGCCGTGTGGTCCCGGCAGTGCAGGCACTCCCCGGTGTAGGGGCTGCAGTCGTCAGCGTGGCCATTGCAGTGGCAGGGCTGGCAGCTGGGGAAGCCCCAGAAGCCAGGCAGGCAGCGGTCGCACTGTCGCCCGTACACGCCGGGGAAGCAGTGGCACTGGCCCGTCTCCGCGTCGCAGAAGGCGTTGTACGAACCTCGGACGTGGCACTCGCAAGCTGCAAGGAGAGGAGGAAAGGGGCTGTGCTTCAGTGCCCAGTGCCCAGCCCCGTTGGCAGCCCTGCGCAGAGGACGGGGTCTCACGTACGCCTGCATCCGCTGGGCCCAAACCCGAAGGTGCCGGGGGCACATCTGTCACACTGCCTTCCCACCACGTTGGGCCGACACTGGCACTGTCCTCCGCTGGGGTCGCACACCGAGCTCAGCGAGCCCTGGGGGTCACACTGGCAGGCTAGGAAGAGAGAAGCATTAGGGAGCAGTGAGAATTGTGTTGCAGGGCACTCACCCCGTGGCTCTTTCCACATGCACGTGCTCCCCATGCAAACCTGGAAGCACCATCAGGCCTCCAGGTATGGTTTCCTCCACAAGCAGGTAGCTACGTACATAAGGCAGTCTCGTGTAATAGTGCAGAAATGCTGAATATGATGTTCTTGCAGACATCTGTCATCGGGGTTTTCACAACGCTCCTGCTGTTTTCCAGGCACCGGTATCTTTGGAAAGTCTCCCAAGCGCTGTTTGTGACCACGTCTTCGCCTGAGCCTCCCACTGTGAATATGTCCAGTGATTTGCAGTACGGCATGAGAACGAGCTATAAAACAATTTTACAACGGCCACGTGTCACTATTTATAAATAGCCTCCATTAAAACTGTGAAAACTTGTGATTATCTCAATTCCTATCATCCTTCTTAGGCCAAAAAGGAGAGACTGAATTTGGAAGGAAAGTGACAGAATTTTTGTACTTTTCTGTGGCATAGTTCTGGTATCTAACAAATTCTTACCAAACCCTATCATTTCAAAAGAAACAGTTTGATATTCACAACATATATTGTGCTGCTAAAGTCCAACTTTGTGGAACTACCTGCAGTCCTATAAAAGACAGCAAAAGCCTCTTAGCAGAAAAACAACTTTGAGCCTGAAGAAATCTACCTTGCTTTAAACCATTCACTTAAAATTTGGATTGAGCCCTAAGCAACAACTCCGTGAAGTAGCACTTGGGATTTACACAGACCCATCCCAGAAAAGATGCAAATTTTCAGGATTTTAAGAACGCTTGTCCACCAAGGCACCCCTGAGGTAATTTGTGCTCACAGAGTCGATAAGCGTGTACGGGCTCTCCATCTCGGTGTCCACCGAGGAGTACTGGGACAGCTCCAGGCGGATGGTGTAATTCAGCCCCTTCTCAAAGCAGACTGGCCGTGGGAGAACGACGTATCTGGATTGGGAACAGGAAATATGCCTCACTTCAAATGCCCAGCACCGTCAGGCATTTCGGGTAGCCCTATAAAGCAATCGAGATAGCAGAGAGCAGCCAAGAGTGGGCAGAACAAAAGCTACGATGCAAAGAGGCGCTTCAGAGGCTCGCGTGAGTCAGAGCCGGAAAAGCTTATCGGCAAGGTAAAGAGTAACGGCGATGTTCGCTCACGGGCTGTGCAAACACCAAGTTTTCCCCCCTGTACTCAGTGAACAAAAGTCAGACGACAGGAATAAACTTAAAAGCTTTGAGACTACAGACACAGTACTGCATATGTTTTTACAACCCGTTAAAAATTAAATTTCATTAATTTCATAGGGGCCATGGCAAACTGAAAACATGACGATTCTCTTTCAGCTGGACTGAAACTGCTTTGGCACATTCACTCAAAACTGCAGGTTTGGGTGCCTCACAGATGCCTGCTTTTGGTGAATTCATCGTTTTTCTTTTTTTAAAAGGTTTTCTCTTTCTGGCCCATCCTGTTATACACACCTGGAGCCAGGAGGCAGCGAGACCACCTGATTATCATCATCAGGAACCGTGTTGCCACATCGGCTACCCGTGGGAATCTTGCCCGGGCGCGACACAGTGATCACTGCTTTTTCCCACTGATCCGGCAACTGGAGAGAAAAAGGCTGATCAGCATCGAGCAAGGGCTGCAAGCTCCAGGAGAGCCAAGTGCTCCAGCCATCCTCCGACTTGTCACGTTTTAATTTGCTTATTAAACAGGTGCTGCAGCACCTGTACTGAATAAAACCGTGAAGCAAATAATATTGGGGATAATATTATAACAAATAAAAACTCCTGTCCTTGTCTTTGAGTCTTGATTCCTCCAGGAAACCCTTGTCTCCCACCAGTCGTGCACAGGGCAGTGGCACAGCACCCACAGACCTACCTGTGGCTCGTAGCGGACCACGATGTCGTACTCCATGGAGTAGGGGATATTGTCAATGTAGAACTCCAGGTACGCCCCCTCAGGGACCTTCACAAATCCTATGCCTGTCCACGATGGTGTGCGGTCCTGCGTGGACTGGCGCTCTATTATATTTACGCCCTACAGAAAGAGGGAGCAGAGATTTTAATACCAATATGCTGAATTTGTGAGCCCCACTAGAACATGTGAACTGATGAGCTCTGTTGGTGGATCATTTCTGGATCGCCATGTCCATGATTTCCATCCCAGAAAATAGAAGTTCTCTCTTTTAAACACATGTGCATGTACACTGTTGTCTTTCTACTTAGAACCACAGAATGGTTTGGGTTGGAAGGGACCTTAAAGATCATCTAATTCCACCCCCCTGCCATGGGCAGGGACACCTCCCACCAGCCCAGGTTGCCCAAAGCCCCATCCAGCCTGGCCTTGAGCACCTCCAGGGATGGGGCATCCACAGCTTCTCTGGGCAGCCTGTGCCAGGGCCTCACCACTCTCTGAGGCCACAGCACAGACACCTTCCATGTAAGAGCACACTAAGAGAAAGACAGATTCAATGATACTCTACAATTCTTCATCCACTTCTCTGTTGCGGTGGGCAATTAAATTTAAAAACCTTCTGTGAGTTACTCATTGACCATCTACTTCACCCTGAAGAGATGTATGATTTGTGCCAGTGCAGGATATAACTGCTCTGTCATAATAACTCACACATCACGTTTGTAGCAGAAGGATTTACTGCAGAGGCACCGAACTGCTCCGCTAACTGCCTGAGCTGAGTGCTAACTGCTTCCTGATTACACCGGGCCAGGCCAAGCCAAACCACTGCTTGGAACAACATTTAGAGAGCAGACCGCAGCTATTGAGCTGCTGGAAGGTGTCACTGAATAACAGAGACCCTAATTATCGTTAGCCATTAAGCACCCAAACTCATCATACTGGCCATTCCTTTCAGTCTGAGACTTAAGGTTTTATCTGTTACTCTATATAAGGCAAAAAAAAAGAGGAAAAAGGCAACAGAAAATGGCAATCTGTGATGCTCAAACTTCCCGTTTCAAATATATCTGCATCCACGAATAGCTCTCGCTATAAAACAACATCCTGTGCATTCCTACGGAAGCTGCTCCAGTAGAAAGGGATAAAACGTAAGGAAATGTCAATACGTCTATCACTCCAGGATGTCCCTTCATGTATTCTCACACTCTTTGAAGAGAGCCAGGCTATAAATTATTACCCTTTGGCTTTGGACAAAGGGTTGGAGCTCCCAGAAAGGATTTCAGGCAGGACATGAGTGAGAGCGTACGGGGATTGTGCACCGGGACTTGGCACCGTCTGAAAACCCCCGTAACTCTGTGCCATTTCATTTTGTCTCCTCTTGGGTCTCTGCCTGGAAATTCAAATCTTATTCTGCCACCAGATTAAGAAGAAAAGAAGAAATCTTTTTCCCCAAAATTGGCACTGTTTAAAATGGTTTGTTCAGGCAGTTTCAAAAGGTAAAATGAGGCATGATTCCCCCTCTGCTTGGCACGGCAGGTTTTCAGCTGAGCCCCTCAACCCTGAGCACCATGAGCCCCTGGCACTGCCCTTCCACTGGGACAAATTCACCCAAAATCTCGTGCCAGCTCAAGTGCCCTTGCTGCAGTCCAAGTTGAGCTCTGTACTGCTATCTGACAGCCAAACTGCTCTGTCTTGGCTGAAACAGCAAAGTGACCACACTCTGCCTGAAACAGATAAATTAGGAACTAGTGCCCCAATTACAGGCAGACTGTGATCTGCTGCTTCAGAGAAACCATTATCTCATTGCTGTCTCCTTGCTGGAGGCAAGAATAATTGATGTAATCACCCAGCTTCTTTTAATGAATTAAAAGCAAGGCTGTGTGCTTGGGGACAGGAAAAAGCCAGAGACCCTGATGTACCATGCCAGCGGGCAAAACAAACGAGAGTGATCCTCACTTACAAATCAGTTTTTTGCATGATTAAGCTTGGTCATTGGTCACTAATAAAAGAAATGCCACTGATACACAGAAACCCTACATCGCACAGCAACATGTTTAAATGTGTGCTGCTCCCTGCCCACTGGCACCAAAAGAAAGAGGTAGTGTTGGTGACCCACCACATGTGGGATAAGAGGGAGAAGAGAAATGGGCGTATATGCAGGGGGTAAAGAAGGGATGAAGACATTAAACTGTATGGTCATGATCAAAGAAACTTGACTCGATGATCCTTAAGGGTCCCTTCCAACTTGGGATATTCTGTGATTCTAAACTTACTAAAAAAGGAAAGTTTCCTCCCCTAAATTACTACATGATTTATTGATACTGAGACTGAACAGCTACAGATGGGCAGTGTTCTCACAGAATTCAGTCTGGCATCTTTCCACGTGGTCTTCGCACAACACTCAAGTCATAAACCAGCCTCTTTCCAGCACCCAAACAGCGCAACAGAGCTTTCCCACAGAGCGGCACGCTCAAACTGCTACTCACGGGACCCAAGTTGGCTTCCTCCGCCTCGTAGATGTAATGGTCGAGCGAGATGAAGTAATAGCCAGGCTCTACTTGATTGCACTGACGTCCGAACATGTGGGGCCGGCACTCACACTGGCCAGATTCACTCGAGCAGCTAAAATGGAAAAACGGTGAATGTAGAGTGCAGCTTGGCTCCGACAAGGCACTGCTAGAGCTACCTCCAGCTTTTACATTTTAAGTGACACCAGAGAAGTGCTCCTGGATGTAGAAGCATCTAGACAGGAGGTGGTACCAGGACCTGATCCCAAGCTCTACAGCTGGCTCATCCGCGCTGTCAAGGGCTCAGCCCAGCTGGTGTTCCCCCAGGCAGGGCCCAGGCACGGCCTCGGAGCGAGCACGGGCCAGGGACTATTTCCAACAGACAGGCTGCGTGGTTTCCCCTGTCTGGATGGCGAGGGCTGAATGCTGCAGATGTGAGAAGTTCCTCGGGGCCACACAGCAGTCCTGAGAGAGCTTCGCTTGCTTTTACAGTCATCCACAGCCAAGAGGCACGTCTGTCCTTTGGCTCCAGGCGTGCAGGCCATGCAAGCAGCTGATCTGCTCGTCTGGGCTTGTGCAGAGCAAGAACATGCACGACCCTGCACGCCCCAGGATGTCAGGCTGCTCTTGTACGTGACAAAGCACATCCCAGGAGGCTGCCCAAGGTAGCTCGGCACGGCACTACCAGCCCAGACCATGCCCTGCTCCTTCAGACTGAGATGGACACAGCCAAAGACGTGGGACAGCGAAGGTCTGTCCACAGTGGCATGGACAGGTCCACTTCCTCCATAACAAACCATTTTATTTTCTCAGTGTAGCTTTATCCCCAAACTGCCTTTTCACATTTTTATTGTCCCCAGAGTCCACCCTGCACTATGAAGAACGAGTGGGTAGGTTTTATTTTTGAAGAGACCTGCTTACACTGTCTCATGGGAGGGTTTGTTAGTCCACCAAAAGATGTTGCTTTCCTTAAAATTTAAATTTAACGTAGAAATCTTTTCTAAAATCACAACTCTCTGGGTTTCCTGGAAAACCTCCAGGCTTTTTAAACCTAGTCTAAAAGTAATTTATACCTGAAATAACTTTTGAAATTAAGAAGATTCACTTCAGTGTCTGCTTTTAGGTGCTGAAGTGCCCCAGCTGCCCCAGAAGGGGAGCTGGAAAGTTTCCCCTCCAGGAATGCCAAGGCTGCAACCTCTGCGGTTTGCGTGGGGATGAATTTGGGGCGAGGTGTGGCTGCCCCAGGTGCTGCATCCCACGCCCTGGGCGGGAGCCAGGTGGTGGCAACCAAGAAATGGTAGAGAGCAAACCAGGCAACATGGCATTAATCCATCCCCCCGGGAAACTGCTGTGGTTTCAGACAAAACCCAGACATTTCACAGGGTCTGCGGAGGGAAGGAAGAAGAAAAGAGGACAAAGGAATGTGCTGCTGTTGAAAAGCCACGAACCTAAAGCAGGGGAAGCTGCTGTGATGGGAGGAGCGGTCTGGCTGCCCAAAATGCCTGAACTGGACATTTAAGGCAGGACTTTCCATGCTCTTACCAATGGATGCATCTCTAAAACCTACGTTTCTGTCTGAACAACCTTCACTTCCCCAGTGCAGACCCACATCCAACGCCCTGCAGCTAACTGTTTCCCTCCAGACAGACAGACAGACTGGCTAAAGGGCCAGCGGGGGAGAACACCAAGAGCAGCATCAGCACAGAAGAGATGCAGACGCCTCTATCGCCCCTTGCAGCAATCAAGATCTGCCACTTTCTGCATGCCAGAGCAGAAAGACGATCCCAAATGCTGCCCTCCAGAAAACACTGAGGTGTTGTGGTGGAAAACGAAGCGAAACTTGCTGGGGTGAATGATTGCAGGAGAGGAACTGAGCTGGAACTCACTTGTTGTGCAGTGCTCCCCCCTGGTCGCAGTCGCAGGGCCGACATCCATCCATGTCGTTGCTCAGGCCCCAGTGCTCCGGCTGCAGGAGGAGACATCACCGATTTAACCCCATCCACCCCAAAAGCACAGCATTATTTTGCAATACTCAGTATAAGCCACCCCAGGCTGTCATCCTTAAGAGCCAAAACCACCCTCACCCACTCTCCTCCATCCTTCTGACTGGTTCAGGAGCTTGGAAACAAACCCCTTTTCCACCCAGCTTTAAAAGAAAGCTTCCAGAGGACTCCAGCTTTCTGGTTTCACCCCTATTTTTTATCCATTTACTTTGGATGTGGGCTCCGGACCCACAAAGGGCCGGGAGAACAACAGCCCAGCACACCGTGCCTGAGCAGAGAGCAGCACGTGGGCTGCTGGGGCTTTGCTCCGGGCTCTGCCTGTGCAGGGCTGTTCCCCTACAGCTGGCTCAGCAGCCAGCCAGCCTTGTTTAGCTTTACCATATAGTTTACTGTCAGATAAGAGAGCCTGTCAATGTTTATACAAACACATCCCTTTATTTGACAGGCTGTTTCTGTAACACTCCAGCGCATGTAAACAATGTATGGAAACGTATGTGTAGGAATTAATCACTGCCTGAAAAATGGCCAGCATAGAGAATCTTTTTTTCTTTTTTTGGGTAGCACTGCTTCTCAGACCTTTTTGTCTTTTGCAACATATGGGCTCTGGCAGAACTGCCCCAGATCTCTCATTTTCACAGAGCAACAGCGATAGGTGCCCTAACGTCTTACTCCTTGCACTGCGGTACCAGAATTAATTTCCAGATGCTCTCACCTGCCTTGACTCTCCCCTAGCACACATCCCAGGTCCCCATCCATAACACAGCATGCTCCACAGCTCCTCACACCCCGAGGTGCCTGCTGCAGCCTGGACCTCAGGCGCCTGCTTGCAGGAGAGCACAGACTGGGCCAGCACCTCACCCCCTGCTTTCCGCATACCAACATCCCTCACACCAGCGTCTTCTAATTATTCTTACCGTAATCTACTTACCAGGCACTGACTGCACTGCTTTCCTGTCACCAGGCGCTTACAATAGCAGTTTCCTGTCTCTGAATCACAAGGATTCCCTCCGGGATGGGTACCCAGAGGATTACATGCACAAGCTAGATGGGGAAATACAAATAAGCAGGTCAAAACACAGGGCTTCGGTTACCTTTTAGACAGCATCCCATTTAAATATTTATATTTAAGCTTCCTCTCATTTCCCAGGTCAGAGTTTAATTGCATACTTTGCCCACCACCCATCCCAGTAAAACTTCCCTGGCTTAGAGGCTTAAAAACAAACACGGAGGGTTCTGCTGTTTCCACCAGGATCAGCTGGGGGGCTGAGCTGTAGTGGAGGGTGGACTCCAAGCTGCAGCAAATCTCCAAGAATGTTTTTCCTTTCGCAAAACATGAAAGAAAGGAAGAGAAAAACCACCCCAGAAACCAAGCTCTCCCAGCACTAGCAGCTCCTCAAAGAGCTTTTGATCCCACAGAAAGGAACATATGTTTTTACTCACACTGACAGCCCGCTGGGTCGTCGGCACTCAGACCGTAGAAACCTTCTTTGCAGAGGTCACAACGCTCCCCTTCGACAAATAATTTACAACGGCACTGTCCAGCAATGAGGCCAGTAGAGAAATCGGTGTAGCGATCACATATGCCACCATTCTGGGAGCCAGCTGGGTCACAGTTGCAGGCTAAGAAGGAAGCATTGGGCACATTTTATTGACTGCTGCAGCAGAAAAGGCCAAGTCTCACACGGAATTATTTAAACTCGCCTGCTGTGTAGAGAGCAGGCACCGTTACCGCAAGGATTAGACATGACATGGGTTGAACATGTAGCGGCCAAACGCATTTCCAGATTTTTGAAGAGAAAACAAAACCCCGCCAGGCTCACTCAAGACCTCCAAGATAAACACCTCCTCTCTGGGATCTTTGGGATGAAAAAAGGGTTGGAGAAGAGAGCAGGAGCCCAAGCACCACAACCACTCTACCCTAGGAGCAGGGCTGTACTTACGCTCGCAGACGTCCGGGTCCCGCAGGTCCCTCTCGGGGTGCTGGAAGTAGAAGGGCTTGCACTGCTCGCAGTTGCGTCCCACGGTGTTGTGCTGGCAGTCGTCACAAACGCCCCCGCTGGTGTTCCCTGTGGCCATGTACACGGCCATGTCGAAGTGGCACTGCGTGGAGTGGCCGTTGCAGTTGCACTCTGTGACAATGACAAAAAGCACCGCTTAGCCCCAGGGGAGACGCGAGCCTGCAGGAAAGGCATGCCAAAGTCTACTGGAGAACATGCAGAACTTCATGGAGCGTCACAAATCCCACAACCCACTCACACAAAAACACGTTAATGCTCTAAAAGCAAGAAATATCATCTGGATTTTACCCAAACTCACTTTTGCATGCGTTAGTATTGCGGCCTTCGGCAGGTCGCCAGGGTAAGTCGTGGTAGAAATCCAAACACTGCTCACAGTTTAAGCCTTTGGTATTATGCCTGCACATGCAGTGCCCGTGGACCTGTCATTAAAAATATATACATACATAAATGAGAGGAATATAGTTGGTTATTTAAGAGGACGGGGAAACAAAAAAAGCTGATAAAAAAGTAGATAATCCAACCTACAGCCAGTACATAATGGACATACTTTTGGGGACTTTAATGTGCATAACAAGACAAAGGGCCACAGGAGCATCCCTTGCCTGCCTAGGTAGGAATGTCCTCATGCAAACTTGTCCTTCTTTCCTTTCTGGAACAAATGCATGAAAAATGCTTTCAGACACAAACAAGGACAGCACAGTTCCACCTAAATAATTACAAAAGCATCTTAGAGCTAAGAATTAGCTGTTTATTATCTGTTAATTAGACGTTACCACTCATCTAGTTAAATCAGCATGTCAATTCTAGCCCACTGTCACCCTGCCATCCTTCTGGAAGCCAAGAGCAGAGACCACCACAGTCTGGATGGATTTTATCCATCAGCCCGACTTTGCCTCCAACACATAAGCCCTGAACAGTGATTGTGTGACAGCCACTGCCCTTGATGCCAGGGATTACCAGCACCTGACCCACAGTTTCAGAGGCAAAGCTGGTCTTGCTGCCGGTCAGGTGGAGGAGACCTTGGGAGAAAGCTCGGAGCAATGGAGCGTACCCACATCCTGCGGCCCCTGGGGCAACCCACACAACCTCCCCCTATGCTTCCGCACTTCCATGCAGTTAATAACTCACTCATTAACAGGGCTGTTCTTACCACTCTCAGGCAAAAATCATGGGCAAACCCACAAGCCAGAAGTGATTGGGCACTCACACAACAGCATGCAAGGCAGGCAGCAGGATTTTCCTCCAGAGCTTCCTGTTGATTAGGGCTAAAACTATACAAACCTATAGCCCCTACTTCTCAGGAGATAAGGAGTGATACAAATAGAGATTTTGTTTGATTCAAAGTGCTTCATCCTTTGATAACCCTACTTACTTCAATCTTAGGGCAACAAAGACAATGGGTCTCCAGCCCATACTAATACCCTCCCTTTCTGCCTTCCTGCTTTTTAATTCCATCAGCTCTTTAACATAATTAGAAAAGGAATGCTAGAACTATTTTCACTGAATCTGAGCTCTCTGTACTTGATTAATGTCAATAATGACAGAAAGGTTGACCAACAAAGAGCAGTTTTCAATTGTTTTCTTGTTTGAAAGTTGAGGGTGGAGGGGGACTCACATTTCTCCTATCACATCTCTTCACTTCATTGTTTTTAAATCACTTAAAAAAAAATCAGGAACAGCTTTGTGGAGAAAAATGAGAATATTCACCATTCCTTCCACCTCCTCGTCGAAGCCCTCCACCGGGGCACACTCGCTGGCGTGCCCGTAGCAGAAGCAGTTGCCGCGCACCACCATGTCGTAGATGGCATAGTAGTACTTTTCCCTGATCTCCATCCTTGAGTCCAGGAGGTTATCTCCCAGCGTGTGCAGCTTGACGAACTTGATTCTCAGATTCGTGATCTTCAAGAGGTCTGCAGGGGACACCAGAAAAAAAAACCATGTTTTGGAGTTATTTACCAGATATTGTACTGAATGGGAGGAAGCCAGCAGTGACTTCCCAAACACGCTTCCTACGGGCAGATTAGATCAGGTTTAATTTCAGCACTTAATGTACTACACATCGTATCACTTCACATCCCTAACATCCAAAAATTGCATTAATTTACTACATGCTGATCACTGTGAAAGTTAGTTTAAGCTTAATTCAGAGTTCTAGTCTGTTTTACTGCAGGCACACACACACACAACCACAAATATTAAACGCATGTACACCAGCACCACCGAGGAGACACTGGTTCTCTCTACACTTCGGGATTTAAAGTATAAAATGGGGGTGATATTAAGGAACTGCTGACAAATGGACCAGAAGCTTTAAAAGTTATGAGCCTTTTGGACCAAAATCTTAGTTGGCAACAAGACACAAACATCTTCTTCTTTTTTATACACCCAACTTGCCCAGATTTAATTAGTCATATTCTGCTGAAAGAGGCAACACTTCATCAGTGACCAAACACAAAGGAGTTCTCAAGGGGTAATCTGTGTAAAGGCAATAATGCAGTAATTAATTCAATTTACACGTCCACTTGGATATTATGCATATTTTCTTAGGGGCTCGAAACAAGGCTTGAAAAAGCACTTCAATCCAATGAAAGCAGACCCTCTCTCCTTTAAAACTTTGAATAAAAAAAAATTCAAGCAATATAGCAACTAGCAGACACTCTTTTTCTTCAGATTTTTTTCACTTCAGATTTACTTGCCCACTACAGGCATTTTTGGTTTATGACCACATCTGCATGGACCAGCCATTCACTGCTACCAAGTCCACTGCTACAAATCCAGAAGCTGTGATTTACATGTTCTGAAATCCAAAACGTAAAACACAACCCTGTTGATTTTAACATCATTTTGCATTTCTAGATAAGTACGTTTGTAGTTCTGTTTCTCTGCTTTCTGAGAACCCTGCAATGACGTGATCATGTCCAAGGTTTCTCTCAGCAACTGCATGAATTTTGGGGAGGGGGGTTCTTTAGCAAAAATATTTCCCTCAACAAATAAGAAAAGAACCAACCACAATGATGTGCATAAGAACAATCACATGAATTGACACCAGTGATTGTTATTTCCCAGTAGGTCACTGAGTCAGGAAAAGAAGCTATAGCAGAAATGTATTCACACAACTTCAAAATTATTACCAAGGCAAATGCATGACTATTTGTGGCTTTTTTTTTTGTTAAATACCAAATAACTAAGAACAGAAACCCTTTCAAATAAGCCTGGAAGATAACTGCATACATACTTTGAATCCTCGGACTGTACGGATCTTCAATTCTAAAAGCAGGATCTAAAACACGATATATTACCTGGAGGAAAGACAGAACAACAGAAGATTCAGAGAATCAGGATTTGTATGGAAAAAGCCTACACAATCAACATATTGAAAAAAACCCTCTGACCTCTCCCTCAGTTGAAGGTTCAATGTCGGAGTACCGGGAATCACAAATGATATCATCCACTTTCTTCATGGGTCCAGTTGAAATCCCAGGAAACGAGCTCTCACAGTCATATGCAAAATACCTATATACTTGCCATGTTTTTCCAAAATCAGATGATCTTTCTATCAACATTGCTGCAGGACGGAATGTCTAGTGATGGAAAAACCAAAGGAGATTGTACTTGGTTAGTAGTTGTTTGCATTTACACTGAACATTTTTAAGTATGAGCTATCCACACATCTGGATTTTAATCTCTTCTCTCTCTGCAGTGATTATTTCCAGTATTTACTTTTTTTTTTCTACCAGCCTTTACTGATATTTTACACTCTGCTCAGAGGCAGACCTTGAAAATAACACACATCAAACCACAGACCAGACAGCATTCAGCAATCAAGCACCCAAACTTAGAAGTTTCTCAGATTCCAAATCCTTTCTCAAAACTGGAGATTAAAGCAGGGCTCTGGGGAGACAAAGGGATTTTTTCCACTGCTTGTGGAAAGCAGCACAGCCTTCTTCCTTGCCATACCTCCTCAACTGATCTTCCACAGAGACATACCGGCTCTCACCTCCTGTCCCCTGAGCAGGAATCTCCTTAAGGAACCCGAAGTGTTGAGCTTCATTCACTCAGCTTCCCCTGAGTCCCAAAACCCTACTCCACCTTCCTTCTTCCCTGCATGTATTCCACTCCAGAACAATTAGCTAATGGGTTTTTTTAAAAAAGATTTTGAATCCCTTTGATCCCCAAACCTTGTGACAACAGTAATGTTTCCATCAACCGCATTCCAAAGCACAGACACTAATGTAGTACCTGGCTTGCAGCAAGAAGTGCCAGCAGCCCCTTCATCAACCAGATGGATTCAGACAAGGTGCTCAAGGAGCCAAGCACAAAAAAACATTTCAGTCACAGCTGGAAATAAGTCCTTTTTTCCTGCTTCCTGGCTGAAAACACCACGCGCCATACAGACTGGTATCTCACCCGACAGAAAATGCAGTGACACTGGGGTAAGGCAGCTCGAGCAGCTATCCCACAAAGCCAGCAAATAATCCCTAAAACCATCTTTTTTCCCCCGAGGCCTTCCTCCTGACCAAGCTCCTGATGAGCCCAGAGGCACCGGTACCCGGTGAGGGTCCCTCACTGCTGGGGACCCGCAAAGGGGACCCGAGGGGACCACCTCCCACCTCAGCCACCACCTCAAGGCAAGGGGAGAAACCCAAGCCGATGCCTCAAGGCAAAGGAACAGGCTCTGCTGGAAAGCTGACGGGTATAATTTAAGAGATTAATTTGTTTACATACAAAGAGATTTAGCCCTGTGGGCCCTGAAACCTCAGCTGAAGGCTGCCTGTGATTTAGGATGTACAGGACATGATCTGCCATTCCAAGACATCTGTTTGGAAGGAAACAAAGACACTTTGTGTACAGATGTTTCTTCTTCCTGAAGACCTTTACATTTGCCAAATGAAAACTGATAGCATGGCCAATTTAATTTTTTTTACAAAATAAAAATCCTTGCTACTATACGACTTAGGTAATGATCTTCTAGCAGCACAACCACTGCAGAGAGGCAAACGGCACGGATTTTGTGCGACTCCTCCTGCAGCCCCACACTTGAAGTTTAAACACAACTCAAGTCACAAGTCACTCCTGCGTGACTTCAGGAGTTAATGGCTGACAGATCTAAAAATCAGGCTAAACAGCTCAAAGAGAGCCCCTGTCCCAAACATCACCTGGATGCAAAGGACTCTCGCTTCCCTGTGTTTTAGGGGACTTGTGGGGCTCTGTGCAGGGCTCCTGCTGAGGGTATGGGTAAGGCTGTGGTGTCCTTACCTTGAAGGTCATGATGAGATGAGTGAAATGAAACTCGGCCTCCAGGTTCAGCTGGATAGTCACATTTTCCAGACCTGCAGGGGCAGAGCAAAGGAACTGAAACAATCAAGGACACCGCCAGCCTCTGCAGCAACATTTTGCTGAGGCCCTGTGCTCTGGTGGCACAAGGCCTTTTCCCTTTGCCGTCTGGATCTGATGTCAAAAAAGGGATTTAGTGCTTTAGCAAGGTACAAGGAGGCAGCAAGGGGCTGCTGAGGACCATATCGCACAGGGAGTGCCATGCAACACCTGCAGAGACACCCTGCAGCTACATGCAAAGTGTGAACCTGCACTGCTGTGATCTCAGAGCGCATAACATGGCTAACACCGACGGATGTAGGATGAGGACAAGGGCTGCTACGGGCTGCATCCTGGCACCAAGGTGCTCGGTGGCTGGTAAGGGCAAGGATGCTGAGCCCAGCCCCACGCTGTCCTCACACAACACAGCCCTGTTTCTTTATAACCTGTTTTTTGGAGTACCCCTAAGCCAGCTATCCCAGCCCTGCCCTGCCACCGCAGGAAACCATGACAAGCAAAAGGTTTTCCCAGCTGTGCTGCACAACTACCTACGGTCAAAGACTGTGCAGAAAGGAAGCAAAACAGAAATATTATTTTGCCATGTGAAAAGACCTCTCAGAATAGCTGGATACTAATTATGCTGAAGTTAGAAACAAAACAAAAATCCAGTGAGATTTGCAGAGAGGAGGAAGGCTAAGAAATGACAAGCACAAACTGATAAAACACTTAAATTTTCAACTAGCTGTGACTTCATGTAGAGTGTGCAGTGATGGTCCCTTCTGCTGTGTGCCTGAGTGGAAGAAAACATGAATTGGACAGAAAGAATCATTTGTTTTCCACTCTTGAAGGACATTTTCATGACCTTATGCGCTAAGAACTCTTCTGTCTGAGTGCTGCCAAGCTTGTTGCAAAAAACATGAATTATTTGGAACGCTACAAGAGAGCCACTAGAGATGAGCAGCTCGCCAGTCTGATCTAAATTGTTAAAAAGAAATGGTTAAAAATGATTTAGAGGAAAAGGATTTAGAGAAAATCTTTCTTTACTGGACAACAGAAATGTTACAAGTATTACCATGTTATTTTAACGTAGAGTCGGATAGTTCCTGCCACTGCTTTTGCAGAAATCCCATCCTGTCCATCTGGCTTTAAGGCTTTAGGGCAGGATGAAAATCTAGATGCCTTGCTTTGTGTAGGGAAGCCCGCCAAAAGTAAAACCATAAAAGCAAAAAAAGGGCAGAGGAAGGGTGAAAAATAAAATAAAAGGCCACAAAACGGACACGCAATATATTGTGAAAAAAAAATAAAAAATTGCTGGCTCGTTTCTGGCGTTCATTTTACCGTTTGGCACGCGAGTACAGGAATGTAGGGTGCCTGGGGAAGGGAAAGCAGGGAGGTGGAGGTCTGAGGGCAGGACCACAGCCCCACAGCCCCCAGCCCACCTCCTTCCCCCGGCTCCCCCAGCAGCGTGGGGAAGCCCTGCGGCGCCTCCTGGCTTGGCAGCGCTGCCCCGGGATGCTCGCCGCTGGCAAGCTGCGCCGCTGCCTCTGCCCAAACATGAGGCAGATCTGGAGCCGGGGTGGGAAACTTCTCTTTTTAGGAAAGGATTCTCACAGAGCGGCGGGAGAGAGCTCTTTCCAGCACTCCTGGAGGGTTCGCGGGGCTTCGTTACGGGCACACAAAAGCAGCCAGTTTTACTCAGCCCGCTGCTACCAGCACGATCCCTCCCACAGCAGCAATTACCAGCCCTGAGCTAACAGCAAACGCGGAGGTACCCGCAGACAAAAGAAGGGAAAGCAACTCCCAGCCCAGGGAATGTGTCCCCACCAAGCTGCATACCGTTTTCTGACTGCCACCAGAGCTTCAGGCGATTGGGAGCAAACGTGGTGACCACGTTTTCGATGCGGTGGCTGTCGGGATTGAGGGTGTCGTGGAAGGGATCCTCCGAGTCGCATGTAAAACATTTTTTGTCCTCCTGAAACAACAAGATAACTGGCATTACCGACTTTATCCACGGGGCAGTAGTTGTTTCCTGCAGATAAGAGTATTTTCCATCCATATCACGTTCCTCTGAGTTTTGCCTGCAGGAGGCATCGAAGGTGTGGTGTTGGCTTTGTTTTTTTTTAATTGATAAGTGTATTTACCTTTTCGCATTAATGCAAATTGCCCGGTGGAAGCTATGCCAGGAATTCCATACACTGTGTTTCCGTGAGAGCACGCTGCGGGTTCAGGAAATCCCTGCCTGCATGCCGACTCCCCAGCAGAGCTCACAACCAGCGGCAGCATCTCCAGACAATCCCTGAACTGAAACGTACGCACGCAAATCTGCACCTTCAAAAACTCGAGTGAGGTAACCCTGCTTTTAGGAGCTGGCTTTGAGATGTAAGTTCTCCACTGTAGGGACATCTCCAGGCAGGCTCAGTGCACGTGTAGCCCATGGGTGATTTAGTGACCGGCTCTTTTTCCTGTGGGGTTAGCTCTATGCTGAATCCAGCTTTTCAGGCTCCTACCTACACCGCATCCAGGCACCTTCAACCATGTTTGCAATCTCAAGCTAAGCACACAACCCCAGCCTGCACACCCTACAAGACAGCTGGGCGCAAGCCTGGCACGTGCTTTTTTGGGAAAATGGACAAGTGCTTCTTCACCAAAAGGACAAAAACCCACCATGACTAGTGCTATGTACACTATTTTTACACAGTGCTGCCTAAACCACGCAAACCTTGCAAGGTAAGACTCGAGATGAACCGAAAGGGAAGGTTTCTGCCCCAAATAACCCAGGTGTGGCAGTGCAGGGGGGGCAGAGGGGCTCCGAACACTGCAGGAGCTCTCAGCCCTGGCACGGCAGCAGCCGAGTGCTGCGGGCTCCATCCCTGCAGCGTGGCTGGGGAGATGAACGCGTGGTGCTTTGCCAGCCAGGAACACGTGAGCTGGCAGGTCTGTGCCACGCTGATTTACTATTTCATTGAGTCCTGCGGGGCTGGGAAGGCTCCTGTCCCCTCCCGTCCCCTCCTGTCCCATCCCGCAGCCTCAGCCCCCTGCAGCCACTCGTCCTCCCACCAAATCACTGCCCAACACCGAAAGGTCCCAAAGTGCTCGGCCCCGTGTGGTTACGGGGCACCTTCCTGCACCCACAGCCTGGCAGATTTCCCCAGTACCACTCACAGCACGGAAACATCAGGCAAACACCGAAACGGGGCTGTGAGATCGGGAATGAGGGCGCGTTAAAACCATCTGAGGCAGCGCGTTTAACATAAACCACCTGGGAACTTCAGCATTTTCTGGGACAATAAAACTAACAAGGCGCCTTTGTTACTTCTTTGGAGGAGAGATGCAAAGAAAGCAACCCCAAAACGCTGAAAATGCTGCAGCAAGGCTACCCGCCGTGTTAAACCCAGAGTTACCCCCGGCAGACAGGGCAGCGTGGTAAAACCGTGTGGCGGGGAGATTTGTAACCTCAGGGCACAAACGGGAGGCGTTTTCCTTCCCGGTGTCAGGATCCGTCCCCATTGTCTCGGCAGCCACTTCAGCCTGGGGCAATTCCCTCACTTTCCACCTAACCCAGCGGAGATCCCGCTCCTGATCCCCTACCCCTGCTGTCTCAGGGACCTTCAATACTCCCTTATAGCCGTCTCTTAAATCCTAAAAACCTCTCTGCCTTCCACCAGCCGAGCCGATCTGCCTGCTTTCGCCCGGAGACCATCCAGATGTGATTATATTATGAGGACAGCCGCCAAGCCATTACGACCGGCTCCTACACACCACTTGCCATCAGGAAGCTGTCTAGACGGCTCCGCGTTAAGGCTGCAAACCCCCCCCCGAGCATTAATTGAACCTACCCCGAGTGTTAATTAAACTTACACCGAGTGTTAAGGGGACGTACCCCGGGGTTTCTTCCCCGTTAAGCCCCGGGGGGGCTCCCCCAAACGCGGCCCCGTCCCCGCCGCGTCCCCCTCCCCGTCGGGGCTCGGGGGGCTCCGGGGGTCGCTCGGTGCCTCCGGCCGGTCCCCGGGCACCCAACCCCGCCGTCGGGGGGCTCACCTGGAGGTGGCTGACGATGCAGTAGGGCTCGGGCTGCCGGAGGCCACACGTGGAGGAGGCGGAGAGGCGGGCGGCGCGGCCGATGAGGAGGTCGCCGGTGGCCGGGTAGCAGCTGCCCTCGGCGCAGCCGGAGCTGTACTCGGGCTCCTGAGCCGCCGCCACCCACAGCGCTGCGGGGCCGGGGGGTGGGAGACACGGGGAGAAGGGAGAGAAGGAGAAGGAGAAGAAGAAGAAGGGGGGACACGCGGTGAAGCCGAGCCCGCAGCCCCCTGCCCCGACGGCGGTGGGAGCGGGGCCGGGCGGTGGTTACCGAGGTAGAGCGGGAGGAGCCCCATGGCGAGCACCGACGGGTCGGGTCGGGTCGGGACGGGACGGGATGGGACAGGAGGGGACGGGACGGGACGGGACCGGACCCCCGCTCCGGAAGCTTCCCCCGCCGCCACCGGGCTCCACGCAGGCGCCGCGGCTCCCCGGGAGCGGCTCCGAGCCGCCGGGCGGCCCCCCCCGGCCCTCCCCCTCGTCCCCTCCCCGCCGAGCTCCCGGCCCGGCCCCTTCCCTTCCCCTCTCGCCGCTGCTGCCAGGGCTGCGGGGAAAGGGGAAGCCCGGGGGGAGCGCTTAGGGCGAGGGGGACCCTCCCCAGAACCCCCCCCAGGACCCCCCGATGGAGCGGGCACCACCGACGGGGCGAGCGGGACGGGCTTGATGTGGGGCAGCGCTGTGGGGTTGGGGGTGCTCGGCCCCGTTCTGCCTCCACACCGGGGTCCCCAGCCCTTCAGGGGGTGCTGGGGGGGCTCAGCACCCCGTAAGGGTGGTTGGAGGGGGCCACCCTGCGTGGCGAGGTGAAGGGCCACAGCCACCGCATGCGGCGCTCGATGGCCACCGAGCAGCCCGAGGGGCCACCAGCCCGTTTGCCATTAGGTTGAGGCACCGCTGTGGTGCTGGGATGGAGATGTTGGGGCGAACCAAGCAGTTTGGTGTTTCAGTGGGGTTTCATCTGCCTGCGTTTGCCCTCCTGCTGCTCTCAGATAAACAGAGAAGCCGGCGTGGAGGTGGGAAATGGAGGTCTCCAAAGCACAGCCCTGGCTCGGCACACGCCAAAATGGGTGCCCGAGTCAGTCTGCGTGAGTTTTGTAGCCCACACGTAGCACGTGAGCTGGTGTGTAAACCTTCACCAGGCACCGGGGTGCCTCGGGAACACTTTGCCCTCGCTGTTTGCGGTCCCTGAATGGAACCACGCGGCGGGCTGTGTGTGCCACAAAACCCTGCCGCTGGGTAAATATGCTCGCCCTCGTTTTACAGATGGGTAAGCAGAAACAGAGAGATAGCGAGCGACTTGCCCTAAAGGTTAAACACCACGTCCGAAACATAACCCAGGGCCCTCAGCTGAAGAAGCGGTGGCTGAGTTTCATTAAAGATGCCCAGGAAATTAAACCATTCTAGCTGCCCGGGCAGGTATTGTTATTCTAAACTTCTTCTGCAATGTGGTCTTTTGAACTCACAAAACTCACAGAATTTCACAATCCTCTCATGTAACTCACAGCTTGGCTTTGCATTTAGGTGTCAATACAACAAATCTGTTTGTCCTACTCAGAAGAAATGTTTTAGCCTGCTTGTGGTTGGCGAGCTGCACCAGTAAACAGCAGAAAGGCAGCGGTGCTCCGCAGCATCCTCCCTGTGCATGTGCCACAGCAGCATGTTTCACTTCCACTGGGTTCTTCTCTGTCCCATATTTTTTCTTTTTCTTTTTTTTTTTTTTTTTTTTTTTATTTTATTGAAATATTCTCCTCCTTATTCTTGTTCTCAGTCTTGCAGAAGTGCTGTCCTCCCCTGAATCTAAATGGGCTCAGCTGGCTCTGTGGAGCACTTCGTGCTGTGGTCAGGCTGCTGGCATTGCTGGTGTTGTGCTTCTGTGTGGCTGCAAGTTTCCTCCAAGAACCAAGTTCGGAGTTGTCTCTGACCTCAGTGGGACCCGATTTACCGCCTGTTCTCTTGTACCACCGCAGTGGTTGAACGCCCAGCAAACAGAGCTGGTGAAATATTTGATTAAATGTCTCTGATCGTATGTGGCATTGGTTAAATGTTGTTTGTATTGTGCTTAATATCACTGAAGTCAAAATGCTGTGTAAGACGATCCCTTTTTCATTATTATTTTTTTCAATAAACAGTTTTTGGAAGCCACCTCTATCCACAAGAAAGAGAACTGGGAGGGAGAACTACAAACAAGTGGTTTTGATCCAGATCAAGCATTTTCACACAGATTGACTTTTCAAAAACACCTTAAAAGGTTTTGTGCCACTTCCAGCGGGGAATGCTACACAGTTTTAGACCTCAGAAGTTGCCACAAATGGACCTGGTGGCCTGTGGCAACCCATCCTGCTTGGTTGGTGTGCTCTGAGCACACAGCTGGGACTCCATGCAGGCTTTTTCCTTTCCATTCCTGCTTTTCTCCCAGCAATTTCTGTTCCTCCCACGGATACCTTTCCTCTCCAGGCCTGTTTTACTGCCTTGTGTTCAAGGACATTTCATCCTGGCAGCCGTGTGGCAACTACCTCCCTGAGCAGCCCAGCCAGCAGTGGCATTTTAGGAGGAAATTCGTCAGCTTTCTGCTTGTGAATTCAGATTTTTGAAGCCGTGAATGAAGCACTTTTGTTTTATACACAATTGAAATTTTAATGTGAGAGCTCCAGCTTGCCTTGCTCAGGTGCAGTGTGGCAGCCACACAAACCTGCAGGAAATCCAGGCTCCTTCCCTGGCATTACCTGGAGGCCTTCACGGGAGCAGCTAGCTGAGCTGTGCCCTCTGGCTGGTGGAGGTGCTCCCTTTAATTATGGCAAAGTCAATCTGTCATACGCTCGTCTGATTACAGCCTAGGGACTTGCAGAGAAACCTTGCACCTCACAGGTGATTTTTTTAAAGTGCTAAAATTCAGGAAAAAGAAAGGTAAAGCACAAATTCTGCACACACCTGCATCCAGGTGCAGTTGCTAGATTATATCAAGGTTTTAATTTGACCCCACCATTTTCACAGCAGGAGCTGCTACACGGGTAGTGCACGTGGCAAGCACGCACTGCTTGGAGCTCCGGGATCATCCCTGAGATCTGCTCCCAGCCGAGCCCCCCACCACGTGCAGGCGCTGCTTTGGCTCCCCTAACTGTGGAAGTTTTATCTCTGATGGATCAACACGAGGTTGCCCTCAGGTAAGGCTTGTTCTGAACGTGCTGCTGGCACAGGGCTGCCTCTGGACTCTCTGGGGCTGGTGTCAGGCAGGCCAGAAGGGGACAAGGTGACTCATTTTTATGAGGAAGAGCCAGCGTTACTCTGCAGGGCAGGATTTCGAAATGGAGGTTTTCCTCCTCCCGGTCTTTTTAAAACCCCAGCCCTCCTGTAGTATTCACCTATCCCCAGCCTCCTCATTATATGAAACACAAGTTCTAAACTAAAATTTAGGACAAATCCTGTGGTGTTGTGTGTGGCTAGAAGACACAGCGGTGTGAACCCTGACTCCTGTGCAGCACCGTGTGGGGGCTGCATTGATGAAAATCGTGGGCAACCCCTCGCTGAACGCACAGAAAGGAGGTATGGCAGGAGGGGAAGCGAGGTTGGAGCTGATTTCAGTATTGAGCATCTGTGCACTGCCATCCAGTGGGCACTGGGGACTTTGCTCCCTGTCACACACCTCTTCAGGTGGCCCAGCACTGAGTGGTTTTGGCGAATATTTGGGGACCCCCTCATGGTCAGGGGTTGCTGGGGATCCCTGATCTGCCTCAGCAAGGCGATGGGGATCGGGGAGAGGTGGGACCGTGGGGGAGATGCTGGCTGTCAGCAGGGATGGCTGCAGAAGCCCATCATAAGTGGTGCTTAGGGGCATGTTTTAGTGGGTGACACTGGTGGTAGGGGGTGGTTGGGCCAGATGATCTTGGAGGGCTTTCCAGCCTCAGTGAATCTGTGATCCTATGATCTGTGTGGCCCCATCGCCGTCCCCATGCAGCCCCAGGGTGTTGTGGGGTTCAGCAGTGAGACTGAGGGTGTTGGGAGGCTGTCTTTGAGGCACTTGGCTGGAGGTCTCTTAGAAATCCCCCTTTTCCATTCCCACCCCAGGCAATGAGAAGTCCCAGGCTGTGGCAGCAGTGTGGTTTTGAGATCCCTCCAGGACAGCATCCTGATTACTTCATCAGGTGTTTTATTAAAAGGTATTTCCTCTTCCCATATGTACCCAACCAGGTTAAAAAATCAAGAGAAAGTTACATTATTCCCTGTGCCAAAATACTGCATACACCTTCAGATTTATGTACAGAGGACAGCCACCCCGTGCTCAGGAGGTGACTCAGTTGCACTTTACCTCATGGTCTGCTCAGCCCTTAGCTTTTGCATGTTGCATACTTGCTTTCCTGCTCTGTAATTTCATTTGTGATGGCTATCACTTGCTCCTCGAGTTGTCTGAGTTGCTCTGCCTTGTCTTGCTTGGTTTGATTCAGGTCCTGAAGCTTCTTCTCCAAATCTGTAAGAGCAAAGTGACATGCAGTGATACACATATTTATTGTGTAAGTAAAATCCAGGGATTAACTGTGCTCCTTTTCCCAGCAGTTCTGGAGGCAGCAAGCCCATTGCAAATGGGGAATGTTATATATGCAACTGGAGGGAAGAGCCTGGCTTCTGGACAGCAAGAGAAACAGGACAGCCTTAAAACAGCTTTTTCTCAGCACGTGCTTTTGTCCATCAGCTAGGATGGGGCAGGACATGGAGCTCTTAAAGCAGTTGTTTAAATGGAAACACTGAGAGGAACAGCATGTCCATCAATGTGTGTAAAGCCTAGAAAAATTGGATGCAATGGCCTTAGGTCGTCCTCCTTTACTGTTTTTTTGCTGGTCCCTGTGAAGCTACACCGATGCGAACATACTGTTAGCGAGTCAACAACACATTATTCACTGCCCGTTTCCAATTCATCTATCACCTGGGTGTTTGGAGAGACTGGAGTGCTTTTAATGCTTCTTCTCAAAGTATCTGCTCAAAATATTTATTCAGCTCCTGCCCTGAAGGATTTGCTCCCAGGATGCAATTTCTGCTTCAGTTCTGCTGATGTTAAGTGGAGGTTTTGGATGTTGAGCAGCGTCCTATGCTGAAGGATTCCCAATGGAGTTGCCCAGACCTTCACTACAAGCAGAATTAGCTCCCCCGTGCAATTACATGAGCCATACTGGCAGTTTGCCTTCCTGCAGGTCTCAGACCGTCACCCACCAGGAGGGGCAGGGTGCTAATAGGCCAGATCCTGACACATGCTGGCCCCTCAGTGTTAGCCACAGATGACCCCCTGACCTAAAATCAAAACTTTTTCAATGTTTTCCTTCTCAGGCAAAGCTGGACGGACAAAGTTACCTGTCTGCCCAGACGTTTTGTGATCAAATCAAGGAATTGAGGCCAGGGGGGTTAAACTGACACCCAAGATGCAGTGATTTGGTCTGCACATGCATGTGTGCCTTCTCTTTTCTGATGGAAAGACAGCTCCATGCAGCTCTCTGTAACATAAGTCATCAGTCCGGTCAAGTAAGAAAAGGCAGAATGCAGAGGAAGGATTGAAGGCCCAAATGCACAAAGCAAGGACATAAATCAAAGCTCCCAGCTAAAGCTGCAGCTAAGTTTTTCAGAGCCCATCTGAGAGCCTGGGACAGGTGGCACAGATTTTGTGCTTGTCCTAGTTTTCCACTGCCTGAGTCAAATCACTGCAAGTCCCTCTGTGCACACCTCTTGACCTCTGCTTATAGCAACCAATGTATGTCAGAAAATGTACATAAGCCAATCCAAATCAACCACTTGGAAACTGAGAAGCTTCAAGCAGGGATTTTCACTAGCTAAATTGTTTTAAACCCAATTTCAGGTGAATCTAGTCTGCTGGTATCTCAGAATGGCTTTCAGTTAAAGTTCCACAATTTCTGCTGCTCACTATGAAAGGGAGAACACCACCTGTTACTCTTCTAATTTTTTTTTCAATCTCTTCAGCCAGTTTTTCCGCTTCTTCTTTCAGCTGCTTCACTTTTGCTAGAGTTGCTTTAGGAGGCCCTTTGGCTTTCAGTCTGTCTTGAAGAACAGTGTACTTCCTTTTAACGGCAGCAAATTCCTGTAACAAAAAGCCATTTCGTGGTTTAGAAGTACCTCATAATTAACCTGTCATATTCAAGGTGATTTTTAGACAGTTTTGGAATATGAATATCCTGTTTGAACCAAACTTAATCTCTTAAATTTAAAGGGGAAAAAAAAAAAAAGAAATCCATAATAAGTGTACATTGAACAGTGCTTTGCAAAACCAGGTATAATTTGATTAAACACACTGCCAGTGGAGCAGTCTAGAGTGTCAATGAAGGGTGAGGATGTAAAGAAAATACAGTGTAAGATTTTTAAAACTTATGCCGTTACTACTTCTTTTGATAGGCCTTTTCTGTAGATTTCTTTTATTTTCCATGAAGCTTGAATCAAATGGAATGAATTACCTGTAGCATCGATTTTTTAAACAATTTTGGGTGTAGGGATATTGACTGGCTACCTCCATTCCATGCTGATTTAGGGTGCCTTGGAGGCTGCAGTTTAGATATCTACTGCATTTCTTATAACCTGGCCACGTAGGTGTGCTCTCCCTTCAGAGCTGTGGGTACCTGGTTCTTGTCACACAGCATTTTAGTAAATTTTCAGCTGCCTCAAAAACTGGAGCTATGGAGCAGCAGCCAGCCACAACCTCCACATAACTCCCACCATATTTTTTCTCCTGAAGGAGATCAGCACAAGATGAATGGCCAGACTGCCTCCATCGCTCACATATTTTAATATTTGGTTTTGTGATTTGCTCTGTTGTGTTTACTGGTGCCCATGGTGACTACGAGTCTTATACACAGTGCGAGGAAGAATGTCACAGAGTAGCTAGAGCAATGTGTGTGTTTTCTTTCATTCAAGCAAACAGAAGTTTGGAGAACCTCTAGAAACCTTAAAGCAATAAGGAAATTAGACTTAACCTGGGGATTGCACACTGTGTGGCATACGGAAAGCTTAGAGTTTTGAGGAGAGCAGGGTAGCACAATTACACTTTTGAATCAAAAATACTATCAAACATATACGCAACCCTTTTTTCCTTTAATCTGTGGCAGAATGGCTTACGTTGTCAATTTTCTGAGCTCGCTTGAATGCTGCTTCTGCCCCTGCTCTTGCATTCGTAGCTTGATTCCTGTTCATCAGCATTTTCGTCCTCAACGTGGCGATTCCACCTTCCACCTTGGACTGTTTTGCTGAAAAGTCATTGAGTTCATCTCCTGTCTTGTTGAGTTGGTTCTCAGCCTAGAACAGAAGGAGGCTTGGTAATGAAGGAGGTGAATGGCAACTGATAAACAAGAGGAGACCCTTATACGTTGTGGTACTGAAATTGTATCTGAGACACATTCTGGTTTTATTTATTTTTACATATACGTTGAGGAAAATTTGAGATGAACCATCTTTTTCTAAGATGTGTGTTGCAAATAAATTAAAAGATTTAAAGCAAGATACCTGTGAGATTTGTGTTCTGATTCCTTTTATTTCTTCATTCAACTTTATGAAGGTGTTTTTGGAGCGTCCTTGGGAGCTCACAGCATTTTTTAGTTTCTCATTAATGTCACGCACAGGTGGAAGAGCTTTAGCTGCTTTGCTGAAAAAGGAAAAAAAAAAAAAAGTGTGTGTAGTATTGTGGTGTGGAGAGGAGGCAAAGCAAGTACACGTTGCAAACGCACCCATGCTCACGGGCAGAAATGTTCCCTCAAGTCCACCAGCAGCTGTTAAAAGTGTGATTTAGCTGGCAAAGCACAACGCCAGTAAAGGGCCTTGTGTGGGAGTGCAATGCTGGTAAGGAAAGCTCACTTATGAGGTGAACATGTTTCCTCCCTCCCCAGTTCTGGCTCTTCTTCCTCACCCATATTTAAGCCTCCCAGTGAACCAGGTGTAATGACCCACATGGAAGTGTAGCTGCCTCGGTCCTTTGCATTCAGCAGGCAGGACCAGGAGTCCTGGGGAGCTGCCACCTCTTGCAGCAGATCAGATCCTTCAGCCCAGGCCAACATGGCTGCTTGCTGCTGCAAAATGGCTATCTGAAATGTGCTGAAATCTGGACTTTCCCTCCAGAGTTCCCAGGACACTGAGTGCCTGGGGTACGGAGCAGTCCTTCAGCATGCAGTGCTGGAGTCAGCCTACTCACTCAGCATCTTGTGCCTCCCCCAGCAGTGTCTGAGCCGCTTCCATTTTCCTGTTTCTCTTATTTGCGTTCAGTTTATACTTCTGACAGTGGGCCATAATGCTTTGGATTTTGCCAAGCATGCTTGTTAGCTCTCGTGGAGTCAGGGGCAGGTTGATTTCCAGGACGTAACTCGCCACCTTCTCAATGTCTTCCGGAGGCGCGCTCTCATCTGCAACAGAAACTGAGCTTGGGATGGTTTGAAGTGGAGGCTTCCTCCCAGCGAAATGTAAAGTATCGTTAGGGTTGCCTAGACATCGAGTTATGTGGCAGAATAAAGCTGACAAGCACAGCAAGGGGGTAAGAGAATTATCTCCGACATTTTGCGATTTAATATTAACGCTTCCAGGTACTGCTGTTGGTGTTGTCAGAGCTGACTGAGCTGAGGATTTGAATCCACTTTGAACTGGGTTATTAAAATTCTGATGCAGAACTGAACCCATGGAAGGTTTTAAGTCGGCATGAGGCACAGCCAGATGTGTCAGAGCCCATTTCTCCCTCGGTCCCCAGATCAAAGAGGCGCTGGGGAGACCGGGGTGTGAAGGAAGCTTTCCAAGCCAGCTGGTGGGAGTAATCCCTTCCCTGGAGTTACCACAGCGCTCAGAAAGTGGTTCCTCCGCTGCTTAATGAGGAAAGCTCAGCTGCAGAGGGGAATTTGGGACAGACTGAGATGGGATGGGAATTTACAGTAGGAAAAACATACTTTAACAACCCCTCTTCCAAATGCTCTCACCCCAATACAAACTGCGCTAAGAGGTGCGGGTACCCAGGGTTTGAGTAGCTAACGCCTTGCAAAGTCCCATCATCACTTCTGCTTTCTGCTCCCTTCCCCTTGTAGACAAGACCTGAGGTGATAAGGCAGTTGAAACATGCTACGTTTGTGCTAACTCTCCAAAGTAACTTCCCAAGAATTAAATAAAAGGCAGTTACTGTGCAACCAGGCAAGTATTTCTGAGAACTATCTTCTGTCAGAATGCATTAATCTAAAACCACTATGCCCGTTGCTGTAGAGTACAGCAGCTTTGATGTAATTGTACGCATTTTAGCTGCTATGGTGCAGAAACTTCAATTTACAAACCAAAAATTGATGAATAAATCCTTTACAATTATTAGTAAATACCATATGTCTTCTAAGACACATAAAAGAAGAGACAAAGATGAAATTCTGAGTTGCAACCAAATAAAAATACGAGTCCACTAAGGACTTAAATTGACTTTTTCCTTCAAATTCAGAAAAATAACTTCAATGTTCCTGAACAAAGGAAGTCCTCTGCCCTCACTCCCTCGCTGCTGTTTGGATATGGAGGTATGAATGCCAAAGGAATGCCAACATGCAGTCCTTAGAGAATTATGAGATCAGCTACATTCAAGAGATTATACTAACCCAGTTGAACTCCTTTTATGTGTGTCTGGTAAAAGACATTTCTGCAATTGTGAGGGTGGAAAAAGTTTTAGGGCATGTATTGTTTTTGTTTTTGTTTTTTTTTTTTTTTTTTGGTTTTTGTTTTTTGTGAGGGCTGAAGTCCTACCAGAATCCTTTGATTCCTCAAGTTACAGTTTTACGGAGAAGATGGAGCAGTTTGTCATTTTGTGTCCTAATTCCCACGCTCCCTACAGAGAGCCTCTATTTATGGGCCGGGAAGAAGAGGGTGGAATAACAATTTGAGGGTGCATTGAAGATGCCTGGATGTTATATGTTGTATGAAATTACATTAGCGGACCTTTTCTCAGATGAACCAGGAACCGAGGGAATTACTTGCCTGCTTCAAATTAAGTAAATTAATAAAAGATGACAATCAGAACATAGCAATCTATGGGAAAATTAGTACAAAATACCATCATCTGGGAAAAAGGAACACCACAATCAAAAAAAGATGCACAGATCAGGACGTAGACAAGAAATTTGATATGCCTGCAGCTAGACCACTTTCTAGCCATCTGTTATGTTAACATTACATTGAAATATATATACATATATATATATAGACTCAGAAGGAACTTTCCTTGCATGTTTACCTATCAAGAAGTCTTTCACTTTTTTGATGAACTCCTTTGTGATTTCTTGGTCAACTTCAATCTGGTTCTTAGCTCTCTCCAGTTCCCCATTAAACAGCGAACCTTTCAGCTTGGTGTCTTCTGCCATCTTTCTGATGCTTTCAACCTGGAAATACTATCAGAAACAGCAGTGCCAATTTCTGGAGGCTGTATATCATTGCTTGGCAAGTTGAGCTCTGACAGATACTTTTGATACAAGCCTCAGCTGGAGTCACTTGTCGAGCTTTTGAAAAATCTGTAGTAGGAGACCACTTTGGGGAGCTCTGGAAGCTGTTACATCATGGCCTTTGGCCTTAGAAAAAAACTAAAAGACAACCACTTCTGTTTCTAAAAGAAGGTGCTGACTTATTTTCTGTTGCAGTATTGCACTGTGTCATCAATCAGATTCAGTACAGAAAAAGCATATAATTTTATTTGCCTTTTCACACGAATTACTGCTAAAAATGTGCTTAAAATGACACAAGTAAAAAAGCTAGAATGAATGATTGTCTTTTAAAATTAAATTTTGCCATTAAATTAGTATATTTGATTATTTAACTGATCTTTAGTTAGTAATTAGCTTAATTACCAAACTCCAACAGTATTTTGCTTTGTTGGGGGCTGTGCTTTACTCTTAAGGAAATGCACAGGGATGGAGGGAAGAGATTCACTGTTACCTTAGGCAGCAAGAAAAACAATGATGTTTTTACTTCACTGCTGTCCCTGCATGTTTTGGGGCCTCAGTGTGTGCCCTGATGGCTCATTTCTCCCCCTGATAGCTGCAGAGCAATGTCGTGTGGACTCTAGAAGGAGGAAATGGATGCCCAGACACCCTGCAGGGAGGGGACAAAGCCGCAGCAGAATGATGTTTCTGTTGGAAAATGGTTTTTGCCTATCACTGTAACTGGC
This sequence comes from Anas platyrhynchos, assembly GCF_047663525.1. Classification (NCBI taxonomy): domain Eukaryota; kingdom Metazoa; phylum Chordata; class Aves; order Anseriformes; family Anatidae; genus Anas; species Anas platyrhynchos. Next base: position 15,309,160 of record NC_092587.1, read on the forward strand.
GTTCTCTCTGATTGTTAATGAGAACAAACTGTCTTCGTTGTCATCTGGGGACTTGTCTGTTTTGCTTCCTTTGCACATGTGCATTGGACACGCTTTGAGTTATTTTCAGTGTTCCTCTGTAGTAAAGTGGAGCAGCCAAATACTCGATGCCCTTATAAACATTGGGGGGGGGGGGGGAGGCAGAAAAGCTTCAGCTTGAAATTATCTGCAGTAATTCCTTAATGGCAACCATAATAATAGTAAAATGAAGCTGTATAAATTGAGCTTAATGATATGCAGAGTAATAATATCAATGCAATAAACGTGGGCCGTGCTCAGGCTACTGACAAAGGGCTCCATTTCAACCTTTCCCAATAAAATTATAGACAACACTAGCCTCATGCTACCAACTTCCATAGGCACAGGACACCATGACCCATGAGATCTTGGAAGCTGTGAGGAGGAGGAAGGCATTGATAGACATAGTTGTTTGGTGGGACTGCCTCTAATACTCACGGCACTGACCCATGATACATCTATTGTGCTGGGATGGAGTCCATGACTAGATCACTGCTCTTTGTCCAAGAAGCAGCTGAGTTTTTGTAGATTTGGGACTTACTACTACCTCTTTGCTCAATTTAGCTATCCACAATTCACCCATCCAAATCTAAGCCAGCTGTTCTTGCAGAGTGAAAAAAATAAAACAGAAAACCAGTACCTTCAGGCAACGACAGACATATAGCTGGTATGGTGAAAATGAAGATGGAGTTGTCTGACAATTTCCACTGATTATAAAAGGAGCGTGGGTGACTGGCTGTGATGTAGCCAACTCCATCCCTGTGAAGGGAGGTGGCAGGACCCCCATCCTTAGCTCCCTCTCTGATTGTAAGTTCTAGAAGCAAATTACCCTTTTCTGATTCCCAGGAACAGCTTTTCCCCCCCAAATGTGACAAAGCATCCAGGGAGAGCAGAGGAAGAGCTTACTTTGCAAAGACAGCAATGCTGTGGGAAGCACAAAACTCCCTGGGTTTTGAGGGTTTTAGCATAACTGTGGACTTATGGATAGGACACCGCTCATGCATGATATTTCCCAGGAGAGGAATGCCCTGTTTCCCATCCTCCGCCCATTGCATTGAACAAATATAAGTTTGATATGTGTACCTGATTCTCAGGTTCCCGTAGCTGAGTAGTCAAGTTGGTTAACAGGACAGCAGTCTCCTCAGCCTTCCTGAAGGCTGAGGAGGAGAGGGGAAGAGCTCCGCTGCAGTTTGGGCCACCACCACAGGCTGCTGCAGCACAGGGCAGGTTCCCTGGCACCCCGCAGATCTGAAATAAAGAAGATGTTCATGTCAGGACTCCTCTGGGCATCTGAAATAACCTCCTGTGGGAAGGATGTTGGGCATAATGTGAACGTTGAACATTGCATGGGATTTTCCCTGAAACACACGGTTTAATATCTCCAAAGACAGGCTCACGGACTGTAACAGGACTCCCTTCCCAATGGCACCCCCAGCTCCAACCTCCTCCTTGTAGGAGCCATTTTGTGGGCTCTTTGTGTTATATGTAGAGCTTTGTTTCACTCTATGGCAAAACTACTGAAACTGTCCCCTGGCCATATCCAGTCCATGGGGCATCCAAACCCATCCTGTTTGTTCTGAAGGACCCAGATCACGTCTCACAGAGCACAGTACCATGCCTAGGCCTCTACGTATTTTGACACAGATGTCAGTGAAGACTAAAGGCTGAGGTGGATGTGCTCTGCCAGATGTCAGTGTTGGCTATGGATGCTGTTAGGTATTCATTGCTGCCCAGCAGAAGGTTTCTGGCCTTCCCGTCCCACAGGTGCTGCAAAGGACAAGTGAACATTCCTCATCCACTCCAGGGCAAAGCTGCTCTGCTTAGATTAAGCCACTGATGGTGGAGATTGGTGTTAATTTTTTAGAATTTACATGGAAGTCCTCTTGAGACTAGAAAGTGCTTGAGATTAGAAACAGTCCCTCCTGGTGGGCTTGCCCTGGGAGCAGTAGCTTCCAGAAGGGTGGTAGCAACCACAGCTGAGAGGTACAGCTGTTGCTGACGTGACTGAATGCCTGTGCCAGGAAAGTGGCCTTTTCCAGATTTAAAATGCATGTAACCACCCTTTTAAAGCAAAAACTAATAGCAGCATCAAAAAAAGAAAAAAAAAAAAAAAAGCTGGTTTTATTTATTTCCTGTTAAAAACCCACAGCGCTTACCTTTTCATTTAAGTTTTGGATGTCAGGGATCTTGATCATCTTGAGCTGCTCCAGCACATTGCTTCCTTTCAAGGCCTGCTGGCCCATCACAGTGAGCGTGCTGTTCCTGGTGCACTCCGAGTATCTTATGACTGGGGTTGTCCCACTGCTTTTCTCTTCTGCCAGCAATGACATTTCTAAGTGTTTCCTAATGTTGCTGATGGCCTCTACAGCAATAGGAATAGTGGTTAGTATGAAATGTATTTTGGTGGCATTTAATTCATGCATTTACTTGAATTCTAGACAAATGGTGAATGACAAATAATTAAGTCTGTGTCACTGGTGGTTGATGTGTGATGACACTGATGACAGCAGGGAGGGACAGGAACTGTGATTTCCTCGGGCATATTTTTAAATCCTTTACTCAGCCAGCTACCAAACAGGAATTGATACCCATAAAGCCTTCTAAAATAGATGCAAATGCACTGGATCTGTGCCTCAGGAAAGCATTTGTCCTCTCCTTGTTCAGCATAGTACCCAAAAGTTAAACAGTCAGCTTAACTAAGCCCAAAATGTAGATTGCAAATGGGAATTTATGAGTTTTCTTTGGCTCTGGAAAAATTCAGTTGCAGGACTGATGTGTTAAAAAAAAAATGCATTTCCACGATAAGCCTGTAAGCCAAGAAACAAGCATTTTCTTGTTTACTTAGTGTAAGCTTTTTCTCTAGGAGAGACTCAAAAGGCATGGAGAATATTCTTTTTTTTTTTTTTTTTTAATGATTTTTTAAATCATTTTTTAGCCTAAAGAAAGGACTCAGGCCTTTTGTGAAACTCACAATTTGAAGTTGCTGCTATCAAGGCTTCCCAGATCTCCAGGGAACCCAAAGATTTCTGCACATCCCCATGCAGAAGGATGTGCAATGAGCCAGAACTGATGTGTCAGCACTGAAAAAGCATGAGAGGTCATTGACTAGCATCCCTCTGTGCTGATAATGGCGCAGTTACTGGTTGAAGTCAGTAAGAAGACTCTCATCAAGTCCTGACTGCTTTCTACCAGGCACTAAAGCTCTTGGCCTTGCTTTGGCTGAAGCTGACCAATGTTTAATTACTATGTGGAAGCAGAGCTGTTTGTTTTATCTCGTAACTCTTGGAAACAACGTACAGTTTAAAGTTAGATACTAATACGAAATACCTGGCAAGGGGCTGCTGTGACTCCATATCTAAGCATGCGGCTGTTTTCTATGCAACATTTCCATTGCAGGAATATTTTACAGTGGTTCAGCTCTTCATTAAGTGGCCCAAATACATTTTTCATGCTTGGTTTGTGATGGAGCTGTAGAGTTTCCAAGTTCCTTTATGTTAAACATAGCTTGATTAACAGCCTAGGAAGGCACACTCACCACACTACCATGCCACCGTGGCTGAAAAGCCAGGGGCCAAGGCTTTAGGAGGTAATTTAATGAGATTTCATAAGCTGCAAGCCTTCTTTTAAGGACGTGTGCGTTTTGTTTTTTTTTCAGGGATTTTAATTCATCATTAGATATTGACGTTTCCAGGTCAGGCAGCTGAGTATATGCTCATGAGGAGCTCAGGAAGAGTCCTGACCTCGTTTCACTTGATCACAAGGAGAGGTAGGTGGGAGCCCATTTCCCATGTGTGTCTAGAGCACAGGTGTCAAATGTGCCCCAGATGGGGTACATGGCATGTCCTCCATCCTGCTCTACCCCACTTACTTCAGTCAGGACAAAGCAGGCAGAGCCATTGCTAGGATTTGCTACTGGTTGTGGAATGAAGAAAGGAAGAGGGAACCAGGCTTTCTCCCAGACATCAGGGAAGACGGTCGTCTTGAGGGAAAAGTAGTTTCTGTGCTGCTAGATGTTTGGTAGCAGGACCAATGAATATTTGTGGTTCCAACCAGCAATTCAACTTATATTCAAGGTCTTCCCCTCCCCACACCCCCGTGTGCTTTTTATAGGGCTGTTTATCTGCCTCTGGAGGCCAAAAGCTAAAGTGGAACTGGAACATGACCAGAGAGCAGTGTGGATGCTTCAGCTGTGCATCCACTGATCTCATTGGGATTTATTGTCTCTTTGCCTTCCTGCTTTCCTCAGAGTCAGCACAAGACCCGATCAAAATGGGACTTGGTGCCTGGGAGAGCTGCTGACCTCTCGTGCAGGATCCGAGGGGGGGAGCTGGTCCTGGGGGCACTGCCAAGCATAACAGTGCAGGGAGCCCTAAATCTTCATTAATCCCTCTTTTTCCCTCTTCCTTTCCCTTGGATTTACATTCCATTGACCTTTCCTTCATTTTATTCGATCTTTTTTAGTCCAATTTTCTTCTTGCTTAAACAAAACACAGAGGAACTCAAAGTGGGGGTGCACTGCCTGTAGCTGGTGTCTTCTGCAGTGCTTACCATGTCTTCTGGGGATTCATGTCTTGGCAGCCATCTCTTTGGTCATTTGGCAGAGTGTACACTGACAAAAATCTGCCGTTGTGGATGATCTGCTCAAGATCCCTGACTGATACATTCCCATCTTTCTCCAGAATTCAGCCTGTGACACTGTCATTACTGCCATTAGCAGAGACGGTGTAATTATTTAAAAAATGTCAAACAACTCAGTTCTTTTTTGATGATGGAGAGCGAGTTCCTTACCACATAAAGTCCTGCATTTTCCCATGGGAACACTGAGAAGCTGCACTATGACTCTCTGCTTTAATTAAACAAACTATTGCTGTACATTTTTTAAGTATTGCTAAGAGCAATAGGAGTCAGAAGCAGTGAAAAAAAATCTTTTGCTCATCTACTGTATGATTTGTGAGTCTATAATATGAAACTGGGTGGCCTTGAAATCCTGATGTAAACATCAAGACTCATGGGATTTTTGACTGAGATGACCCTGGTGCATGCATCTGAAATTTATGATTCTAGAAGTCATGGCATTTTACGACAAAAGAGAGTCTGGAAATTAGTATAACGATGTTCTTAGTATTTGAATTTTTTCTCTACTGTATGGAACTAAAATCTAGGGATCTTTGAAATGTGTGGTTCAATGGTTCAAAACATTGTGAAATTTCATGGAATATGTTTACTTATTCCAGTGAATTACTGGCTGACTTACCTTTGAGGTTCAAGTAATGAAAACTGTGATGCAGATGTCTTTTCTGTTGTAGAAGTTCGTAGACAAGGTCAGCTTCTTCCCTAATATCTTCAATGTTCTCATTAAGGTCGGGAAATTCATATAGCATTCTAGGAAGGGGACCCATTTGTGCAACTTTTTCTCTACAAGGGAAATGGCAGTTTTCAGTAATCAGATTGAAATGTTCTTAAACTACAGTTGAGATACACAATATTTTAGATGACAAGAGATAAATTTCTGAATGACCAGAAATTTACTTGTAATGGCTTATTTAGGAATCTTTTAGGAAATGGAAAATTGCCACATTTAAGTACATGCCTGGGGTGGGGGAATATTATATATAAAGATTATTTTGTTCACAGATCTGTTGGAAACGGTGACTTCGCACTCCAACATCTGTGTGCTGATCAGAAACAGGATTTGAATGTAAGGGTAAGGAAAGGTAAGGCTGGTGAAGTTTGGGGGAAGATTGCTTTCTTAGCCAAGAGGTTTTAATGTGGCAGCCAACTCTTACTGAACGTAGCCATGAAAATCCTTGATGCCTGCAAGTGCCTCCAGTGAAAGAACAGGATGCTTCAAAATCCGTTCAGTTTCAGAAATGGCATCTTCAAAGGCTTTGAAGCGCATGTCACAGCTGGGCATTCGTCCTACTTTATCCTCCAGACTTGCAGCAAACCTCATTAGCCCTTGAACAGTCTGGGCGAGGGCAGTAATTTCGGCGTCCCACTGATCAAAACACAGGTGACACTGACGGCAAGTGGGAAAGTCTTTCTCGAAGCCACGGCCGCACTGGTTGCAGAACCACCCCGTGACACCAGCACGGCAGTTGCACGCGCCGGTGGCTTTGTCGCACTGGGGCTGGCTGGTTCCCTCCAGGTTACACGCACATGCTGCAGGAAAGGGACAGCAAGTCACACACAGTTGTCCCTTCTCTGCAGGAGTAGCACATACAGGAGACACGATTGTGTGCTTCAACACTGCAAACAGAAACTGGTTCTCTCTGCTGCTGTTTGAGCCTGCTAGGCTGGGTCAACATTAATCATTGATTAACGATCAATGTTGATCAATGGATCAACATTATGGCAGCCTTCAGCTAGTGTAGGCCATTTCTAAATAGCAGAGGGTGAAACCAGTGTTCAAGGTAGAGTGAAGGTGACTACATATCTAATGTCTCTTCTTTACCTCTTGCATCCATATTCACATCATAACTGCAGAGGGAAAAGTACTGATAAATAATATAAACAATTTTATCCATCTCATACACTCAAACGTATTAAAGTCTGTTTCTCTAGATATAAGTCCTGTCTTCTCTATGAATGTACGAGCCAAACGTTCTTTTTGAAGCAATTTCTAATCTGGTTGTCCCCACGTAGTAATACTTACAAATGCAGTGCACCTGGGGATTGCCAAAGTAATTTTCCTCACATTCGTCACAACGTCTTCCACCATAGCCAGGCTTACATGGACACTGGCCTGTAAGCTGTAAAGACAGGTCAGGATGAAACAGCTGCCCACACAGAATGACTGGACAGACATTATTTGCTGGGTTACTTTTTCGCTCTGTCATACAGCTGCATGGGGACTGCAGCAACAGAGCTTCCATATGTTCTGCAAACAACATGGTTTATACATGATAAACTACTTTTCCCATATTCCTCCTGAAGGTCATGTAAACAAAGTGGGCATGGAGAGCTGGCTTTTCTTTACTGATATGAAAAGTTTTGTATGGTCCAGCCTACAGATGATCTTTGAGAACTCATCCTCCGACTATTATCTGAAACAGGATTTTTTTTCTTTTGCAAAACAGATTAATGTCTTATTTTTGCTTGAAAAAAAGCTTAACATTTCAACTTTTAACTACATGATATATTAGCTGTAAAAGAAAACCTCCAGGGTATACTATGCACATTGCCCTAGAAAATTTATTTTGGAATTCAGCAGCAAAATTAAACTGCAGGGAATTACAGCTCTGATAACTGGTATAACTCAGAAAAGCAGTAGTGGTGTAGTTCTGTCATGTTATGAGCAACATTTCCTGGGAAAAATAATAAATCCGCTAAATAAACCAGAACAAACAGAAGGCATATTGAAGGGAAAATGTGAAAGCATATCAGCAAGAGCTTGGCATAAGGTCCTGGAGCTATGAAGTCAAGAGCAAAATTGCAGTTTTCTCCATGGGACTGCAGTTTTAGCTCTCTATTCTGCAGCATTGTTTTATTTTTTTCTACATTCTTGCTCTAGACAGTGCACAGGAATTAAAGGTGAGAAAAGATACTCCAGCAGTCTGATTGACGATGCATGATTAATGCAATGGCAATAGCTGCTACTTTATGAAAGGAAACACTTAAAAAAATACATGCAAGTCTCTTGGGCCCAAGCCTGGACTTCCTCTTTCCCTGTATGTATGTTTATGAGGCATTTTTTCCTATATATCATTTTCTCTTCTATTTCTACAATCCACTTTGCAAAGAAACACACAAGCAAAGAGAAATTGCTTGCAAGTGAAGTCACAGTACCAGAACAGCACATTTGATGTAATGACTCCAAGCCTGGTTGCAACAACTGCAAATTTCCAAAGACTCATTGTTTTCAGGGTGCAAGACAGAAAAACATTCTCATAGGGGCAGGTCCCAACTGTGCCAGGCCAAAATGTCACCATCTCAGTTCCCAGAGAGCAGAGTAACTTCCTTGCCTGGTTGCACTGGTTGCTTTGGGTGTTTTTCGTCTCACAGTCGCAGAGCTGACATCCTTTTCCGCTAGCCAGGTCCCAGTAGCCAGGCACACACTGGTTGCACGTTGTGCCCACCACGTTGGGCAGGCAGGGGCAAGCACCAGTGGCCGGGTCACACAGGCAGGCTGCGTCCCTCCCTGGGCACATGGCAGGGAGGACACCTGTGAGATTGCATGTGCAGACTGAAAGAAAAAAAAGGACAATTACTACAGCAGATGCTGCTATAGCTGATGGGAAATCAGAATTGTACATGAAGCACAGCTTGGCCTTGAAACATAGCTTTGAACAAACTTACTGGGAGCTTTTACTACTTTTAATACAGGCATAAAAATGAAGGTGTAGTGAATTTTGAATCTTGTTATAATGAAATGTTAAATATGTTGGATAAGGCAAAACTGATTTACAGTAGGCACTGGACAGTGTGGGAACCCCCAGTTAATGGCAAGCTGAGTAACATAAGAAGCCTTCCTTTTGAGGAGCCAAATTCTTGCTAAACCGTTTTGATTAATTGGTTTCTACTATATTTCAGAGAATCCCAGAAAAAAAGAGCTTCTTGAAAACAGTTGTTTTTCTGGCCTGTAGAAATTAGACTCTCAATCAGCCACATTTGTGAAAATGGTCTTTGAGAAACTTTGTGAAGAAACTTATGACCTGCATGTTCTTACACTCTTTCCTTTCCTCTCAAAATGCTGAGTTATTGACAGTGTCCTCATGCAGTCTATTAAACTGCCTGAACAGTCTCTATTTCTAATAATATCATCAAAACAACTGGGAAGGCAGGGAGCTCAGCAAGAGATCATCTGGCTAACTCAGCATTGCTCTCGATTATCTTTGATTCCTTTAATTTTGATTCCTTCCTGAATGGGAAGAATGCACATTTATTTTTCTGACAGCTAATACTGATTTCAGTTCACAGTCATTTCCTAGGAGTGGTATTCCATATAAGATTTAGAGAGACTTGGATGACAAACAGAATTTAACAGATGCCATATTAGCAGTTATACGTATCACTGGGTAGAAATTTATTCAGGACTCTCATATACTGCTCCATTTGCCTGCTTCAGTTTTATCATCCCCCTAAGGGCTAACTTCTCCCTATAGCCTAATTTGTTTCAATCTTTTCTCAATGATAACATGCAATTGCAGTGCTGTTGTTCACTTACTTTGGCAGTCCTGAGCAAGGGCTGAGCCAAAATACCCGGGTTTGCAGAACTGGCAGTGTGCTCCATGGGTGTTGTACAAACACTTGATGCATTCCCCGGTGACTCTGTTACAGGACTCTGGGTCGGTCATGTCAATGTTGTTGTTGCAGGGGCATGGTGCACAGCCCTCCGTGGGGCTTCCTGGGTTTTTGTAAAACCCACTGGGACACTCATCACACTGCCGGCCTGTCAGAGAGAAAGGTAAAGATGTGCTGGCTGGTGAGAATTCAATTGAGTCATGTAATTTGTAACAATAAAAGACTGCCTGTTCGAATTCAGATTTTGAATGGAAGATACCCATCTGTTTGAGACTGGTGCCTTTTAATCCTGTGAGCCATTAAAATTATATCTCCCATACGGCAATCTGTTGGAAACACATCCCTCTCACCTTGAGAAGAGAAGAGAAGAGAAGAGAAGAGAAGAGAAGAGAAGAGAAGAGAAGAGAAGAGAAGAGAAGAGAAGAGAAGAGAAGAGAAGAGAAGAGAAGAGAAGAGAAGAGAAGAGAAGAGAAGAGAAGAGAAGAGAAGAGAAGAGAAGAGAAGAGAAGAGAAGAGAAGAGAAGAGAAGAGAAGAGAAGAGAAGAGAAGAGAAGAGAAGAGAAGAGAAGAGAAGAGAAGAGAAGAGAAGAGAAGAGAAGAGAAGAGAAGAGAAGAGTTTTAGTTGGAAGGCACTTACAAAGGCAATCAAGGCCAACTCTCAGACTACTTTGCAGCTGACCCAAAGTTAAAACCTATCATTAAGAGCACTATCCAAGTGACTGTTAAACATGGACAGCCATGGGGCGTCAACCACCTCTCCAGGAAGCCCGTTACAGTGTCTAACCACCCTCTCAGTAAAGGATTTCCTAATATCTAGTCTGAACCTCCTCTGATGCTGCTTTACAGGAGATAGATGAACACCTCCATCTCCACTTCTCCTTGGAAAGTCGTAGAGAACAAAACTGTAGTTGGAGTTAGGCCATTTTGCAGGATTTTCCCTGGTGCCTTCACCCCAGTGTAACGGGAAGGTGGGATGTGCCCTATTCTGGAGTGATGCAGAGCCCAACAGACCTTCCTTCCCTTCTCTAACAGAGGATCTCCAGGAGGTCAGAGGAGCTCTGGGACATTCTGTCCTTAATTTTTGGCATTGCAGTTCTGTCAGTATCCATCCCAAAGCTTCCCCACCACCCCCCAATCAAGGTGCTACCACTATGCATCTCATAAACCTTTCTGGGCAGGCTGGAGTCACTGGGACCTTGTCCATGAGCTCATCCTTGGCTAAATACTCTTTGCTCCTTCACCACTGTCCCAAGGACCAGACCCTTTCCCAGTCTCAAGGACAGTGACCTTGGTGCCCCAGAGGTGAACAAAAACCTTGCCTGGAAGGAGCAAGAGGAAGAAAGTCCTGAACTGAGGATATCAGTTGTTTCCGAGGACAGCAATCCCCTGGGTAAGTACCAACAGGGATCATTTTGGCCCTACAGTGATTCCTTGGACAAAACTGCTCTTCACTTATAAAGGAACATGGCCTAAATAAATATAACAGCATTGGCTTAGCATTGGCTCCATTGCTGGAAATCTTAGTAATGCCCAAGGGAAGGGAAATAACTTCAGTTTTTCCCTGCAGAAATTCAAGCTAAGTCAATGGGATCTCTGGAAGTGAGACATCAGTTTGCTGAAAAGATTTGAGATAGCTGAGAATGGCTCTTTCTCCAGTGCAGTGGCCATTCAAACACTGAAACACTTCCTTTTTGGTGCCCTGATCTTTCTGATGTGGGCTTGCAATGCTTGTTTCTCAAAGGTGATGAGCAACTGGAGTTCCCTCCACCAGGTACCCCAGGAAAGGGGGAGGTTTCCAGAGAGTGACATTAGATTAATGAATGACTTCACTGAATATGAATAAATGAATCCCTTTTTTGAATACTAACTGCACAAATCCCACTTTTGGGATATTCCCACTGAAGTTCAGTAAAGTTGGGCATTAACTTTTCTTACCTATTTTACCATTATTTCACTTGTCATTTCTGAATAGAGGATGGGCAGAGGATCATCATTTTTGTTTTACATCAGTTTTAATATAATCAAAACCAGTCTTTATTTTGCTTGTTACCTGAATATCCCTCGAGACAGTTGCAGACTAATTCTGCAGTCTGGGTGTCCTGGTAACAGGAATGTGCAAAAAAACTCTTGCTTGTAGGTGCCCCTGGGCACATGCATGGGCGGCAGGGTTCTCTGTTCAGGGGGTTTCCATAATAGCCATCCATGCACCTGTCAAAGCAGTCAACACAAAGCAGCAGGAATTGTCAAATGCTCCTTTCGGTCCTGGCTTGTGAATCAATTTATATATATCTATAATTAATTTAGGATACCAGGCCATTGTAATGCTATTCCCATTAGTTGGTGCAGACATATGCAGCTTCAAACTTGGTCTAAAATGTAAAATTAGAACTGCATTCTGAAGATCTGGAGAAAACAAAAACAAAAATAAAAAATTTGTTTTCTTTTCAAGGAATATTCCTGAAAACTTGCACCTACTCTGAAATAATATTAACTCTTTGTGTGTGTATATGGCAAAATACAAGAGAGAGATGAATACATGTAATAAGAGCTGGACATGCAGAATTTTTGTGTGGTAGCTTTTAGCAGTATGTGCAGAACATGTGTGATAAGACATATACACACTATCATTTAGGTTATAGAATCAATAATTCTGTGACTCTGTAAAATCACAGAAAAAAATCTGCATATGCAGCTCTGACTATGTGTATTCCTCTCTCACATGTATTTTGCCATATGTACACACAAGGAGTGATTGACACGACATTAGAAAGTCCCAGCATGGGTGAAAGAGCAAATATTCATTCAGAGCACTCAGGGAATATTGCATATTTCAGGCGTGACATACATGTAGAAATGCTCTGTCTGAAGCATTCTGCAAACCTGGGGTGATGGCTGCTTCAAGGTGCTGGCAGCTGTGGCATTACCCGGACAGGCAGGCAATGAAGCCGCTTCTGAAGCATCCTCGGTCTTTAATCTGCTTTACTATGGCAAATGGGAACACAATTCTGTATATTCATACAAGCCAGTTTAAAAGTCTTGGCTTTCCAATTATCCCTGACCTGGGTAATGGAGCTCCTGTGGAGGTGCAGGGCAACAAGTGTTTCAGTCTCCCATTTTTAATCTATTTGACATCTACAACCACAATAGTGAAGGGACACATTATCCAAATGCATCGCAAGAGAAGCTCAACAGGCTTCATGGGGAAATCCTCTTAAAAGGGAATGATAAGGCACAATCCAGCCAAACCAAACTAGCCAGCCAACAAATTTAATTCTGACATCCATGCTGAACCCTCTGATAATTCTGCAAGGATATAAATGAAAAAAAGGAGCACTGTTTTAAGCAGAGGTGGAAACACGTGGATGAAGTCATTTGCTGGTCATATGGAAATGATACAAGCCGGCAAATAGGGCATGTTTCAGAGAAATATGCAATTCAGAGAGCTGCTTTTGGGGTGAGTGGTGCAGTGCCACCCATCACCTTACCTTTCACAGCGGCTTCCAGCCGTAAACCTGCTGCAGTTGAGGCAGTCGCCGGTCACTGCGTCGCAAAGCTCTGCGTAGCCATTACACGGGCATGGGCGGCAGTGGGGAAACCCAAAATACCCAGGCAGGCACCGGCTGCAGCGCTGCCCATCGACGTCCTGGCGGCAGGCGCACTGCCCCGTCACCTGGTCGCACAGCGAGCTCACCGAGCCTTGCGGGTGGCACTCGCATGCTGGAAAACACCAAAGAGAAGCTGTGTCATCAGCATGTCCCCACCAGCCCACCCATCACTGACACTGCTCAGAGACAGGACGAGCAATGGGGATGGCAAATTTGTTATATGTGGAAATAATTTTTTTATCATGTCATGCACATCTGTGGCTTCAAAGCTCTACAAGGATGTGATGTCCACGGAGAGCACAATACTGTTACTGGTGATGGTACTGGTGCTGGTACTGGTGTTGGACTGGCTGTTAAGTACTCACGGTAGCAGCCGTGGAAGCCAAAGCCGTAGCTGCCCGCAGCACAGGTGTCGCAGCAGCGTCCCACGACGTTGGCTTTGCAGTGACACTGCCCCCCCAGCCTGCTGCAGCTGGCGTTCAGCGACCCTTGGGGATTGCACTTGCATGCTGCCAGTGGGAAAGAAAATCAAACCAGGTTTTGTTAAAAAAAACCAAAGGGGTGTGACCATTCTCATAAACTTGCAGTTTTTGCACTTAAGGACAGGAAGGGAAGAGCTTGATGACCTCTCATCAGGGATTCACTAACCACCTACAGCCATGCTCTAGCTGCAGCACTGGACACGGTCTGCAAGCAGCACCTAGCCTGAACCTGTGCATTGTCTGCTACTTTGTGGACAGCTTGGACTGTCCTGCTGAACAAAGGCGGTCTGCTAACTCACAGAGGATGTGTGTCCAGGATGATCGGATGCCAGTGCTAGAAAGCCAAAGTGAGAGTCCCATCACTATGGGGAGCTGTACTGGAAGGTTTACACAGAATCAGTGCAGCCCAAATTTAATTGAGGAGAAGATTGTAGCTGTGTGGCCATGGCCACATGGCATGATGTGTGAGCGATGCATCTGTTCTTCTAAAGAGCACAAACTAAGGAGATGCTGCTAGGTCTTGGCAAGGATCAAAGCTAACTCCACAGGGGATGTGAACACCAAAGGTGTCCAGACAAACAACTCCTGTCAATGGAAGTGCAGAGAAGCTCTGTCACTCTGTGCCCAACATCAAAGAAGTTCCCTGAACCAAAGAGCCCAGCAGCTGTTCCTGCAGTGGGGCCAGGATACTGCCAGGGGCTTCAAAGTCCACCTGCCACTGCACTCTCAATGGGACACCGCTGAGGTTTTCTTGGAGAACTTGTTTCAGCACATTAACTTGTGTGCCATCAGGCCTGGAGCTCCACCAGGGCATCCAGCTGTCTTGCAGGATCTGTAGAGAGAGCTTGACAACTCCCCTGACATTTTCTGGTAGCAAAAATTAGCTTTGGGCATCTGGTGAAGCCGCTGCTGATTGCAATGCTCTTCAGAAAGCACATAAGCACTGCTCCATCTGCTGCTCCACCAAGCTCAACATGTGATGGGCTTCAAGATCCATGGCTATTCCAGAGCCACGCCACCCACAGATGTTTGCAGCACGCTCGGGGTCCAATGGGATGTATCCTGCATGCCCATACCGATCAGCTTCACTTACCCACACCACCATGGACTGAAAGCTCTCCAGTCAACATGCCCAACAAACTCAAGGGAAAAACAGCAACTGACCAAAGCAGGTGTCTGTGCAGGTTGCCCCTTACCGACGGCACCGTGGTGAATGCGGGCAGACATGCTGGCGATCAGCCGTGAGCATGCCTCAGGCAGGATGTGAGGTCCAACTTCTGCTGCAATTTCAATGCAGTGATACTTTTGGTAGTCATCTAAATCCTTCTTACTGCATAAATTTTCCACAGAGCTGATTCTGGGAATAAGTCCAAGCTGTGGCGTAAAGAGGAAAAGAAAATATTTTTGCTTAGATATAGTGAAAAACAGAATTTCCCACATTCCCTGACTGTGGTGCGCATGGTAAGGACAGGGGCCTGGAGCACTGGATTTCTATATCTAAATTCACATTTATTTGGAAGGTCCAGACATTCCCCGCGTTCTTCAAATAAAAGAGACTGTGTACAAAAAAGTCAGATTATAATAAGACCTCAGATATATGCTCAGAACTGTTTTTGCTGCTAAGAGGTACCATGTTTATGACTCCAAAAGCAGGCCAAAATTTTTAGTCGTGTTACTGAGATAGGGAAAAAATAATCTGGAGGCTGTATGTCCAAGTATGGCCAGCCTTTGTCAGCTCCGGTTCTACAGAAGTAATTAGAGGAATGAATTTTCAAATATTTTTATCAAGAGAAAGACCCAAAACTAACACCCAGTTTCTGCCTTGGTGAAAACATGGGAAATGTCTGGACATAATTCCCAGGACAACACAGAACTAATTTTACTTCTCCAGTGACAGGACCCATCTCGAAATCGCCATGATTTTTTTAATTAGGTTCAGTTATATTACATAGATTTTCAAAAAAATAAATAGGTGAATGAAGAATTGAAAAATGTGTGTCCCTAACCACACCATCTTGTCAGCATATGCGGAATGTGCTCATAATAAATGAGCAACCTCTAGAGGTACACACTCTGGCTATTAACACACACTACATGTATGATTTGATGAGCTATTATAGCATTGCTCCATAAAAATGGTAAATGATGCAATCCTGTCTTTCCATATATAAACATGGAAAAACAGTGCCAATGGAGGTAATTGAACAAGCTTCCCTGAATTTCTGATAAAACACACCATAAATGATTTAAACATATTTGGATGAGTTTATGTTAAAAACAAACACACACATTTCAAAGTGGTATAATTCCAGTCCAGAGGGAATTATGACAGCATTACTTACAGAGTCAATCAAGATGAATGACTTAGCCTTTGGGCCAGAGGCAGAGGGCTGAGAGAAATACACGTCCACAGAATACTCTGTTTCTGGCTCCAGGCAGACTGGAGTTTGCAGAAGGGCAATCCTGTTTAGCAGAAACAAAGCACAGTTATGGACAGAGCATAGTTCTCTGCTCGTTCCCTCACCAGAGCAGGACAGGGCAAGTTGCTGGGATGCTGTGAGCTCTCCCTGCCCTCCCAGCTCCTCTCTGTTCTTTACACAGGTGCAAACTGAAAACCTGGTTTTGAGAATAGGCTATGGCAGTGTCTTTAGGTCAGTATTTCCTTCCTGTATGGAAATAGCTTCAGCTGGATCTCTGCCAAAGCAATTAGCCCCAGCAGGACCCAAGGCTGCTCTCCCAGCTCTGGCAAGCCATTGCCAGACTGCAGCATCTGCTTCTTCCTGCCCTCCTTCGGCCTGCCTGGTGCAGTGGTACAGCAGCAACAGGAAAGGCCACATGTGTTTCCAATATCCCCGCTTTCCCACAGATTTAACGTGCTGCAGTGGTTCAGTGAAGGATTTGTACACAGGAAATCTACAGTGAAAGGAGAGGAATAGCTGGACCTCTTCGCAGCTGGGAGAGCCAATGCCTGTGGCTCCTGTGAAAAGCCCTGGGTTCTGCAGTGTTCACTTGACAAAGCACCAGTAGGCTGAACGGTGACGCTTGCTAGCCAGTCTTCTAAGGTCTATAAACAAAAGACAAGAATTATGATCACTTTTCATACCTGACAAACCCTCTTTCTCCCTGCCATGGTTTGTGAAAGCCAACTGAATGGTTGCAAATAGCAGGGACAAAGCAGGTTTCCCCTTTGTTCTTTATAGGATTTAAAATAAGGTTATTGGTGAAAAAAGGATTGTATTTGCAATGGCTAATTGAATAGCAGTAGCGGAAATGGGACCTCAGCTGGTGCAAATGGAAACAGCTCTGTTAAAGCCATTGGAGTTGTTTCCTTTCTCAGCACTGTGTTGTCCCACAGATATCCTTCACTGTGTGCCTCCCCTCACATCTAATAAGGAATAATAAACATAAATGACTTTGTTACACAAGTCTTACAGATTCAGCTGTTTCACCCAGTCCTTAGAAGGAAAAAGAAACGTCAAACAAGCCCACTGCGAAATTATTCTCATGTTTTAAGTCAATGGGAGTTTTGTTTTCCTCAGAATGACAGGAAAAGAACAGAATACAATAGACAGAAGGAGTATCTTGAGTGGTGGGATAGTCCCAGGGAGCTGGGAAGGGAAGGAACAAAGCATGTATGTATAACTGGTATGGATAAAACATTTGCATGTGTCTTTGAACACATGGCTATGGACTTGGATTTAACCAGATTTGGGTTAATGGGTTTCCCTAGACATATCTTCATCACTGAGAAATTTTGTCCAGACATAAAATAAGAACAGATGATCTTGAAGGTCTTTTCCAGCCTTAATGATTCTATGATTCTATGATTTTGGTTAATATCCAACAGTTTTCACACATCTCAGAGCCCAGCTGGAGCAACTGGGAAGCTGGATGCCTACAAAGGTCCTGGATAAACACCTTGTGTGTATGCACAGATCAGCTCACTCCTGGCTGTACACATTGTCCTGCCCAGAAAATCTCAGACAGAAATATAAGATGCCCATCCAGAAGGAGCTGGTATTTTGCAGGTGTCTGACCCATGAACAAAAGTGCAGTACAAGCAAAGATAGCAAATGAGGAGCTCCAGAAGATGAAAATTTGTCTGATACTTAGAAAACACTATTTTTTTTATTATTTTTAATATGAGTGCAAGGAGTTAAGGGAATCAGTAGAGTGCATGTTTCTCTGTTGTTAAGGATGAACAGGCAAACAATTTTCATTTTAGAAATAAAGAGCAGGAGGAGTTGCCTATTATTGGCAAAACAGACCCTGCATCTATCACATCACAAGACACATAAGTCATTACAAATACCTCAGGCTCATAACGGATCACGATATCAAAGTCCATAGCGAAGGGAATATTGTTGATGGCAAATCTCAGCCCAGCTCCACTGAGGACACGGGCAAAGCCAGCTCCTGTCCACGTGACGGACCGGCCAGCACTGGGCTGCCTGAAAACCACTGCCGCAGCCGAGCCCTGTCCCAACTGAATGGCATCCTGCAAAGACACGTTGATGTTTTCAACATTGCAAGTTAAAAACAGGCAAACTCAGAAAAAAAGGAAAGGAGATGCTTTTTGCCATATTATTTACTTATTTCAGCCACTGATCAGCCTCATTTTCTGAACACACTCTTGAACTAGTGATAGGACCACAGGGAATGGCCTCAAGTTGCACCAGGGGAGGTTCAGGTTGGCAATGAGGAGCCATTTCTGCTCAGAAAGAGCAGTCAGGCACTGGGACGGGTTGCCCAGGGAGGTGGTGGAGTCACCGTCCCTGGGGGTGTTCAAGGAGAGGTTGGACGTGGTGCTTGGGGACATGGGTTAGTGGTGGCATTGGTGGTAGGGGGTGGTTGGACCAGATGGTCTTGGAGGGCTTCTCCAACCTCAATGATTCTATGATTCTATAATCTGCATGCTAAGAACTCTCCCACATGTAGGATGTTTAGGGTCACAGATAGAGAAAAGCTTCCTATAGCTTTGCTACAAGAGCAATGAGAAGGACTGGATTAATCCATCCATCTCTGTGTATTTGGCACCTCCAGGCATTCACACTGCAAACCTTAAACAGATTAAACTGGATTTTGTACATGACTGGACTTTTCATTATAAGCTGAATGAATAAATATCAATACTTAAAATGACTAAGCTGACTTGCCATGATGGAGAATTTACATACAGAAGGTACCATGTTAATATCTAGATACACTTAGATGTTGTAGATATCTTGCAAACAAAACCAAATAAAAAGGTGGTGGTGGAGGGGATTTTACCTTTCTTGAGGCTCTTCCCTTCTAAACAATTCATTGAACCCGAGCCTACAGTGGCATTGAATATAGCAAAACAAACCTGTCTGTGGGAATTATAAAAAATAGAGCTAAACTGTATCAAAAAAAATGATTTCACTTGTGTCAGAATTCTAATGTTTAGGACTGTGAATTCCACAAGCTCAGACATTTTCTCTCCCTGTTGCAAGATTAAATTTAGTATTTGTTGTAATCTTTCCTTAAGTAACAAAGCACCTATTTACCTGCCCAAGTCCAGCTTTTCTTACGCTTCGTTTTTTGCTCCTGTTTAACACAATCTTTCCATTTTCAATCGTGAACTCATATCCTTGCTTCTGGAAGTAGACGTCACACCTTGGAAGAGCAGTTGGTTTAACCTATCAGGTAGAGGTAAAGAGAGAGGAGTTGTGACAACTCAACAGTTGTGAAGGATTGGTAAGCAACTAAATGGAAAATCCAGTTTTAAAATGAGCTGTGTTCTCTGCTGGGTGAAACCCTGAAACACAGCCCAGCAACTGCTGGAAACCTTTTTCCCTCACTCTTAAAATTAGCTTTGTCGCAGACATCTGTTTTCCATTTAATTATTGGACTGTAGGATGATTACTGGCTGTGATTATAGCTAAATATTTGTGGATGTGACCTGAAAATAAACATTTTTATTATTATTCCTTCTCCATAGCTTCTGGACAACACATCAAATCAAAAAACATTATTAAAAATGTAGGCAGCGGAAGAGACACATTCCAGCAAGGCAAGACTTGTACTTTGCATGGGGAACAGCTACCCCAGTTTTGAGGAGAAAAAAATAATTCTAAAAATGTTGTGGAATTAATGCCAAATTCTTTAGGGCTACCATCAGTACCTCTATACAGGGCAGCAGTAATCAGTCCAATGACACAGAGAGGGATTTGTTTCTTCCCTTGTTAGAGCTTTCCAGAAGTATCACAATTAGTGACAGCTTCTCCTCAAGCTGTTGGCAACTCAGTCATTTTCTTCTAATTTAAATAATCAAATTAATTTGATTAATTTGTAGTGAGTGTCCCTGGGTAACAGCCACAGTTATGGGAGATACGGAAGACAAGAGTGTCCTAAGGATGGTCAAGGGACTTGGTTGGTATCAACCACCACATGGACGCATTCTCCACGTGACACACAGAAATCCAGGTACATACCAAGGGTGCAGAGCCAGAAAGGGACGTTGCATGCTCAGCTTCATAAATGTAATAATCCAGGGGTAAAAAGAAGTATCCTGGGGCTGGCTCGTTACACTGGCGGCTCACGATGTTGGGAAGGCACTGGCACTGACCGTCCTCTGGTGAGCACCTGGGGCAAGAGTTGGTAAAGAGAGCTGCTCAGCTCCACCCTCGCTTTAGCTCTGTTTCATTTCTTCCACTGTGAGTTATTTAATCCACTTCCATTGTGGAAGAGGATTTCTACCAACAACCCTCTCTGTTTCCTCATTCCAATGCCGTATTTATTTAGTGCTTCTTTTTCCTCACTTAGGAGACATGACATGCCTTGTCTTTCTTCCTCCAGCCTATAACCAGGAGCACAGATCCCTTTCTTCCCTGAGCCTCTATTCCCATCTATTCCTGCATCCATTTCTCATATCTGTTTC
The DNA here is from genome assembly GCF_047663525.1 of Anas platyrhynchos. NCBI lineage: Eukaryota > Metazoa > Chordata > Aves > Anseriformes > Anatidae > Anas > Anas platyrhynchos. The sequence continues at coordinate 15,329,448 of NC_092587.1, forward strand.
TATATCTATTGCAGTATCTGTTCGTATGCATCTCTCACACATTTTTAGAAACACGACATGAGGTCAGAAGGACCTTTGGTTTGAGTGATACGGTAGTTTTCATATACTTGCACTCTTCCTTAACACGTTAAATGATCACTAGCTTTGATTAACTTACTGACAAGTACACGCCAAACATGCTGAGGAGCTGCTGACTATGCATGGTATTGGGCTATGTGCTTCTGTGTCTGAAGTCTGAGAAGGATGTCTGAAGGATGTCTGAGTAGGATGTGTCTGAAGTCTAACAGTTAAGACCCCTGCCTGACAGACTGGAGCAGCCCAACTGAAACAAAACTGGCCTCTAAATTGATATATTTTGAATACAAGGCAGTGCTTTAGGAAAAACAAACAAACAAACAAACAAACAAAACATATATATTATATATATATATATTTATAGCTTTTGAAACTTTGAAGAATGTATAGGAAGCTAAGTTAAAAATGTTATGCATAACTACTAATTTCTACTGAAATTAGGGCCTCTGCTTCTCTCAAACTCTACAGTTTGTATTTTATATTAAACTAGTCTTTATTCTAGCTGATCCTGGCTTTGAAGGTAAAAGGTAAATCCCACTTAAAATCACAACCAAATCTCCATGATCCCACCATGACTTTATACTCTTCATATGTGATTAAATTATGTTGACAGACTGTTTTTCCACTTGCACTGAAACTCTGTTAACCTAATTAGGAAGTCTAGCCCAAGAGCTTGTAAAAATTAAAAATAGGACCAATCTTGATGAAGAACATTAACTCACAAGTTATTCTGGGATCCGCCAATGTCACAGTCACATGGAGAACAGCCATACAAGCTCTTGCCAAGACCCCAATATCCCACCTGAGATAAAAAGAAAGTGAAACATATATATATATATAAATGGCAATTATTTACAGCAACATCATTTATTCACTTGGATGATTGATGCTCTGGACTATTCCTGAGATGCCTGCCTGTGCTTGGCCATGTGAGATTGCTTCTTCTACCAGACTGCATGGGTGCTCAGACACTGCAAGAAGGGCCAGATATTTATGCATTTGTGCAGGCAAGCTGTTCTGGAAACAGCAGAGATGGTCTGAGGACTTGACCTTGCATTTCCTTTCCTTTCTGAGTGTTGCTCCTAGTCCAATTTGATTGCACAAATGTTTGGATGAGGTAAAAGAAAAGAAACAAATGTGTTCACACAAAATGGAACTGTATCACCATAAAATTAATTTCAAGTAAATCTAATTGTTTACTTTTTTGGCAATGACTGTTCCCTTATACAGGAAAAAAGACTATGATATCCTATTTTTTTTGTGAGGATACTGGCTACAAATATTTTGAGAGCAGCTAAATCCACAGCTTCCCCATCCTCCTCTGCAGGTCAGGGTAGCAGCAGTTCACAGCCTACTGCAGAGAGGACACATTTTCCCATCCAGAGTCTGTTAAGGAAAAGCTTTGAATGAATCTCAGGACGGTTTCAGGCTTTGAATGAAGGACACTTTCAGGGACTCAGCTCCTGCTGCTTTCCTCATCTGTGGGCACGATCCCAGTCCATGAAAACAGAGTGAAGACAATGGAGACATCACCAAGGGCAAACCCCCAAGCTGTCCCATGCCAGGGTGGAGGCACTCCCTTGGTAAAACCAGATGGACTTCATATTCCCCAAACAGTGTCACTGCACAAGAAATGACGTCTCATGCACAGAACAGATACCATTTCCTCCTTTGATGAAATGCCACCCTGGAGCCCACAGGAAGGCAGGGGATGGGAGAGGAGACTTCTACAACCACATGCAAGGAGAGCCAGCATCAACAAAACTCTTTGGGTACGTACAACGCATTTCTCACAGCGTCGGCCTGTGGCGAACTGCTGGCAGAGGCACTCGCCGCTGGCAGGGTCGCAGATGGAGAAAGGCAGAGTGCCAAAGGCATCACAGCTGCAGGCTGCAGGGAGAGAAATGTCTGGTTAGCTCTGCTGGCTCCAGTGACCGCAGCAGGACTGGCATTGGCTTTAGATGTGGCAGCAGCATGGCAGGCAGTCTCCATCCTCTGGGTGGACATGTCCTGACACCCTGCAGCTTCCTCGGTGGGCACCCTCGGGGGGGATAGGGAGCACCAGCAGCAGCTTGATGTGGTGGTTTGCCATGTGTTCCTGCGTGCTGATCTGCATTGAACGGTCCTTCCATGTGGCTGAGGACCATGTGCTGGGCACAATGGGCTTGCAAACCCACAGCATGCCTGAGTAGGGGTGGGATGTGTTTGCCAACAACCCTTGCTCAGAGGAATGACTCTTGTGCTTATTTTTGTACAAAAAATAGTTTCCATGTGTTTTAACCTCCCTTCCCAATTAAAATGCATAATTAATGATCTTTCTATTAACAACAGCCTAATCTATTATAAAATACTACGTGTTCTGCAAGTGATTTCACATATTTTCTGTCCTGATAATCCTTGCTTTTCTCACATGCTTTACCAGGGACATGTCCTTGACATAAAATTACAGTAGGCAACTGAGTATTTTGTAATGAGGACAGCGTCTGTGTGTTAGCATGTGCATCTGTACATTCAAATACCTTCATCCCTTTGAAATGCTTTGGCAAGAAGAACAAAAGCAGTGCTCTACATACGCTGGCAGCCCAGGGGGTCACTGCCACTCAGCCCGTAGTGGTTCGCCCTGCAGCGGTCGCAGCGGACGCCCTCCACGTTCTCCTTGCACGGGCACCGACCCGCCACTGTCCCCAGAGCAGGATCCGTGCGGCTTTCACACATGCCGTTGTGCAATGTGCCTTCTGGGTCACAGCTGCAGGCTGCAGGCAGGGGCAAGGAGATATAAAAAGGCATGTTTAGATAGAGGCATGAAAATGTAATTAGAGAACTTCAGGCTGTCAAAAATTCAGTGTTCTTGTAAAGATTAGAGATGTTTGTCCATGTCTGCTGTGTTGGATGCTTCACGGTTAATGCACAGCCACACCAAGAAGTATTTCAAGAGGGTTTCCAAGATCTACTTTTTCTCTGGAGGAAAGTTGCAGTCTTCATTTTGGTAGAAGTTTACCTTTTGCTTTAGGTAGTAATAGGTGTCACTCACCCACTCCATACCCTGTCCAGAGCACATGGGGAGGAGCACTGTACTCTCGAGAATGTTCTTGTGAAAGCTGTAAGGTTACAGGGGGTACCACACTTCCCCAGAGCTGGTCTGAGCTGGCCATGGCTGAACTATTCGCTAGAAAGGATGGGATCAGCAGGGGATGCTGCCTTCATGATGCATTCCATTTTCTGCTTTGGCACTTGCTGTTTCTCACAGCAGCATTAAATTATACCACAGCACTTCTCTTTGTAACCTCCCCTTAGCTCCTTACGGATTTTCCACACCAATCAATTACTAAAATTAAATTACATTCAAAGAACTTTTCCCATCCTATGCTAATACTGAATTTAGCTCATCTTTCAAAAGAAGCATGCCTGAAAGCTTGTTTTTTTCTATATATGACCTAGTAAAAGATGCTCCTCTTTCCACCATTTCACACCACTTTTGTAATCCCTTACTACCACAGAAGCAACAGAAGCAACAGCACTACTGTAGGGTACATCAGAATACTGATGTTACTCAGGAAAGATGGTGCCCCTGCTGGATTTCAAACCTCAGTTTGGCAACAATGCAGCTCCTGGTATAATGCTGTTTCAAGAATGGAGTCATGCAGCTATTTTGTAAAGTAGTTTGGATGTTATAGGCTCGGTGACATTTTTACAACCACGGTAGCATTCAGGTGTGGGGATGCAACAGAAACAACTAAAAGCTAAAAAAGGGAAGCTTACGGAGGCACGCGTGAGGGTCTGAGATGGCTTTGCGTGGGTCCTGGTAAAAGAAAAGCTTGCACTGGTCGCAGTGTTGCCCCGTGGTGTTGTCCTGGCAGTCCTCACAGACCCCGCCGCTGACCCCACCGCTGGCCTGGTACACGTCCATGTCAAAGTGGCATCTGCCAGAATGGCCATTGCAGTTACAGCCTGCAAACAAAAACAGACAGGAGATATTTAGCACCACGGTTCCTGGCCTTGGCACCATTGCTGTCTACCTTTAACACTGGGTTACTTGTCATTCACATCATTTCAGTGTCCCAGACAGACTACAGCATCCCAGGCCTTGTGCTTTACAGTGGGGTCGAAAAATCACAGAGTCCAGGTTCTGCAAATAATGATGCTTCTATTGCAAGTTTGTTTTGCTGCCATCAACAAAGTTCATAGGGTTTATACCTACTAGGTAGGAATATAATGATGCTAAGATTGGGGACAAATTAGAAAAAAAAAAAAAAAGAAACACAAGAGTGTGGAAAAAAGTTGGAGAGAAGGGGGAGCAAGACCAAAGGTGAAGAAAACTAAATCTCTTGGTTGCAGAAGTTAGCAGTCTGCACAGGAGGTGGCTCTGAGTCATTTCAAAGTCTTGTCTTGGGCATGTGTTCATGTCTTAGAGTATAAACCAAGTCAAATATGCTGCCAGGAGAAAAACGACAGCAGGCTCCAGCACCTCATTACGTGAGTGGCACCATTTCAGGCTGACATACCAGCTGCCAGATGCTGTGAGAAACTCTGGGTGCTTCCGATCCTGCCTCAGGAAGGATCCTCCCCTCCAGGGAGCAGCAGCTGCCCCAAGGAGGAGGCAGCATCCTCCCATAAAACACCCCACAGGCACCCTGGGGAGGGTAAGGTAGGACAGACAGTGAGGTAAGGTAACCTCCTCCATCACCTCCTTCTCTGTGGGGTAGCTGGAGCCTTACCCGAGTCAGAAGTGGCCCTGCACTTTGAGAAGTACCAATGCAGGGGTCTGTGCCTGATATGGAGTAGGAAACACTGCTCCACCAAAGATTTAGCTGAATGTTTGCTACAGATCCTCATGTATTATTCTTGCATGTCCTACATTATTCACCACTGTGGAAATAAATAATTCAGTCTTGTCTAATACTTCTTCCATTTGCAAGAGAAAGACCTTATGCTAAGCAATAAATGGTCTTTTTTGCATTATTGTCTTTTTCTTTATTTTTTAAAATTTCTTTTTATGAAAAATAGGAATGTAAAACAGTTCTCCTTCCTGTAGGGCTACACAACACTGACGGATGCACAAATCCATCTGTTTTTCTAGATGAAGCATGGAAAACCATCACATAATCCATTGTGCTGGGACTGTGCTGCACCCCACCCTCACCCCCCTGTAATTAAAAAGGAAAATTATATTTGTGAGTTACGTTTGCAGGCGTTATCTTGTGCCCCTTCAGCTGGCCTCCAGGGAGCATCATTGTAGAAGTCTTTACATCTTTCACAGGATGGGCCTTCAGTGTTATGGTGGCAGATACATCTCCCATGGACCTGCAGTATGGTGAGAAGAGATAAGGTGACAAGAAAGGAGAAGAGAAGATGAGAAGAGAAGAGAAGAGAAGAGAAGAGAAGAGAAGAGAAGAGAAGAGAAGAGAAGAGAAGAGAAGAGAAGAGAAGAGAAGAGAAGAGAAGAGAAGAGAAGAGAAGAGAAGAGAAGAGAAGAGAAGAGAAGAGAAGAGAAGAGAAGAGAAGAGAAGAGAAGAGAAGAGAAGAGAAGAGAAGAGAAGAGAAGAGAAGAGAAGAGAAGAGAAGAGAAGAGAAGAGAAGAGAAGAGAATGACTCTATTCAGATTTGTGGAATTTGAAGTGAAATATAAAAGCATCCTTTCCTCTCTCAAGTGAAACAGATTTGGATCAAAATGATGTTTTCTCTATGTCCGCTGAAGTAATCTGTTCCTGATGGCTCTGTTGCCTACCTTAAGTAATAGATTCAATGTGATCTTTTCTTTCTCTACTACTGCAAGTCCTAATGCTACAAAATGGCCACTAATCTCCAGCAAGGACTCCTAAATCAAGTTTTATCATTCCAGGAATTATATCTGTATTCATAAGAAGGGATAGAGCCCCTCCTGAGCTGCTTATGCTATGTTAAAAGGCTTATCTGCAAATCCAGTCAGTAATAATCTGCTTTAGGTACACCAGCAAGATCAGGGAAATTCAAAGCTCTTTGGCTCCCTCAGCTGACAAAACGCTCATTTATTTGAGTAAAATGTCTGGAGAATACCTGTAAAATTTAATCAGTTTTAAAAATGCTAAGCAACAATGAGGAAAAAAAAAAAGATTTCTAGTGATACCAATGGAGATTTCAACTTTTTTATTTCTGTATCTCTCTACCTACTTGTCTCCGTTCTGAAATACATATTTTCTAAGGGAAAAAATAAAAAAGGGGAAAAAAAGAAACAAAACACTCTTGTTCCCAGAAAGAATTTGCAATAACATTCCTAATTTTTTTAATAATCCTTTTTTCATGGGTTAGCTTTGCACTATCAGCTATTCTTTGTGCCAGCATCTCCTTCCCTGCCGCAGAGCCCCCAAGCCCAGCTGGAGAGTGGAATGCACCCAGCGAGCAGCCAGTCAAGTCCGCACACAGCGCGGGCTACTTACCACGTTATATTTGCACCATTACAGCTCTGGTATTTTGCTGCTATTCTCAACATGTCACGACCCGGTTGCTTTTGAAACATCACACCGGTGCCAACAAAGAAACAACTTGTGAGCTATCTGGCCCAGAGCTCTAAAGGAAGAAGCTGTGCACTAGAGATGCAAATGGTCTATCCAAAGGTATCAGGGACCTTCCTTCCTCTCCCTCCCTCCTTTCACCCCTTCCTTCCCCCAGAATACCCAGTAGGGACTGCCCTTGTTGGAGATGGTGTTAATGCCATACCATCCCGGGCTGATGGAAGGCATCACCCCGCAGATTCTGCATGGGATCACAGTGGCTGGCATGACCATTGCAAAAGCAGCTGCCCCGCACAACCACCTCATAGACAGCGTAGTAGTACTTCTCGAGGGGGTCACTGTGCCTTCTTCCAAGCAGAGCATCCCCGAGGGTGTGGAGTTTGGTGAAGTTGATCCTTAGGTTTGTCATCGTAATGAGCTCTGCAGGGAAAGAAAAGAAATCTAGAGCCCAAGTTCATTTGGAAATGAAGAGGGTCAAAATCCTCAGTTTGCATAAAATATCCAGTAATTCCCCCATATTGAAGAAATAGTTAAAATGATATTGGCCATGACCAATAACCCACACAGTGTCAGGGCACGGACACACTCCTGGCACACAGCTGCATAGCATTCACACATTCCCTGGCACAGCCCTGGCCTGGCCAAGCTGTGTCTCCCCATCCAATGCCTCCTGGGCCCATGCACAGCTCCGGGGCTGCTCCCAAAAGGCAGTGAGGATTAGGCCACCCCCTCCCTGAGGGAAACACAGCACAGCTGCATGGAGCTGTTCAGAGTTGGGCTGTTTGCCTGCTGGGCTAGGGGACAAGACCAGCCCACCTAATTTTTTAATACAGATGTCTCCCTATGATCTTTAGGGATAAATTTTCAATATCCCTGATTCACACCAGCTGAGCTTTTGACCCTCTCAGCGTACAAAGTGTCTTCAGAGGAAACCTGCACTGTTCTTACCTTGGATATATGGCACGTATGGGTTTTCTATTTCAAAGCTGGGATCCAAAGCTTTTAAGACAACCTGAAAAACAAATTAAAAACAGCTCTGTAAGTCATGGAAGCTATTCTTTTTGGACATAAAGTCTGTTACCCGAGACCCATTTGATACTTATTGCACTTCACAGATACCATAGAACTTAAAACCAGGTGGTGGCCCTGGTTCAGCAAGTACTCTCACTCTTTCACCCTGGCTTTGCGAGACAAAAAGCCTTTTTGGCAGACTGACATGTCAGGATTAGGTGTGTGCCCTTCAGCCATAGAGGCTGAAGAACTCTGATGAGGAGGAACTTTCACATTAATTTGAAAACCAGGATAAACCACTAGAAGGCCTTGCACAGTTGTTTTACGAGTTCATTTGGATTCTTTCCCTCCTACTTCAGTAAAGTCAACATCACTTAATGTCCCAGGGCTTGTATAAGTGGATCTGATGGGTACAGAAGTGAGTCCCTCAGCTCCAGAAAACTGGCCACGTATGATCTCAAACGCAGACTCCTAGCAATACCTCGCCTTCAGTGGAGGGCTCAATGTCTGAATATCTCGAATCACAAATGACATCCCCCACACCCTTTGCTGGACCAGAAGAGATGTTGGGAAAAGAAGCTGCGCAGTCTTGTGCAAAATATCTAAACGCTTTCCAGGTCTGTCCAAAGTCGGTGGAGCGTTCAACCAGCATTGCTGCAGGCCGAAATGTCTGCAAAAAACATTATTTCATGAATTTCTTAACCAGACATTGATAAGACATCTCAGGAGCTGTTGTACTGACATTCCTGCTTGGGGGATGCCAACAGCTGCAGTTAAAATTCTGTGCTTGGATCTTGCAGGTGCACTATGGGGACACTGTGCTGCTTACAGGAGTCTCTAAAGAAGCCAGATTCCTCATATAAACCTTCTAAGCAAAAGGGCAGGGCAACCTCCCATAGAGGTATAAGATTGCTTTCTAAATAAGGAAATCTCCGTTAATAGTGTAGGAATTCTATAGAAAAAAAGTGTGTAACCACCTGGATGGATCATAACAGGCATGCATAAGAAGACTGAATTAAACCTTGAAAGAGCAACCTCAGTTCAGAAATGCCCTAAAATGTTTGGGCTTAATGTTGCTTTTTTTTTTTTTTTTTTTTAAGCTTTAATTCTTGGATTTATAGAACATAGGACCAGAAGGCACATGAATGGGAAGCTATTCAGTCTATCCACCTCCCCTAAGGCAGGATCAACTATAACCATACTTGACAGGTGTTTATCTAACCTGCTCTTACAAACCTCTAAAGATGATGCTTTCACTGCTTCTCTAAGCAATTATTCTTGTGGTTAAATAATTAGTGTATAAATTACATGAAAGCTCTGGTAAAAGGTGTGCGTGTAGTACCTTAAAGGTCAGGATAAGATGGCTGAACTGGAATAAGGTTTCCAGGTCCAGTCGAATGCTGACATGGTCAATACCTGAAAAGAGAAGGAAAATGAAGTGAAGAGCACAACACACATTTGAGGGACTGCTGAGGCAGCTTTCCTTGAGGAATTTAAAGACGCCTTTTCCAACACAGCAGCCCTGCTCTTTGGGGCATCCTGTGAGCACAAACCCAGAATGGGATCCACGATGCTGTGAGTCAGAGGCTGCATGAGATGGTCGGAGGTCCTGCTCAGACCATTCAGACTGAAAATGACAGTGATTGTAAGGTTCTGGGTTCATGTCTCACTGTAACCACTTAGATTTTTCTTAATTCCACTCAAATTATTTGCTTATTTCTGACAGAAATGCAAAACAATACAAAATATGGGATTTTCTTCATGCTAAATTGATCTGTTAAACCTTTCTATACTGACAGACCTGAAAGTGTCGCGAGCAAAGCTACCACACCAGACATTTTCCAAAAGTACAACAGATATAGATAAACAAAACAAAACAAAACCACACAAACAAACAAGCAAAATGCCAAATAAGATAGAGTAAATGATATTCCTCCTATTATGCCTTCACAGAGAAGATGTAAGAATTTATCAATTGATGTCAGTGACAAACTACTACGAAGAAGCTTGTGACAAAATTAACATGGGGCAATAAAGGTGCTGGTACGGTAGCCAAACTTTATTTAATTATTCACTAAAATACGAGTACTTTTCACTGCAAGCACTACTTGTGTTAAATGGGTCTTTGTGTTTTGCCTACTCTGTCAGTATGCATTTGTAGGCAAATGCACCTTGTACTGCTGAAGCAAAGAGCACACGTGGTCTTCATGAAGGCCAGGTGGTGGGTAACAGTTACAGAAGTGAATCTAACCTCATGCAGAAATGTTTTGTGAAGGAAACTTACCGTTTTCTGACTGCCACCACTTTTTTTTCCTATCAGGCTCAAAAGTTGTGATAACATTTTCAATCATGTGGCTGTTGTGCTGCATATAGGGGTTATATGGGTACCTGGAATCACAGAGAAAGCACTTCTGTTCAGCCTAGAAAACAAAACAAGCAGGATAAAGGATACGTTTAGTCTCTTCTCCAAGGATCAGGTGGATGCACACGTATTTATGTGATTGCAGGCTCTAGCCTGGAGTGAGATCACAGAGGGGATACAAGGGAGGACTGGCTCCTTCAGGGACTGAGGAAGCCTTGAAGAGGAACATTCACTACATCACTGGTGGTTTTTTCTCCCTTTTTTGCACATTTGCTGGCACCTTGGAGGTGTTGCCAGGAGCAGCAGCCAGGTGCAATTGTGCAAGTGGAAAGCAAGGCTAGATCCAGCTAAATGTAAGTGGCCTGGGCTGACACCACCACCTGAACCACTGCCGGTGCCTTCTGTAGGCAGTGTGGAGTGGGAAAAGCTTAAAAAGGATGCAGAACTGGGAGGTCAGTAGGGTGACAGGGAAGACGTGAGGAGAGGTGACAAGATGAACGTGCCAGGTGGGCAGATGAGTTGTGCTGAGCTGCGTGGACCAGCACAAGCTGTGACAGCAGGAATGCAGCAGGGAGCTGGGCATGGCCTGGCACCCTACAGGGAAGGAAGGAGGAGGCAAGGATTCAACGCCTTGGCTGAGGCTGCGCCAGGGATCCAGCTGAAAGCACAAAATTGAGTTAAGTGGATGGAAATGGTCAGAGGCCAGGCTGGAAATGACTGGAATGGGACTGGGGCAGAAGTGCCCACCCAGCACGCTCAGGATGTACAGGGAAACGCTAGGAATGGTTTGCACATGTATCACAGAATGGCTTGGGTTGGAAGGGACCTTAAAGGTCATCTAACTCCAGCCCCCCTGCCATGGGCAAGGATGCCACCCACTAGATCAGGTTGGCCAAGTGGCCAACTTTCATGTATTCAACTTTCATGAAATCACCTGGGAATTATTCACATTTAAACGAATAAAGAGATACAGGTTTGCAGGTGTGCTATGATCCATGTGTTTTAAATACTACAATAAATATATACTTAAATATTATGATAAATGTACGTCATATTTAGCCATTCTACATTGCACTTTGTGGCCTATGATGAAAATTCAACTTATAAGACAAGACAGAAGCACAAAAAATACTCAGTCATATCATTTTACAAAGCTCTGGAAAGGAGAGCTCAGTTATCTCAGCATTTGGCAGGAGTGTGCACACCCACGCTCTGGCTTATACAGACACACTCAGCGTGACACTCATTCAACTTATGTTTAAGGTTGCACCGTAACAACCTTTCTGTGCCCCAAATGGCAAGCATGTGCATGTTCCCTTGGGCAGGTCTGCCAGATCCCATCTGCCTCTGAAGCACGCAGCTTTACACCCTCCTCAGCACCGAGTTCTCTTCCTTTCTAGACATAAAGTGCAATCATAGGGCCAAAACCCACTTAACCTACATTTAGAAACAGAGACGTTATTCTAAGCAAGACTGACAACTATTTAAAGTGCTTCTTTTCAAACACAAAGAAGTCAAACTCTATTTTTTTTTTTTCAATCTGACTTTTCATTAAACATCCTAACCAAGCCTGTGCTGTTGGCAGCTTGCCACGCTGCCTGACAAACTTCCACACGCCGGGACTGCTCTCGTCACGGTGCTCTTGTCATGGCACAGGTCATTGGGAGGGGAATTTGGGGAGGAAGAACTCAACTTTGCAAGGCATGAAGCTTCATGGCTTGCCTCCAGCAAAGTGCTAAAGGGTGTGCTGGTGGGGAAGAGAATTGATTTCAGCAGGACTCTCTATATGCTTTAGGTGGCACGCACGTTTAAGGGGAGCTGGTACAGCAGATTGCATTGCTGGAATATAAAAACATCTCTGGGAAGCAGCAGGACTTGTAACTCGTCTTCAGGAGACAGTCACCAAGGGTCAAGATGTATCAAGGCAGCATTAAATCACTGGGATTATTGCAGGAACAGCTGTTTCTTTTCGAGTCTATATTTACATAATACAAAGGATAAGTACAGGCAAGTGAAAATATTAATTTTTTATCACTCTTTGATCTCCTCTTAAAAAGACAAAAAAGGCAGCCGTACAGCCAAGGGCCAGAAATGCAACGTCTCAGAGATGACTCTTTGTGCCTCACAATCAAGCTGCACCAAGGCTCAGAGCACAGCCAGCAATTTAGTGCCCAGGATCCATTTGTTCAATGGATCAACCTGGGGAAAAACTGCAAAGAGTGAAGAGCAGCTCAAACGACCTTTCAGAAGGGAAAAAAGATATTTACATTTTGCAGAGTAACTTGGAGCAGTGCTTGGTGTCATCTCAGCATGGCAGAGCTTCACACTGTAAATGTGGCACAGCATTTTGCCAGAAGGTCATACACTAAGTATTTTCAATTGCTTATAAATGAAGTGGCATTTTATTAACTTCCTCTTCAGCTACAGATGGTATTTAGTGAAAATACTTCTGGTTGCAAGAATTTATTAGCTCAGTGGGGCCAAGTCCTCCAGGATGTGCTGTAGGGGAGTCTGTTTCTGCTGGACAGTGTTCCCACATGTTCAATGGACCCACAGGGTCTCCACAGCTGCTTCCCCAAGAGGGATCCATTTAATTGCCCACATTTTGTGTCCACCTACCTACCCACATGGCCAAAGACTAAAGCTTTTCATCTGCCAGAAATGTTTTTGTTTTTGTTTTTTGCTTTCTTTGATGTTGGTCTTACTTCAGATCAAACAACGTAAGAGGATGCAGTGTGAATCTCTGAACAGGCTGCCTCAGTTCTCAGCACTGTATGGGACGTGTCCCTCAATAAAGACATGTCAAGGACCACGTTCATCCTGCTAAGCACTCACACACATGCAAACTGTGGTCTTCATCTCCGAGCGGGGAAAGACTGGCAGACCAAAGCTCACTCAGAAATCCCCGTGCTCATTTGCATCTCATGGATATTTCTCTCTCTGGAGAAGCTGTGCATCACTGGGCAGGCTGTGTGCTGCTTTCGCTAAACCCTCCATATGTGCTGCAATAAGGCACAGCCTCACACCAGGCATATTCCATGCTGTCTGATGATCATTCGAACAACTCCAGTAGAAGCTTCACAGTCTGGTCAACTTCTTTTACAGACAAGAACATCGTTAGTAAGCAGAGCTCAGTTTACTAAAAAAGAGCAAACCAACCTCGAGGTAGCCTATAATGCAGTACTTCTGAGGGCTCTTCAATCCACAGGTTGACGAGGCTGTTAATTGCTTGCTGCGACCCAGGAGGAGGTCCCCAATGGCCGGGTGGCAGGACCCAGCACCACAGTCATCCTGCGCCTGCTGGGGTCTTATCAGCACTGAGCATCGAAGAAAATCAGAGAGTTGAAATTAGTTCTTGTACTCAGCAATACTCTGCAGAGAAAATCAGTTATGTTCTGACATCAACAGAAAAGTAAATTCTTTGTCTATTTTCCTTTTGTACTTAATCATATCCTCTCTGAACCTGGAAGAGCTTTGCTCATGAACACACCTGCTGCAAAATCATAAAAAATACACCTCGCATATTGAAAATTTATGCTAAAACTTAAATAATCTGCACTTTATTGCTCAACAAACATTCCAATCTGCTAGGAGTAATAACATATGATGTGTCTACCCAGAGACAGCGCTACTGCAGCAGAATCACAGGCATTGCAATCAACTTAGGAATGGAAGAAGAAATTCCTTATTATGAGTGTGGTGAGGCCCTGGCACAGGCTGCCCAGAGAAGCTGTGGATGCCCCATCCCTGGAGGTGCTCAAGGCCAGGCTGGATGGGGCTTTGGGCAACCTGGGCTGGTGGGAGGTGTCCTTGCCCATGGCAGGGGGCTGGAACTGGGTGATCTTTAAGGTCCTTTCTATCCCAAACCATTCGATGATTCTGTGATTCTCTGGCTTTGTGAGCAGGACCAGATTCTGATTCATTCTGCTGATTTCTGCTGAGTTGTCCAAGTTGTACCGATGGAACTGAGTACAGGTATGAAGTCAGGGGTCCTTATGATTTTCTGGTGATCTGCAATGAACATCCTGATCCAGTCCCAGAGCCCTCTGTTTGGAACCCATGGAATGGCCATTAATAATTAATCAGAATAATTGAGAGTTCTGTAAATAATTGTGAGTTTTTTCAGTTTATTTTGTCTGACAAGAATTTATTTTTTTTTTCCCATTATGTCAAGACTTCCCTTACAGGGCTTGTCCTTTTAAACAAGTTCTGTCCTGAAACCCTGAACAGGAATGGGTACCTTGGAGGCTTTATCTGCTCAGCTTTACTTGGCTCAACTTGTTATAAAAAGTGCAGTTAAAAAAATAGAATCAATAAGCAAAGATCCCACAGGGACGTGAGGAGCAGTAATGCAATTACAGCAGTAAATATGCATTATTTACTACAAATGGTTGTAGAAACTGCTGCAACATCCAGATTTCAGTTTGTGTCTCAGGCTATACTTCAGGCGATCAATGAAGCTTGACTCATTAAGTATAAAACAATACATATGTTTGGTTGGCTTGCCTTTATTTATCCATTTATTTATCCATATTTATTTATTTATTTTAATAATTTATTTATCTTTATTTATTATTCTTTATTTATGTATTAGCTGTTAGCAGGCATTGATTGCCCATTTCAGGACCTCTTTCAGATTCAATCACAATGTGTATCTTTTCTTTGTATTTAAAGCTTTCACATCACTCCACTCATAGCTCCTAGGCAGGAGAGTGGGGAACAAAGACTCCATATCACATGCATTTTAACTGTGTATGTAAAAGAAGTAAAAAAAATCTTGCATTGACACATAAATGACATGATAGTATTTCAAAATTGGCTCCAATGACTGTAACATTTGTACTTACTGTGAAACAACAGAAGGGCCAGCCCAAGCCTCATGCCTTTGTGTGGAGCTCAGGGTGGTCTGATGAAGGGAAGACCTGGTGGGTCACGCAGTGCCCCGCTGCACAAGGGCACACCTTCTGCAGGGCTATCCTTCAGCAAAATGAAGGAACAAAATAAAAACATCATGACTGAAAGGAAACCCTAGTTATGATTTTGTTCTAGCAGAAATTTCTCATGACGGTTTTCAGTGCTCAGAATGAGATCAAAGCATAGGGACACTTCGCATGGGGTTTAGCAGAAGACCATAAAAACATATTCAGATAGTTTGAAAAAATAATAAAAAAAATGCTATCAGCAAAAATATGGTAGTGTTTGAATATCAGCTACTTAATCCTAACTAGATTCAACAGTGCTGTTTGAAGACACCTAACTCCTTCTCTTGTTTCTTGTTTCTTTGCGCTGACTTCAAACAAAGCCAGAGGTCCTAATGTAGATGCTACCAAGAAATGCCTGAAGTCAGGTGCTACGAATTTTGGCCTCATCAGAGACAGAATTGTAACAAAATTATAATTAGAAATTATAAAATTAATCTTTAAGTGAAGTGAGGAAAAACGGGTGATGTCAGTGTCAGTGCAAAATACTTGTATAGAGGAGTGCTCAGCTGGAACCCAAGGCAGGTTGATTGTGGTTTTTACTTCACATCCTTCCTCTTACCACTCACATGGAGGAAGATATCATTTGCCAACACAAAAACTCTATTGGGTAAAGAGAAGGCAGACATAGATGGAAAGATGACCCAGCATCCAGTCACCAAGTAGAGCTCCCAAACGCCAGCCTGACTCCAGATCTGTGCCTTCCATCTATTCCTTTATCTGTAGGCATCAGCGGGACCACCGTGTCCTGATGCAGCTGTTTCCTGAGGTGTCCCCATACAAGCACACCCAATGTGCTGCTTCTTGGATCTGTTCCTGTTCCTCACCTTCATGCGGCTGTCACTACCCTCCCTGCGTGAGCTAAGATGAAATACCCCAGTGTGGCAGAGTAGAGGAACTCGTCACTTAAGAAACAAAGGCATTCAAAGCATTTCAGATTTTACAGGCTCCATATAGGCTTGTTTCACACAGTCCCATTCAGAACACGGAAGAATAGCCCCCTTTTTCAGCCGCCATAGGTAGAGAAAGCTATAAGGGGCCACCAGACTTTCATACTCCTTCAGTTTCTCTCATTTGCCACAACCACGGAGAGCCTGGTGTGCTACAGTGAGATGATGCTGGCTAGCATCACGCAGCTGCACCTTTTCCCCTGTCTACAGAGAGAACTGGCAGCTAAGGCAGTATCAGGCAGAACAAAGAAAATGTCCTGCCAAGATGGACTTCAAATTTCATAGTCTGTGAGAATAATGAACAAACTCAGACATGACCCTAAATGCAACCATTGTGACAGCACTGCAGTACAACACAGGTACCCACAGCAGGAGTAATCCACCCATCGTGGTGGTTACATGTCCCAGTCACGCTCCACACCAATGATATTCTTTATACACGGCTCGCTTTAACAGATAAACAAGGAGCAGCAAAACCCCAACAATACTTCAGTTCCATGCTTAGCAGGAAAATTAAACAGTGGAGACGTCTTACCTGTCTTTCAGACAGCCAAGTGTTTCAGCTCCAAGTGAACAGCCCAGAATGAGGGAAGCAAGTAAAGGCATACCTGTGCACTTCAGCTGAACAAGATCGCGCGTCCCCCCAGGCACCGAGCTGTAGGTGCGAATGAGACCTGGCCTGCAACCTGCCAAGGGGTGATTTGTGAAGTCATTCTGCCGGGGCTTCTGGCTTTAGCAAGTACGAGCAGTGAATGAACACAGTGACAGGCAGAAAAAGTTCACGCAACTCAGGAGAGAAGAGTGGGATTCTTAAAAAACAACCCTTTAATTGTTGTATGATTGAACAACTGTTACATTGCTCTGTTTTGCACCCATACCTTGAAGTCTTCACCTTTGCTTTGCACCAGAGGTCCAATGACACTGGTTTAACTGAGCGTGGTCTAAAGACTCCTCCTCACAGCACGGGTGCAAGGTGTCTGAAAGGGCCAGGTTTTGGTTTTGAGGTGACTGTAAATGTCCCCACCCAAAAGCTGTGATCAAAGCCCACGTGGACATATCAAGCCAGCTTCGAATTAGCTCAAGGTCTGGATCAATGGCATGCACACTATTTTTTAGTATTATTATTATTTGCAATGTAAAGCTAAAGACACCACGGCAGCTTGAGGTACAACATTGAATTTCAGCATGTTTTGCCTGTGAGTACCTCACCAGCAAGCATGGGCAGGGTGGTGAGGCCTACCCCGCCATCATGAGAAGCGCTGTGATGAAACAGCTCCAAGATGGCACTCACCTGCTTGTGCTCTGAACCATTTTCTGATGGCTTTGCCAAAATCTGTGGCACTTTGAGTTCAATTTTCAGAACAGCAGACCTTCTTGGATACATATATTTGGTTTTGATTTTTTTTTTTAAATCAGTTTTCTTCTGACTGCTTGTAAGGCCTAATTCATTGTTGCCTGTAAAGCATCACATCTTCAAATAAAAGGTTTTCTAAAAGTGCAAAATATATTTTTTATATAATAATCATTTCTTTTCTTTTGGTACTTTCTATTCTTTCAAAAACAAACAAACAAACAAAAACAAACAAACAAAAATCAGGTAATTGCTCTTTTCAGGCTAATTTAATCTGCATTTTTTAAATATTTGTACATGATCAATTGTCTATTTAATTTTCTATAAATTATAGTGATTATTATTTTTATTTAGTGAGTTTCAATGTTGAGAAATAATAAACTGATAAATTAAGATATTCTGCTTTTTATGTGTAAGAGGGATGTCAAGTGCACTCTGAAAGAATGACATTTAACTGAAGAAAGTAATGTTACCGAGATGCTACTAAATTATAGAATGGTTGATGTTTTATTAGCATATTTGGTAGGGAATTCAGATTGTGTTACAGACAAGCTATGTGAGGAGTGAATATGAAGGAAGATTTATTTCCAGAATATAGCTGGTCCTGTGTTTTGATTTATGTAGGATCCCAAACAAAAAGGAGGTTTTAAACCGCTTGAGGCAGGGATTAAGAAACTTTTTTCTTGCTTCTTTAATCTCTCCCCGGGTAAAGGATCTGGATTTATAATGCATCACTCGTCCCATGCTGGCTGGAGGGTAGATAGCACTAGTGCATGATTTTTCAAGTCATCACAGATCCTATGGGCGTCATTTCTTAGGCCCAAGGCATATCCTTAACACAGACGAAGGACAGGAATTACTAGCACTTCAGCATATTTTCCCTTCATAGGCACCAACCAGCAGTGAGGAAAGAGGGATGAGGAGAGGCACCAGCCCTGACAGCCTCTGTACACCAGCCACACTTCAGAGTGCGGCACCAGCCCCTGCAGGTGCATGCTTTCCTCCGATGAACATGTTGAATAAACATATCTCTGAGGGTATATGGATTTTTTTCCCTTTAATTAAAATTTCAAAAACATCAGAGAAAGGATACAAATAATTTATCTAAAAAAAAATAATAATAATAATAATAAAAAAAAATGAGAAATAAAATAATTTGAGCCTGGGATTATTGCTGCCATGTGAAAAATAAGTACTTAATCTAAGCAAGTTACCTGGGCTTCATTAAGTCCTTGGAGAAAGACAAGCACCCCTGCAGATTCATCCTACCATATTTTTAGATGCTTATCTAATGGGACAAATCACCTTCTGGAGGTATCCACTGCTTTCCTTTGGGTATGGGCAGCCCCTTTCCCTAGCTTAGACCAGATGCCTGCATTTTAAGCACCTAAAGTGTACTTAGATGAATCCCATCCATAAAGAACTAGCCAAAATCATAAATGAAATCTAATGGTCTGAAAAGCAAAAATTTCTTGCTACATTTCTATCTTTCCCCTTTTGTTTCTGCTCTTATTTCTTCCATTTTGTTTAAAGTGTCATTTCTCAAAGGTAAGAGTGTGTATTTTTTTGATTTTCCACATATTGACAGAATGCAGCACTGAATAATAAAAACAGAACAAAGCATAAGCTCACAGTAAAATAAGAGAAATATTTTATTTGATGGAGTTGATCAGTAGAGCACTGGGGACAGCAAGACAACACACATTTTCATTTGCTCTGAAAAATAGAAATGATCTTTGTGAAAGAGTCCAGGGCACAGACAGAAGTAACTTTGCCATGACGCAGAGTATGGCACAGCAAAAATCAAACAACTGACCAAGAGGCTAAACTCAGTTGTGCTCTGCTCCTCTGCGAGGCAAATTCTGCATCCTGGAGCAAATAGTTACTGTTAAAATTTTATTTAATTGTTACTTGAATAAACTTTTCAACATTTCAAAAGGATGTAAACCATACTTCCACGTTTTGAGATGCTTCTTCAGTTTTTAACAGTCACAGCACCAGAAGTGCCCTGCACCTTTTGTGTGCAAGTCTGGTATTTGAAGCCTTTGGTTTCTCCTCCACAAGCAAAAAGTCCAGTTTCAACTTGAATGTTATCTCCCTGGCAGGCACAGCGTTGCTGATGGTTGTGATCAACACTAAGGAGAAAAAAAGAGGGTGATGAACTGTATTGTTTTAAATTATCAGTGTAATTTTCAAAGTGCTATTCAAGATATGTACGTATTTGAGATTTAATGTTTCATGAGGTCCTGACACTTCCAAGCTGACAGTTCAATTGGCAGGATGAAAAGTCGGACACATAGCCTGATTTTATATTAGTTTATTTGGAATCCGTGGGTTCATGCAGCACAACGGGATGATGCTAATTCTACGAGCCTTTGACCATCGATGAACCAAAGTACTTGACATTTTTCACTTTTCTTTTCACTGCTTATTGGCCTGTTAACCAGAAACAATTATTCCTCCTAAATCCAAGAGAACTCTTGTGTGTGAATACACAATAGAAATGACAAATATGCAAAAAGAAAGGGAATATGCTCAGGAAGAAACAACTGAAGAAATGCATAAGGAAGAGGAAGCAAAAGAGCTTTTTTGGCCTCCACATGCTTAACACTTGAGGCACAAAGAGAAGTTGACTGAATTGAAGTCTAAAAATTAATTTTCTGTTGCAAGTAAAGCAAAAGCAAAGGCACCTGGAAGTTAATCTATGTATCCTCCCTCCACAGTCAAGAGAAAGATATGAGTTCCAGGTATCTATTTCACCTGTGTTTTGTTGTTGTTGTTTTCCTTTGTTATTTTTGGCAGTTTAACTCCCTGAACTACCACCGTGTTTGGGCCCTGAATACCCCAATACACCTGAATGCCCCACACCAGCATTACCTGGGATCCCCCAGCCTTGCCCACAGCTCAGCCTGGGGCCATCATTCCCTGTCCCAGAGATGCCACAGGTGTACTTGGCTCTGGCCCTGTGTCCTGGAAGGACCTTGGAAGGTGGCCCTTGGACCCATGTTGCACCTTGGTTTCAGTTCTGCCTCTGGCACCAATCTTTGCCCTCAACCAGACCTCCACGATGAACCCTAAGACTGCTTCAGCCCTTATCATGTTTGAGGGTTTTGAAGAACCCTGCTACCAGTACCCAGCTCTGGCCACCATGTCCAGATCCTGCGGGACTGTGCCCACTGGTGACGTGGCACTACATGGGATCGGACACACTAGTGTTAAGGCCAGAGGTGTGGAAAAAGGCTGGAGAGAACAGTTCTCCAGCAGAGAACTGGAAGATCAGCATAGCCACGTGGTAAAGCCAAACTTCTAGGTCCTCTGAATGCCTTCAGTACAAGGAAATTTACCCTCTCAAGCAAACTCTTGGCTTTATTCAGTCCCTGCATACAAGTTTACTGAATTGGATTTACCTACATGCTCTTAAAACCTATAGTTAATCATAACTTGTCTCAAAACATCAAGCCATATTTTGACAAATAAAAGATGAAATACATTCCATGGTAAACCACCGATTCCAACTGCTACATATACCTTCTGTTGCCTAACTTGGCAATATACGCAGCTAAACTGACATTTGGGAGATTTTCCATTTCTCAGCTGCAAGTGAAATTTAACACGAAGGCTTCTGGGGAGTATTTAAATCTCTCAACATATACATGCCAATTACCTAAAAGCATGATAGACTGACGGCTGGCTGACTGTCAGCTGTTCGGTTGTATCTGTGTCTGTCCTGTAACATCTGGAATCTGTACAAACAAAGAAGCATCACAGATAAGTCATGCACAAAATAAGTGAGAAGGATTAGATTTTGTCATGGACCCCAGCGATGTAACTGATGTAACAGCAGCACAGCAGTAACACAGCAGGCTAGCAAGCTGCAAACTGGTGCGTAAAATTATATGATTTGCCCAGGGTCAAGAATATATAACCTCTACTTCATCTTTTTCATAAGTACTTAATTATTCCAGATGGAGACAGTAGGAAAATTAATGTCTCTTTTCACTTCCCTGCTCTCCCTTTGTCACACGGAGGGGAAGTGTTGTCACTGCCTGGCGGTCGGAAACCCAGCCAAGCTCAACAAATGCCAGCAGCAAACCTGGGGAGAGGGAAAGCCCTCCTGCTTTCAAATGCCATCATCGAGGCAGCTCCTTTTTGGCAAAAGAAGGTAGGAAGCAATTCTCCGTTGCTGACCATCTGTGAGGAGAACACTTCAACAGTTGGTTTGCTTGCACGCTGACCATCCCTCGGAGTCAAGGGGGTGGGAGGCTATGAACACAGGGCAGATGGAACCTCAGAGCCTGCTATATCTTGAGGGGTAGGCAGCCCCTTGAAGCTGAGAGGGTGGGAAAGAAAACAGGCTGATCCAGGAATCCCAGCAGGGAAAAGATTTAATGTTTTGAGAAGGACCACAGGTATTCACAGGGACATAAATTGGCCACAGTAAGAGCTGGCAGGGAATTACCGAGGTGTTGGAAGTTGTGGCTTAGTCAGATGGATATGTAAGAAGTGCTGCATGTTAGGAGTTAGGAAAAAATGCAGTCATCCAGGATTGGGAGCGGAAAAAAATCAGGGCTATCCACAGGCATGGTTACAGGACCTCCATTCACTGCCTGGCAGACCTGTGCAGAAATACAACGTTTGGTAAAAGAGCCCGGTGCATGAGACCTACTGGGCATGTTGTGGTGCTCCCGTAAGAGTATCCTGACCCCTTCAGACTGCCTCGCAGAAGTGCTCTGAAATTAACTAAAACCGTGCTCCATGCTGATTGCCAGATGACACTTAGACTAGAGAAAGCTTAATTAACAGCTGCTGTCTGTGCTAGGTTCAGCTCTCACCAATCATATTTAAATTGGTAGAGAAAATAACAGGCAGAGTAAAACAAAGCAAAACAGAACAACAAAGATAGTTCTTCATTGTTAAAACTAAACCAAATTTTGCTTCTTATAAAGCAAAACCTTTTTAGTGATTTGTCGAGATTTTCTTACAACCTTGTTGGGTTGGCAGAACATCAAGGGAATAATTTTCAAGAAATCTCTACAGATATATTGCTTATAGAACCCAAACAATCAAATGTGCACACTTACCTACACAGCTTGCACAAGAAATTTGGGGAACCTCATTCTACTGATTAAGCATCAATTTATGTGCATTTATGTTCCTTGTATATTTGTAACGTCACATGGATCACAAAAACCTGAAACATTTTGATAAAAGACTGGTAAGATTAAAGCAAAATTATTAATGTTTTTGAATATTCACTGTCAACATCAACTCACATGTGCTTACCCAAACCTCCCCTTGATCCTCGAAACAGACTTCAGTGTCTTTTATGCAATTAACAAACAGAAATGGCTTTTCCCCTATTAAAGGAAAATCATTCCTATCCCTCCACCATGCCAGTTGATACAGTTCTCAACCAGGTCGCTCTGCAGAAGCCCAGATCCTTCCAACCACCCAGAGCACTGCTTTTACGACCAGAGATGCTTTTTAAGACTACAGCGTTTGCTGGGAGGCGGCAAAGAAAAATAAAAACAGTTTATGACGATTTGTGAAAAACTTCAAAGAAACTTTGAGAAACCTATTTATTAATGGCCATGAGGTTTTTGTTTATTTGTTTTTCTCTCCAGTAAAACTGTGTTCCGCAGAATGGAAGACATTAAACATGTCTAAACATTACAATCAAAGAAATACAGAAGGTCTCACAATTTACACTAGTGTAAAGTGTAAGTATTTCTGTCTCCTGGTAGTTGCTGGCCTTGTGCTGAGTGTTTAGACAATTCAAGAAGCCTTTATGCCAAAGGATTAGTGTTTTTATGTAACTTTATCAATTATCAGAATATTACTGTTTTGTAATCACGATCTAATTACTAAAAATAGCCAAGTGGTGATAGATCAGGATTTATTACCAACCAGATGATCGTCATCTCGCAAACTGACATTTGTAATCCAGACAGGAATTCAGCTCAGTGACTTATGTTACCTTCCTCCCTGCCACATGCCACACCATCTATCAACAACGTATGGCAAATCTCTGCTGAATGAAAGACATGGCTCCAAATGAGTTATCTGTCTACACCAAACAATTTAAATTCTTGGGGAAAGGAAGAAAACAAGACCACACTATAACATCTTCAACTGCAGCTTTCAGAGTACTTCATTCAAGGGCAATACTTATCCCAGCTTCCATGTGAGCGAAGTACAAGCCTCAGTAGCAGCTGTATTAAATTGCATTTAAAATGCTAGCCAAGGCACAGAAATATTGAAAAGAAGAATTAGGATTAATTTTCCTTAAAAAGATTTGTAGTGGTTAATAATTTCAGATTCCAGAGAATGGAGTCAACCTATTTATGTGATGAATTCACTTTAACTGGGATTTTTTCAGATAGCTTAAGTAGCTATAACACATTTTTTCTTTTGGATAATTGGACTCTTGTGCATTGTGAGACCCTGTGAAAATAAATGCTCATAATGACAATTTTTAAAATGATCTCTCAAAAAAACAGAAGTGGCACTGAACTGGAAAAATGTTGTGAAAAATAGAGATAAAGGTCTCCTTTAATCGCCACTTGTTTTTATTTAAAGTAGCTACAGATGTACCGAGAAAATGGAATACTTAGAAGGCTGTAAAGAAATAAGACTACAATAATGACTGCTATTTGTATCGCAGCATTTGCAATTCCTGTATGGAGGAATGAGGATTTCCATCAAGGTTTTAGGCAAAGAAACTGCTTTTGGCCACGTAATGCCAGAATACACACGCTATGCACTTGCTGCAGTGATTTAAATAAAATGACAAGATCACAGAATTGTAGATTTGTGCACTCGAAGGGAAGAAGAACATCCAGAAACGTTTCCTGACCACACTGTTTGTAAGAGAGGGCTTCCATAGGAGTCAGTACTGGGCCAACAGTCAGCCTGGAGGGAATACAGGCTGAGGTCTTTGACACATGCTAAAATACCTCATTCTGAGATGCCCCATCAACTCTTCCTTTTCAGAGGGTGGTTTCAGATATTTGGCAGTCTACCAAGCACACTGAGAGACTGATTTTGCAAGCTGTGAGCCTGCAGTGGCTTCCCAATAAAAAAAATATTCTGATAAAGATAGGAAGTAAATAGGGAAAGAGAAGCAATTCCATTAATGACAATGTCCTCGTGCAGTCTCCACAGCTCTCCTTGCATCGATTCCCTGGTGCCTGCCAGCAGAGCAGGGCTCACTGCTTTGCCCACAAGGAAAGCAGGACGTGTTCCTCTGCTCCTCAGCTTCTCACAGCTCTCCTGTCCATCGCTCCTCTGCTCCTCAGCCTCGCACTGCTCTCCCCTCCATCCGACTGAGTTCCTTAACAAAGAGGGATTGCAAGACAGAAGGACAGACACACAGCAAAAAAAAAATGGTGAAATTACAATATCTTTGGCAATTCACATTATTAATGAAGACTCCTGAGTTCTAGACTATCAACAATATCACCGTTTGTAATTGTTGGCTCATTGTTACAGGTCCACGGGGTTCTTAGGTCAGAATCCACCCAAGCTCATATTTTATTGCATGGAAATCATGCTTGGGTGGGATTGTAATGAAAGGTGCAATTTTGACTGCTAATTTTCCCAAGAAAGTTTAATTTATGCCGTGGGCCACATGAATGTGCTTTGAAAAACTGCTATTGATGATTTAGGGTGTGTAATCCAACTTGATACCAACACACTCCTAGAAGAGGTTCTGCCCACCACCCAAATTCAGCAGCTAACGATTGAGGCAGTGTAGGTAGTAACGGCAGGCTGATTTATTACCCACTTCAGACATTTTTGCTCATAACTGGATCACTGATACCCCAGGATAAGGGGAGAAGGGCTACTGGAATTACTGGGTATGACCCCATCATTATGTACATGTATTTAAAAAAAAAAAAAGGAAAAAACACTACTGAGGACATTGTTTCACATCAGACTAACAATAAAAGAAGCCAGTGTGAGGAATGAGACCCAGGGAGCGCTTGATGCTGAGGGGATCTGAAGGAAAACCCCAGCTCCCCCTCAGCCCTCCTGGGGGAACCATCGAGTTTGCCTCAGGTGGGGCTAGACAAGCCCAGCCAAGCCCGCTTCCTGCCTCCTGGGCTCCTTCTGATTGGCTGAGCCGAGCTCCCCCCTCCCAGCCCCGCCCGTGCCGCGGCCGCTCTGTGCCGCCACTCGCTGCCCCCGGGTCCTCCAGGGCCGCCATTTCCCCGCCCCTGAGGCGCGGCGCCCCGCTGCCATTTTCCTCCCCCCCTCCTTCTCCCCCCGGCCACTCCCAGCCCTTATCGCCACGCTCGCCCTCCTGCACCTGCGCTTCCTCCTCCTCAAATGCCACCTCGGTGCTTCCACGTTGCGGTAAAGCGGCTCTTTTCTCCTTTCCCTCCCGCGGTTCCCTCCCCTCAGCCGCTCTCCCCTGCCTCAGGCGAGCTCCGCAGCCTGCAGGTGCTGCTTTTTGTCCTTATTCTCCTCTGTTCTGCTAAACTGTACGGC
The DNA here is from genome assembly GCF_047663525.1 of Anas platyrhynchos. Lineage (NCBI taxonomy): Eukaryota > Metazoa > Chordata > Aves > Anseriformes > Anatidae > Anas > Anas platyrhynchos. The sequence goes on from NC_092587.1 coordinate 15,355,157, forward strand.
GTTTTGTGGGGTTTTCCCCTCTTTGCAAGCACCAAGGTACTTCATAAATCGCTAGGGCTAGCAAGCGCTTTCTCTTTTCCTTTTAAATCCATTATATTTCTGTGTGTGTGGCCACACTTGGGAATTAGAGTGCTTTGGAAGCTTGTTAAACGCCGCACTGAAATAAAAGTGTGCCCAACAGTAGCAGTGGGGCAGCCCAGTCGCCCACCTGCAGGGTCTGTGGTCGATAACTGGGTTTCTTCCTCCTGTCCTCAGGCTCCCGAAGGTAACTCAGCAGGTGCAGGTGGGCACCGACGGGAGCAGGAGAGCAAAAAGCTGCACGCAGGTGCACCAGGAAAGGAGCACGGTTTGAGTCAGAGCAGGCTGGTGTCACAGGAGTAGTGTACTCAAACAGATAATGTTGTTATAACGCTCGTTTTCTCCATTTTTCTTATGTTCCGGAAAACACTTACTGTGTTTTCCCCTATAAAATCCTATAGAGACATCTATAGATAAAAATACAGCTATAACTGCAAAGCTGAAAGCATTTTTTCCTCATGCTACTTCTTTTTTCCTCCATAAGAAGCGTCTCAGTGTGGTGTGGAGCAGTAGTGCCCAAACCTGTGAGCAGATGGGATTGCTGTAGCTCGTAGCCTCTGAGAACATCTGTTGAGCATCTCTGATGCAGAGCTAATAACCAGATCCCTCCGTTGCTCTTTCCAGTCCATAGTGTTGAGAGTATTTCAAGGGAAAGCAGGGCTTAGCCAGTGAAATCCCTGGCTGCTGAATAATACTCATGAATGCTGGCACTGCAATACAGGAGCTTAAAGTCCTCTGGCTAAAGCTGCCTGCTGTTGTGCCTGAGTTGCCTTGGTTGTCTTCTTCAAGTTGCAGTATACTTTAACAGGCTCGGTGAAACAGCTTTGTGGTGGATCTGCTTTTTTTTCTCTAAACTATTAAAAAGGGCAAATCTGTACTTGTGCTGTGAAGCTATCGCTTTCTGTTTCTCGGGTTACGTGTGGATTTTTTTTGCCTGTGTCATCAAAAAATACAGCGGTCTTCAGTCTCATTTCTGATCTGTCAATATAAATGTTTGGTATAATGGTTTGGTGTTACGGTTAATATTTGGTAGAATGGTTTTTAACTTGTTAAAAATATTTAAAACTGCACTTCTTTATGTAATGTTGATCTTGAGTAAGATATTAGTACTTCCCCAAAGATATCCAAGAACTCCCCTTTTGGCTCTAGGAAGATGTCTGTATCTGTTCAGCCTCTTGTGAACCAAGGCGCTGTGGCAGTAGCACAAAATAACCCTGTTCAGTTTGGCTTCACGAGTCTCTTTTGGTAGCAGCAGCGTTGGAAAGGGGACATCAGGGTTAAGGAGAAAGAAATGTTGTGGTTTTAGGGGAATTCTGGAGTTAAATAAGCATTGCTGTTACTAAGGGCATAAGGTTTGTGGTGGGAGGTAGGACCTTTTTATTAGCTCAGCCTTAATTCCAGTCAGAAAATGTGCTTGTGAGCTCAAAATTTGTTTGTTTCCTCACTATTTGTCTTGTACTCCCCCCTGACAGCAAACAGAAGATCTGATAGATGTTGCCTCCTTTCATATCCATAGACCCCTAGTGTCTAAAATAGCATTGCGACCGCAGGCCAGGTTATTAGTGCTTTCTCTAGTTTGCTTTTAAAGACACCTGGTGTAACAGCTTTTCTCTAACCGATCACTTTAATTCTAAACTTTACAAATTGTTGGTATCTGTTTTCCCCTCTTTGGAGCACGATGTTCCTCCAGTGGGGACATTGCTGGCTATGGATCCTGATGCAGCAGTGAGTTATGAGCCTCAAGAACCTCAGAAACTCAATTTATGGAGGGGGGAGCCTTTCCGCACTAGCAGCCCCTAATTCACCCCGACTACATGAAATTTACCCCAGCTCAGTGGGGCTCAGCCCCTTCAGCTGATCAGGGCAGACCTTATTGCTCTCTGCAGCTACCTGAAAGGAAGGTGTGGAGAGCTGGGAGTCGGCCTCTTCTCACAGGGAACTGGTGACAGAACCAGAGGGAATGGCCTCGAGTTGTGCCAGGGGAGGTTCAGGCTGGCAATGAGGAGCCATTTCTGCTCAGAAAGAGCAGTCAGGCACTGGGACGGGTTGCCCAGGGAGGTGGTGGAGTCCCCGTCCCTGGGGGTGTTCAAGGAGAGGTTGGACGTGGTGCTTGGGGACATGGGTTAGTGGTGGCATTGGTGGCGGGGGGTGGTTGGACCAGGTGATCTGGGAGGGCTTTCCAACCTTAATGATTCTATCACTCATTAAACAGTTTTTTCTCTAACTGATCACTTGAATTCTGAACTTAACCAATTTGTGGTATCTGTTCTTCCCCCTTTGGGGCACAATCACCTTCATTCCTCAGTTGGCGCATTGCTGGCTTTGGATCCCGATGCAGCAGGGAATTAACAGCATTCAGGAACCTCAGAAGCCCCAAGGCTTCACAGTGGGGGAACCTTCCCACGCTGCCAACCCCAAATTCACCTGACTGCGTGAAATTTACCTCAGCCCTTGGGCTGATCCTTGACTGTGAGCACGGGGAGCCCGGGCACAGCTCCGCACTCGGGGCAGTCCCTCACGATAAGGGGAGGTTCTGAGCCCCTTGTAACCTCTGAAACTAACATATATACACGTTGGAAGGGAAATCTCTTTATATATGAGAGAACTTCATATGTGCGTTTGTATTTTTTATATTTATTTCTCGCTTCCCGCGGCCGCCCCCTCTCCCTCCCTCTCCCTCCCTCAGCCCCGTCAGCGGCGGCGCATGCCCGTGTGAGGGGCGAGCATGCGCGCGCCGGGCGGGCGGGCGGGGAGCGGGGCCGGGCCGGGCCGTGCCGGGCCGCGCTGCGCTGCCATGGTGAGCGGGGCCGCCCCCCGCCTGCCCCCGGCCTCGCCCGCTTCACGGAGCCGCCTGAGGTACGGGAGGGGAGCCACGGCACAGCTCGGCTCGGTTCCAAGTCCTTGGGTTTGCGGGGTGTGGGCGCCCCGGGGGTGGGGGGGGTGCGGGCGGCTGTGCGGTCGTGGGGTGTGTGGGGGTGTAGTGAGCCCAGTGAGCTGAGGGGGTCTGGAGGAAGGTGATGGCCCTCAGGGGGATATTGCATGGGGTGTGTGTGTAGGATTAAAGGCACGGCGACAAACGCGGTGTTGGAGATGACAGAAATGCCCGTGCCCACCCGCACAAGGCGGTTTAGAAAGTTTTGTATTAATGTGCTTCCAAATTCTCTGACTTTGTTGTGTTTCCATGCACGGTACAGAAAGTGGGAAGAATGTGAAGTGGGGCTGAGCTGACACCAGGGTTGTGTGTAGGGCAGCAGGCAACCCCATCCAGTATTTCCTCTGTGCTAATAAATGTTACGGCTCCAGTCACTACAGCAAAGCAGCAGCTCAGCCATATCTTTGTGGCCAAGTTTCCCAGCTTTTCCCTGAATTACTTGGAGTGCAGTTGAGGTGATCCCATAAACCACAAGTATGTGGTGTAGTAAGGACAGGACTTTCCAAACCTTCCTTCCCAGATCATCTTTTTTTTTCCTTTTTTTTTTTCCTCTGCATAACCAAACTTCTGTTCCAGCATCCGTCTCTTCTTCCTGCTTTAACTGCATTTTCCTCAAATCCCCTGTAACACCCAGTATTATTTTCTTGGTCCCTGCAGGCTGGTTTGGCTGCTGCTCCCAAGCGCAGGGCCTGCACCTTCTCACTAAGATCCAAAGCAAACTTCCGTAGTGAGGAAATGGCAGATGTAGATCGTGACTCTTGAGCTGTTAACTTCCATTTCCACGAAAGCCTATTCCTTATTTCATGGTAGCGAAGGCTGCATAGCACCGGAGAGGGGCAAAAGAGGGAATAATTCTTAAGTAATTTCACTAGGCCACATTGGAGGCACGATGTGCTCTTGGAACGGGGGAGAGAAATCAGCAGATTTTTCTACGAGATGATGATGAGTGTCTCACGTGTTAACTTGGTAGCTTAGCCTGCCTGGTGTCTTTAAACAAGGTATGATAATATGACATATTTTCCAAATCTAGTAGATGCACAGTGGTTTTCTCAGCTTCAGGTTCTGGGCAAAGTGCAGCACTTCCTCAGGAGGAAGGCAGCAGTGCCAGCTTGTTAAAACATGCGGTGTGTTGGCAGTACGGAGTTGTGAGTGCATTTGCAGAGTTTGGAAACAGTTTAAAACCGCTTCTTGGGCAGGCTGCTTCTCTCAGCATCGTGCTGCTTAATGTATTGGGGACTCCAAAGAAATGAGTTTGTGTCACGGACAAAAAGGATTCTGAAGGACGGAGCTAGGATTTGATACTTAATTTGCCTTGGGGGCATTTTTATAGGAAAAAAATCCTGTTATGATCATAAAATTCTAAAGCTGTGAAAGTAAAAATGCAAAATGCATTCTTTTTTTTCCCTTCAATATATAATGTGTCCACGTTGGCTGGATACAGGAGCCCAGAGCAGTTTGAAGTCCTCCTGAGTTTATGCAGCCAATTCTATATTTTTTGCTAAATGGATGACTTCCATGCACTGTCAGATCTCTTTAGCAAGCTTACTTCAGAACTAAGTTTGTTTTTTAAATGAAAATTCTGTATATCCGATATGAGCAGGAATTTCATTGAGAAGTCAATGAATCATAGTAATTAAATGCTGAGTGTGCTGGTTGTGGCTGGAAGGTATGTAGTGGTGTACAAGCCAATTTCAGTCGTTCTCTTGAAGCAAAAATGGCCATCCTGTTGTGCAGTGTGTGTTTTTGGAAAGCACATTTCTTAGGTTTTAATTGCCATGTTACTGTCAGTTGGTTTTGAGACAGAGTGAAATTGTTTGCATCTTTTAATCACAACAATTTACTCTCAATTCAGAGGGAATATATGAAGGAGGAAGTGGAGGAGTGTGCTGAAGATGAGGCGACTGAATCGGAAGAAGACGTTGAATTTGATGAAAGAACTGGATGCCTTCCCAAAGGTTCCTGAAAGCTATGTGGAGACTTCAGCAAGCGGAGGAACAGGTAGGCCTTCCTGGGATGCTGGTGTGATGCTCTGAGGATAGAACCTTCAGTTGGATGAAGGCAGGCATCTCTGTTTGTTTGAAACTAGCTAAAATTGGTGTCTTGATTTCTGTTGTGGGCTGACAGAGCTGATCTCCTTCACGTAAAGTATGTAGTATTGTCTCCTAATAGATGTAGTTAGTGCTCATCTCGAGGGTGTTTTTTGTGTAAAACTGATGAAAGATTCAAACAAATGTAAACGTTCCCTGTAAACACTTTGAAATGATTATGACTGGAAGCACAGTTGCCAAGGCCATAATAAAACTTTATAATTCATGGAATCCCACTAAGCCCTTTCCTTTTCTCTGCATAAAGTTTCTGGCTAAGCCTGTGTCAGCACAGAGTGAGATACAGATTGGATTCAGCGCTTATGCTCTTATAAAAAAGAAGGAAAAAATCTCGAGCTTTTAGAATTCTCCATTCTCAGAGCTGGCAGAATTGAACATCAGGATGAAGAGCAGCTTTCTAATACTTCTTGTCTTGAAGATGTATTTATTTTAAGAGTGAGGAAAGCCCTTTGAAGAGCTAACCACTTTACTCCAGGGCATGCGCTTATGCTGTCACTTGAGCTTCTCTCAGAATACTGTAGCTATAAGAAGTACCTTTTCTATTTGTATCTGACCAGAAATTTTTGCCTGTAGTTGGGTTGGGTTAGAGGCAGCCTGATACAGAAATAGTGACTTCATCTGTTGGACTGTTGGAATAGTTCACAGTTAGATAGGAAACTGCTAGTGGTTTGAAATAGAGAACAAAAATCCTCTCGTGTAATTATTTTGGAAACGCAGTTGAATAAAAAGTACAAGAAGCAATTGCAATCTGCGGATAAGCCTTTGAAGTCATTACACGATTTATAGTGCAGAAGTAAATACCACAAGGATCTGTATTTGCTGTTTCCTGAATTGCACTGTTAATAATTAAAGGGTTCTTGAATGTAAAACAACCTCTAAGAGGTAATGAAATAATTCTTTGTTAATTTTAAAAAGCCCCATTCCAGATGAAGCGAGATGCTTTTTTTTTTCCCCCCCCACCCTGCAAATTACAACATAAAATACATGGCTAAAAATCTTGTCTTCTGGTGTAGCATCGTGCTTCATGAAAACTTCACTTTATTGAAGGGCGCCTTAAGGATTTTTCAACACCAACAGTAACTGTAGCATTCTTTATATGGTTTATACCAATAGCCTTACAACAGTATATGATTATGCCACTATAAAGTCTGAATCAGATTGTAGTGTTTCCACTTCATTCAGAATTAAAGTCCCAGGCTCGTTTTCTGGTGTGACAGGGATGCATCACATCTCAGGACTCTATTCGCAGTCTTTCAGCGTCTTAAAACCTGTTGTAAAAGAAGGACTAGTCTAAGGCTGCAGTTTGACTCTGGCTCTATGCTGGGAGAACCTTCTGAAAAGAGAGTCTAGTCTAAAAGACTTTTACTTCACCTACTCAGTTCCACGATTTTCCTTGCTCTGAATTAACCCAGAAAGCATCTGCTGCTGTGATTGTTTCCTGGTGGGTTTGGCTTTCATGGTGTGCCTTGACATGAAGGTCTTTATATATATATATAATATATGTGTGTGTGATCATAGCGTAGCATCAGGTGAATGCTTGAACTTGAGATGTTACTGATCTGAAAACAACCAGTGGTTTCTTTTCTGGTCCTATAGCACAGCGGCTTTAATTCCCTGCTGCCACCCTTGGGCTGTAGCCCACAATATAATGAATTGAAGCCTGTGAACAGCAGGCTTGTTTTGCTCAGGCTGCCATTCACACACTCCACAGAACACAGGTGGAAAACATGTACTGTAAATAAGCTGTACAGATCACCACTGTGCTGCGTGGCTGAAGGTTTTCTAACTTAACAAAAGCCTTAATTTTAATAAAAGGTGCATAGGGAACACATCCGTGTGTTTGCCATGTTTCTGTGTGTGGTTGGGTGGTCTTCCCTTTGCATTGCATGACTTTGCAGGTGTGGTATTGTGGAGATAAGTGAGGCACTTACAGTATTAAAATGTACCATTTAGTTTTCTTCCCTAAAAATATCTTAAAATCAGTCCTACACTTAGCTGTTGGTAGAAGGGATAGCTTATCCCCAGAGATGGACTGGGTCAAAGTAATGGGGCTGGCAGTCCTGACTGTTCCTATCCACAGGTAATGTAAGGGCACCTTCTGCTTACTGGACAGTGTATGCAGTGCGTATTATTTCTGTTACCTGCCAGCTTAAAAGCTAGATATTAAAAAACAATATATACGTAAACATTAAAGCATAAGTTGTAGAGAAGTGGAGGATTGAAGGGACTTCCGAGTTCACCTTTTCCTTCTTTCATACTTGAAATTAGGATTATCTTTGCCTAGCCCAACTCTGACAGTGATTTGTCTGCGTTTTATGCTCAGGAGTATCTAACCTGTTGTTAAATCCCTCCAGGGATTTCATAACATCCCCATTATTCTAGTATTTGACTACTTAATATGAAAAGTCCTTTCTTAATGCAAAGGTATGACTTTTTCTTTTCCTATCCTATGCAAAAGAAAATACTGTAGGTATGAAAACAGTTTTCTATGAGCAGCTTATGGATTTATAAACTAATCAAAGACATCAGTATTGTACTGGTAATACTCAGATTGTGGAATTTTGGCCTGCTTTTGTTCCTAAATGTTTGTCACAATCTAATTTTCTTTTAATTACTCAGTTTCCCTGATAGCATTTACAACAATAGCTTTCCTGACTGTCATGGAATTTATGGTGTATCGGGACACGTGGATGAAGTACGAATATGAAGTAGACAAGGATTTTACTAGGTAATTTTTATTCATTATAATTTTAAAAGTGAAGTTGTCTGCCTTTCAGGAAAGAATAGATGTGAGATATTCTTGTGACTTGCAAGCAATTTATGGTTGAAATATTGAAAATACTGGTTGAAAAGTGAAATACTAAGGGTGGGGTAATTTATCTTTTGTTAATCAACTTGTGGCTTTTTTCCTGGAAACTGCGAAGAAGAGAAACTGAGATTACTGAAATTAAGAAGTCAAAATAGTGTAGGTGTGTTGGTGAAGGAGACCTGCGAGGATCCATTTGCTAATGATTCAGAGGACACTGTAATATGTAGCTCCCCATCAGCTACGTAAGCCCACCAAGGCTGCATGATGGTAGTTTTTACAGTTGGTATATTGCCATTATACTTCATGCTGCTGGAGATGAAACTTGAGCACTCAGAACTGGGTTATCTAGAGGTTGCTTCTGATCTTATCTGTTGTTATGGTTCCGGAGATCATTGAGGCTACGTTTGCTGTTGATTTCATGTGCTCCTCGGGATTGCGTTTGCCTTTCTTCCCAAGGTGATGCCAGGTACCCTTGATTCTGTGTGAAGTTAGAGATTTCGTATACTGAGCACCTCTAAATGTCACACGCCTGGAATTGAAATAACTTTAAAAGCTGTTTGACTTGACTTGGTTGCTGTGGTAACAAGCTAAATATGTGTATATTAATTGGATGTCTTGTACGTCAGAAATACCAAAGGGCGCTGTAATAAAAAGAATAAAGAATGGGAGAAACGTAAGGGAGAAGCATCAAAATCAAGGATTTTTTCCTTAGAGAAAATCCTTTCAGACAGACAGGAGTTTCACACTTAGGTCTTTCTAAAATAGGCTCCTTCCCTGGTGAAGTTATTGCAGAAGGGAAGGAAAGTCCAGTGCTTAAACTATTAAGAGACTTGGGAGACTTTCTGTTGCAGACTTTGCAGTTAGATCGTGCAGGTTTATCACTCAGCCTGTGGTTCTGTGACAATTTAAACCGCTGTAAATTGGCGTCACTGTAATTGCTCAGCTTCTGACTGTGCCTGATCCTGAGCTGAGCCACCGTTGAATCACTTATGTATGTGATTTACCTGTGGTCAGTTGAGTTCCCAGAAGTAGATCCCTAGAGATGATAGAACCCTATGACTATAGGGAGAGTTGTTATCTCTTAAGTTATGAACAGTGCTCAGTGCTTTAATAATGGAAACTGTATTGGTTCACCCAAATTTCATACGGTTTATATTTGTTGGTGTGAATTTTGTCATTTGACTGTCTTTCTGCAAGTAATCTGCAAAGTTTAGTAATATTCCTCTTGATACCTGAACTCACTGTTAATTGTTACTTTTGTTTTTTGCCTTTTTTTCCAGTAAGCTAAGAATCAATATTGATATTACAGTTGCCATGAGGTGTCAGTGTAAGTATCCAACGGTGAAAGGTTAAAAGCATTGTAAGGACTCTTTAGTGTGTGCTTTTGCTTGCAGTATGGCTGGATATTGTTCAAAGTATTTATTTTAACGCTGGGATTTATTCTGTTCTTGATGGCATGTAGTGTACTGATATGACTCATTGAAAGAATTGGTATGAGATAAGAAAAATGAAAAGCATTTATGCTGTGTCATTCACATCTGGCAGAGCTTTGGTTTGTCTTTCAGAAAGAAAATGGTTTGTTGGTCCAGTCTGTCTGTAGCCAGAATATTCTAAAAGTTGATTGTGAGACACAACTTAGCAGCACGCATTTATCACAGTCATGAACTTTGCAAATATTAACCTGGCCTAATGTTGAACAATACTGGAACCACTAGGTTATAAAATGAATGCCTTCCCATTTAAAAGCAGTGCTTGCTGTTCTTTTGACAACAGTTAGGTAACGAACCATTAGTTCTATGCAGTGATCTTAATCCTCCTGGACTGAGGGAGTACTGCTTCTACCAGGAACGCAAGCCAAATACTCAAATCTTTTTTTTTTTTTTTTTTTCGACTAGTGTAATCATATGGTACTTACATTTATTTCACGAATATTAATTCAGAAGTCATACCTCCTCTGGAAACTTGTTTTTTAAAACATTTTCTAGTTAGCATCAAAAGTTGGAAAATTCTGAAATCACAAGGTTTTTTGTTTTGTTCAAATTTGAGAAGTAAAACTATCCTATGTTTTGGCTAGTCTTGGTTTGGATTCTGTGCTTGTGAAACAACAACAAAAACGCTCACTTGCACGTAACAGATCCTAGAAAGCTTGTCTATGTTTGGTGCATACAATATTCCCAAAGGTGTTATATCAGGGAGGAAATACCACGAAGAAACTTCACACTTTGGGTCACAGTGCATCAGTTCATGATACTTTGAGGTTTAATAGATTGAAAACACCCCCCCCCTCCCACCCCATAGTAATCTACTTCTTGACAGCTTTGCTTCTCTTTTGTTTGGACTTTGTTAACAAGAAATGCAGAGTTGGGTTGCCCTCCCCCTCTCCCATTCTTCTCCACAGTAACTTACACTGAAGGTTTATCACAGTACTGTGAAACTTCATCCTACCTTGAACATTTTTTTTTGTTTATGATCATCTGTATGCCTCAATATTTTTCTCCCTTTTTAAACCAGATGTGGGGGCTGATGTTCTGGACTTAGCAGAAACAATGGTTGCCTCTGCAGATGGCCTCATCTATGAACCAGTAAGTGTATTCTGTCATGCTGGGTTGGCTTGCTGTCTTGTACCTTTTTTTTTTTTTTTTTTTTTTTAACCACAGCTGGGCTGCGTAGAGCCTCCCTGAGTATTGTCTGATCTTGGAGTGAGGTCTGCAGTGCTCATTGCAGGAATCACCTAGGGAAGTAGGCTAACACTGCAATTTCTGTTTGTTCACTCTCTGCAAATAACAAGATTCGAACGCAGCAGACACCCTAAGTCAGTGCTACTTAACAAGCTACAGATTCCTACAGCTAGTTATTTTTACATTCTTAAATTCTTGGGATAAATGCCAATATCTGATGTGGAAGGAAAACTGTCAGAGCTCTAAAAAGAATTGATCTAACTGCTTCTTAACTAGAAGAATATTGTGATCCTAAGAAAGTGAAAAGTCACCATGATATCCTTATAGTATGGAATGGCAAGATCAATTTAAAAATATCCTTTTAATTTCTGTATTGCAAACCAAAAGTGCTGGAAATGTGTAAGCCTATGCTCCTGAAGTGGACTTGCATAATATGATAAGCTTTGAAGTAATTACATTGTATACAAGTAATTTATCATTTACAGAAAACTGAACTGCCAGATTGAAGTAGGGGAAGTCTGGTGGTTTGTCTTACAGACATCCTCAGTGAGGAATGACCTTAGAAATAAGCTGCACCTGAACCCTTGTCTTCCAGTGATTGCTTCTTTGCTCATTTCATTGCTTTTTTCATCAAAATCGTGCATGTCAATTGTATCACTTAGAATTAAATTGCTGCTTATTGCTTCTTCTAGCTTGTATTAGTCAAAGCCTAGAAGAGCGGGGACTGCTATCTCAAGTTAGTGGAGCTTTAGGAAAAGATTCTGAAGTTAGAAATGAAAGCAAGTGAATAACCTGGGGGTGGGGAGGAGGTGTTGAGGATTTAAAGTGCAAAATCGTTTCATAAACTCCAATATGGGGTACCAAATGGGAGCTTGTTTCTAGCATCCCAGAACTTCCCACCCCACCAGGTCTCTTCTAGGTTTTGGGGAGGGGACCGGTGCTTTCTGGGTGTTTTATTAGGTGTGTTATTTTTGTTTCAGGTAGTATTTGAACTCAGCCCACAACAAAAAGAATGGCAAAGGTAACTGAAGTACTGAGATGCATGCTTGTGTTCTTTGTAGTGGAAGCAACCTTGAGGTATACCTGAGTCACATAACAGAGCCATGTCTTGGGTCTGACAGCTCCTGCTTGTCATTTGAGTGCAAACCCATGAGAAAAAATTTACTTTGCTTTTTTCATCATTTGAGATCTTCACTTTGTCAAAAATTTCCCTATTTTCAATGAAATGCTGTCATTTCAGGCATTTGTAATGGATTTACTATAAGCATACTTAGGGTTTTGTTTAATTGTATATGATAATGTGTGCAAGACTATATTTCTTTATATAACTGTTCATTTGCTGTCATGAGAAGAAATATGAATTGATGCCAGAGTAGCTCATCTTCTATTGACAGATGTGTTACTAATTGAGCTATACTATTCCAAAAGATGAGATATCTGAAAAAAAGGGGAGGGGGAACATTTCTTTGTACTGTTTTACACAAGGCTGGGCATGTAATGCACAACGTGCTTTTATGTGAGGCCTGCAGACTGCTCTAGTAGTTGATTTTGATAAGAATTCCTCCACTGGGCTTGGACTGGTTTGTGGAATTGGGTCATGCTGTTGCAAGACAAGATAAGTACACAGACTCACTCAGCCTACATTACCGAACAAACACTCAGTAGCACAGGTTTTAATTGGGGCTTCGGATGTGTGACACAGACAGCTTGACATCTGAATGTCAAAGCAGAGCCATAATAACAGATTGCACATTCAGGCAAAGCAAACGAATTTGAATCTTTTGTGTATGGCAGTTGACACAGTGTTTATCACTGAAATTGGAATAGCTTGGTTATGTGTGATCATCATGCTGATAACTGTGCAAAAAAAAAAGATTATTTAGGAGGCTGTCTAGCTTTGATATTTTCATAATGCACTGCTATTAACAGCAAAACTTAAGCTATATTTACTTTTAGTTTTTTGATTGTATGAAATGTGATTGTCAATATTTAATACAGTGCTTGGATGCTGATGTGTCTTTGCTAAGACTTTGCAAGACTTTGGAAAGTCTTCCTAACTTTCCTATATATAACCTGCAATTGAAGCTGATAATTGTGAATTTATTTTCTGTTTCTATATTGCATGCTTTCACACTTGTCTGTATAACCTTTAGGATGCTGCAGCTAATTCAGAGTAGGCTGCAGGAAGAACACTCTCTTCAAGATGTGATATTCAAAAGTGCTTTTAAAAGTGCTTCTACAGCATTGCCACCGCGGTAAGAAAAAGTTGGGGTGTTTCTCCCCCAACCCCCTTTAATTACACTTCATTTTTTGTAGGCTTATTATTTTTTCTTGAAGATAAGTTTGGAAGAAACGAAGGCGTTAGGGCTTTTAATTGCATTTTAAAATAGTGTATTTGATGCTTGTTTTGGAGGGCTGTAGTTTTATGAAAATCTCTGGGTCTTCCAACATGGAAAAGGCTTATAGGTTTTTGTGTGTGTGTAAATGTAAAAATACGTACATACATATGTGTTTACACACGTGATACAGACAGCATTATACAGGACAGTATAGTACAGCATGGGAAGGGGAATATTACATAGTACAGTGTGGGAAGGGGAAGGCTTTGTAAAAAAAAAATAAAATTGAGAGCTCTTGGTGCTACAGTGTTACGTGACTCATGTTTTGCTCTGTTCATTGTAGGAAGAAAACTTTCAGAATAATCTGTATCTGGTAGAAATAATTGGGGAAAAAAAAATCACAGGGCAGCAAGATATATGTAAGGTCTTGGGATGTTTACTGTTCAGTTGTTCAAGTGTTGTACGTTAGCTTTGTAGGCCACATCTCTGAATATAAGTATGAACAGAAGCTTATTGGTTTCCTCAGGCTGAGCTTTATTAATTTATCTCCCTTCTACCATCCTCAATATAGCTTCAGGAGTATATGATAAGGAGAGGTAGATGATAATGCTTTATCTTTATGCCAGGAAAAAGAAAATCTAACTCTACTACTGTTACTTCTGTTAACAAATATTCTCAAGTACTCTTTATGTTGGTTTTGTTTAAACAGGGAAGATAATTCATTACAGTCTCCAGATGCATGCAGAATTCATGGCCATCTGTATGTCAATAAAGTGGCAGGGAATTTTCACATAACTGTGGGCAAGTATGTTCTGTTCAGTCTCTGAAAATAAAAAAAAAAAAAAGACTTCTACATTGTGTGTAGTACGTGCATGTACGTGTGTGTATGCTCTTAAAATAGTTACTTTTTTCATTAACTGTGACATACACATGCATTTTCCATATGGTGTATTTCCTGGAGCAGTTAAAACAAATTTCTTATAAGCTATTAAAATAAGTTTGCTATTTCTTTCTTGCATTCAGTGTAGTGGTTATGAGTTCCAGTGACTTACAGGATGGAAACTCTTGAAAATAGGCCCTCTGTAAATATATGCTATGGAATGGATTGCTTCTACTGGCTTTCCATCTCTGGGCCTGTCTGGACTTTTCAAAGCTGAGATGTAGTAACAGAACCATAGTGAGGGAGCTGAATTCCCATTCATCTTGATTTGAAGAGACACTTTCTAATCTGCTTCTGTAGTGGTATTAGCTTACGTACATCTCATGCGAATTTGTGTTATGTTTTTTTGTGCTCTCCAACTCTGCTGTCCTCACTTCCCTGTCATCACTTTCAGCAGAGACCTTAACACACAGTCTGTACTCTATTGTATCCACGTGTAATTCCAACTGCTGCCTTTGTGTGGATGTTTCTCCAGGTGTCTCTTCCGTATGGTCTTGAACCACCTCTCTGACTTGTACCTAGATGGTTTCTTAAGCCCTTTTCAAAGCCAGTTGCTTTGGCCTTTCACATGGACTATCTTAACTTCTCTCTTCCTGTCTCCAGTTTTTAAACCCAGAATAATCTTTTGCTTTCCCTTGCTTCCTTTTGCTCATCATTACATTCTATTGCTGTTAAGTCTGCTCCTCTTCTGCTACTTTTTTTTTTAATTGCTTTCTTCCCTAGCCTGCTTCATACCTCATTGTTAGAGTCATTACCTGGTTAGTTGTTGTAGTCCTCATGTATAAATAAATGAAAAGACATTCTCTCCCTATATAGTATTGAAATAGAGAGGGAGAGGAAAATTTTATGCATAATCCTGTTTAGAACTGTGTGTGTGGCTTAATTGAACAAGTTTTCCATAAAATGTATCTTACTTTCTTTAGGGCAATACCACACCCTCGAGGCCATGCACACTTGGCAGCCCTTGTAAGCCATGAGTGTAAGTTCTTTGTTATCTCCTTATGAACCAGTATGGTTTCTTTCAGACTGCTGTCATCTGTTTCAGATGTTAACATAGCTTGTTGCTGCAGAGGTTGTCTAGCTGGGCAACTGCATTGCAGAAGAGTGTGAAGAATATTCTTTTCAGTGTCCTAACTCAGTAGGGATTTCACTGTTAGCGTTACCTATAGAGAACACTAGTAGTGTTTCTCCTGTATCTAAAAGTAATGCTAATAAGTTGCTGCTATAGTAATGATAACACAGGAATCTTGGATGTATTTTGTTATAACACAGATACCATATTAAATTCTTGCATTTCAGTCCAAAGTACCAATTTCCTGCAAAATCTGTTATTCAAAAGGTTAGAAATGTTTGACCTCCGTCCCTAGACCCTTCATTTTTTAGGTTATGAGTCTGGGTGTTAAATGTGTATTGTTGCAACACTTACTGACAGGCAAGGGTGACTTACTTTGAAAAATGAACTTGGTATTTAATTGGTTTAAATCTCCACGTCTGCCTGTAAATGTACATTAGTGCAGGTGTTTAATATTGTGGAGCTCAGATATCTGCAAAATCAGGCAATGTAATAACTTGACAGGTGCCTTGTGTTTCCTCTGTACATTTAATTTATGAAATTTTAGTCTTTTTAATACTGTTATGTGCAACAACCTGAATTGTAGAACTTCAGTATTTGATGAACAAGAAATTTCCTGTCATGAAGCTTTGACTATTTCCAGCTTCTAGGGTGGTTCAAATACAGATGTAATTTGTTTTAGAATTTCTTTTGCACAGAAACTGAATTTATTTCAAAATAATTTGAATTGTATTTGAGATATGTATGTGGATTTATTACAATTACAAGCACAAATGCAATGAAATGCACACTGGTGTTTTAAGTATTCTTAATATATATTCTCCAATGTGAGTTTTTGGAGAATTGTGTGTTTTTTTTTCTCTGAGAAAGGTACAGAAGCTCATAGTTCAAAAATGTTTCATTTTTCTGTATTGCTTTTCAGCCTACAACTTCTCACACAGAATAGATCATCTGTCATTTGGAGAGCTTATTCCAGGAATTATCAATCCCTTGGATGGAACAGAAAAAATAGCATCAGATCGTAAGTGTTGTGTGTTCAAAAAAAAAAAGCATCTTGTTTTGTATATTCTTCCAATAATTACATATAAAACATTATCACATTTCATGATTTGTGTGACTTACAAATAATATGCCTTATTACATTTGATAGTGAACATTGCACTGTTTGATTACTGACATGGCATCTTAGACAGTTTCCTTTTAAGATTGGTACTGTTGGACCTCAGTGTTTTGCTGAAGATGTTTTGCAGTTTAGTCCAGGCTTGTGTTGAAGTTACTGTATGCCTGCACTAGTTGCAAAGAGTTTTGCAACTGTGTGCTACAGAGGAGGGTCTGTAAAACTCTTTTGGTTTAAAAATAATAATAAAAAAAAAAGCAATAAAACAACAACAAAAGAAGATCAAAACCAAACAAAATCCCTAAACCCACCTCCACCACACATACACAAAGTAAAATATCTGGCATCAGGAGTCTTAGTATATTGCTGTTTTCTCATGTATAAAAAAAAGTAGTAACCTACTTTACAGAGATAACTGTCTCATCTTCTGACTTCTCCTGTTCCCCATGCAAGGGATCCCCAGGATCTGCTAAAGCTGCAGTTGCTTCAAAGTCAGCCCTTGGTGCATTGGCTGTTCCAGCCAGAATGATTTTGTGTAACTGAAATAAATTGCTTCAATTTATCAATGTTTGTTCTCTAAGAAAATTGAATGAAGACAGAGCAATCATAAATGCATAAGCCTACTGATTGCTTTAGAAGAAGTCTCTAGAAGACTCTCTAATCAGGAGAGGAAACCATGATGAGTTTAGAAGGGATTCTGGCTTTACATAGATGATTAAATGCCTAAAATCTATTCAAACCATTGTCAAGTCAAGATAGATATGCCTGTGGCAGTTTGTATCACATAAAATGTGACTGTGAAACTCATTCTACTGCCCTGGGAAACTCTGTGCATTTCATTTACAGATCTGAGTGGCTTGACTTTAATGAATCTTTTTGTTACGTAGGTAAAATGTGAATTTCTGAGTAAAAACCTGATGTAGGCTTTGCCCCGTGTAAACTTTGTTCACATAGATTGTGCTGAAGTGGTCTGGGCAGTTCTGGTATCCCTTGAAGAATGTCCCTGCTGCAAATGGTGTAGTTGGCTAACTGTCTTAAACTGTATTTGTTTGACTTCTTTATGACTGTGTCTCAGATAATCTTTTTACTCCGTACTTAACTGAACAGTGAGATTTGTTTTCTTCCAGACAACCAGATGTTCCAGTATTTTATCACAGTTGTGCCAACCAAACTTCATACATATAAAATTTCAGCAGAAACTCATCAATTTTCAGTGACAGAAAGGGTAAGTGGAAAATGAGAGAGAACCATGCAGGGGAAAATCTAGCAGTGATTGGTCTTAAAAGCTCAAAGGTGAGAACTGAGGCTTAGTTTTTGAAAACTCCTCTAGTACGAATGTAGACTATAAAATTTTCCAGTGCACTGGATTTATCTGTAAACAGTGTGATTCTAATGTTCATATTTGCTTGCTGATGCATGGTAACTTCTTGCATTAATATTTTGCATCTCTAAAATTTGTCTGTGGAGGAAATAGGATGAAAATTGCATGTCAGGATGTCATGAACTTGGTTGTGGAGTGTTAGAAATGGAAGCAATGTATATGAAACAAAACACAGCATTTATGTCTCTCAGCTGTCTTGTTTAGCCTTTGTTGAACCACTAACTTTAATTATTCTCCAGACTGGAGAGCTTCCAGTTCTTCTGAGCTTGGAGAAACTTGTAATGCTGAATCTATAAAGGAAGTAATTATTGCAGTATGGTGCATGAGCAGATCATAAGATACCAATTTAAAAGACTTCTGTAAAAGGCCATGCATGTACCAGCTACGTGTCTCATCATTTCCAGGCTCTGAACTACATTTTGATCTTTTATTCACAAGCCAAGAGAAAAAAAATCTTTGTGAAAAAGCTGAATTGAAACCAGCAGCTAAAGCGAAGGTTGCGGAGGAAGCCTTGGGTTAAAAGGAAGTTCAGAGATTCGGATGGCAATTTTATTCAGTAGGAAGGTTGCCACACTTTCAAGTTGGGAGAAAAACTTGTCAATAGAGGAGGCGAAGTGACATTATGTACTTGCTCGGTCTCTCTCAGGAGGTAGCCCTGTTGCCTGTACAGTTTGCTTGTGTTTACCTTTGGAAACCAACCCCCCAGTAGAAGAGCTATTAACAAAAGGCTGTTCAGAGCAGTTATTCACTGGACAAATCGACGCATTTATTGCATAAGAGTAGGCATGTGTGCAGACCCAGAGAAAGTTGGCCAGCTAGCCACAGATAAAATGTGAATACAGCAAGAAGCCACTGGTGAGCGTCATAGGAAGCAGAGTAAGCACACAATGAGCAAAAAAAAAAAAAAAGCGTTGGTCTAATTTAAGTTAAGCTTCTGAATTTTTATGGTATATTCAAGCTTAGGATCTTCCCTGATGCTTTCTAAGAACCAGCACTTAAATCCTCTGTGGCATGTAAATCCAGAGATATGCTTCAACGGAAGGAGAAGGATGAAGCCTAACAAGTTGTAGATGCTGTTTGCAGATTTGCATGTACCTTAGAGAAAACTGCAATAGCTCAGGCTGTTGAACACCATAAATGTTTTCCTGAAGTTCTCATCCTGAGTTAAGTGGTTAATAGCAGTGCATAAAGAGCTGGGGCACTGTGTTATGCCACTGCATGCTCCTGATTTCACAGCCTAGACCAGGACTGCGACCCTCATCTCTCTGGTGAAGTAGTTTTGTCATCACATCTATTCAGATGGTTTTCCTTGTGACTAATAAGGTGCAACTAACTTGGGTTTCTCTCCCATCTCTCAGGAAAGAGTAATTAACCACGCAGCTGGCAGCCATGGGGTATCAGGAATATTCATGAAATACGATATCAGTTCACTTATGGTGACAGTGACAGAAGAGCACATGCCTTTTTGGCAGTTCTTAGTACGTCTCTGTGGCATTATTGGGGGAATTTTTTCAACTACAGGTAACTGTCAGTACTCTCCCTTTTTCTTACGCCCTATTAAATCCTTTTTTATAGGTTACTGTGAGTATGTTTTGGATAAACAACAGGGAGTCCTAAAATATGCAATAAAAGCTACTCCTTGTCAGTGTTCCCGAATGCTTTGTCTGGAGGGGGCTGCTGTTTTCTTCTGATGTTCTGTGTATTTTCTGTAGCTGGATTCTTGTGCTAAATCAGTGCCAAAAATTGAGATAACATTTCCATCTGAAGTCACTGGGAGGATTTTCCTTATGCAACTTATCGACGTACTGCAGGATTGGTCTTCAGAGGAAATAAACCAAGTCAGAGGGCACAATTTGCTTTGTTAGTCACAACATAACTTGTAACCAAGGTGCCCTGTTATTTGTTCTCTAGCTTTCACTTGAAGAGGGTGTTGTAAAAGAGTTGTCTTTCAAAGTAGTGTTTTTTCTCAGAGTGTATTTTCACCTGTTAAAGCCAGGCAGGGGTATTACATTTGTTTGGATAGCCTTGTTTTTATTTTTATTGATGCATTTCAGAATGCAAGAACTTTGTTTCCTTCCTTGATGTTTCCACTTTTATTTTGGTAGTTCTTTTCTTAGCATTTCACATACTGGTCTATTGCACTGCACTGTTTCTAGGTATTGTAGAGCTTTGCTGTAATATTGCCATAAATACTTCAGTCTTACTTCTTGTGACGATTTAAATCTTGTTTGATGTTGCAGGAATTTTACATGGTTTTGGAAGATTTGTAGCAGAAGTTATTTTTTGCCGGTTCAGACTGGGCTCTTACAAATCTACGTCGGTAAGAAAAACTACTTGATAGGTGTTAAATAAGTATCCAGTGTTACTGCTGGTCAGCCTGTGGGCGACTGTTATGCAGTGTGGAAGAACTGAGCAGTCTTTTACGTTGGACATTAGTAGTGATGTTCCTCTCAAAACAACTTGATTTCATTGTAATTGTATTTTTTCCATGTAGCCTGTAGGGAGCCTTGTCTTCAAATTTTGTTCAAGTTTGCCAGCTGGCAAAGTTAGGTGAGTGGGAGGAGATAAGGGGAGGTAAATAGGCTGGTAGAATAAAAATTGTACAACTTTTGGGGAAGAAATGTGGTTTTGGGGTGGCAGTGGGGGATTAATGTTCCCAGACAAGCCGCTAATAACGTTTGGTTTTCGTTTAACTAGGTCCCACTTCCCGATGGCCACACAAGCAACCACTTACCTCTAAGTACAGACAATAACACGCATTAGCGCCTCCTGAGAGAATTTTCTTTCGTCCTGCCTGATACAGAAGACTTTTTTTATAATAAAGAAAACATTGTGCAATATGCAGAGACAGTACTGATGGGCGGCAGAAAAAAATGAAGCCTCTACAAAAAAAAAAAAAAAAAAACAACAACAAAAAAAACCAACAAAACCAACAAAATTTCTGTAACTTGTCTTTTTAAGCACGTATGGAGTCATAGGAAGTTCTGAGAGCGGTGCCGTGGACCAGCTGGGGATTAAAGGAGCGTTCCTGCCAGTACAGTATTCATGGTCAAGCTGAATGTCTTTGTGATGACTGCCGTCAGCCACTGGAGTGTCTGCTTAGGGCCTTGATTCTGTGCCGGGGAAGGCTAGCAGGCTCCGGGGAGGGCAGAGACCACGCGGGATGTGTGGAAGAGCCGGGCAGCAGGCAAAGAGGGACAGTAGCAAAGCTGGTTTTTTTCTTCTAGGGGTCTGGGTTTTCTTGTTCTTCTTCGATGGCTAAGGGTGGGGTCTGAGATATGCCATTCTTACAGGCTGGGAGTGATTTTGGGAAGTCCTGCTTGAGAGAGAGAACTCAGGGAGTAAGATGGAGCCCAAGCCATAACATTGGTTGTATCCGCTGCCTTTGCGGTCTCCCAGTTCCTTAACGCAGAGCAGGTTTGTGCCTCTGTGTTCTCACAGAGCCGCTTAGCCAGCAGTGACAATATTGCTCCTGGTGCTTAGTGTGGAAGTTCTCAAGGCCTCTGAGAATGGGTTCCTGTGTGCCTGGTGCTGGTTTTTGAGGTGGAATCAGAAACCTTTTAAATAAGGTTTCTGAGCATAGTCTTGGCTCCCTAGCAAAAGATCAGGAAAACTCTTCACACACCCCTTTCTTAAATAAAGAAGTTGCTTTGATGCAATCTTCATTGTACCCCTGCTGCTAGCATGTAAGGAAAAAGAGCAAGAGCAAGAAACTGCCTGGCTTTGGTTCACTTAAATACTGCAAAAACATGGGATTCAGGCCAGCTGGCCAGGCTGCTAGTCCAGGCAGGGAGCAGTGGAGGTGGTCCCCAAATTAGGCCCAACTTTGGGGAATCTGAACTGTTTAGCTGCAGAAAAATGATAAGTGATAATGTGGAGTTAATCCTGATTGTTCATGAAGGTTTTTGTAAAATAAATGAAAAGAGCAATATTGGTTTTATATTGTAAATATGCCACTGAGAGTGAATGTTGTTAATGGAGACGGTGCTTGGAGAAACTGAAGAACATCCTCTTGCTGCTGAGCTACTGGCACACACCTTGGTTAAACAGTTACTCCACCAGGGTGAAAAGTGATATCAATGTGATTCTTTCTCAGCAAAATCGATTTAATAATGTGTTAGGAGATGATGCTGATCCTGGCCTTATTCACCATATTGGATATTTAAAAAAAAAAAAAAAAAAAAGGACTGACTATGGAAAATAAAAATCTCTGGTGTTGTCAGATTTTGCTGACTTCTGTTAACGTAATTTACTGGACACTTGGGTATTGGTGATGAGCACAGTACAAATAATTTAGCTGATTTGCTATGCAAAGCAAAGGGCTTCTGAAATTGAGAAATTACACGAAATGCTAAAATAAAATGTGGGACATGAGGAAAGACCTTTGTCCAGTTTCCCTCTTGAGAAAGACAGGAGGGCAGGTCCTTGGGGTTGGCAGCCAAGTTTGGTCTTTTTATATTTTTTGAGTTTATGGTTTTCATTTTTTTTTTTTTTTAACACTAATTAAAACTCCAGCAACTTGAGAAACAAACTCTTGTTCTTAGTGAGCAAGAAGGTCAGAAGCTGTAAGTTCTGGGCTCCCTAATCTCTTTGGCATTTCCCTCTGAGGCTTTTTGCCTACTTCCCAGGCTGGTTCTGCTCTGGACTCTGTCCTATCACCCATTTCTCAGCTGCATGGAACAGACGGCACCGGCGGAGATTTTGATCTCAGTTGACTCTGTATCAGAATGTAAATGTTATTTTCTATTCTCACATAAAACAGCCAAGTGGCTTGGTGTGTCTTAAATCCTCGTGTGGCGTATTCGTGGTGTTCTGTCTGGAGCAGAGCTTGTGTGAGAGCTGGCTGCTAGTGGGAGAGGATTTGGGGTTGACTTCCAGGTCTGAGGCACTGCGTTGCAAGCTGAGTGCAGGATCAGCTCAATTTCACTGTTTGGTGCCGTTTGCCATCACTCTGCAGGGGGTTTGGTTGTTATTACCTTAGCCAGGATGTGCAAGGGGGTTCCCGAGAAAACAGTTCGTTGAAATGATTTTTTTTGGTTGTGTTTATCTATGTTGTGGGCAAACAGTGAGTGGAATATGGAAAGAAAGGAAAGGAATGGGCTTCCCAAGCGAAATAAAATCCTGATGGTGGTGTGTGTGGGGTAGTAGGTTAATATGATCATTGTCTGGGTGAGGAATGATGATCAAAAAGAGAAAGTGGGGAAGCAATGTGAGCAGGTATTTCTCAAGTAACCTGTTGGTTTTAGGGCTCAAGACAAAACAACAAGCTTATTTTTTTTTTTAAAGAGTACCTTCAGGCCCCATCACCTGGCACAGATTGGCACAGCATTGAAAAATCACTATAAAATCTCTAATTTGGGATGTCACACTTAATGATTGTGCTTCTTGATACATTTCACAAAAAGATTTCAAAGAAAGGCAGAAGGTGAGGATGTAGCGTGCCCCGTTACCTGCAGGAGCTCAGTCTGGGGGCCTGTTTGCTTTATGGTACAGCGCTGGGAAGCAGATGTGTGAAGGGGCAGGGGCAGGCCCACACAACATGCAGGGAGCTGTTTTTTAAACATTACAATCCCCGACTGAGAGAGAGTTCTTTGGGGAGGGAGGATTGATTGTCAGCTGATACAGGGAGTAAATTCGTGAAATCGTGGTAATAGCACATCACTCGGCTCATAGATGTGTTCCCCGCATCGTGGGAGCACAAGAGGAGCAGGATGTGCTGGGGTGTGTGCAGGTAGGTGATGTGACAGGGAACCCACAGAGGTTCCTGTGACAGCCTCCTGCTGCCTGTTGTGGCTACAGCTGGAGAGCCGGGTGTCCATCCATCGTTTTCACCACCTTCTGTGGCGTGCAGTGCCTGTAGCAGGACAGGCGGTGAAATGTGAGTAGAGTGGGGGTGAGAATGGGGAAGGAAACTTCCCTTCCCTGGGCTCCTTCCCTTTGTTTCTGGCTTTCCTGGCAGATGTTTTAGGGCTCTTGCTGGTGTGGAATTGAGGAGGATGAATTCACACTCAGGAGTAGAGATGAATCAAGATGAATTCATGCTCAGAAGTAGAAGAGGGATTGTGTTAACCTAAGCAGGAGATTTTCTTAGGAAAAAAAAATCAAAACAAGATGACACTCCCCTTGAAATTCTCATACTAGAAATGGCTGAGTAATTTGAACTCTATATTCAACTCTTCCCATCCCGAAAAGCACCCACCTGGTTTCCTGCAGTGTCTCTGCAGCACTGGCTCTGCCCTGGGTGCCTCTTGTGCCCTGGAGGTGGCTCACGGAGATCCCTCTGAGCTCTTCAGGGAGTGATGTGATGAGCTGAGCTCTGAGCAGCCAGCACCGTTGCCTAGGAACTGTCAGAGGCAGACACACATTGGGGATAAATTCGGCTTTTTTTTTTTTGCGAAGATGTGAGATTTGAAGAGCTTGGTTGAATGCCTGCAAAGACCTTGGCCTCTTTTTAAAAGGTATTGCAGAAGGTGGGAGTATCCGGGCTACATCTGTTACGTGTGCATCTGTTCTACCTCGTTTTTGTAAAGATGCTTTTCCTACCAGCACTTGGTTCATGCAAGCCATGTCTGGTGTTTTGGACTTGGTGGTTTAGAGAAAACATCCCTGCCTGCATATGCAGCTGATGTCGAGCTGCTAACGCTTCTTGAAGCCCTACGGGACTCTGCCCGCTGCCTCCTGTGGCCTAGGAGGCTTGGTGCCGCAGGTCAGCATTCTGAGATGCTTCATGTTTTTCTTCTGCCGTGGCTCCGTGTCCTTTCCTGAGCATTTCTAGTTCCTCCTGGCACAGGAGCAAGGCGGTGTCACCATTTCTTGTCATTCCAGATGAGTCTTCTGTGAGTCGGAGGTGCTTTGAGGTGGTAGCACCATTCCTGTCCCTGTACATTTGTCTGCTTTGGTAAGCAGCCCTTTTTGGCCCTTACAAGACAATTTTGCTAAGGGAGCAAGCTTAGAGCAACGTCTCTACTACTCAGTTTTACCCAGTTTTTACTCAGTTTTACCCTTGAGACCATTTCCTTTCCCCAGCAGCGGGGGTCCCTCACTGGCAGGGTTGGACGCAGCTGTGCTGAATTCAGGGGGTGATGCTGGCTGACCCCAAGTGCGGGGTGTTTTTGTTCTGCCCTCCTAAGGTCTTGATCAAAGCCCTGCTAAGGACAGAAACGAAACGCTGCTGCATCAGGCCTTCAGCTAAGGCCTAATTACCTGCTCTGGGTGCTTTAACTGTGAAAATCCTGCCCTGGCTGCCCAGTGCAGGGGCACCTTGGGTGCTGGTGCTGGCTGGTACAGGGGCTGGGGAGGAGATTGACCTGGGTACAAAGGGAGGACATCCCGAGTGTCCTTGAGGTGACAAACAGAGTAGAACAGTGGCACGGGGTGTGCTCCCTTCTTCTGCTGTGTGGCTCAAGCCACAGCTGCTCTCTTACACGTGCTGTCTGCAGCAAAATCTGGTTTTGTGACTTTTTTTTTAATGTAAAGGGAGAGATGCTCAAAGTCTGAGAGCCAGCCATTTGAGGTGTGAAGCAGCATGTCTGGCTTGCATTGAGGATGACCCTCCTGGTATTAGGGGCAAGAGGCAATTGCAAACAGGTGCCTGGCAGGCTCTGGGTGAGCAGAGGCCCTGGGGTGGGGGCAGCCGTGCTCAGGTCCCCACTGTCCCAGGAAGCAGCTGTTTCAGCTTTGCTCTGCCAGCAGCAGAGGTGTTGTGGGTTGTAGTCACCACCCAGGAGCCTCACCATGGACAAGGCAAGTTGGGCAACACTGCAGATTCCCTGCCTGTGCCCATATCTCTAGGCCTGGATGTGTGAAAGTTTGAGGCTTTCTGAGCTCCTCGAGGAAGGATGATCCCTCTTCATCTCTAGGACCAAGGTTACCAGCACCCTGTAAGCAGGTGTCTCCCCCTGTACCCTGATACCCTGTCTGCATCTGCCTTTTCCAAGGGCTCTTCTCAGTGCCAGTGCCACCGAGCAGTGACATGGCTTGCAAAACCACCCACCTTGGGCATCCCTCTTTTATTTATTTATTTTTTTTCCAGCTTCAGCTGTGGGGACTTCAGGCTTCGTGATGCTGGACCAGAGAGTTGCACTTCTGAGCCCCTGCAGAGCTCAGGTGTTTGCGTCCACTGCTGGATCTAGCTGTAATACCTGGGAATTGAAAGGTTTTTTTTATTATTTGCAAGGAAAACAAAAGGAAGTGTGAACGCTCAGCACATCCAATTATTATGGAGGAGAGGGGGTAAAAAAAAAAAGAATTTTGATGCATGGAAAATATTTGAGAATTACTGATTACCAAAGCTTAATTATCTGGCTAGTGGTTAGTTATTAAGAACAAGTGTGACCAACCGTGGTAGTTGGGCCTGGCTGTCTCCACCCAGCTGGGGCTGCTGTTGCACCTTTCAAAGTCAAACCTCTTCCAAGTGCTATCAAACTCATTGAACCTTGTGCAACACGATTTAACAGCTTCCTTTGAGATACACCAGCTGCCTAAACCCGACAGCATTAGACTAATGCAGAAAGTTGTGGCCGCAGCAGCCCATGGCTGTCGGGCAGGAGGGAACATCTCCCTTCAGCTGGCCAGCAGCACCACGAGCAGCTGGAGCTCAGAAGGAAGACCAAGAGTCCTTCTTCCCAGAGAGGTCTGGTCGGGACAAGGTGGAGAAGGGTCAGCCCTGCTCTAGCCATCAAGGTAGAGGGCTTAAAAACGGCAATATTCACATGGTTTTATGCAAGTGCTCAGCAGGAAATGCTTACAGTAATATAACAGGTAGCGTGTATAATTGGCTTCCCCAGGCATTTGTGTAAGGTTTTGCCCAAGCCTGGCAGGATTTAGGGGTATTCTCTGGCTTTGGACCCCACTTTTGCTACTGTTCAGGCCCCGAGGAAAGGCCTGGGGCAGTGTGGAGCTCCCTTCACAAGATGGCCGCCGCCTCACGCTGCTGCTGTGGTGATTGCCCTTTGCAGCCCGGAGCCCTGTCAGCCCCCCAGGGAGGATTGTGCAGGGATATCAGGGATATATCCCTGTCCCCACACCCACAGCACTGTCCTGGGATGGAGGCACCGGTGTGGGATAATAACAGGAGCTACTCTTTCTGCTGCCCTGTGCCCCCAGTCCATTGCACGGGGGGGGATGTGGCTGGGTTGATGTCCAACATTTACTGAGGAAAAATCAGGTGTTTCTTCTGATCTTCTATCCTCATTTTGGGCTGCTGCATACTGGTGAGCTGCTGTGTGTCAGTAGGCAGTGATCAGGAAGGGCAGAAGAGCCGAGGAGGCTGAGGCACTGGGGGTGGCCATGAGGACACCACCACCACCATCACATGTCTTCCAGGGGATTCACCACACGAAGCCACCCCAACCCTCTGCTGAGCCTCTGTTACTTCTGCTTTGGCAGGTGCTCTGCAGCTATTAGGTATTTACTGTGACTTTTGAAGGTGACAGTGTGAAACCAACTGTTTTCTAAGCCCCCTGGCCTTAGCTCCTTTGCCTTAAGGCTTCAGTTGCAAAGTCTGGGAGTGCTGCTTAGCCCTGCTGGGGAGCGGTGAGGGTGAACAGATGCCATCAAGGTGACTGCAGAGATGTCAAGGCAATGAAAAGCAGCAGGTCCAAGCATTAATGTACCCAAAGTTCATTTATTTGCAGCTCAGTTGTTCCCTACTATGATCCTGCGTGGGCAGAGCTTGGCGGGAGCTGTCGAAATGAAGGGCAGGAGAAGAGGGGGCGATGCCGGAGGTCTGGGTCGCTGCGCTCCTGTCACTGTGTCAGGGACCCAAAGCCCATCCTTCGAGTCCGTGATGTGATGTCCTGCTGCAGGAGGGCAGGCAGGAGCTGTCGCACGCTGCAGCCAGGGCAGTCAAGCTGTGGTATATTGTAATGTTTAATAACTTCCAAAAATATTTCCAGTTTACTGCCCCAGTACAAATAAATGGTAGATACCAGGAACCATAAATTCATCACAGTGTACTCTGCAGGCAAAAAAAAATTAAATCATAATTTGATTATTCTTGTAATTCTGTTATTTAATCTAACAGGAACTAGTTTGTGTTAAAGAGTCTGTGCACATATGGGCACTGCTGTCTTCATACTGTAGGTGTACAGTCCATAAATATAGAGAAGAAATTCTTGAAGGGTAATACTGGAAATTTTACTTGCATTTTCTTCTAAATATTTGCTAAACTAAGTTTCACTTTGCTAATACAACAGCACTTGTTTGTGCTTTTTTCTTAAAAATCATGGATTTAAAAATACAAATATGCGATAAGTATGACTCTCAGATCTCACCTTGCTGTGTCAATGTACTTATAAACAAAATTGTTAAAAAGATAGGCACCCATCTAACTAAAAGTGATTTGTTAAGGTCACAAAAGGGCCACAGTAGACAACCAATAAAGGTGAACTTTTTTTTTTTTTTTACACTTGTTGAAATGCCTTGGAGAAGGTTTTATTTAAACGACAGCAGATAAGTAGTCTTGAGATTAGTTCATAGTACAGCAGCGTAACTAATTCGGACAGAAAAAAAACCCAGCAACTGCCAATTCTGAGCAGAAAAATTCATCCTCTTATGCCAAGTAATGGAAGCTGTCTTCAGATTTTTAATGACTGACAGGCCAGGAGAAAAGCAACAAGACGAATTGTTTGTAAAATTGTCTAACTGAAATCTGAAAAATATGACTGTCAACTTTTACTCACTCACCCACTGAGCCTTCTCTGTTTCCTCAGCCAATACCTTTTTTTTTTTTTTTCTCTTTTCTTGCTACTTTCTGATGCTTCTTATATCTGAAGACTTTATCATAACGTAGACTGTTTGTCTCATTAGCTCTGGGTACATCTGTGTAATGTTCCTGATATGTCGTCTGGACTCTTCTTGCATCCTTCTAGGGGCAACTGCGCCCGCTTGCTTCCCTGAAGTCCCTGTATTCCCATGCACGAAGCATGGGGAATAAACAGGATGAGCTCGAGATCTGTGTACGGTTGTGGGGCCATGATCTCATTGCGATTATGGAGACATGGTGGGACAACTTGCATGACTGGAACGCTGTCGTGGAGGGCTTGGACTCGAAGGACAGTAGCATCGAGATCCTGGGCGTTAGTTCTCATGGGGGACTTTAATTATCCATACAGCTGTTGGGTAAGCAACTCGGCCAGGCACTCGCAGTCCAAACGGTTCCAATACCTTGAAGATAATTTTCTGATGCAGGTGGTGGAGCTGGGCAACAGTCAAACAGCATTTCTTCCAAGCTTGGGATCGATGCATCCCTAAACATAGGCAATTGGGAAAGGGGGGCAGGAGACCTGTATGGATGAACAAGGAGCTCATTGACAAGACCAAAAGGAAGAAGGTCTATGAAATGTGGAAAAATTTCACCAAAGGGGAAATTGTGCTTGACCAACCTCATTGCCTTCTATGATGGCATCACCAGCTGGGTAGATGGGAGGAGCGCAGTGGGTGTCATCTACCTTGACTTTAGCAAGGCTTTCAGTACTGTCTCCCTTGACATCCTGCTAGCAAAGCTCAGAAAGTGTGGGATAGATGAGTTGACAGCAAGGGTTGAGGACTGGCTGACTGGCTGAGCTCAGAGAGTGGTGATTGGCAGCATAGAGTTGGGCTGGAGGCCTGTGACTAGTGGTGCTCCCCAGGGGTTGGTTTGGGTCTGGTGTTGTTCAACATCTTCATTGACGACCTTCACGAGGGAATAGCGTCTGCCCTCAGCAAGTATGCTGATGACACAAAGCTGGGAGGAGTGGCGGACACGCCAGAAGGCTGTGCTGCCATTCAGCGAGACCAGGACAGGCTGGAGAGATGGGCAGGAAGAAACCAAATGAGGTTTAATAAGAGCAAGTGTAAAGTCCTGCACCTGGGAAGGATCATTTGCATGCATCAGTACAGGCTGGGGCACGACCTGCTGGAGAGGAGCTCTGAGGAGAAGGACCTGGGGGTCCTAGAAGGCCAACAGGATCCTGGCGTGCATTAAAAGGAGCGTGGCCAGCAGGTCAAGGGAGGTGATCCTCCCCCCCCACGGTCAGGCCTCACCTGGAGTTCTTTGTCCAGTTCTGGGCTCCCTGGCACAAAGACAGGGATCTCCTGGAGAGTCCAGCGGAGGGCCAAAATGATGATACGGGGCCTGGAGCATCTCCCCTATGAGGAAAGGCTGAGAGACCTGGGTCTGTTCAGCCTGGAGAAAAGAAGACAGAGGGGATCTTATTAATATTTATAAATACCTGAAGTGTGGGAGATAAAGGGCTATGGCCTCTATTCAGTGGTTTGTGGGGACAGGACAAGGGGCAGTGGCCACAAAATGGAGCCCAGGAAGTTCCTCACCAACATGCGAAAGAACTTCTTCATGGTGAGGGTGACAGAGCACTGGGACAGGCTGCTTGGGGGGTTGTGGGGTCTCCTCTGGAGATATTCAAGGCCTGTCTGGAACCTGCTTTGGCAGGGGGGTTGGACTCGATGATCTCTGGAGGTCCCTTCCAACCCCTACAGTTCTGTGATCTTAATGTAAGGGATTAAGCTCAACAAAAGCTGCACACAAAAGCTCCTCCTTGGAAATTCAGTAATGAGAAAGTAAACAACGATATTAACAAAGCAGGGTTTTAATAAAAAGATATGAGTTACATGTCAAAATGATTTATAAATAAACATAATCACATTACATATATTCTGTCTTTTTAAAAAAGTATTGATTATACAATAATATATATTTTCTGAGTTATAAAATCCCATATAAATAGCAAATTATTCTCTGTATGAAGAATACAAGAATACATTAAACACAAACAAACAAAACCGGGGTACATCTCTGAAAGGAATCCTGAGTACATACAACCATGGGCAGAAAACAGAACAAGGGAGCAGTGGTTGGATACAATAATGCTCTTGTCTCAGTGTACAAATTCTCCAAAACTGTAAAATTGGAACCAAGAATCTTCTGGTGGCACTAACCCTCGTTCAGCTCCATAGAAATAAACTCAGGAGTGGCTCTGGGTACTGTTTGAGATGTCAGGAGCACTCTATAGATTCTTTTGGTATCAATAAGAAAATGAGCTCTGTCTTCTGGTGGACAGAAAGAAGGCACTTAGAGCAGGTCAGCGAAGGCTGGAAGCAGCAGCTTGGACTAATGGCCAGGGAACAATAAGATACAGCTCCTGAATGAAGACATGTGGCAACAAATTCTTGTGGAGTTACAAGAGGTAGCTAACTCTTACACTCCTCAAGGTTTCACTGCTTACCGCCAAAATAGTGACATAAATTAAAACAAGACTAAAGCAAAGCTCCATTTTTTTTGAGCTAAGCAAACAAGCACATCGTACTAAGGACTAGCAGTCTGGATGCAGCAGCGTGCTTCTTTCTTCGTGGTACGAGTTGCAGCAGCTTTTAGATCAAGAGTTTTTGCCGTCTGTTTTCTCTCGGCTTTTATACCTGTACAACAGACACAGACGCCTGGTAATGCTCAGAGCTGTGATTGCATCACTTTAACAGGGCAGACTGCAGCACTGCAAGAGGACTCCACCTTGCAGAAGCTGGTCTGTATCTCTAATGTATTTAAATGCTGAATTCTGAGATTTTTTAAATTATTATTAAAAACTATTATTATTTATTATTTTATTATTTTAGCATAATTTATTTTTTTCTGATCACAATGAAAAATGTCAATTATTCATGGACTTATTCATTACTGTTCAGCAATGTCTCACTTCTGCCCGTTGTTGTCACCAGCAGCAATGCAGCCACGACACGCTCCCTCAAACACTGCTCTTTATATAAAACAGAATGTTTTCTTTCACATGCCCAAGGTCGTGAGCTCTGACTTGCTACGAAAATATGAATCATCAGAGAAAACTCACACATGCAAACGGCAATAAGCACACAGAGGCTTAGATTTTGCTCCTTATTACAGCATCAACTCAACAGAGATAACAAAGTAAACAAGAGCCATTTCCAGGCTCCTGGCTTATTACCAGTTTGACAGGGATCAAAAACCGGATGAACAAAGTTATCCTGAAGCTAAGCCAGAGTTGCTCAGAACAGGATTTAACAAGTAAACAGACACGTGAGAACACTTCAGTTTCTTAACTTCTCAACGATTTCCTGTCCTTTGAAATACTACAAACTAACAACCTTCTTTCTGCTTGGTATACCATGATTTGGGAAGATCTTGTCCCATGGCACGTTTTTTTCCTGGTTTTGGGTTAAAAAGTCCAGCAACAAGAAGCAGTAAATATTGCACAGTGAGTTAGGATAGCAGTCTAGAAAAGAGAATAGCACTTGCAGGGTGGTTTTTTTTTTCAGTCCAAAGGAAAGCTCTTCATTTTTTCTGCTAGCTCCTGTCTCATTTCTATATGTTTTTTCAGGTTTTGCACTTCATGGGGGAGGTTAATGTCCCACACTGACAAACAGGATTGTAATTCTGAAAAAAAAAAAAAGAAAAAAAAATGGTAACAGTGAGAATTATTATTGCATAATTAGAAGTGGTTTTGCTTATCTGCTCTTTTTTTTTTTTTTTAATTACTCACAAATTGCCTCGCTGAGGCATAGTGTTTAGGACCTGGAGGCCAAGTTGTGTGACACCTTATGTGTGAGGTGATGAAGATACGGGTTACAAGCCATTTCTACTTGCACAGTAGTTTGGATTCCAGTTCCTAAACCATTTAAAAGCACTTAAAAACATTTAAAAAACATTTCTGGTGCCTGTGGACCATATGGTGTTTACCTGAGCTGCAGCCAATGCTAGTAGTGAGGTGCCTGCATAAAATTTCGTCTTTATTTTCCAGAGCAGATATACCCTAAATGCTTACAAGACTCAAAACCCATTCACTATAAACCAGAAATGAAAATTGATTTCATAAGGTAGTACGTATACTGAAAAAAGCTCACTTCTTCAATCTCCACTCAGGTAAACAACTCTGCTCCTGGAGAAACATTATGTTTAATGAAAAATGGAGAACACTTACATGAGCAGGAACTCGTCAACTAAGGTCCTGAAGGTTCCTGAGAGTCTGGTTACTCTTTGTGTAATTTATGGCATTCTTAAATGCAATTAGAAAGCTAAAAAGGCAATAGGTGCTCTTATGGTAACAACCGGGAACTATCATAATGTAAAAAACACAGTCTGGTTTTTATTTTAGTCCAGTCGGCTCACCTACACTTGCCACCTTTAATTTTTTACTATTACTGCCACATTATCAAGAAACTCAGAAATTGGGATCAAAGAAATGTGAAAAAGAGCATCCATCAGAGCATCAAATGTAAATGCATTACGAAAAAATACACACAAAGATGGTGATTTCGTATCTTCCTATTCCAACACTTCCTCATCCTAATTGCCAGGAAGCTCTTCCTGATGCCTGAACTAAATCTCCCTTATTGTAACAGAAACTGCTTAGCTTTTATCCTATCCACAGGGAATGTGTTGACGTGTTTATTCCCTTCCCCTTTATTTACATATTTGGAGCCTATCATCACGTCCTTTCTATGCTTTCTTTATATTAACCACTTTGGCTTCAGTATTTCCCCACAGGTTGCATTTCACTCCTCTGGGCTGTTCCTAGCAGTTCAGATCACTCGGCAGTGTCCCAGATGGAAATGCTCCTCCACCAGAGCTCAGCAGAGCACAGGAATTCACACATCTTAGAGAAGCCACTTTTCTACTGGTGTGAGAAGGTGTTTGCCTCTTCTGCAGGAACATGATGCTGTTAGCTCATGTTCAGCCAGTGATCAATTATAAACCTTTTGCTGCAGCACTGCTGTTTAAGCTGACCATGTTGGTACAACAGATCACTCCTAATTAAGTAAAAGGTCTCGCATCTGTCCTTAGGGAACTGTATCCTACTTCCTTTGGGACCATTTATTCTATTTGTCAAGGTTATTTCAAATGCTAATCCTGTCCTCCAGCATGGCTTCTCTTAGCTGAGTGTTGTCTGAAAAGCACATTCACCTTTCCTTTCTCCACATCACTCATGAAATCACTGAGCATTCCCAGTTTAGCACAAACCCCTCTGGAAATCCATCCGATGCATTCTCCGATTAGACAAGGACTATTACTCTTTAAATACAGTTTTCCACCAAATTACATGCCCTTCAAAGAGTAGCTTCATCCGATCCATTTTTGGAAGTTACTGTTAGTTTGTATGGAGCCCAGAAATGCAACAGACTACAGAAACTAGTGACAATATTTTGCTAATCACCACCTCTCCAAACATATCTCAGTGGGTAGTCAAGCATAATAGTGTTTACTCCACTAATAATCTAAATTAATAAAAGACAGTTGAGGTACCTTTGTGAGATTTGTCGTCTTCGGTATCACTCTTATACCAGTATCCCAAAACCAGCACCACATTCTTCAGACTCCCTTTTTCAAAGAAACAAAATGTCACATTTTAATTTTAACGGGAACTTAGTAATTAAGAAGAAAGAGTAGCTTACATGATGCCATTAACAGGATAAAAAACAGAGTTTTTCTCTTTATTCATAGTCAGTAACCATGAAAAAAAGGACACAAAAACAATACAGTTCACGTCTCCATTTAATGCAGGGGTTTGACAGAGTTCAAAGCTGTAAGCACGGGATCAGCCGGCCAGCCTGTTGAACAAGCCAGAGAACAAAGCACCCTATTATTTACCACATGCAGAGGTAGCAGAGTCATGGAAAACAGATGTCACAGCGAAGGGATAGGTTGCGAACGGAGTCCCAATGCACAGCAGAAGCAGAAAGGGCCAGCAGTCAGTCTGGTTATAAAAAACAAACAAATAAAACAACCAAGTGTGGTACAAGCTAATTAAAAGTGTTCTGCAGTAACCACGGCACGTAGGTAGGGAAGGAGAGTTAGCAGGGATGTAGAAACATAATGAGGTAAATCCCAAATAGCACAAAAAAACAGTGGGAAGACACAAGTGGATGGATCACAGGGGGCTGGTGGGAACCCCGTGCGTCCTCCCTGATCAGATGTTTCATTGCTTTACCTTTTTTTCTGCAACCAGCTCCAGCCATACTCTGTACCAAATGGATGGAACTCAAGTGCAATGTTTCTTATTCAGAGTAGGGCCCTTGCTTTGAAAGCTCTGACTTTCCCCTTGCGAAATGAACTACATATATTTACACATTAATGATTCTCTACATATGATGTCTTGTTGATTATATGTCAACTATTAGTCAACTAGGTGAGAGAATTAGAAAAAGACATTATATTCATATATTCATACACAAACTGCCAGATTTTGAGACATCAGTTTTATCAGTAATCTCTTTTCCCTAAAACATTTACATTTGATTGATGTTATATGTTTTAATCTCAAACTGAAACTTTTTAATGCAAAAATATTTTCCTCTATCTTCTCTCCCCTCAGAGATGCAATAAGACGTGTTCAGCAGCCTCTGTGTCATACTCAGTAATTCTGTGAATATACCAGTGGAACCAAAGCCCAAATTGAGGAAAAAAAACCCCAACCCTTATAAATAATTGCCAGAAGAAAATGATCAAAAGACGACGCACACATCAAACTGCATGCATCAGTCTCACTTGCCATCCGTGAGTTCTGTGCAAACACAACTCATCTATTTCTCAGGGAGCACTAACTTTTCTGTATATAACATTTTGATTAAGAATGCTGTGTTGGCTGGAAACCGAGGCTATGAGACTCACGCCTTCCTAAGTCACTCTCTATTATTTTATCCAACACACTTTGCCTATCAGTGACAATAAAGTGAGGCAGAAACCTTGTTTTCAAAGTAACTATCCTTTGCAAAATACTAGAAACAAAACGGTCCCTTTATAGCACTAACACTGCAGCTATCAGGACCAGAAGGACTCAAAGTGCTGTGCTTGGGCAGCTGGGCTCTGCAGCTGGCACTCCAACAGCTGAGGGTTGAACAGACTCCACAAACTTGCTGTCTCGGGCAGAAGCAAATCACGGGAAGATGGAGAGGTTTTTGACTGTCAGCACCGTGAGCTAGTCTACAGACACTCCTGGTGCCAAAAAGGCAAAAGCAGCCCCTAAATTAGGTTTATGATGGTAATAAAACCATCCACAGGCTGCAACAGTGAAATTTGCTAGCAGGATTGCAGTGTATTTCTGACTCCACAACAGCAGCCTTGGAGTCCTTTTTTGACAGCAAACAAACCTTAAATCACACTCACAAAGGAACAAAACCATTTGAATGACATCCAACAAGGGTAAGGGCTGGGCCCTACACTTGTGTCATAACTACCCCATGCAGCAGTATAGGGTCGGGAAAGAGTGGCTGGAAAGTTGCCCGATATAAAAGGACTTGAGGGTGCCGGCTGACGGCTGAACACAAGCCAGCAGTGTGCCCAGGTGGCCAAGAAGGCCAGTGGCATCCTGGCTTGTGTCACAGAAAGAGTGTGGCCAGAGGGATTTCGGAAGTGATTGTCCCCTAGGACGTGGCACAGGTGAGACCACACCTTGAATAGTGTGTTTGGTTTTGGGTGCCTTGCTACAAGAAGGATATTGAGTGGCTCAAGCATGTGCAAATCAGACAGAGCAACAAAGCTGGTGAATGGACTAGAGAACAAGTCTCATAAGGAGTGACCAAGGGAACTGGGGTTGTTTAGTCTGGAGAAGAGGAGGCTCAGGGGAGACCTCATTTTACTCCACAACTTCCCTGGGAGGTTGCAGCAAGGAGAGTGTCTGTCTCTTTTCTCAGGTGACAAGTGATAGGATGTAAGGAAATGGTCTCAAGTTGCACCAGGGAAGTTCAGATTGAGCATTATGAAAAATTTCTTCATGGAGAGGGTGATCAAGCACTGGACTGGGCTGCCCAGGGAAGTGGTGGAGTCCCCATCCCTGGAGGTATTCAAGAGATGTGTTGACATGTCTCTATGGGACAGGGTTAGTGATGGGACTAATGGTTGGACTTGGTGATCTTAAAGGTCTTTTCCAACTTGAATAATTCTGTGGTTCTATTTTTCCTGAATAAGGCTGGGAGAAGAAGACCAGGAAATTAGCAATTAAGGAAAGATAATTCAAACCTAGTGAGCTCCAGAGAGAGAGAAGCCAGAAGCATAAAACAAGATGGAGAAAGAACGCGGGCAGACACAGGTCAAGATAAAGACTATCAGACAGAGGACAGTGAGAGCTGTGCTGAAGCAGTGCACGAGGTGAGGGTGGGGAGCATTCACATGCTGATCAGTGAGGAGCCAGAGAAAAGCTGCTGTTTCACGTGGGCATGGCTAGGACAGGCTGCTGGTGTTCAGCTAACACTGGCCTGTCTGACACTGAGGGGAGATGACAGCAGTAGAATAGAATGAAGGAACAGGACGTGGAAAATGCTAATCTGTGCCTGGCACACCGTGTCAAACAGAAGCCAGCAAGCCTAAACTTGGTGCTGATTTCACCCATGGCTTTACTTACCTAGCTGAGCTGTTAGCATGACTCGAACAGAATCACAAAATTTATCTATAACTCGTACAGGGCGACGCGTTGATAAATCAAGCAGCAGAATATGTCCTCCTCCTGTCCCTATCCACAGCGCAGTGTTTTTCTGCAGGCAAATTGTCTTCACTCTTCCAGAATAAGCAACTTTCTGTTTTAGTTCTTTATCTAGTTTTTCTACTTCTTCCCTAAAAGTACGGAGAAAACTTGCATTAAATTTTGGTGGCACACTATTGTACAGCTGCTAAAATGACTCCCTCAATACCAGCCTTTTAGATAATCATTCACCAAGACAAAGTGCAAAAAAATCATGCTAATAAGTTGTCTTACTTTAGAGAATCTGGGATGAAAACTATTGGACTTCTAAGACCCTGCTGGCATGCTTGGAAAGACCTTTAAATAGGAGACAGGTACATTTCTCTGTTTTCTCCCAGTATGCAGGAGAATAATGTCACTGCCAAGTGGGAGGAGCACAGCTAGAGCTGCTCCTAGCTTCACCATAAAAATGAAATGGACGTAGCATGTGAAGGAAGAAGAACAATTTAAATGTAAATGTAAATCACTGTCACTGTTACTAAAACTCTGTTGCAGATATAAGGCATTCTTAATCAGGGGATGCAGGAAGTAACTGGATGCAAAAGCAGCAGTACCTTATCGCATCAGGTAAGGCCAGCCAAATACTTTCTTCTTTATTTAATGAATCCTCTCATAATCACAAACTGTGAAATACAGTAAGGGTCTTCAAGAACTGAGATTCTGCACGGGATGTTTTGAAGTTCTGGGCCAGAAGAGAGGAAAGGAATTCCGCATTTGCCCAAAGAACTGGGCAAATCTCTTATCTCCCTTTCCCCAGAGGGCTGAGGTGCTGTGCTAGGGAAGGCGATCTGTTAGCCAGCTCTCCGTGCATCAGGTCATCAGTCTGAAACGGGGTACTTACTTAAGGAAATGTGCACAGTCAATGAGTTCAGAAAGCTTCTCTGTCTTCTTGTCCCAGATTTCCACAAAATGACTGTTTTTCTTTGCCAAGTAGATGGATTTATCTACTGCTATTGAAATTATGTTTGCATCACTGTAAGCCTTATGGCAGAACCTAGAAGGGAGCAGAACTCCAGTTAGAATCCCAGGCAATATCCAGTAGAAAAACTTGAATATTATGAGTGAGGTTCTCTGTAACTGTTAAGAGATTCAGCCTTGAGACCTACGTGGGCTAGGATACAACTGAGAAGGTTTGCTGTGATCTTCCTGTAGTTTGACCTGAATTCTCACAGCAGTGGAGCTGGAGTTACGTTATCCCCGGAGATGTATCGATGCCCCAAGTCTGCTCAGAAATCTTTCCCATCTATCTGCTCAGATCACACTCACATCACAGCGGGGCATATCAGACACCTTTTGGTGTCTGCAGACACCCGACAGTTCCTACAGGGCCCACAGGACCATAAGGGGTCACTCGACAAAGATGACTAAGCCTAAAAAGCAGCAGTGAGATTTAGCTCATCTTGCTCTGCTCGTTTCACTGCAGCTGACAGCCGTTTTGTCTGGTTTTCTCTACATCTGAATGTGTCTCTCCTGCCAGATCTGTGCCTGTACATATCAAAGTACTACTGGCTCTGCAATTTAATAGCATTAGCTTTTCATCTTGCAGTTGAACTGAATTTTACTGAAGCTTCAGTTTCTTGCTTTATACTAGCTTGTTATTTTCCAAAGCAGATTCATTTCCTGAAATAACGACCTCTATTCGTATAAAATCAAACGCTGTATCACCTGCTCAGGAAAAACTCCCCTTAACTTCAGAGCAGGATTTACCCAGGTATGAATTATAGGAAGTGTTCCAAAACCTTCAGTCTCTGATTTCTATACAATGAGAGGTCAGCAAAGATGTGCACACATACTGTGCAAACAAACACGTAATAACGACAAATGCTGTGCAAAGCATGCACGTGTAGCTCTTAATAAAGTAACCAGGGCTCGGACAAATGTCATCAAGGGAGAAAAACTGAGCAGTAGCATTTATACATTTTCTGACTTCATTATGCTGACTTCATAAATCCTTTATATAGTAAAAAAGGCACATCCCTTCTTTAAAAGCAGTCATGAATATTTCAAACATTACTCAATGCTCTTATTTAATGCACATTATAGTTCATCAGTATTATGGAAGGAAAATAATGGAAACAAAAATAAAAAAAAAACACTCTAGAACAAGATATTATATAAAACTACTGTTAGAAATCTTTAATAAAAAACAAGAAAAGAGCCAAGTAGCATTACATAAAAATAAACTTACAGTTGACTTGTTTTTGTTTCAATCAGCTTTTGGACAGAGAAATCACTAGATAAGGCTATGAGCTTTGTTCCACAGCCTCCCCAGATTATATTTTTTTCAGATAAGTGTGAGGATTCATTTAAGCACATTAGTGGTGTGTTAACATTTCCTATAGTTAGTATCTTCAAAGGTGTTGCGCCCTTACACTGCAAAAAGAAATAGACTCTCCATTAGAAACAAGGAGTATGCAGACACATGAAGTAGAAACTGTTAAAACAAGGCCATACAACCTGCAGAATATTTACACAGCTAGATTTTCTGAACCATTGTGGTCTCTTTCGAGAATGTTAGGGACCAAGAAGCACTGTACTATCATTATAAATGCCCCCAAAAAAACGGCCTGTGTGAGCAGAATCTGGATGGAGCTCAGACTCCTACTTTCTGCAACCAGAGGCCCAGTTCAAAAACTGAGAAGAAAGTCACATGGATATCCCAGAGACATCCCACACTAGACTATATCCTAGTTCTGCAATGGATTGCAACCGTGTAACTGCTCTAAGGTACATATGGTCAGGAGCTAACCCTCAGGAACCAGCTCATATAAACAGCTACTGACATTTCTTTGTTCTGGGAGCAGAACTCTGACCTAGAGGGAAGCTAAACGATAAATGTATTTTTTGCCGGTATTTGTTCTACAGAGTAGTGTGACTGAAAGGAAAAAGGAGCTATAGCAGCAATAAATAAAGGAGATTCTGTTAGAATATTATATATATTCTATAAAAGAATATCTGTTAAATAGTAGCCATTAATGTCACTCTCTAGTCACGCCTGTCAAAGACTTATTTTCTCATTATAAATTATTTCCCCCTCTTAAGTCTGTTGTTAACACATTTATTGTAAAACATATGCATTTCCTCTAAGACTGCACAGAAAATGATTTTTAATTTTAGAGATGTAATTTACAAATAATAAGATGTATGAAATAAAGCCACGGCCAGTAGCTGTATCCATATTGCTGATAGTTTTTTGTGGAATGGACAGCAAAGAACAAATCTACCTTTACTGCTCTGTCTTCAAACACTGCCAGTTTGCCATCAGCTGTGCCAACCAGAAAGAAATTCTTCTGTTTGCTGAAATAAAATAAAATAATTAATTCCAGAAATGCCCCGATCAGGTAAGAAAAAATTAAATTTGTGCTCTGCTATTTCAAGAGTTTCACTGAACACTAAGAGCAAAAACAACCAGCTGTGGTCAGGAATAAAGTCTCCAGATACCTTCGGTGCAAAACTCAGTGAAAACATAAGCAAAATAACCAGCTGTGTGAAGAAAGTTGTCTGCATGAATGTACAGCTGTTATTTTCTGCACATCCCCGTTAGTGGTATTTTCAAAGCGTAACCCAAAATATTTAAAAATCATGCATACCTTTGCTTTGAAAGGGAATTACAGTATAAACAGGTGATAGAATCTGACATTTTCTGCAGACGGTGCCTTCTTGTTTCATCTTCTGTGTTAACTGCCCACAGAGAACCAGACTGGGTTCCTGCTACAATCCAGTTTTCTTTCTCAGTAGTAAGGGTCACTAAGGCCAAACTTAAAATTTTACTGTCTGCAATATCCTGAATCAGAAACAAAGCAAACAAACAAAAAAACAACAACAAACAAACAAACAAACAATGATATGGTTATATTTTCAACAATGGTAAATACTAGCAAATAGCTGGTAATAAAAATAAACTAGTCTTGTACTGGGGAAGACCCTGGGCCTTGGGTCTTCCAATGAAGATCTTCCCCATGAAATCTAATCCTCATTAGCAGAACTTATCTTCAGAGGTACCATCTATCTTCAGCGTGCTGTGAAGGGTCCCTCAAACAGTACACTGGAAAATCTTTAAGATGAATACTACAAAAAAAAATCTCTATTTTAATGAAGGTCTCAAAGCCATCAGAGCATTAAGCAAATGGAACTACACAGCATAGGTTCAGTTTAATTGCTAACAGTAAAACGACTGGTCTAAAAACCTTTTTTCCATTTTAGTTTCAGAAAAACAAGCCATAAAATTTAAACCAAATCCACTAATTCAAATGTATCATGGTCAACAGATGGCAGATACTCTGTGGAAATACAATTTAAATAGCTTTGATGTTGAGTCACACTCAGCTCTGGCAGCCAAAGAGAAACACGTTACATCACAGCACTTCAAGCCTGAGTAAAACTTTCCCTTTTCTGATGGCCCAGGACTGGGATGAACAACAAGCAAACCTGCCTGCAGTGGGAGAAGGAGGTGGCATCCACAGGAAGAGAATTTATAAGAGACTAGCTGGATTTTTACGGGAGGCAGAGGTACAAAGGGTTGTATAACTATTATTTCTTGTCCTAGTCTCCATGCCAGTCTCCATGCTATCTGAGTGTAAGTGAGAACCACAGTAGTGGAAAGAAAAAGTGTTAGTCAAAATTTCAGGCTGGACAGCAGGAAAAGAGACTGTTCCTGCTTCATTTCATGGATGCAAGGAAGATTGACACATAAGTAATCTTTGTTCTCTCAAAAAGTCTCCCAAAGCTGAGCTTTCCAAAGCAATATCCTACTGTTCAAATACAGTTTATTCTTCTGAAATACATCTGGGTGCGAAAAACTTAGAATAAATGACAACTTCCACACATACCTCACAAGTATGTCCATCTGTATTTAGGTTCACAAATGAGAGTTGTGCTTTTTCTGTGTTCCCATTGCCTATCCAGACTCCTGCCTTCTTGCAGCTTTGATTGGCAGCTACCATGCACTCTGCTGTGGAAGTGCTGGGTATTGAAACATACCTCATCAAACAGATAAGCTCTGCAGAATTCAAAATCTCATACACCTGCAAAGAAAGCCACAAAATGCACATGGTAATAAAAATGGCTCGTGCAGTGATACATCTATGACAAGGAATGGATATCAATGTTTTATGAAATACCAGCAGATCTCAGCAGATCTGCAAACTTGTATACCACTTTCGTTCACTGAGCAATTTTAACTTCAGTCTTCTTATTTTTTTTCAGTTGAAATTTCAGGAAATCACTGGGATTAAGGCAGATTTCAAAATTTCACCCAATGCAAAGAGCAGTATGATGTGTGATACCAGTAGGTTTCACATCCACACCACTGTTCCTCCTCTTATGTGCATGGAACAGTGTAAAGTAGCTTCACTGATACACAAAAAAGTCCTTTCTGAATAACTCTAGTAAAAAACACAAAGTGATCTGCATTCTGTTTCAATACCATCACTATATACCATCACACATTGAAAAACAGAAGGTTACCAATAAATGGTTGGGAAATGTGAATGGAAACATTTATTCTGGATAGCAAATCCAGGCAATATTCCATGGATATTTATGCTCCAGAAAAATAAAGCAACAGAAAAAACACCATGCCTTTTACTAATATAATCTTGCCATTTCTTTTTAGAAAGCACAACAAGTTCACGGTATCACTTATCACAAAAATACTAATAAATACTCTAAGCAGTACCTGGGAAGATGTTGGTCGTTCCTGAGGATTTTCCTTCAAGCATTTTTTAATCAAATTTTCAACTTTAGGCCAGGGGGCACACCCATATTCTTTGACAGGATCTAAAATGTAAAATCACACAACTTCTTAGCCAATGTTTACCATAATGTAGAACTGTAAGTTCTGAATAACTTTCTCTGTATTTTAAGAATTTATCTAACTTCTTATGAAGCTGCTCTAAGAAATACTGAGATAAGATGAGGTAAGATGTCAGTCTGAGGTAAGATGTCAGTATGATCAGCTTGGAATTTCTCGTCTGCCATTACAGGATGATGAGAGTCACAGGGCTAGAGTCTTTTTAATTAAAAGCAGCTTTTTTTAATATATAAATTTGGTACATGATAAGCATAATCAAAGCAATACACAAGGGTCAAGGCCAGACATTGTCTTAGAAGGTACTTCCAGCAATATTCATTTTAGGACAATATTCATTTGGGACAAAATCCCAAGTACACAAAATCTCTACTTCTTTATAAAATGAACCAGCTTGTGCCCTTGAAATTATAACCAACATAATGATGAATAGATGCCTATTTCTCAAAATTTGAAGACTGTGTGAAATTAGGAGAAGTTTTTAAAAATTGCTATTATTTAGCCTCTTCCCCTGATCACTGTCAGATTACAACACAAAACAGGAGGTGCTGTTTTTAGAGGAGGCAGGACAAATTGTCCGCTTTCATGTTAAAACTGGAAGAAACAAGGCATACCTGGTAACTTTCCTTGTATTGCTAACTCATCAAACTCATTTGGAAACTTCAGGCCTTCCATTATTCTACCTCCTCCTGTTAAAATGTCATACAGGAGCAAGCCAAATGAATAAACATCAGCTTGCTGATTGTAAATAACATTTCCTCTGGCAACTTCTGGTGCTCGAAATCCTGCAAATAAATCATTAATAGTTATTATGATTCATACCAAGCTGAAGCTGTCTTTATCCTTTTAAGAATAACCACTTACAGATGAAAATATCACAGGAAGTGAACCAAAAATGGCACACTATTACTGGGCATGTGGCAGACTACCAAAAATATCAGCAATCAGTGCAAAGGAAGGCTACAGTATGTTAGTTACAAAGCTCCTGCACCATTACACATAAATAATTCATTTATAAATGAATACTGAAAATGAAGAACAATTCTACACAATTCTACAGTCTTTACTGAAGGCCTAATATTTAACACTTGCAGTCACACCCTCACGCACAATTTCAAAGACCTAAAGGCTCTATTCGAAGTTCCCAAAGCGTGCAGTGCTTTAAAATGAAAGCTAACAAGTTATCTCTCAGGTCAGGGAACAGTGCAAGTATTCATTGCCTTTAAATAAAATCAAGACCTACCTATTCATTACT
This sequence comes from Anas platyrhynchos, assembly GCF_047663525.1. NCBI lineage: Eukaryota > Metazoa > Chordata > Aves > Anseriformes > Anatidae > Anas > Anas platyrhynchos. The sequence goes on from NC_092587.1 coordinate 15,399,150, forward strand.
GAAAATTAAAACAACAAACACTTTCAGCAGTTTAATTTCACTACCACAATAACCATACTAAAACAAGACAGGGAAAAAGAATCAAAATTAGTGCATGTAATTCAATTTGTTCTCCTTTTAGCCCCTCAGTATACTTCTCAATTCTTCTAAAAGGGGTTAAAACACGAATAGGAAGAAAGGCCTAGGGGTATTAATCTGGCATCACAATGTATAATATGATTACGACTACATTTTAGGATTTCAACTGAAGCATACATCGGAGTTACTTCTTATACACTAGCTCAAAAAAGTATTAGCTATATTTTTTTTGACACAATGTAGAACAAAGCATTTTTCCCTACCTGGTGTGCCTTCAGAGGTTTTTATTCCCATTCGGCAACAATACTGGGCGATGCCATAGTCAGCTATTTTTGCAATGACAGCTGAATTGGGATATAGGGTAAAGAGCAACACATTGTGAGGCTTTAAATCACGGTAAATGATCATTGCTGAATGCAGGTACCTGTTAAGCAAAAAGGTATTTATTAAAAGCACTCATAATTAAGGGATGCATGTGCACACAAGTGGTAAATGCTCTATTCCCACAACAGTAAATTGTGCTTTCAATGTTAAATACTGGGTAACAAGCCAAATATTAACAACATGATACTGCCTTACTGAATAATGACTTCAGAATTGTTCTGACATGCTATTTACCAGCACTCAAGCACTGCAGTATTTTAGTGCCAGCTCTTATCCGAAGTGTCACTGGCTGTTCGATAACAGAAACTCAAGCTGAAGGTTCGTTTGTCCCTGAGCTCCTCTGAAGATTTTGTGGCTCTATAGTCACACTGCTATAGCTCCTGAGGACATTCACGGACTTGCAGAACTTTAAAAACACAGTAAACTATTTTATTTGACACTTTTACATGGAATCTGCAGCCACTTTTCAAATTCCAAGCAGCATTTTGCTACTTCTCTACTTATATGGCCACCACTTGTTAACGCAAAAAAAAACCAACAGGTAACAAAAACTTGTTTTCTATACCAGCTAATCAATCATAAACATACAAGAACTTGTCTGGCCCAGGAAATATTCTACTTGAGTTATACAGAGAGATAAGATTTTCATTTTCAGTATGTTCACCTTGCAGTTTTATCCTATTTTTACAGCAACACAGATGTCACATTTACCTTAAGCCATCGGCTACATGTAGAGCTATCCTGTGCTGAAGTGTTCTAGTTAAACTTGCTTTGTCTTGTTGCAGCAAGCGATCAAGAGATCCTTTAAGGGCCAATTCCATCACCAGCATTCGGGGACGGACTGCAGCAGCCAGCAAAGACACTAAACTGGGGTGATGGAGGTGACAAAGCACTGCAAGCTCCTGTAAATTGTAAAATCAGATGAAACTCTGCAAGTAGCATAACCTCTGTAGCTCTGAGGTGAACTACGAAATGTTTTGAAGTATTTCACGGTACTTAAGTTTTTAAGCTCTTCACCAGCTCTAGGGCTGGTGATATTCCACAAGCAGCATTACAGCAGAAAAAGCAACTTCTCTTACTTGTCTTAGAAGCCTGAGGGAAGTATGTTTATTGAAAATCTTTACTGCAACTTCTTCTCCACCATAGGATGCACGGTACACAGATCCAAATCCACCATCACCTTTTCAAAGATAAAATTGAAAAGAATATTAAAAACAAAGGGATATCAACCATTTCTCAAATATTGCTGAAAGGGTCCAATTCTAAAATATGTGGATCATCCACTGTGTCAAACTTCATCAACAGCCATCTAACCACATAAAAAGCAGTGTCCCAGTATAAAAGTTAATGAAAAATTCAAAACTCAATAACCTGAAATTCAGAGTACCTTAAAAATACAATAACCTGAAATTCAGAGTACCCTAAAAATACATTTCCAGTAAGGAGAAATCTCTAACATGTTTTCCCAATGTTTCCACATTGCCAAATTGATTTCAATAGATTTGTTTACATAAGCTCTTTTAAAAAGACCTATGAAATAATGATTACCCAAGAGAAATTCAGGAGCTTTGTCAAATTCCAGGTCATCATTGTTCAACATAATATTTCTAGGCAAATCAGCCAGTATCAGATCAGGAGCAATCTGAGCTATTGGGATGGTATGTCTGGGTTGCTCCGGATTTACTAAGAGGTCACCTGCAAAAAATAAATGAGACAGTACTGAAAGATGCAGAAAAAAGGCATGAATCTCTGTGAGTGCACATGATGAGTACAGCTAAAATGAAATTCACATATATATGTGTGTGCATACATACACGACACAACACTAATTAACTATCCTATTCAATTTCTACAGTATCTGACATATTTAAATATTTTCAAGGTTCTGTATGTGTACCAATCAAACATGACAGCAACTGTTGCTATGTCACAGTACCAAACTAACCCAGAGATCAGTTTTCTGTCTACAAAAAGAAAGAATTTGCTTATTATGCACTATGTCATCACAAATATTGCCTTTTAAATTACTGTTGTACATGGTCCTAACAAAAATATCTAATATCAGTTTTATTACGTGTTGGGTTTGACTACATGAATGAAGTTGCATTACCAGTACCATGACAGAAAAACTCTTCATTACTGTCATTTATACAAGAATATACTAGGCAGCTGCAAACTGACCCATATTATATAGTTATACAGTTATTTTTTTTTTCTCTTGGAGAAAAATAGAACAAGTTGCTTTTGACTCATGCTGTAATTATTTTTAAATAACATGAAGTATTCAAATATAATAAAATGGATTCCTTGGATGTAAAACTTATCTATCTCGCTCAAATAACACAAATATATATACCTTCTTCAGCTTTTTTAAGCAAGTCATCAAGTAGTATTTTTTGGTGTTCTTCACCATCCTCAAAGCTGTACAGAGCCCATTTCTTCAACAGTGTCTCCCCTTCACCACATACATCTATATCCAGCAAACCTGGAAACCATTCTTCCATGAGAGAATCTATGTGATCCACAACTTGTCCCAGAAGGATGCAACCTTTAACAAAACAAAGGAGGAAAATTACAGCCTCTATCTGCTATAGCTATAATTACAAAGCTAAAGTCTACATTCCAAAAGGCAAAAGCACAACAAACCAAAATGCCAAGCTGCAATCAAACTGGAGCACAAATCAGGTTCAGGAATAATTAACCTTTTCTGCAAGAAGGTGCCGTAATTTTCAAAAAACTGTCTGGGTTGTTGTCAAATACTGCTGATTCCACTAGACAATAAGCTTCAGGAGACCAGTTCAAGTAGATGCCTTGTCTCCAATACATTCTGTTAGGACGAAGAGCTCGTGCTAGAAAATAAAAGATTTGATTAAAAATCTGATCTCAAATATGAATGTATTATTTTTTAAAAATTTTGAATAATTAGTAGTATTAAAATATTTAATTATGATTGTACATTTATGCCTACCCAAATAACAAACAAATTGAGTGCTACAACTTTTCAGTCGGAACAGCCCCACAAAAGCTGAAAATGTGTCAACTGGTCATCAGTTCTATGAGGCAAATCCATAAACTATTTCATGAGATGCTAAGTAATGCAGCAGGTGATGCATGTAGGGATTACCCAAGTGCTTAAGTACACTTGGCTTCAAATATAGATTACATAAGGCCTGTGTGGAAAAAAACCTCAGTGATTTATATTTTCCCTCTATCACACAATCATGATATAGAATGCGATTGGAATTCTATACCAAGGAGATAGCTATAAATCACATTTGTACATTGGCAATGCATATTTTGCATACTTCACTTGTCACCAGTATTCATAAATCACACATTAAAAAAACAAAGATGAATGAAACTGCAAAGTTCAGGAGATAGATCTCATGTCAAAACATGTAAATGGTAGAAAAAAAGTAAGAGAAAAATCTCCATTTCTGACCAAAGCACAGCTTTCGGATTTTCATAAAGGGAGAACAGACAAACCTGTCTTTCTTTGTGGACGACTTACCCTTTCCTGTATTCCCTTCAGAATACAGGACCAAACAGCAATATTGCATAAGTACAAAGAGTTCCTCTACCTCTGTGGCAAGTCCTCTACCTCTGTGGCAAGTGAAGGAGAGAAACAGGTTGCTTACACCTTCACTTTCTTTTGCACATCACTGTGAAGACCTGGCACCAATTGCTTCAGGATATTTCTAAATTACTAAAATGACCACTGTTCTTTTTCTCATATTTATGAAGTGGCCAGAAAATAGCTAAAGCAAAACAATATCACGGATAAGAGCTTTAACACACAGGTGTTTGTGTTCACAGCAAACATGCTTGTTATTGCTTTTGAAGTCAAAGATTTGTACCTCTTCCTGACAGCATGTAAGGTGATATTTCAAGCAACCTGTTGATCAGCCTGGACCAAAATCCCATAGGAAAGTATGGCATCTCATAGAGCCTGATGATAATTTCTGAATTTTCACAGTGAGGAAGCTCTATAACCGGTCTGTGATCAGACAAACTGAAAGAATAAAAACATTAGACAGCATTTAATGATTTACTTTATTCAAACTCACTGATGGCATACATTATTTATGATATAAAATGTATTATTTATTAATGAACAATTCAAACAATCAAGGAACAGACAGTATATTTTTATTCTGTTTGCTTGTGCTAAAGTAAAGTTCTGCTGTAGTTTAAACCCATCACAACCTCACTAAAATTCATTAGATAATGTGCAAAAAAAAAAAAGAAATATATATGAGGCAACCAAGAGGCACTCAGAAAAAATCTACTTATTCAGCACTTAGAAGAATGTAGAAACTCTTATCAATTCAACCATGTAATAATCTCATTCATTACAAAAATAAGTATTATTAAACATGTTTGGGAAATCTGTAACTGAAGCAGAGAAACTGTTACTGGCTTCATATAAACCAAAAAGACCACATTCACATTCAGAACACTTTTTTTTTTACACATTTAATCATTGGACTGTTTGGAGGAGATTCTACCTCCAAGTAATGTGACAGCTGTTCTGACTCCAAGCAAATAGGCTGTAAGAATTCATGGTTACAATTTGCAGTAAATATCTGTAATGTTGGCCCACAATGTAAGGCTACGTTATAATCTTCTGCTGGAGGGCATGATAACTGTAAAAGAAGTATTTTTCCCATAAAGCCTTTCATTATTTATAACGGTAAGCTTTATCTGCTATAGGATCAGTTTAACATGTCTCCAAAAGCAATTACTAAAATGTACTGTACTAAGTCTGTATCATGCTTTCATATCCCAAATTGCTCTGGTGATCAGTTAAGCTAGGTAGCCTGATGGGAGGTTTTTATTTTGATTGATCTCTGTGGCATATTTGTGGGCTCTGCTTACCTGCTGGGGATTAGGAGCTGATCCTCTCCTAATGGCAAAGCAATCTGAAACTTTTCCAGAAGCTTGAAGTACTGTGACATGTAGATCTTGGGAAACTTGCTCTTCTTTAAAAGGAATTTTTCCACATCTGAGCGCTTTACAATCCCCTTAGGATACTTAGAAAAGCCTTCCATTTTCACCGTCAGAATCTTTCCAAAAAAAAGAAAAACAACCTGAGGTGTAGAGTCACCATTAGACTGCATTTTCCTGACAAACTTTGTTCCCTGAAATATTTGGTAGCCTGTTGTTGAGGGGGAAAAAAGGACTCCATACCACAGTGAAACCAAACACTTCCATAGTGCTAGCTAGCAAGAAGAGAGCAGTGAAAACATATAACCTGTCCAAGACATTGGTGTGCCACCCATTCTTCAGTAGCTTCTGTTTCATCTTCTATGGAAAATTATTCTGTAAGTTAATTTGTGAAAATGTTGTCTGAAAAGAACCTATGAGCACAGTGATTTTTCAGATCAGCACTAGACACATGCAGACTGGCACAGAAGAAAGACCTTTCCAGGTCTTTTCTCACTCTTACTCCCATCAGCGTTGTAGGCTCAAACTTATTTTGCCATCCCATTTCTTCCACTGAATGAAAGGTAAAGTTTCAGAGGTTAGGTTATATGAATATATATCAAAAAGTCTGAAAATGTTTCTCAATCATCGAAACAACTGAATCAGACAGTTGTCTAGAATGCAAAAACAGAAAGAGCCAGGTCAACCAACCTGGGCCCTGAGAAAATACTAGATCATGAAACTCTAAATAACTTGTGAAAAAGAATCAGTTGTTACAGTTGTTTGGAACAGGGGAAAAAGTTTCATGAATGTAGATGCAGAAAGTAATCAGAGACTAACCTGTGCCATGATTTTACACAGCCACTTAGGATCTACAAAATAGAGATCTCTGAGCTGTAGTGCTGGGTCTTGAAAATGAAGCAGTACGCCTGCACGGAGAACGTTATAATTAGCAACATATTCTTCAAGCTCTGTATTAAACAAACTATACACCCCACTCTGGGCTGTCTTCCTTATGTGACTTGATATAAGCAATTTGAGTAATAACTACAGTCATTGATTTTATGTCAGTAAGTCAGGACGTGAATTGTTACAGCAGTGATCCTTTATATCATGAAATTCCTTTATGAAATAAATATCTGGATTATCAAACTGTAGTATCGCCCAAGGTTAGCATTTCAGCTCCACAAAAACTTTGTCTGAAATTTAAAAATCCATACAAGTCCTGTCTGCTGCAGATGTGCAACAAAATGCTAACAACATACATTAAAGGTAGTATTTTACCTGATTCATTCAGAAAGTGAATCGCATGAGGAAGTTCATTTTCATCCAATTGCAATTGGCTTTCTTGTACCAGTTCTAGTAATCGTTTCTGGTCAATCACAGGAAATTCAACGGGGACGTTTTTACGTTCCAGCAAAATTCTCTTCTCTAGCTCCAGATAGCTGTCAGGAATTAGCTGACCCACCACAGGCTGATCTCGGATCTGTATAATTAGGAATGATAATATTAAATGTATTCATTTATTCATGTGAACTGCAAACAATAATGCAACTAGGATGTAAGATGGGTATAACCACTCAATAGTAATGGCAATAAGGAACAAGAACACTCATTTATTGTATAACACGGCTTTTGAAACGTCAATGGGACTAATTCTTTCAGAATTAAAGTTTGCATGTTTTTCTATAAATTAATACTCATAGAAAAGAATATTTGCATATTACATGTGTGTACATCTACAGGAAAATCCAAAATGACATCTGGGAAGTACAAAGAGAAACTTTGATTTGAAGTAAAAGGAAAATGTTCACTGTATGAGCAGATGATGCCATACTCCTCAGGTTAACAGAGGACAATAGGTAAATAAAAGAATAAATTAAAACAAAACAAAACAAAATATGCTCCTTGTAATCTGTAATGTCTCCAGATATCTTTAGACAAGCTAGGGAGAAAAGGGTGGTAGCTCAAGCAAGTCTCCACAGTCGACTGGTAGTCCTAGTCAGTGGACGAGAGGAGGGGAAGGAATAATTCTAGCAGAGCTAGTGAGACTTAATGGAAACACAGCCAGGTGCTTTGTCCCCGTTTCCTGTAGCCTGAGTTTCTTCCTGGAGACATGTTTTGACCTTGGGTATTAGCTAGCAACCAGTCTGATTTGTCGTTCTCCACTGAGGCTGAGCTAGCCATTTTGTGGAGGAAATGGGAAATGATTTTCCCAACATTTCTAAATTGGCTTCTCAAGTTTCTCCAAGAAGATAAACACCAATGCACTGTGGCATTTTTATTTGTCAAAAATGTAATCACTACCTTGTTTAAGTTCAAAGACTCAGAGCATTTGATGACCATGTTCAATACTTAATTCACTATGACTAACTCCTAAGCAGGTCCCTTGTAACTCTCCTTTCACAAAGTGTCTGCATTATTTACGGAAACTATCTCCATTCCTTCAGGCTACCTTACTTTTGTGTGTAAGTTCAAATACTGGTTTAAATAATAGTCTCAAGAGATGTGGGTGTAACAGGAACAATTTTTAGTTATCTAAGAGCAAAATGTTCTGAAAAAGCAGCATTTCTCCTGAGTGCTGAACACATATGGCGAGTACAAGAGTACATATACCTTTATAATGCCAGCTCTGTTCATGCCTACTGGATGTATTATAAACAAAATTAATCCAAATAGGCCACCTCACTGCCACTTAGCACTGGTTAACTATCCCTTGAGCTGTGGAATGAAGTTAGGCAGACCATGGATATGGCTGAGCTGGTGTTTTCTCAGAGAGAAAAATAGAAGTGTGCACTCTTCCCTTCCTTTGTAGCACAACAGTGTGAGGCAAGTCGTAAACACAGCATTTGCTTTTTAAGGTCATCAGAGCAGTAATTCAGAAGAAATTTCGACTATGCTGTGACTTACGGAGTTGTGACATTGACTTTAGTAGCATAAAACATCACCTTTTCGCTTCAACATCTTATGACGCTGAATACATGATCAATATTGCATAAATAGAAAAATAAAAGCAAATATATTCTTTCTCCTATACATTGGATCCTGTCTTGACTGGACAAGCTCCATGTTTGGGCTAGTCTCTTTGCAGTTGTTCACACTTGGATGCTGTGGCCAAGTAGACAGCAGATGATGAGTGGTAGTGATGACTTTGGGGACAACAGAACTATCAGTACTCCAGTTCAGAAAGTCTTACGACTGTGAGACTATCCAGTTTAGAAAGATCATTCAGACCAGGGTGTCTTCTTTTCCTGCTTTCACTCACTTTCCTCTTTCTAAGATTAGTATCACACAATGTAAAATGAAATCAGTAAATGGAGAATTAGTGGGCTTTCAGAAATGACAAAATCTCATTTCTTGATCTCAAACCAACAAAAATGGGCGGTTTTTGACCAGATTTCTTCATACAAAAAATAACAGCCTATTTTAAATTAAATATTCTATGTATGATATTAGTGTTTGAAAATTAAACTTAGCTGAGATTTTTACTAAGTTGATTTTTTGATAGAAAAAGAAACGAATACAAAACTGGTGACTCGTTCTGCCTAATACTTTAGAGAAGTCACAATGAGTATACTATCAAACTAAAAATGTAATTATGTGTTTAAAAACTTTTCAAAATACATTTACTTCACTAAAATTAGGATGTTTTCAATGTTACAAACTGTATGCAGCTTACTTTGAAGTGAAGACTCTCCTTTATTATGATTTTCCGAAGTCTGATAATGGAATCCGATTCTTCTGTAGCATTCACAAAGTGGTAATTTTGGATAGCTGGGAAGCCTCGCTTATTTAACAGCTCTCTAGTAATTTTACTCATGCAGGCCTTATGTTGCTTTTCATCAGAAACATCTAAATGAGTGCCAACCAGAATGACGGGGGATGTTGAAGCTCGAGCCTGTCAGCAAGATCCATATAACCCATTAATTCAACAGTGAATGTTGATTTTATTTTACATGTGCATAAAATGTGAACAATTTAGTTAAAACAATCAATACAATAAAAAAGCAACTTCCTCTTAAATATACTTCTTTTAAATAAGTTTGAGCAGTGGACAGATCTAAATCTGAAATACTACCTCAAGTCTTTGATATTCAGAGTAAGTTTAAACTGCAAACCCATCCAATAGTCTTAACTGGACAAGGCAATAAAAATGCATCAGCCTAGAAACACGAAACATATTTTTTAACATAAAAAGAGAAGTCTAAATCAAAACAGAAATCCAAACATTACGCTTTTTCAAGGAAGTAGTTTACATCTGGATTTCATTCTTTGTAGATTAATAGTATCAGCAGTAACAGAGCCCAACAAAGAGGAAAAGCAAAGGGTACTATGTCAGTTGTCATAGGAACAGTGCATCAGTGGAACACCAGCAAGCACTGCATAGCAGGAGAGAATACATCAGAAATCAGCTTCAACAACACTTAACTGACCATAACCCTCTGTCCTGCACCACTGCTCAAGGTAAAAGGAGTAAAAAAAAAAATAATTTAACGAACAGCATGTAAAATCTTGATGTAAATGCATTGCCCAGCTATGGCTAACTATCAGACTGAAAGCTGAAAGACAAGCAATGTTCAACATGGGGTGATTCCACCCAGGGCAAACAAAACACTTTCAGCAAAAGAAAAATCCACAGGCAGATTCTGAAACCAATTTCCCAATACAGTCCTGGGATCATTCCTATTAACAACAGGATGCTAAACATTAACTTATAAGCATGATTTCAAACCAACATCTAGTCAGTTTTAAATTAGTGAAATTCTGATCTGCCCAGAATTTACAATGGTGTGGACGAAAAAGCGTGCTTAACTCTTGTTATCCTTTAATAGCACCCCTTTCTTATTTTTATCAGTCAATACAAAATATCAATAGAACATGCAAACTGTTCTGCATGTCAGTGAACCATTTCAAGTGCATAATGGTGCTAATCTTTCATATCCGATTTATTATTTATTTCAGCTCATCTCATCTTATGTATCATTTTATTTGCTGAAGAACTTCTTTTTTATTCCCCTCTCTAAAAACACCTGTGGTTAATTTGTGTTCAACAACAGACCCCTGAAAGTGGCAATCCATTCTGTACATATCTATGGCTTAATACCTTGATGTTAAAAAGCCACGGCTTCATAGCATCCACCTCTGCTTGTCCTTTGCTGAGATCATAAACAGCCAGATATAAAGCTCTTTGGGTCATAAAGTGAGGATGGGTACTGTAGAACTCTTCTTGTCCTAATGATGAAAAAATCCCACTGTTAGTACTTCCTTCATTGAGCAACTCAGATCACAAAAAGGCAGCAGAACACTTATTCTCACATCACTAATCCACAAATGAAATTAACACTCACATAAAATTGTCTATATTGACAGGAAACCTGTAAAAACTATGAATTTTAAGTAGGTATTCTGTGGTATCTCATTGACTGAAGTGTAGTGCTGAAACATGTAAGGTAGTTTTAAATAAAGAAGTGTAAGGAGATAAATACAGTTGCTGCAAACAGAACTTGAAAGGTCATGATTCTTTTAAAAATCCAATACTAAATATTCCTAATCACCAAAATTTTAACTCCTTTCTTCCATGCTCCTTCCCTTCTTTTTTCATTTCTGTCCTTCTTCCCTCCCTTTCTCCGATCATTTCAGCAACTTCAAAACAGTCATGTTCACACACTTAAGCACCGAAAATCTCAAGGTGTCTCAGATAAAGCTGGACATTGAATGTGAATTCTGTTCTGTGTATATACATTGTGATACAGATTCTATTAAGCTGATCACAGACCAATGCTTAAAAATGATGTTTCTATAGTCTAAGACACCCCTAAGTTTTAGAAGTGCTTCTGGAATCCCCAGACTTCGAAAATTTTACCTTCTAAAGTCCCAAGTCTCTCCCTAAGTGCTTTGTTTTGTGATCTTACAAAATCGTGATACTGTGCAGCCTAGAGAGACCCAGACTGCAAAAGGGAAAAACAGAGTTAAGTGGAAGATGATTTTTCTGGTGATTAAAAGCAATTTCTTATTATTCTGAAATTACAGTTCTAGAGTACAATGGCTGAAATGAATGATTAGACTGCATTTGGTGATGAAAAATTCCTGAAGCTTTACATTAAATTTGAAGCATTTACTGCCAATTTGCAGAATTCACTGCCCCTTCGGTGGCCACCTGACTCTTGGAGTAAGTTTGTATGATTTTACTGTCCACAGCTTGAAATTTCACAGGCTGACTTTAAGAATAAGCAATGCATTCATTTGTTAGAGAAGACAACAATAAAGGACAATAAGCTCTAAACATACCTCCGAAATCCCAGACATTTAATATAAGCTCTTTCTTCATTTTGCCTTTCCCTTGAATGATCCAGTCTTTCACATCAATGCCTACTGTAGCTTTTGGGCAACAAAATTCTGATCGTTTGCATTTCATTAGCTGTTGTAATAGTGTAGTTTTCCCACTACCTGTGTTTCCAACAATCATTAGCTTCATTCTGTTATAAGGAACCGCCTTCTTCAGTCGTTGCTGAAGAAATCTGGCATGAAATAAATTTGCAGAACTCACAGAAATGTGTAATAAATTAAAACACCACCAGAACTCAAGACCAAGCAGAAATCTAAAACCATACAATTTATTGCATTGTTTATAGAAATGTCAAATTCAAGAAGCATTCAAATAATATTTTTATGACTATAATCTGTTTTATGTGTATGAGATAAAGCCTACCTTCAATAGAGAAGCATATCATATGGATGTCATATGACAAACCAGCACTTCTTTTCCAAAGGGTATGTTGTTTTCTTACTGCTTACCACAGATCCCAAGAAAACAAACCAAGAATATTAAAGGACAACAAACCTGATAATGTCTCTGGCTTTGCATCCCACATGTTTGAAGTCAAAATTAAGATGGAGTCCTTCCAAAGGAAGATCCCAGATTTTGGATAGCCTTCCCATTTCATCTGGAAAGAATCTCAAATCGGGATTATAACTTACATCCAGAGAAGTCAAATTTTCTAGGAAGCCAATCTGAGGTGGAATCTAAAAAAAAAAATAAAATCAATGGATGACTGAACATAAAAACATAATGTTGTATGAACAAGAATACCGTAAGTATTTAACAAAAGACAAAAGTACGTGTAATTTTTACAGCTGTAGGTTTTTTTTTTTTTTAAATAAACAGATCTAATATCCTTCACTAATAGACAAAGAACCTCATAATGAATTAATTATAAAAATTGATTATATGTCACATTCCAGACAGAAAAGCTTAATGGAATATGGGGATTCTCCTTCACAGGAAATACTATTTCTAGTTATATACCATTTCACTAATAGAATTTTCAGTGATATGAGGCAGTGACATGAAAATCAATTGAACATTGAAAAACTGTATTCAGTTAAAAAGTGAGTTCATTTTCTTTAGGCAGAGTATTGTACTTTACCTCCTTTAACTTGTTGTGGGACAGGTGTAGCTTTTCTAGCCTAGACCACGCACATGCCTTTTCACTCAAGTCCAAGATGCTGATTTGATTATGATTAAATAACAGCTCCCTTAAGTTTAATGATTTCCAGTGCACTGGCCCTGGCAGGCTTATGATCTTGTTTTGGCTTAAATCTACTGATCGCAAACTAAAGACATGAATAAACAAAAGAGAAAAGTTAGAAAATGCAATAAATAAAACCGAGATTAACTAGAACAGTATGAATTTTCAATGAACAAACAGATTAGATATCAGAATGGACGGTTTCTGTGGTCTGGAATCTAGATGGGAAGATAGAGAATTACTACCATGATCAAAAGTAATTAATCTCAGAAAATAATAATACAAAAATGCATATGATTAATACAGTATCATATGTTTTCAATGTAATTGCCAGTGAATGAATTTTCCTGGTCATGAAAATAAACATTCACATTATACTGTGCACATATGTTTCAGATAGTAAAAGAGAGAACCATAGAATGGTTTAGGTCGGAAGGGACCTTAAAGATCACCTAGTCTGAACCCTCCTGCCATGGGAACGGAGACTTTCTACTAGACCAGGTTGCCCAAAGCCCCATCCAGCCTGGCCTTGAACACCCCCAGGGATGGGGCATCCACAGCTTCTCTGGGCAGCCTGTGCCAGGGCCTCACCATCTCTGAGTAAAGAATTTCCTCCTAACATGTAATCCAAATCTCCCCTCTTTTAATTTAAAACTATTCCGCCTAGTGCTATCAATATCTGTCCATGTGAAAAGTTGCTTTCCATCTTTTTTATAAGTCATCTTCAAATAGTAAAATGCCATAATGAAGTCTCTCTGGAGTTTTCTCCAGGCTGAACACCCCCAGCTCTCTCAGTCTGTCTTCATCAGACAGGTGCTCCAGTCCTCTGATTATCTTCATGGCCCACCTCTGGACCTATTCTAATTAAAGAGTTTAATTTAGTCAACTTAAATAAGCACGTATATTGGGATAACATTACACTATTTCCTTTTTCTGTGATGTGCAGATGCGCATGGCTCTATTCAGATTAGTAGGAGACAGATAAATATGGTTCACACTCTTGTAGTGCATGTATTCTGTAATTCAATTGTAAACAGTACAGTCAATGTTCATTTAGCCTGCAGAAAAGAAGGCTTGGAAGACCTTTTCATGCTCTACATTTACCTTAAAGAAGGCTATAGCAAGGTAGGGATTGGTCTCTTCTCCCAGGCACCAAGTGATCACCAGGTGATAAGATGAGAAGAAATGGGCTTAAGTTGCGCCAGGGGAGGTTTCGGTTAGATATTAGGAAAATTTCTTCACTTAGAGGGTTGTGTGGCGTTGGCAAAGGCTGCCCGGGGAAGTGGTTGAGTCACCATCCCTGGAGATCTTCAAAAAATGTGTAGATGTAGAGCATAGGGATCTCGTTTGGTGGTAGATTTTGCATTGCTAGGTTAAAGGTTGGACTAGATGATCTCAGAGGTCTTTTCCAACCTAAATGATTCTGTGATACTATGATTTATACCCAGGCAACAGAGAATAGGATTAGGCTCAGGGTGCCAGTAACAGCTGAGTGCAGGACTACAGAGTACAACATTGAACTTACTAGAATAAATGTATTTTAAAAGTTAAGTGCAGTGTAACATGCCAGTAATATACATATTCATGTGCTTTATAATTTTCAAAATATTAATTAAAAAAGTGTAATAGGGGAGCTTCTGGTATTATTAACATTCTAGAAACCACAATTCCATTTACAAACTATGGAGATTAGTTAACACAAGTAATCTGAACTGCTTTCTTTCTTGCTCCTAATTTAGGAGACTAACATCGATGATTCTGATACTTCACCCTTTTATCAGAATGTTTCTATGAATATATGCTTGTATATAAAAGTACATGCATAAATTATGTAGTTCAGCTGTGTGTGTATTTAAGAACCAGATAATAAAGAACATTTAATGTCTCTAAGTCATCTGTTGGACAAACATGCTGTTTATGTCATTGTGAAGCATGAACCATGCAAGAAATCCATGAAACTCCTTATTGACTCATTAGGACTGGGAGATGTGGAACCTGAAGGATGCATCTTTTTCACTCCATCCATTAAATCTGCTGTTGTGAATTCAAACATCAGCATGCTGACACAGTGTAACACCACATTAATAATGACATGCTGTATGTAAATTTGATTAATGCAAGTCCAAAAGTGTTTTCCTTAAGTACTAGAGTTGCTACATACGTAGCCTAGCAACATTTTTTAGATCTGATTGTTCCTATGAGCACAAGAGTTTGTTTATTCTTTCCTCCTACCCCTCCATCTCACCTTTCATTACCTTGTAGGCATCGGTGCTCTTTAATGATTTATTCCCTTGCCACGGTGCCTTCAGCACTCACACCTACCCACATCTATCAGACACCTGATCTGATCACCCCTCCCAGTGCTCCCTCCACCATCTGATTCTGCTGACCTGTGAAGGTCAGTAACTTCTATAGAAAAAGGGGGAGTCCTGATTTTCACGTGAGTAATGCTTTGAAGGTACAGCAAAAGAATGTCACATGCATCTTCTTCACAGTTCCATACAGCGGAAGTATCACTCTGATAATAAACATCTTGTGATATTTGGGAAGTGAAAAACTCATTTCCGTAGCCATGTGCTGAAGAAGCTGCAAAACTTCTTGAAAAGGAAGAAAATTGCCAGTATCTTTTTACTGTGTTGGTTTCAAGGAAGTAATAAATTAATTCTAGTCTTCTCAGAACTGTCAGCTTCAGCAGTCAAGCAACACATTTTTAATAATAACCTTATTGGTCTCTACAGGTACCTTAAAGGAGGCTGTAGTGAGGTGGGGGATGGCCTGTTCTCCCACGTGCCTGGTGACAGGACGAGGGGGAATGGGCTAAAGTTGCGCCAGGGGAGTTTTAGGCTGAAAGTGTTGTTAGACATTGGAACAGGCTGCCCAGGGAGGTGGTTGAGTCACCATCCCTGGAAGTCTTTAAAAGACGTTTAGATGTAGAGCTTAGGGATATGGTTTAGTGGGGACTGTTAGTGTTAGGTCAGAGGTTGGACTCGATGATCTTGAGGTCTCTTCCAACCTAGAAATTCTGTGATTCTGTGATTTAAATCTGAGGAATAATGCTTCTCAAGATAATGAAGGAAATGTTACTGATTTGTCTTCTGTTGAAAGATACTACTAAACATTTAACCTTTGAGAAAGGATTTCCTGAAAATCATTAAAACATGCTGAATGTTCTGCTTAACAAAGGTCTTGACACAAGATTTTCTTCATCAAAAACTAGTCACTAACTTTAATAAGAAAAACATTAACTTACTGTGGTAAAAGAAGAATTGTTTCTGGAACATTAATAAAATTATTTTGGGATAATTTTAAGGTTGTTATGCTGGATGACAAGTCAGGCATTATCTCTGGAATAGAAAAAGAGGTTGATACCATTATTTTTCAGAACTATTGACATTATTTTTAATATTGGAATTTTCTAAAATCAGACAGAGACTAAAATGTCAGTCTATCATCTATACACAGCTACTTAAATAAACTGCTCAGGACAGAAACTGCATCTTTTTTTTAAGGCTTATTTAAAACTAACTTTCCCAAATAAAAGAAGTGTAGAACAAGAGTTAATGTATTTGCTTCTATCACATTGCATCCTATTAAACTTTATTTCATATTGGCATTAAACACTGAAATAATCTTACTTACACTTAACTGTATTGCCAGTACACATGACATTTACATCACTCACCATATGAGTGGTAGGTCTTACACATTCAAAAATGACTCTAATGTTGCAGCTGTATTTAATGCAGGTATAAGAGCTACTTCCTGAAGTACTGTGTCAATTATTTCAAAATGGAAATTTTGTATTTTGAAGATGGAAATAAATGCTAACAGTAATTTATGAATTCTTGCAATATCACTAAAAGTGCATTTATGTCATTTGTTTTTTTCATAAAATAACTTTGGAACCTTTGCATAAAATATACTAAGCCACAGAAACACATTCTGGATTGAATTAAATTCCTTAGACACAGGTCCAGAGAAGGTGAGCTACTCTGTGGTACCTTAGCTATCTGCACAACTTGGAGATGCACACTGGAGCTATGGAAGACCTGCTTGTCCTGGATCTGAAGCTGTAGGCTAAGTGGAATACTTCAGGGCAACTGAAATGTCACCTGTGTTAAGGCAAGTGAATCAAATATCCTGTTTTATTCAGAACACTATGCTGGATATAATGTGGTAATACTTGACATGTCTCTCTGTACATAGTCAGACCCGTAAGACCCGTATTAGTTAACAGATTTTCAAGTTAACTTTGAAGAACTTCCTTTGCCCTGAACCTCCCCCAACAAAATATAACATCCCAGCTCCATTCAACCATTTTGATAGCTTCTATTACAAATATAAGAGTATTATCAGTTACAAAGTCAGATCAAATGTCCATGAAGCTCTACTGGAAGTATAGTGCTTCCAACAGTGATCAAAAGCTGCTTAGGGACAATATAAATAAGGACAAGCATATAAGGTATTCTCCTTGACTTTTCTCCCAGGACTCCAAATGCCGGTGGCTGAGGCATTTTGTGACTTGGAATGGTTTCTAGAAGGTGGGTCTTACTTTCATAGATACTTACCAAGAGCATTCATCCTGGCATTGAACAGTTCCAGTTTTGTACAGCCCATGAAGATGTTCTCAGCAAGGGAGGAAATACAGTTCTTACTGATGTTTAAAATTTTCAGCTCTTTCAAGCATATGGGTGAACATATGCATGAAATTTTATTTCTGTGGTAACAAAAATAAAAAAAAAACATGTGTTATTCAGAAACTGTTAGCTAAAAAGTGAATGTAAAGAGTATTAATCTGACTTTGTTATCCTTACGCTGGTAAAGAAAAAAAATACAAATCTTATCTAGACTGACCAGTCAGCAAAAATACTGGTACATGTAGCAACATGCAGTTACATGATTGATTTAAATTTGTTTAATTAATGTGGGAAGCAGATGTCAGAATATACTCAAGGCATCACTTCCTGATTATGTAAGCTCAGTCCCACACAAAGAGAATTGCCACGTTTGCGAATAGTTCTGTTTACTAGAGATGTGTATTTGTTTCTCTGATTACAATCACAGAAAGACTGTTAAAAAAACAAAAACAAAACACAACAGAAATTCCACGTAGGGGATATAATGTAGGTGGTATTTGATGCTGCAGACAATGTATTCCAAAAAGAAAAATATAGGAAAGAGAAAAAGACAACGATACTGAAAATACATTGATAAAAGAACCACGTAGCAATGTGTTGTAAGGGTAATGTTACTAGTAAAGCTGAAAATAAAGCTCATAAAAATAAAGCTAATAAAGTTTAAAATAAAGTACTACAGGATTTTGAATCCAAAATACTGCTTTTGTGATTTTGATTCAAATACTTAATACTGCTTGGTTTAGATTTGTATCTTGCTACTACTAAATAAGTCTGTGTGGATTTCTGTGTAAGAAGTATCATACCCTTATGTAAATTGTGGGAAACGTGTGAGACAGCATCTGCAGTTTACAGAACTATCAACATCATCATTTCTACAAATTCCCAATAGGTACGAATTATTTCATTCATTAACAAATATAATAAAAATGACGGTAAACTAAAAAAATACCTATTTTCTCTTCTGTTATTTGAAATATATCCATAACAAGCATCATATTTCAAAAGAAAAAACTTTGGTTAATATAAAATACGGTGGAAACTGTATTCTCATACTGAAAAGCTACCTAAATTTATCAGACAACATGGACAGTCCTGTGGATATGGAGTGTGACAAAATAAAAACGCTGAACTACAACACTTTTAGTACATTACTGAAAATGCAATGTTATTAGATTCTATCAAGGTTCCCAGCTGTTGTAATGTACTTTGTAACACAACACTGAAAATTGTAGCAATTTACACATTTGTAAAACAATGTCAATGTTTCACTACTGATCAAATGATCTTTTCCATGCTACAGCAGTCACCATTCTGGATAGATAACAAATGCATTATTTCTGCTATTTTTGTTATGCTACTGTCTATTTACAAATGTTACTCTCACCCTTCTAGCAATAGCTGTTCCAGGTTTTCAGCAACATTTGCAAGAAATTCAGGAGTGCACACCAGTTGATTGTATGAAAGATTAAGCTGTTTTAGAGTTGGACATCTGAGGTGTGGATCCAAAGCAAAGGAAGGTCCAATGTCATTTCGAGAGATATCAAGGTTTGCAATACAATTCATTTTCAATAAATAAGTAGGAAAAGAAGTAAATCGGTTACTGTGCAAATCCAAATAATTCAAGCATTTCAAGTTCTGAAAGAAAAAAGGCTTGTTTCAAAAAAAGAATGTATTGAAAACACCAATCCATATCTTTTAAGCTGAATTATATTTTATACAATTTACTTATATTTGTCTTACTAGGAAAAATAGCAGAAAATATTATTCATAATAATGTAAACTGTAATATTTCTCTTAAAGATTAAAACATAAAGCATTCTTTAAAATTAATTAACTCAGTTTCATAAAATCTAAGTTATGAATTGCCTGCAGTTCTCCCTTCCATTTATGTTACTATGTTACTGAATATAACATGTTCTAGAGCAGTTCTCTGAAGTAAATGCTTTAAAACAGTCTCATGAAAATATTTTTATTTCTAGCTGTACATAAATCTAAAATGAAAACAAATAGAAAGGATGAAGCATGCAAAGATATACTCAAGAGTAGTACTGTTAATAGTAGACTCTTATTGTTATGAGTTAGAAACAAACAACTAATTGTTACTAATCTTGACTTGTGTTATATAAAATTATGCAGAATTACTTCACACAGTTGTTCTGGAATGTTTGTAAGAGCATTTTGGTGGAGCTCCAGTTTCTCAAGATGTTCCAAATGACTAGTTAAGCTGCTATTCTGGCTGATGGCATCTATGTTCTCCAGCTCGTTTGATGAAAGATCTAGTGATTTAATATATTCTTTCTCTGAGATCAATGAAGAAAGACTGTCTGATGGTCTTAAATATGGTGAGAATTTTGAGATTCCTTCTATTAAAACAAAAACATGGGAAAAATAGCATGATTTAATTGAATGCATAAATTAAGATGAATCAACTTAGGATCTAAAGAAGCCGAAGGCAGTGAATGTTTGGTTCAAGATCCAAACAAGATCCAAATCCATGAATATTTCTTTCAGAAGACAACTTTGTAAGACAGTAGGGAAGAGAAATAGGTTTATGCATTACACAACAAAAGTGGGTTTTGAAATCTAGTAATGGCACTCATGAAATTACATTGTTTGTAAAACTCCACATAAATTACTTGTGAAGCCCAGGAAAAAATATTTCACTATATATACTGTATTTGTACTCCGTGGTAGTATTTCAATATATATCTTCCTCTTTGTAAACAAACATATAATCTAACTAAAACCTTTGTGTGCTATGCTTATGAAAGCAGTAAAGATGAAACATCATATATATATCCTAAGCTGTACGGTTTACTTACTGGGAGATTCATCTGAAGGCAATAGTTTCCTTCTTTGTTTCACTGATGGTTCATACTCTGTGCCAGGTCCCTGGAAAATCCCAAAATAGAATAAAAAAGTAATAACAGGTGTGGACATATGCAGATGTATGAAATGATCTAAATACAGTAGATTTCTTTTTGTCATTTCTTTTTATCAGATCTCCCAAGGGTAACACAGAGACAGAATTTTTAAACTCTAAAAATACCACCAGGCCACATTTTTATGAAAATTATTGATCCATGCAATATGAAACAAGAGCAGATTTTGATGTGCAATGGATATAGTGTGTTTTTTAACAACCTAAAATGACTTTCACCGGGGTAGGCTGAGAGGGTGAAGCAAGATATTAATTTTCTCCAAGGAAGCCAGTCTCTCTGGTTTTGCAGACAATGGAAAGAGACACACTCCTTTCAAGGGAACTTGACTTTGACTTCACTGATTTGTCATCCTGAGAAATCTGTCTCTGCATTGACCACAGAGGCACTCCAGAGATCAGCTTCGCCACAGGATAGTTAAGTCTTTGTGAACAAAACCTTATTTTTTGTATTTGTATTTGAACAGTACCAGAACATCCAACTGGAAATCTGAGCAACTTGGAAGAACACATTTTTTTATTGATCATAAATTTTTTGCTGAAATAAACTCTCATCTATATAGGTAATCTGGAGCACAGTAATTACACAGCAACAGAAGGGAGCATTAAATAGCAACAGTCAGGCAAGAGCCCATGTAATTTCAAGACCTATCCTTACACTTGATTATTAACAGTTTCACAGTAGGCAACACAGATGGATTTATAAGGAACCTGGAACGAATAAGGATCTCACTTACCAGAGAGTAGGAATGTCGCGGCAAAGCAGAAGAACCTCTTTGAAAGGCATTTTCCCTACAATATAAGTCTGCAACTGCAATGGAATTGGACTTCTTTTTTGTAAAAAGTGAACCTTCACTTCCTAGTACAAAGCAACAACACAGGAGGACAGGTAAATAAGAAAATATATTTAAAGCTGAATTCAACTGTAACGTAGATGCTGACACACAAAGGAGAGATATATTTCAAAAGCATCAATAACAGCAGGAACTAAATGGTTAATTGTGTGTGCAATAGTCCAATAATATTAACATACTTACCTGGTATGTTCTACATATAAACTGTAGCTTGTTACATTGGTGCTTTATCGCTTAAAATTTCCATCAGGTTTGTATTATTATGCATGTTTTATGACACACCTTTGTACTACTGCAGCATCAGTAACTTTTTAATAAAGAAAACGTATTTGAATAGATACTTTTGCACTCACACCCTTACTGAAAATCAAACATCAAATACTTCTCTGGCTTTGGTGATTTAGGGTCGTCTAGACTCATTTAGTATTCTTCCTTTCAAAGCTAGGTTTGTAACTCCTAAAAGCACTCCTGTAAGTGAAACCTATGTTTTTTTAACATAATTTATGTAAGACTTAACAACTTTTCTATGTGAAAATAGTACCTATCAGTGTCACAGGTCTGTGCCACGGTCCTACAGAAATGAAAATAGTGCTGAACAAAAAGAACAAAAGCCAACCAAAAAAATTCATTATGGTTCTCTGATTCCAAAATTCAAATTCTTCATCTGTGATGATTTTAAGTATCTAACACTTCTAAAATACAACAGTGACTCCTGAATAAATAAAAGGCACATTATAAGATCAGAACACTTACTGTTGCTATTAAGTTACTGATGCTGCAGAGAAAAATGCTGTTTTTCATATGTTAAAGGCATTCAGATTTCTTGACATGGCTACCAAGAACAATGTTGGACTGAACACAGACTTGTCACTTACACTTTCTCATCAGTTAGATATCTTTGGGATAGCTTTGGGAAGCTTATTTCACTTTATTTATTTGTTAATAATATAGTCCTCTGTACCGAATTTAGTTGTGTTTTCTTCATTTACTGACAACAGTGGGAACAGGGCATTTCTGAATCACAATTCATCTGACTTCATGATGAGACAATGTGCTTTTGAAGCACTTGCTTTTTGCCATTGACTATAAAGGGAGAATACAAGAATTCCTAAGAAACAGACATCAAAACAGTTGATGTAAGCTTAGCCCAGAAACAGGCATCAAAATAGTAAAATACTCATTATCTGAATATGGTTAGATGAATTCCACCCTTTCTACAAGAAAGCAACTGAATGCATGTCAGTTCAGAAAGAACTGATCTTAAATGGATAATTGAAAAAAAAACTTTAATGTGCTGATTTCACAGATACAGAATGTACTAACCATAAACAATTTTCTAGTGGACCTGATTTATGATTTCTTTTTTGCACATTATTTATTCCTCAGCTGATGGTTTCATAATTTCCTACATAATTTGAAGGAATTCATAGTTATTGCCAAACCCCTGTAAGCTACACTGCGACTATTATAGGAAAAAAAATAAAAAAAGAAAACATTTACCTTCACTATCAATATCATCATTCAAAGGAAAAACACTGTCCACTAGGGGGTCAGGAATGAAATTCCAATCGTAGATTTTATCCATTCCATCTTCAGGGAAGTTTAAATCAGAGCAGGCTCCTGATCTATCCTCTGAAATATTCTTCATCTGGTATCTAAGCACCATTCTTGCCAGTACAGAACCTGCATCTATATGAAGAAGAAACCGAGACGGTAACATGCTCTCCAAGAAATTCATATAGCTTAAAATAGTAACAGAAATACTTGGTGCATTTGCAAGGCTTGGCAATCTTTCTACAACCAGCTAAGCACCATGAAGAGATCCTCAACTGAAAGTTGTGATAAAAAACGCTTACTTAATACCATCAATAGATATAAACACATGAAGTATAGCAAATTCTGTGTATACTCACTTTGTTTCCTTAACGGAGTAAGTTTATCTGGGAACAAAGGAATGAGCCAGGAAGGTTCAAGTCTCCCTATACCAAATCCTCCAAGACATATACTGCTGTTGGCAACATCAAGGCTAAGCTTCTTTAAGAGCAAGCTGATGATTTGGCTATCTTCTCTCTTTATGCTGATGGCCAAAGCACTCCGAACATCTTGCTCCCGAGCACCATTGGCTAACAGCAATTCCACCAATTTAGGACTACTTCCTTTTTCACAAACCTAACACAGAAAAACAAACAAATTTATGTGAGGGACTCAAACAATAGCTGAGACTGCACAGTCAGACATTCTCAAATTCAGATTCATGACATTTTTAGGCTCGTGCCCCCTTTTCAATTACACAATTCCTTACACCTCAGGGCACATGCCTGCTTAAGGCATTTGAGTACCAGCTCCCACTTTCATCAAGTCTTTACCAAAATATAGCAAATGCTTGAGTTTTGTAATTGCAATTTCTGCCATGAGTACACCCAATTTTTAGACAAAAATGAATGGTAATTCATGTAATTTGGTTATTGCATGTGGTCTGTGGTTCAGTGGAAAAAAAACTTTGTGGTTATTTTGCCATGTTATCAGGATACCAGATGAAAAGCCAACAACACTGAGACTCATTAAGCTCTGCTTATTGCTAGGGAGCTCAAGTTACTGGTCTCAGTCAGCTCCACTCCTTTCAGTCTCTCAACTTGCATTGCTAAACAGAGCAGTGTTGATTACGAATATTACAAATATTTTTTAGAAATACTTCCAGTTACTTCAGTATTTCCACTGGGGTTCACTAACACTGATTTGCCTGCCTCAGACTTCACGGCCTGTTCGAAATCCATCTGTGCTTTATCACCCAGCCAGCTCTGCTGGCAGAAATCTTCATTCTTCACTTCCAAATTTACTTCAAGCAGTACTTGGTAGAGTTATCTCAGACCAAGCATTTAAAATTGTGACACTGAAGCAAAATTAAGAAGCACTCATACAAACAGTTTCTCCAAATGTTTTAAAGACAGGCACATTTAGCAGGGAATACTTATGATCAGGTGTGAATCTCATCTGTTGGCACACTTGAATCCAGATGGGATGTTTGCCTGTGGCCTTCGTAAAGTGTATTTCAGATAGTTCAAGCTCTGGATGTGGCCACTGTTTGGATCAAACTCATTGCAGCTCGTCATTCTTACATGTATTATTTTGGTTATGTTGATAGAAAGTCAGAACCCTAACTTAATAGTTAAAACAGCACAAAAAAATGATGACTGTATTGATCTGTAATAACAACAGAAAGTAAAAAAGATCCACCACTCCAGGGCAGGCATTTTAGGCAAAGTCTTCATTGTAAGGTCTAGGACAGAGTGGGATTTTTCAGTGGCACACTGAAACTTATTTATGGACAGTTTTTCATGCAGGTCTGTCTGCATTTTGACTTCAGAGTGCTTGGGAAAAGCTGAATCGGAAGATTGGATGTTCATGGACTGAGCTTCAATGGGCTTGATGCTATCTATGCCTGATTAGTTCAGAAGAAACAGCTGTGAGGTTGCAATGCCTGAGCTTAAGTCTTCTTCCTCAAAACTACTCTAAAGCTAAGGCAAAGTCAGTACTTGAGTGAACCCTGGTTTGAACATGAGCACGGTGAACAATCTTGCATCAGAACCAAACTAGCAGTGCAGGCATGACCTATATGACAATAACTATGAGTCTCAACGAAGTGAAGAGTGTTTCAAAAAGTATCAGACTGTGCCTGAAATCACCAGGAATAGCAATGGCTGTCAACACTTAAGTCACAGTTAGATTGCCCTAGAGAGTACAACTGTGTTATGGCTTATACAGCTATACACAAAAAGAGAAAAGAACCCAAAAGCTGATATTTTATAGCAATGAAACTACATATCTTTCTATATATTACCTGATAGATCAAAGAGCTTGTCTTTGTCTTCTTATTAATATCAGCTCCCAGCAGAATTAAACATTCAGCCATGATACTATTGCACTCCATACACGCTTTTTCAAGCATCATACTTTTTAAATCATCATTTTCTGCTATTTTAGCAAAGCATTTACAACACAGGCTTTGAAACTGAAAGGGAACACAAACAATCCAAGTTAGGACTGAAAAAGCACCAAAGTTTTTCAGATATTGAGCTGTTAAAAGAAAGAAGATACCTGTCGATCTCGCTGGTCAGTGAAGCACATAGACATTTGGTGGAAAATGACTGTGTCAAAGGATTCGTGTACCAGCAGCTTGGCAAAGCAAGGTGACAAACTAAGAATCGACAAGATTGCATGAAATCCCTACAAACATAACGAAAGGACTGTAAGCACAAAGTCATTTTAAAACAAGTTATGAAACAAATCAAACTGCAACTTCATTTTTTGTTTTGCTTTTAAACATTCAATAATTCACAAATTATAACACATTAGGAAAGAAGGAAGACACCCTGGTGTTTCAGTGTTTAATACAGCTGTAGTCTCATGCTTGCATAGCTGACCCACGAAAGCAGATATGAACTGACATTTTGAAAAGCACAGTTATGCACAGTAATATCTGACAGCATCCTGCCTGGCACATGTACTTGTGATTTCCTGAAAATTTACAGAGGAAACAATCTGCTCCTAAGGATATGGGATGACGATGCATTGCCTGACCCAGTGTGTTGCTCCAGAATACTTGAATTAAAAAATAATAATAATAATAAAAAATATATATAGGCTAAATGAAAAACTGAATATCTAGAAACTAAAAAAAAATAAAATACAAAATTATCCTGTGATTCCACAAGTAAAGTTCACACAGAAGGGTGAACTGGGTAAATCATGGGCTCTTGTCCAAATGTCATTAAGACTAAATGATTTTATGCAACTTCCATATTCCTCCACATTATTTTGATCTCTCTTTATGCTAGTTTATATTGGTTCCTAAGCAAAACTTAGAAGAACTGTGGGAAAAACAGAAGTAAAAATAGGAGGCTGTACTTGTGATAGTTCTGACTGATCTGAAACAGAAGTGCAGAAACTCTGACAAGAAGCTGATCTCACAGGCCAGCTTCATTCCACCAGAAAGTGAAACTGGCAACAAACAGGGAAAGCTTCCAGAGCAGAGGAAACAGATCTTTCACATGAGGAAGTCTGAACATGATTTCTCTGACAGAATAAGGAGAACTCTACTTCCATATTCAGAAGTAGATTCAAAATCTGTCACTGACACAGATGTCTTTCTTAAATAAAAAATTCTTAAACAGAGCCTATTGCTGGTGACAGGGCTGTGAACTAGGGTATTTTCCCTCACTTTTAAAAAAAAAGAGTGATTTATACTATAATGATGGTTGCTTCACTACATGATTCTGGATTGACTGAATAATGGACTGTGACCAAAAAATTTGTTCTAGTTTGCTAGATAAACAACCAAACTTGTGCTTTTATATTTTGGACTGAACTGAATATATGCTTCCAAGAAACCCATCTCTCTGGCAATCATATTGGTTTAATTTTAAAGGCTTATACCTAGTAACTGCAACAAAATAAAAATGAAGTAATTAAAATAAAGAATTATACTTCAAATACAGCTACGTTAAAATAATTTCATAAACTTTTGCCTTTCACTTTTATCTTTGTAAGTAGAAATAACACATACATGCATCTGGATTTCAGTGACCTCTTTAAATCGCCGCAGAGTAGAAACCAGAACTGTTGCCAGGACATGCATAGTTGCAATACACAAACTCCTCCTTGTAATCAAAGAGCGCAGAAGACTCAAACCCAAACACTGTATGTCTTGAAGAAAAAAGAAAGATTAATAATGATGATTGTTCAGACACTCTGAGCAGGATAAACCCATGACCTAAGTAGAGTGTTCTATAGCTAATGTGCTAGGAAGTTATTTGAATTAGCTATTACAGGGCCAAGCATAACTGGAAAGTGGATAAACCTGGGGATTATACAGTCCTGTTGCATTTCTTGCCACATAACCTACTTCACATCCAGTACTAAAGAGTGCAATAGGTTACAGATTATATGGTTAATTAGCCCCTTCTACTATATCATTCAAGTTGAACTAACAAAATAACTTCCCTACCTTGCGTATCTGGATACATCTGCAGGGTGTGAAGCACGGTGTCAGTAGCTCCTTGTTGGGTTAAAATTTCTAATGCACCAGTGCACTCAGCTACAGAAGTAAGCAGTTTCAATCCACACCTCTGAATGCTAGGATTTCCAATAAACTAACAGAGAAACGAATATAAAATCAGATCAACAGTTTGTTTTGGTACAATGGCAATAGAAGAGTTGATAGTGATAATTTTTCAAAGAAGTATGTCAAATTAAAGCTGATGTGACAGTAAATAGCAATAATTACAATTTCAAAAAGTTTTCCTTTTCAATCAAAGTTTCAGTTGCTCATACCCTCAGATTTCTACCAGAGAGTAGGAAGATCAGGTTTGAGAGCATCTAAGGAACCTAAAGGCGTACAAGTCCGTGGGACCTGATGAGATACATCCACAGGTCCTGAGGAAACTGGCAGATGTACTTGCTAAGCCACTATTCATCATGTTTGAGAAGCTCTGGCAGGCCAGTGAAGTTTCTGCTGACTAGAAATGCCATCCAGACAGACCTTGAGAGGCTTGAAAGGTGGACCTATGTAAACCTCATGAAGTTCAGCCCCAAGAACAAACACAGGCTGGGCAGAGAATGAAAAGAGAGCAGCCCTGGGGAGAAGGACCTGGGGGTGTCGGTGGATGAGAAGCTCAGCATGAGCCAGCAATGTGAACCTGCAGCCCAGAAAGCCAACCGTGTCCTGGGCTGTATCAACAGAGGAGTTGGAGGTCCAGGGAGGGGATTGTCCCCCTCTGCTCTGCTCTCGTGAGACCCCACCTGCAGCACTGCGTTCAGCTCTGGGGCCCCCAACATAAAAATAATATGGACATGTTCAAGTGAGTCCACAGAAAGGCTATAAAGATGATCAAGGGGCTGGAGCACCTCTCCGATAAAGAAAGGCTGAGAGAGCTGGGGATGTTCAGCCTGGAGAAAGCTCTGGGGAGACCTTACAGTGGCATTTCACTACTTAAAGGGAACTTATAAAAAAGGTGGACAGTGACTCTTTGCTCAATCAGATAATGGCAGGACAAGGGAGAATAGTTTTAAACCAAAAGAGGGAAGATTTAGCTTAGAGGAAATTCTTCTCAGGGTGGTGAGGCCCTGGCACAGGCTGCCCAGAGAAGCTGTGGATGCCCCATCCCTGGAGGTGTCCAAGGCCAGGCTGGATGGGGCTTTGGGCAACCTGGTGTGGTGGGAGGTGTCCCTGCCCATGGCAGGGGAGTGGAACTGAGTGGCCTTTAAGGTCCCTTCCAACCCAAATCATTCTATGATTTTTTTTTTTTCTAATTTTCATTACAACCACTCAAGTTGACACGATCTTGCCAGGAAAAGGAGGGTGGGGAAATGTGTTTCCTTTGTGGTTCAATGTAACCAAACGAGGTTTTGTGAAGCAAGAGACAAGTGACAAATGTGGTGGCTGTTGATACAGTTAGGATAGGAAAAAGGTATGAAGCAGGATACCTATTGCCACACCACATCAAGTTTTTAAGTTTTGTTTTCCATCACAAAGTAATTCAGTAGCTTATTTGTTATTATCTGTCACAATTTTTCCCCACTTTTAGGTGGAGGAAACCTAGATAAGGCCTAGATCTGAAAGTGTGTGTGGACATCACAGTGACTTGCAAAGCTGCAATATTATTTTAGTGGAGTCGTGCCCATCTCCTTCCTTATTCCTTCTCTACTTTTTCATAAAAATATGTTAATTTCTAGCCCTTCTGCTTGATTATGTAGTACCCCAAATCACAAACCAGAAAGTTCAAAAAAGCCATGGAGGTGGTAAAAAAGCGCTGAAAACTTTGACGAAGTCTGAAGTAAAAAATAATTTTGTTTGCCTTGTTAACTCCTGTATCCTAGGTCTTCAGGTCAAGAAATGTCCTTTAGACTTCAGCATTCTTTTGCTGATACATCATTTGCTCTGACTTTTATAATAGATGTCCAAGACATATTTCCTTGACTGAAGGTTTTTGCCAAGTCTAAAGTTGTTGACAGACTTCTAGAAAATCATGAAGTGCTGTATCCATTTTGATTGTGGTCATGTGAAACCTGTAAATCAGTGGGAATCTTCTGAAGGCCAGGAAGTTAAAAGTTTCCTGTCACCAGGATTTAAGATTAATTTCCTGTGCAAAGTGCCAAGTACTATCTCTGCTTAGCTTGGGCCTGCTTTGGCAGTGATGCCTTTCACTTTTCAGATTCCACTTTAAGGCACTGTGATCATTTTGCCTTCCAGTGGCTGGAGAAAGTCATGGAATTGAACAATGCAAAGAATGGAGACAAGTGAGAAACACTGTTCTGTTGAAAACAAAGAAGTATGTATCAATGAAAGCTATACTAAAGAACCACTTGGCTCTATGCATAGCTGAGGCAAAGACACAAGAACACCTTTCATGTATAAAATAGTCCATAACAAAATCACAAATAAAATGCTTGAAAAAAAATCCCCTAGAATTACTATGTAAAACTATGTAAAAGATGATCTAATGTACTCTAAAGTAGAAAAGAAACACCCAATAATAAATGAAACTCAAGGTTGAGATTGATTTTATCCAATCAATAGGAAAATCACTATGGAACTAAGAATTATAAATGACTCCTCACTGCACATGTAAAATAGTGACAATATTCATTAGGATAAATCTTTAACCATACCCTGTTCAAAGCACCAAGCACCAGCGAATGAGTTCCCTCCAACAGACACTGGCTTTTAATGACTTTTACAGTAAGTGTGAAAGCAGCATCTCCCGTATCTCCCAAAGAACCATTCTGGTCATTCTTTGTATCTGAAACAATGGAAAACAGGCATCTTCAGAAGAACAGATTTAATATTCTCCCCATTATTAACCCAGCATTATTAACCCAATATTACAATCAGATTGAACACACAGACTAAATGACTCTGCAGGCATACTTCTAATCTTACGACATTTTCAGAACGCTGTAGTGATAGAGACTGGAGTTCTTCCAGATTTACAATGTAGCATTGGGTACATCGTGTTTGAAATGATAATTTCACCATATGTTTGCTCACTACTTACTGTGAAAATGCAAAATCATGCCAAAGAATTTTGCCTAAGGAACACTGCAATACATTAGTACTTCCTTGAGCTATATGGTTTCTTGGTGTTCCAGATAACTACACTTCAGAATGCTTCTTCCTTCTGGGAAGGAGACTCTACAAGGAAGCCATAAACTATTTGTTCCTTTTCACTTGGCAGTACATCAGAGGCTGACTTTTACCAACAGATGAAATAAATGAAAGGTGAGTACAAATTAAAGAACACAGAATGGTCTTTCAGATTTACCTTTCCTGTAGCTATCAGCACTTGCAGGCAAATGGCACTACAGAAAGTACTTAGATATCCTTTAAATATCAATTCAGCATTCGTATTTTTCTGATTACTATTTTCCCATAAATGACTATTTATTCCCTAATTAACATGCATATTTTAACATCCGCTCTGTGTATTGTTTGTTTCATTGCACTCTAGAAGGGCCTCACTTTAAGGATTCTCACCGAAAAATACTCTTGCCTACATGTTAGAATATATGTATAAAGTCTTAATCCTCTTATTTATTGAAAAAGTTGGAAAGAATTAGAATTATAATTAAAATAATAGGAAAAAAAAGGAAATCTATAATCAATCTGCATGCTAGTGGAGCGACTAGATTAGAAACTATTGGTTTTGTAATATGCAACTAAAATTCATGAAAGATACTTGCAAAAACCTGTTTGGAAAAAAATCAGCATGTTTGTACTCTCACATTTAACACTGGGGAAAGAAAAATGGGATATACAGCAGTAAACTGATAAAGAAGAGATAAAACTTCCCCCATACTCTGTTAAAGGTATGGAAATAAAAAAAAAAAACACACAAAACAAACACATACTTTTTTCATAATGTAGATTGCTCTTAAAGAGTTTTTTTTTGAGGGAAAAGGAATTCCTAAGCTAGTCAGTTTGGTTTCTCCTTTGCTGGAGAAAATAGCATGTAATAGTAACTTTCATATCTTTGAATCACTTTCTTAGTGTCAGAGGTCTAGTTTTGATGTTTCTTCCAAGAGATACTATCAAAACAATTGTATTTTGTGGTAAAACTATGCTGATATCATTATCACTGCTTGCTCTCACTTAAAAATCATGGTAGGAGTATGCAACCACAGTAGTGGCTCCACAGAAGCAGCAGAGCTAAATCATTACTGATGAAATCAAAGGAATATCAGCAGTGATAATTTTGGCTTGTTATTTTCAATGGACTCTCCATCTTGTACATTCTAAAGTTACAGTTGCTCTGTCAAATACAGAATTCTGGTATTTTTTTAAGTCCTATTAAAGGCTGTCTCATTAGATAAGACTAAAACCAAGGTATCTAAATAAATTCTCTGATTTGACGTATGAAGTCACACCAATTATATTTTTAAATGACTTACCAGGCATCATAAAGTGTAAAAGGACTCGAAGTGCTTCCAGTTGTACAGAGAGTGATTTTTCATGTTTCCTCATGGCTTTTACAACTTCTGATGCAGCTACTGTCATTGTATCCAGATGAGGGAAACTGAAAATATTATTTATAAAATTTAAATAATTTAAATAAAAAAAATATAATACATTTATAGATTTTATACATTTGCTTCTTTCATTAGCACGGTGTGACATCCCTTTATTACAATGAAAATCTGTTTTAGTTACAAAATATAAACTCAACTATGGTTCTTTTCTTTAGCATAGCAAACATGTTATTTTCATGTAATTTCATGAATGTAGAGTATGTAATTAATCCAATTTGAGACTACTGAGAGGTAATTTTCAATTCAGTCCAGAACGCTGGTACGGAATATAGTACTTCACTCAGGGTGAACGGTGGAGGACTTATTTCTCTTTGATTCTAGTGCAGACATATGAGAAGATAGATATTCTCTAATTTACTGTTCCATAGTCGCCATAAAATATTGATGAATTGCCAGATACTTGCAGAATAAAAAGAAAAACATCAATCATGTCAGTTTCTAATCTTGAAGGAAAAAAAAACAACGACAGCACAATGACATTAACTTAGAAATGGTAGTAGCCAAAGGCTACTAATTTATTTCTAAGGTCACTTTCTTATTTTATTTTATAATACATTTTATTCCTGTAAACATGTTTATGGAATTTTGAGATCTTCTTTCTGAGTCGCAAGTTTGTTTTCCAACCATGTCCTAGAGCATTTGCAAAAGCCATTACAAAAGAAACTTTTATATATATATATATATACATATATATATATATAAAAATATATATATATATATAAAAGAATTTTCACACAATATTAACTCTAATTATATATATATATTATACTATATACTAATATATATTATATACTAATATATATTATATATTAACTCTAATTATATATATATATAATTAGAGTTAATATTAGAGTTGATATATAAAATAGAGTTAATATTGTGTGAAAATTCTTAGCTTTCAATGGAAATCAGTGTGGCTAACAGGAGGGGCTAGATGTGATTCAGTGTCTTGAATAGAGCTGTCAGACTGTGGTCAATTATAACATAAGTGAAACAGTCAGTAATTTAAATGTAATCAATTAACAGCACTGAATCTCACAAACCTTTGCTTTGAAAGTGGTCACATATTTCTAAGTGTATTACCTTCCTTTGAAAACGTGATTCAGAATTCTGCAGGCGCTTTCAGCCACTTCAGGGGAATGTGGATGTTTCCTCATTATATCCAAAACATTCATATGTATTCCTTTAGACAAAAGTGTCTTCCTAATATTTCCTACAAGACAAAACAGAAAGCATCCCATAAGCAAATCTTTCTCCCTATATAAAGAGTTCTAAAAAAACAACAGAACTACTAACTTTTTTTTTCTCATTTTAATTTTTTCCCTCAAAATCATATGTGTTATGGCATTGTAAATTAAAATAGGAAATGATTCAAGCTGAAGCTGACTTTATTTCCATATCTTAATCAAAAGCATTAAAATTCCTGAAGTGCCTAATAAGTTTAAATACATCTGTATTTTTACTAGCACCTTTAACTTAGGGGAAGGAGAATATATCACTTTACTTTTATTTTTGAAAAATATTAATTTTTAAACATTTTTTTCTCTGTATTGCACT
Organism: Anas platyrhynchos; assembly: GCF_047663525.1. Lineage (NCBI taxonomy): Eukaryota > Metazoa > Chordata > Aves > Anseriformes > Anatidae > Anas > Anas platyrhynchos. The sequence goes on from NC_092587.1 coordinate 15,432,637, forward strand.
CTGTGATTCAGTAGGAAAGTGAGAATTTACCTTTCATAAAACCTTCTAAATTCCGAAATAAGACTTCAAAAATGAAATATTAACCCAGTCTAATTACTTTGTTCACTCAGTTTTAAAAATTCAAATACCCAAATATATGTTAGAGCTCTAAATGTAGCCAATACAGCTCCGAATACTATACAAATATTCTACATTATCATGGTAACTAGCACCATTTTTTTTTTGTCGTTTTCTTGGTTGGCTCAGTAACCTAGTGATAGACCAAAGCTTTTTCACCTAGAGAATGGCAATTAAGTTGGTCCTTATCTTCATATCAAGCCAGTGGTTTTCAATGCACAGTGTACAAACCACTTGAGATCCATAACCATTTCAAAGAATTCTGGGAAAAGTATCTGACAAAAGAAGGCCAAAGTAGGCTTAAATAGTCTAGCCAGAGGTCCACACTGCCACTGAAAAATGTTGTAGGGGTCCGCAAATTGAAAAATGTTAGGAAAAGTTAGGGGATACAATCAGGACTAAAGCAATCTTGAAAATTGTTATGCACGTGCTTAACTTTCTACATAAGATTTGATTTACTGAAGTAAACATGGCTGTTCAGATCCCCTGTACTATTAAGAAAATGTTATTTGTCAGGCTGTAATCCTTACTCATGTGAGTTTTGACAAATTCTGGTCTTGATGAAATTCAAATGTGATAAACATTTAAACAAGCACACAGAGAGAACATGCTCTTCTCATGTCTCCTGCTCCAAAAAAACAGCAATTAAAGCATATAAACTGGAAAAGATCTCTTTCCTTGGACATGAATTCTTCAATACTAGAATCACAGAATGGGTTGGGTTGGAAGGGGCCTTAAAGCCCACCCAGTCCCACCCCCCTGCCATGGGCAGGGACACCTCCCACCAGCCCAGGTTGCCCAAAGCCCCATCCAGCCTGGCCTTGGACACCTCCAGGGATGGGGCATCCACAGCTTCTCTGGGCTGCCTGTGCCAGGGCCTCACCACCCTCCTAACAATGAAGAATTTGCTCCTAACATCTAATCTAAATCTCCCGTCTTTTAATTTAACACCATTCCTCCTTGTCCTGTCATTATCTGATTGAGCAAAGAGTCGCTCTCCATCTTTTTTATAAGCCCCCTTTAAGTAGTGAAATGCCACAATGAAGCCTCCCTGGAGCCTTCCCTTTTCCAGGCTGAACATCCCCAGCTCCAAGTAGATGACATCGGTCGGTCTAGCTCCTAGCTAACAATACCTTTTTCAAAGCAAGGAATAAACCTCCTATTGAGCACAACTGTACAATATTCGAATCACAGGGAATACGGTATCCATACCCTAGCACATTCTGTATGTTTTTTAATATTAATATTTAATATTATAGCAATGACTGCAGAATCAGAAAGCAAAGATAGTTACATTCCCTTACCATTCTGCTGTGACAAAATTGCCAAGGCACTAGCAGCTGCCTGAAACACTTCTTTTGAAGAGGAGTGCATCAGCATGGACAGCATCACCGCTCTGTCTATTGGGAACCTTTCACAGAGAGAAACGAATCACTGCACAGGGACCACACTACAGAAGTTATTTCGTAACCATAGTTCAGTTTACTAAAAACCCACTAAGTGACATAGTTAATTTTTTAGATGACTGAACTTGGCTATTTCACTACAGCAACATCTTTGCATACTACGTGTGTAAGCCAACTCTGAATCTTACCAAATTCACTTGGATTCATGACTTCCAAGTGACTTGAGGTGCAGAAATGAGTAAAAAAACAGGCTTACCAAAATTTGCATGATTTAAATTTTACACAACTCTGAGAAAGAGTTTAAAGGAAATTCTGTGTCTTATCCATGCCTAGATTCTCCCTGATGGCCAGTGCTCCCTCTGCTATGCCCTTTCATCTGACTTGTGGGAAAACGTGTGCTGCTTTTCTATTCTTCCTATCTACTTAATCTGAATCTCCTCTATTTTCCCTACTCTTACATTCTTTAATCCCCCCTATCCTTTTTCTCAACTGAAAATGAAATTCCTTGTGAACTGTACAAATTCACTCTATTAAGACTGTGTCCTGACTCTTTATTAAAACACTAACAATTTGGTCTGTGTGGAGTTTAGAATACTTTTCAAGAAAGAAACTTTCTATGTTGATTGTCATGCAATTCATTATGTATTAGAAAACAAGAAATAAAAATAACTGAAACATGAGACCCCCAAATGGCCAAATAGTAGGCCACTTTTTTTTCATTTCCAAAAATGCAGTAAAAGGTATTAATACTGACTGATTATCTCCATCTCCAATCTTTTCATGAAGGTTGCGTTGATACAGGAACAGATTTTTCAAAGCCCAGCATGCAGCCTCCTAAATACAAAACAAGAGGAAACAAAAGGATTGAAGAAATAAACCTTCAGAATTAAAAAAAAATAAAAAAAGTTTGAGACTTGTTCTGTCCATGATAAAGGTATTAATTGCTTTACGTAGAAATACAACAAAGTATAGGCTGTCACATTTTTATATCCGGGATAGAACTCAGTTACAAGCATGTGCCACGTTCTTATTATTTGGTTTTCATTTTGATACCTACATTAGGCCAACATTAAATCTTCAGCTGATGAGCCTGTGTTTTGCTGCTGTATACAGAGCAGCTGAGTAGACAACAAGCTTTTGGGTGGCCGAATTTCCATGCACTAAGTCTCAACCACCTAACCACATTTGATCCAAAGGAGTGACTGAAACTGCTTGGGGTGAACAAAGGTAAGGATGGAACGAAAGGGAATTTTTTTCTAAGGCTAATACAGTCCCTCAGACCTAGTTTGTCTGAGGAAACATGGGAGAAAATTATGTTGCTAAATGTTTTATTTAATGTGTAATGCTGTCTTTCTACACCCCCATCATCCAGAAATTCTCACCAGTACATCTGTGTTTTTTCGGTGTAGTTCTAATGCTCTGTAGCATGCTTCCAACCAGCATAATTTTTCTTCCTCCTCCTCTTCTTTTCTTTCCTCTAAGTCTCGGTTTAGGAATATTGTTTCAGCTTGAAATACAAAATATTTACAATCAATTCTTATTGCAAAGACAAAACACTTATGTCTTAACTGTAGTCATGGAGGTGCTCCCATTGCCTGTGTAGGAAAGTCAGCTGGAGGATTAGTCTTTTCTGGGAAGGGAGAAGTCTTTTGCTCTGTGACAGAACTGAGACATGTCTTCAAGATTATAAAAGGAATGAAAAAACTTTGCTATGTGTAGTACTTCAGTGTAGCCAGTTTATATAGATAGTTACAGATCAGTCAATGGTCAGGTTCTGAAAAGAGCAGCACATACTTGTTCTGTTACGCATTTACATGCAGAACACCACACACATAAAATATAACTGTGGTTCATTTGCACGTAACCACTTATCGCTGAGCCATCTTCACTCTGAAGATATGCCATTTAAAAATATAAATTGCAATTGCTGAGAGAAACAGTAGGTCCCAGAAAGCGTAATGAAAGTTAAAACAAATCATTTCATACCTGTGTTTTTCAGCATTTAAGAAAAAAAGGTATCAACACTGACCATAGTACCTGAAGTCTACTGGAGTATATGCTGATTACTAACATTTGCTACTATGAGGACTGTTACACAGCCTTTCTGCTGACATTTGTACTACTCAAAGACCAACAGGATCTGATCTTTAGCTTTGTGCCACTAGGTAACTAATTGCTGTTTAAAAATAACAACTGGAGCGTACTCAAGGAAAAGGTTAAACCTTTTATTTGGTTTCAGAACTCAGGCACAAGCATTAACTTGGTGTTGCAATCTACTGGCAGTACATAATGAGTACTGCCACACATGGCAAACATGGCATCAAATACATGTTGCTGTCTGCAGACATTTTATATTGATCAGGGATTATCCAATATTTGACTATGAACAAACAGGTTGCTTTGTTAAGATCTATCAACATCACGTCCCAGCTCTGAGTATCTGGGAATGTGGTATGAACACAGGATTGTCATACTAAACCATAAATGTCCAGGAAATCTAGACCTATCAAAGCTACCTTACTTGAGGCTTCCACATTAAAAACAGAAGCAGAATTAAGAATAATTACAGGAAATCACCAGTATGAAAACATTTACTGGTTTATTTCATAAGTAATTTATTTATGTGTTTAAGAATGAATTTACTTACTGAGAAGAGCTAAACAGCTGAGACCTGCAGCCTGTAACTTCGCATTTTTAGAATACGTTTTCACAGCCTTCACAATGACTTCTGGAACCTTATGTAACACAAGGATATTGAAAAAATTTCCTGAAAATAGATAAAGGTATTAAATGAATGTAAACAAATCCATAGCTTTAAACACATTTAGCATAGATTTCTCAGCACATAATGCATAAGCTTTGTTTGTAGTAAACATTAGATTTGTTATTAGGGGGCTTCACACAATGGTATTTATTTGTGGAAAGAAGAGGACAAGGATAAAAAGCATCTGCTATCTAGGTTCTTTATTTTTGATATGAAGACTGAGGTTTAATGCAAAATGATATACATAGTGTCAGCAAAATAAGATATCATCTATATATCATTCGCAGACTTCCTGCCAGGAAACCACAGCAGCCCTGGTCTTGAATTCTTGCAATGATTTGATTTATCCTGCCAAGCAACTGTTTAAAACCTGTTTTGCCCTCTGGTTTTGTCCTCCTTGTTCAGTAGATCAAAGTCAGCCTTATAAATACAGAATACATACATTTTGGAACAGTAGAAAGACCTAGCTTTTGATGATAAATGTATTATTTAAAGGACAGCTTTTATCAAAGGCTATACATTACATATAATTGAATATAAGGTTGAATGTAAGCAATTCTACAAATGAAAGCAAGCAAAAGAAGATAATTTCTCCATTTGTTGTGCAAACAAGAATTATGCATACAATAATATGGCTATGCTCACTTTGTAAAATATAGTCTGATAGATATAGTTTCTATTCTGATATTTAATTTTGTTTAATTCTCAATTATTAAAAATGAGAATAATACTAACCACATGAAAGGTGAAATTCAAATCTGTATCAATGTTTCTCAAGCACTTGAGATACGGTACAAAATTAAGAATTGTATGATTTGTGGGCATGACAAGTAAAATTAGAAGCAGAAGAAAAGCTAACTTCATTTCTTTACTTCAGTTCTGGTCCTGAGCCCTATAGATGCTGGCTACCTGCAATGTCTAGGTTGTTCACTGGGAACTAAGTATCTCTCCCAGTGTTTTATGATTGAGCCCGATTAGTCCAAGTCAACAGAACTCTAAAGAACAGACTTTAAGGCAAGTCCTTTCCAGATCCCTCATTCTAAAACTTTGACCTTACCACCCACACAAGTGCAAATGGAAACAGCATTTTTCTTCTTAGTCTGTACTAGTGTTGTCATGTTGTAGCAGTGTTGCTGTTTCTTGCTGTATTTTACTGAATGACATGTTTGTGTAAATATGCCACTTATCTCACAGAAAGTAAGAAATTTAGGCTATGTGACTAGTAATTATGCTGGACTTGTGGCTGATTAAACAGGTTGCAGTCCGTTAAAATTCTGATGACATTCTCATCTTGAATAGTCATTACCAGATTAGAAAGAAGACATGACAGTGATTTTGGAAGCTAATAGATGTTGACTTTACAATTTCACTACCAATTAACTTGGGTTTAGGAAAACAGTATCCATCAGAATAATCTGTGAACCCACACTGGCTATAAGAAAATCTTCTAGACTATTTCCAGTCTCATATGGATGGACAGGACGGACAACCTAGCAATTTCACACCTGTTCTACCTGGTGCTCTGGGCACACCTTCCCAATCTCCTCCTAAAGTGTCTGCTTATCAAGATGAAAGGCACCTGTGGAGCTGAAAAAAGAATAGATCTCATGTCTGTTTAACTGCCACTATTACTTGTTGGTCAGTAAACACAAATCACAAAAGCATGTTCTGAGGCCATGAAGTCAGGCTGGTTGCACACCGGGCAGGATTGAAGCATGCCAACAAAGTTCCTGTGTCCCCACAAGTGCTTGGTTACCATGCCTTCTGTTGGCCTTGCAGAGGAAGCTGTTCAAGCTTAGCACCACCTCTTGCCAAATAACTGCAAATACCACCTCAGAAGCCACATTTTCTTTAAATGTTTGTTTGGCTTTTTGAAGGGGAACTGGAAGTTGCACTCAGGATTGATCTGTATTCTCTACAGTATCTGCATGAAAGAGCGGAAACAGATGGTGACAGGACGAGACTGATTTGATTAAGAAGAGTCATGCAATGGCACCAGCATCTGCAGCAGCTTCAGGCCACCACCTGCAAGAACTGGGAAGTCTAACTCATGAGAAAGACCTTGGCGGAGCGATGAAAAACCTGCCATGTAGTGTGGGTTATTCCAGTTGCTCTACTATCAGCCTTTTTTCACACAACAGGGGAAAAAAATGTATTTATTTTCATTTGAACTTGCTATTACCTGGTCCACTGCAACTGCTCAGATCATGTTCTTATAGTGGTAAGAGCACAGAGCTGGGAAGAGGCACAACAAAATCCTTGTTGACATTGCCATTATTTGGCTTGACGTGGCATTAGCCCGTGTCAACCCAGACAATGGAAGTACTATTACCCAAGCCAAGGGAAGTTCTGGTTCAAATTGGTTCTTTCACTGCTGCAGGCCAGGGCCCCCAAGGCTGGCACCATATCTGAGCAGGAATGCAGCACAGGCCTTTGGGTAGATGCATTGCAAGGAGGAAAAACACAGTCTTGGAGAGCATGCCCCAGATAATTCAGTAGCACCAACAGGACCTCACACAACCAGCACCACCACTTCAGAGAAGAAATTTAGAAGGAATTTTCTTCCATTCTTTAATAACATCACAAAGAATGGGAGATCTATCGATATACTCCTTTTTTCTCACTTTTTCACTCTCAGTTTTTATGACTGTTTCTGTCATTGTTGCTAGCCTTTATCATGAAAGTCTTTCATACTGGTTGTTGTCAGTGTTGCCTCAATACCTTCATGTCAGTAGAAAAAATTGAGCTATACACCGTCCTGAGGATTCACTGGAACAGTAGCTCTCTAATTGGCCTAACATTTCATGTCAGTACCTCCAGTTCTTACACAGAGTAAGCTGACTAACACCAGCTTTGTGAACTTACCCAATGTAAGCTTATGCAACAAACAGCAACAGGCTTCCTGAATGGTTTCACTACTGGGGAATCTTTTCATGGTTTCCACTATAACATTGTAGCAGCGAACATTTCCAGACATCAGCACTTCCACATTGCTGGCTAAAGAGGGAAACAGAAACAAAAATTACTTAAGATTACAATAAAAAGAAAACACAAAAAGAAGCATGGTAATTGGGTTCTAATATTAATGACTACCAACACTTGGTAATAATTTATAATAATTAAAGTAATTAAATTCAAATAAAAAAAATCATGTTTTTCTTCTTTTTTAGGGTGCAAGTTAGCAAGTTATTCATTTGGTTTAAACTAGTTCTCCTCTATGACTATTACGTATTGAGGGTATAGAAAGGTTCACCTCACGATCCCGGAATTTTTCACAGAATCACAGAATGGTTGAGGTTGGAAGGAACCTTGGGGGTCATCTTGAACAACCTCCCCTGCACAAGCAGGGCCAGTTGTCCAGAACCATGACCAGGTGGCTTCTGAGTATTTCCAAGGATGGAGACTCCACAGCCTCTCTGGGCAATCTGTGCCAGGGCTCGGTCACCTTCACCCTATTCACTGTTATTATGCAGGTCAGATACTGAAACTAACAGGCATTCATATTAGTCAGTAAAAAGACAGAATGCATCCTTTCCTACTGAGATCAGAGATCCCACACCCAGTAATTTAAAACAAAATAGTATCATGGTAGTTAGAAACACAGTACTTGAAAGCATCTTTGCAGTATGTGTCTATCCAGGGAGTGATACAGAACCCAAAACATCTTGGACAGAATCTCGGTTCCAGTGAATGAAAGTCCTGTCACTGCCTCCAAGAGGTTCAGCACTATTCTACTGAGGTCTATAAACTTTCTTAATATTCTTTTCAACAGTTTGGCTGTCCTGTATACAAAGATATTAAGTTGAAAAGGCAAGCTCTGAGTGGGAAGCGTTTCTGAATCATTCTGTTTGTTTGTGTAGGAAGGTTCTTTTCACAATGCTTTAAGATGACAGTGATTTATTAATGTCACTCACCACTGAAAACACCTTTCATTGTAAAGGTTTGCACACTTCACAGGTGATAATTATCAACATATTAAAATATTCAGATCATTCTAAAATTGTTGATTACAGAGAGAGCACAATCAAATGTATATTTAGATCCTGCAAGAATGAAGCAGTGGTGTGGAATGACTCTCATTTAATATTTACCACTAGAACTCGGACATCCAGCTTCTCACAGAAACTGATGAGGAGATCTGAGCACTCTGTAATTCATGGAATAACAGGTACCTCTCTCAGGGTGAGGTGAAATTGCCTCTGGAGATGCCTGTTTCTCCCCATTAAATATAGGAGAAGCCTGGATCGCTGCCTATGACTAACACTTAGATGGCAAACATCATGTGATACATCACTTCCCCAGGGACTTTGAAGGACAGATGTCAGCAAAGCATTTTCTCATTCACTCAAGACTACTGAAATTTAAGAAAGTTCTTGTCCTGCACTGGGATAAACTGCCCGCCCTCGATTTCTCACAACATATGAGCCAGAGCAAAGTCTACGTATGTATCAGTGTAAGAAGGCATCCCGAGGCACAAATCCATGATGTATGTAGACTTCAGGATATGGGGACACTACTCAAACTACGTTGAAACTATCTTTGTTTCCCTATTTTCAATACTTCACATCAGAAAGGGAAGTGCAAACTCCAAAAACAACGCCTGCTGTAGAGCAAGTCTTTGTCATGGCTTCCTCTTGGAACTGTTACACATTCTCTAATTACTTTCTTCAAAGAGCACTTCAGGCTCTCTCTGAAGTGCACTCTCTTCTTCAGAAAAAAAAAAAAAAAAAAAGCACTTAGCACTCTGCTTTGGAAAATGGAAATAACTTCTAGGCTACGGTAAAATTATTTCTGTCTCAAGGAATGCTTAATTTTTAAAGACAAACTGGAACAGCAAGAAGCTTGTGAAAGGGAAATTAAATAGCTTGGAGAATGATGAAATTTGGAAAACTACAGTCTAGTTCCTGTTTTGTGGCACACCCTTGGCCAGCATGTTTCCTATACGAACGGACAGGATGTATGAAGTAGGCTTTGTGAGGAAACACTTCTGCAAGATTACAACCATTGCTCAGCCTGGAGAAGAGGAGGCTCAGGGGCGACCTTATTGCTCTCTACAGGTACCTTAAAGGAAGCTGTAGCGAGGTGGGGTTGCTCTATTCTCCCTCGTGCCTGGTGACAGGACGAGGGGGAATGGGCTAAAGTTGTGCCACGGGAGGTTTAGGTTGGATATTAGGAAAAACTTCTTTACTGAGAGGGTTGTGAGGCATTGGAACGGGCTGCCCAGGGAAGTGGTGGAGTCACCATCCCTGGACGTTTAGATGTAGAGCTTAGGGATATGGTTTACTGGAGGACTGGTTAGTGTTAGGTCAGAGGTTGGATTCGGTGACCTTGGAGGTCTCTTCCAACCTAGATGATTCTGTGATCTTGTGAAAGAGACAAAGAGCTTGATGCCTGCTGAATTTGCAAACAGTAAGGTGCAAGAGCTGCCTCTGTGTCAACAGCATCATGCACCAAGTCAATAAAGGGACACATATTACCAGGGACTCTTCTTGGGGCCTGATTTTGCCCATAATAGGGACTGCTGTGATGAGAGAACGAGACGCAATGAGATTTTCTTCTGTCCTATTGCACAACACCTGAGGACACCATGCGGCTCCAAAATGTGCCCAATACTACCTGTGTTCCTCATTGCACCCACCACTGACTGGTCAGAGGGGGGTGCTTGAGCCCTAACACCATGTCTTAGCTCTGGCCATTGGATTTGCATGGGAAATTTTCCCCTTGTGGAACAGCCTCTGCCAACAATGTTCTTAACCAGCTATCCAAACTCACTGAATGTTCATTTGGTCAATAAATATACCTTATTATTCAAACTTTAAAAAAGGAAGAGCAAGGATTTCAAACCTGACCTCTGCAGCCATGATAAGCACCTTAGTTAACACTTATTCTGAGCAGAAGACTCTTTACCTACTTTATGAGAGATTCCAGTCTTGTAAGTATGACTGAATAGGAAAATTTCCCATAAAAAATTACAAGTCAGTATTTCCCACAGAAAACAGAAAAGTGATTTGTTTAGCAGCTCCCAACCAATTCTCATTTCAAAACTGTTCCCTCTGTCAAAATGTGTCACTATTTTTGCAGCACTACCAACTGTTTTTCCCTAGAGAGACTCTGAAGTTTTGTTTGCTTTCACAGTCACTGAAAGATTACCATGCACTCGGGTGAGCTGACGCAAGCTGTGGGAGGTGAAGAATTGAAAATGACTTCCAGTAGTGCACTTACATGGTCCAGCTAAGGAATGTAATGAGTAAAGTGCAGGAAGAATCACCTCTTCTCTCTCTGGAAACTCTTTAAATACTTCCAGTATGACCATATGATCTTTGCTTTCAACAAATTCAGTCAGCTGCTCTTCTGGAACTAAATTAAAAAGAAAGACAGAGACAATAAGTTTTGAGGAAGTAATTCATATCCTGATAAAACGTGAGAAAATACAGTTATTTTAATTAAGTTTCCTTATATTTATTTTGTATATTCCACAGAAAGTCAGGTAGTCCCCTCCACCGAGATCATATTCCACAGTTAAGACTTCTTATACCAAAAACCGAGCTACTTTACAGAGATCTTTTTCTAGCCCACATTTTCTGTAAATGAGTTCTGACTTTCAAGTGCCTTCCTGTGAATGAGTATTTTTTTTTAAACAAGTATTTTTTTAAAAAAAGTCTTTTAGTCTTTTCCACAGAACAACCTTCAGGTATTCTTCACCAAGACAGCATATAAGTGAAGGAAAAGCTAAGAACACAGTGAAAACAATTTAATGGAATGCATTTCCCATACTCCATTATTTTATTTTACTTCTCAACTTTTTTGATAATAGAGTTCTTTCCATAAAGACTACAGCCATGCTTTAATAATATCCTACCTTCACTGTAATAATAGCATAAGGTTTTTCAATCACTGTCCCGTCATTTGTGCTGACATCACTGCAGTTGTGCAGTGAACCAGATAAAGGAACTGATCCAACTTGAGCATGAATCCCACACTTCAAATTTTGTAAGCAGAATCATCTTCTGAATTTGGTTCATGATAAGGGTACAAAAATTCACATTGCAATAGCTGAGAAGGTTTCTCAAAGGCAAGAAAAAAATATCCAGGGACAGCCTAGGAACTTGTTATGCTGCTGTCAAGAAGGCATGCAGGTCTGTACCTGAAATGTCTGTGAATCTATAAAAATCAGGCACTTCTTATAAAAGGCACACACAGAAAATGCAAGAAGCTGAGACACTTGTGGAGACTGAAGAGAAAATATGGCAGGACAAAAGTATTTAGGGAGAGAGGAAAAGGGAAAGGAAAGCAGAAAATAGTTCCAGGCACACATGTGGGAGGAAGACTTAGAAAAAAAAGCAATATAAAATGGTGCCAGGAAGAACAAATCTGAAGAACTGGAGACTATCTTTGAAGCAAAGGAGTATAGTGGACTTTGTAGGAGTACTAGAATTTCTCAATAGTTATTCAGAAGCAAGAAACTCAATGCAAAGATAAACTGTCACAATAATGGGATTTTTGGCCATTATACACAGACAGTTCCTAAAAATGTTGCAGAAATTTAATACATGGTGACATCATTCCTCAAAAGAAACACAGGGATATTGTAGAGATACAAACTTAGCCTTTCAGTGTTGTCAGGATCAATAGCTGAATCGTATACTTTTTTGAAAGTGCAAACATTTTGCCTGATTTTAGACTTGCTCACAACTTCCTGGCAATCCTAAAATTTACCAGTCTTTCAAGAAGCAGCTTTGGTTATTGAGAATTAAAATCAAGTATCACTACTCTTTGTCCCAGTGTTACTGACTAACTTTGAATCCCGTTAACTCTAGTCGGAAATGTAGCTACATTTTCCACTTTAATTTATCTGATTCAGAAAATTTATGATACTGCTTGGAAAACCTGTTTTGTGCTAATGGGTTTTGAGAACAGATATAAAAAAAAAAAAAAAGGGATGCAAGAATTCATGTTTTTGCAGTTAAATAAATATCTGTAGTCCCCTCCCAACCTTTTATTTTTTTTTCTAACTTAAGAGCCCACAAGATATAATACCTTTTTCAAAAAGCTTGTATAATGCTTTGCATCCGTGTTGCTGGATATCTTCATTTTTAGGGAAGGTGTGCATGGCATTAAATATCAAAGAAAACACATCCACCTCTTCCTCCAGGAGCAGGAAAGCAACTACATCTAAAAAGCAGAAAAGATTACATGTTGTGCTGAGGTGTTCTCAACATGTTAATTGGAGCACTGTACTTAACTATTAAAATCCCAAAGTCTTTAATCCTTCAAATTTACTCCGGTGGCTCACACCCAGGCTTTTATATAAATTATGAGGCTGTTATCTCTTAAGGTAGTATTTCAGAATACAAATGAGATGTTCTAAAACATTACTGGCAAAAAGACAGTTTCCTCTCTCCACTCCTGCTCCCACTGGCTTTGGTACTTGTCTGGCTTCTCAGAGACAGCTCACCTCACTAAACCAGTGGAAAATTAATCAATGCAGAAAACTGCACTTTTTGAAAACTGAAGAATTTCGCTATGAAACTAAACTTGTGGAAAAAAAAAAAAAAGAAAGAAAAAAGATAGGACTACACTGCCAGAAGAAAGCACAGGGGGAGTTGAAATCTACCTTTCAGCTATGGTGAACCATGAAATCGACCCATCTGTATCATGAAATGCTATTCTCACTCTCTCTCTCAGTGTCTCCAGGCCATTCTTTCAGCCTGGAAAGATTTGCTACCTGAAAATGAACTAAAAAGCCAATGTCACTGTTGCTCTTAAAATAATAATTAAAAAAATCTGAAAAAAGTTGCTGTCTCTATGTCATGTATAAGGAAGAAAATCATATTCATGACAATTTTTCAAGCTTACATCAGTAACAGTAAAATGAATAGTGCCTGATCTGGTATTTAAGCTGCAGCTGTTTTTTTTTTTTTTTTCTTTTAAAGAAAGGATCTTTCTGTATGGCTACCACTCTGCATTCACAGTGGCCTACCACCTCCAGCTGTAGTGCAATTCAAGCTTTTGGACATACAGACATACAGAATACCAAGAGATTCTTCTGACAAGGTACTATTTCAAATATTTTTCTGAAGATAGTCGAAACGAGACTTTAAGTCTCTCTATATAATTAAAAGGGAGAAGAAAGCAGATTCAAGAGGTAATTGATCTTATAAAATAGACAAATAAATAGCATGAACCATCTTCTTAAAGTTCCTGTTTCACTCTATTGCCTATAGCAGGAAGTTGGACAGCCAGATCAGCTTTAACTACCTAAAGTCTAAGCCTTATTTTGTAAGGTTGATTACAAGGCCTTTCAAAGTCAGCGGAAACTTTCCTATTTTGACAATAATTTAGCACTAGTTATTATATGCTACCTTGAACCAAGCTAGCAGATATCTCCCTTACAGTCTCTTTAATTTCAACAAAAGATCAAGAAAAATATTCTCAGTACCTGATAAGATCAAGTCTCTAGAGAGCAGAATAACAGAAATATATCAGAGACAGTTCACTCTTTTCAAATATATAAACCAGTACTAAAGGAAGCAAGTCAGAATGTGACCAATTTTATACCTTGCTAAGAAAAATCTCTTACTTATTTAATTTACAGCACAGCACAGCACTTATTTAACTTACTGTACAGCAAGTATTTGTGCCTATGCTAATAACAAGTTGGCAAAATTATTGGGCCATGTTGTTCATAGCCTTGAAATTTGGAGACTCCTTTCTACCTGGATAGAAAAAGGTGCAAACCAGTACTGCACCTTTATATACAAGCACAAATGACTTTACAGAATAAAACAGAGAGACAAATCCCCTACAAAATGTATAGTTACGCATTTATATCGCAGTTCTTTTTTTTTAAAGGCTCAGAGTAGGAAAGTAAAATAGACAATACCTGACATGAGGAGTAGATTTAATGTTTTCAGTCCTATTACTGAGAGATTTACATTTCCTTTGTGAACTGTGAGCATTTTAAGGATCAGCCTAAAAAGTTAAAAGATGGAAAAAAAGAGTTAGGGCTAAGTAAATACTAACAAAACTGTTTTTTTTTCAAACATTACTTTAAAAAAAAACAAAACAACAACACAAAGTAGTTACAGAAATTAGTAAAAGCTTTCTAAAGCCAATTTTGTCATTTCTCAATTCATTTTTCAAACTTTTCTTTCAGCTTATGTTTTTTTCAAGTTAGCAATTAAATTTCTTTTTAATTAAATTACTTTAACAATTTTTAGATTACATGAAAGTAATGATGTGTAATTTACCAATTTAAATTGAAATTAATTTTATATGCATATATTAATTCTACAGGAGGCAAGTCTTACATCCAGGCTGGAATTATTCTACAGAAAGCAGGGCTGGGGGGTGCAGCAGTCTGCAGGTGGTAAGGCAGTGTACTGCTTGTTGCAAGAGTGAAGTTACTGTGAATGATCAAGTGTCTGCTGGAAGACACAAAGCAGCTTCCCAGCTACAGAACTTGAAGAGCACCTTGAAGGATTCTATCCTATCTTAGGTTCCACCACTGTAGCACTTAAGGGATGTTGGACAAATCACTAAAAAGAAGCATTTCATAGACTAGCAACTGTATACTCTCTACTTTCTAGGTGACCTGACTTGAGACCCAGGGATATTAACCTCTGAAATGCTGCAAGCAGAGTCAAACAAAGTTGAATTCTTAAACATAAGGAGAGCCAAACAATGCTAAGTGCTCTGAAAAAGCCAGTGAATGTACCAAACTATCTGCCCAAAGACAGATTTTCTAAGACAGTGACCTCGAATCTGTAATACCTTCTCATTAAACAATTTTTTTAAATTTCTAGACAATACTGAAGAGCACTAATAAAAACTGAGAAGAAATTAATAGGCCAATTTTCAGATAAGGTATCAATAATGTACAGTAAATAAGGCGGTGGGCCCCATATTGAATGATGATGATGGCAGAAAATAAATTACATTGACTTTGTATTTAATGAAGCATATCCTAAAATGGGGGAAAACCAAGACCGTGTAATTAAAAACTAATTAAAAATAGAGAGGCTCCAAAAAAAAATTCAAGAAACTTTCACTGTTGATACTCGTAACTTTGGAGAGCCAGACTCTGCAGTCTTAATGATCTTCAAATGAGAGTGTCTTTGTACAGATATCTAATCAAAAGGGATCGTGCAGTAGCTGGCAATGCTAACAGACATTCTTGACCTGTCTAGGAAAACAAAGAGCACTGAAAGCTTCATCCAAATTTCATTCCCAAGATAGAACAATGATGTTGTGTGCCTTGCTTAGTTCTAGCTTTATAAACTAGGAGAAATGTATTTATTATTATTAATTCTTTCTTATTATTTTAAACTGAGAATAGATACCTCCCTGAAACTTCTGTATGCACGCTTTGGACCAGTAAGTCCACAGACAAGGACAGGCACTGGCATTTCAGTCCCCAGGCAAATTCTTGGCCCAGCACACAGCCCAGTTGTATGGACTAAGTAGTAGGGTGATGAATCAAAGAAAACAGGGAGCCACCCTAACCAAGCTGGTAGAGTAGCTAAACAGACAAACTTAAATGCCCTTCTTTAGTGTCCTGATTAAAATGTTTCAGTTTTAAGCCTTCCTAATGCACTTTGTTGTGTGGTTGCAGGTGTGTGTGCATGTGCAGAAACTGTACCTGGGATGCAGATTCCTCCACCTATTTGCTCCATCAGCAGCTGTGGACAACAGGCTGGGAGGGAATGCAGCCAGAACAGCTCACCCGGACTGACCAAAGGGATATTCCATGCCACGTAATTTCATGCTCAGCAATAAAACCAAGGGGAACTTTGCCAGGGTTGCTCAGGGACTGGCTGAGCATTGTTCGGCTGGTTGTAAATGAGAGCTTTTGCATCCCTTGCTTTGTTTTGCTGATTTTTGTTTCTTTTACTTATGAAACCGTTTTTCTCTCACACACCCACAACAGGAAACTACGGGAAATATCAGCCCAAATGGGAGTAATTTCTGGGACATAAGAATAAGCATCAGTCAATTAGCAAGCCTGTAATCTGCCAAAGAAATCTTAACTAGCTTGTACAGCTCAGTCACTCCTTGCTCATGAAAAGCAACCAAAATCACAAACATACTGCATCTTCACGCAAGTGATCTCATAATGGCAACCCTTCTAAGGAAGGGCAGGTGAGGCCTATAAAAGCAGAGGCAGATTTACTAGTAGAGTTATTAAGCTGTAGCTCCTTGCTGTCATTATCAGCCCTGAATGAGGCAATCTGTCCAAGAGAGAGAACTTCCAACGAAGCCCTTCTCTCCTATTCATATTATACTTACATCTGCAGCTAGCATTTGTGCTACAGAACAGCTTTGGAGTTACTCTCTGCCAGTCTTTGTCCCATCTAACCACAGCTATGCAGAAGCCATTTACTTAGGCTCCCTCAATGGGAGAGATGGGCGTACTCAAATCAAACTACACTTAGTTCCAGGCTTACTAAAAAGAAGGAAAAAAACACCTTCTGAAGGTAATTGTGTCCACTGACTGCACAGGTAGTTAAGGTGACTACTTTAAATACTTAATTTTTAGACAACTAAGAAATACCCCTTCTCTTGATTCCACTTTAGGCTTGTGGATTTAATGCAGCATAAAGGACACACACACACAAAGCCTGCCAGGTCTATTATATTGCACCTGTCTATTAAAAGAAAACATCTTCCTAACCACAGAGTCCCAGAATCACTGAGATTGGCAGGGACCTTTGAAGTTCTCTTAATTCAATTTCTCTGCTCAAAGAAAGGCCAATTATAGCTGATTGTTCAGGGTCACGTCCAGTCAGGTTCTGAGTACCTCCAAGGCTGGAGACTTCACAACCTCTCTGGGCAACCTGTTACAGTGTTTGATCAACCTTAAAATAATTTTAAAAAAATCACTTTTTTTAAAAAATCTTTACGTGGAATTTGCTGTATTTCAATTTGTTTCCTGTCCTGTCACTGGGTGCCACTAAGAAGAGCCTGGCTCAGTTTTCTTCACTCTCCTCATCAGGTATTTATGCATACAGCTAAGATCCCTGCTTGCGTGAGCCTTTTATTCTGGAAGCTGAAGAAACCCACAAAAGATCTTTAACCATGTAGAAGCTGATGTAATAAGTATATAAATACATTTTATTGCATAAATAAGCTGCCATGATATCCAGAAGACTCTTTGCATCCAACATACTTACTGGTGAACAGCCAGGGCTTCCCAGTCCTTCCCAATATCCTTAGGAGCTATGTTCTGTAGCGTACTTGGACAAATTTCTATCAATTTACAAAGAAGTGACCAACCCATCTGTAAAATAAAAATATAGCTATTTCAGAACAGATGTTCTATTTGGAACTTAAATGTTGTCTTCCAATATTCATGGCAATCAGAAGATGGATGTTCTCAACAGTTATCTAGCTAAATGAGGGATAATTACACAAGGCAAGGGACATAAAAAGTTAAGAGGTGGAACTAAAACATGCCAATGATTACCATTTCTTGTAGCATTGTGTCACCTACAATGTGCTCCAGCACCGCTTGAGGATAGGGGACATACTTACAGTTAAAAGAGATGCTGACAGTGAGAAAAATAAGATGAGATCAATAATATGCCATCGTGGGCCACGAAAAACCACTGCACTATTACAGCTAGTCCAACTTCATCGAAGCATTGCTGTCTCCATAAGAATTTGCTATTTAATTGCAAATGAGAAAGGATAGTTTTCAAAGGTGGTCATGTTAAAAGTGTAAATGCTCTAAATAGCATGAGATACCTAAATGATATTACATATTTCATATTCTTGACATCAATCCTCAGTGCCTGCGTGCTTGCTAAACACAAAAAGGGCAGTGAAAGTCTTGAGAGCACAAGGGATGAAAGACCAACTGAAAATATATTTATTCTAATAACTACCTGCTCCATCCTATGCAAGTGCCCTGACTTTTAGATATCTGTAAATAATACCAAAAATGAAAAATGTCCATACTGGAGAAATCTGTTCCCCCATGTTCCCTGGAACAATGATCTTTATTATTATGAGAGCTTGCTGGGCGTATTGGCCCGCAGGCTGATAAAATTGAATGTGCTGCAGTGTGAATGAGAGCAGGGAGCAAAAAATGTAGAAAGAATTAACTGATGAGAAGAAAACCTCGCTGTACTGAAAGAGAGGAAGTAATCTGAGAAATGTCAAAAGTTCAAGACAAAGTAGATTTTACAAAAATTAAAACAAAGCATAAAACTCTCCCTAGCCATATAAATAAAAAAAGAACAAAAGGAGGAAGTAGGCCTGTGTGCTGTAGGAATAGGGTCAAGACAGAAGATAATCTAGGTGTAGGTCAAAAACCACAAGCATAATGAGATCCCATTTCAGGAAAGAGTTATGCAAAGCAAAGGGGTCAGCAGAGGACAGCCACCAGCACCAGGAATGTAAACAGCTGCTTCGAAGGAGCTTCACTGCAAAGTTCATAGAAATTGCACGACCTCTAACCCTGCAGCGTGACAGAGGAGAGACGTGAATGAAATTGGAAGTCGGGTAGCACAGAGCCACCCAAAGGAACAGCACTGACTAGAAAGCAGGCAGCTTTCACGATAGCTTTGGCAAGTCTATGGAAAAGGTGATGTAAACCCCCAGAAACTGGAATTCTACTTTTATATTTCACAGGTCACAGGCACTACGTTCAGGCTATCCGTGGTAGCTTTGCTTTTCTTGAAGTGTAGATTTCCAGAGTTAAATGTTTTAAGCCCATTATACCCTCAATCAGCAGATTGAGCTTGACCAGAAGACAATTTCCTTGCTTAGACAGCGAGCTGACTTGCCCTATGTGAGAGTGCAAACCAACTACTGTGGACATTCAGGAAGATGAGTCTGGGCTGTGGGATCAACTCCTGATCAAGCATAATTTCAAAGAACAGCCTCAGTGACCACCAAATCCCCCAAAGATGGGGTTATGCATTACCTAATTTTCCATGCTCAAGCAGCAAATCTCCAATCTGCACAGCAAGGACACTGTAGAGGTGACCATTAATTCAAACACTATTTATTGCTAAAAATAAGATTTTGAACTGCCACTTCCCGCCATGCTAATTGTATAACTTAGAACCCAATGAAAATTAGCTTAATGACTTTAGAAAAGTCACTTTTTTACTGTCTCTGATGAAACTGATATTTCTGTTAAAGATTCTATTTGGATTGTTGTGACTCCAAGCACTGACAAACATTTATAAGGACTGTGGAGCCAGCAAAGACAGAAGCAGATATCTGACCTGCTGACAATGTAGTCTGTTTTATAATATTAAAAGCAAAGCCTGGGGTAACAAAGACCTTGTTATCCTTTTAATAATTACGTAAGAAAGTAAGGGTCTTTTAAATAACAGAGATACTAAAGGCTACAGGGAAAGGAAAAAAATAATGCAGTAAACAAAGATGTTCTTGTAAACACTTTAACATGTCCTGACACACAGGGACAGTTGGCGGCAGCACTGAAACCCTCTTATTTTTGTCAGCCCCTTTTCATTTCTGGCATGCAATGAATTTATATTACATTAGCTCACACCTTCTGCATGAGACAAAGCTCTACTGACTGCTCCCTGCTCTTTCCTGAAGTGTAAACAAGTTTTGCTCTACTGTTTCTAACCTGCTCCAATCATTGTCAGCCAGCAACTGAAAAAAAAAACATACCACACTATCAAATTTACTTAAAAGATGCCTATTTTACTGTTAAGGCACTACTGACTTTGCAGCTCAGCATCTTCCTATTTATAAAGAAGTTTGCCTAAAGTCCAACTTGCAGTGGTACTCACAATATTGATCTATTAAGCTAATTTACTCTGTGCAAGCATAGGACAAAAAAGTAAATCCTCATTTCAGGTATGGCTCCTACTCAGTTTTTTTTCTTATATGGGTCAGTTTTACTCCAATGCCAAAAGCCAAGGAGGCAACTGGTTGGTTAATCAATTTATTCAATGAAAATTCTTTAGTAGTACAGAGAGACTACACCGAAGTCAGGACTACGTCACTTCACTGCTGCCAGGGAGAGCTGTGTGTTCACAAAGACTGTAAACCAACTGCTGTGGATGAAGGAAGGAAGGCAGAGCTCTACTAACACGCTGGGGATGTTGGTAAATATCATAACAAAATGTGAAGGACGAGCTGCCTACGGCACTTTGTGAGGAACTGGATTAGAGCTTTGCACTGGCTGTGAATTTGACACTTGAATACAATGTAGCACTGCAAAAGAAATCCCAAACTTCTAAACTGAAGCACTGTAGGACTGCAAATGTAGGCAGAGAGAAGTTTAAAACTGATTTTTAAATTCTGTATTAAATCAAGGTGAGGATTTTTAGCATTACTAAAATAAAAATTAAACGATCACAGTCCTCTTACACGCTTCTTAGAGCCCTGTGCAATCACTTCAGACCTGCTTCTGGTTGTGGCTGGATTTCATATTTTTTACTTCCTAGACTAAATTTCTGGGCAGTGGTTTTGTAAATTGTTACATATGTAATATACTTTATTCTGAAAAAAAATACTGATTTATCCTTTTGTATTTCTTAATGACAATTAAATCGTAAAATAACTTGAAAGTTCAGACTCTGTATAAGTCACTTAGTTTTCAAAGGAAACTTTCATGTTTTAATCTGAGTCTTATGCTTGTGATCTATAGTTTAAGATCCAGTAGATTAAAAAAATCTTAAAAAACACTATTATTTATGTGACATCATTTATGTTTTGCTTTCTAGTGACTCAAAAAAAAAAAAAAAAAGATGCCAAAAAGCTTGTAATGATACAAAATTGCTTAATAAAGCAAGCAAGCAAGTGGCACGCGAACTTGGACTTCATAAACATCCTTTGAGCATAACGTAGTCAGAAACTTAATCTACGCCTGCCAGGAAGGAGCTCTTTCATACGACAAGCCTGGCAGCTGTACCGTAAGCACAGCACCGAGTTGTGCAAGCACCGCACCTCCTTGAAGTGGGCCGGTGCTGTCACAGGAGCAGCCTTAAATTGCAGAAGCTGCACTGTTACAGCACTGTTTTCCCCTAAAAAGTGGCCTCATGCAACTCTCACGGGATGGGGCTATGTATGGATGAAGGCGTCTTAAATGGTGCCGCTCCTCACGTTTGCATGGCAGGATTTGATGTTGATATGCTGGAGTTATATTAAACAGCAGGATTTAATGTCGATATGTTGGAGCTATATTAAAGGCCGGATTTAATGTCGACATGTCGGAACTCTATCAAATGGCAGGATTTCACGTCAGGACTATATTACACAGCATTACTTGTACCTCAGAAGCGTGGGTCACGCTGCATCCACGCCGCTGCGTTTACGCTCATCACTCCACTTTCTTTTGCCTTTCAGAGCTGCTGCTCGCATCTGCAGAAACCTGGGACTCCCGGCCCCAAGCCGTGTCCTGTCCTTTTGCAGGGGAGCAGCGTTTTCCTTCACACAGCCCCCTGGAAGGGCAGGGGGGGGCTCGGGGCCGCTTACCTGCTGCACGCCCGCTGCCCCCGCGTACATGTCCACCACCAGCAGCACGGGGACGTGGATGTTTTTGCCGCTGAAGAGCCGTGGAGCTGGAAGGGGGGGGACACAGAAAAGCCGCGTTAAGGGCGTGTGGGGCGGCCCGGGACGGACAGGGCCGGGCAGGGCTGGGCAGGGCGGCCGTCCCTTACCGCTCTGCCGGGCCGCCAGCTCCAGCAGGTCGCTGAGGGTCTGCACCAGCGTCTCCAGCCGCTTCCTCTCCTGGACGTTTTGGAGCCGGACCACCAGCTTCCTCAGGGCTTGTTCCTCCCTCGCCGCCGCCGCCGCCTCCTCCTCCTCGGTAGGGCCGGCGCTGGCCATGGCGGCCCCGCTGCCCTCCGCGGCGGCCGCTTCGCCTCTCCTCGCCTCGCCTCACCCCATCCGCCGCGGGGACGAGGAGCGGACGACGCGGGCCCGTCCCGCAGCCGCTGGCACCGCCGCCCGGCCGCTCCGAGCCGCCCTCCCCGCCGCCGCTGCCTCCCGCCCCGGGACGCGGTCGCGGCCGGGCGTGGAACCCCCCTCTCCCTCAGCCCCCCCACCCGCCGCCATTAGGGGGCGCCCGCGGCACTCGCGCACGGTTCGCTGGCAGCGCGCCCGCTTGCGGAGATTGACAGCGCTGACACCCAATAGGATGGCAGAGGTGCAGCGGGGGGTCCGCCCACCAGTGTGCCTAGGGTATAAATAGGGGCTGGAGGGGGGTCCTTATGCCTCAGGTGAGGGTGGTGGGGAGCAAAAGGAAGGGGTTGTTTTCTTCTTCCTTAAAAAAAAAAAAAAAAAAAAAAAAAAAAAAAGGAGCATATGTAGCTAATGTGTGAGGCTTTCTGGGCAGACAGCAGGCCCTGAGGCCTCCTTGCATGATGTAGGGTCCTTTTTCCTGCTGTGGTGGGCCAGGGAAGGTGGAGAAGGAGCTGTGTCCTCTCCTGAGGGTTGAAGCAGCTGAGGTGAAGCTGAAGGATCACCGGTTTTGGGGTCACCAGCTTTGGGTTAAGCTCGCCCAAGGAAGACCCTTGCTCCGTGCTCATGAGTGTTTTGGCCTCATGGGCTCTGATAGGTCTGTGGGTTTGCTTAAAACAAGCCTGTGTTGTATTTGGAAGTAAAATTTCACTTCAAGCTGTGCAGTGAGAGGTTGCTGTTCTGAGATAAGAAAATTCTCCTGCCCTGCGGGTGCATTGCTTCACTTGTGGTTGATGCAATCTTCCTGTGACCTGGCAATGCTTGTGGGACCTCACTGCTCTTCTGAGAGAGTGGTATGTGGGTTTGAGGTTGCCAGACACCTCTTTAAATGCTTGGTTAGAAAGTCAATGCCAGTGGGATATGCTATACAGAAGTTGCATGCCCTTTGTAATACCTAAGTATTAATTAAGGGAATAAACTTTCCAGTTAAATTGGACTTCATTAGACAAAAGTTCAGTTTGGAGGATCATGGTAGGAGTATGGATTTACTTGAAGCTTTTGTTTAGTTTACAGTGTTTTGCTAGAAATCCATGTCGTTCATTGAACAGCACTTCCACAGTGCTAGCTTCTCAAAATAAGCTTTAAGAAAGTGTTCAGTAATGCCCCTGCATTCACACAGAGCTGGTTGAACTGTCCCTGGCCTCTTGGTGCATCAGTCCTGAAAAGCTTGGATACGGCTGCCTTAATAGTTCAGGCTTTTTTTTTTTTTTTTTTTTTTTTTGCACAAAGAAACTATTGTCTTGGCATCCCAATTATAGTCTACTAACTAGGACTGCATTTGTTAAATGATGAGCTAGTATTTCCCTCTCTAAAGCACTGGAAAATAAACATGAATGTGAGATAGTGTTATGAAATAGTGACTCATAGTTTGCGATGTGTGGAACACATTACATCTGGGCTGAAACAAAAATGAGTTGAATTAAATGGGTTGGTTGCACTTGAAATATGTTTTTATTTCCTGCAGAACCACTAATGCAAGCACAAAGAGTGACTGAAAAATGTGTTTTTTTTCTTGATGTAAAGTTTTTCTTGTCTTGCAAAATGAATGCAAATAGTCTCAGTTTATATTGACTTCTTCCAGTATCTGCGAAGCTGTAGTTGCTATGAGACCTAAGCAAAAGATTTTGAAGAGGTCACTCTTCACAGCTTACGATCAGAAATGTCACTTGTGAGTTTTAGAATCTCTGCAGCTGTAAGGTACAGCGAGAGATATTGATAAAAGTTGTATTAAAATGACTTCCAAATCCTACTCTTAAACTGAATTTGTGGCTGCTTTGACCATTCAACAGAGCGTACATCTGGATGCGCTGCTGCTCTGGACTTCTTTGCGGCATGTTTTAAATAAGAATGCACCAATGCGGGTTATGTATTGGTGTTTCAGTGGATAAAAGTGGAATAAAGTTGTGGATTTCCTGAAGGAAAATTGCAGACCACAAGCCCTTCTCCTGAAATAAGTTGGGTTCTGTATGTCCTTGATGCAGACCTCATGAATGTGCCGCATTTGGAGCGTTGTGTGTGTCAGTTTTTTTCTGGTCATTTCTCACCCAAACACTTTCAGCTGTTTATCAGACTTCATGCCCAGGTATTAGGTAGCTAAGTGGAAAGAGAAAGCAGAGATTACAGTTAAAACGTAAATTTGATTTATACTTTCAAAGATTTTTTTGTTTGTTTGTTTCTCAAGAGATCTGAAGTGCAGTTCTTCTGTATGTCCTATTTGTGTACCAAGGGGTTTTGTTGTCACTCCACCTCCCTTGCAATTCCCTACATTTCAGGCAATCTTCACTTCGAAACACTCATGTTTCCTCGAGTGTTATCTTCATGGTGGGGTGTGTGGTTTGTGTGGCTTTTTGTTTTTTGTTTTTAACAAATTCAGAATTGTCACACCTGGCTCTTTCTTGAGGCTGAGTGCTGTAGGCTTACAAGAGTTGTTTCCTCTTTTTGTTTTCAGTGAGATTGGCAGCTATCTGCCCTGTATTTATCCTCTCCCACGTGGATGGGGCTACTAATACTCATTAAGTAATATATCATCTCTGCTGTGTCAGATATGAACAGATAACGCAGCACATTAACATAGAGACTAATACATTGTTCCACCTCCAGCTTTTGCATTCCTGCATCAGCTGGAAAATTGCGTGACGCCAGGGAGCCCTGGAGATTTGACACTCTAGTTTGAACGAGCTCAGTGGTTGTGGAATCAATGGGATACCCACAGTTTTAGATCACCCTGCTTTTTCTTTCCTGCTGTAGGTTAGTGCCTTGGGGCATCACAAAACTACGTGCAACATTAAAATTAAATTGGAAACTGAAATCGTGGGGTTTAGAATATGTGACAATGAGTGCTTGGATTTGGCCTTGACCATTGCCTTTTAAACACATATTAGGAATTCTGCTCTTATTTGTCACCTAATTTCAATGGAAAGAGTAGCAACCTGATCATACTGGTCAACCCAAAGCTGTGGGGCTGCATTACCCAGCTGGTGTGTCTGAACCCTGCTCTTTCTCCTCTGACACAGCCCAGCTTCAGCTGTAGTTAGTGACCTCCTCTACATTTTGGGGCTGATTGCCTCTGGGAGGCTGGGGCTCCTTAGGGATGGGGCTGGGAGTAGTCATGTTGGTGATGCACCTGGTGAGAGCTTGTTCAGGTGGGATCCAGGTATCTGTCGGGCAGATTTCTCTTTTGGACAATGCATCCAGGTGGCTGAAAGGCAGACCCAGGGTCTGATGTGGGGCTGTGTAACAGGGCCTGATGCGCAGCTGGCAAGTTGCTGAAAAGAACTTCACCAATGCAGATGTAAAACCTGCCAAATATAGTAGAAGAAAGCAAGAAATGTTTGTCTGCTCTGTGTCGGGTGGGTAATTTCCTGTAAGAAGCAAGTAGCTGTTTCCTTATTTTGTTTGTAGGTGAAGCTATAACTGAAAAAGAGAAGACCAGATCAGTGGAGAAATTTTTTTTGCATGTGAGCTTGAATCTCAAAAAAGTGCGCATGTTGGGGATGTATTCCTGGACTGATCAAGTCTAAGCTGTTACCTGTAGGGTGGGATATGCTACCCTGGCTTGTGTTTCTTCCTCATTCTGTGTCTGTGGCAAGAAAAATTTGGCTGTGAGAGCACAGGCATTAAGACGTATGTCATACATCAGCCCACTTCTCATGTGGTGTTCCTCTGCGGGCACTGCCCTGTGTTCCTCTGGTCCTGTCCTTTGGCTGTGGCTTCAACAAGCACGCGCTGGCATGCCAGGTCCTCCCCGTGCCTCCTGAGAGCCTGCTGCTGCCCTTCAGTGCAGTGCTTCTGTCCTGGGCTGGACAGAGGCACCATGCACTTGTGTGAATTAAATTATTTCACCCGTTTCAGAAATTTTCATCCCAGAAGACTGGGAAATGAGAATACCAGGCTTTGTAGTTGGTCTGACTTTTGTGCAACTGTGTCTGTGGTGGCCTGTGCAACTTCTTCATTTTGTCCTGTAGCTTCCCAGAAGCCACAGGCCTGAGTAGGCAGAGCGTTGTGTAACCTGTACGCTGGTTTGGTTTTCAGCGTAGCCTGACAAGTCGACACACCTCCTTGCATCTGCTCACAGACCTTGCGCTTTCCTCGGTCTTATCTTTCCTAGGTGTCAGCAGCAGCAGTGATAACAGCCCTGTGTCCTAAGCCTGGAACAATGGAGCTGGGAATTGCAATGATTTCGAGAGGCATCTTGCAGAAAGCACAAAGAGGAAAGTCAGTAGAGGATACACCAGGAAAATGTGATGTCCTGTGCAGGCCAAAAGAGAAGTGCATCACATAGACTATATAGCCATTTCCCTAAAATGGGAATGGTTGGTCTGGTTTAGAATATAATAGTTTTATTTTTTTTACCCTGTCAAGCAGAATATAAAGCCCGTGAAAATGGTACCACAAATACAGCAGATAAACTGTGGGAAGTGACTAGCAAAGATGGATTTCCTTTGAGTGTTAAATTACACTTCAAGTCAAAAAAAAAAAGCCTTAACTGTGGGAAAAAAATATATTTTAGAGCAAACTGACTTGTGCTTTCATCCTAGGTCAGCTGTGCAGTGTGGGTAGAAGAGATTTGGCTCGGGGAAGCATTTTTCTTCTCCTGGAGGAAATCCGATAAGTATGGCAACAAAGATTTTTTTTAATGAAGTCCAGCTGTAATAACCAAAATTGCATTTATCTTTTTAGTCCCATCTGATTCTTGGTGGCATTCACCATTGGAGTTAGTTTGACTAAATCGCTTCTGGATCCTAGTGTCAGAGTGAGGGAGCATCAGCCAAGCGTCATTGACTCATGTTTCTTGGCTAAATATGTTTGGTGCACCCTGATATTTTGCTATACAGCAAGGGTGCCTGTAGTTGAAATGCTTTGAGATGCTTTCACACTGATACAGACTGTGATACAGGTGATAGGAGACCTGCTTCCAGCAGGGATCCAGCTGGTTCTTTAGTTACTCTTTGTGCTTATGTTCTGGTGTGGCCACAACTTTGTGCAGAGTGTTTAAAACAAAACAGTGACAACAAAACCAGACAAAAACCAAGGGACCCAAATGTTAAAGTACATGTTAACAATTTCATCAGGGTGCACGCAAATGACAAGGTTTCAGTCTCTACCTTGTTGCTCAGGAAATCCTAATATCCTTAATTAGTCCATCTTTTCCCAGAAAAAAAAACAACAGCTAGCTATGGTTTTGGGCAGCCACCTTGAAGAATATTCTGATCTGTGCATCAGCTGTGTATCTGCCGAGGACTACGTGGGACACTGGATGCAGAGCAGGACATGAAGCCATGGTTCCTGCAGATATTTTCTGGTTGCTGTTTCTTCTAGGTTGTTGCCAGCATTTTGCAGTTGTGTGGTGCCTGACCGCAGCGATGCCTCAGGAACGTGTGGTGAGACTTGAAGCTCTCCAAGATCCCTTTGGAGATCTGATGCAAGCTGCGGTGTGGCTGCGCCGCTGATGTGGTTATGTGCAGAGTGCATGTTGGGGCTGTGACCCGTCTGCACCTTCTCATCCTCTCAGAGCTGCCACCTTTCAAAGGGAGCTGACAAATGTGTGCCTGGTGGATGCCCAGGCAGGCATCTTGGGGAACTGCTGGGCGTGTCGCTGTGACCTGGCAGAGAGAGCTAAGGAGTACGGAATTAATTCCACTGAAGAGGATAATCTGTTCCCTCAGGGCAGTGTGACACCTGAATAACAACGTAGGCATCTAAATTGTAGCTGAGGTCATTTCCAGAGTTGTTGGTGTGCTTGGTTCACTGAGTCAGAGTGGGCTGGGCTGTGGTTTAGGCATTGCTGCAGGCACAGTCAGGAGCAGTGACCAGCATCTGCCCTAGCAAAGCAACAAGGAAGTTTCTTACCACGATGGTGCGTTTCTTGGGCTCGTGCTTTTGGGCAGTGACTTGTGACAAAGCAAAGTGTGGAGCAAAGATGCAGATACACTAAGACTCTTGCAATCAAGCTTGAGTCCACTAAGCAAAAATGTGTATATTCTTCCAGGCTTTGTGGAAGAAATCTTAAGTCAGGTTTTCCATGAGTCTCACCTAAGGCTTTCTGCTCTTTTCTCTAAAGCAGAATTTCTTGTTGGCCACGGGCTGTAACTCCAGATCAGCTGGGCTTCTTATTTAATATAACAACTTCCGTGGCCTCGTCACCCAATGTGTAATGAATAATTATGCTTTCTCACAATTTATGTAATATCACGCAGAAATGAAGGATGCACTGAACCATAGAGCAACTTCCTAAATTAATGCAATGATATATTTGAGCCTACTGAGACTCCTCCTCCCTTCTCAGTTGAGTTTGGTGCTGCCTAGTCTTAAGATTTTCTCAGATTTACTCAGTGGTGTGTGTACCCCTTAAGTAATATGGGAATCCCATTTTTCTGTCTCAAGGGGGAAGGGTGTAATCATTGCAGATTGTGGTTGTAATCAATTGCATGTAAATTAAGGCCATGCAAGTACCTTGTAGCGTTTCATCTTCCCTTTCATTTGTAGTCTGGTTGCTCCTAAATATTACGTATTGGGTGAAATGTCCTAAGAAAACATTACTTTTTAATTTGAACAACCATCTTTTTTTCCACACACCCCCCCCCCCCAAGTCTGTAAAAAAGATTTGCTTTTCTCTTTTGTTCTCATGAAGTTAGAGGCAGTGCCAATTTAAACTGCGACTGAGGCTCTGCAATGATGCAAGTCTATCTTACTACTTCAAATTCAGTGATGCTACCTGAGTGTCCATTAATAAACTTTAAAGGATTCAACCAATTTAAAGCTTTGGGACAATGACAATTATTTGAAAACATTCCTACAGGTTTATTTTCTTCATTTACATTTGTTTGCTCTCTCCATCCCATTCAAAGCAGTCAGGACTGGTTTGCTTCTCTCTTCTCTGGCAATTTGCACTAGGAACCGTTGTTAGTCAGAATCCCGTTCTAAGAGCATGATGAAAAATGTTGCACTCCAGGTTGGAAATTGGAGAGGAAAATGTTCCTGTATACGTAAGAATTGTACTCAAACAGCTGATTACACTTTTTCTTACCCCTTAACAGATGCTTACACCTTTTAACTTTAAACCTGAGAAGCAATGGGTAGTTTCCACGTTTCCCTTGGGGTTAGTGTACTCTTTGGTATTTTGCTTCTGTACAAACAGTTCAAAATTTTAAAGTCATGTTGTTGGTCATACACCCAAACAACCTTGCACGGCATTACATGTCCCCCCCCACCCCCCAGACAGGTCAAGTCCTGAAGGCAAGACCAGACAAGTAAATAACGTGAACATATAAAACTAACTTGTGAATACATTATATTTTGGCAGTTTATGATGCTGTCTTCTCTTCTGTTCAGTGGCAGACCATAGGTGATAAGCTGCTGTTTTTTCAAAGCTGGAAGCATTAATGAAATGTGCTGGAGTTCCAGACGTCTCTTGGTATAGTTATACTGGGTGGCACAGACAGCTTCTGAAGAGCTAACAATATTTGACCACAGTAAGTTTTTTTTTTTTTTTTATTCTCATGATTAAATGGTAGTCAAATCTGCAGTGCACATGACTGTATGATTAGTGGCTGAGCAAAGCCCCTAGTTAGGTTGTCTTTCTGGAAGCAGCTTGTAATGGCAAGGTCTTTGATCTCTTGGTTCACGTCATCGTGGAATACACAGAACAGAACTTCTGTGTGCAGCAGCCACCAGAGGTTGCTTTCACTTCTGTGCAGACAGAACTGGTGCTGGTGGTGGGTTGCAGTCTGCCGCTGCTGATCTAAATTTGTTTTTGTGAAATCCATAGGGCAGTCAGCAAAGTAAAGACAACTGCTTGTGTTGTCATGCTTTACTCATCAGTCATCAGTGTGGCCACCTGACCCCTTGTGACAGTTGAACTGATTCTTTTACTTCTGTTTATTAATAATTTGCATGACACTTTCATCCTGACTTTCTCACATGCAAGAAAAGGAGATTGTTTTGAAGGCTGACTTTTCTCTGATATTGTAGCGATACTTTTCCAATACTGAGAACTGTTCTAATTCCCACACATCTAATCAGACAATGTGGCGTTGTGACTTCAGCTGCTTTTTCACTGAGCTTAGGTTTTAGCTGTATGTAAAATGGATCAGGAGGCTTCTTTTTGGCCTTCTTTGTATGTGCTTATTTCAGATTTAAACACTGCTCGTACTTCACTGCCCAGACAATATTCAACAGTAATTAGTCTAAAAATCAGAGAACAGTGGAGACTGGAAGAACAGTCCTAGAGACTGTTAAGTCCCCCCTGCTGTTCGGAGCAGGGTCACTTAGTGTGGGAGGCTCCGGTCTGTCTCCAGTTGGGGTTTGAATATCTTCATGGACTGCCCATTTGGCCACTCTCCCATGAAGTATTTTTTTCTTCTTCTTAAATGACATTTCCTGTATTTCAGTTTGTGCCAGCATGCATAACTGAGAAGAGTCTCTCCTTACTTTCCCCTGTACACATGGATAAGATTCCCCTGGAGCATTCTTACCATGACGCTTCTCAGGATAAATCCCAATACTTTTGCATGTGTGCATCTTCCCCCTGCCACACTGAGTTCCAGTCTTGCCCATCTTCAGTTGAGTGGTTCAGCTTTTGGCTTGAATATTCCTATCTCTGCGTCTCTTATCTTTGTCCTCATTGTTGCTGTCTTCTCATTCCTTCCCAGCAGGGAAAAGTAGGACTTAATGAACGAATTCTAGGAGTAAATGTGATTACAGACACTTTCTTAAACAAATTATATGCTAATGTATAGTGTTTTGGTGAGCACGAGCTAAGAATGAAGTAGCTGTTATAGCCTTTGGCATTGCATACTAGGAAAGCATTAAACGTTGCTGTATAAGCAACCAAATAAAGTCCATAAGGCATGTCACCTCTAAACAGCCAGCTTTCCTATCCACCTCTACATTCTGGTGCCTCCAGTGTGAAATCCATGGCAAAAATGTCATTTGGCTTTTCTGTATGCATTCTGTCATAGGACAATATAACCCTACCCTGCTTCTCAGCTTCTGGCCACAGGCATGAAGCACTGGTGCTGGGTTTTGTCTGGGATCTGGTCACAACACATTGTGCACTTCCAGCCTTTATACCTGTAATGCTTTTCCACATAGGCCTTGCACTGATCACAGCAATAAATATAACCTGTTTTGTAGTAGCAAAGGCCTTGTTCCCTTGTGAATATTCCTCAGGCCAGCCTAGAGACCTCAGCCGCTCCTCATACGTCTTCCCCTCTAGGCCCTTCACCATCTTTGTAGCCCATCTCTGGACAGTGTTAAGGTTAGGAAGGGAACAAAAAGGGAACAAAGTCTAGAGCTCCACTTAGACTATGAGTGCAAAGGGGCCACCAAGAGGCTTCCAAAGAGGGGTTGAGGCTTCCAAAAGACCTCTCCCCTGAGAGCTGTTTTGCCTAGGTGAGGGCTGGAGGCCAAAGCTGTGAAAAAGGGTAGAGTTAGGAGCAAGGCTCCTCCAGCTCCTCATGGTGTGGGCTGAGAAATGCTGCTATGGAAAGGGTTGGGCTGCCAACAGGCCTCCCAATGAGAATGGTTTTGTTGGGGCTGTTGCTGGGATTCTTGGCTTAGTGCTCTGGTTGTGCCCGTCCTTAGGGTTAGGACTGGGAGAGAGACAAAGCCTGGATCTTCAGCTGGAGGAGGGCTGCCATGGGGCTCCTGTATGAAGGGGCAGGCTGCCAGCAGCCCCCACCCCTGAGGAGCTTTGTGTCTGGGTTACGACTGGCCTCTGAGCCTAAGGCTCAGCCCAGTCCTAGGGTTAGATTTAGAAATTAAATCCAACTTGGAGCTCCAGATTAGGGTTGTAAAGGGACTGTTTGCCTTCTGTTATTAGTTATTTCTGATGGCTCTTCTGCAAGTCATTTTGCTGCCTTGGTTGCTTTTTTTTCATCTTGGCTACGTTCATTATCATGTTTGTCGTAGAATTTCCCACTTTGTTTGAATTCAGTCTGTCCCTGATGTCACTCATTTCAGGCCTGCTCTTGCCATCAGCTGTGTGGTAGTTTCCTCGTTTCTTTCTGACTGTGCTATTGACACTGCCATGGGTGTTTTGTGATCCTTATCTTTGTGATAAAAGATTAGGAAATGCAGACAGGTGGTGGGTCAGTTGTGCAGACTGTTGCTGTGTGATATATTTTGGAATTGGAGCTTCACCATTTTGACAGAAGAGGGAGACGGTGTGCAAGGAAAGGCTCTACAGGCTGCTGGAAAGGCCTTGCTGGAGGGGCAGGTGATACTATGAAGCAGTTGTTCTTCTATTTGAACTGTTTCTAGTGCTTTCATGTTCCTGCTCTCCTGTTTCCTTCTTTGCAGTGCTTTACATCACTGGCGAGCCTTCAGAGGCTGCATGAGGTATTACGTGGGGACTCTGCTTTGCAAACTCTTTCAGACCAAGTGCAGTCTTGGGTCCATTTTTCCACTTTCAGTTTTGTCTTGTCATACTTTCCCTAGAGAGGAATGAAAATTTAATTACAGGAGGCCTCATAACCACATTTTCTGTTTTTGAAGTCTGCTTTGAAAAGCCCATGCAAATTTATCACTGAAGGCACAGTATTGTGAATAAATAGCTTTCCTTGTGCTACATTCCTGTTCTGTATGTATTAAGCTCTGTGATCAGAAAGGAGGTGTTGTTATTTGAATGACAGAAAATACTCAGGGCCTGTTCAGAAATGAGATGAGTTCTTTGATTGCCTCCTGGCCAAAATGGTCCATCTGCTTTTATCTCTTAGTCAGCAGGGACTTGGGTGTTAATGGAATCACGGCCTCAGAAAGCAGTGTTGGGGCAGGTATTCTACCTCAGTCTAAAAGATGGGATTTTCAGCTTATGTTTTAGTCATCAGGGGCTTTGGGTTTTAAATATGGATGAAGTACTGTTCGTGAGCCTGTGCTTGTTCTCTGCTGTCTGTACAGAAGGCTTGTCATCACCACAGCCTCCCTTTGTTCAAGCAGTTTCAAAAAGGTGCTAGATATTCAATGTTTTTATGCAAGTGTCATTTGTTTCCTTCCTTAAGGGCAGCTTAAGAGTGTTTCATGTGCATGTTTTAGAAAGGACTGATACTCTTATTAAAAATGCTGATTTTCATAGTATGGTATAACGAAGGTCAGATTTTATTTGTGCACATATTATATATCTTAAATTGGGGTGACACCTAGTGGTGGGCATATTTATAATACAGGAATAAACAGTGGTATACATTCTATGGATCCTTTTCTTGTGGTTTCTCTAAGTTAAGGCTTCATGAAACTATGTCTTTATCAAAAGAGGCCAGAGCAGGTTTGATTAAAAGAAGGGCTGTCCCTGGAATTCCTGCCCTCCACTCTCCTGAAATTCCTGTCTTCCTCCTGCATGCTTTTCCCTTCTGGCATCCTTTGGGGTGCACTGCTTTGCCATCTATTGCCAGGTCTCTATGTTAATGGAACAGATCAGACTATGGTAGTACTTCATATAAGTTTTCCTGCTCTTTCTTGCTGAACAGCTGATGATGCACTTTGTGTCTCTAAATTAGAAACTGAAGGAGATGTTCGGGATGTTTTCTGCCAGTATCCAGCTGATTAAACAGTCTGTGTTAAAGAGGCGAAGCTTTCACTTGATCAGACCTTTAAAGAAAAAAAGTCTGTTTTTTAAGGGGGTGTAACGTAAAGCCTAAATCCCTGGGCACAGGCTTCGAGAGTATCTTGAAGAGGGCTGGGGGGAGGAGGGTTAAGGGCCAGTTGATCCAGAGGGAACAGCTGATCTGGAGGAGATGTAGCATACTGATAATGTGCTTGCAAAAGGCCACAGGTTTAAAAAAGTAGGTCCCCACAGCTGGGAATCAAACAGCACTGACAGCTGTTAATCTGATGGGTAGGGGAGAATGATCAATGGAAAGAGACCACCTGTTTGCCAATGACAAGTGAATGGGCACAGCACTCAGTTCTGATTTCCAGGTGATTGTCCATCCATGAGGGCAAATTCCTCCAATAAATAGCAAAGTGATTTGTTGGTTTCTTCCTCAGGCTGGATCCAGTGGTGTTGGTAGCAAGCTCAGGATCCACTGTGTCAGTTCAACAGCTCTGCCCAAATTGCTTCATCAGCAGGGAGAGGCGATAGTAGTAAGCAATGCAAGTAACACAGCATCCATCTATGGCTCTCGTTATGAATCATCTCCTACACTGTTGTGATAAACTGCTTGAAGCATCTTCAGATAGCCCCAGTTACCCAGAGAGGCATTAGCAAAGCAAATCCACAAAGACAAACAAATAAAACAATCACAAACATCATGTTGTCTGTAACTGTAGAGGAGCATAGAGACAATAAATTTTCTCTGAGTGATTCCAAATGCTGAGATGACAGGGACTGGCTAGGAAGGCAGGATTACATTATGGGGGTGGGATAAGTCCAACATCAGTGCCAATAAGGACCTTCGATCTCAAGTCAGTCACTTTTCTTTATGAATAACTAGGACTCCTGTAATGACTAAAGATATTCTGCTTTTCTTCTTTACCATTCTGTGACTGTTTCTGTTCTCAAGCATGCAAGTTTCAGGCATTGTTGCTTAAATAAATTTATGAATTGCATGACAAGTGTGAATGTACTGAATATCTTCAATGTGTAGTGACAGTGCTTGAAGTTTGGTTAGGTGAGGGCATTGTGTCCTTCCCATCCAAACAAGCTCTCTGAAGTACGTCAAGTGATCTTCAATTGAAAGGAATTTTTGGCCACTTACCCATGTTTATATATTGAAGCTTACTGGTGTTGATTTTGGTGCAAGTTTTTGGCCTTTAATTTCTAGTAAAAAAGAAACTTGAATTCTTAATTCCAAGTTGTACCTTGAATTTTGTTGAAAAAATCAGTTCTGGGTTTTCCAAGCATAATGTAAATAACAAAGCAAGCAGAGCTTTCAGGGAAAGGTGGACATCGTGTGTCAAGAGTTGGACTTGATGATCCTTAAGGGTCCCTTCCAACTCAGGATATTCTATGATTCTATGATCTTTTCTTTGATCTGTATTTTTCAAATGGTTGTATTGTGGTCTGGTGGCTATTAACAACTTTTCATCTAGATGACGTGGAAGCACATCAGTCCTTCCTATGAAGGAAGAAGCAGCTGTAGTTAGAACCTTGAGCTGTAAAGACTTGATCCCTTGATCACTGGAACAGGTTTAGTTCCAGTTCAAAATTCTGCTGTATTTCCCAAATTACTTACCGTATCAAATGCATTTATGATATATTTTACATATATTTATACCTTATTTGTGTAACAGTATAATGCTAGAATTGAGTAATATTTTAATTTTGTTGCACAACTTCTGTAATTCTTAATTTGTGTTGCCATTAATAAGTTGGGCTGAAACGGGGAGTGAAAGGGAATGTTCCTCTGGTTTAACCCAAGTCTAATTTTCAAAGCATAAGTTAGCATCCATCTTTTTCTATAAAGATGGACACTCTGTATATTTTCTGCAGCTTAAGTTATGCCGTTAGTTTTTCCAAATGGACTTATTTGCTTGGAATTTTGTTTTGAGTTACAGGCAAATTCTAAAATCTTTTCCCTTAAGTACAACTTCTGGACATGTCAGATCAGTATGTGGAGGCTTGAAGTTCATCTCAAATTATTTGAATAACAGTAATGTGAAAGTCCTCGTCAACAAAAAGCAAAAAATTAAATTTCTTTCACTAGCGAATTAAGCATGTTCAAGGCCTGTGCTGATGCCAAAAAATTATAATGGTGCTATCAGGTACTGCGATGGAGCATGGAACTGACTTGAAATGTGTTGCTGAATGTCAGCTTCCTAATGGTGTGTCTCCAGTTGGTGTGGATAACTGATGGTCACGCTGAAACCGTATTGCACCTAGCAGAACACAATGTAAAGTAAGGCAGTAAATGCATTGCCGAGCGAGCAGTGATGCTCAACACGCTGTCACCAACACCGAATACATAAACACCTATGTACATGTAGTTCTATACTGCTTGTGGTGCTGTGGAAGCCTTTGTCATCTATTTGTACTGGCTGATGTTATGTTGGCAGTAAGGTAAAAGCCATGAGAGGGTTAGTCCCGTATGTCAGCTAATGTTCACCAGTGTGTCAACTCCTCCATGCTCCTCCTTTCCAAGGAGGTTAAGTGTGTCCAAGTGCACAAAAGCTAAGCGGTGAAGTCCACCTGTAGGCTGCCTGAGATGTTTCTTTGAAATTGCTTGAATAATTAATCTTGTGTCTTTAAACATCCCTGGCCGCAGAAGGAATGTCTCTGTATAAAAGAATACTGTGCTGGTGGAGTTGTCTCCTGGGTAGTCAGCCAGCAGACCCACACAACGTGAACTGCAGCACTTCATTTCTCAGTCACAAGCACTGTATTTAATAGTGTTATATCTCAGCTGGTTTTGTCTGCTGCACAGCTTGAAGAGAATCTCATATGAAATACTCATAGACTTCAGTTACTAATCAAAGCTCGGCGACTTCCCTGAAGGGTTTATAGTTGGGTATTTGATACCTTGCATTTCACATTTTGAGCAGGTCTGTCATCCTTCTTTCTCCACAGGAGAAATTAAGATTTGGTTCCTGCAAATATATTCTACAATAAGACTTTTAATTTCTTAAGATCTTTGTAGTCTGTGAAGTAGGACCTATTCTTGTAGCTATACGGCATCAATGTGCTGATGAG
Source organism: Anas platyrhynchos (assembly GCF_047663525.1). NCBI lineage: Eukaryota > Metazoa > Chordata > Aves > Anseriformes > Anatidae > Anas > Anas platyrhynchos. The sequence continues at coordinate 15,469,499 of NC_092587.1, forward strand.
CTCTGTTCCCATGTGTCCCGAGGCTAAAATCAGTCCGTGGTTAGGTGCATGAGTTGGAGTGTAGTGACAGGAAGGAACACTTAGGAACTGCAGGAGTATTCCAGCTGTTTGTGTTGTCAATATATTGATGCAACTGTGCTCTCAGTAAGATGAACCCTCACAGCAACTCTCAGATAACACCTCATTTTTCATTCCCAGAATAATTTTAATCCTGACAATATTTGTCTAGTGCTGGAGAGCATCTTACATAGCAGCCACATCACCACATTCCTCTCCTCCCACAACAAAAAGTTCTGTTCCTCACTTAAGGCTCATTTCCTAAGGCCAAATCTCCTACATACATGTTCTAATAAAATTCCTGGCCTTTCAATAGTTATTTGCATTTCATTTCCCATCTTTCAGCATTCATGCACACTAGGACATCTGCCCGGCCCATGTACTTTTGGATTCTCTTGTTTCACGATAAAATCTGAGTCAAAATGATCATGAGTAAAGATTTTGCACCTAAAAGATAAGTGTAAATTGACAGAACTTCTTAAAGTGTCAGTGAGGCAGAAATGGCATTTTATAAGCTATTAAAATACTGATGAAAGTCACTGAACAAAACATTCAGTTTTTAAACTTATTTCATGTTAGTGGCTGGCACACTTTAGTAAGTCTTAATTCCGCTTATGTTATACTCCAGGTCTTAGTATCATTTCTCAGGTCTGCGTACCTTGGTGCTAGTCATCTGAATTTCATCTGAATTTGCAGCCAGGAAACAGTTTCTTGGTCCAATCTTGCTGAATAGCATTGCTGATCAATCTGTCACTGGTTTCCGTATATTGTGCAGTCTTTAAGTTGGTTGCTCTTGGCAGGGAAGTTGTTCTGCTCACTTCTTTTTGTCATGTATCAAATTAAAGCCTTGTTTTGCACTGGTTTTGTGCAGGTTCTTGCAGTTGTAATTCACTAATTCACTTCTCCCACAAAATAGTGGATAGCGTGTGGTGTGTCGCTGGGCTGACCATGACTAAGAAGTCATTGAAGCTGAGAGTTAATTTTAATACTCATTAGCTGAAATGATTTCAGCACTACTTTATTGGAAGAACATTTCTTTATGTGAGGATATTGCTTGCTCCTATTGAAATAACATTAAATTTCCCTTTATTGCTGTTATAGCTGTCCTTTTCTGCCTCTAATCATATTGGTAGGAAATGGCTGTAGATAAGTCTTGTTCTTATTTGGTCAATTATGCTTTGATTTAGTGTTTTATATGGATAAAAAATAAAGTGCTTTGAGCTATTTTGAAGTGTGTGCACTGGAAGGTTTTAAATTCAGCCAATTTTGGTATATCCTATTTTCTGTTTCTGTCTGGATATCATTCAAGGTTTTTACTGTGCAATTACATTAGATTTTTGGCTTTGGACAGAGCCATAAAGTGAGACTGAAGCATTTTGTAACAAAGCCAGCTCCTCCAAAATATCTGTTACAGAGCTAGTTTAATTTAAGAAACTGTAATTAGCTGTCTTTTTCATCATTCTGGTGCAAATGGAAATTTTTGATAATTAAGTATAAAATGCAGAATATTTGTAGTGGAACATTGACTACAGACAGATCCAGATCTGGATCGTAACACGTGCAAATCTGATCAATTTTCCTGTTAGCATTCAGGAACTTCTCAGAATTCAACTTGATTTTATGACTTATCACAAAGTGCTTTTTATCCAGCAGTGTTTGTAAGTAGTTTATTTCAGGTATATCATCACCCAAATCAAACTGCAGGCAGTAATTTGCTCTGACACGGGCAAAAAGACGACAGAAATATTAAAGTAATTGGATCTAAATAGCAGGTTGTAACCTTTATATGTAATAGTATAAAAATATTTATAATAATACTGTATGCACACATCTATACGTCCTGAGATGAGTTGTGACACACGGATTCTGACCTTGCCTCTCCAGACTGAGGTTTCCAAAATCATTTTGTCAATTAGGGCTTGTGTCAGTGAAAGAGATCCTCTTACAGGGTATGAGTTCACTCTTCTTTGTCCCAAAGCTCCTGCTCTCAAAGGCCAGCCCAGATGTAGCTTGGACATAGCTCAAGGTTCACTTGCTGTTAGATCTTTTGCTTTGAAGATTCCTTTGACACCGCCGCTAGGTAGGATACACACAGCACAGTCTCCCTTCTGTGTATCTGTGCTTGGCCAACCCGTGACTGAAAGCAGGTTTTTATACACTCTGGCCAGGAAGCAACCTTCTGACAGACTCACAGGCTCTCAGAGGGACCTAACCCTTTCAGTTGCTTTTCCTCATGCCAATGAAATAGCGCCAACATTTGCAAATGTTCTTGCTGTTTTGTAATTATTTCTTGGCTGTTTTGATGCTGCGTTTTGTCTGTCTGGCATAGCTTCACACCTTCTTTGAATACAAGAAACCAAACAAAAGCTCTGTGATGTAGCACTTCTCCATATTTCCCCTGAGGCCTTCTCGCTGGGCTGCTTTCCCAGGTGGCTTTTTGCTCTCATGGACAGACAGGATGAAGATGAGATGATTTTTTTTGGAAAGGATTTGGATCCACGGGGGTGGTGTGGGCTGGTCTTCTCATACTCTGCCAGGTGCTTGGCTGTATACCTGAGTATCCTGTGGATCTTCGTAGTGCTGTCTTATCAGCTCAGCTCATGAATAGGTGGTGGTGTAGAAATTTGGCCCTCCATTATAAAGGGTGTGGGGGAAAAGTCCTTCTCCCTCACCACAGCTTTTTTTCTGTAGTGATTATATTTTTATTAAACTTTATTTGAGGTGAAGGAGGCAAAAGAAAGCTGTCAACATGAAACCCCAGGCACTGATTTCCAAGCTCTCACACAAAACGTGGCTTAGAAATTATACGTGTGTTGAGATGACTTTTTAACTGCTCTCTTGAGACATCTGGGGAGTTCTACCCTGCCAGCTTCATTCTGAATGCCAGCTCAGCTGAAGGGTTATGCCTGAGGACTGAGAGCTCTGGACGTTCACATGGTGGATGTGGCTTGGACCTCACCCATTTTCTCTGACATAGCTCTTACAAAAGTAAGACACCGCCTAAATGGAAAGGGTGGTGGCATCAGCCTCACAGCCGGAGGACAGATTGTGCAGCAGTGAGATGTTCATTGCCTCACCAAAATTTATCCTTGTTCCAGTCCTCCAGTATTCACTCCGTTTTTAAACTTGGAAAGCATGCGCCTTAACTTGTTAGGGTTAAATCAATGTGTAACAGATGTCTTTGCTGCTGCACATGAAACCTAGTTAGAGCCATTGCTGTTTGCACAAATATTGAACTAACAGTCCAAATTATCTAAGTCTATATAAAAGCCATATATTCAATAAGTTCACTCAAATACACATACAAGAATAAGCTCAGAATTCAAGTTTTATGTTTAAAACACCCAGGGCTATTATAACAGTTAAAAAAAATATATGGTGGTAATTGGCCATTATCATTGTTTGTCAGAGTGCTAGTCTTCAGGAATTTAAAAAAATACCTAAAAGTTTGCTTTTGATAAAAAGCAACAATGATAATTTCAATTTGCTAACTGAAGATTTCATAAATGAGACTCAAAAATGTGCCGTGTTCCTATATGCCCATTATCCTGTTAGAGCAGAGAAGTCTGACAAGAAAGTTGATGTAATTCAATCTCATTCACTAGCCTTGCTACACTCCCTGCAATAATCCTTGTATTTAATGTTCAGTCTTGCACTGTTTTTTCCATTTCCTCTGCAAATGTCACGGAGGTTAACCTGGGGTTTTGTTTTAAGCATGGTTCTGTTTTGTGAATGTCCTTTTTGTGTTTCACTTCTTGTGTTAGACCTGTAAGTGTTCATTAGGGCACAAATGCTCAGCATGTGCACTCCTTAGATGTTGCTGAAAATAATGTGAGTATTGCTTCCTGTTATTGCCATAAGATGTTGATCTATCTTTGGAAAATCAGTCATTGCATCAATGGCATGCATCATATATTTGATGTCAGGCCTGCGTTTCTTGCTGATGAATATGCCTTTGAGTAATGTGCACTTGTTTTGGAGGTATACCATGGAAATCTAGTTGCTGCTGTTCTGTGCTAACATGCTGCTTTTTTCAGGCCCCAGTTGCTTTGGCAGACAGTGAAAGCGTAGAACTGGTGAAGGTAACAGTCTGAAAATGTAAGGTGATGCACCAGGGCTGAGGCAATCCCAAACACAAATATAGCCAGGGTGGAGAATGTATTGAGACCAGCTCTGAAGAGAAGGACCTGGGGCAGCTGGTTGATAAGAAGCTCAACATGAGCCAGCAGTGTGTACTTGTAGCTCAGAAAGCCAGCCATGCTCCAGGCTGCATCAAAACAAGCATGACCATCTGGTCAAGGGATGTGGTTGTACCCATCTACTCTGCTCTTGTGAGATCCCACCTGGAGCCCTGTGTTCAGCTCTGAGATCCCCAGCACAAGAAGGACACGGATCTGTTGGATTGAATCCAGAGGAGGGCCACAAGGATGATCAGAGGGCTGGAGCATCTCTCTTATGAAGAGAGGCTGAGGGAGTTGGGGTTGTTCAGTCTGGAGAAGAGAAGACTCTGGGGAGACCTTACAGCAGCCTGCCAGTGCCTAAAGGGGGCCTGCAGGAAAGCTGGGGAGGGACTCCTTGTCAGGGGGTGTAGGGATAGGACAAGGGGGAATGGCTTTAAACTAAAAGAGGGGAGATTTAGATTAGATGTTAGAAGAAAATTCTTTACTCGGAGATGGTAAGGCCCTGGCACAAGTTGCCCAGAGAAGCTGTGGATGCCCCATCCCTGGAAGTGTTTAAGGCCAGGCTGGATGGGGCTTTGGGCAACCTGGGCTGGTGAAAAGTGGGGTTGGAACTGGGTGATCTTTAAGTTCCCTTCCAACTCAAACAATTGTATGAAATTAAGCTAAATATCCAGAGAACTTGAAGCAAAGTTATTCACAGCTGCCCAAAGCAGAAGAGCACACCTGGTACTGGGATCAGATCACAATTAACACTGCCCTGCAACTCAGAATTAGTTATGCATATTCAGACTTGCAGTAGGGCCAGCATATATTCCTGTTAAAGGTCCTTCCTACCCAAAGCATTCTGTGAATGTGGAATTCTTATATGAGCAGAGCATCCTTTCTTGTAGAGCCATGATAAGCAATTTTTGAGTGTTTGCCACATTTTAAGCAAACCCAATATTGTTATTGACAAGAGTAGCCAGCATTTTTGTAAGTGATACTTGACATTTTTGCTGTGGTATAGTCCAGGAGGTTTCATGAATACATTCCCAAAAATCTGAAGGCTTTTTGCCATCTTCTTTATGAAAATAATAAGTAACAGTTAATAACATTTCTTCTCCCATCTTTGGTGCATCTATGCTGATAAAAAAGGACTATAATATATGTTTTTTTTCTGTATGGAGAGACAAAAAATTACTCAGTCTTTGCATGTACACACTTAACTTTTCCAGCATGTGTACAGTAATCGTAGCTGTAATTTTTGTTTCCATGGTCTTGTACATCACCCCTGTGGCAGTGACTTATCTCATGAATGGTTAAAACATTTTCTGTAGATGCTACTTGTTCCTCTCTTTGCAGCTGTTGTTTCTGTCACAAGAGTCCTTTTCACTGCCTTGTGTAGAAATGTTTCTCTTCCCAGGCTTATTCACAGCTCTAAAGCCATCATGCTCCATTGTGAGGCTCAGTAGATGCAATTAACATCATCTTCTCTCTCAGCAACATCCTTTTTTGTACTCTTTTCTTGAACTGTTCATCACTAAATGGTTATGTTAATGTATAATCTGTGGTACGCTGACATCCTGAACATTTTATAATTGGTCCTCCCATCTCAAGGAGAACATAGTAGGACTGGAAAAGTTCTAATAGGTGGCCGGTTTTCTGACAGCGATCAAGGAATGAAATGATTTCTGTACAAGGATTCAGCAAACTATTCCTCATCCATACTCTCTGGTCCAGAAAAGAGAACTGATCTGGGTTATAAGCACATAAAATTGTGAATAGCACACACTGTGTAGGGAACTTCTGTCCTTTTTTTGTGCAAGAATTAGTGGGTGTCAAATGAAACTAGCCAGTAGTATGTCCAAAACATATGCAAAAGATAATTCTTCATAACATGCTGTTCAGTTGTAGAACTGCTCATCGCAGGGCATTGTAGACGCTAAAGGTTTACTTGTTTACCAGAAATGATTTGATTAAACCATGGAGGAAAAATGTCAGTGACCAACTTAAATACAAAGATTCACTTCTGCCTGAGGAAGTCCCAGAGGTGCTAATTCCTGGAAGTAAGCTGAAGCTTGGACTGAGCTGCTCAGATCAAACCTTGACATCTGGCAGTCTGTTCCCACTTGCTTGTGCAGTGCTATAATCTGGCACTCAAGGTTTAAATTTCATCTGCTGTGCAAATGCTGGGGAGAAGTTTGTCCTGAAATACCTGTGCAGCTGAGGAAATGGAAGGCATCACCAAAATGAGAAATAGTCCTGATGGTTCAATGAGACTAAGAAATGTGGAAACCAAAGAAATACGGTATGGAGCCTGGCTTCGTCTTTGCAGCCTCCCTTCAGGTATTTATTTACATTGGTCAGGTCCCCTTGAGCATCCTCTTCTCGAGGCTGGCCAGTCTTAGCTCTCTCAGGATTTCCTCATATGTGAGGGGCTCCAGTCCCTTAATCATGTCAGTGACCTTTGACTGGATTCTTTTCTGTAGCTTCATGTATCTCTTGAACTGGGAAGCCCAAAACTGGATGTGGTATTTTAGTTGTAGTTCCACCAGTGCTGAGTAGAGGAGAATGAACAACTCTTGACTTGCTGGCAACATTCCTCCTATGGAAACCCAAGATACTATTAGCCCTTTTTGTAAGAAGGGCACATTACTGAGCCATTAATTAAGCTAAAGAGACCTTTTTGATCTGAAATGCCAATAGTATCAATGATACCTATGCACTGGGTGCAAAATCATATCAGTACAAAAGATGGATGTTTTTGCTAGTAGTACAGAAGCTGTCGTCGGTACAGAATATATATATTTCCACATGAAATATATATTTATATATATATAAATATATTTCTGTGAGAAATATATTTGCAGTTGAATTCAGAACGTGTGGCTCAGCACTTGCAGCCTTTTTCTGATCCTTGCTTCCTGGAGACTCGGTGTTATTTATAGAAAACTTCCAAGATTTCTCCTAGCAAGGCGAATTTCCTGCCTATGCCAGAATAGTAGAGGTGGTATATGGTAGCTTTGTAGTTTGTTAATGGTTTCATGTGGACATGTTCTGCTTATTGCCCCTTCTCCAGAGCTAATGAATAGTTAAATACAGCAGTCAGCTGAAGAGACATGATTCTATCTCTTCTAATTAGAGCTATTTCCCCTCAATGATTTTATGGATCTTGGACATAATCTTTAGCAGCTGTAGCAGCGGTACATGCAGCCTCATGGGAGAGTTTTTATGCCTGTCTCGGAGACAGATCCTAGAGGGTCTAATGTCTCAGGTAGTGGTGGGTGGGCAACATCTCTGACTGCAGATAGAATAGTTCTTAAAATATTAAAGTATTTCTTTTTCCTGTTCTTCTTTCCCTGCATATGCATTGTTCAACTGTGTATCCCAGTCTCTACCTATATTTTGTTAACTCACTGAATTCTTCCTTCTCAACCCAGAAAATATTTGTACCAAAGTCATTAAACAAAACATAATTAAACAAATATTACTATTAATCCAAGGCAAAATGGAAGCAGCTAGCAGCTTGGTGACATGGCAGTGAACACCACAGTCTGGAAAAGTAGGGAAAAATAATTAAACTACATAAATATCAAGCAGGAGTTTGCAGTAACTTAATTTGTTCTTTGTCTACTGTGCAAAAGAAAAAAAGTGAACATATCCAGACTCCTACTAGTGATTGAACAGAATCTGATTATATAATTTTTACATAATTTATGTTAAAATTATATATATATATATTTAATTTTATATTTTTTTTTCAGCAAATATAATTTGAAAAAAATGGTATTGTGGCTGCTCTGTATAGGGTAGACCGATTGAGACATGATCTAGTCAATGCCAAAAGCTGGCAAATGCCAACAGCTACTTAATATGAAATGCTCCACCTCTCACCCAGACACATGCATTTTTTTTCCACGCAGATGTTAACAGCAATCAATAACAAGTTATGGCATTATAAAAATTGAACTTAGATGAAATTGTTGATGAAAAAGCAAGTTGGAACACATTCAAGGCTATGTTGTCTATCATGAAGGTTTTATCTTTTATGCTGCTCTGAAATATATTTTATATTATTCATGCTCTTGCAGTATTTCTGTCAACCTGCTGTGGTGTTACATGATTTTCGACAAGTTTGTGCTGCCACCTCTGTGCCATATTGCACACCACATGTCAGGATAAACCTCGCAGCGATGATGCTCTGGAATGTAATTGGTTATTAGAAGATGAAGCCGAGATGTTTGGGCCAGCCTCTATCTGAAATGAAAGGCTAGAAACAGCTCTGTCTTCTGAGTTGAAGCAGGAAACGAGCAACACTGGAACACAATCAGCGCTTCCCCAAGGCTCAACCTTGGGTCCGGTGCTGTTCAATAATTTTATCAGTGATCTGGCTGATGATACTATACAGAGAGGTGCTATTGATTCTCCTGAAGGATGAGAGGCCTTGCAGAGGGATCTAGATAGATGGGAGCATTGAGCCATCAGCAATGACGTGAAATTTAACACGAACAAATGACAGATTATGCACTTGGTACTGTCTTCCTAGAGAGGTCATTGATGCCCCATGCCTGTCAGTGCTTGAGACGGTTGAAAAGCTCTTAATGATAGGTTTTAAGTTTGGGTCAGCCCCAAAGTATTCTGACAGTTGGACTCAATGATCTTTGTAGGTCCCTTCCAACTGAAACCTATTTTATTCTAGTCTAGTCTAGTCGAAATCTAAGGAGTATGAGATTACTGATAGTGGCTGAAAATGGCAGACACATAACAGGTTGTACTGGTGCTGAGCAGTTCAAGTTGGAATGGGTCTAATGGCAAAAATGTGGTGATAATGCTGAAACTGATACAGAAGTCAAGAAATGGTGTCAAAAACACTGGTAGTTCATCAGGTAGAGGTCCTGGATGTTAGTGAATGCATCGGTAGCTAACATAGAGAAGAGATGGTAGCCACCACAGAGAACCCTCACAGTTGGGTTATTTAGCTAGATTTGTATGCATGAAGCGTGGTGCTGCCAGCTGCAGCATGTTTGATTTCAAAGGACGGTGCAATGACATGCTGGAAGGAAAGGCTGTCCTCTTCTGCTCATCAGCAGACTTCAAGTGCAGCTCTGGACTTAGAGAAGAGGCTTTATTACCAGAGTCTCTGTCTAAGCTCTAATCCCTATTCCCTGCCAAAACCAAACTCAACACAGAAATCTGTTCAGACAGATGGAGGCAGACTGTCATTTTATACAGTTTTATACTGTTGATATTCTGAGCATTATCCTTTGACCTGCCTACAAGCAGCTCACTTCATCTTTCCCCTTCTTAAATTCCCCTGCCCCAATTCAGTTTTGTGTGACAACACTGAAAACTGAAACCACAAAGTGATTCTAATCCTCTCCCTCCAGCTTTTGCTCAGGGTCCCAAGCATCTGACACATTTGAAATCTTTCTTTAAAGAAGTGTGCTTTCTCTGCTTCCTCAGCTCTGCTAGCGCTGCTCCCACAGGGGAGTTCAGCTGGCAAAACAAGAATTTTCATCACCCGTTGACATGCGTTAACTCCTTCCTGACTTCACAGAGGATGGCCATGATCCTCCAGATGCTGAAGAACTGGGTCCACAAGTGTGAAATCTGTAGGTTGTTAGAATTGTGGTATGTGCACTGACTCCAAGGTGCATGAAGGAGGGCACATTTGGCATAGAGGGCTGGCTTCTCTTAGGCAGGTATTTTTAGGACTATTGGAGAAGTGTAGCTGTGATCGTGTTTCTTCAGGGTAGCTGAGCTTGAATTTGTAGATGTTCAATCAAATTAACTACTTCAGGGACTCTCGGCAGAGCAGATGCTAACTTCAGGCACACCATTCCTCACTGTCATTCTATTCAAGTACAGAATCACAGAATCATCCAGGTTGGAAGAGACCTCCAAGATCGCTGAGTCCAACCTCTGACCTAACGCTAACAAATCCTCCACTAAAACTTATCACTGAGCTGTACATCTAAATGTCTTTTAAAGACCTCCAAAATGGCAAAGAGTTGGCTCCAGTTTGCTTTTGGGTCTGGTCATGAATTCCTCAACATAACTGACAATATTTCTGAGATCACGCATCGCTGTGTGGGCACTGGGGCGATCCTTGGATTTTCACTTCTTTGTCGCTATAAGCTCCTCTCTGAGGAGGTGACAGCTGCTGCTAGCAGAATGCCTCCAAGCATGGAATCCACACAGAAATGTGACTTGCAAGCATCTGTGTCAGCTTTCTGCTTTCAAGTCAAAAATGGTGACTCCTGAGAGTTGTGTTCTGTAGTTACTAGGATGTTACCAGAGTTATTTGTGTCTGCCTTCCTGAAAAGCAGATCAATGTGTTGCAATATTACTAATGGCAAAGAGTCACAATCAGTGAAAATTTCTTGGAGCTTAGATGGACAGGTTTTCTTCTGAAGAATCATGTGGTTCTCACAAAACATCCTTTGCTGGTTTTGGTCAATAGAACCTATTGCCAGCACATTTTAAAGTTCCTTCAGTTCCCAAAGTCATAATTCATGGTCACAGTATCAATTGCTTCTCATTTCCTGAATAGCACTGATTTTTTTTGCTGAATTCCATTAAAAAATGTAGCTATCCACTGCAGGGCTCCATTGGTCAGCATCAGTTTGCTTCATTCTCTTATTAACAAATCATTCTCTAAAGCAGATGAAATATCTGTCACCTGTCTTATCTGATAGAGAGAAGTTAAAGGGTACACTACAGGATCAGAGTTTTACCAACATGTACATGGATGCTTCAGTCTTCTAAATGATTCCCAGCTTTCTCGGATACCCACAGAGTTTGGAGCCTGTGGATGTTTAACTTGAACATCAGTGTCACTGTGAAGGGATTATCTAGGCTGGTAGATAATGCTCAACTTGTAACTAACGGGGTTGTATTTTGCACGAGAACATCTAGCTGGAGCCTCTTCAGCCGGGAAATACTGGTTCTCTGCACCTCCGATTGGTATCATAAACATAACCTCAACTTTATTTATGTATGTATGTATTTATTTATTTATTTATGTGAATGAGACAATGAATCTCACCACTGGAGTTTTACCTGGTTAGCAAAGGCGGGTGGTTGCTGCTCCTTGATGCATCACTGCCATGGGAGCACAGCAATTGCTTCTCCTGCACTGACACCTGCATGTGCGACAAAGAGAGGAGCAGGACTGAGGAATGGCTGCGGTCTGGGGATTCTGGATCTTTCTGTTGGCCCCTGACTTTGCTGGACTGTCTCATGTAAATAGACCTGGTTTCTGGGCAGGTCACTTGGCTGTTCAGTTATGGTGGTATTTATTTATTTATTTATTTATTTTTTATGCAAGGTATTTTTTTATGTAAGGTGTTGTAGTTGGGAAAGTCCATGAAACTTTCCCACTGTGTAGTTTCTTAACTGCAAATTACATAACGAGGGATGTCTCCCTTTTTGGGACCAACACCTTGTCTGCACACACTGTTTTCTCAGTCAATATGTGAGCTTCTTGTTCTTCAGCTGTTCACTGAGAGAGCTTTAGGTGCTTTTGTGGCTGTTCCATGGGCTCTGCTGGCTCAATCCATCTCTTGAGTTCATGCCTTTCCTATTTCCTTCTTCACTGGCCAGATTCAAGAACTCCTTTAATTGTTTTGCATTTGGTCAGAGTCAGCTAAGTGTAGGCAAACTCCTTGGGTTTGTCATGGATATGTGAAAACACAGGCAAAGGACAGTTCCCAAGTGCCGTTTTTGGTGGGAGAAGACTATTTAGCTGTAGGGGCATGAGCTGTATGGTGCTACTGGCCCTCAGGGCCAGAGAACTGGTCCTGGCCTTTTTTAGTACCTCACGTCTGCACAGGCCATTTGTTCAAGTTCAGTGTTTCTTTACCCACAGATCTCTGTAGCGATGTCTTCTGGCTCTGAATGTAGGCAGAAATATAAATATCTCCTCAGGACTGGCAGGATTCTTTATGGATTTCACAGACGTCAGTTACTAATGCCAACTGGAGAGTTCTTACCCTTCAGGGTACAAACTGCACCCGGAGCTGAGCCCCTCAGACTATCGTGATTTTTTTTTTCTTTCTATTTTTTGAAATGGAAATGTCTATATTGTAGAATTTCAGAGTTATGTGCAAATGGATCTTCGCTTGATGGCATTGACCTTTGATTAAAAACAGCAGCAATTTCCTTTAGGAAACTACCCGAGGGCCTGCTGCAGAACTTTTGTGTATTTGGGGAAGCAGCCACATTTAGGGCTGGGGTAATTGGTGTTCACCCAGTCTCTGGAAGTTTGCCATCCTGAGCTCAGCTGACAAATGCAGACACAACTCAAGGTCCTGAAGGCAGTGGCAGTGCCTCAGTGAATGCCTGTGTGATAGTGTTAGAAGGGGATGCATGATATCTGCCAAGCCTTACACTGGTGTTTGAACTTTGGACAGGCTGGTATCTGTGCCTGGAAAAGAGGATCTTGGTTTTACCTTTCTGGTTGAAAGGTGATCGCATGGCTCATAGAGGGCAATGGTAACTCTTATTTCCAGCAGTACCGTATCCTGGGAGATGGTTTGTTATTGGTGAATCTGTGATATCCAGAAAGCTGTTGTGCTCCTGCTGTTGTTCACCCTGTATGTATACATCAGCTGTTCCCATCAGAAAGAGAACCACAATGGCTCAGGTGAGCTTGCCAGCCACAGCAGTACCACATACCTGAATGGGCAGCTCGATGTCCTGCTTAACCTGGAGTAAAAACAAGGGTCTGTGGGGCAATCCTCGTGATATCTGTAGGAAAAGCCAGACCAACAAACTAGGGAGAAAAGATTATCAGAGGTTCTCTGACAGGAGCACAAGGAGCAAATGCAGTGGTTGTGGAGGCATTGAGAGCAGCACATGCAGATGCCATTGTAAGGAGTGCTACACAAGGGTAGGAGCCATCCTTAAGGCACCTGTTACTGGGATATAAACGGGCAAATAGTGCATACAGTGCAAACATTCAGTGCATAATTTGTACTAAGGAAGTATGTAGGTGAGGAGATCTAAGATCCCAGAATGGATACTGAGACCTTCAAGTGCAGTGTGGATGTGATGGAATAGATGTGCTCTGCTTTGTGCTGCCTGGCTGCAGAAGGGAAACTGCTCCCCGGGGAAGATGTTTTTGTCCATGTAAATGTGACCTGAGGTAACTGTAATGCAGTTTCTGGTACCTAACCACACACAGCTTAAATATGCATTGCTACTAAGTTAAAGACATTTTATTAAAAGCCACATGTAGAGAAAAGCAAGAGGTATTGATACAATTTGATCTGCAGGAGGTTGTTTTTTTGGTTTTGTTTTGGTTTTCCATTTTTAACTCTAGCAATAAACCATATGTTTCTGTGGTATAGATAGATTTCATACCTTTTAGGTAAAAATCTACATTGACAAACCCAATGAACCAGGTCTACCTTAGCAGCAATTATGTGGTAATTAGTCCCTTTTTTGGGAACAATCAGAGCTCCTCCTAGTGCCTTTGGAGGAATACTGTAGGAGGAGCTGTACCGATTACGCTCAAAATACCTTGTAATTTTCACAGAAATAAAAAGTAATTAGAAGCTTGTCTTAGTGTTCTCATTATCTAAGCTGAGAACTGTTTCAGGGCTAGGATTTTAATTGGAAAATGATTGGAAAGCTTTCCCATAAGAACCATTCCTTTTTTCTTTGTATCCCTACACCTTTACAAGATGATCGTATAAACAGATTTTAGAATGCTTGTTTTTTATGATCCCACTGCTAGGGAAAACAATTACTCCTCTGCTTTATTATTGTCAGGCAACTAAGAGGGCTACAAAAGCCTTTACATTTTCATGATGAGACTGTTTAAAATTACACATCAGCATGGGTAATTTTCAGTTTATATTATATTTTCAAAACAAATGTAAACTATAAAGGATACTAGCCAATTAATTATAATTGAAATCTAAGCTTTGTATGACAGTAAATCAAAACGAAAGGTAATTCTTCTAACTCACTTTATTTTATAGTAGCTTTCTTCCTAGATTTTGAATTGGTTTTTAAAGCAAAATTTTACTATACTGAAGACTTACAAACAGTATGTAAGTAAAATTTCTGTAATATGAGAACACTGAGATTTTCCACAATTTTGTAAACATAATTATATTAAAGTTTTATGTGATATAGTCAAAGCACAATGTCAAGGTCAGTTTGGAAAGTTCCACTTTTTCCTTGTGAAGGTAAGGAACATATCATTAATGACTTTGGTTATGTTAAATTTATGCTGCTACCAGGAGGCAGCAGCAATTGCTTTTGGATTGATGCAAAATCACATTTAGGTGAAGTAGCATGTGGACTTCAGTCAGGTGAAAATCTTGGCATTTGTTGGCTGAAATGTTCTGGAGCTTGATCAAAAAATCTGGCATGCCATTGGGTACTTTGACTGACAGTGTGGTAGAACTATTCAGCTTTAGGAAACCAAGATGGTTGGGCAATTCAGATTAGCTGAAAGAAGAAAAACATTTGGAAAGATTTAGCTTCTCAGGAGTATTGACTTGTTTTGTTTCCTCTTAGGTACAAACTGAGGACATCTAGATAGCTGAGTGTAATTGTTTAGACATTTTCACCATGACTTCATCATCCTGATCCACACTTTTCTACTTTCCTGTAATCTTGTGAGAGCAGTTTTTAAAAGCATGTAATTATTCATCCTTGAGAGAACAGAGGATGCAGGGCTCTTGATGAGTTAGTGGACTCATTAGGACAGTAACAAATTATACTAATGAGTGGGGTACCTGCTGTCAAGTGTAATGCAGCACCTGGTGCTGGAGGCCTGTTGAGCATGGGATGAAGTTTGACTTTCATTGTTTTTCAGCTTGTTATAAAGTTGGCTTCAGAGATTACTTGGATGGTTAGTACATTGAAAGGATTGTGCTTATGGCACTAAGGACAGCAAATAGTTTTCAGAGCCTGTTATTCTTCTTGCTGCTGAAGAAGCACCACTGATATCTAGGACCATTTTAGGTTGGTATAATAAAATATTGCTTACCTAGGGAGGTAAAGAATGGGAAACTCTAAGTCTTGTAACCTTTGAATGCTATCTCATTTTCTCCCCTTACCACTCACTGGTAAGCCTCTGGTAAGCCTTCCTAGCCTTTGGAAGGAGCCCAAAATTGACCTGGATTATGCAGTCCTGGACCAAACTCAGCAAGAAGAGAAAGCATCTGCTTTGTAAGTTACTGCAGAGATGGCATATTAAAAGTGCATGTCTCCAAGATGTGTCTGTTTGATTGATGGTAGTGTTTATGGCCATGTCTGTCCAAGCAGGATTATTTTACTTGCCAAACTAGTCTGGTAATGAAACAACAGATTTATCATGGAGAAAAGAGTCTACTAATAATAGGCAAGTGTTTTTGCTTCTTAAGGTGATTTCACCAGGACATTGAAGAATATTTAAGAGAAAAAAAATATACTTCTTAATGCTTTAATTTACAATATTTTCAGATGATTGCTTGTAATTACACTTTTTGAGGAAGAGTAAGAGGTTTTCAGTTTTGGAAGTAGTTCTGCATTTTTTTTATTTTTATTTTTTTAAGAAAAAAATGAAAGCAAAAGTCCTTCTGCTTTTGCAAAGTGACTGGTTACAAGAATTGACATACGAGTTATACTGCAGAATGGGTTGAACACTGAATATAGATAGCTGGCAACTCCTACTCAGGCATGCTTTGAAGCTGCATGTGGGCCCTTTTGCTGTTGGGAGGGTTAAAAGAAGACTAAATATGCAGCCTTTCCGTTCAGATTCTTATTCAGTACTGGGCATTGCAGGATATATTGTCAGCTTCCTCCCTACCATTCCATTAATGAGAATCTGTAACAGAAGCTCCTCAATCTTATTTGATCAGAAGTGGACAGGTTGAGTCCTGGTACCAATCTACACAACTTGTACCTACACAAAACTCAGATAACTCCAGGTGTTAATTTTTATCTGTGTTTCCTGAAGTGAGTTTTTCCTTTGCTGGTTGTGCAATTACTTACCAGCCAAGCGTTATTTGTCCTGCTGGGCTGAAAAGCAGATTTTAATATGATGCAGAGCACAGAAAGTATGCTGCCTAAGCAATGAGCTGATGATAACATCTTCATCATTACCAATTGCACCATTTGTGTAGGAGATATCAATTGGTTTGGCTGAGTGAACTGAGATATTTCTGAACTGACTTGGATATAATTTTTGAAAGATGTCTGTTGGCTTGCAATAGTTTTATCTGAGACAACAATCAATCACAGTTGAAATTAGAGCCATATATCTCAAGCATACATTGAAATTCTGGATCTCTTGAATCTGAAGCTGTCGTAATTCTAAATAGTTTTATAACCTTCCTGTTTGAATTGTGGTTCAATGCTGACCATTGTAAAAGCAATCACTTCTCAGTAGATATAATGACAGTATTCCTATATTTGGGCATCCACTTCACTCACTCCTATCTGTGTTTGCTTAGGACTTTCTCTGTTTCCTCGCAAGCTCATGCTTTCTGACCAGTGCCACTTGAACTATTTCTGTATCTGTTGGCAGGTGTGCCTTTTGATTAAGTGAATGGAAATAAAATAGATCAACCTTATGCTGTGAAAGACTCCAGTACTTGCAGACATGTTATATCTGTCATGTTTAGAATGATGGTTTATATAAGTATTGAGAGGAAAGCAACACTTCCATTTCAGTTTTTTTTTTTTTTTTTTTTTTTCCCCCATCAATTTAAAGTCTGATTCAAGGATATTTGAAGTATATATGCTGATGGAGTTTTAGTTGTATACTCTAAAAGATCTCAGATAGTGAAGTCCATACTTTTGCATGGGATTTGTTGGACAGAGGTGCTTACAACGCATTAGCACAACATATTAAATTCTGAAGTACAACATTAATTTAAGAAGAGATTGGACTGTGCACTTAGTCACATGGTCTGAACTTGGGTAGACCTGTGCGGTGTCAAGAGTTGGACTTGATGATCCTTAAGGGTCCCTTCCAACTCAGGATATTCTATGATTCTATGATTCTATGATTTCTTTCAGGTAATTTTTGTTGCATAATTTCAATGGTAGCCTTTTGGATCCTATGTAAATAGCATTCTTAACAGGTCAAATTCAGATCATTAATAGTCACATAAGACCTTTTTGATTGTTGTTGTTACAGTGCTGTTACACTGAAATTCCCTTTCAGTGAAGAATTTTTTTTCCAAAATCCAACCTAAACCTCCCCTGGCACTTGAGGCCTTTTCTTCTTTTCTTACCACTTGGTGCCTGGGAGAAGAGCCCAATCCCCACCTTGCCATAGCCTCCTTTAAGTAATTGCATAGAGCAATAAGGTCTCCCCTGAGCCTCCTTTTCTCCAGGCTAAACAACCCCAGCTCCCTCAGCCACTTCTTGTAAAACTTGTTCTCTAGACCTTTCACCAGTTTTTGTTGCCCTTCTCTGGACACTCTTCATCACCTCGATGTCCTTCCTGTAGTGAGGGGCCCAAAACTGAACACAGGACTCGAGGTGCAGCCTCACCAGAGCCGCGTACAGGGGGACGATCACCTCCCTGGTCCTGCTGGCCACACTGTTTCTGTTACAAGCTAGGATGCTGTTGGCCTTCTTGGCTGCCTGAGCGCTCTGCCGGCTCATATTCAGCTGACTATCGACCAGCACCCCCAGGTCCCTTTCCTCCTGACAGCTTTCCAGCCACTCTTCCCCCATCCTGTAGCACAATGTGGGGTTGTTGTGCCCCCGGTGCAGGACCAGGCCCTTGGCCTTCTTGAACCTCATGCAGTTGGCCTCGGCCCATCGGTCTAGCCTATCCAGATCCCTCTGCAGAGCCCTCCTACTCTCACGCAGATCAACATTTGAGCCTAACTTGGTGTCACCTGCAAACTTACTGAGGGTGCCCTTGATCCCCTTGTCCATAAAAGATAAAGATATTGAAGAGAATTGGCCCCAGTACTGAGTCCTGTGGGACACCACTAGTGACTGGCCTTCAGCTGGATTTAAACCTATTCACCTTTGAATGGACTAAAACTTTGTCATATATTTTCTTTGCTACTACTGCTATGGAAAACTTATTTCCTAACTGTATTCTCTGGATGCTTTAAATTATTCTAAAATGTGTCAGTGGCAGAAGAAAATCCATTAAACAGCAGGTGAAAATCTAAAAGCTGTCTTATGCTAGATGTTGCCCACATCAGTTAGTATACCAGAAGTGTGAAACTAGGCTTGAATCATCTTGTAGTCTTGATTAGACAATGATTTTATTTATTTATTTATTATTATTATTTTCCATGTACTAAACTGTTCTGGAGTAAGATGGAAAAGACTTGTGCTGCATACATAATTCCTGTGCATTTATACTAGCTCAGGCTATGACTGTGCATTAAAAGGTAGGCAACAAAATATATTATATTTCAATTTTCTTTAGTTTGCCACTTCAACTTCTGAAAAGCTAGTCGCTTTCTTGCTGACCAACTAGGTTTATAAGCTGTTAAACTTTTTAAAACTTTTTAAAAGTGTTTGTTTTCTTGCACGGCCATTTCTGTAGCTTTAAAATCTTAGTTTTTATCTGTTATTCTTAATTTCCATGTGAATAAAATGAAGTCTTGAGGCTTTCTCAAAGCCAGTATGTGACAATACCATAGTATTGTATAAATACGAAGTGACTGGATTAGCAGAGAATGTTAGTACCAGGAAACTTTCTGGAAGATGAAGTGCTTGTTGGCTTGGTCTCCTACTACCAAGCAAAATGTGTTTGGAAAGCATATGGTGCTCCGTGTTAAATTACTGAGGGCTGGGCTGTTTGTCACAGCAGGCATTACTCTGTCAGGACTCAGGTGCACCTCTTGGTTCACGTACTAAGAATTTTTCCTAATCTTCTGTTCAGACAAGTCAACTGTAAAATTAACCTTTCCATCTGACACTGAGCTTAAAGGAAAACATACTTCTTCGGGGTTAGAAGATACTGTGCTTAATCTCCATTGTTCCAAGTAGCTCTGGCAGTGACTAAGCCCACTTTGCTTCAGAACTGATGATTAACATTCCCTGCAAAGGTGAGTTTCCAGATGTGGCCACCCTAGCAACAACAGACAACAAATTCTTCAATAATAACTAATAATATAAGTAATTTGGGAGGAATTCCTGGGCGGTTTGAGATAAATAAGTAATGAGATTGGATTAAAGATCTGGGTTCTGTTTCATTATGTTTTATTTTTGAGATTAACCTTCTTTTGTCAGTCTTTGTCTCTATTTTTATTACTTTTTGTGTCATGTGTTTTTTATGGTATTTATAAAAGTTAGTGATTGATAAACTTTACCAGACAGTGAAATACAAATTCAGTTCAGTATACAATATAATACATTACATGTTTATAAACATATTTCTGTGACTCTAAATTCAGTTAAAAAGACGTTAAAAAGCCAGACAAGTCTCTGGGCACAAAGGAAATGCATCAGAGGATGAGCTGGCCTTATAAACTTGCAAATATAGTTGCATTAGGCTGAGCTAATCACTGCTAAGGCAAATGAGCACCAGACTCCGAATACTAATGGTAGCTTCTGGCCATAGCCTGTGGTTCAGCCACAGGGGGAAATCTCATTATTTGGGGTTGGCAGCCTGGGACCTGTGGCTGCCAAGGCTGAAAAAGGAGAAACAACTACTAAAAATGGGAATCTGAGAAAGAATTTAGAAATACACAAACAAAAATCAAACCCAAACAAGCCCTACTGGATGAGGGAACGGACTCTTGGAATAACACTTGTGCGTGGCTTAGGGCTAAGAACAGAAGGTTCCCCTTGTGTTTATACTAAGTCTTTGCCAAAAGCCTGAGTAAAAGGACTAGATTTGGTTGAAAGAGCATGTCAGCCACTTGCTCATACTTAAACAAAAGAGGTCAAGGAGAAATTGATACAGCCTAGTGAGATGGGGAGGGGGCAGTGTCAAGTAGTACATTGGGGGTGATGTTTCTACAATATATTTCACAGTGACATTAACATGTCTTTCACCACTGATTTGTCTTGAGCAGCATAAGCAACCCTGAATGACAGCTTAGTCCATCTTTCTTGTTGCACAGATTCAATTCCTTAATAGAATTTCAGAAAAAGGTTGAGGTTAAAAGGTACTTAAAAAAAAAAAAGGAAAGAAAAGAAAGAAAAGTGGTGTAGTGGTGTTTATCAAAAACAATCCTGAATACAAATGCTGTCATCATATTGTGTACATCATTGATCCTTGGTTGGTAAGTAAGGTTATTGTTGCACAGTAGTTGTGGTGGTGATATACTTGGGAAGGCCAAAGTCTATAGGGAAAGGCAATGTATATAGGGAGAAATGTTATCTCTATGTTATTAATGCATGTATTATTCATGTTATCTTTATTTTAACCAATTAATAGAACATTGAGATTGGGCCCAATTCTCTGACTGTACCACTGCACAGCATGCTTTATCCTGTTTCAAATTATGACCATTTTGAAACTTGTGGGGTTTTGCTCACCCCAGCCTCCAGTGCCCTGCATAAGTCAGATATATGATTATCCCCCAAATCATGCTCTTTGCTAAACTTGTGCCCCAATCAGTTCAGTGATTTTCTGTATAGAGTCCCCGAAGTTGTCTGGTGGAAGAGGAATTAAGCTCCTGTTGTGAACATCTCAGTTCTTTCCTCAAGGTCTGCACGAGCAAAGGCTTTGCCTATTTATGAGATGGTCTTACATGTTCAGGGAGTGGTCTGTAGCTCTTGTGTTGAAGGATTTGGTGGATAAGTTTTGCATTTGTTTTTTCCTCCACCTTTATGATTTTGTAAGCCTGGCTCATGTGCCTTCTCAGCATTTTTGGTTCTTTTGCAAAGCAGCTGATCTCTCTTTCATCATTTTAGTTGCCCTTTTGTGTTATTTCCCTAACTCTGCTATTTCCTTCCTGAGATGGGGGGAGTAGGGCTGCAAATGAGTCTTGAGATGAGGGCTCAGCAAGGATTTGCACAGAGACAGAACAGTGCCCTCCCTTGCTTTAAGTGCCTTCTAAGCACTTCTTCTTCTTGCCTTCTGTGGAAGTGACAAACTTCATCATCAGCTGTTCAGTGCTGCGAGGTGCAACCCCTATCCAAGCCATTTTCCTGGTGCATCTTCCAGATCTTTAGGTCATGTCCTGTACTCCCCAGAAGCACCCTGGGGACAATTCTGACACCTGCAGGTGAATCTTGCTTCTTTTAGACAGCTACAAATAGGGCTTACTCCTCTTAGCAACTGGAGGCTGGCTGACTGCCCTTCCCCAGGGTGTGGTTAGTGACCAGGATGATCTGATGTGTTTGTGGTGCCCACCAAGCTGATGTCTCATTCCCCCTTGTCAGCAGGACAGGGAGAGAAAACCTGATGAAAAAAACGTGTGGGTCTGCTGCTCCTTCACGGTCACTCTCTGCCCCTGCTCCACGTGGGGTCCCTCCCACAGGATGCTGTCCTTCCCAAACTGAGCCTGCGGGGGCTGCCCACAGGCAGCAGCTCTTCAAGAACTGCTCCCACACGGCTCCATCCCATGGTGCCCATCCCCCAGGAGCAAACTGCTCCAGCACGGGTCCCCCACGGGTGGCAGCTCCCCCCAGGCTCCTGCGTGGGCTCCTCTCCAGGGGCTGCAGCTCTGGCCTGGGGCCTGCTCCTGCGGGGGCTCTCCATGGGCCGCAGCCTCCTCCAGGCCACATCCACCTGCTCCACCGGGGGCTCCTCCACCCATGGGGGGGCTGCAGCGTGGAGATCTGCTCCATGTGGGACCCATGGGCTGCAGGGGGACAGCCTGCTCCACCAGGGGCCTCTCCACAGGCCACAGGGCAATTTCCACTCTGGCACCTGGAGCACCTTCTGCCCTCCTGTCCTGACCTTGGTGTCTGCAGGGCTGTTTCTCACTCTTCTCTCCAAGGTGTTGCCAAATATTTTTTTATCCTTTCTAAATCTGCTCTCCCAGAGGCCCAACCACCATCACTCACTGGCTCGGCTCTGGCCTGTGGTGGGTCCCTTTGGAGCTGTCTGGAGCTGGCTCTGATCTGACATGGGGCAGCTGCTGGGCTCTGCCCCCAGGGGCCACCCCTGCAGCCCACACCCCTCCATCCCTGTTGCTACCAAAACCTCCCCACATAAACTCAATAAGGGTTATGCTGGCACAGACCAGGGGCACAGGGTAGGACCCTTCAGGATCGTGTTTGGGATGGCCTTTGCCCACACAGGGGCTGCTCACACTGCTGGGTAGGGAGGGAAATTTCCCATTTCTAGCAATGCAGATTTGGCTGTACATCAGCTCCCACCATTTATTTTGATTTCCACATTTTCTTTCATGAAATGTTCAATTCCTTTGCATCACAGGCTGTTTACCACATTAGCAATTCACTGTAATACCAATTTCTTTCGAAACTGTCAGATTTTGAGAAGTAACTGGTAGGAGTAAAACAGTTTACGTGACCAGAAAATGAAACCTACTCAGTCATTTCTGCAAGATTTTTGTTAAAATTTACTCACAAAGAGCTATGGATATTTTATTTAGAAGAGAATCGTATTCCCAGAGCCATATTGCTGGGTAGTGAGGCTGTACTTCTCAGTGGGGCTGATAAGGAGTCCCTGAGACTCCTCATCCCAGATGGTCCTTGGTGTTCTTTCTCCCCCACTCCCTGCCATAGTCCAGTTCTGTTTGTGTCAGAGGCACATAGGCAAATGCTCCTTTATGGAGGCAGATGCTGAGAATGGTACCTATTTCATTGTGGGTACTGCTGCTGTGGAATTTCAACATAAATTTCCCTAAACGTGATGGGAACAGAGGGTATGAATGCATCTTAAAATGCATTGTTTTGGTTCCAACTTCTTTTGAGGATGGGCACTCAGAAGCTGCATCTGTGCTGGGCCCCATGTGGTACCTCTGTGACTCAAAAGCATTATTACTATTGTTCATGTCATTTCAGTTCTAAGCTTCCTGATTTTCTTGAGATTCTTCTCAGTTTGCCAGGCAACTACATCTGCAAGGTGAAGTCTGCTTTCTGATTACTGACTATTAACCAGGTTGTTGCTCACGATCCCAGCTGCATCTAAAGTGCTACTGCAGATTGCTTTGAAGAAAGACCCTCATCCTTGATACCTACCCTCTCTCAGGAATGAATGAATGAATGAATAAATAAATAAATAAATAAATAAAGCTCCCAAGAATGTTGTCTGGGCCCATATTTGCCACCATCACAGGAATGTACTAAAATATGGGCTGCTGACAGATGCTGCTATTGGCCCCATCTTCTGTCCTAAGAGGCACACTTGAGCTGGTGCCAAAGAAGCTACTGGCTCCTTGGGATTTTGGAAAGTCTGTCCAGAATTAACTGTAACTTGTGACTTTGGTCTTTCAGTCCTTGGGGAAATAAAGAGCTGAGGCCTCTTTCTCTGAATGGGTGTAGCATCTTGTGCAGCCAAGCCAAAGGTTGAGCTGAGGAACTCATGTTGTTTTGTAGCAGAGCTCATGCAGATACTGGCTAGCTGATAGAGAAAGGGCTACTGTCCATATGGGTCTGTACAAATGAGCACAAAATAAACCTGTAGCAACTGACAGTACAATAAAATTGCAAAAGATGCCCCAGACATGCAGAGACATTTTACTCAGATGCCTATGCATGCCTGGTTGGGATGATAGTTCTTTCATGGAGCATGTACTGGGGGTTAGTAATGATGTTAGCTCTCACCAGAACATCTAGCCTACTTTACACAGGCATTTCCATCTCAATGGAAATCAAACCCATCCTTTGCTTTCATAGGGCCCCTTCAACAGAAATGCTCATATTAATATAGCAAATGGCAAAAGACTGGGTCTCAAGATGTACTGCAAAGCAAAAGCGTGCAGGGACTCCTGGTAGGAGATGCAGACCCTGGTCTGAAGACACCAAGCTGTGAGACCTTGTTGAGATGCCCTCATCAGTAGTCTTTCCTGTGTTTCCAGGATGCTGGGCTGTGAGGCATTTGCACTGTTGCCGCCTCTCTATTTCTCTGGGCTCCCAATGCTCAGAAGATGAGGCAATCAGAAAGCACAGTGTACTATTTGGGGGTGAAATGGGCAATCCATGTCTAGTGTGGCATTCTTTAGAGGAAAAAATATTTGAGAAGTCTTTTTCTCAGTATTTTATCCCTTGAGAAAAAAGTATTCCATTGGAAATGGAGGAAGGCTTTTCTTTCATACATGTTTTTTGTTTTTATGTAGGTCACCATTCATTGACTGTGCACATTAGTCAAGAGCCTGTTTTTCTTCCTAAGGCATTTTTGTAGCTATGTGATGTGAGCAGTAGCTGTGTCTGTCATCCCTACACAGAAGGTGGAAACACCTACAAGGCACAAGGAAGCTTTTGAATGCGTGGTAGGTATTGGGTCTACAGCCTGAGGCTGACAAGGACTAGTTGTCACTAGTAACTCCCTATAAGAAGCTAAGCAAGACTGAGAAAAGGTAGCATGTGAACTGGAAGTTCAGCAAAGTGCTCGCTCCAAATAGCTGGAGAGAGCGCAAACAAGACAGATGGTGTTCCTCTGTGAGATCTCCTTGTTTGAGATGTTTTGAGATGATGATAAACCACCCTCAAAAGTAGAGTTAGAAATCATCTGCCCTAAAAGAGATTGAACAACAGCAGGTCTACCTACAAGAAAGAGTTCTATGGTTTGAAATAGATTCCTCAGCTTTTCTGCAAGAGCCAGATATGTCTGTCTTCTGAACACACTGTAAAACCTGCTTCAGGAGGTTAGGAAGTGCATTTATGTGACGTGAAGATACTTTTCTTTGTATTCGGTGGGTAGAGTTCTCTGATGTCTGAATACTTGTTACTGGGGAGTCTTTGCTTAAGTACTGGCTGGACAGAAGGATCATCCTACTGACTTCGGTGTAAATGTAATGCTTGTATGTTCAAATGCTAAACGTTTTAGAACATTTATTCAGGAAGGAAAAGGAGGAGGAGTGCAGATGGGGAAGACTGGTATCAAGAAAAGATCTAAGAACCAGTGTTGCCTTTTCTTTAAGAATCTCTCTCAGCTCCTCGGTTTGTAACAGGTTTTTGATATCCACCAGGGGAGATACACCGGGCTTCAGAAGCATCTCTTCTGCATCACACAGAATTCTGATCAGCATTTGCGCAACTGTAAGCTGCTAATTGCTATCTCCTTTCACTCTCTTTCAGTCCTCAGGATAATTTTAGCAACTGCACAGGAATGCTCTATTTTGCACAAGCATGAAGCGTCCCTTGTTCCCAGCCCACCAGCCACAGCAGCTGTGCTGAATGAGTTGCAGGATAATGTGTGAAATGTGTCTCCTTTAAGGTAAAGGATATAGAATATAGTTATAGGGTGTCCCTTTTACCTTCAATTCCAAAATTATAAGTAGGTCCCAAGTCTGTTGGCTACCTGCCTGTGGGTCCTATTTTGAGCTGTCTCACTCCAGGCTCTGGGAAGCAGTGGGAACTCCAAACTAAGCTGCTATGCTAGCAGCCAGCCAGCACAGGTAATTTGAAGGCTGTCAGCTGTGGTGGTAGAGGTTCAAGGCAACAAATCTTAATGCTGATTCCTGACAACAAAAATGTTGCATCTGAATTTAGCACTCTTTTTTACTCTTCTACTTGAAAGATCTGTTTTAAAAGGTGAAGTGGAGCACACATGGGAAAGATTTAGGTGCATCTTGTTGGACACGATGGTATGATATTCAGTGTATGTCTTATCCCAGTTTTTTCAATAAAGTCCTTAATTCCTACATGCCATCTAGAAATATAAGTAGTGGGGAAAAATGTGTATACATGAAGAAATACATCCATGTGTATTGCATAAAAGCTGTGTCATTGCCCACAATTAAGGCCAGAAAGATAAATAATAAGCTGTAAAATAAATCTTCCAATATGAAATATAAGAAGTGTGGTCTCTTCAGCTATGAAGGTGATTGATGATGTTACATAAATGCTTACATGTGGGAATGAGAAATGAAAAACCTCAGTAAGCAGTGGAGAAAAGTGTGTATATGTGAATAAATACCTCCATGTGTATTGAATGAAAGCTGTGTCACTGCCCACAATTAAAGCCTGAAAAATACATAAGAAGCTGTAAAATAAATCTTCCAATATGAAACATAAGAAGTGTGGTCTCTTCAGCTGTGAAGGTGATTGATGATGTTGCATAAATGCTTACATGTGAAAATGAGAAGTGAAAAACCTCAGCGCTTTCAAGAAAAGCAGAATAGCTTCAAGGTGAAGTTTCCACGAAGCTGTGATTTGGAAGGTGGGGATTTCCACACACCAGGTAAATTTGCTGATATGCCCAGAGCCACATCCAGCTTTACTTCACCTTACACTTCTTATTCTTCATACACTGCAATATTCAATCAGCTCTTAATGCTTTTTAATTCACTAATATTCTATAAATTCCAGCAACTGGCATGAACTAGGTTAGTTTTTGTTTTAAATTCAAAATCTCCATAAGGCATCAACAGATGTTGATATCAAAATAGCAGCTGTAGAGAACCACATTCTTGCATTAAACTAGGAAACAAAATGTTGTTGTTGAGAGTTAGTGGTATGTTTGTGTCAATATTATTAGACTGAATGAATTATTAGAATGAATATTAACTCTTACTGCCAAAACTTCATAATGACTTTTCTCCAGATCTGCGGTGCCGTTTTCCAAGTGTCACATGCGATGGATTGCAGCACACAGGGTCTAAAGCAGTTTCCATGTTTGAAACTCCTTATGAAACAGTTTGCAGAACTTAGCTGATAAAGCTGCTGACTCTTTTGGGTTTGTTTTAGCAGCCTGGGATGCTGGAGGATAATTAGGTTTATATTTGCCCTACAGCTTTTTGTTCAGGTGAAGCCAATCCCAGAAGAGACTGACTTCCATCGCAACCAAGAGTATTGCTTAATATCAAAAGTAGTGGTAAATCTAAAAACACTGGTCAGATGAACTTCAGTGATAGGTTTAGACCAATAAGTAGGTTCAGACAGGGAGATCGTAACAGCAAGAATGAATGCAGGTTATCGGAGAGAAGCTAATTGGTGCTTTCATCAGCCAACTTCGGTTAAGGAAAGCCAGAAGCGTCCTACCACATGCTGCAGCTACAGGAACGTGTGACCTCAGGTACCAAAACTGCCTCCACTTTACTGCCACCTTCTCTTCCCTTGGTCCTGGCAGTTTCAGTTCCATCTGAAGGATGTCTGGATAATGCTATTTTCTAGCCATTTGGGGAATTATACAGCAATACTCTTTTTTGGGGGGGTCTTGTCCTTTTTTTTTCAGGGCCCCAAGCATGCTCCCCGCTCCTGGGGTTGTGTGTCTGTGCATGAGGTGAAGGTGCTGCTGAGTGACCCTGGTGCTGGTGAGCTGTGTGAGGAAGAGCTGTGTGAAGAAGAGCTATGTGAGGAAGAGCTGTGTGAGGAAGAGCTGTGAGAAGCAGCCTCTTCACTCAGCAGCTGTGCTTCAGCTCAGGCCCCGGCCCATTTGGCCATGCCTACGCCTGGCCCCATACCCTCTGTGTCTGCACCCCAAGAACAGACTCGACTCCCTGGCACAACCAGCCCCATTAGTACAAATTTGCATGGCCATCGCTGACTCTTGGCTGCCCTGGCTATCCTCACTGGGCCTGACCCCAACCCTGATTTGCAAACTGGATTTCCCTGGGTGACCTTGGACCTGCCTTACTGCTATGGACCTGACAGGCGGGCCTGTAAGCGCTATGGCCCCTCAGCTGGGCCTGGGTGCTGTCACTGGGTCTGCTCTGCTCTTCTCCCTCAAGTCCTGTGGGACAGCAGCCATGGCAATGATATTTCTCCACACAGCAGCGAGTTCCTTGCTGCTGCCTGCAGTACAAACCAGGCTTTTATGCCCGAGGAGCGAGTAATCGCAGGGGCAAGTCAACATCTTGAAGACAGCAGTGTGGTACAAAGTAGCTGCAAAGCAGCCAAGGATCTATGCTCATCCTAAAATAATGTTATAAAAAGTCAATCCTGTTTACAAAAAGGACTCCCTCTTGCTATATGTGACTTCTGCCCCTGTGGTTACTCGCCATAGAAAGTTCTTGCTGTAGACCTTGTTGAGACACCATACGTTGTAACTGTTATCCGCATGTAAGAGTAATGCTGTCATATCTAGTTTGCTTTGGTGAATGTCTGTTTTATACAACAACTTAATACGTTCCTTTAAAGCAACATATTCTTTGGTACATTATTGTTTTCAGGGATATTTTTGAACATTTACAAGCTTCACTTGAAAATTCAGAGCTTTTTTCTTGCTGGATAGCACGTACAAGCAAGCCTGACCCTTTAACTATTTATATACAATAAGTAGAATCCCTTGAACCCATTGTGACCTCTAGGTTGATTTTTTTTTTTAAGGATTCACCCCCAAGATAAATTCATGTTGCAGAACACAACTGGTGTGGCAGTTTGCTGCTGTACCACCACTGCTTACAATAGATGCAGTCCATTATGCTACGAAAGTGTTTTACTCTGTTTCATCAAAACCAGACAGTTTGGGGACACAACGTTCTTAATGATTGAATAAGAAGGAAATAATAAATGATTCTTCTGGCACAGGAGAATGTGAGGTCCAGCTGTTACCATCTTCAGGTATGGCTTACTAATATGAAAGAGTTTATATTGCCTGCATGAAGTTGTTCTTTATCAAACGACTTGGGTAAGTGCAATAAAATGGAAGGCTGTAAGCCAAAGAGTGGTGCAGATGTGCTACTGAATTGTCAAGAATTCAGTGGTACCTGGGCTACCAGTTCAACATGGCTTTCATTAATGCAATATTCAGCACTACACTAGCAAAACCTGTGCTTTTGAATGACAACACAGCCTGAAAAGATCTCTTGGGTGGCTAGGTGTACCACAACCTGCTCTAGTTCAGATACATATTCTTGAAGCTGCTGCAATGTGTGGTGCATATGTACTCTCAGTTCTTCAGTTAAAGTTGTTCAATTCTTCCCATTGGAAATAAGACACAGTTCTAAGTTTGTGACTTACCTCAGTATGCTTTTTTTTTTTTTTTTTCTAATGGTAAATAACTAAATAGCGGTAAATTCTTCTAAGGAATAAATGGTGAAAGAACATATTGGTTTGACCACATCAGTAACAAAATATCCAATTCTTATTCTTTGTACTGAGAAGACCCACAATCTCATTGCTTTGGACTCAGGAGACAATGATTGCTGGGAAGCAGAGGGGCTTGGATTCGAATGTCTGTTTTGTGATTTCTAAAAAGAGACATTAAAACCTTCTGGAAACAAACAAACAAACAAACAAAACAAAATAAAACAAAACAACAGGTTGGGAAGCAGATCTCAGTAGAGACTTGTGAGAGAGTCTCAGCTGTTCAGAAAATGAAGCTGAAGTGAATATGCCCCACTCTGGAAATGCTGGTCTCAAGCAGACATTTGTACTGGCCCTGAACAGCAGGTCTCCCTTTGTGCCCTTCTTAGCTTATTTGATTTCTTGAAGGGTTGGATGGAGTCTGTCTAGAATGGAAAGTCCATCCCTTTCATCGAAGGGGAGACTTAACTCGCTAAATGACCAGCAATTAGAAAATAAAAACAGGATAATGTGGTGATTCTTAAAATTGCATCATATTAGAAAGATGGTCTGAACTGAGGTGCCCAGAGAACAGCAGCTTAACCCTGTGGGCATCTCAGGAGCTGTAGGCAGCATCCAGAAGAGTTGCAGCGGCATGCCCAATTTAATCAGGAATAGAAGCAGGTCCCATCCCAGGGTGCCCATTGGAAACATGTATGGGTCTGGCGGGTGGTGATGCTAGGCAGCGTCAGGAAGATCCCAATGGTGGCAGCTGACATGGCCACAAAGAAGGTAACACCCTGGAGGAAAGAATATTGCTACACTTGTAACTACCTCCTTCCCCCCATCCCCAACAGGTCAATGCTCTATTTAATAAGATTTATTTTCTTTCATTAGTAAACCTTTTCCTCAGGGATCTTAAACATCTGGAAGGATCCTCCCCTCATCTCCTCTCTTACCCTAAATCTCATAAACTTTCTTTGATCTCTGTTGGTGAACCCTATTTTGCAACTAGTTATGAGAATCTGATGACTAAAAATGTACATTTTTTTTTTTTTTTTGGTCCTTTCACATAACTCCCAAAGCAATGGCTGATGCAGAAATTTCAAGCGACAAGCACTGATGTATTAATACTAAGGAAAGTTCCAGGGTAATTTGTGACACTACAGTGCCCTGCCTCTCTTCCCTGTTCCCCTTTTATGGATAAATTTGAGGAATCATCATGCCTGTAAGAAATAATCCATCTCCCAGCCTACCTACCTTCCCCTCTTTCTCTCTGGTGGGCAATAAAAAGGACTGTGCAGCTAACATAACAGCAAACTGCTCACGTTATATATCATCTCCGTTTTCACTATATCTAAGCTTACAGGGCAGGATCTGTTTCTTAAGATTGCTGTTTGCTCAAAAACCTAACATTGTTTTGAGGCTCTGCTGGCCCCAAAGCACAATGTAATATACACAGCAAGATTATCGGGGAAAATAGAAAGATCGCTGTGCTGCTGAAGTAATTTTTCCTGTTCAAAGAGAGCTGGTCAACACAGCAGTTTCTCTAAGTGTGCTGCTTGGAGGAATAGGAGAAAATGCATTGAGAGAGGACATTTGTGTGTGGAGGGCAGCAGCCAGCATGGTCTGCAGGGACCAAAGCAGGGAGCAAGGCTTGGAGGATGTGAGCTGCAGGTGAGGGAAGGTGTCTGTCATGAGGCTGAACGCTGTGCAGGAGCCAGAGGCCAGTTCACAGCCATTTTCATGGGGGACAAGCTCGTCCTGGCCTCATCTGTGTGTCCATGATGAATGACATAGTTGCAGAAATCCAAGCCTTTTCTGGTTTGGTGGCCACTTGGCGTCCTCCAGCAGCAAGGGAGGGCTGGAACTGCCAGGGAACCGGGCCCACCTGCATCTTCCAGTGATCGCAGCCTTTGGGCATGGGTTGAAACCTCAGGGCACTAATGCTTTTGCTGAGGCAGGCTAAGTTGGCAAAGGCTGATTTCAGAGAAAGAAGGCTACAAGTAGAAGAGAAGCCCATCCATTCCCCTCATCCCCACCTCACAGAGAGGCTGGGTGAGGATAAAGCTGTGTTATGTCCTGCAAAGGGCCTCCTCCACAAGAAGCCTGGGCAGGATCCTGCCAGAGAATCACCTGCAGGTCTGGGTATGGGGCTGAGGCTTGGAGACAGACCAGGAAAAAAATAATAATATCAAGGCTCATGCTTCCTGCAAGGAAACCTGGTAAAGGTCTGTCTTGTGCTCCAGTGGAAGTTCCTGTTAACAAACAGCAGCTCCTTGATTCACTGCTTCTCTGTCAGACTACAAATGAGGCAACTGGGACTTCAAAACAATGTCAATCTCAAAACCGAGAGGGAGCGTAGGGAGAGATAGTGTCATAAAAAGGATCGCTTGTTTACTCCTTTTCTTCCAAATATCATTAATGTTTTGAATTTTTGTCTTAAAAGCTGCTGCTTGATGATCTCCTGGCCTAACCCAGCTGGAACCGGTGTCTAAAACTTAGATTTCCATCTGGTTACTCTCTGCGTCTTTTTTTCCTGTCTCTTTCTCCATCTTCACTGCTTGAAAGTTTCCAAAAGGCTACAAACCTATTTTTGTATTTGATTCTGAGTTTTCTCTACTGTACTTCAATTTTTGCTTCCCCTGCCAATTTTACTCTCTTCTGTTTCACTATTTTTTTTTTCTTCTCTCACTTATTTTATGCTATCTGCTGTGGTGCTATTAAAGCTAACACTGGTTCTCTCCCATTCTCTGATCTCTAGTTGCCAGTTTTGAAGAGCTGAGCATTAAGAATAAAAGGACAGCATCACTTCATGATTTGTCATTGATGCGGAGCAACAGCCACCCCCTTGTTCACAGAACTGTATTTTTATGTTAGTGGTGAATACATTCACTAAGTCATGTTCCTCGACTAGTTCTTATTCACCTGTTTACTGTTAGATAAATATAGACCAGTTAAATTCCCACTGCTTAATTAGGTGTTTTCCTCTGAAATTAAAGTTTTCATAAGGATTAGCATACAGTTGTGTCGTGGTTTAACCCGGCCGGCAGCTAAACACCACGCAGCCGTTCGCTCACCCTCCCCCCTCCCTCTCTGGGACGGGGGAGAGAAATGGAAAGTGAAGCCCGTGAGTTGAGATAAAGACAGTTTAATAAGACAGGAAAATAATAATAACAACATAATAATAACAATAATAACAATAATAACAATAATAACAATAATAACAATAATAACAATAATAATAATATGGTGATAATAGGGAAATAATAATAATATGTACAAACAAGTGATGCACAATGCAATTGCTCACCACTCGCTGACCGATGCCCAGCCTAACCCCGAGCAGTCCGGCCCCCTTCCCCCAGTTAGCCACCCCTATATATTGTTTAGCATGACGTCAGATGGTATGGAATACCCCTTTGGCTAGTTTGGGTCACCTGTCCTGGGTCTGTCCCCTCCCAGCTCTTACTGCACCCCCAGCCTGCCTGTTGGCAGGACAGAGCAAAAGGCTGAGATGTCCTTGGCTTAGTATAAGCACTGCTCTGCAACAATTAAAGCATCGGGGTGTTATCAGCACTCTTCTCATTCTAAGCCAAAACACAGCATTCCACCAGCTACTAGAAAGAAAATTAATTCTGTGCTAACTGAAACCAGGACAAGTTGCAGAACTGCAACAAGTAAAATAGAAGTTGTGTAGTCTTGATTGATAAGAGTAAGCACACATTTCAACTAGCCCAACCTCTCACACTTTCTTAATCTGTTTATAGTCTCATGATCTTCTTGTGAAGAGTATCAGTCTCACTGCACAACTCAAAATGCAATCCTTCAATGTGTTGTCTCCCCATGCCCTTACATTTACATACCTCCGTGTGAGCTTTTGGCTGTGTTTCATAAAATAACAGAATCATTAAGGTTGGAAAAGCCTGCCAAGATCATCCAGTCCAATTGTCACCCTACTACCAATATCACCCACTAACCCGTGTCCCCAAGCACCACGTCCAACCTCTCCCTGAACACCCCCAGGGACGGTGACTCCACCACCTCCCTGGGCAACCCGTCCCAGTGCCTGACTGCTCTTTCTGAGCAGAAATGGCTCCTCATTGCCAGCCTGAGCCTCCCCTGGCACAACTCGAGGCCATTCCC
This sequence comes from Anas platyrhynchos, assembly GCF_047663525.1. Lineage (NCBI taxonomy): Eukaryota > Metazoa > Chordata > Aves > Anseriformes > Anatidae > Anas > Anas platyrhynchos. The sequence continues at coordinate 15,502,873 of NC_092587.1, forward strand.
TCTGGTCCTGTCACCAGTTCCCTGTGAGAAGAGGCTGACCCCCAGCTCCCCACAGCTTCCCTTCAGGTAGCTGCAGAGAGCAATAAGGTCTGCCCTGAGCCTCCTCTGCTCCAGACCAAACACCCCCAGTGCCCTCAGCGGCTCCCCAAAGGACTTTTGCTCCAGGCCCTTCACCAGCTTCGTAGCCCTGCTCTAGACATGCTCAAGGGCCTCAATGTCCTTCCTGTAGTGAGGATTTCCTCATCCTTAGGATAAGAAGTTTCCTTAGAATGTATTCAGGAAACCTGCGCTATTGATTAGCAGTAGGTATGTGCTGTTTCTGTGCTAACTGCACAGTTAGAATCACCTAAATGTGTCATTGTCAGAGCTGGAAGCTGCACGTATCCTACACTGCATTGCTAATTTCTTAGAGTGAGACTGAATACTAAATCATCTTTATTACCTCATATATTTCAAATTAGCATATTAATAAATAAAATGCATATTGCTTTATTTCTCCACTGACAATACCATATGTTGCTTTCTGTAAGCCAAGACCTCACATTTATGTCTGTATTACGAGGCTGAGCCTCTCAGGGACCTAATTGTTTTCCGTAGTAAATGCGTTAGCACAGGCAGCATGCCCAGTTGCCTACATTGAGGTGGGTTTTCACACCATCTGCTTTAAGCGTGTAAGCAGAAATGAAGAGGCAGGAGCTACAGCTCCCTACATGGTCAGCAGAGAGGGTCTTTGACCTCGCTAAATGAAACAGTTCACCCCAGCCTCCATTTCGGAGCAAACCACTCAGCACTGAGACAAAACCTGGGGATGGGTTGCTGCAGGGACCATCCCTGCAAGCAGTGGGAATGTGACTGCAGCAGTCGTGGTTCCCTGCCTCGCACAGCCCTCCAGCATGGGCCCAGGACCCCTCGTGCCACTACACTCGTGGTGCCCAACAACCACCTCTTACATGGAAAGAAAAGCTGTCTTCTTACCCAGGACACTCCTTCAGATCAATGTCCCAGGGATAACATATACCCTGGTGGCCAGGTGCATAATTTGCAGCTGTAGAGGGAGGCAGGTGTGCAATTTTTCCATAATTAATGAAAACAGACTGCTACCTTTGAAGGACTCTAGAAAGAGACCCTATGGGTTCAACTCCCACCCCTCCTCTTTCACCTAGAGCACCAGGCCAGAAGTGCCTCCTAGATGTGTCTGTGGCCACCTGGCAGGGCCAGATTGTAAGCAGGAGTCCCCATCGAGCCCAGAGAGGCTTTCTGAGAACCAGAGGTGTCATTCTGCAGTGAGTATCAGCGACTGTTCAATGCTTCCTACTGACAGCATTAACCTTCCCATGAGATTAGCATATATGCAATATCGGTTGCTTTGAAGGGGTCAAGAATCACCCGTAATGTGATTTTCATGAGTGGTTAAATTCATGTTTAAAATTATCACTCTGGCAGGTGTGATGCTTGTCAGGGAATTTGTTAAAATTTCTAGAGGGAGTTCCATAAAACAGTTCACAGAGGACCTACTTAAAAAGTGCAGCGGATTTTAATGCCGTCAGTCTAACAAATTAGTCCAATAGATTAAAAAAGATGCCTATCTACAGTGGTTAAAGTAGGACTTTTGAAGTACAGGCACAGAAAGAAATAAGCAAGGAGGCAGATAAAAGTCTCAGCTTGCTGCTGTTCCAGCCTGTTTCCCCACCACGGAAAGTGCTGGCTTTCATCTTTCATGTGCCAGGATGATGTTCTGGCTCCTATCAGTCCATTTTAAGCACCCTACGTGTCTACTTTGCCTTTGCGCAAGGAATTCATGTGGTCCAATTTCCTTTTCAAACTTGCTTATCCCCCATTGTACAGTTCCGTCAAAGAAAAACCACCAAACACGTTGTGACTGATTCGCCACCTGTCAGATCCGGAGGCTACGACCAACTCACTGAGTCAGTAACTGAATTCCTCCCAGCCTCTTTTCGGTTTCATTTGCAAACCTGGGATACAGCAGTCCTGTACAGCGTCCTGCTCAGCGGTGATGTTATGTCAGGGCTGACAGCAGAGGCAGCTCATAGCCTGCTGCTTAAAAAACACGGTTTCCACTTCGTGGGACTCTAATTTGAAGCTTAGATTTTACTCTGATGGGGTGGGAGCTTATAAGGCAGTGAACTCATACGGGGTCAGCCGCTACTTTTTATAGGAATGCAGAACAGCGTGGAGTGATCCATAAGCCTAAAAGCCTATCCAATTTGTTTTTTGGTTTTATTTCATTAACTGATGGACAACTGATGCGCTGGTCTGACATAATCTGTGGGAGGATTTAGTTTAGAAGTACTGTCTACCTTTTAGAGAGATAGGTCCTCAGAAATCAAATTTGTTCAGTGGCCAACAGAATCAAGGGCTTTTTACTAAAATTGACATTTTTGCATGTGGTTCTCTTTTCCCTGCCTGTGTCTTTCCGAGGTGATAGAGATGATCATCTTCAAACAAGAGCTGGTTACTGTATGATCCCAAGAACCTGGGTTTGTTGAGAGATGAGCTGCTGTTCTGGGCCCATCTGCAGCTCTTGAAGAGGTTTCTCGTTGGCAGACAGAGGAACCATCCGTGTTGACATGTATTAGGTTGAAGACATGGTGTATTGAGAGCAGTGCTTCTCTTGTATCTTGTGGAAGTCCTTGATTTTTATGCTGCCAGGTGTTGTAGCTGCAGCTTTTGGAGGGTAACAGTGACTTGATAAGGACGGTAAGCCATCATTTCAAGTACATGAATGTAAAAATTCCCAAACTGTGCAATAGTAAGACTCCCTCCCCATCCATTTTGCATGGCCACTGCCTTTCAGTATACGTGGGGCTGCTTTTTGAGGCAGTGCATGCAAGTGGGCTGGCCACGTCTCACCCTGGGAAGCCTGCAGAGAGCTCAGTGCACAGCCATCGGTGCACCAGGGCCGCAGACCCACGCAGGGCACGCTTGGGTTTAGCAGCACTCTTACACATGTTGCTGCTGACTATCAGAGGCTGTTTCAGTCAAATCTTGCTAGTTCTTTCTTTTGACAGCCAAAGGCAGAAAGGAACTGTTCTCCTGCCAAAAATCCCGTCCCCACTCTACAGCATGAAAAAGCTGGAGGTCTTAAAAATAGCCAGAAAAATTTAACTTCAGAAAACACGTGTCTCTTACAATTGCGTTTTCAATGGGTCTGAAGTGGGTTTGCTGGGATTTATATATTTAGCATGAAAGAGAGAGCAATTATGCAAAATATGAGCTCAAATGATTACTTTGGTAAAGTTATATGGAATTAAAAAAGCTCATGGTGTGAAGTCTTCGGCAGCCATAGCTCCAGTGCTGCCAGCGCTGCCTGTCAGGCAAGGAATGTGTTGTCCCACGGTTTTGTCAGCTTCATCCTGCAGTCACCAGTGAGCTCCTCTCACTTGCTCAGCAAATTATTTCCAACACTTGACCAGTAGGATTAAATGTGTGGTGTCAGTAGGTTCCTTACTAATAACTTCTGACTTTAATTTTGAAAGGATTTTACAGAGGATGTCTGTAGCGTTGCCCCAGATTCAGGTAATCAAGGTAGAAGGTAAATTATTGGCCTAAAGGCATCCTGCACACCAGGACACCCAGAAATTTAAAAGAGTAAATTTAAAATGTGAAAGAGTTAAATGGAAGAGAATGTAAATCAAGAGTGACTTTTCTTCAACTATTGATGTTGGGAACATAAAGGAGAACCCAAAGCAGGCACAAGAAGGAAAACTGCATTTGATTTTTTGAGAGGTAAGGGGTAGGCAGATTCAGATAAGTGAACAAAATGAGTGTGTCACAAGGGTGGAAATGGCTGGACAAGGAATGCTGTATGAGGATCAGAAAACTTCTTCTTTCCAAAGAAACCAAAGAACGTTGCAAGAACAGGAGGATTTTGGAACAAATGAAGTTTTAAGGCAATAAACAGTTTATTTCAGATTATATTTATTCTTCCATTTTTCTTTTTTAAACTACTGTCTTCCTTACAGTCCCAGCCCTATGTAACCAACACATATTCACAAATTCAACCAGCTGATGTGATTGAATCAGGATCAGAATTTGTGCCTTGTCAGAGGGCTGACTTGTAAGAAGGTACCCAACTACATTCCTTGGCACACTGGCAATGTGTCATTCTGTGTTCAGAAGATTTCTGAACCTTGAGAACTACATACAAACATAGAAAATGTGTAAGAGAGGGTTTTGACATTACTAGCAGTGAACAAGAAAAGATCATTGCTTTTCCTGTGTTACAGACATTAGATAAACTGCTATTGGAAACAGTATTTGCTGATTTATTTATTTTCTTTTTCTTTTTCATATTTAGCTAGGTGATTTCCCTCAGACCAATGCAGTGATAGATATCTCTAAACTTATGTAGCAACTCTGCTGATAGCAAAATCTTGTGAATATCAGAGGGGGTTTCCCATCACAGTTTAAGGCATCATAACCTAAAGAACATGAAAGTAGTTTTGGAGCCCAAAAACTCAAGGAGTTGCATGCTGTATTGCTAAAGCTTGCATGAGGCTAAAGACCAGCTGCCTATCCCCAAAGCATTGACTGAGATGGGAAGAATCCTTGACCTCAGGATCTTTTTTTTTTTTTTTTTTTTTTTTTTTTTTTTTTTTTTTAATGCACTGTCTGCTTCATGTACAAAATATAACCAGCATTGAGAAGGCAGAACCTTCTCCTGCCACAGTCAGATCATTTTCTACCTCGATGTCCACATAGCTCCATGGCTTTACATTCTTGCACAGCAACCCAGTTTCTGCTAAGAACCCATCTTTTCCCCAGTTTAACCTACAGTCTTCTTGGGAGGTGCAAGAGACATTTAAATCCTCTTGGGATGAAGCAAACCTGTGATTTAGGTGTCCTGATTCCTAGGTGAGGCTACCAAACATTAGGCTGTAAAATAAAAAACCTACTGCATCTCACTGTGCATCTTGGCTGGACTGAAATAGCCAGGAGATTTAGGCACTGATCCACCTGCTTTTGAATGCCAATAAATCCTGAGACAGCAGCTAACTCCCAGATATTCAGGCCTGGGGGAGTTCTGGGCCATGTACTAACAATATATAAGCAGTAAAATCCTGTAATTATTCCTGCTGTATGCTGAAATGGAAAAAATCATGTGGGGTTTATTAAAGCTGGACAAGTTCTTTGACCTAGTTCACAACATGACCTTGCAAACAGTTCTGCAAACACACCTTGAAGGGAGGGATGAACCGGTGCAGCAAGTCTTGAACAGTGTTACAATTAAACATTTACTCTCCTGAAAGAATAACGTGCCTAAAATCCACACAAATCCTTCTTTGGATCTGACCCCCACGTCTTAGATTACTAATCACACCCATGACATATTGCACTACTGTGAAATCATTTATAAGGCAGCTGCTATCACAAAATCCAGGTGCTATGGAGAGATGATCACAGTAATGAAAATCTACACATAAGACAAACAAATCCTCCCTCTTTCTCATGCAGTCACCCTTTAGTGTAGTGTATCCTGCAGCTGAACTTCTTTGTTGTGTTTCTTCAGGGAATACTTTCAAGAGAGAAGCTTGACAGCATGATCTGAAGAGAAATATGTCTATTTTTGATCGTGTTGGGCCAGCCATGGAAAAAAAAAAAAAAAAAAAAAAAAAAAAGCTTTTTTTTGTTAGCTCTCTTGAGTCCCTATTGACTATAACGTACAGAATGCCTCCAGCTTCTGAGATGGCTGTTAAAAAGACAGGTTGTTTTTGTGACAGCCAGCTGCTGTGACAATATGCTGTGAGAGTATTCCTTCTAGCTGGCTGGGGATTTGGTGTGAATATTTTCTGTTTAATGCACTGTGTCCCACATTTTATAGTTGGGCCTTGCACATACAAGTATTGAGTGCTGTGCTTCTTGGGTGCGTCGGGAGGTTTCTGGAACATTACAGCTCTCTCCACTGGTGGCATTTTAGAAATGTGAGCCAGTCTGCTCCTGGAGAGCTCCCGGACCTGAGGGGGTGACAGTTTCTTGCAGCATGCCTTTATTCCTGATCCTATAGCTTGGATGGGCTGCCTGGGTCTTGCTTGAGTGCTGGGCTGGAAAGGCTGTAAAGAAATATGGAACGCTCTGTGGCAATTACACCATATTATCCAAATCTCGATTAAAAGCATCAGAATGTTAACATGTAATTCTTACCTAGGTTTCTCAAACGTGGAAGCTGACCTATTATATTTAAAAATCCTCTGCCACATCTGTCACTAACTGGATTCACTACATAGACAGCTGTGCGCATCTTGTGTTTAGCAGCCAGAGCTCACTGATGTATTCAGTCGGTGTTACCTGGATGGCGCACAGAGCACCAGCCTTTCACAGCTTGCCTCAAAAAGGCAGAGGCAAAGCACAGACACGATTGCGTGCAGCAGGCCCTGTAGGACTCTGCTCCCCTTCTCAGTTAATAACTGAAGTGGCTGTGACTAGTACTGCTCACAAGGTGTGGGCTGAGAAGTGCTGACCTGGTTAATTACCAAAACTTTCCATCTATGGGCCAGGCTTGTTATGATGACCTTTACAGAAGCCATTTTAGTCAGTAGGAAAATTGTGTTTATTTATTTCAATACGTGCCGTTAGATCAGGGCTCAGGAATGAAGCACAACTGGTGATATTCTGGTATGAGTTTTGTCAAGGTTTGCCTTGCACCTAGGAGGCTCTGCCATGGGTATTGGCCAGCAAAGGCTCCTGTTTCGTCTGAAGGGAAACACGCACTTTCACTTCATGTACTCTCCACCAGGAGGCACAGTTTTCCTACCAAACCACTGGAAAAAAATATTAAAAAAATGCGTTATTCCACTGTATTCCGTCTGATTTAAACCTTCATCTTTATCCCGGTGAGAACCCCAAATAAAAACGCTTGAAGATGGGATTACCGAAACGCTGCGCTTTCATTTTTGCGAATAAACATGAAAAAATACCCAAGATTTTTTTATTTTTTCTTCCTCTTTCACGCTAACAAATCTGTTCCTCTTTGACACTAGGGATTGCCCTAGATCTCCCCACCACCACACACACACACACACACACACACACACACACACACACACTTTGGCCACCCAGCGCTTTACAACACCACAGGTTGTGTAAAAAAACCTCTCAATTTAGCTCCACAAACGGCCGACTTTATTGATTTTAACCGCGGCTCCCCAGCGGGGGCTCCGTGAGGCGGAGGCACTGGACGACCGGCGCTCGACAGCGGGGCCGAAAGGCGCGGCGGGGAGGGCGACAAAATGGCCGGGCGGCGGGACGGGGCGCCTCACAGGGCGGCTTCTCCCCGTCGGACCGGCCATGAGGGCGATGATGGGGGTGAGGGAGGCGCTGGGCGGCGCCATGGCGGCTCTCAGTGCGCGGGCGCGGCCCCGGGCGGCTGCGCGGAGCGGCGAGGGGCGGCCCCTGGCTCCCTCCGGGCCGCGCTGGCCGCTGTCCCCGCCCGCCCCCGCCTCCAGCTCCGCCCGGGCGCTGGGAGCGGCGGCGGCGGCGGCAACTTCCCCTCAAGTGTGGCTATGCGACCCGGCTGAGCGCTGGCCCGGGAGGGGCGGGCAGGGCCAGCACCGCCACCACCGGCAGCAGCCCCTCCAGCCACCGCCGCAGCAGCCCGGCAGCCGCCCGCCCGCCTCCCCCGTCCCCGCTGCCCTGCCCCCGGGCGGGGCGGGACCCGCGGCGGCCGTCCCATGTCCCGCAAGGCCAGCGACAATGTGGAGTACACGCTGCGGAGCCTGAGCAACCTGATGGGCGAGAAGCGGCGGCGGCAGCAGGCGGAGGGGGCCGCCGGCTCGGCGGCGGCGGCGGCTGCTGCGGGCGAGCGGAGCCTGATCGCCGCCGAGTCGTGCTCCAGCCTCAACAGCGCGGCGTCGGGCGCCGAGCTGGAGCGGGCGGCTCGGCGGCAGTTCCAGCAGGACGAGACCCCCGGCTTCGTCTACGTGGTGTCGGTTTTCTCCGCCCTGGGGGGCTTCCTTTTCGGCTACGACACCGGCGTGGTGTCGGGGGCCCTGCTGCTCCTCAAGCGGGAGCTCAACCTGGACGCCCTGTGGCAGGAGCTGCTGGTCTCCAGCACGGTGGGCGCCGCCGCTCTCTCCGCCCTGGCCGGCGGCGTCCTCAACGGGCTGTGCGGCCGCCGGCCCTGCATCCTGCTGGCCAGCGGCCTCTTCACGGCGGGGGCCGGCGTGCTGGCAGCCGCCCGCGACAAGGAGACCCTGCTGGGGGGACGAGTGGTGGTGGGACTGGGCATCGGTGAGTGGCCGACCCGCCGGGACCCCCCTTACGGGCTGCTTGCGGGGCGCCGAGGTGGATGCTGAGGGGTTTTGGGGGGTTCCTCCGGGGTGCTGTGGGGTTTTGGGGAGGCTGCTGGAGGAGGGGGGGTCCCCATCCCTGCCGGTCCAGCCCGGGGGGTCACGCCGTAAGGTGGAGGTTTGAGGGGGGCTGAAAGCGTGCCCGGCTTTCTTGGCCCTAAATACCTCTCGTCCCGCTCCTTGCGTTGCTCTAGAAGCTATGGGGCACCCAGGGGATGCTGTGGGGACAAAATCAGGTAGTAGCGGTGAGGCAGCAGCCTCTCTTCAAAGACATCTGCTTTGGGAGGCTTTGGGCTTTGCTGAGGACATCAGAACACTCTCACCTGTACCCGTTGTGTAACTCACAAGGAGTCGATTCTGCTAAAACTTTCACTGTACTTCTCCCAGAGAGCTTGAAGCGATGGGGAGCGTTCCCTCCAAGCTTTCAGACTCCTTTCTGCTCGGAGTAAATCCTAAATATCCCCAGGATTTTGGTTGCTCTTCAGCTGCCTCCCTGTCAGGCTGTAGTTTGGGCAATATTCATCATCAGGGAGAGGCACTGTGAGGGTGTTTAAAGTCCTTGCAATATAGTATCAAAAAAAAAGAAAAAAAGAAGTAAATCTGTCTGGCTACAGCCTTGCAGCCCTCCCTATCTAAAAGCATGAGGACAGGTTAAGAATTAGACTGGTTTCCTCTAGTTAACTGTGTTCAGCTCCTTAACCATTGAACGATTTTTTTGAATCCTCTGGCATGCTGTAAACACGCTAGCTGGGATGCAGCTCGTAGTCTTACTAAGGAAAGAAGTTAGTGAGTCATAATAAAGGCTGTCGGAAATAAAACTGGCTCCGTCCTCAGAAGGGCTCCTGCTGGCTTTCCTGTGCAGTAAGGGACATCTTTCGGTTGCGGTTTTCCTACCCCAGACTGGGGGCTTAGTTTTTTATTTTTAAGTGCTAACCCCCTGTATACTTTAAATCCAGGCTTCAGACTGCCGAATGTTGATAACCTCTATAACGTTCAGGAGACAATTAAACAGAACTATGATGTGAAGGGGTGGAACGGGTATTTTGATGGTGTCCTTATGTTTAGTGGTAGCTACTGAAACACCAAATGGGACCCTCTTGTGCACTTGAAAAGCTTCTCATGTGATTTGTTGATCATAACCGGTTACATCCACATCTCTAGAGGTGGAGGGAGTGGAGAGGAAAGGGGATGGTTTGCTTGACTTTTGTGTATATATGTCTCAGCAGGGTGCATGGGCCTGTTTGAATTGTTTTATGGTGGCGCAAATAAATACCAGTGGTATCCTCTGAGGGATGTCAGGCTTGGTGCTTAATGTATAAAATACCACGGTGGAAAGTGGGAGCTAAGGGGTTGCTGTTTTGTAGAGTCAAGGACCTCATGTGTGGCCTGGGGAGAGAGATCTCTGTTCCCTTCACACATCAGGGAGAGAGGTGGTCACTTGCTGGAGTCTGGAAAGCTGATGTAAGGACTGGGAACAGTCCTGAGAATTTTGGAGCACAAAGACGCTAATTTATAAACAATAATTTAAAAAAAGTGCTATTTCCTCCTTTTTATCAGAGGTTGCTCTTCTTTCCGTGTGGTAGAGCTCATGGCTGAAAACAAAGCATTGCCTTAGAGTGCTGTCACTGAAGCACCGCAAGAATCAAATCCTAATCAGATTTATTTTACAAAAGAAAAAATTGGGGTTGAAAACTATTCTCATGCAGCAAACGGCGCTTGCCGTTGTTAAATGCTGCACTAAATCCTCCACCAGAGGGAGCCTGGATAATTTCATGAAGGCGTTAGAAATTGAAGGAACTTTTAACCAGTTTTTTTTCTCTCTCTCCTTTGGCTGCCAACAGCGAGCAAGAGCCTCCTAGCCCTGGTTTAAGGAGATCCCTCGGTGAAGTGTCGCTTCGGTTGCGGTGCCAGCTGTTGAAATGCAGAGGCAGAAAGGGGTAGGGGCAGGAAATAAACTGCAAATCAGTAAAAACTGTTGTGTATAATTTGAGAAGTTTTCGAAGTCTTTCTTGTAGCGCTCTATGAATTGCCCAACAAGAGTTGCACTCCATACGTGTGCATTTATTTACTGAGCTCCTGTGTTACGTGCAGTACTGCGGTGCTCTGAAAGTAGATGGAATGAGCAGTGGTTGCCTGTGTGACTTTGTTCAGCCCTATCTGGTACAGCGTGGATCTGTGCTGATTGTGTCTGTGGGAGAAAGCGGGCTTTTTTCCTGCAGCTGTGATTTAGAAAGGGCTGTGGTTAAACTGAAGGATGAAAACCACAGGGCATATGCTGAAATGAGCAACATCTCTCACCTGTCTTCTCCATTTCTTACCATTTTCCACAGAGCTATTTGTAGACACAAGATCTCTCCTTTTCTCCCCAGCACTTAGAGAAGATATTTCTGGAAAATAAAGACCTTCTCTCAAGGACAAACAGGAGTCCCCATATATTGCATATTGCAAGTGTTGAGCAGGTCTTTATGGCTGGAAGCAGTCGTGTTGTGTTGTTCCTTCCCTTCCCCCCAGTTGTAAATTCAGAATATATGGAATGCCAGAAATGGAAACCACATCCGGCATGATGAGTGAGCTAATAAGCTGAGGTCTCTTCAAGTCTGGGTTTTTAAATGCAAAGTTCAAGAAATGCAGTGGGTGAATGTCCATCCCAGGCTGAAATTCTTCAGAAAATTTGCGGTAAAACAGATCAGGAGCAAGGCTGCAGCCATCATTCCCTGCTTCCCAAGCAGCTCTGATGTCCCTGACTCTTCTGGAATTTGGCTGAGCCTGCTCTCAGGAATGTAACATTTGGAGGGATGTTCGTTACAAAAATCGTGGGCGAAAGGCAAACATTTGAAAAATTGGATCGCAGGGGCTTGGTAGTGCTTTGTGTGAGGGAAGAACTGTGTCGGTATGGAGCATGCTTGGACCTTTTGCATCTGATAATGCAAAGTTAAGTGCGCAGCTGATGAGTGTGGGTGTTGGCATGGTGTTTCAGGTAGCCTGCTGCCCAGATCAGGCTTTCAAAAAAAAACTTAGATACCAGCTGTGGAAGCTGTTGAAGCTACCCAGAGTTTAGGAAGTGGCAGAATTAAGCTCACTTGTGCAGTATTGGTTGCTGTCATAATGTACAATCATCAGTTGCGTGATTAGATTCCCCTGCCTCGTTCAGCATGCGGAATAGATGGTACACAATTAATGAGCAGCTCCTCAGCATCTTTTCTTGCTCAGTGCATAGCTTGCTGTTCGGGGCGAATCTTTGCAATGCAAGCCCACTGAGCAAGCAAGCTCACTGCTTGCTTGCTGTCCAAAATGTCTAGCGTTTGTTTTACAGGCTGTATTTGACCATGGCATAGATAGTGTTCCTGGAGCATCTTCTTATTGCGTATGTAGGTCACTTTCCAAGCTGAGGTAACAAAGATCTATGCAGAACCGGGCAGGAGGGGAAATGGCTGGCATATGGTGCAGGGCTCCCCTGATGGGACTGGCTCCTGCTGACGTAGGGCCAGGAGCAAATAAAAGTAACAGAGTATAACTAAAGTGCTTGCATCAGGTAAACACAGCTCTATATTATTTTTACAGTGGTTAAAAAAAAAAAAAGTGAGCCCTGTCATATGTGGTAGTCCAGGTGATGTGGAAGTATTGGAAAATAACCAGTGCGATCAAGATGAGGGAATGCTTTTTCTTGTTTTACTTCTGAAGTGTACTACAGAGCTTTTTTCAGGTGTGCGTTTTTCTCTTGGAAAATAATCTCCTCTTCTAACCCCCCCTCCATCCTGCCATGGGAAGCTTGAAATCTTCAGTCTGCTTTTATGAGTGGACATCAACCTGTTTTAAAGGAGTTTATTCCTTGGTACATTTTGGAGGAGAAATACACCCTCAGCTCCCAAATACATTGTGGCAGAGGCCTATAATTTTCGATCCAGAGATTCACAGGCTGTTTTTTGACTCTGGAGACAATGGTTTGTAAGTATAAGCTTGCCGTGGGGATGGTGGGGAGTGGCAGACAAGTGGCCTTGCTGCTGGGATGGGCTCCGTGCCGCCACTGCCCAGAGATGCTGCTCCAAGTTTCCAGGCTCTGTAGCTGCCTAAATTCCTGTGTGCTCAGGAGCTGGGTCTGTGCATCATAAAAGCTTGATCTGTCGGCTCTTGGGCAAGAAGATCTGGTTCATTACTGGAAGGGTGCGTTAGCTTCTGCCTGCATCTGCGATCTTGCAGACTACCAGGGATATATTGAGATGAAAAACCTTATCTTTTGAAGTCCTCTAATTCTGTGTGCTCTGGAGCCTATGCACAGTGCTGCGATGTGCAGCAAGCGCTGGCTCTGCTTCTGTTTGGTTAGATGCTGCCTTGTTGGTGGTGTAATACCAAAAAAAACCAGCAATTTATACATAAATATTGCCTCCTTTGGCAAATATTTGGGGACCATTTCGGAATAAGGCTGTATACACAGTGAGTTATAGCTAAGAGAATGTTTGGTTTTTATCTTATGGTTCTTCCAGAAATTGTTTAAAGTTATAAGGGTGTTTCCTGTGTGTGTGTGTGTTTCTTTTCTTTTGGGGCTTGTTGTTGTTGTTTTTATCTAACTGAAAGAAAAATAATAAAAATCCCATACTTCATAAACCTTGAAATTGAGGCATGGAAATCTTGTAAAATAACTTTCCCTGTACTTGGTTAAACTGCTTCTTTTCTATCAAGGCATATTCCCTGCTGTATTTTAACTATTTTTTGTTCATGCTGAAACAACACATCCGGTTCATATGTTGCATAAATTGCAACTTCTGTGGTACTCTTACTCTTGGTAAGAAAGGCAGCTTGAAGGAAACTTGTGGGGTTAAACACAAGTATTTCCTTACGTGTCTTGAAAAACCCACACGGATACCCACAGGTGACCGTATTTCCAAAATGCCTTGCTTGCTGCAGGAAGAAAAGGATGGTGCCATCCACTTACCAAGTGTGATGGTGTTACATCATTTGGCTGCAGCTCTTGGCTTTAAGTAACTTGTTTGGCTGAAGGCTGTACCCAGCCCCATCGCAAGAGGTACAACGGAGGGCATCTGAGAACAGCCCAAGCAGCAGATATCAAACGTTAGCCGCTGACTTCTGCTGCGAACCCTTAGAATATGCACTTCATTTTTATTCTGAGCATACTAGTATGTACTTACTCAGTTGCATCCTGAGAAGCAATGGGAAAAAAAATAAGAAATACTGAAAGTGGGTGCTGAAACAGTTTTCTTAATGATTTTTTTCTTGTTTGATTATCGGTATTTGTATGTTCTTAAATATTGTTTTTTTTTTCCTTTTTTTTTTTTTTTGTTTTCCTTAATATATTTATAGAATATGTTGGATTTCTAGGTATATTAGTTTCTTTTAAAGTGGGGCATTTTAGAAATCGTAGGGATTGTTCCATCGAAGTACGGTGAGCTTTTGTGTTTCAGGAAGCCCTGAAAATCAATTATTTCTACCTAGAATGGCTGAACTCAAACCAGACCACTGTGACTGTGGTACCATGGAAATGTAACGGGCCTCATGAACAGTTTTGTCTTATGTGGTGAAGAGCTGAGTTTTTATCAACCACTGTACAGTTGATGTGAAGCTCCTGAAGAGGCTGGATCCTGTGGGACACTCGCTGCTGAAGGCCTAAAACCACTGACAACTGAAATGCAGGAGAGTTTTCCTTTCAGTTTCTTTACGTGATGGTTATGCCTGTGGACAAAGAGCAAGGCAAGCAGTAATGAATGTGTTGTGGAGATCTCGGGCAACACAGCTCCGGATGAGGGTTACAATCATTTCACAACTGTAGCTAACCTGTCCTTCTGTAGGTCTTACATTGTAACTTGAGTATAAAATGCATTTTGCTTATGATGTTTGAAGAAGAAATTAAGACTTTCAAAACCGACCTTTCTTTTCTCTCCATTTCTGACCTTCCTGTGTTTTGTGGGAGGCTTTAGGTAAGTGTTTCTATTAAGAATTCAGTCAAAGTGCATGCCTCTTTTGAAGGTGAGTTTTTCACATGTGGTTTCTCACCCTGAATAGTTGTATACCCAGTCACTGAAGTTGGGTTTCTCAGCTCAGGGACTTGGTGCCTTCTTCCTTTGCAAGTCACGTCCACTTACATCAGTGAAACGTGTGTGCTGTTCTCTCAGCCCCTGGCTTGGCTGCACATGGGCCATGATCAGCTTTGAGCTGTGCCCTTAGTAAATGTGTTCCCTCCTCCTTTTAGGCTCTTATTTAGCTGGCTTTCATTTAAATAGCAAGGATGTTAAAAGCTTTTGTCTTCTGCAGTGGGGTATATAGTCTTGCTTTTCACTCCTGGTGTCCTCCCCTTCAAGCAGTATCTCCTTGCCACCCGTGCCCAGGGATCGCTCCCAGGCCAATTTGCTTAGGAGCAAAGTTTTCTTCTTTTTGTGTGGCTGTTAGGTTAGGAGGCTCAGACACTGAAGCAGTTGTGAGGATTGAAAAAGCAAAAAAAGAGTATTTATTGATACAGCCTTGTCCTTTAGTGATCCCTCAAGCACCCTCTCCATCCTCCCCAGAGGTGGGTTTTCCAGCTGCTTATATCCAGGAGCTGTCCCCCCAGCTCTCCTGGTGAACTCTTCTCCCCCTGCTCTTGATTTCCCTTTGTAATTTGTCTGCTGAGTCCAGGGAGTACCTCTCTGGAGCAGGTTTTCTCTCTGTGGCTGATCTGAAAGGCTTTTTGGCCCTCATTAGAGCTGATGTTTTCCAGCAGCACCTGGCAGCAGCCTCAGAGCTCGTCGTTCACTAGCGAGCATTTCACATCAGTGAGTGCTTGCGCTCCTGAGTCCTGAGGCATTCAGGGACCCGCTGGTCCCTGAGGTCTGCAGCATGGGGACTGAAAGGTCCTCTGCAAAACCCAGAAGCCTGAAGGGAGAAGCAGGGCTTCCCCGAGAGGCACTTTCAGGCCTCAGGTCTGGGCCTTTTTGGTCTCTTTTCATATGTTTGAGAAGCCCTGAGCTTCCACGGGGCTCCTGCCAAGCAGGAGCGTTGAGGGGCTCTGATGTAACAAGCAGCCAGCTGAGCACCTGCAGCTAGGTAAGCGTGAAAGTGATGGTTGATCTAGGCACACGCACACAGAAGTCAGAAATGGTGGCAGACCTGCTGTGCAGAACAAAATTTGTGCCTCAAATGAGATTCATTTTTTTTCAACAGCCCATATTTTCATAGTCTAACCAAACTTAATATTCTGCGAAATCTACGCTCTCGGTGGCAGCCGTAAGGCAAGAGTTTCCAATCTTTTTCAGAAGTGGGAATTTTATGCAGGCTAACCTTTTCTGTCTTGGGCAGAAACATGGAGTTACAGCCCTTCTGTTTCCAAAATCTCATTTGGCTTGGGGCATCGTGTGCATGATTTTCTCCACTGTAGCTTCTCCTGTGAGCTTTCAGGAAGGCAAAGCCAGCAGCTGTGGTTGTAGTGAGCCCATGGACGTAATCGCTTTGGGCAAGGAAGGTTGAGTTTTAGGAACGTCTTTGTGCATGGCCATGAATCTTCTGCTGTCTTGTCCTGCTTTGGAAGTCCAGTCCAATGAGTTTCAAATTGAAAAGGACTGAGAGCATGCCTGGTATCACACAACTTGTATTGCCCATATGATCTGGTTTGCAGTCTTGCAGTAAATTGGGAACATGTTCCAGCAAGTGCAGCCATGAGAGAAACTCATCCGAAGAGATCACTGGCACGTGTCAATAGAAAAAGGACTTTAATTTCTGATTGCTCTTGAGAAATTCTCCATTCTGCAAATACTCAATCTGTATGAGAATGACAACAAGACCCTACAATTCCTTGAAAAATCTACTTGCAAATCTTTCTCATATTATTTTTCTATCCATGTATCTTTCATTATTCATAACAGGTCTAGTTCTCAAATTTCTTGGCCAGGATTTTCAGCCAAGACAGCAAAAATAAAATAAAAGAATATATATATGTTGAAAACTAGCCCCACCAGGGCTGTCTGGAGTGCCCTGAGAAATCCTAAGGGAACAACTTCCTCCATGCTGTTCTTCTAAATGAACATGGAGAAGCTGGATATCCTTCCATACTATTACCACTTATTTATTTATTTTTTATCTTGCTTAGTAACTTCTGATAGTTTTCTAGGTATATTTTCATAGTTGTAGCACTCCTGCTTACGGTTTACCAGGTATGACCTTTGAACTTATACATAACTGAAGATGTCAACAGCTTGAAATTTAAGCCTGTCTTGGACTGACTGCACCATTAATGAGTAGGGGTGTGTAGGATTTTTTTGTTTTTCAACCTCGTGGTTGAAAAACACAGTTTCTGTCTCACCGTTTTCTCTTCATGCTGATAAAGTCATGAAAACTTGTAGGTGACCCTAACGAAGTGTCATTTAATGACTCTGTTACAGTGGCTGATGCATTGCTATCAGGTTAGTGCTGCGATTCTGAAGCTATAGGTTGCATTGATTGTAATCAAACAGAAAAATTTACTATTGGTAGTACTTGAAAACGATGGTAGTCATCCTGGTTTGTGCCCTGCTCCAAGCTGCCTATAAGGTTTCCTTATAGGTGCTTAGAAATGTTTGGAGGGAAAAGCTAATAAATATGTTTAATAAATTACTTACTCCTGATGAGCTTTTTTTATATATATAGATACAAAAGGAGAACTGGTAGAAAACTAAGCATGTTAGTGAGGGCTGTGGTAGTGAAGCTGGAGCAGCTTTGGAAATCCAGAAATAAAACTGAAGCATGGAGCTGCTTGTGTGATGTGCTGGAAGGATTTTGCTGTCTGTCTGAACATCTATCTGAATTGCAGTAGGGAGCACTGAAAATGGGGAGCCTACGGTCTTGGATAGATGGTGAAGAGAGGCCCACGAGGAGGATTCAGGATCCTGAAGTTAGATGCTTCGAGTCAGAGGCAGTGCCACTGTGGAATCTACCTACTTGTGGAACGTGTAAGAATAGGAGAGAAACACTTTGTTAACATTTTTTTTTTTTTTTGTATAATGAAGTTTCAGGTCAATGTGCTACATTCATAAATCTTAACCCAGTTAGGAATAACTGCCTGATTGTTATTTCTACCTTAATTTTCTGTTTATAGCTGTATATTTAGGAAGTTTAGTTTAATCTGTGAAGCTAAGGAGAAAAACAAGGGAAGTTGCCACTAAATACTTGCTCCCTTGATTTGGTTGGTGAATTTTTTTGGGGTTGCTGTGATGGATCCTGGCAGCCTGACATCCAGGCAGGGCTGTGTGGCAGGAGATGAACGAGGCCACCAGGAGCATGGAGGACGTACAGGAAGACACCAAACCCCTGTACTTCAAGCACGCGCTTCAGCAAATATTTACATAAAAGTGACCTTTTTTATTTGTTTACAGGTCCTTGATTACTGGACTGTTGAGGTCAGTAGTAGCTATATCAGCGCAGGAATGGGGAATCTGCCTGAGGGGAAAAGGTAAGTCCAGTTTTATTCACTACTGAGCTCACCAGCTGAGAGTTTTGCCTCACAGGCTCCCTGCTGCTGCATTAATCATAGGTGCTGCTGACCTCACCAGTCCAGTTCACATTGGATCAGCTCGGATGGAAAGCCAGAGACATCTGGACAACAGCTTCAGGGTCTTGAAGAAAGGGATGGAAAAGACAAAATGTCGCGCATAGACATTCAGGATGTTTTTAGCCCAGGGATTTGGTCACTGTGGTAACGTTTAGAGCCAAATACTGGGGTCTGGTTTTGTGCTGTGTATTGTTCTTGAGTAGGAGGAGGAATTGGGCACAGAAAGTAGATTCTTTCTATTGTAATGATTAACTGGAACGTTCCTGGGAAAAATTATTGGTGTGTGTAGCAGAAATCAGCACGGGAGCTCTCACATAGTGTAGAGCATCACACAAATAACACCGACTTCTCTTCAGTTTCTCTCTTCTAGTAAATGGAAACGCGCTTACTAAATTATCTGAAAGCTTGGCTAGAAAGGTGCTATTTATGCTAAAATTCTGGCTTCAGGGGAGGGCTGTCTACACCTGTACACTCTTTGTAATTACCTCTGCGTGTCCTAATGTCCTGAAGGTTCAGTGCTTCCCTCCTCTGCTGCTCCATGCCTGCTGTTTTAGTAGGGCAGGACAAACAAAATGTTAACATGATCAACAGCTTGTGTGCTTCTCCTTCTGCAAAGGCTTTGGTTTTAATGTATAATTTTTAGGTCAAGCTCTGTTGTTGTTTTTGCTTTCATTTGTGTCTGCTGGTGGTGACTTGTAAAATAAGGAAAGATGCAGCTCGTGCTTTGGCTTTGATTCTGCCTGTCCCCACCTATTTCTGAATCTTCATTCCCTGGAGCCAAAAGCTGCCTGTTGTATCACTCTGCAGGGCCTCTCCCTGACTCAAAGTTAATTGCTTTGCCTGACACCCAAGTGCTATCTGGGTGATTAATCATTATCCTCTTAGATGTGGAGTGCTCCCTTGCTCAGAAGGAAATGGTGCTCTGAGCTAACACGCACAGCAGTGCAGAAAAGATTTTACTTGGTAGCTTAAGACCAGCAGGGCTTTCTCCTCGGCAATATCAATCGTATCTTTAGCAAGATCTGAGCCACCTGTTTAGAATACTTATGTTTAGTGTATTCAGAAGTTAATTCTGAACAATTTGCCCTATAGTAGTGAAACTTCTTAGGCACCTTGTGTGTTTTCTGTTTTTCCTTACCTAGAATCTTAACCTGTTTTGGGCTGGCTTAGTAGTCAGCCGGATGCTCATGGTCATATGCTGCCTTACATCTTTTGTCTATGAATATGGACATCTTTTGTCCATGAGTGTGGATTTGTGTGTGTGACTGTTTTCATTGGATGCTTTGCTGAGGTGTCAGTACTTATGGCTGTGGGTTGGCTGGCTGAGGGCAAGCATGCCCTGCTTGTTAGCCTGCTGTCTTTTGTGTGGATTCTGCTTTTCTTCCTCTTTCCAGGGCACCTGAAGTGAAACTACATGCTAGGTGTGATGAGGACTTCTTATGGACCACTACACAATAAAAATACTCAGCTTTTCCATTTATCTCTATCTTGTTGCCAAAGTTTCTTTATCGCCAAGTTTTGCCAATGAGGGAACTTCATTTGGACAGGGATAAAAGGGAACCGTGCCTGCTATGTTGGCCTGTAGAAGGGAGAACTGGAAGTGTGAGTGTTGAAGCAGCAATAATTGTACGTCAGTAACCCATCTGCCAACCCTGTATTTCCTGGCCTACGTTGGTGAGAAGGGATCTGTGGTCCAGGTGTCCTAGGCAGTCATGTTGGGAAGCCAGAATCCAGACACCCAGAGAAGCCTCTGTGCCAGCATGCACGGGAAGGATCAAGGCATGGTATGCAATGACATTGGGGGATATTTTAATTAGGAATTGGTTGTGTTTCTGTGGTAGGAAAAAAGTGTAATGGAAGGAGGCTATGCAAAAGGATAACATAAACCACTTGTGCAGATGGTCAGAGTGATTGCTTCGGGGATGTATTCCACGGCTGGGCTCTGGAGGACAGAAGGTATGAAGAGCTGCTTTGGGGTATGGAGCAGTTTTTTGCTTCTTTAGATTTTTCTGTAGTGGTAGCATATGCTTCTTGGCTTAATTCTTTCCCCTTTGTGTTAAATTTCTATCACGTAGGGATGTATGTTTTTTTGGCTTAGATAACGTGGAGGTCTAACACCTACAGAGAGTAACTGGTTTTCATCAGAGCCGTGGCAGTGAGTAAGAGAGTAAGTACTTCAAGAAGCCTAATTCAGCACTCCTTCACCAGCCCTCAGCCGGTGTGATTCCACTGTCATTACTGCCACATTAATTACTTTGTCTCACGATCTTGATAAACTACTAATTAGTACTGTACTTTACAGGAGATGTGAATCTGCTCATCAGGTAATCGCAGGTTCTTAGGAAAAAGTAAGGTAGATACGGATGTCACACTGAGCTACAGCTGAAAAATACAACTTCAGAAAGAATTGTTAGGGAAGTTTCTAAGACTTTTAAGTTGGTATTTGAAGATGAAGTGTGTAATATTTCTTTGGAAATGCTTACATTTGTCTTCTATGACATTTTGCTTGCGGAAATGCTGTTTCTTGCTTAAACTAAATGATTCAGTAAGTTGCAGTAAAACATGAAAAAAAAGCCTGTGTGCTTACTTCTCAGTCTTGTGTAAATATGTTCCCAATGTAGCTGAATCATTCAGAAGCAATATATTTCTCTTTTTGGTTTAGATTTCTATTTGTTATGTGTTATCAGCACTAAAATACATGTCTCCCTAAAGCAGTAATGGACCGGGAAGTGTTCGGTCTGCTGTGTCTCCTTTTCACCATCGCTCTGGATTGTATTTCAATTTGCATTGTCACAAAAATACATACAACCCTGAAGCAATAATAGACTGAAATGTGTTTGGTCTGCTGCATTTCATTTTCACAACTGCTTTGTGTGTTCTGTGCTCTGGAAATCTGTCCTGTTATGGGATCTATAGCCATCTAAGTTTTCTAAGTCATAAAAAATTTTACCAGTGCAAATGCCAGCTTGGGTTGCCTGTGTTAAGAGCTGGAACCCACCCAGTGATGCTGCGTGCTGTAGCAGCAATAAATCCTGAAAAAGAAACATATTTCATGCAGATGCAAAGGACAAGAGACATATGCCCTTGAACTCATCTTTGCAATATTTCATGTTATGGCAAGATGTTGTGCAGTGTCATACAGTTTTATGGTCTTGAGGTTGAATTACAACAAGCCTTGTGTTACGTTAAATAAATACACATAGACAGCTGTTTTAATTTGGCACTCAGTAAGCTGGTGAACTTAAGGCTTGCAATAAGAAAGCGCCTGTTATACTGCTGAAAGGCCTCACTTGCACTTTGCGAGACCCCAAATGTCAAATGTACGGGTATTTGTGAAGTGAACATGAGGTTGGTCTGTAACTCCTGGATCTGTTGCTGCCTGGTGACCTGACTTCAAAGTAATAGTGGCACTTCGTGCCTTCAGGTGCAGTTCTATAAGGTGGGGCTGATTGATGTTTGCTTGCATTTTTGGAAAGCATTCTGGGGCCTGCAGGTGAACAACACCTTATTTAAAAACTAAAAATAATAAAAATAAATCTATAATTCCATCAGTGGTGATCTGTTCAACATTATGATTTATGTGAATGCACTTTGTAGATTTTCCATTTCTCAGACTTCTCCTACAGTCAGACCTCTTCTCTCTGGTTTCCTCTCCGTCCCATGTGTTTGGCAGGCAGTACTCCTAGTGGCAGCAGTCAGTGCTGGGCCTGGTGATGCCTGATGCTCAAGCTCTTACTGAAATGCTTTTAAATTATTTATTGCAAATCTTACAATTACTGGTTGTTACATAATTCCCACTTGGCTCTGTAACTGTGTGCAGTTCTGTTTAACTGGAAACACAAAGTGTGTGTTCATTGATATATATACAAATTGTCAGAAACTTGTCATTGCTCAGAAAAGATACCTAAAATCAACTCAGGTCTATAAAAATGTTTTTAAGATACATCTCAGTGGAGTTATGTAGATTGTAATTTCCAGAATTTAACCTGACATGCTGTATCATTAACTGCTGTAATTCTTCAATTACTCCCATGAGCCTTTTCTATTCCTTACAAGCAGTCAGCACAAGATTCATTAAAGGACTTTGTTACTGAATGCTTGTGGTACTTTCCAGCTAAGCTTGAGTTTTTCTGCTGTGGTGTGCTGAAACAGTACGTGAAGGGTCTGTATGTCTTAGCAATTAAAAAGTCCTTTAAGCTAAGAAAGGAGAGCAACATAATCTCAGAGCAAGCGGATGAATGTGGATGTGATCTTGACCGTGTTGGAAAGGTGGGTCACGCTGCACCTGAAGGTAACGAGCAGTAGGCATCTGCAGTGCTGAAAGCAGCTGCTCTGCATTGGAAACAGATCCTGGGAAGTTTTTCTTGTCACAGTGCTGCAGGAGGTCACAGGCATTAAGGACTGGGGTTCTGCTGTTAAAGGAGTCATCTTCAGTCCAAGAGTAGCAGCATGCTGCTAGAACAGAGATTCCTTCAGGCCTTATCTACATATAAACCTGTCAGCAGCAGCTTTGCAGTGGATTATAAAACTATTTTTATAGGGAAAATACTCTGGTATTTTATTAGTTTCTTACTGTGTACAAATATAAATGGTATTAACTGGGAAGGTAGGAGAGGGTAATAAGGAATTCAGAAATCCAGTCACCTGTGAGCTGTTTGGTCCTTTGTTGCCAGTTCTTGGTGCTTTATTAGAAGCTCTCATGACTGGTTTCTTTCCTACTCACAGTTACTCTTCGTGCTCAGTTTAATGAGATCTTCTCCAGTAGATAATTAATTCTGCCTCCTGATGCTGCCCTTTTTGCTGTATTGTTAGCAATCTGTACTGTTTTGATTTGGGGAAAAAAAAACACAGATGTTTGAAAAAATGTAAAGCAATTTTTCCACTTTTGAACGAAAATTCAATTATCTGTAGCTAGATTTTGCTATAATTAATGTTCCAGTTAGATCTTGCTTTATGAAAACTTTAATTAAAAGATCAGGTGAAATATGACTAGGTTATAGGGAAAAAGAAGATGAGACACAATCAGTACTTCATAGAGTTTCCTCACAAAGAGCTCAGCGAGGACTCAGAGCTCCCTCTCCGCTGTAGTGTTAGGACTGTCAGTTGTCCTCAAATACGAAAATTTCTTCATAACTTTTCTCTGCATAGGCAGAGTAATGATGCAAGTGCAGAGCTTGTGAAGTTTGTATTTCAGAGAGATCCTGGCCTCAGTCATTTTTCTTGGTGGTGGTTTGTGGCAGGAGTGTTTTCATTTAAGACTTGAACCTGACATTAGAATGTCTTCCCCCTGCAAAAGAGAAAGTGGCTTTATTTTTACCTGTAAAGCTTTCAGTTTTCAGGACAATCTGTGTATCAGCAGAAGCAGGCACAAAGGAGGTTCATAAAATTAACAAGAGACTGGAGCAGCTGTGATTCAGAGTACAAAAAAGATGAGGCACTTAAGGGTGAAAGTTGGCACACTTAAAGAGGAGCACGTTTCATTGTCTGTTTAGTCATCTTACGACTTGCAGTGATGTATTGCAACTGGAGCAGGACGATTCACAGGAAGAGTGGATTTTGTCTTAACAAGGATATTTACTGCATCTGTGTTAACAGGAACGAGATTCTGTCAGATACGCCGTGTTGAATGACAACTCTTAATTCTTAAAGCTGCTTCTTTTCCATTCCCTGCTGCCCACATCCAGTAAGGAGGAGACTGCCAGATGAGAGCATCAGTACAGTGCTCAGTGTTGCAGAGGGCATTTTGGATACCCATCTTTACTTCCTTTTCATCTTTAGGGAGCCTGGAGTTTCCAGGGTCTTGTAACAATTAACAAAACTTACTGAGGTCATTAGGATGCCTGCTCACCTTTGACTGCAGGCTGGCTTCCAGCCCTGTCTTAATTCACCACTAATTGTGCCCTGGGCACAAACACGGGGAAGGGAAGAGCCTCTCCGTGGGGGAGGCCCAGGACCTGTGCTCCTCATGCTGTGAGCTGGTGTTTTGCATCCTTGTTCTCTGAGCACTATTATTAACAAGCTCTGCAAGGTTCAATTTTAAATAAAGCAATCCTGTTAGCAGGATTACATCTGCTACTTGGAAGATGTCTCTCCATCAGGATGTGTCTAAGAGACTGCAAGTTGTCAGAAGCTGAAAGCCATGAAGGTATCATCTCCCAGGCTTTCCTGGGATTTTCTGTCTACCACCAGTGTCTCCCTCAAGGCCTGGAGACTTGTTTTTAGGAAGCTCTTTGGCAGTCCACTGCCCTGAGAAAATTTGGCAGTAATTTCTTCCAGCCTGCTTCTGATTAGTTTTGAGACTCCTCAGCTTTTGCCCTTTAGATGTTGATAATGGAGTAGTTGATCTGTTCCTTTTTTCCCTTCAGCACTTGACAGCTCTTGTTTGTCATCTTCTGTGGATGCAGCAGCCTCATTTTTCATGTGTAACATCTCTCTTTTGCCAGCACAAGCAACCAAGGGAAGTAAATGCACACCAAAATAGGCTGAAGTACCCTTGTATTCCTTGACAGCCTGAGTGAATCATCACCTCGCCCTGCAGTTGTGACTGCTGGTCTAGACCATCACAAGCCACTTCTAGGAGTAAGCCCGCAGGGCCTGAGGAAGTTCAGCACTGGTTTGATGAAATTTCCATCTAATGAGGACACTTCAGTGCAAGGTCCTTGTAGCGGCCAAAATCCTTTTTGGGATTTAACCAGGTTACGTGGGAGATCCTCACCTGGGGTCCTCCATCTTGTCAGGTCCATCTCCCGTTAGTCTCATTTTGCTGGCACCAGGCAGCTGTCATTGAAATGGGAAGCTCCAGACCCTGGGGAGGACTTGCCTGGCAGCTAGGTATTTGACAGGCCACTTTTCATAAAGCAAGGAAATGTGCAGTGCCTGGACTATAAACTCACGGTGTTGACTTAACCTGTGTATACTGGGAACACCCTTGTTCTCCCTAGCATGCACAACCTGTAGTTATCTTGAGGAAGAAGTTTTACATTGATTTCTATCCCCCCACACCAACATTCAGTGTTGCAAATGAAGACACCATTTTTTTTTTCTGTATGGTCAAAAATATGTTTTATTATTTCTACATGGATCACTTGTTTTAAATGTAGCACATAGACACTGTGAATGAAATATCTACCACGGAAAGAAAAAACATTCACTGTGACATATTTTCATGACAATGATACTTATGCTTACATTCACAAATGCATTATACTTGCATTATAATGATATAATTGAAACTTATTTTTGAAAATTGTGTTTTAGGTTGTTAAAGGCTTGAAAGGCTTTTTTTCTTTTTTTTTTTTTTCTTTTATTTTTCTCTTCAGAGTAATAGCTATAAAGCCTTGTAACTGATACCTGTCTTCCTAGAAATGATCCCGTGTCTTGCATAACTGGGTAACTAAATACAGTAATTTGTGTTAAAATATGGTTTTCTTCATTTATAGTTGTGATGTATTTACGTGTTGTAGACAAAGAATTACTGGGAATGTAAACTAGACAGAGTATTTTTATAAATATTCTGGCTTTCCAGAATAGTGTGTGAACACATTCAATGTTACTCCATAATTTTTCTCTAAAATACTAAGTTTGCAATGAAATTACTCTTTCTAGATTTGTTTTTGAAATTAATGACAAGTGGTTACTAAGAAAACACATTCTTCTCTTCATCTTAAGCTACGTGTTTGGAGTCCATTGCTGGATTTTCAGTTAACTGAGTGAAACCTAAAGCAGTGAACAGAAAAGTTAACCGGCTCAATTGTTTTAATAATTGCACTTGTAGAAACAGAGTTAAAACCAAGTTATTTCTTAGTTGAAGATGTAGAGCTTTCAGTTTAAGTTAGAAGCATGCTTCTCAAGTTCAGCTTCTGACGCTTGCCTCATTTGTTTTAAATATCACTTCCCTTAGAGCTGGGTAAAGCTGGGTACTTCCATAAGTTGGATAAAGCATCACTTTACTAGGACAGAAAAAGTGGCTTATAAACAGAAGTGCAAAGTTGGAAATGGGTAAAAGGGGTATTCATTTACTGTGTAACTTCCAAATCCTAACTTTGTCCTCTAAAAATAAAATTTATCTGCACAGAAAATCTTCACTAAGCCTTGAAATGTTCAACTGCTGTCGTCATGGGGTTGTGTGTATGTAGGTTTTCTTCTTGTGTATTTTTTTTTTTTTTAAACAAACATGTAAGGATTGCACTGTTTTAATGCTGGCTTTCTAGCATAAATGAATGGTTATGCAGATGGGTCCTGCCAAGTCTTTCAGGGTCACTCTAAGGCAATGCTTCCTGGCTGAAAGTTGCTGTTTGCTGGGCTGAGTCAGCAGAACCAGCTGGACGTCTGCTCTGTTCCTGCTTGTGCTGATCCCATGCCTTAGCACGAGGCCACGTCAGCCACCAGATGACAAGGCCAGAGTGGGAAAGGAGCTGCTCGGTTGCAGATCCACATCCTGATCCCCTGCCTTGCTGGAAGGGGAGGAGCGGCCGGTAGAGGAAGCAGCTCCTTATCTCTCCCTGTGCCTTGGCCACGCTCACCTGCCTGTTTTTCCCAGATATAAGTGAGCAGCTGTACTATGCAAGCTCTGCACATGCTAACAGAGGTCTATAGCAAAGCACTGCTGATACCAATTGCTATTTATTAAAACTTAAAGCTTCGCTTTCAAAACAATGAAATAAAGTCTGTCTTATGTGTTTATACAAGCCATCATAAGGAAAACTATGCTGTATTTTTGGTTTTCAAGTGGAAGAAAAATAAAATGCTCTTATTTTCCTGACGTGAAAAGCTCAGTATTATGGCTAAAAAAGAAAAGTTTCACTGAGTTGTAAGTAAATATATGCTGCTTCACTGTTTCACAATGAAGTATTTTCCACAGCTTGTTAAGTTCACAGTGTCTGTCTACCTCAGTGCTTTTAGTAGTTTGTTTGTTTGTTTTTAATAGCTTTTTAGGGCTAATAGTCTTGTTTTCTTTTAATGGTTCTGAAACATACTTCATCACAATTTTTGGTACCTGTCAAGTGTAGAGAGCCTTAGCAAATCCAGTATTGAAAATCAGTGATACTCTCTTCCCTGCCTATGTGCATATATGTATATTTTTTGAAAGAGCTTTTCTTCCCCTTTGGGTTTCGTAGAAATGCTGTTCCAGAAATAACACATCTATTCCTGCCTGCTTCATTTTAGAAAAAAAGAGAAAATCCATTTCAATGTTGAAAACTTCAAATTATTAAATACATATTGATAGCTCTCTAAGTGACCCAAAAAAAAGACGTATCACAGAATCATGGAATAGCTTAGACTGGAAGGGGCCTTAAAGCCCACCCAGTCCCACCCCCTGCCATGGGCAGGGACACCTCCCACCAGCCCAGGTTGCCCAAAGTCCCATCCAGCCTGGCCTTGGACACCTCCAGGGATGGGGCATCCACAGCTTCTCTGGGCAGCCTCTGCCAGGGCCTCGCCACCCTCTGAGTGAAGAATTTCTTCCTTTAATCTAAATCTCCCCTCTTTTAGTTTAAAGCCATTTCCCCTTGTCCTATCCCTACACCCCTGACAAGGAGTCCCTCCCCAGCTTTCCTGCAGGCCTCCTTTAGGCACTGGCAGGCTGCTGTAAGGTCTCCCTGGAGCCTTCTCTTCTCCAGGCTGAACAACCCCAACTCCCTCAGCCTCTCTTCACAGGAGAGGTGCTCCAGCCCTCTGATCGTCCTCATTGCCCTCCTCTGTACTCATTATAATACATCCACATCCTTCTTGTGCTGGGGGCCCCAGAGCTGAACACAGGGCTCCAGGTGGGGTCTCATGAGAGCAGAGCAGAGGGGCACAATCCCCTCCCTTGCCTTGCTGGCAGCACTGCTGTTGATGCAGCCCAGCACATGGTTGGCTTTCTGGGCTGCAAGCACACATTGCCTACTCATGTTGAGCTTCTTATCCACCAACACCCCCAGGGCCTTCTCCTCAGGGCTGCTCTCAATCCATCTTTGCCCAGCCTGTGTTTTTGCTGGGGATTGCCCTGGCCCAGCTGCAGGGCCTTGCACTTGGCCTTGTTGAACCTCATGAGGTGCACACAGACCTGTATTTTGTCTACATTTAATTAAATCCCAGTCTCTCCTGACTTTGACACTCACACTAAATTTTCTCTTTACATCTTTTTGGGCTAATGTAACATTGAATAATCTTAAAGTGACTTTGGATAAAATATATATATTTAAATTTATTCCCCAAAGGAACTGTTTTATAGTACTAACGTTGAGGCTGAGGTTGAATGGGAACCCTGTAATTGAAGTGGTTCCAATGGTTTTAAATATTAATTTTCATCTGACCTTAAAAACTTTCTCACTCCTATTTGCTTTTGTGAAAAATTCCCTTCCTCCTATTGTGAAAGTTGTATTTTCCCCCTCTAGCTTTCCTGCGTATTCTCTAGCTGTCCACTGATTGTGGCATGTCTTCTATTGCCTTCAGCGTGCAGATGGTAGTTGATAGAACTGAATGCTTGCAGTTCTCTGGCTGTGGATAATATTTACTCTGTGTGAGTTATAAATGCCACTAAAGATTCCCACAAATTTTTATGTATGATTTCAGGTTTAATTTTTATTTTAGTAAGCTAAGTAACAAACTGAACAAACTAGGTTTTATTTTCATAAACTTTTGTGCTCTAGCCTGTAAATGGTAGACTTTTTTCAATCTTGCCTGAAGTGTCTTGGCTTATTTTTTCCCCATTTTGTAACCATTTGAATAGTTCCTGTGATGAATAGTTCCTTCATGATTACTGGGTTTGTTAGATAGTCGTGTGTCTGCTATGATAGGTGGTTTCTTTACACTATTCTTGCCAGATACCGCCCTGGAGATGTTAGAGAAAGATCTTAGCACTTTTGTTACACAAGAGTTGTACTTTGTCGGCATCTCTCTCTCTCTCTCTTTTTTTTTTTTTCTCCTCTCTCTTTTTCTTTTTTCCAAAGATTTGGGTTTGCATCTGTAGCTTTTGATCAAAGGAGAGTTTATGCATGTGATACAATTCACAAAGATTAATGGTATCTCAATTGGTTTTGCATTTACAATATGACAGTTGTGGTTATTTCTAGTGGCACACTTATTATTTTATCTTTTTTTTTTTTTTTTTTCTGAATAATGATTCTATGTGCTTGATCCCTATTGATATCCATGACAATGACGAGTCTTCAAGTGGGCAGCAGAAAGAGTTATTCATCCTGTCTCATTAAGATAAGGTTGCTGTATACAGTTGAAACAATATCAGTTAGGTAAGAGTTTCATTTATTTTCCTTCAGATTCTTCAGGGGATTGGACTCCTTCACAGTTGGATGCTATATAACAACACAGGTTTTCGGCACTAATAATAATAGTCAGTCTGGTTTGGGTCAGTGTCTGGATAAGAACATAAGCGTCAGCAACAACTTTGTGTATTAGATGTTCAACAATACAGTTTCTCTAAGATGAAACAGCTCATTCTGCTTGGATAAATTAGTGTTTAAGTAAAGTACAAGACTTTGGTGAAGTCTGCTGACGTTAGACCCCCAGTCTAGATGAGCTGCGCTTAAATCTGCTGGTTACTGAGATTTGTGTTCTCACAGATTAATGTGATTTCAGTGCTAGTGGTTTGTCCCGCTGAGCTGACGTATTTCAGAGCTCTGCTGTAGCTGAGTTCTGCCAAACATCCTTGATACAACTTCCAGTAACCATTTTTAACTGCTGTTAATGCCTTTACTAGATACGTGTGGTGGGTGGAAAGCTTAGGTATTGGTGGGGACATGAGCCTTCCCCTGATATTTGCTCTCAAATAAGAGCTGTTTCAATGAAGATTTTTGCTTTATCTGCTAGGCAAGTGGTTAGTGTACTAGAACAGTGTACAAATGTGCTGCTTTCTCAAATATTTCCCATTAGCTTGTTTAATGAGGCACTCTAATATCCCCTCAGGCTGACTGTCATTACTGAAAACTGAAGTGTTAACTGTAACAAGGACTCTACAAGACTACAGAAAGGCTTAATTTTTGTTTTGGTGAATTCTTATAATTGGTGATGACTTTACAATATGCTTCAGAGCTGCCTGTAGAATAAAGGTTGGTGACTGTTCCAGCTCACATATGTGTTTGTGAAAGCTAATGGTCTTTTAGAATAAATACCCTTTGTGGTTAAAACGTGTCCTTCGTTAATGATAGACATTCTTCTTCCCACAAACTATTTAAATGGTTCTTCTTGAGGCTGACAATCAAGAATATAGGATTACTGTGGAACTCACTGCTACTTTCACAAAGTTAATGTGTTTCCTGCCCTTATCCCTTTGAATATTACTACTCAGATGCGAGAAATGTTCTGAAATTATCTAATGACAAGAGTGCCCTTCTTGTCAGAAACGAAGTATCAACCTTATACTATAATTTGTGGGAATACTGCAGAAAGAAAATTATTGATGAAAGTGTCTGCATAATCTGATCTACTTCTGGAATCAGTAATGTTTCAAGACATTAAATTTAAATTGTATGTCCAGTGTCCAAGACATAAGAAGTTTATCAGATTTCCTATTTAATTAAAACCAAAACAATTCACCCACCTTGAATTCCTATTCCAACTTTCTCATAGCATAACATCTTTTCAGCTGTTTTTTAATATTTCATTGCTGATTCTCTTTCCATGAACTCACTTCTTTATCAAGTGGCCTCCACAAATCCTCCATCTGGGGAGCCATTTGCTACAGCTGCTTGGAACCCTTACAAGTAGCATAAACCACCACGGGCAGCTTCTTAATGAAGCAAAATTTAAAGTTACTTGCATTAAAGTTTAACATTTCAATGAAAATTTGCTCTTGACAGTTATTTTAAGATATGTGATAGAGAATATTTTAACCAAGATAAGAGTTATGTTTTTTTTAAGTATCTCAGTGCAGCTTTATATGTCAGCGAAGAATGCCTTCCCAGTGAATGAGGCATTCCCTCCTGAAATGAAATGTTTCAGTAGTTTCTGTTTTCTGCTTATTTATTTGGAACCTCTAACAACAGAAATTTCTGTAATGAGCTCTGACTGTTCTTTGATGTTAATGAAGATTAATGGCTGTACTACTGGACTGTGAGAACACTGAAACAGCATGGAATATCTTTGCTATTTGTATTTTTTTTGTGATTCACGTCCTGATTTTAGTTTGGAAGTAGATGGCATGGTGTCCCAAGGTGGTTTAGGCCAATCTCTGTTACCATGCATGGTTCTGCCAATGGGCCAGTACAGGCTTTGGATCTTGTGGTGAACTATTTAAGGGAGCTTAGTGGCATAAAAGCCTGTGTGGGCAGGGGGATACCCTCTGAGCTGGTTTACCAGTGGGTTTGGTTGTGTTGGTGCAAAGGGTTGGTACAAGCTGGTGGGAAGGAGAGACAGAATGACAAAATGACACACAGGCACCAACTCCTGTAAGCGTTTCCTTAGTGCTTCATATTAATGATCAGCCTTTTTTATTCCCCAAGCATGAAAGGCTGACAATTATGAGTTGTGGGGTGTGGTGTTTCTTTGTTTTTATGAACCTTTTTGGTAATCAATACATCAACACCAAAAAAATTGCCAAGAATCCTTCCCAATCCTTCCCAGTATTTTTGCTGCTGCTGAAGCTGGTTATTTGTTGATGCTGTTGAAATGATAGACACTTACATCCCTGGTACCTTAGAGCTTTTTTATTATGTTAGGAGTAAAAGTGCATCTCATTCAATATCCTGTCTCCAGCTTTTGTTGCTCATCTGTTGTTTATATGACGCACCTTCCCTCCTGTCTGCTAGATATGATTTGAGCTGTAGTGGAAGTCCTAGTTGTTACAGGATATGTTTATAATGTATTTATCTGATCTTGAAAAAAAAAAAAAAAGACTAAGAAAGACTAAGTTATTCCATTTCCCTAGTATTTATTTCCTTTTTTTTTTTTTTTTCTTTTTATGAACAAGAGCTTGGATTTTGTTTTTATTCTTTTTGTTTTGCTACGTTAATCTCATTTCTTAAAATACATAATTAATCATTCTAATTATCTTGGGGCTTCTCCTTCACGACCTTTTTACAGAATCTCGGAGTGGTTGGGGTTGGAAGGGACCTCTGGGGATCATCTGGTCCAAAGACAAAGACACCCAGAACAAGTTGCGCGGGATGGCACCAGGCAGGTTTTGAGTATCTCCAGAGGAGGAGACTCCACAGCCTCTCTGGGCAGCCTGTTCCAGTGCTCTGTCACCCTCACAGTAAAGAAATGCCCCCTTATATTTAGCTGGAAGTTCCTGTGCTTCAGTTTGTGCCCGTTGCCTCTTGTCCTCTCACTGGGCACAACTGAAAAGAGACTGGTCCCATTGTCTTGATGCCCTCCCCTCAGATATTTATACACATTGATCAGAGTCCCTCTCAGCCTTCTCTTCTCCAAGCTAAACAGGCCCAGCTGTCTCAGACTGTCCTCATATGACAAGTGCTCCAGTCCTCCTATCATCTCTGTAGCCCTCATCTGGACTCCAGTAGCTCCATGTCCCCCTTGTACTGGGGAGCCCCAAACTGGACACAGTACTCCAGGTGAGGCCTCACCAGGGCAGAGTAGATCACCAGGGGGAGGATCACCTCCCTTGACCTACTGGCAACACTCTTCGTAATGCACCCCAGGATACCATTAAACCTTCTTGACCACAAGGGCACAGTGCTGGCTCATGGTCAGACTGCTGTCCACCAGGGCTCCCAGGTCCCTCTCTGCAGAGCTGCTCTCCAGCAGGTCAGCCCCCAGCCTGTACTGGTGCTTGGGGTTATTCCTCCCTTCCTTTGCTGAACTTCATGAGGTTCCTCTCAGCCCTTTCCTCCAGCCTGTGGAGGTCCCTCTGAGCGGCAGCAGAGCCCTCAGGTGTGTCAGCCGCTCCTCCCAGCCTTGTGTCAGCAGCCTTGCTGAAGGTGTGCCCTGTTGCATCATCCATCTTGTTCAACTTACTCATCATTGAGTAAGTTGAACTTGCCTGCAGCAAGGATCTTTTATTTGGTGTGAGCACTTTAACAGTGAGAGCATATTAGAGAGCATATGTATTCATTGATGAGTAAGTTGAACAAGACTGGACCCAGTACAGACCCCTGGGGGACACCAAAAGCTACAGGCCTCCAACTAGTCTGCGCTGCTGACCATAGCCCCCTGAGCTCTGCCATCCAGCCAGTTCTCAGTCCACCTCGTGGTCCACTCATCCATCCCACACTTCCTCTCATCTCCCCTCATCTACCCAAGCCAGCCATCCCATCATTTCTAACTCTCCTGTCAGTAAGTTTGTTGACTTCATTCCTGAACTTCGTAATGAACTCTTTATAATGCGTATGTGCTCATACTGAAAATACCTTTCTGGATGGTAATGGGATTCTAAGATGCCTTTTCACACCTGGTTTCTATTGATTGTCTTAAAATTGGGCTGTGTGCTCTCTCTCGTCTCTGCTTTGCAGTGGTAAATCTGCAGATTATAGTAGCAGTTCTAGTAATTAGTGTCGTAAGTGACTATTTTAGAAGTGGAAAATACATTTAATATGATGATTTCAGTCCATCAAGTCATCTGACATTTCCTGTACAATAATTAGCTGCATCTTGTGGTTTAAATTTAAAGAACCTTCAATTATATTTTTTCTGAACCATATTCTTTACCGAGGTCAGGAGGCTAATGCCTTGGTTACTCCAGTGGATAAAGATTGGGGTTTCTACTGTCCCTTCTCAGATTTCGTAGCTGTGGTACACAATGTAGAGCTTATAGTTTCTCTGACAGACTTCCAGTTAATTGTTTTCATTTTCTTTTCCTCACATCTTGTCACTTATCAGCTTTATTAGTTAGGTAGTAATATACTTGCCTGCAGCAAGGATCTTTTATTTGGTGTGAGCACTTTAACAGTGAGAGCATATTAGAAAATGTCATCTAAGTGTAAATGAAAGCATTCTCATATGAAAGATAAAGAAAAGATTACATTGCAGCCGTATTTACTTTGCAAGGAAAGCTGTTCTTTGCTTTCAAATTTGATTAATATCTGTCCATTAAAATAACTACATAATGAATACTGGTTATGTATTTTAGATGTTAGATGTTTTTATAGTTGATTAACATTTAACTCGCTCTCCTAGACTGTAGCGGGTCTTCAGTTGAAAAAGAAAAATCTGCAGAATGCATTCTGAGGTGGCTGAAAGCAAAACTGTAGTGTGAATAATGTTATCAAGTCTAAAATATTTTTTTTTCCTTTAAAGTGGTATGAATTCTTCCTTAATTTGGTTTGTGTCAGAATAGCATATATATATATTATTTCTCTCTATATATATGTATCTTTCTTGGTGATTTTTTTTTTAGAAATAACTTTGCTTCTGTGTATGGGTGCTGGCTGGCTGGCAGCCAGTCAAACTGGGGAAGCTTTCCTAATCACCTCCCCCCATCTCCTGAAACCAGCTGCTCTCTGTTTCAGGCTCAGAGATGAGATATTTATTTTCTGCTGAACTGAGTTTTTAGTTTGGATGTTTTGAACCTGTAGGTTTTGGGAAACCCAGCAGAGGCAGTAAGGTCAGAGAACAAGGCAAGGCAGCAACGGTGTGAAGGGTGTCAAGGGGAGAAAGCTGATGTGGAAGCTGCTGAATCACAGAATCGTGTTGGTTGGAGATCATACACCCACAAAGATGGTTAAAGAGTAATAAAGCATAGGCTCATAGGATGGTTTGGGTTGGAACGGACCTTTAAAGCCCTCCTAGTTACAACCCGCTGCCATGGGCAGGGACACCTTGCCCTAGATGAGCAAAGACCTGGGCCGGCTGCACCAGATGATCTCCAAAATTTCCTGTCAACCTGAACAATTCTATGTGATTCTGAGATACTACTCTTAACTCCATAGGTCTTCCTAAGAAATCACATGCTGTTCATTGCAGGTTTGAAAAGAAATCCTTACAACTGTTGTATTAATGCCAGCTGCATACCTGCAGTCCCTGGGTGGCTTGTGACTGGCCTGCTGCGTGTGTGCGGGCTCCCCTCTTCCCTGCTAAGTCCTGTAGCCATTAACTTTCTGGCAAGATAACAGCAGAAACAGTGAACCTGCTGCTCTCAGCTCTTGTTCAAGACACTTCACAAAGGAGTTTTAAACTTCGCACGACCCTTATGTTACAGCAACAGGCTTTAGGTTTTCAGTAAATGCTGAGTGTTACCCACAGCTATCAGTGGTTCCAGCAGTGCTCCGGGGCTGACGGTGTGCTCCAGCTCTGGCCCTAGCTGTTGGTGCTCTGTTCAGTGGCATGGCTCTGCTTTTGGGATGCCTCAGAAGCAGATTTGGCTGGCGTAATTTGAACAAGATTTCTCTGCGTAAAATCAACCATCAGAAAGTACCTAATGGACTAAAATGCCCCTCAAGTATGAGTGTGTAAAAGGTAGCTTTTTTACAGGTCATCTATTGTTGGTTGTACGTGTCCTTCTAGCTACTTTCCAGTAAAATCCACGTACAGACCTTGCCATTGTTACCTCTTGAAGTAGCTTCACTGGAGGGTTATTTCAAAAGTAGCCTTCTTGGGAATACATGTTACTTTTCTAAAGCTTTTAATGATACCCGTATTTGCAAGCCATGGGGAGGGTGAATACTCAGGACTGACTTCCAGTAGCTTCCAAGAGAAAGATGTAAGGCCGGTTTTCTTCTTGTCCCTTGAAAGAGGGAAGCAGAACAATATTTCTCTCCCCAGTCCATATTGCAAGACCAAATCCTGTTTCTGTACCTGCAGGCTCCTTCTTGGCAGAACTTGGTCTCCCACATCATTCCTGCTGCTCTGAATTCAATCACCTTTCATTTCCGTGTCACTCTCGTAGTCAGTGGGGAAGGTGGTTATGGCCCATCTGATTAAATAGCCACTGGCAGGCAAAGTGTTTTCTTTCCAGCTTTGAGGCATTGTGGCTTTTCAGTGAGGATTGCTCTGAGTAGAGTAGTAGAGAGAAAAATATAAATGGACTCAAAAAAAAAAAATATATCCAACCAAACAACCAAAAAACTGAAACCCTCCAGAGATATCAGACATCTCTAGTCCATGAATTGTCAAACCTGGTGATTACTGGAAACCCATTTAGCGTGCTGCTTGGTGCTTCTTCTACTGCCGAGCCTTTCCTAGGTCTCTGTGGCTGGTCCTTGGTTGATGGTTTTTGTTTTGAGAAAGCAGATGTACTCCTACGCTTTCCTGTAAAGGCCTTTCCATTATATGTGTGCTATCTCCATCGCTTCAATTAGTGAAAACACTGATGTGAAAGATGCAAGAGAAATATCCCTAATGGTGAGGCATGTTTGAAAATTTGCTTCTATATCACAGGAGGCCATTTGAATGCTTTTCTCCGTGATGCCTTCTGGTTCACTTTGAAAAAAGGTTGAATAAATTTTTAATGTTTTTTTTTTTTCCTTTTTTTTTTTCTTTCTTTTTTTTTTTTTTTTCTGACACTTTTATGTGTTTTTTGTTGTTGTATGTGGGTTGCTGAGTCAATAGCAGCAGGAGGCACCGGTGTGTCCCAGGAGCTCTGCCAGGAAGTGAGCTATCGCACGGAGTGGCTGCTGCAAGCATCTCCCTATCAGAACAAAAAATCTTCTGATGCTGTTTTATTATTAAACAATTTGTATTCCTCACTCGAGCTCTGGGAGGCTCCAGCAGCTCTGTCAGGCTAACCTTGTTGCTGCAGGGGGTTTTGTGCTCTTAGTCTGCTGAGCCAGCTGGGCAGTGGGTGCCTGCTTGACCCTCCGCCAAGTATTCACACCACGAGGCTTTGCTGCCACCGTGTGTGGTGGAAACCATCCCCGTGCTTCAGGAACCTGTGCACCCAGTGAGGCAACCCCAGCTTGTGGAGTTGCGTTGGCCTGTGCTGGTGGAGGCGGTGGGGCTGCCTCGGGGAGGATGAGCGAGGGGAAGTGGCGTCCCCACTGCTGGTCAGGTTGCATTCACTCTACTGAGGTGGTATCTCAAGTGGCTTCAGGAGAAATGGGCTTCTGAGTGCGTGCCGCCAACCTATTTCCATTTTTTACCAAAAAAATGTTATATATATCTAGTTGGATGTCGCTCTTGGTTCTTCTAATGAAAAAGGAATACAAACTTCCTGTAAATGAGCATGAATTTGTTGGTGGATATGGCACCCATTGTGTGCTGTGCTCAGCTCTGCTCTTTATACGTCACCGGACATCTGTTCTTACGGCTCGCGTATGCATGCGTGTGTTTGTCTTCCATGTGGGCATTTCTGTCTTTGGCACAAGTGGCTCATTTAGAGCCAGCCCTACATTCACAAGAAATATTGCCAATATCAAGACAGAAGAAAAGGCATCCGTGCTTTAGCTTCAGTCCTTGCTTCCTTATGGTGGTAGAACTTTTAGTATGGTGTTTGGGGTAGTTTTAAACTCCAGAAAAGGCCAGAAATAATCGATTCTGTGTAGCAATAACAGAGCTGAGAACTCTGTGCGTCTTTTGATGTAAAACCTTTATCTAGCCACTTTCTGTTAAATATGCTTACTGGGATCATAGCTTCTCTTTATCTCAAAATTGTAAATATATTTATGTATTTTATTTAACTTCAGTGTACACACAGTGTGAATTAGTGACTTATTCCTTACATTGTTGCGTCAATCCTTGAACTTGGGATGCAGTCACTAGCAGCCAGTGTGTGTGCCCATTTGCTCTGGATTTTCTTCTGGAGTTCATTCGGTGTATTTTCTTCCTTGTCATCTTCTGGAACCTGGACAATCCCAATCTTAGTATTTCACGACAAAAAAGGATGTAATATCTCTTTCAGTTTCATAAATGCAATTTGCTTTATTCTTGTAGGTGTAGCATCTATGACAGTGCCCGTGTACATCGCAGAAGTTGCTCCACCACACTTGAGAGGCAGATTAGTCACCATTAACACTCTGTTCATCACCGGAGGGCAGTTTTTCGCAAGTGTCGTGGACGGACTCTTCAGCTACCTCGCGAAGGACGGATGGAGGTTTGTGAGTCTTCACTGCTAAAAGGAAAACTGGCGTAGTTATGATTTGGGCAAGGCTAGGTAAATAATTGAAGGAACGTTTAGTGGTTGACAGCTATCGTAATTTGTGTTAGTTAAATAGAGTTCACATAAAAACTGGTAAAACTGCATACTGAAGTGATACTTTAATAATTAACTTTTGCTAAATGATGTACAATGGTAAACTTTCACTTAAGCTTAATATTCACAGTATGTTTAGGTTTTCTGACTTAACTAAACTCTAAAATGGATGAGCAATAAATATGCATCAACAAGCTTGTAAGATTGTCATGACGTGTATAAAAGTAGCTCGCCTTTTGCATTTAGAATAATTACATCCTGATTTTTCAAAAGGCAAATTTCCAGTGATTGTGGTGCTGCGTGCACAAAATAGAGGTGTAGACTGAATATTCTTAACTTGAGCAGTAGCAATCTAATGAGAAATGGAGTGACAGATACTGTAGTAGACCTTTATCGTTAAAAGTTTGGGTTATATAGAATAATATGAATCTCTTTCACTCTACTTTCTGGATGTGTTCTTTGTATAGACATTGCTCAGTGATTCTGGACTGCACCTACCTTCTTTATGCTGGTGTGTCATTTGAGTGATTAGACATTTCTGTGGCTCAGTATTTTACTTGCAGTGCTGATGTGAAAAAATCATTAAGAGAACTGTGTGGGAGGAATAACTTATACTACACATTCCAGCTTCTGGAAACTTGTGCTTAATTATGTGTGCTGTTCTCTTGAAAGTCTCTTGGGAAAGAGGTGCATGTTGCTGTAAGGTCTTTTCTGTTTGCTACAGCCTGGAATTGTTTTGCTATTTGAAAATCGTAATTTGAATGATCCTCCAACCTTCAAAAAGCTTGCAAATTAAAGATTATTATTTTCACTGGCTTCTGATGGAGTTGAGTAAGGAGAAATCCTTAGGTGGACTGATGTTTGTAGTTGAAGTTATGAACAATTCATCAGGGATTTGGTATTCAGAAGTGCTTAGAAGCTGATCTTTCTTTAGTATGTAAAGAAATATGCATTAAAACAAAAGTCATGTTTTCATGATGAATCTACAGGTTAGTCTGTGTATGTCTGAAGATTAAAGAAGTTTGAGGAGTTTGCTTTTTGTCCATACAATTGCTTCCTTTGCCTCTTATGTAAAAAGATGCCATATTTTGACTTGAAGAAAAAAAAAAAGTCACTTCATGCTGATTTTATTTAATATAGACAATTCTAGTTCTGCTTTTTGCTTTCTGAAAATGCATTGTATACTCTAGCTGAAATGGAAATAGCATTTCACATTTTCACTTGACGCTTCTGATGACCTTTTTATTGCAATGCATCTGCATGCTTCTACAGACCACGTGTCTGGTTATGGAGGATTGAGAAACAGACTTCACTGAAAGAAAAGTTTTATAGGATTGTTAATAGTTGTCCTAGTTTTATAGGATGGTTAATCCCTTTCTGCAATTAATGAAATACTGTCAGTTTTTAGAAAGGGTAATCATGATATGCACTAATGCATGTCTAGGTAAAATAAACTGATTTGACCCCCAATGCCAATTGTCCCAGTTGTTGTGTTGTTATTTTAAATTCACTTTTAGCTTAACTAATTTGCTAACATAACAGGTCCCTGTGCATGGAGCTGGGTGTTGATGAATGGACAGGAAAGATAATTACTTAGAAGTGGAGCTCTTGGTCACTGTTACTGTTACAAGTGTCTGTGTGCTTTCTCTTTGGGCAGATTTTTTGGGGGTTTTGTTTACCTTACGGGTTAGGGATTCAGCAGGGGAAAGCTTTTGTGGACGTACCTGTTTTTTTCCCCTCAGTAGGCTGATGCATATGAGATAGGGACGTGTCTGAAATCCGTATGTTTCAGTAAATGCCACCATATTGGAAGAAAAATCCACGTAAACACAGTATCCAACAAGTATTGATCTTATTGGAGCTGTTCAGATAAATTAAAATCTGCTAGCCTGAATTTTTCATCAAGAAAAGAGGGAGTTGTGTGCAAGGCCAGTGGTGAAGGGGAAGGAAATGTTACAGCTTTCAAGGTAGTAGAAATAAATTGTGGAAAGCTAAGAATGGATCTACTGTGCATTCTGAACCATAGAAAAAAATGCGTTGGAAGGTACTCCAGGGTCTCAAGGCTAATTTACAGCTCTTCAAGCAGGGTTAGCATCAAAGTTAAATCAGGTTGGATTAATTTACTCAGGTCTTTGTCCAGCTGATTTTTGAAAATCTCCACGGGTAGCCATTTCTACTTCTCAGGACAACTCGCTGATGTTCGATCACTCTTACTGTGAAGAATTGCTTTCCCTCAGCTTTGATCTGAATTTTTCTTGTTGCAATGTGTGATTATTGGCTCTTGGCCTTCCACTGTACATCTGAGAAGCGTCTGTCTCCATCTCCTCCATGAGCTCCTTTTCACGTGTGAAAGATGCAATTACATCCCCCCTCAATTTTCTCTTCTCTGAGCAGCACAGCCTAGGTTTCCTCAGCCTCTTTTCTCATGTGTTCCTGTTGCTTTTCCGTCTTAGTGATCCTTTGCTGGTTTGTAGCTTGCTCTCATCTTGGTGGTCCCAGACTTCCGCATGTGGCGTGGAGTTTTGAGTAATGAGGAGTAATTGTTCTTGCAGCCTGCTGGCTCACACTGGATGTCTTTTGCTAATGCAATAACGCTGTGTTTTATGTACATGCCAAGCACTGTTCTGCAGGACTGAGCCGAGCTAAATGAGGTGAAACTGTTGAAGATGCTTTGGGCAGAAGCTGAGGCCGGGCTCATGGTGAGGTATGCAGGGATGCTCAGCTGCAGTGCTGGAGCTGATGTTTGGGGATTGCTTACTCTTCTGTCCTCAGCTAGTTTACTGCAACCTGAGGCTGAGCAGAGAAGTGCACAGATGGTCTGTCACCTGGAAAGAGTGGCCAACGTGCACATGGCGAGACATCCCAGATGTTCACTCCTGAGTCATCCCATAGAAGAAGGAAAATTACAGCAATTATCGTAGCTGTTAGTGACTGAATGGCTGTGCATTGGAGTGCAACAAAAACCAAGAAGGAACTTTACTTCTGGTTGTTCTTGGAAATGCTGGATATTAAATTAAAAACAAACAAAAGAAAACAAATATTTAACCTGACTCTTATGTCAGGTTAGCTTTATAAACCTTGGTAATGCCATCTTAATAGTATTGCAGCAGTATGTCTCGGAAGGAGAAATGTTACAGCAGCCTTATTAAATTTCATGCTGGATTTTTTCAGGTCTGCTAGACATCTGGCTTCGAATGCAAAGTCTTGTACTCTGTATAGAAAAGAACTATATTAGATTTCTGAAAGCTGGCTCACTGCATGTAATGTCCAAAATTACCTGCTTTTACTCTAAATTGGTTATATCAAAGTTGCTTGATCTGAAAATTGCAATGACTCGTGAACTTGCACTTGATGTATGCTCTTAACTGAACATTTTCCTCCTGCCCTGCTCCTTGTACTCCACTTTGACCAGAAACATGTCAATTGGAAACTGACTGTAGTGACAGAGCTCTTTGCTCATCTTTTCTATCTTGTTTGTGATAAACAATCCAATAGAGTCCAACTGGTAGTTTTAACAGGCTAGATCTAGCTTTCAGGAGCCTCCATTGAACTTCTTTTTTTTTCCTTCCTAAGATGATTGCAGGTACCCAACTGCTTAATTCTGGAGGTTCTGCTGCACTTAAGGGAGTGAAGGGCTTTGAAGGAACAGAAATGGGGTAATTTGAGTGTAAAGGACCATATCTCTTTACTTAGATGTACCAAGAGATCTTGCTTGCAGTTTGGCAGAATACAGCAATTGTGCTTTTAATTTCTATGGTTTTGGTCTCCCTGTCATTTGAAACAGAAGAGGCTTTCTAAATGGCACACTAATACGGATATTGAATATACTGTTTGTTGAGTTCCAGCGGTGTATATATTAAAGGGATTCTGTATACAGCTTCCAAAAAACTGTTTGTGGAGAGGGAGGAGCATAGGAAGAAATGAGGACATTGATGAATGAGAACATTAGTGAATGAGGGATGAGAACATTAGTGACACTTGTTAGATATGGTGGCTGACAACTGCTTAACTAATAGTCCTTCCACAAGCTTTGCATTTTGAATTTATTTTCTTTTTCCTGCTTTCGTTAAAAAAAAACAACTAACAATGAACTGTATCATTTTTAAAATGCTAGAAAATGAATGACTTGTTTACAGTTTTATTTCCAGACCAAGATGTACTGGTATGACCTTTGGAAATTTTTGCCCAGTTTAGGACAAACTTGAGGGCTTGGCTTGGGGATGGGAAGGCTGGCCTTACATGCACGTTATCCAGGGATGGCCAT
Source organism: Anas platyrhynchos (assembly GCF_047663525.1). Taxonomy (NCBI): domain Eukaryota; kingdom Metazoa; phylum Chordata; class Aves; order Anseriformes; family Anatidae; genus Anas; species Anas platyrhynchos. The sequence continues at coordinate 15,544,974 of NC_092587.1, forward strand.
ACTTTTTACATTGCATTTTGTGTGTTTGTCTGTTTTTTTTTCTTTTTTTTTTTTTTTCCCCATTCTCCATTTTTTCTGCGCTGTTATATTACTCATGGTTTTCTTTGTTAGATCTGCAAATGTTATTCTAAGAAAGTCTTTTTCCATTTTCACCCAAAATGCATTTGGACTTGTTAAATATGGCTCATGTGGCTCATTGTCCCGAAACAAGGTTTTTGTTAATGGTTGTGTTCTCTCTCCTACTCTGTTGACAATCTCACTGCATAGCAAGCTTATGAAGACATCCATGGGAGAGAATTCAGAACCATTGGTGTGAAAACGTGTACTGAGGATAAAAGAGGAGCTAGAGGAGAGCTTTGCTAATCCCCCTCATTTCCTGATTGATCTCAAGGTGTGAACTTATTTATGAGTACAAGCTGCCCCAATATTCAGTCTGAGGGCTGGTTTCTGGAGGTGCTGTAATGGTTGGAACAACTGATGTGAAACCTGTGTTGTTTGCCATAATGCACAGGTGACACCAGCTCCATTTAAGAACTTTAATGGAAGCCAAAATAATGTGTCTAGCACAAATGGTTTATCAGATGTAGGGAAAAAGATTTAAAAAGTGGAACAAAATTACATGGTATTCCGTAATTCTTGTTATTGAAGGAATACAAAAATGTGAAGTGGGTGGATCAGAACCACCCATGAAAGATGGGGGTACGCTCATCTTCCACAACCTTTCGCCCTGCTTTAGTCGGAGCAAACCGTGGTGTCTCTGGGTGTTGTCACAGGTGTCAGTGCTGGCTCCTGGAAGCGCAGCTCTCCTGCCAGAGGTAATTCTCTGCTGAACAGAGAACTGGCATTAATGCTGTCTGTAGTAAAATCCCTCTGGGCACCTAAAATGCTGTTTTGATTTAAAACAACAGTGCAGCTGCCTGAAGATTTAGGAGAGAGATCTGAAATATCTAGTGTAAATGGATGCAGCGCTCGTTAAATGAACTTTTTTCAGTGTTTCTGTCTCCAGTCAGAAACAGGCATCTCCTTACACAAGAGGCTTATTCCCTGGCAATGCGTATCTGTATACACGTACTTACTGATCAAATTAAGCATTTAGGGCTGGCTGGTTTGGAGTTTATCATTTTTTATACGTCTATAAAACAATTAGCAGGATTTCAGTCTCATTTTTGTCATCAGCAGCACCCAGCTGTTCTCTCTGTCTTTGCTTTGTTATTCTGTTATTCTTTTCTTATATTTTCATAAAAGGGTTTATCAGTTTTGAAACCACTGGAATGTTTGAGTTTTTATTTAGCCTGATTGAATGTCCTCTGAAACAGTGGCTGTTGGGTCAGAGACAGCAGAACATTCAGCCCGGCCTGAGACAGACTGGAACTGAAAGCGAAGGTCTTGTTTTCTACAGTACTGGAAGAATAGGATTCATGCCTGCTTAATTTCTGGCAATAAAGAATATGAAGGGAGGAGGTTTGGTCTTGAGCTCGTCTATGCAAATCTTCTCGTAGCATGCTTCTATAGCCAAATATGAGAAATTTGTTTATTTGTTTATTTATTTCCAGGTACATGCTGGGGCTTTCAGCCGTGCCGGCAGTTATACAGTTTTTTGGTTTCCTGTTTCTTCCTGAAAGTCCCCGATGGTTGATACAGAAAGGCCAGACTCAGAGAGCACGGAGGATTCTGTCTCAGATGCGTGGCAACCAGGCAATCGATGAGGAGTATGACAGCATCAAAAACAACATTGAAGAAGAAGAAAAAGAAGTTGGAGCAGGTATGCTGAATGCTTGTTCGCATCTCTGTGTATCAGTGAGGAGCTAAAAATCAGACAAAATGGTCAAGCTGTAGACTGTGAGAGCTGGATTGTTTGCTTTTCTTGACAATAATGCTTTTATTTGAAATATTTCATATACTGGTAATTTCTGAGGTGAGCAGATGTTTTTATAGTCCTACAGTTTTAAATTTAGTTCTGATTTTTTTAAACGAGGAAGAAGTAAAGTTGTGTAGGATTCTAAGTTTATACTAGCTACAGCTATGTGAGAATTGCATTCAGAAAATTACTCAGTTTAAGAGTGCACATCTTGAAGAGTGGAAATAAAACGAAGTTTGGTTTCTTTCCTCAGTGGAAAAGATCAAACAGCCATTAGGGAGATCAGAAGGCATTTTACATTTATTCACATTACACATTTATCCAGAGTTTATATTCTGGCTGATGATAATTCCAGGTAAGCAGGCTTTGGAAAGATTTACAAACCTAGGCATGTAATACAGAAATCATTTTTCAGTGAAGGCAACTTCTGAAGTCTTTTAGGTCTGCACAAGAGAATGAAGCATCTAAATCAAATACTTTTGCACTGTTTTTGTATTCTTATGCCATAATTGCTCAGAACTTTCTGTGTACTTCGGTATGTATTTGTGAAGCAAGACTACCATTCCATTGACTATTTTTTTTTTGTGTACTAAATATTTTTTCTTTGCTATGTTCTGGAACTGTTAGGGTAGGAATCTTAAGTCTGTGAAGTAAGACTTACCTTAGTTCTTGCTTCCTTAAACGTTGATAGCATGGTTCTGTAACTTCTCAGAGATAGCAGAAAGAAAAATGCAAGTTATTTTACAGCTGTAGGAATTGAGATTTGACATCTGATAGTACCTAATGTCATTGCCTCATTGTAAGCTCTAAGGCCAAACTCAGTAAATGAATACTTACTTATCTGGAAAAAGTTATTTGGTGCATTCTAGTGACAAGATTTCTAAAGTATTCATCACTGATCTGAAGTAAAGCTGGATTTTCCTCCCATTATGTTTTTGAAGCTTTTGGATTCTTTTTTTTTAAATTATTATTATTTTATTATTTTATTTTTATTTTTTAATCTTCATCAGGGGAAAAAAATAAGTTTCTTGAATTCAATTTGATAAAGAGCTTTAGTGGATTTTCATAGAACAGGTTGGGTCCTGTTCCAAGGTTCTTGGTCATAGTAGTCATTGGGCTGTTTGATTCCAGGGAGAGCCATTTAATGTCTGGTATTAAAGTTTTTTCTGCTTTGTAGAAATAAAAGGAGCAGGTGTTTGACCCATTCTGTTCTGTATTTGTAGTCCTTGGGCTACACATTGTGGCATTCATATTCTCTCTCTCTCCTCATTCTGCTGTTTCACTATTTGCAAATTAAATATATTTTTGTTATAAGACTGCAGTAGGACTGACTCCAGCTCAGTTATTAAATCAGTCCTCAGTACAGCCATAACTTGGACTGGCACACTAGATATGAGGCTTTCTGGTCTCTTGATTCTTTTCCAAAACACATTGTCTTGCTGGAGTTTAGATAAGTCAAGCACATTCCCATGGAAAAGCTTGATTAGAGAGAAATCAGCATTTTCATCGTAGGCAATCCACAGCTTCATCATCAAATGGCATTAAAAAATGAGGGTAGTTATGAGTATGTGCTGTCCCACTTGTTATAAATGCTTAGGAAATAGGCATATTAGATAGTTAAGGTCACTCTTGATTTTGCTAATAACTTGATTGTAATTGCACTTCATCCCATTTCACCCATAGTCTTCATTGTTGTCAAAAGATATGTTGTATGTCAGCATCAAGACATAGGTTGCTTTTGTTACCTGTCTGTGACTTCCAGGTTGTATTTACAAGCAGTGTTGAATTGTAATTAATTTAATTTCTTGAGGCATTATCTGGTTAGTCAGTATTGAATTTGGTATGTGTGGTACAGGAGTACCACAATGTGTGGTACACATTGCTGTTCAACGTGGAATATGTGCAATTCAACAAAATACAACTTTGTAGATCAAAAATCATCCTGCTTACTTTTAGGTAATAGAGTCTGTTCCTTTCTGTCACTTCCTCTCTTGAAAAAGAACAGATTTTCATTAACTGATACATAAACATCTTTGCCAGTTCGTCAGGGCATCTTTTTCTAATTGCAAACAAGCCTGTGTTTGACTCCTTCTCTACAAGGGAGTAACAGAATGCAACCAAAACATATTGTCCAGTCCCACACTAAAAACTGTAAAGCCTTTTATAACTGTTTCATCAACTATTCTTGTCACTGAAATAATGAATCACAGGGGAGCCTCGTCTGTGTTGCTTAAGCTACTTCTCAAAAGGTTTAGTTTTAATGTCTGTCATAATACCAGAGTTTTTCATTGCAGTTTCCATATGGTCATCAAGCAGCTTCTGTAAAAAGTAAAAATGTCTTGAGCAACAACTTTGGTTTCAGAAGTCTTTGGTGACGATACTGCTTAGCAGTTTATATTTTAGCATTTCAGGTTGGTATCAGGAAGAGAATGCATCTTTGTGACACTTTGCCTGTGAGTGGTTATGCAAAGGCATTGCATTTGCACAAGATAAGTTGAACCTTGTTCAAGTCCAATTGATCAGCACATTTAAACACCTTCTCAGATGTCAGGACTATAGTGCAAGAGAGGGCTCAGGCGTGATTCTTCCCTCCTAATCCTAGATGTTTAACAGATGTCCAACATTCAAAGAAAATCATGGAAAAGTATCAATTTGTATTACCTTTTTTTGGGTGAAAGCACCTGTAAGTTGCTTGTTTTTTCCATGTGCCCCACTTGTGCCAGTCTTGACCTGTGATGTGCCAGGATGCCTGGTATTTCACACAAAATCAGTAGTGATGAGTATAGTACTAACTTAACATCCTGACAAAATAAATATCATTTGCATTAAGACTAGACTTTTATTTCTGTGTAGATAAAGTGTGTGTAGCCACGGATCATAATTACCCTAGGAGAGCAGTGTGACCTCCCCCAGCCCTATTTAGTCCACATTTCTCAAATTACGGTTGAGACTCTTGACCTTCTCCGCTCAGGTGGACCTTTCCGTTTTATAGTCTGTTTTTAAGCATATAAGAAAGTCAACTTCTGATCGTGAAGATGTTTTTGCATGTTGTGCTTTGTAATTCTCTCCATGTAAAAGTTGTGCTGGGCTTAGTGGTGTGTGGAACAGCGCTGCTTCCATTGAAGTCTACTGAGTGATTTAGAAAATTCATCATTGCACTGTGGTATTGTTTAACCTGCCATTCTGTGTCCATACCAGAATGTTCTGTAATTCTGTATTATTTTTTTTTGAGACCAAGAACAATGTATTCATACCACTCTTACCCTTTTACTCCTGCAGTTTTCACTTGCTTTACTTCTTTACTGAATTTGCCATCGGATCAGTGAGTCAGTCTCCTTTTTTAGGTTTTGTATTTCCCTGCAGGAGATAAATGTGTTGTCATATAAAGGAAAAATCACCTCATTACCATTAGTTTTCAGCTCATACCTTTATCCAGTTAACTGTCAGTTAAAATAGGATGTTATCAGGGAAGAGAGCTGTCCCCTCAGTTCTTCCTGGCTACAGTATATTTATATTTCTTTCAACTTTCCTTCGTAAATAATATTTTAACTTGTCAGTATTTCTGCCTATGGCTTTGGCTGCAACCATTTGACACTTGTCTCTCTAGGGAGATACTGGAAGCTTTCATTATTTTCAGTCTTAATCGTAATATTCTCCTTGCTTCTGGGAGTCCTTTTTATCCTACGCAATTGTCTGACATGCCTGGAATTCAAAAGGATATAGACATGCTTATTGTTATTGGATGTCAGCTAGAATCCATTTAATGAAAGTTGGTAATGCTGTGATGCTCTAGTAGGGTTCTGCAGAGCTCTGAACCATTCCAGCTCTAGGGACTCCAATCCTTATTTAAAATGAATCCCTCGTTCATGGGAACGAGTGGCTGCTGTTACCTGTAACCAAGAAATTAGGTGGAAGTCTTTCAGGCGAAAGGAATAAAAGAGTTGGGCCAAGGACGTGTCCAAGAAAACCCCAAATCCCATATGGTTGATCGTCATACCAGCCAGAAATTCTTGCTTGTGACAATGCCAATGCAAGGGTCAGATCTGGGTTGGTTTTGCCTTTAGATTTCGTGGGGAGTATGGCCAGCTCGTGAGGTACTAGAAAGGAATGGCCTCGTTCCATTCTCCTATTTTAACTGGTTGAGCAGCAGAATTATTTCCTTGTCTGTTCTTTTAAGAACAGAAATTCTTCTTGTGTGGGGACACGTCTTCACTGGAATTTGTTTTGTTTTTACTTGAAGCCATAAAAACAATCTCCTGGCTAATTTAAAATTTAGATAATGCAGGCAAGTAAAACATGGAGACATTTGATCTCGTGAAAGTACACTAACTCAATTCAGTGTATGATCAGATAATGAGGAAAAGCCTTCTACAGAAATCACCAAGGAATATTGAAAGTATGAATTACTGTACTAAACAATTGATAAAGACAGATAAAAAGCTTTTCTGGTTCCCCTTTTATCCTTAAAGCCTTTTAAAAGGCTGGCTAATTCTCAGAAGTATGACCTTTGAAAAATCTATAAAGTCTATACGAGTCTATAAAAAAAAAAACAACACTTTTTTTTTTTTCCTGCCATGCCTAGAAATGTAGTACTATAGGTTAAAAATAATAGTTCATTTCTGGTAAGTTAGAGCTCTGTTCATCCCTTCAGGTTGCAGATGTAGCCAAGAGTTTGTGAATTCCTGTGTGCTTTGAGGGACCCCTACAGAGTTTATACCTGGCAGGACATTTGGAGTTGACCTTGCTTGAGTGGCTCGTGGCCAAAACCAATCCCTTCGTCCATCAATGTGCAATGGGTTTTCAATGTGCCTACATAAATTAAACAGTTACCTGGAAATGGGCATTAATTGCCTCTGAAGTTAAGCTATTTTAGGGTAGACTGCTCAGGTGGACATACTGGAACAAATTCTTTACCTGAGGTTCAGGCAGATTTTGTATAGCAGAGTCCTAAAGGGAAGGGAAAAATGGAACTGCATGAAACTGCACAAAAGCTTAGAGAACCATTATAAGGGAAGAGGGTTGTTGTTCTGTTTTTTTTGTTTGTTTGTTTGTTTGTTTGTTTGTTTGTTTGTTTTGTTTTGTTTTGTTTTGTTTTGTTTGTTTGTTTTGTTTTGTTTGTTTGTTTGTTTGTTTGTTTTTTCCCCATTTCAGATTCATTCTGAAGTTTCTGGAAGTAAAATTAACTTTCCATTGGCAGCGTTGTTATCTTTGTATTAGTCCACGGGTTCTGAAGCTTACAGAAAATCAAAGCTGGAAGTCTGAAAAATGAGAAATCTTCCTTTTCATCTCCGTAGTTGAAAAATATATTTGCACCTAATTATTTTGTTTTAGGCCAAATGACATTATTCACAGATTGAAGCTGAATTTGCTGATGTTTGGGTGGTATTAAGTGCTGCTCTTCATCTCAGGTAGCCTGTGGGCCTGGGAGTCTGGAAGCAGATCTGGGTGCTGCTCCAAATCCAAGTGCCTCACTCGACACAGCTGCTCCCTAGGTTTTGCTTAGGAACTGTTTAGGAACAGGTTTAGGATCAGGTATTTTGTTTAGAAACAGGAACAGTTTTTGTTAGGAACTGGGGCTTTGGAAGAAGTAGCGCTTAGCTGTATAATTTGACTGGTTATTAAAAGTCTGCTTTATAATAGAATAAACTTCAAACAACATTTGTGACTGCACGCACAGCAGTTCCTCCCCTGTTGGTGCAGGTGAAACACACAAAAGCAGGGTGGCGCGGGGTAAGTTTTATTTTAATGAAGCTGCACGGAAAGATTCCTGGAGGAAGTGATCTCAGAAGATTTGGGGAGAACATTCTTGGTCAGTAAAAAGAAAAATGGGTGTGCACTGAATGGGTGATAGTAAAGGAACAAAGCAATCAGAAAATACTAGAAATAATAATAATAATAATAAAATAAATAGAGAGATGTGGAGGTGCTGGTTCTTGTACTGCTGGATGGAAAGCCTGTTCATAAGAGTACTAAGGCTGGTTTCTTACCCAGTACAGAAATGTGAGAAAAACTAAATGGTGGCAGACACCTATGAGCTGTCTGTAAGACACAGGTTGGGCTTTTCAGTCTGAGGAAGTGAGGCGGGCCGGAGAAAGAAGCCTGTAGTGGTGAAGGGTGGTGTGGGATGTTAATGATGGGTAGGATGAATGGGTAGCACGCGTGTTTGTAAAGGAAAGTTACAACACTTTGCTCAAGGCTTGAGGCTCCTGGCAATGCACCAGCCGTGCCAGCCATGGCCTCCCGATAACATCACCTTCATCTTTGGCCTGGATGGAAAATAACTGATGGAGGAGTGCTGGAGCTATCAGCTGAGCATGGGGAGCCATCAGGCTGCTGGGCACGCCAGCTTTGCCAGAAACAGGAAGCATCGTGTCAAATTCCCTGGGTATACTTCTATGAGGGATGGACACACACCGTACTAAGAGCAGAATTCAAGAGCTCACTTAATTTAAAAAATAAAATTAAATGTATGTATGTGTTCACCATTTCCCTGCTGGATCCAGCATCTGGTCTGAATCCGCACTTCTGGGCTGGATGCTCCAGCTTGAGCTTTGTGTTTACGTGCGTCGGGGATTTGGACAAAATACACAGAGTTGTGTGAAATTGTTAACGGGCATAGTGGAAAACTTGTTTTTAGGCTGCTAAGGAATAATTATAACACTTCACTAAGCTTAGTAATATGATTAATTATGTAGCTCTTAGAGCAGGGTCTGTAACAGAATTTGGAGACAATCTTGTAGCTTCTCTGCTCCCTGACCTTGTCAAGATGAGTGGAAACTCTAAAATGGATTTAATGGTTTTAATAACAACACAGCCATGTGAATACCACAAACAAGTAGCTGAGCAAAGTTAAACTGTTGATGCCATTTTAGCCTTTTCAGTGTGATCATTACAATCACTAAAAATTATTATTAATATTAGAATTGCTTTTCAGTGTGTTAGGAACCAAGAAGGTGCAGGGCTGACTCTTCCTCCACTGCTGCCACTGAGGTGAAGGGTTTGGTGCAAGGGTGGAATTTGGTACCCCCCATTGAGTGTCAGCAACTCTTCAACAGAAGTAGCTTTTCTTGGGGTCTGTGGACCCTAACATGAACGCAGTGTTTGCACAACCTGTTGAAACCGAAGTCCTTTGTTAATAGGAAGAAGCCATTGGGGAGCAAAAAGGGTTTAAAACTGTTTGACTCCATTCCTTTTATATAACTCCATATCATACTTATCTAATCTTTATTCTCTTTGGACACCTTCACCAAAACATTGTGATTTTGTCCAGTGCTAATCTCTGCCTGGCTTTTTATCACAACAGCATTTTGTTGGGTTGTTTTGTGGGTTATTTTGGGGGATTTTTTAAAAATCTCTTCTGTTTTCAAGATCCTTTATTCTGCTCTTCTTCCTGAGGGGTTTGATTCAAAGTAAGCACCTATCCTTCCACGTCTCCTGATAGTTAGTACAAAATATTCATGCAGTGAGCATTTTGGTAAATCTTGTCAACCAGTTTGAAGTCTATCATGACTGTCATGCTGCAATGTGGTGTGGGTTGTGTTTCCTTTGACTGAAGATGGATTAAAAAAAAAAAAAAAAAAAGAATAGCTTAAAGTAGTTTGCTGTTGTGTTGCTGCTGTGACTCCCAGGCTATGCATTTTGAGTCCTCCCTTAAGTAATTCTGAGCTTTCCCTATGTCCAGAAGGCAAGCTGCTGGAATTTTGTCCTTCTGAAAATGCATGAAAAATGATACAGTGCTTCTATGCTGACTATTTGATCAGAATATAGATTTAGATCCAGTGTTTTTACCCAGTAAATAAAAAGAAGCTTCTCCTTTTATTTTATGAGCCAATTCAGAGCCATCGGTGTGTCAGCCTTGACTCAGAAGCAAGGTGCTGGGAAGGAAGGAGCAGGATTCCTCTCTGCATTATTTCATTCCTGAATAGGAAGGGGGAGCACCACCTTCTTCTTTTGTCACCTGGATGAATGAGGCCGTGGGTTTACTCTTTTCATGGGCTGTTTTTTGGCAGTAAAGCGCTTTCTAGGAAGCGTATTGTGCTACTGGAGCCTTTTGTGTGCCAAGATATTGTTGGCCTCCTGGAAAATGTCAGCGCAGATTAGGGGGTTTTGTATATGGTTGAAGCGCGTGTGTCTGGTAACTAATGCAGCGTGAATAATTCACAATGAATAATTTGTCTAATTAATTTAGACTTCCTTTCTGCTTGTCAGTTGTCTGTGGGGAAACTGCAGTTTCCTGAGACATATTTGTTTGGGAAGTGTTACAGTGCTTTGGGATTTTTCTGCGTGAAGCTGTAACAAATGCAGTGAATACTTAACATTTTCAGTATAAACTCTTTGAAGATTGTGTTTTTGACAAATATTAGGCTGTGTTTCAGTCATGTTCTAGAGATGCCTTTACAAAGAAAACTCTAAATTGCTCAATTACCAAACTGAAATTTCTTAGAAGAATCAGCAAGACTGTGATTTCCACTCCCCTGTGTTTTCAGGTTTCTGTTTTGTTAAAAAAAACACAACCAAACCCAGTTCCTTGGGGAACTTCCCTGCTCTGGCACTCTGAAATGAAGAACGGTCACCAGAAGTCATTAGCACTCCTTTAGCACTCTCTTTTTTTTCCAGGAAACCACTGTCCTGGTAAATTTCTCTCCCTCAGTCCTCTGAGGAAAGGGTCATCCCAGTGCTCTAGAAGTCATCAAATCGTGTGTGTTCTTTTCCACTGAACATTCAGAGATAGACGCTGCATTTCTGTGTAATGGTCATTTTCAACTTTTTTGTCCTGATTCTGGACACAATTCTGTATTTCTATTGCTGTAGAATAAGAAATAATGTTTTCAAAAACAATATAGTTCCATGTCTAAGTATAGTCAAATATTTGCCAAAAGTCATACGGAAAATGTTTTTATCTGGTCAATGTAAGTGATCTGACCATGCAGATGTAGTGATCGATGAATGAAGAAATCATTTTTCCTAATATTGTGAGTTTCTTTGGTTACAGAATACCTTCAAGTGTCTTAGAAAAATGTCTCCTTTTCCCTGCCATGCTTAGTGTGCATCCAATTCACCCATACAGAGTCAATTTTAGGCTAATATTTCACATCATCAAACCTAGTACGTTATTATTTTTCCCCTCTCCTGTTGCAATTCTTGTAGAACTGCTAACAGAATGCCAAAAGTTCAAGTAGCTGGATTGCTTGTAATTACTTCTCTATGTTTAACTGAACATGCTGCATGTTTATTCTGTCCTTTAATAATGAAACAGGCATTTTTGCTGTAAAACAGGGTAGCGATGGACCCGCCAGCAGCTCTGCTGGTGGCAGCCATATGGTTTCTGTGGGGCTGTGTTGGTGTCCCCAGTCCCATGGGAGCTGGGGTGTGAGGGCTTCCAGGCACTTCTTTGCTCTGACACCTTGCAGAACACTTCTTTGGGGTAGAAAGAAGGTTGTAGGTCTTTGTTTCGGTACTTAAACTGCATGAATATATGCATACAGACACAAATATACACACATGTATTTTCAGAGTGCTGAAAACCTTTCATTTCTGTCTGCATTCTCCATGGCATCAGTGGTTATAAAGAGGACAAAAATAGTTTTCTTCAGTGTGTTTTGACCTGTTTGCCATCGTTTATTGAAAATGGAGAAGTTTAATTGCAAATATTGAATCTAACGGTGTGCAACTGCTCTAAGCATCAAATTATTATTGAAGCAGAAGTTATCTAAAGCATACTTGAAATTCGATTGGAGAACATAAATAATTCTAAAAAAAATCTGTCCTTTTGTGATGATATGCAGTGGATTGCACTAGTTTGATTTCATTTATATATAAATGCATAAATATATTATAAAACACAAAATACATGCAATTTTCATTGCAGTTGAGGTGGATGTAGATCACTTAAGAGAGTGCAAGTATGGCTATAGATGGATAAATTATAATACCTTCTGTAGTGTATGATATGGAAAGTAGCCTACTGGCTCCGAGCCAGTAGACCTCCTTTTTAGTTAAAGCAAATATACGTTTCTATGGCAATAAAATCAAATTTAAAATGTAGGTGGTTCTGACTGTTGCTAGTCTAAAATGAAGGTGGCAGTTGCAGAATAGTTCATTCCGTAGCCAAAGGAAAATAATATTTCTATTAAAGAAAAATTGATCTAAATTGCCTCATACTTGACTTCAAAAATTTTGGAATTGTAAGCTCTTCCTGGTATTTATTTCTTTCCCCATTAAATTCTCTTTCTTTCTTTTCACTGTCTAGGAAAAACAGGACTCTGCATATAAATGTTATACAAATCTTTTGTTATTTTCAAATAGATTTAAACTTCAGTGGTGATTTGTATTACCTTTTCATCTTTCATGTATGTTGGGACTTTAAATTTTTAATGTTTTGTTAAGTGGTGATTATTTTTAGTGGTACTTGGAGACAAGAGGCTTAAGAGCCTTGGAAAGGAAGATAAATTAAAGCAATATTTACCAAAGAACACCAGATTGGCGGGGTGGGTAGGGGATCACAGGCTGCAAATAAATATAAGAAATGTTTATCCTACTCTAATTGCAGCGCGGGATAACAATGGAAGAGGTCTGAGACACCATTTCATCTCTAGATTGGATTGTTGCGAGCTTTACATGCCTAAAACCCCGCTGAAGCACATTCCCAGAGGAATGATCCATTGTGGAATATCCAAATACCACCTATTCATAAACGAGTGGCCTCAAATTAATCATCCTGCCCCCATCCGTCATAGCTGGTGTCCTTCAAGCTGTTTGGTTGTTTGGTCTCCAGGTCTTCTGAAAATCGGTAGGACAGACTACAGGAGTCTGAGGATTGCAGAGCTGTGGGGTGATTTCTTTTTCTCTTTATTTTATTTTATTTTTTTTATAAAGGAGTATGGGCAGCTTATTTCATATGTAAGATGATGTTTGAAGTCCAAATTCGCAGTTATTTAAGCATAGTGCGTGCATCCGTAAAAACCAAATGGTATCTTGTTGGTCACTCACACTGATGTGTCGTGGGCCCTAACAGACCCAGACCTTGTCAAACACCAGAAATGTTCACATGCACTCAGCAGGGAGGGAACGCGTGGTAAAAAACAGATCCTTCAGTTGATCTTAACATCAGATTTCACGAAATCTTCTTTTGCCACAACAGGCAAGAGTTTCTCAAAGTTATAACCTGAAAATACTTAATGTGTAAATAGCAACTTAAATTTGCAGAGTTTCTGGTATTATCCATGAGGGGCACACTCATTTCCCTCCTTGCAGAAGGTCCTCACGTGGTTGTCCTTGGTAATTCATGTAACTGCGGTTAACTACTCCGTGTCAAAGATAGCGAATGAAATATAGCAAATAATGTAAATAGTTGAGATATAAGGAAAGGGATTTGGGTTGCTGGGCTGTCAGTGAATCTGCTGGTGTTGGTGCATTATTAGGGAAAAACTGCCCAGCTTTATATAAATCTGTGGATAAATGGAACAAATTATGGATAATGGATAATCTTAGGCGCCTGCAAGTAATATATGTACCCCCGTGCTGCATAATGATAGTGTTTTAAAATATTTCTTGACATAAAGTATTAGTTGATGTAAATCCCTGAAATAAACAAAAAGGGACATTTTAAAATATAGCTTAAATTTATTCTATATTTGAATAAACAACCCAGCAGCATTACAAAGGAGTTACGGGGTGAGGGTTTTTTTGGTTGTTGTTGTTATTTCGAGGCAAATAATTTGTATTTTACCAATTTGGGAAGGTTGTTCAGTTTAGTATTTTGTTTTCAGCCAAGAAACGTTCCCCACCATCTGCAGCCAAATGGTCTTTGGTGCTTTGTATGCCCTGGCTCCACGTACAAACCATCAGCTGCTCCGTGTAGCCCCCCAAAACACGGCTGGGGGTGGTCATGACATTCTCTGTACAGGTGCGGGCAGATACTTGAACAAGCGAGCTCTGGAAAACCTTCACGGGCCTTTCATGGATGCAGCTGCAGTTTCCTAGACTGTGCAATTTATGGTATGCCAGGAGATATGACATGACAAAAGAACTTTAAAATACGGGCTTCTGATATGCTTTGAGTTTACAGTTTTTTTCTTCTTATCTGCTGAAACTGTTTTTCAAACTCCACTGAGGGTTATTCTGAAATGTAGTTTTAATAAGCTTGCACTCTTCTGCCCTGCTGATAAACTTTTGTTCCTTTCTTCCCTAACTCTAGTAGAGATAAATTAACCTGAAAAAAATTGTACATGCCTTTTTGTATTTTTGATAGGAACCTCATGAAGGGCTGTCTTCAATTTTAGCATAGCAGTTTCAAAGCAGTTTTCATTTATCATGACTTGGATAATTTAAAACAATCCTCTTTTCCCTCCGTGGCTCTTCTTAAATGCATTAATTTTGTTTGGTGATAAAATTTCCCCTCTATGTTCTTCAAGCGCTTGCAAATTTGGATGTTGGTTTATGCTGGTGTCAGTATTAGACCTAATTTTTGCTTACATTTAGAAATAATGAAATTGAGACATTAGTGTTATATTAGACAAATTGTGAGAGATTTCTAATTGTAAAATATAACCATTGCAAGCTGCTAATCAATTTTGTGTAAATCCTGCCCAGCATCATACTCAAAGTGTAGTATTTTGTTGCCGTGGTGATGAGCACAGTAGGGTTTTCTTCAGGATTCTTTCCAGCAGCTTATGATAATTGAAATGGCTACAGAGAGAAAAAGTATCAGTTCCAGCCTGAGTTCCATCAAGAGTATAAGCCTTCGACGACATAAAACTATTTTTACTCTATGTTACCATTAGGAATGCAGTTGTAGAAATGCATCCCAAACTTTACCTGTGGAGTAAACTTGGATTTAACACTTAAACTAATTCAAGAACATTTAAAATGTACCTGTTCAACTGGAAAAACAACAACAACAACAACAAAACAAAAAGAACAAAACAAACAAAGAAACAAAAAAACACCAACATTGCTAGAGACTTAAAGGATTTAATAATGCAAACTGCAAACCTTGGTCCATTAGTGAGAATCTGCATGGTTGTCATTTTTTGTTTTTTGTTTTTTTTGCTTGTTTATTTATTTTCTCTTCAGTGATTTGTTCTTCTGTGTTGATAGAGTAGACAACAAAAGATACATCTTATCAGGGCTGTATATAGTTTTTCTGTGTCTGTAATATTTCTTAGCAAAAATTTGCAAAAATATCTACTACTGCAGTAACTATATTACTCCTGTGCTAATACATCGCAAACTTCTTGTGTGCTTGGTAAAATAACTTAAGTAACTTATAATTTCCCCCAAACAAGTTTTTTTTTTTTTTTTTTTTAACACAAACAAACCATCTATTGTTGAACTGTAAAAATTGCAATGTGTTCCTGCACTGCTGGGAAACACAGCATGGAACTAAACTCCATAAAAGCTCCAGCTTTCATTTCTCATTCAAAGCTCACTTTCTCCTCTTTTCCACCATTTGAAGCATTTTGGGCAGGAGCCTATAAGGTGGACTGGAGATAAAGGCTTCAGTTCCTCTGATAACTTCCCCACTATTAAGATGCTAGTTGCTGGAGAGCTCAAGATCAATTCACTGTTTTACAGAAAGAATAGCTGAGGTGGTCTGACTTAATTTCTGGCAGAACTGAGAACAGACCCAAGGTACCAAGTGCTTTGACTACAGCATCTTTATGAGCCACAACACAGTTCCCATGCGGTATGTGCCACCTGTGAAATGTGCGTCTGCCATTTACTATTCAGTTTGTTACTTGGCATCTCCTAGTGATAATAAATCTGCTGCTAGAGGATTATTCTTGTCGCGCTTCGTAAAGGTATGTATGGACCCGAGAGGCTGCAAACAGATGGTTGCACTATTTTTTAATTACCAAAATACATGTGTTGGTAACACCAAAAGAACATTCAGCAGTAATATTAGAAGGACATACAGAAGCAAAGAGAAGCATTTACACATTTGTGGAAGTGAAAGAAGTAAGTTGCCTGTAATTTTGCTTACGTGTTTATTCCTGTAATTCCATTAGTCCCGTCTTGATCCAGCAGTCACCAACAGCAAAAAAAAAGGAAGAATAAAGGAAGATCATCAACTTACATGATATTTTACCCAAGTACTCTTCCAGTTTCTGATCATTTGAGGTTTATCATCCATGAAATTGTCTGATCTCCCCACACACACTTTTAGTATGTTAAGCATACTTAAACTTTAACTACAGACCAGCCACAGAGTGATTAATCATAGTTTTAATTCTGTTACTTTCTGTTTTACTCTGAGTTTTCTTGCAGCTTTTCAGGAGATGTTCTTGTGCATTTAGATGTGTGGTTTTCAGGTTTACTGTCTTAAGTAGGAAATGCCCCACTACAGAAGGTGTGCAACTCTTGTTCTCAATAACTGTGTTTTCAAAACCCATAATGGAATGAAGTGCAACTATTCCCACTTTCAAGAGAGAAAACGGGATGGATTTTCACCAGAGGAAGTTTTGAAGGATCCTGTGAGGCTTGTGGGGGGATTTATGTCCCACAGCTACCCATGGCAACACTATACCATCCTCAAAATGCTATGCTAAAGTACATGAGTACCTACCTGCACCCTGGGGCGAGGGGACAGCAGATGTCAGCCATGGGTGGAACTTTTCAGAAGCTTTAAGCATTGACAAAGCTGACTTGGTACTGACACTGCCGTCAAACGTACCAAAATGCGTGCTGCTAAAACAAGCAAGTATTCAGGCTTTTATTCCATAGCTTGTCGCATCTTGGTCCTTGAATACATTTCCACTTCCTAAAGGGTGATACTCTTTTGTATATCCTTCCTGGGAGGTTGGTTGGAATATTTTGTATGTGTGTAAAATGATGACAAAGTATTGCTGACTCGTACCATTGGATCCCATTGGATCCTGGATGTGTGTGGAGAGGATTTCTGTGTGGTCTATAGGTATCAAGTAGACAAACACAAAACATTCAGCAAATATGGTGCTGTGAAGCAGGGTTTTACAGATATCTGCTTGAAGCCTGGTGCCTGGCTTGTGCTCTCACCAAGCTTGGAGTAGCGTGTTGCTTTTCTTTTGAGCTGTTCAGAAACCTTATGCTGTCAGTGGAGCCTGTTCCTGTGCTCTCATTACACAAGCTGAGCTGCCATGTGCAGACACACAGTATCCCTCTCACAGTCTCTTTAAAAATTAATACAAAGCAACATGAACAAGAAACTTGAAAATGATTACAAAAAAATTGCACCACCTAGCAAACTAGGGTAGTGCATCCCCAAAGACAGATGTGGACAGGCAATCTATGCACATTACATCTTTACTGGTTCGAAGGTGAAACATCCATTTGTATGAAGAGCTGTCTAGTCAAAACTGTAGTCAAAAATTAAAGCCCTGATGCTTTTTTGAAGTACAGGCCCCCTGAAAAATGAGCTTTGGGCAGTGCTTATTGTCCTAGAGCTTTTAGTTGGTTCATATTTTCTTCATTTTCTTAACCTGCTTTTATTGCTTCTTGAGATCTACCATTGTCTTTTGATTTCCCTAATTCTTGTGGTACCTTCTGGGGATAGATGCTTCTTTCTTCTTCTATTATAATGCTGTTTCAGTAGCAATGGCTAATGAATTGGTATCCACAAGGAATACTTAAGAAAAATTGAACAGAGACTTGATGATTGCAACTACAGGTTTTGCAATACTTGAGGGAAATCAGGATTGAAATTTTGACCATGTTTACTGTTGGTCTATATCTGTCTTGTCAGCGTGCCTTAAATGAATTTTCTCTTCTTTTATAGCCTATTTACTAAAGTTGTCACATCTAGAAAGATACAATGTCTTGCGAGCTAGTCCTTGGAAGAAAATATCCTAAACTTTTCCTATATGTCAGCAAGAAGTTGGGATCATCTCTGGTGATGGATATTTCATACTTTCAGTGATAGTGTTATTCCATCAGGTGGCATTTGCAATAAAACAATTTCCATTAGTGCAGTGCGTCACTTGTGAGCCCGTGACTCTGTGGTGCATCTCAGCAACGTCCTACCCAGAGCTCGTGTACTTTCCAAAGGATCCATTTGGAAGCTTTGTATGTATTTTCATTAAAGTGTCATGACACTGGAATGAAAAACAAACTTGGGTCTGGTAAAGTCACAGCTGAAGCTTCCCCAGTAATTCTGAGAATCTAAAATATCAGTGAGAACAACTGGACTGTGAGAGAGAGCTGTGAGAAAGAAGAAGAAAATTGCTTACTTGCTTGTTAGGACGGTCGTGTTGTAACGATGCTGGTTGTTCTCCCCCCAGATATACATTATTCATGAATTCTGTCCAAACCCCTTGGCCTAACCGTGTCCAGAAAGGTTTGTCACTTCTGGGGGCAAACAAGACCATCTTCTTCAGTGTACCTGGAAGGGTTGGCTGAAACGTTCATTTTGAGTGCCTGTCTGCATACATTAACCCTTTTCTTCAAGTCTTGAAACTGAATATGTCCATTGATTGTAAGAAAGATTCTTTTAAAGTACATTCTGTGGATATATTTTCCTCTGTTTTGTATATAAAACGTGAAGCGCATTTTAAGGAGCAACTGAATTATTTGTATAGTTCATTCTGAGAAGTCTTGCATTATTCACTTTACTTTTTCCTTTGATTTCAAACCACTGGCATCACTGCAGTATTCTCAGAGAAAACATGAACAAGCAAAAATTCATAAACATTTGTTCCGCTCTTATTAACTGAAAAGCCGTTGTCATGCCGTGATTAATTTTGGTTTTCTGCTCTTTGGTATCTACATGTGTTTGAGGCATGTCTTCCAATTGATATCAAACGTGAACAGCCAAAAGTGTCACTGTTTCAGCAACAGATTAATGTCAGGTTACCTTTTTAAGTATTTATTTCCATGCATGTAAAGTAAGGGGGAATGTTGGAGACCCAGATGTTACATCTGCATCACGCTGCTCAGGAGCTGAATTACTGAGGTTGTTTTTGGTGTTTTTGACCTAGCACTGCCAAGTCCACCATTAATCCGTATCACTAAGCTCTACATCAGCATGTTTTTGAAGGCCTTTTTTACTATTTGAATGTGATACAGCATGTTTGTGGAAAAATTACAACTGGTACAGTCTTTGCAGTTGGCCCTTGCGATGAAATGTAAGGGCCTGTGGGAGCCATAGGCCAAGGGCCAACTAATGGGAGTTGGTATCATCAGCAAGTTTGGACATTATAAAGCAAATACCCAGGTTTTGGGAGGAACAAAGTGTAAGTAGGGTGTGGTGTTAAGCAGGCTGTTAAGAAACCTGACTTTCAGTAAGAAATCAGCTAACAAACGCCCAGTGCAGGGATCAGTCCCGTAGAGCTTCGTGGGAAGTTCAGCCTCACCTTGCACAGAGGAGAGGGCTCTGTGGTGTTCGTTTGGTACGCTGCTGATCTGAAATGGTTACATAAAGGTTGATGTCTCTTTCTTAGATGGAACTCAGTGTTTTTGCTGTTGGTATGTCACACACAGCTGCTTCTGGGAGCTTCTCCTTGCCCAAGGCCTGGGAAGCCGTGTATCACGTCGGTGACATTTCTGATCATTGTTTTTGTCCGCTGAGAGTAGAGAAGCCTCCCACTTCAAATCAGTGTCATGGCAATGCCATCTATCAAGACGTGAATGGCAGAGCGAAATACTGCTCTTCTCAATCACGGGATTGAATTGCTGTCCTTCGCTGGGGAAGGTCACTTGTTTCAAATCTGAATTCCTGTACTGTAGCAGAACAGGGTGACGCCGCTTTAATTTTCTCTATGCTTAGCCTCACAGGTTGGTTTGCCAAGTGAATTAGCTGGAAGAATCAATGCAAAAAACGTTCAGCCTCCCTTTCCCTATAAATAGCATCACTTATCACATCTTTTGAGGCTTGCACTTCCCCCGTGAAATCCTATTTCTCCGAATCTGTGGTGGAGGGTCTGAGTGCCCGTCAGCACGCCGCGGCAGGGGGTGGCTGGGTGTTCCTGAGGTAAACCCTTCACCATCAAGCGTCGGAGGATGGGTCCCTCATCCTTGCTTCTTCTCCCTTATTTCCCTGAGAAAGGTGAGTTACAGTCTAGCTTCAGGGTTTCTCACAGGAAACTGTGGGCTATTCTTTAGCAATAAGTAATATTAGACCACTAAGTAATATCAGACCACTTCCATATCTTGCTTTATAGATGATGTAGTGTGTAGTGTTTCTACAAAATGCTCTGTTTGGCCCCCCGGGTGTGCCTGTCACCTGGATAGCCTCATCAGCCCGCTGCTGCCCATCTGAGCAGAACTGGCTGCTGGTGGACAGTCCTGTGCCTGGCCGAGGGAGAAGCAGAAGCAGCCTTCCTCCTCACAGGTCTTCAGCACACCCGAAAACACCTGCTGTGAGGGCCCTGGTGGGTTCATGCAGGGGAGAGACCTGTTGTGCTCTGTGGCACATCTAAGAGTTTTTTGCTAAGCACCCTCATCTATAGACAGCAGCAAATTGATTTCTTTAAAACTACCTCTTTGAGAAGATCTGTTTTTGTTGTTCTTTCTTTTGATAAATTATATCCAGAGTCACAGCCCCAGGTTTCTGCTTTCCTTCTCCACTCATACCTCATACCCAGCTTCTTTAAAAATCTTGTGTTTTTTCTTTTTCTTAACGCTGCAAAGGTTGGTTTGAGATCAGGGGAAGAACCACACCGCATGCCGATGTCAGACAGTTGCTCTCCGTCGGGCTCCTGCCTTGCAGAAGGTGTGTGCGGGTCAGGCCAAAGCTGTGGTGGTGTTGAAAAGCAGAAAGTACAGAGTGATTCGTGTTTGGCGTGAGGACTTGGATCTGAAAGCTTTAGATTTAAAATGCACTTAAATAGTGGCCTTCCCTGAGGTTCAGGCTATGGAGACACATCGCAGTAACATCGTATTAATCTCTTTGGTGTCTAAATTCACGTTGGCTTAGGGATGATAATGTGCACCTAATTTTGTTCCTAATGCACAAGATTGGGTTGACATTTGACCTGAAAGTTTACTTTTAGTTTCCAACAACTTTTAGCAGCAATACGGTATACACTCCTTTAAATTGATTTTAAAAAGCAAAAGCGTGCTTATTCAACTTTTCCATACCTCTTCTGACAGATTTATTTTAAAATCTAAAGTCTCTTCCTTTTGGTTGTCCTGAAAATCCAGGATGCAGGCAAAGGGCTTAGGACATAATCAGCTGTCAGAGCTTGCCTTTACTGTGCCCCCTAAAGCCCCACCACACATTTTTTATTGTTACTTCCTAAGCTTGTCTAGTAAAAAGACAGAGCCCTGCGGGAGGGAATAGGACCTTAACATTATGTTGTAAAAACAAAACAAAAACCAATTATTCTGGAGGGAAAAAAAATCTTCTGCTTCTTGCCAAAAAATGCCAGCAATAATGGGCAAGGACCTGCGTTGACTCTCAGCTTTTAGTAATGGAGGGGAAGAAAAAAAAGTAAAAAAGCTCAAGCCCATAGGCAGCTGCTGCAAAATTTATTTCATTGAGCTAGCATTACAAAATACTGAATTAATTTTGTCGTAGACTTCTAAATTAATTTGGAATAAAACCTAATAGTTTATAGGAGCAGCTCATTGCTTTTTTCCTGGTTTGGTTTTATGCAAATCTATTCCAGTTGCTGTCAGCTGCTAAAAGATGCATTGACTACATCTGCATTTACGTTTCGGCTCTGAACAGCGGTGTAGCTCTGCAGTGAGTCTCTTCTTGTCTCCCATCATCACCCCATGTACTGCCTGTTCGGATGGTGAGGCAGTATTAGGGCCTATGGAAAAAATGCCTTTGGGGGACCAAAACAAGAGGTCCACTCCAGGGATAACCTCAGTGTTCTCTGACCCTCTTGGAGATGTGAATGCTCAAATCAATGACAGGGTCTCTGGCAGCTTCTAACGGCCCATGAGTGGCCATACTCTGCCTCGGGGACCAGACTAAACCCATTCTAGCAGAAAACCTACAAATCATGTGCTGTGTACATTGATGGGCCTTGGCTTCAGACTGCTTCAACCTGATGATCCCCACCTGCTGCTTGCATGACTTGCTGAGATGCACGTGGCCATGCCTGCTTCTTAAACCGTGTGTTGCCCAGTGGAATTAATTTTCTTTGTAAATGAGTAAACTATTTCATTAAAGGGTGTTGTATAACAGTGTACAGGGAAGTCATTAACTTTTTAAAGCAATTGGGGTTGGTTGGGTTATATGTATCCGCCCCATATGCCAATCAAAGTTAGCACTTCTCCAAAGAGGGAAGGAGCTCACAGTATTGTCTCTTCTTAAGGAAATTCCTCTTCTTGGTGGAGGAATTGATCTCAAAGCTGCCCTGCTGTGCCCAAACTTTTCATCCCAAGTCTTGCTACTTACTCTTGATGTTGGGTGTGGATTTACAATCGAGTAATGTTTGGTAACACAAGTGATTTGTTTGTGTTTTGTTGTGTCAGACGCAGAAATTGAGACACACAGATAGCATGTCTCGGTGTTACTCTGCATTTTTTACTATATTTGATCTTAAATATCCACCATTTCCTTCACGTGAATGATAAGTGCTTGAATGAGAATTCCTTCATGCATTCATAGCTTGGTAATTAAGCAAAACACTTATGGAAATTGGTTTATGACTACAGGCATATGGGCTTTTTCTTTCTCTGTTGGCGTTTCTACGTAAAATTACCAATGGCTAGTGTGTAGGACCTTAGTGGTCTC
The DNA here is from genome assembly GCF_047663525.1 of Anas platyrhynchos. Classification (NCBI taxonomy): domain Eukaryota; kingdom Metazoa; phylum Chordata; class Aves; order Anseriformes; family Anatidae; genus Anas; species Anas platyrhynchos. The sequence continues at coordinate 15,567,494 of NC_092587.1, forward strand.
CAAAATAGAAAACATCCTCTGCTTGTCTGGTTGTCCAAAGTCAACGTGAAGTTGTGAGCTCATCAAAGATGGTGTTATTTCTGTGTTGTAAGCTTGATTTTTCCATTCAGTTCATACTTATTTAATTTTATATTTGCCCTTTTTCCCCATGTGTTGTAGTCAGGTTGTTCTTACTTCCATTGTCCACTTTCTCTGCTTGTCTGCTGGTGTCTTCATCTCAGCTGTGTCAGGAGAGAATGTCTATAGACAGGGGAGAACATAGATAGCTGTATATAGGTAGAGAATGGAATTAGTTTCTCGGCTAGCTGCACAGCTTGTGTGATCAGAATCAGAGATGTTTCTCAGTGACTAAGTGGCAGCTCAGAGAAAGCCGGCAAATATGAGGTCAGTGAATGGAGATATTTGGAAATCCACCATGAAACGTAGGTGGTCCAAACACTGCAGCTTTCTTCCAGCTTTGCTCTCCCTCTGGTTTTGTTTACAAGTTTTCCCCCAGACTTCCTGCCCAAGAATTTTTCCTTTCAGCCTGCTTAATAGGTTGGTGACAGTTGGCAGAAAGCACAGTTGGGCAATGATGCTCTTTCTGCGAAACATGAAAATATTTTCCTGGTATCCATATAAAGATGCAGATGCTTCTTATATCTAACACTGGAAATGAACTTTCATTATTTCCTGACGCAATCTGATGCCAACCACGCTGCTGTAAATCCTAATGTTTTGAAGCAGATTTGCTGACACCTTCATGTTCGTCAGCCCCCGAAGCTGACAAATTCTAACTGCAGTAATTAGGAGTAGGTTTTTTGATTATTATTTATTTTTTTTTGGTTTACAGGAATTAATACTGCTCTTTTTAGGGCTTATCTTTAAAGCATCTGTTTCTTCTAACAAGGTGTGTTGCCTCTAGGAAGAAGTTAAGCATCCTGGAGAAATAGTTACTCTTTATTATAGAGGACATGCATGTCTGCGTGAACTCCTGCCCCTTCTCTGAACCACAACCTGATCACAGTCTGTGAAGTTTGCCCTGGAGCTATGAAGATTAGCAAGGTTACCTGAAATTCCAGCCACACTAGTGATACTTTTTTTTCCTGAAAAAAAATAAAGGAAAGTAAAGAAAACCTGGGGAAACTGAGATGTTATTCAGTATCTGCTAGTTGCTGAGCCCATGCTTTCACTGGGATGTTGTGAATCACTGTGGGAAGTTTGTCCGGCTTCATGCTTAGCTTTAGCTACTGCATGTATGCATCTGAAGCCCTGGATAAGAATTTGTACTGGCCCTATAATCAACTTCTCCCTTAGCCCAATTGAGGCTCTTATTGGCTTTAAGAATGCAGTTTAAGTCATTCTGAAATAGTGTTGCAGCTGAGAATGCTTGCTGCGTTTATGCAAGTCGTAATCTTAACATTGAAACCCTAAAAATGTCAGTGAGCTTGTAATGTGGGTATTTTTTCACTAGGCATTACTTCCAAACGCCAGCAGACTTGGTCTGGAACTTGAACAGACCAAAAATATTTGAGTAGCACGTTTTAATAGCATCTTCTTTGTGCAAGAATTAGCCTGAAGTGTGTTTTCCCGTATTTTTTTATATATAAAATATATGTATCGATTTTGCTGTATGTGTCCTGCCATTGCCATTGCTGCTAGCTCTGTTTCCATCCTTGCTCTTTTGTCTCCCTGCAAAAAAAGGAGCATTAACAAATGGAATTAGGAGGGAGCCAAATGTGACATGTTCACATGTAGCATCTTTGAGGACAGCTGGGATGCTCAGGAAGCAGGTTGCTGGCACAGATGTATAGACACAGGGACATGGCTTTGGGGAATTAGAGCTTAGAAAAAACAAAAACCAAAGGAAGCTGAAGAGATTTTTTTGTTTGTTTGTTTGTTTTTAGTAGATGGTTATGCTTTTTGCAGTATAATAGCAATTTTCTTTTGTTGGTCAGAGGGTGGATATAGACCAGCTCAAAGCAAAGTATTGTTTTCCTTCAAATCCATTTTTTACTTATTTTTAATTTAGTATTCACTGGCAACCAGGGTACGTTCCTTTGTGTTGTCTAGTGGTGCAGGGCAGTTCAAGCTGTGCAGGGGAGCTTTGCTCTCGTTTGGAGCTGAAAACCAGAGCACTGGTGCACGGGGACAGGGTGAGCCCTGATTCTTCTTGACCTTCAGCCGTGAAACAAGGAGTCAGATAAACAGACTTCAGTTCTGTGAGAGTGCTCCCACCCCCGTGCTGAAAACAAACCCATAATTTTTACGTAGTGCTTTAAATAGAAGTTGGACGTTTCTATTCCTTAAAATAGCGTGGAAGTGAATCAAAGCAGCCTCTGTTCTGGATGTTCTTCCAGTGTGGACACATCCGTGCCTATCCCACTAACCAGGGCTTGATGTGGCTCCGAGGACCGCAGCAGCACGACCCTTCCCCAGGCAGGACTCTGCATGAAGCTGAGCAGTACCCGATGGTGGGAAGAGGCAGGTGACCTCTGTGCCTGCTCCCTTGGTCAGCATGGCCCCAAAAATGCAGCTCTAGGATGGTCTCCGGTGCTTTGGAGATGCTGCCCTTGCACCAGAGAAATGGGGGCAAAATCATCCCTTTCCAAACAAAACAAGTTCAAATCATCTCCTCCCCGTATCTCCTCTGGATTTGTGGTAGTGTCTCTACCAGCTCTCCTGCTACCACACCCGTGTCCTTCTGAAATATCTCTGCATGTCCTGGGAGTCAAAAATATGCTGGTGAAACTCTGTACTGTAACCACTAACTAAAACCTCACATTGATCTTTTGATGTGCGGTGGCTTTCTCAGCCCTTTGTTCTTCTCTGGAAAAATGATATTAGACATCACTCTGTGATAAGCTGGGTTGCTTTTACTGTGATAATGTTTTGTGGGCAAATCACACAATCACAGAATATCCTGACTTGGAAGAGAGCCACAGGGATAACCGAGTCCAACTCCTGGCTCCACACAGGACCACCCCAAAACCAGACCATGTGTCTGAGAGCGCTGTCCAAACACTCCTTGAACTGTGGCATGCTCGGGGCTGTTCCCACTGCCCTGGGGAGCCCTTCCAGTGCCCAAGCAACAATTGGAAGCTGCAGTCCTCCAGCAGGTAGGTGAACCAGAGGTGTGTGCACACTGCCTTTTGGAGGGGAGCATTCTCAGTACAAACTCTGCCCTACCCTCTCCTTGCCTGGGTGGGCTTGGAGATCACTCAGTCTTCCTGCATCTCCTACTGAGTGTAGGGTAGTGTGACTCCTTGGTAGTTACATCAAAACACATGCAGGTTTTTTGAAACATCCCAGTTTTCCTGTGAGCCTCACGTTTGTTCTCACTGGCTTGCAAGTCACGGCGTGCAATGCTTGCTCTCACTGCCTCAGTAAAACTTTGAGGCATGTTTGCTTTTACCCAACACTGGAGAAATCCTGGTGCTCCTTTTCCTTTTTCTTCTGAGAGAATAGTCCCCTTGTGACAAATTTAGAATTGATATTTTAATATTATTTATTGGTACCTATAGTGGAAAAAAAGAAATGTGTTTCGGTGGACACTGAAGTGGCTCAGATCACTGCAAATGTCTGAGAAATGTCCCTTTGCTTAAATGTGCCCCTTTGGAATGGCAGCTCTGCTGGGGCTTGGACCCGCTCTTAATGGTTTCGTTTTACTGGTGTGATTGGAGCCGTGTTCCCTAGGGCCAGCTGTAAGCTGCTGCATCAGAAACACAGGTTAAAAAGGTGACATCTGTCAAAACTTAAAGTTTCACCTTAAAATTCTAAAACAGAGCTCAGCACAGGAGCAGGAGAACAAACAGATGATAGGATTTTCTGCACAATAACTATCATTTGGATATTATTCTTTATTTCAACTTGCTGAGGGTATGAAAGCAGCATGAAAACCTACCTACTGAAATTCACAAGGAAATCTCAGCATTCCTGTATCCTTTTGAAAAATAGGCCCCAGGTTTTGAAAGAGTTTAATAAAATCTTTATGATCTTGCTTTTTATCTGCTAGATCTGCAAAGCTGCAATGAGAAGGAGCAATGAGCATGCTCACATGCTTTTATCTTGTAAGACAAGCAAGCATTAATATACACAGTTATATACACGGTTAATTACGTATGATTTAGATTGATACATATATTGATTTTTTTTGAAGGAAGAAACATGCTTTACTGGGGAAGAGTTATCAAGTATCATCTTACACTCCACTGGGTTTTCAAGATTTTTTTTAAGAACTGCCCTTTAAAGTATTTTATATGTATAAGGAAACTTCCTATAAACATGGCATTTAGGCAATGCCATTCTGTCTCCTTTATGCTGAAAATGATCAGAGGGGTTTCCACTCAGTATAAGCTAAGCAGCTCTCAGGTTTCATGTTGTTCATAGTACATGAGGGACCTTGAAGTGTCTGTTACATAATATTAATTCTATTTTCCCTAAAAACAGAATCATGACATGAGAAGATACCTTTTGCCTGCTGTTCTGTGCAGCATTATCATACATCTTCTTTAATTCTGTTTTATCTATGAGCCTTTGTTCGGTGATTCAGTCCCAGCTGATGATACAGGACATCTGCACGTAAGGTTTCAAAATTACTTTTAAGACACATTTTAATGAAAGCAAGACCCACAGTATGTTCTCCTATTAACCAACAGGCAAAAAATATTTCAGCTGTCCAAACAATTGCATATAGATCCAGCTACTTGCTGCCAGTCTCACTGACCTTAGCAAAAACTGCTCTTGGAGGCATTCTCTGAAGTTTTTTGCAGAGGAAAGATCTTGTTAATGCTGGAAACCAGAATTAACAACAGTTAATTTCCAATTAATCTGGAAACTGTGTGGTGGATGTACGTGAAAAACAATCCGTGAATCTTTCTGGATGAAATTTGTTGCTACCACTGACAGCATTATGAAATAAATGAGAAAAGGTTCCTAATCCGGCTCTCCATAGAGTCTTTTTTGTGCAAAATAAACTGCCTCCATGCTGGTTTTGTATTGATGCTAATGATTATATCTGATGCGAGATTGTCAAGAGTCATACTTTGTTGTGAAGTACTTTATTATGTCTGAAACTCCAGAGTGGCTCAAATTTAATTCGCATAGGCTGTATGTGAATCCTCCAGAAATTGGAAGATTTGAAAACTGTCATGAACGTCAGCTTTTCATAATCTTTGGTTCTCATGATAAAAATACTTCTTAAGATCATAGCCCAAGAGATTGCTATCTGTTCTCCGTGTTTTTAATTGCAAATTATTACTAGTTCAGCCAGTGACAATACTTAAGCAGGTGGTTGGTTTGGATTTGCTGCTCCAGTGAGATCTAATCTGCAGTAGCAAAAACTTGGCTCTTCTCTTCTCTTCTCTTCTCTTCTCTTCTCTTCTCTTCTCTTCTCTTCTCTTCTCTTCTCTTCTCTTCTCTTCTCTTCTCTTCTCTTCTCTTCTCTTCTCTTCTCTTCTCTTCTCTTCTCTTCTCTTCTCTTCTCTTCTCTTCTCTTCTCTTCTCTTCTCTTCTCTTCTCTTCTCTTCTCTTCTCTTCTCTTCTCTTCTCTTCTCTTCTCTTCTCTTCTCTTCTCTTCTCTTCTCTTCTCTTCTCTTCTCTTCTCTTCTCTTCTCTTCTCTTCTCTTCTCTTCTCTTCTCTTCTCTTCTCTTCTCTTCTCTTCTCATCAGTAGTTTTTCAGATAAATCCCACAGATAAATCCCTTTTTCCCCTTTTAAGGAGAAGGTCTAAACTAAATACGCTATTAAGACAGTAAGGAAAAGAACAAGCGTGCAACAGATCGTATCCAAAAGTTCCCATTGAGACTTTCACTGAGCTCCAGAATTCTTTTTCCAGTTTTACTAAACTTCCTTTTTATTCCTTCCCTCCAGGAAGTGTCTCCCTGTGTTTAATTTGTTCAGAGTGCAAGGAATGGAAATCTATTTCCACTGTTAAAAACACTGATCTAGGGCGGGAAGGCGAATATTTCATCTGGAAACAAAGGACACAGGATAAGGGGGGAAAAAAAAAAAGGCAAAACCCTAACATCTTGAACATCTTGGCAGAAAAATTTGCCAAAAATGTAAGGCTTGAATTGTGCCATGTTGGAAACAAAATACAATATCAGTATGAGTGTTAATACACTAACAGCTGGAAAGATCAACTTGATAGTAGATTACTGATTAGGTTAGAGGGAACTCTGAGTCATCAGCTTTTCTTGTGCTTTTTTAATTAAAAAGTAAATAAATCACTCTCGAAACTGTCCTCACTGCAATTTTCTTCTAAGTGTTTTTCCTTGACTTGAACTAAAAGAAAAAAAGCTTTCCAATTCCAGACCGATAAACGCTCTGCGCTACCCTTCATTAGGTGATGAGAGTGTGGAGTGGGAAGATCTTCAGGCTGTTAAAATGCTTGGCTCCTTTCGATTGTGCCTGCGTAAGTCTAGGTACATCATCTTATCTTTCCTCATCTGCTTTCTCCAGCTGTGAGGATCATGTTCCCATTTCCTATGTAAAGCACTTCTGGAGCAGACTGTGAAAAGAAATAATTGCTAAAACCACACTGCAGGCTGTGGGTATGTCCAAGTCATCCTTAATGCCTTTGTTTCCAAGGTACTTATCAAGACAGAAGCAAAACATAATGTGACACTTGCTTTTCTTTGTCCCTACCCCAGTTTTCCTACCAAATAAACAGGAAAAAAAAACATCTCGCTGCCCTCATCCACAGGTTTTGATAGTACCAGGCTCTGGTCCAGCCCCTGGGTCATCGCCTCTCTTTGGTCATCGTGAGCACTTCTCTCAGCTCCCATTGGCATCATGTAAATGGTGCTGTTACCTGCTTTGCCATGCTTTCTCCAGTTTGAACAGACTTCATTACAGTGGGATCTGTTTTTTATAAAGAACATGTAATACAGAGCCAAAATGAACTTTTTTTTTTTTGCTTCCCAACTTTCGACTGCCTCTCATCCTATTCAAAGGCATTCTTAACTGCTGCTTTCTTTGTGCCAGTACTCAGTCACATAGATTTTCCATCACCAGAGCTTTATGTCAAAGAATGTATTATCAAGGGAAAGATGTTATTTTTTTATTCCTTTTACAAATAGAAGCAAATTGCTTTGTTTTCATGATTCCCAGAAGACTAACACAACTTCTTGTCAAAACAAAAAGAAAAAAAAAACTTTGTTCTGAGTGTTTCTGTATGGATTAAAAAGATAATTTAGAGGGACCATTTATTTGAAATCTATGTTTCCTGAGCAAGGGAAAAACCTCTTTCAATTCAAATAGGCATGGAAAAACTCCTTGCATTCCGTAACTTTAGAACCAAAAAGATTGTGTCTAATATACTTTTATTTTCTATTAGAGCAGGCTCTGTTGTTATACCATTGGGTGTTTTCACTGTGGAAAACCTAAAAATCCTAAGAATCAGAATTTCAGAATCCTAAGAATCAAGAATTTCTCATTCTTGTCTGATGGGTGACTGACATAAAAAAAGACTCAAGCAAGCAACCTTTTGAGCTTTCTCAAAGGAACAGAGAACTGTATGGACTAGGAAGCTTCCTCTAGTGCTGCAAGTTATTCTTCTGATGCTAGTAGAAATGTAAAATAGTGGGGAAGAGCTTGGTTTGTAGGTACAATTACTTTTTATCTGTTCAGGATAAATAATGCAGTTTTGATCTCAAAACTATGTAAGCTATTTCCTAATTTGGTCAATTTTACAAGAGGGGAAAATAAATGAAGTTGATACTTTTAGAAATAATAATAGGCTAGTGAAGGGGAAGAGTTTTTGCTTTAGTATATCACATTTGTGATAACTCTGGGTCTTAAGCAGAGGAATGTTTTCCTGCTGATGCAGAGACAGCAGGGCTGGAAGCTGCCTTTCTGTAAGGAAAGGCCAAACAAGAGGAGTGGTTCCTGCATCAGTGGTCTGCTATCCACATCACCAGCCTGAAGTCTTCCGTTTCTGTCTGTAGACCAGTTCTTTGAAGGCGTGTCTGGATGGAAGAGAAGGTATCGATTAATTTTAGGATGAGAATGGGTTTGCAAAACTAATTTGTAGCGTGAGCTTAACTGATGCTAAACTGGTGAGTGGCTCTTGGTGCTTGGTAAGCCTGCTTTTTCGGAAACACTCCTCTACAGCAGGAACACAAAATGCTGGCAGGAGCCCTAGGTAGCTTTAAGCTGTTGCTACAAGCTGTCACCTCGATTGCTTGGCAAAAGGGTGTTCAAACCTGTAAATGGCTTTGGCACAGCCCAGTCTCTCGTCATAGTTTCCTGGATGGGGAATTTTGCCAAGTACTGCACTAATAAGTTGAGGGGCTGGGGCATCACAAGGTTTCCAGGCACCAGATGCCTGCTCGCATTTGCTGGGGGATTTTTAGGTTGGCTTTATGTCTATCTACTGTATTTTTTTTCCCCTGGAATTATATGTAGCATATTTTCAGGAGGAGATGCTGAGAAATCATTAGTATCCATTCTTCTACTTTTATCTTTCATTATTAAAAATCCTTTTAGAACTAGGACTTGTTGGTTTTGTTGTTTTTGACAAGTCTCTAGATGATGTAGTTGGCCGTGGATCATACCCAAACTCCTATGGTTTCCACACTATCCCTTTTCCTCACAGATGAAAACCAGAAAGCCTTCCCCAGTGATTCAGAACGTCTGAACCAAGCTTACTTACAGGTTATACCTAACAACAAGAAGACCAGCTAAAATATAAGGAGCTGGTGTTAAAAGCTTCAGGTAACTAACACAGTGTAACATTTGGAAAGCATTGCTCACCTTCTGAGTGCATAATAATTTGATGAGAACAGCTTCTCCCCATCTTGGTTTATCCCAGCGTAAGCAAAGAGGTCATTCTTGGGTTTTTGGTTTGTTTTGTTGTTTTGAATGCAAAACCAAACTCCCCAATCTTACTGTTGTTTTTTTCCCCCCCTTTTTCTTACAAGGATGAATGTCTGGTTAACTAGAAAGTTTAGATCAAGCTCAGAAAAAGCCAGTTTGAACACAGCAGTCGTTCATGCAGTTTCACCTCCTACAACAGCAGTATCCCAATTTTCCCATTACTCGCTATCAGTTGCTGCCATTTTGCACTTTCACTAGAGAAAAAAAAAAGCTTCATCTGGCTTTTACTAGAGCATATTTTGCAGATAAAGTAATTATCTGAAGGCACAGTACAAAAAAGCAAATCTAGTCTCATTAAATTAATGATGACTTTAGTAGGTCTCATCCTTTTGACTTCATTTTTATTTGTAGTGTAGAAGGAGAAAAACAAACACCTCAGTGGTTTCTCAAATTCAAGCTCAGGAATGTTCCTGAATCTCCTAGCTAAGGAGAAGACAACAGCTTGAAGGCAGAAGTATCATGAACAAAAAATACTGACTTTTGGAGATGAAGATCTATTTTTCCACTGTAAAAATTGCCAAATGTTTTTTGTTGTTGTTGTTACTCCATTTTTTAATTTCTCTATTTTGTTGCTTTGTGCTATTTTAGGCTATTGTAATAAGTAAGAGGAAATATAACAGTTATCAGAAACTATTGAAGTACAGTTTTTTGAACTATAGTTTTAGTTTTCAAAAGACGTATTTTCAGTAGAAAAATGTGTTTCATTCTGAAAACTTCTTTTTTCATCCTTCAGTTTAGAAGCATCCTCTATTGGGCACAACCATGATATGCCTACAGTTGCTTAGTTTCAAGATGGTTGAAGTAAATGAGCACAACACAAGATGGATGGAGGGATTGAAGACAGGAAAATGCAAAAATAGTTTAGATAGTTTTAAGGCCAGGTATTTTTAAGAAAAAATTTCAAACCTTTCTATTTCAAAAAACAGACACTTTATAGTCCAAGCCCTTTGATTTTTTAGCTGAGTTTGAAAAGCGCCTTTAATATAATGATTTCTTTTATGTCTTTCAGTCAGTTTATTGGTTTGTAGACCTGAATTTTATGAAAGAAAACCCTTTAATTTTGTGTATGCCTATTCATATGTGCAGTTGCTGTGATACAGATTAGCACTGAAACTTTTTAATCTCTGACATAAACCAATACAATGTTTTTAGCATCATGGTTCTGATGCAGTTAGTCAGAAATCTGATTTAAAAAAAAAGCCACAAATACTTAGTGAATTTAGGTGACTGGATGCTGGAAAGGTCTAGGCAGGCTTGAATACATGGTCTCACTCTTTTCTGCAGTGACCCACTTCAGCCATACAAACCCATTTTTGCAATTAAGTTTTGCGGAGAGTTCATGACTCCCTCCGAGTTGCAAGCCATTGTCTGGGAACAGCTGCTTTAATTTCGAGCTATTCATTTCAATGCCTTCTTTCTAATTGTTTTGTACAATGCCTTATTGTGAATAGAGTTTCATGTAACTTTCATTGAATAGCTGATGGATCGGGAATTGTTAAAAACCTTGCATCAGTTCCTTGTGAAACTTCTGCCTCCTTTCCTACCAACCCCTGCTGTAGAGTTCCAGCTCATTCAACAAGCCTCATTGTTGGGTCAAGATTTAGGTGAGCTGTGTAAGGTCTTCTAAAGATAAAGACAGTTTTTAAGCTTGATTACGGACTTTATAGGAAGTTTATGAAAAACAGATGATGTCTCATAGGCATTCACCAGCCAGGGTTCATGACATACGCTACAGAATCCATTGTGGACCAGGATTTTTAAGCCCAAAGCTTTCATGCTCAAGTGGGATGCAGAGCATGGAAAGCTGATGGCTGATATTAGTGAATTATGCTTGAGAGATGCATTTATTAGCATTTTTTTTCTGTGTAAAGCTTGTAGTGGAAGAGAAATCTGAGAGTATGTGTGAGCTGTGGACGGTTCCTAGCTAGCAGCAAATGTTTTGTTGTGCTGCTACCAAGGAAATGCCACTTTGACTCCCGAACCCTTTGATATAGTTGTTTGCACAGCCGTGCCATGCATCTTGCATGAGAATATCTTACCTAGCTTGAGGTTGGCTCTGTTTATCAGTAACTTGATTTCACTCACAGAGATGTTTTGGAGGTCATGCTGCACCTATACAGCAGGATCTGTCCGAAATCAAAACTCATTGTGTGTAATTTGTTCTTTGCTAACAGACCAGTAATGGTTTTTATTTTGAATCAATACATGTAATATTTTCTGTATGTTCAGGGAGGACTTCAATGAAAATGTAAAAGTGTAGCCATAAAATACATGTATAGATCCTCTTCACCTCCAGTTACAACTTGTGTTAAGCTTTTTTTTTATTATTTTGATGGCAACTATTTTGCCTTGTGTGTATTGTCATCTAGTTAGGTGTTCTGGGTATGTATATCAGGTGTGAGAAGATGTATAAAACTTAGAACATATTCTTGTGAACTGTTCTGACCCAAACAACAAACTAAGCAGAAAGAAATGCAAGTAAGTAGTAGAGACAAAAAAATTATTTTTGCCTGGTTTTGTATAGTTTTCTGTATTAATTTTTTTAAGGATACTTTAAAAATGTAAAAGTTGCAGAGAAGAAAACTTTCTCTGTTTGCCACAGATGTTTGGCTTTCTCTTCAGTAACAAAGTGTTTTCTGACTTTTGAGTCAGGCCAATGCTACCAAAGGTATGGATCAAGTTTAATTATTTTATGCTCCCTCTACTGGCCTTACAGCTGTGCAGCATAGACCTCGCCCACACCTTAAAAATACCCAAACTTGCAACAGTTTTTTGGAAATTGAGAGAACATTGGTGGGAATCAGGAGAACATTTTTATCAGTGTGATTCAGCTTTGAGCAGTACGTAATGGCATTTCTGAAGTAACCCTTCAGTTAACAGTGGGAACTTTTAAAAAAGGAGCAAAAATGATATTTTGTGATAACTTTGAGTACATTCAGTTACAGCAGATGTGCAATCTGTTGGCACGATAGGAGAGCTGTGCATCTACCACCAGTTACACTGTATGTTGTGTCCAAAAATTGTTTCATTTTTTTGCTTGAGCTTCATGAAAATCATCTTACGTAGTACAACATGGAAAAGCAGAACTGAACTGAAAAAGTTGTTCAAAAATAAGTGAAATAGCCCAAACTTGTTTGAAGCTAAGGTGCAAAACCTGTTGTGCCTGGGAACGTTGTCTTGATAGAGATCACTTAAGAACTATTACGTATTCTTTTTTGTTTTGTTTTGTTTTGTTTGTTTGTTTTTGAAGCTGGACCTGTGATCTGCAGAATGCTAACATACCCTCCAACTCGAAGAGCCTTAATTGTGGGTTGTGGTCTGCAGATGTTTCAACAACTGTCAGGGATTAACACCGTCATGTATGTATTTACTGCTTGCTTCTCTTTTAAAAATACTTTTAAAATATTTTTTTAAAAGTCAATTAGACCAATAGCAGTTGTAGATGGGCTTCTGGACAAATTTTGAAATGTGAAAAATTGAGTGTGAGAGCTGGAATGCTGGTTTTAAATCTGGATATTGGTATATTTGGTATCTCAGAAAATTGGTACAAGAAGATGCCTGTGTAAGGATAAACATTTATATAGAGATGACAGTGCAAACTACTGAGTGACATTATTATATTTTAGGCTTTACAGTTAAAGCTATGCAAGTGTAGATAAGAAAGTTCTCTTATGGCTTGAATTTGTGTGCAAATAGATCAAAATACTATGAGGGCTAGACTGTTGACCATGTAAATAGGATGGAAAATTACTGTGAAGTGCTAAAGGAGGTAAGATGCTGAGGCAAGAAGCATTTGCCATTATTCTATGTTCTATTACGTGTACGAAGACTCAGCAAATGTAGAGGTGAAGAAGAATATATTGGGTTTTCTGATAAGCTGTCAGCTCACATGAGGAGTCGCTTTTGATAAATGCAGTGCACAAGACCTAGTTTAAGATGAAATTACTGCTGAGCTATCCTGCAAAAGTAGCCATAACAAATGATTTCCATATTGGTTTAAGAGCAAGTGTAAAATATATTGCAGTAACATCTTATGGAGAGAACTACAGCTAAATGAGGAAGATAGTTAGGAAACAGTTATAACGAACAGGTAAAATAATAAAGCTTTTAGTGGTATCAAGAGCTACCATATTAACTATTAGAGTAAATATCTACCATCTATCATAAGGGGAAAAAAATACAGCATTGTTAAACTGCAAATAAGGGAAATCTGTAACACACTTTATAAAGAGGGACTTTATACAGTAGAAATTGTAACCCAAAGTGGAAAACAGGAGAATGAATAGCTGCTAAGTTAAATGTGAAAAACAGAGGACAGGCACGGAAGGAGCTTTGAGGACATCTTCAAGCTCGTCAGAACCAAGAGACCCAAGAGGGTTTCAAGATCCAGTATGGATCAAGGCTCTGTGAGAACAGTAGCAGAAGATAAATCTGCAGAAGCCAATCTTAAAAGACTCCTTTTGCATCTGTGTCAGTTATGGAAGGTATATCAAAGTTCCCACACTGGAGCTTACACGCTGGAGCTTGCAGAAGGTCTGCTTCAAATTGAAGTGTCAGGGGAAGAAATTTTAGAATAAGCTGATTAAAATGAATTATAACAAATTGCCTGGACTAATCAGCCTACACCCAACAAGTCTGGACTACTTCAAATACATAGTCAAAAAGAATTTGGAAATGTAGCTTACTCTGAAGAAAGTTTTATTTCTGTCCATATCAAAATTAAAACTGTATTAAAATCAAAGGAGAAGATGTGTTTGTAAATATGAAAAAAAAAGTACATAGGGAAAGTAAAATAATAAAGAAGAGCCAACACGGTTGCTGTAGATTGACTATAACTTGCAAGTCTGTTGGATAGGAGTTACCAGAGTTTATTGAAGAAACCAGGTGGTCAAAAAAGTAAGAGAAAAGTCTTGGTTTAAGAAACAAAGCTAAGAAATAAAGGATAAGAATGAAATATCAGTTATCACAATGAAGGAAATTCAGGAGTAGGATCCTGCAGGGATCTATGTGGAAGTCTTTACTATTCAGCATTTTTAAGTCAGTGAAAGGGGCTAAACAGCAAAAATCAGCTTGTACTCATACACTATTCAGAAGATTAAAATCCCCAAATCTGTGAAAATGAACAGCTGTGGGAAGATGATACAAAATAGCAGATTAATAAAATGGCAAAAGCATTAACTTTTTAATACTATTCAATAATGCTTACAGGAGGGGGCTGGCTAGAGATCTTGAAGCTGAATATAGCTCTGTACAAACACCACAATGATATCCATGACCAGGCTGGAACAGTGCAAACAGTTATCAATGTCGTTTTTTAAAATATTGATAAACCAGGTTGTATGTGGAGAGAGAGATCCAGCATTTGAACAGGATGGTTAGAACTCTGCAGCTTGGAAGAGAAGTAAGCTCAGAAGAAACGCGTGATATATAAAACTGCTAATGTTGTGCAGAAGTTGGGGAGGGTATGGTTATTCATTATTTCTTATAACATAGTTTTGTTGACTCCTGGTTCTTACCAGCAGTTGGTTTAAAATAAACAGAAGGAACCATTTTTTCATGCAGCGCATAATTATATAGTGGAACTCATTGCCACAGGATGTTACAGATGCCAAAAGTAAAAATAAGTTTACAAGGTAATTGGGGAACCTGATATAATAAACATTGTTAAAGTATTAGTAAACATGATGTGGATGCAACCTCTGGCCAAGGACAGTCCTTGTCCTGTTTTGGTTCTTACTACTTTAGGGATCTTTATTAGGCTAGAACCAAAAATTGACAGTTCACAAGTCTTATGACACCAGTAGGTTGACTCTGCTTATTTTTACCTTCATGTGTTGTAAAATCTCAAACTACTTTCTCTGTAGGAGGTTCTACAAATAGTTTGGAATTGACCTAATTCGCTCTCGAATGTGTAGGAGGACAGAATTGCAATTATAAAACATAGCTGAATCTTAACTTCAAAATAAGAAAATGCCTATAATAAACACGTGAAGGCACTGTTGTTAAAGGGCTGCCTTGTAAACCATTTCAATTATCCAGTATTTTTCAATAATCCAATATAAGTACATTTTTGGTTATCAGGTATGCAAGATGAACGTTCTCCTATGAAAGGAGATTTTTCAAATATAAGTAATCTGCTGTCTATTGATGGTTTGCTTGCATAGAAGTTGATGATTGTTTTTTAACACAGTAATTAAGTGGTACCTTACGGAACTGTCAGGTTGCATTAACTCTCTAAGCACTGTTTTCCTCACCATAACATTTGGTTCTGTCATTCTGGAATTGCTGTTTCGTAGCAGCAGGAAAATGGATGTTGTAGGGTTGTGTGGATGTCACTGGTTTTGCAAACTCACTTACCAAAATGTGTTGATCACCAAAATTGTTTGGATGGTTATTGTTCACTTTGGTGCTACTGAGAATCCTATTTTCTTCTATACCCCTTTGTAGGCAGCAAGAGAAGGGGCAGATAACTCTGACTTGTTTTTGGCAACCTTTCCCTTGCAGAGAATTTAGCAGCCTCCACTTTTCCCCTTTGCCTTTACAAATTTCCATAGGACTCTTCTGCACTGTGACCAGTTAAGCTGGCAGTGTCTGTAATGGGCCCCAGGTTGCTCTGATCTTTTGACTTGGGGCATTCCATTACTTCTGATGCAGAAGAATTCATTAAATCTTGTATTTTAATATAAGAAGGAAAGGCCAGAGGAATGGTTTGTGTGGGTCTGGAAAATTCAATTAAAAAAAATAATAAATCACAAAGCAGGACAGAGAAATGAAAATAGAAGGAAGAAAGCAGTTGTAGAATAATTTAATACTTCCCCAAATTGCACATGCTTTACTGAATAGCTCTTCTATTTAAGAAATCACAAATTTTAATTTAAAAACTGTGGGTGCTAGAGGCAGGGAGTTATATAGAGAAATTTTGCAGGGGTCTAAAAATAGTCACCAACTGTTCCCAGGAGTAGAAGAGATCCTAAAAAGCAGTGGAAAAACAAAGAAAAAAACCCACAAACTAAAACACATGGAGTCAACAACAAAAATCTACAGTTTCGGTACTTAAGGGTTAATTTTCTGGTTAAAAATTGGGTACAAGTAGTGGACCCAGTGAAAGCAACGAAGTCCATGTGTAGCTGGATGTCCCTTGAGAATGGTGAAAGGAAGAACTGCGGTAAGAATTCTTGAGGTCTGTGCTCTTGCCATGCTGTTTTGCAATAAAATGATTTAGATTTTGCACAGAAAAAGTTTCATATTGTATCAGCCCTGTATGTGCACGAGATCCAACCGTGAGGAGCCGTGGTGCTGAACGAGATGTTATTGAAATGGTGAGGACTGCGTGCAGAGCAACCTCTGCATCAAGGGGGTGGATCTAAAACGGAAGCAAAATGTAAAAATAGGCTAAGGAGCGTGTGTCTCTCATGGGAACAAATTCTAGCATGATAAATTTAGTCAATAAAAGAATAAAGCACAGTGACCTATTGATTTGATTCTATTTTATTTTATTTTTTTTCCCCTAAGAACAAGGATACCACTGCTGTTAGAAGGCCTGATGTAGAAGAAAAGTTTGCTTTTAGTCCTGGCTTTTGCCAGTTTAACTGACCTGTAAGAGATAAAGTCACACAATTTTAGACAAGCATCTCTAACACTGCTGCAAGCAGGTCTGAAATGGTTTAACTTTTCCCTTCCCTTATCATTTTGGTATTTTCTCATCTTGAAAACAGAAGCTCACTCTTTCACGCCTAGATTGACAAATCTGCCTGTATACTGGAAAGGGCTCTGGGAAGGAAGTTATGGTCCAGGATAGCAAGTTAGCTTTTTAATAGGAACATATCCAAGAATTGTGTTGAAACGGTGGTAGGCAGGTGTTTTCAAGCCCACTGTGATCTGTAGTTAAAACATTGGAGAAGAGGATCATTTTATGGTAAAACTGCAAGCTCAAATTTCCCATTAGTTCCATCTTAAAAATAATAATAATTTAAAAAAAAGGCAGAAAATCACATTTTTGGAGTGGGAAAGAAAGGGGGCTTGAAGGATCTGGCTATTTCAGGTTGTCTGGTGAAAACCATCAATAGAGTACATGAGTGTTTCAGCTATATTCTCAAATCCCAGCAGGACTGTGACTTCTGAAAACATTTCTGATACTGTACAGCTTTATTGCAGTCAAGAAAAAAAATCATGGGCAGGAAAGCTTTTTGGAAAAATCCTGAGTGATCTTGAATGCTAAGTGGTAATTTAGCCATAATTGGAGACAGTTCAGTATTGTCTTGTCAGAACGGCATGTAGGTATTGTTGCCTGTGCTGGAGTTAGTGCTGCTCTTTTTGGGGCTGACCGATGTGCTTTCACGCAGGCTGCCCGTGCCCTCAAGACTCTCCGTCTGAGATAAGAGACAGCTGGATCATCTTAATTAATTCTGTTCTCACCAAACTTAAAGAAAAGTGGACTTGATGAAAGCCAAACAAAATAATTTGTTCTGCAGTTGAGTCAGTAAGCTTGATGTGATGTTAATTTAGTCATTTGCTATTATCTTTTCACATTGCGTTAGAAAAGCTTTCTGTAACAGGAACGTGGTATAATGTATTGACGGGGAGAGTTTATGGCCTTCAGCATTTTTATTAACATTTAAGTTCGTGTTTTTGCTGGTGTATGTGATCTGTTTTTCCTAGTTAATAAAATTATTATTTTTTATTAAGATATCCTTGCATCTCCTAAAAGTTAAGTGAATCCACATGTAAAATTTATTCATGTCTGGATTTGGTCCACAGATGCTTTTGAGCTTTACCAGGCTTTCTTTTTTTCCCCCTAATCTGTGCAAGCAAACAAAAGAACATCAACAACAACAAAAAAAGAGATGTTTAAAAAAAAAAAAAAAAGCAACTTTCTCCAGCTGGCAAGAAATAGGGAGTGGAAGAAAATGCTACATGGAGAAGGGAAAAAGCTCAGAGTAATGAGAGGAGAAGAAGCTGGAGAAAAGAAAGGAGAAGACAAAAGAGGACAAGAGGAGGTTATATAACAAGCGGAAATTGAAGGTTTGAAGATACGTTAAGAATATTAAAAACAATTAACATGAGAAGTGAATGAATACCATACTGAATGTAAATGAGGGAGTGAGAGAAAAGGAGTGAGACTGGAAAGAAGCCAGGATACTTCTGAATCGTAATGGATGCTAGTGAGGAGTTTAATGGTGTCAAAGAACATTTCCCAGCAGTTTTAATAGTCAGGTTTATTGTGCAGCAATTACAAGCTGAGACCTGCAAGGAGCTGTAAACCTCAGCCCCTGGTAGCTGCAGTGAGCCCCAGGCACCAGTCACCTCTGCCTAGCATCACGCCCCAGCAGGAGCTTGCTCCCTGTGCTGCTGCCCCTGGGGACGGCTGCCTGGACACAGCAATGTGATTTAACCCTCAGAGGGATTGGGAAAGTCAAAACTGAGTAACTCTGCTTCGGATTCCAGTTCTTAAA
The DNA here is from genome assembly GCF_047663525.1 of Anas platyrhynchos. Classification (NCBI taxonomy): domain Eukaryota; kingdom Metazoa; phylum Chordata; class Aves; order Anseriformes; family Anatidae; genus Anas; species Anas platyrhynchos. The sequence goes on from NC_092587.1 coordinate 15,585,805, forward strand.
CTTCTTTTTTAAAAATAAAATACTGATTAGGTAGCATAGGACAGAGGCTCCAGATAAACCCTTGGTATTTTGGTTGGAGATCACTGAAAAGTGTCTTGTCAAATGGTACTTATATAGGATGTCTCATGAATTACAGCAAAAGTAGTAGCAACCTGCTTTTCTCCTTCAACTTCAGCAACCATAGATAGATTTATAATCTAAAAAGTAAATTATTTATGAACTATACCAGACTTATAATTAATAAATTGGTTATTGAAAGGAGGCTTTGCCAGACCACTGACTCTTGATCTGTGCATTGGAAAGTTGTCGGCATCTGTAAATAGGTTGTGCTGGAAAAATATAACAGTGGGTCACATTTTTCTTGTGGTTTGTAGCTAAGCATTGATTTTAAGGTTGTATAAATTTCTTATTGTGTTCTCTGGTTGTGCATTTTAAAATGAAATCCAGAAAGTAGCATACTTAAGAAAGCTTTAAAAATGTTAAAATATTGTCCAAGTTGCACAGCATTTATTAAAGAACACTATATCTTTTATTGAGGTCTCCATTTAGATTTAAATTGGGTGACAGGAACGTTTAAGCAGATTGCCATGTAACCTTTTATTTTGTATGGCCAGTTGACCTCTTACACCCAACAGTGATCTAAATCTTACAGAAGAGAGGGGCAATTGCATTAATGTCTTTAAAACACAGACTTTGTAATGTTGTCAAGACATTTTTGAGAAGTTCTGGCAATTGACAAGTCTAGCTGTCTCTGACTCCAGGACAGTAAGCTGCTACTTGCTCAGTTTTTTACCTTTCAATATTATTTTGTGAATAATATTTCTCACTTATATCTTTCTCTTAAATGTAGCATTTTCCCCTTAGGCTTTAGAAGGTGTTTAATAAAAACAAAAGACAGCTTATGTTGCAGGCCCACTTGCTTTTTGGATAATAATCCGCTAAATATTTTATTGAGTTTTGATAAATACTTGCATTTATTTGTATTTTTGAGAAGCAACCCTTCATTTTACAGGGTTATCCTTTCTTCATATTGAAAGATGCTTTATATAGTACTGCATGCAAGCTCATAATTAAAAAAAACTTCAGTGGAGAAATGAGATGCATCTTTAGAAAATGACTGGTATAGTATCTAGCTGCTTCTCAGATAGTTTTGGGAAAAAACACGTTCAAGTCTAGCCTAGCACTCTAGAGAAGGTGACCGTCCTGTTATACCAAATGCCTCTGTTATACCTGCTATACAGAAATAATTAATTTATAACATGTCTTCAGAGGAAAAATTTTAGCTAATAAAGAAATTTCATATGGCTCAGTGTAAAATGTTCCAAATGAGTGTTTATGGAAGCAGCCTGTACCAGTTTTATAGTACTTGAAGGAAAATGAACCCCTAACTCTGGTGTTTTAAAAGGTTTGCACATTCAGCAACCACTTTTCCATAGCAATGTACCATTATCACAGCTGAGCTTGTTTCCTTTTAAATAAAGGAAGCAATAAATATATATATTAAATAAACATATACATATGTGTATATAAACATTAAGGAGGGAGCTTCAAACACCTGATACTCACCATCTTGTCCTTATCAGACACTGGATTCTTGCATTAAAAAACAACAACAACAACAAAACAGACTCTGTTACAAGTTTCTCCAAGCCCTGGAACTTAGATGTTTGTTTGTTTTTTTGTTGTTTTTTTTTTTTTTTTTCCTCCTTGAGCTTCTCCAGGAGAAGCCCCACCATCATTTCTCTGCCCCCTGCCCTGAAGTCATCACTGCTTCTGCCTTGTGAGGGGAGCAAACCTGACAGGAGGTGGCTGAAACACGCAGATGTGTTGGTGACAGGATGCCAACAGCTGTGCCCAGGAATTCAAAAACAAGCAAATAAACAACAAGCCAGCCAGCTAAGGAAAACTCCAGCAGGTCTAATAATAAAATTAACTCTTTCCTTAGAATCATAGAATCATAGAATATCCTGAGTTGGAAGGGACCCTTAAGGATCATCAAGTCCAACTCTTGACACCGCACAGGTCTACCCAAAAGTTCAGACCATGTGACTAAGCGCACAGTCCAATCTCTTCTTAAATTCAGTCAGGCTCGGTGCAGTGACCACTTCCCTGGGGAGCCTGTTCCAGTGTGCAGCCACTCCCTCTGTGAAGAACCCCTTCCTGATGTCAAGCCTAAACTTCCCCTGCCTCAGCTTAACCCCGTTCCCGCGGGTCCTGTCACTGGTGTTAATGGAGAAAAGGTCTCCTGCCTCTCGACACCCCCTTACGAGGAAGTTGTAGACTGCGATGAGGTCTCCCCTCAGCCTCCTCTTCTCCAGGCTGAACAGGCCCAGTGCCCTCAGCCGTTCCTCGTACGTCTTCCCCTCCAGGCCTTTCACCATCTTCGTAGCCCTCCTCTGGACACTCTCCAACAGTTTCATGTCCTTTTTATACTGTGGTGCCCAGAACTGCACACAGTACTCGAGGTGAGGCCGCACCAGCGCAGAGTAGAGCGGGACAATCACCTCCCTCGACCTACTAGCGATGCCGCGCTTGATGCACCCCAGGACACGGTTGGCCCTCCTGGCTGCCAGGGCACACTGCCGGCTCATATTCAACTTGCTGTCTACCACGACCCCCAGATCCCTCTCTTCTAGGCTGCTCTCCAGCGTCTCATCGCCCAGTCTGTACGTGCAGCCAGGGTTTCCCCGTCCCAGGTGCAGGACCCGGCACTTGCTCTTATTGAACTTCATGCGGTTGGCGATCGCCCAGCTCTCCAACCTATCCAGATCCCTCTGCAAGGCCTTTCCACCCTCATTCGAGTCCACAACTCCTCCAAGTTTGGTGTCATCAGCAAACTTGCTCAAAATACCTTCTATTCCTACATCCAGATCGTTTATAAAAATATTGAAAAGTACCGGCCCTAAAATGGAGCCTTGAGGGACCCCACTAGTGACCGCCCGCCAGCCTGACGCAGCCCCATTTACCATAACCCTTTGGGCCCTGCCCGTTAGCCAATTGCTCACCCATCGTATGATGTTTTTATTTAGCTGTATGCTGGACATTTTGTCCAGTAGGATCCTATGGGAAACCGTGTCAAAAGCCTTGCTGAAGTCCAAAAAAATCACATCAGCTGGTTTCCCTTGGTCCACCATACGGCTGATCTTATCATAAAAGGAAATCAGGTTAGTTAGGCAGGACCTACCCTTCACAAACCCATGCTGGCTGGGACCAATGACTGCTTTATCCCCCAGATGCGCCTCAATACATTCGAGAACCATCTTCTCCATGATTTAACCAGGCACTGATGTGAGACTGACAGGCCTGTAATTGCTAGGGTCTTCTTTCTGACCCTTCTTGAAAATCGGCACAACATTTGCCAGCTTCCAGTCTACCGGGACCTCTCCAGACTCCCAGGATCGTTGAAAAATAATTGAGAGAGGTTCCGCGATGACGTCCGCCAGCTCCTTCAGCACCCGGGGATGAATCCCATCCGGACCCATGGACTTGTAGGGATCCAGGTGGAGTAGCAAATCCCGCACACGTTCAGGGTCGGTTGGGAGTTTGTCATCCCCACCGTCCCGGTCCTCCAGCTCAGGGCACCCTGGGTCCCGAAGCCCATCATCGGCATTGAAGACAGAGGCAAAGAAGGCGTTAAGCGTCTCTGCTTTGCCTATGTCATTGTCTGTAAGGAGACCTTCCCTATCAAGGAGCGGCCCTATGTATTCTTTGGTTCTCCTTTTTCTATTCACATATCTAAAAAAACCCTTTTTATTTTCTCTCACAGACACAGCCAGCTTCAACTCTAGGTGTGCTTTAGCCACACGAATTTTCTTCCTACAAACACGAACAGCATCCCTGTATTCTTTCCATGACACCTGGCCCTCCTTCCAGTAGCGAAACACTCTCTGTTTCCGCCTAATCTCCATAAGAATGTTCCTGGTCAGCCACGCTGGCCTCCTGCCGCGCCTGCCTGACTTGCGGTATTTAGGAATTGCCTGATCTTGTGCTTCTAGGAGGCATCACTTAAAGAATGACCATTCTTTAAGTGACCATTCTTTTTGGGTTATTTGGGCAGCACCCTGCACGGGGCTGCGAGGCTCCCTCTCAGGTGGGAGCCTTTCGCCGCTCGTGCTACTTCGTGTGCGTTTCGTGTTTTCCTTCCTTTTGAAATAGGAAAGAAAAACTGCACCTTTAAGCCATTAAAAGGAAGAAAAAAGATGCAAAACAAACCAGCAAATCGTGATGGAGCTGTTAACTAGATGAAAGCTGTAAGATGTTCGTCTCATTTAAGAAGCCGCTTGCTTTGCCAATTTAACTAGCCAAGGCTTTTGGGAGATGGCTTTTAAGGATGCGTCCTTGTCCTAAGTCTTGGAGATCAAAGAATGAGTAATTCAGACATATGAATTTTCAAGGGACATGTACCGGAGAGATCAGGGAAGTAGTTCGAGATGTTATATAATGGGCATAATGGGATGAAATTAAGAAAAGTAAAATCTGGAATGATTATCAGAACATGCTTTAGTTCTTGGAGATATTACACTGAGAGTGTCTCTTAGGCAAAGTAGGAAACATTCATCATTTCTGACTGCTTGAACTGGTACATTCTCTATTGTATTTGAAATAACATTTTCTTTTTTGGTGTTTGAATTAGCAGCTCTGTAATAGAAGGTAAATGCAAGTTCATGTTTAACAAAAGTTTCCTTTATCATAAACTTTTACAACCTCTCCCAATAATTCTCTTAAGCTCTACATGTATTATAAAAACAAAAAGAAACCTTAGCAAACTTATAATAATAAAAAAATCTTAGACTGCCAAGAGCTCGATCTTGCCAAGACTCAATCTTGATCTTGAGGCTGATGTTTATTTGTATTATAATTTTTCTCACATTTAAAAAACAAAGAATGAAAAAAACTTTAACTGTAGGGGAAGCAGGTTTAGGGTACTATAACGTGTACTTAACTATAGATTTTCAGCCTGTTTTGAAACACTGGATTTTTTTTTCCATTTCATAAATCTTTAAATACTTTTTTTTTTTTTTTTTTTTTTCTGATTCCTCTGTTGCTGAACATGTTTGTTTACTTCTTCCCCAAAGCTGGGCCTTTAACTCCATGGGTTAAAGAACTGCAATGTAAAATCTTTTCCTTTTTTTTTTTTTTCCTTTTTTCCTTACTTTTTTGACTAGTGTCTTGGGTTATTAGCTAGAAGGATTTTTTCTTTTTAATAAAATCTGATCAGCAGGGACTATGTGCACAAGCACAGATCTCCCCCTGTGCTTCCCCAGCTTTTCATAAAAATTAATATAATTTTCAGTGCTAGACTAGCCAGAATGTTGAGATGTTTTTATCAAAACACTGCAAAACAACTAACTGTTGTGCTACAAGGGCTTTTTTGTTGTTGTTTTGCCTTAATATATATATATATATTTAAATGATAGATGATAAAAATCTTTTCCTATAGTTCTCCAGGATGTGAAACCATATTTGAAGAAGGATTGACACTTTGGAGAAAACTCAAAAACAAAGTATTTCTTTAAAGAACAAATGTACTCAAAATGTTATTTTCTAGCATTTCTTTTGTTGTTATTGAAAGTTTTGTCTTCAGTAGATTTTTCCCCCCATTTTTTTTCTGCTTTGGGCTTCTACTCTTCCTTTTGCCTTTCGTGAAATCATAATGCTATTTGATTTCTATCTGTTGCCTTGGTAATAACTCTCGTGTCACAAAGTCGGTATTAACTTCACTGCAGGACCATACAGGAGGAAATATATGAACTGCATGGGTGGGAGCAAAGTCTTTGTTGGAACATATGGCTTGGGTTATTAGCAATTATGGTAAAACAGTTACCTGGAGTAAAATGGCTTTGTTTTACTTCTTGTCTATACGTGGTGTAGCTGTTGAGAAGTCTGTTAAATGCATCTCATTCATGCTGCTCATATGTAAAGCCAAGTAATGAAATGAAATCAGAGTAGCAATGTTGTTTATAAATCATTCATGAACGAATGCTGGAGGAGGCTCCCTAAATAGGAATACAGGTTTGTTTGTTTGCTTGTTTGTTTTAACATATTATTTATCTGGATAGCTTCTGGAGAACCATTCTGTCTCAACAGTTTCTCCTGTAAAAATTCCCTTCTTATGCAGTTGTTAATGTTTAGTAGGCATAATTTTGTTGAACTGTATGTTTCTGGTATCTCTAGCAATTCTTTGGTTTTGAGACCAGGAAATCCGGTAGCAATCAGCGACCAATTTGATTCAGTTTTCCTTAAGGTACAGTAGGGGGAGAACATTTTGTTTATGTCCTGGGTGGCTCACTTGTGAAAACAAGGACATGTATTACTCAAATGTATTCTTAGCAATAATAAAGTGTCCACTTAAACAGAAAACAAGGAATAATACATGTGAAAGAACTCAAAGCTCACAACGCAACACACCTTGAGAAGACACAAAATTAAACTATAAAAGGTCACCTGATTAGATGCTGCCCAATACCCCAACACAAAAGCCTCAGTGAAATATATTACCGATCCCATTCAAACACAGAGTAAGAGATATGATGCCCTTTAGATCTGTTTATTCACCTTTACTTTAAGGGCACAGAAATCAGCCCTGTAAATTGGATTCTTTGGAGTCTGTCAATAGGAGTTAAATCACTGCAGTCTACTCAAAATGCTTTATGCAACAGTGGTTGAAAGACAGAACAAAGATATATATATATATATATATTCACACTGAAAGGTTATGCTCAATGCAAGAAGTTACCATAAATGGAAATAGTCCAGAAATGGATATAAATTAAAAAAAAATGTAGAAAAAGGCAAGAAAAAGTGACATTTAAAGGCTAATCAAGACGCTGTTATTGTGAGAAGTCTGCAAAAGAAAGATTACTGTGATCAAAATAGCCCATGCAGAAGGTGTGGTATGGAGTGCAGTCACCAAATCGAAAGAAAAATAAGAAAGCACTGAAGAGACTCTTAATTTAGTGTGGTGAGGAAGAATGTAAAGCCAGTGAGGGAAATAAGTTGTAACAGGGAGAGTGTTAACGAGGAGAGCCCAGGGCATAAGCGAGGGTGTCAGGACCCAGAAACGAAATGGAAATGTGCTTCCTGCATTTGTTTTCCAGTCGTTTCTTTGAAGATCACGGGTTAGCAGAGCTGGAGGGAAATCTGGTGGGTGCAAGCTGAGTTGGATCCACTCCAGGTGAGGAGAAGAGACTCGCCTCTGATGGCTTAACATGGTTGTGTTTTTTTTCAGAGTAATAACAGGCCTATGGGAGGTAATAATACTTTAGTTAATGCATTCTGAACTTTTTCAGAACGAGCAAGATCCTTTTGTGACATTGTATTTCCTTGCAGTAGTTACTTGTACCTCGCATCCTCCCAAAGGCATGTTTTACAGATGTCTTGGAAAACAGCAAAAAGTTGCGAGACTAAGTTGTCAGCAGAATTTCAAGCGTTTTCAATAAGTTTAATTATTCTTTACATTTTGTAAAGGAAAAGAAGAGCACATAAATAGCATACTGCTGATTCAAACTTCCGTTTTCTGAAGGCTCCTTTTTCACCTAAACTATTTTTTTTTTCGTCATGATTATGCATGGAAGGTGCTTTAGAAACTATTTCTAGAAGAAGGGGGAGGGGGACAAGAATGATCATTTAAGATGATTTGGGCTTTCTTACCCATACTCAACTTCTTACTTAGTTATATTATTTCTGCTCTATGTTTCTAGACTGCGAAAAGAGATGAGAAAGTTTGAACTATTAAACTTTATAAGGTGACAACAGTTTTCAACTTCAGGTCTTTAAGTCATAGGTGTAGCATCAGAGTAATGAATTTGTTTTTTAAGAATTGAGAAAAGCTCTAAGGAAAAAATTAGATTCTCATGATTTTTTTCAGTTTGTTACTTTCAAGGCAAATTGTCAGAAGTCACACAAGACAGAGTGGAGTCACTGTGTGCATTGCAAATATATCCTCAATGAGCCAGAATGGAAAAGACAACCATGATGTCAGGTGGAAAAGGAGGCAAGTTCTGGCTTTCCTCCTGGTTTTTCTGGTCTACCTCGTGAGAAAAGACAAACATTTGTCACATATGCTTTAATCCCTCAAATGTTACCCTTTCTACTGGCTTTTCCAATATTAAGAATTAGATCTGTCAGTGCTCTAAAGAAATACTTGTTGCCTCTTTATGTGGATAAGAGAGGGAAGCAAACAGAAGTACTGTTTCATTGCTTTTGCAGCAAGGGCTGTTAGGAGCCAGGTAAGATCTCAGTAAAACTTGGATCGATTTGGCTATTTTTAAGCAAAGTTTTGAATGTAACCTTTTAAAAAATCTCCTTACATCCTACATCTGAGCCTTTAATAGGGTTGGAGAACAAGGGAGAACAGACTGCAACCATAGTTTAGTGCTGTAGTGAGATACAGAGTCCTGAAAGAAATCATAGCAGTGTGCAGCATCAGCAGCTCCCTTCCATTTGCACACAAGAACAGAAGATAATGGGTCTTAAAAGAACGAGAAGTGTAAAGTTTGTTTGCTAGTGATGACCCCTTTTCAATTTCACGTTCCAAAAATCTTAGATTTTTCAACAACCATTTTAATTTTAATATTCAAGAATCAAATTTACATTTTTATGTTAAGTTGGGATATATGCTGATATATATGATATATGCTGTTTGTTTGCAGAGGAAATAAAAGACAGGATACAGGCTGATGTTTTTTCTGATGCCTGTAAGGAGAGTGGCTTATTATTGAAATAGGACAGCTTTTAAGAGAAACACATACTCATTCTGAGTCATTTTCCATTCTTTCTTTTCATACAGTTTCATATAATGATAGAGAAATAATCATCATGTTTAAGCATTTATAATTTGAAAATTGTCAAATACAAAACTGTTCTCTTTTTCTGTCTCATTTGCTTTATTAGAGTTTTAAATAAGTAAAATTATCAAGGCTTAATTCACTGTATTTTCCAGGGTATATAGTCCTACTTTGAGTGCTTATATCTTACAGCAAAGAACAATTCTGGGGGGAGGTTCTTGTCACACTGTGAAAAATGAACGCGAGCACTGCCAGAATTATGAACAGAGGCAGGAACAGGATGTTCTCGTGGTAACGTGGATATATAATATTATTGAGTGTATGGATATCTGGGACACAAGCTCTGCAAGATACTGGTCAGGTCTCTACAGGCATTTGGATCTCACTCTTTGTTTCCTGATTTATGACATTTATTAGCTTAAACTAACCATAAAATAATTTTAATTCTCCTACGGTTGGTTTCATGGAATCATAGAATCATTGAGGTTGGAAAAGGCCTTCAAGATCCTCAAGTCCAACCATCAACTTGACCTACTGAGTCCCATCATTAAACGATGTCCCTGAGAGCCATGTCCACGTGTCTTTTAAATACCTCTAGGGATGGGGACTCCACCACTTCCCACAGCAGCCCATTCCAGTGCTCACGCTCTCCATGAAGAACTTTTTCCTAATGTCCAATCTGGACCTCCCCTGGTACAACTTGAGCCCATTTCCTCATGTCCTATCACTTGCCACTTGAGAAGAGTCCGTCTGTCTAAAAAGTCTGGACTGATTGCCTCTTCTTGGAGCATCTCTGCAAAAGCTTTGGCTGTCCAATGCTGTCTTCAGTCGTGCTTGGGCAACTGCAGTGACTTTTCCTGACTTGGCTGTATGTGATGCCACCATCTATGGAAACTCTTCAGTGGAGAAATGCTTATTTACCAGATAGTAAGTAAAGGTGAGCAGTTTGAGATGGTGAACTCCTGTCCAGTTCACAGAATCACAGAATTTCTAGGTTGGAAAAGACCTCAAGATCATCGAGTAGTTCTGGAAATCTTTGTTCTCTTAATAGCGTAATATGCTACTGGAAGCAATTGGTGTGACGGGGAGACTGGACAATGCTAGAGAAGGACCTAACAGTAGAGAACAAGAGTGAAAAAAGAAGTACAGAAAGAGAGAAGAAAAACATTTTAGCTGAGGTGGGCAGTGCTTGGGAAGGTACTGGAAAGTGTCTGTTGGAAAGAGAAATGAATTCCCTCGCTAGAGGCCTAGCTTGCTTGCCCTTCCTCTCCACAGAACAGGAGCTGTGTTGAGGTTGTTGCCTTATGAAAGCTGAGCAAGTAGCTCTGAGTCATTTGTGGCAGCATTTTGGCTTTGTCTTTTGAGAATATAATGGAGCAAATGGCTGTGCTAAAGAGAAGGAAAGATGCTGGTATAAAACTTCTTTCTCAGGTAGCCTCACTAGTATATACATACTCCTGAAAGCATTTTTAAGCACATTTTCTAACTTAAACTGGTAACTTACTGCACTTCCATAAAATGACAGCTTTTAGCTTCCTGTGACGTGTTTGTAATGTGCACTAGTATTCACGTGGTGATAAGATTTAATATTTTGAGCTTCTCTAACTCAGCTATGAGGCTCAGTTTGGCTTGTTTGTAGCTTGGAAGAAATCGTGGGTCAGCTCCAGTAAAGCTCTTGGTGCTCCTGAGCCTTCCAGCATTGGGTCGGTCAGGGTGGCTGGTGCAGGATGACTGCCTCAGCTGGGCAGCTCTGAGGTCCACCATTCATCTTGCAGTATCAAAGCTGATCTGTGCCTCATCTTTGCTGCAAACCAGCTTTTGGCTTCTGCTAACAACATTATCTTGTAGCAATCCCATGCTTTGCTGCATGGTAGACCGTCATGTACGGAAACTCTAGGAGTAAATTTAGCATCAACGTGTTAACATTTTAAATGATGTAAGTATGTCTTAGGTTCTGCATATTAGCTTATTTTTGTTGTATCTATATATAGTTATGAGGAGGGTATTGGCAGCTGATGTTTGTTGTCTTTCTGAGCTAGACGTTTTCTGCGGAGTTGAAATAATTTGCCTGTTTGGGGATTTATTCTGGTTTCATAAAAGACATTTTCCTTTCCTAACAGAAAAAAATTCGTTGTCTGGAACAAATTAACTGCCATTCAAGGACTAATTTCTTCCTTCATGGCAGAAATTCCTTCCTCCATGGTACTGCTCTTCAGGCTGACTGCCACGCTCACTGTCACAGGCACTCCCTGGGGACTTGAGATCAGAACCACATCTGTTGCTCTGAGTCACAACTTCATCCCATCTAGCGGGGTTTCAGTGTTCATTACACTAATTAACAATCAAGTAGAGCAATATGACATGGCTTGGCTGTTTTAACATATCAGTTAGCTTTCTGGAAAATTCAAGGTATCAACTAGTTTCTCTGTCTAAATAAATGGTTATATGCAGGATTTTAAACATGCATGTGTTTCATGAAAGGAAAAAGTAGATGGCTGCCTGGTATAATCTTGCTTGTGCTGTAAGCATCTAAACGCAGCAAAACTTTAATTTGTGGAAGGGAATGGGCAGGCAAAGACCGCTCTATAAAGGGCAGTAACTCTTTCCCTATGTGAAATTAGAGGTATTGTGAGAAGAGATGAGCGAAAGGGAGAGAATGGGAGCAAACCATAATGCTTACATTAGTTTCTCTCCTTAAAATAGCAGAACAACAAGATCAGCACTGAAACTTCATAGTGGCACTGTGTTTTTCACTTTTAAGAGTGGACTGCCCACCAGTTTGTCCTCACCTCTACCTAGACACCTACACTGCTTTACTTAGACACCTGTAGTCCTTCTCAAAATAACAACACCTAATTATATTGTGTTCATAAATAGTTATAATTTGTATATATAATAACTCTATCAACAGATAAATGTTATAATTCTGTTGGTTCTTTTGTATCCACAAGAATACAAGTTATGTATCTGAAGTCTGCAGGCTGCTCCTATCTCTGGGTAATTCTAGAGGTACTAGAAACTGATAAGAAATTTTAAGTTAAAGATAAATGAATAGTACATGGACTATTTCTGGGTAGAGGAAAGATGAAGACATGGCAGTTTTAAAATAAGCTATTATTCTGTAGTATGTAGATTGAATCAGCTTTATTTTTGCAATGTATGGGTAAAAACATAAACATGCAAAGCATTCATATCTTACATATTGTTGATACTGATAAAGGTGCTTTATGTGTTTATCTGCCTGCAGTGTTTGCAAATAAAATTTATTTACAAAATTTATGTTAGATATGGTAAATTCAAGAATCCTTGTATATCTAAGACAAATTTAACTAATTATTAGTCTTCATTGAGGGAATCAGGGACATTGTACTGATGCCTTGAGAGCTTGTGAAGTTTTACTAGCTTTTGGAAAAGACTGAAAAATTGTCTTACTGGGTGGTGAGAAGGCATTAGAACAAGCATTTCTCTATCCATCACTGCTCTAGAGGTTTGGTTCTGCAGTCTTCTGAACCCATGTTCTCCGTCCCTCTTGCCTGACCACTGACTTGGAGAGCATGGCCTTTGCTTGGGAAACCCAATCCCACAAATAAGGTGGCACCTTCCCCAAGAGCAGTAAGGAAGGCTTGTTTTCTAATTGAAAGTGTTAGCCAGAAAAGGACAACATATCAAATAATAGTAATCTTTTGTTACTTGCTCAGCAAAGTGAACTTATTTTTCTGTGAATTACACAGTAATTTACTTTGTGTCCTTGTGACACAAATATTGAGGAAAATTTCTTCCAATGCACATCTGCAAATATTTGTGAAGAATACTGAAGAGAGGCATACTCTAATGGCAAAGGGCACAATTATTTGCTGTATGCATGCTACTACTTGCTATATTTTGAATACTGTTAATTTTTTGAACATGGTAGCTAGGTAGACAGGTCTGCCCAGTAAGTGTTCAAGATTTTTTTTTTTCCCATCTATTTAAATGTGTTGTCTCTCTCTCTTTTTTTTTTTTTTTAATGTCCCTCCACGTGAGAGCACAATTAGCAAAAGTGAATATTTAGTATTCATTTATTTCAGAAGCTGTATTTGTATCATACACTTTTGTCTTTGATTTTCTCCGGTCTCGCATTATGTGGCAGTCTCTTTATGCCTATAATAAATGTTGACAACTCCCAGCTCAGCAGTTATTCCCATCGAATGCAGGCTGTGACATCACTCAGATTTCTGAGTGCCAGCATGAGATAAGGGCTTGAATGAAAAGCAGCTGGCTTAAGGGTTGTTTGGAGAAAATGTTACCGAGCCTGGTGAGGGGCAGCAACCAGCCGGAAGGAGGAGCAGCATGTCAGCAGTAACCTTCAGGAGATGCCCAAACCTTCAGCACTCAAAGACAAAGCAAACATCATTTTGGCTTCTCTCAGAGGTAATTCTGATAAAAAGCTGTTGCTCAGCCAGTGAGAAGTGGTGCTCGCTTCTTTCCAACATGATGGTGTGGCAGTGATCCAGGCATTCAGCCACTGCTGCTGTATGTTTGGATGAAGAGGAGCACAGTGAGCTCCAGCTTATGCCGTGCACATGTCTCTAGCTCCTTCACTCATCCCAGTGGCATAGCAGCTTGCTGCAGCCTCTGGGCTAGTTGTAGTCACGCCTTTGCTCTACTTTCTGCTTGCTTCTTGAAGAAAGGACAAAGTTGTCAGGCAGATAAGCTGGGTAGCTGCACAGTTGACCACTCAATAAAATTGATCAAAATCTCTTCTTGAAATAAGGCAAAGAAACCCTCTCAAAGCAAGAGCAGCAGGGGCCGGTGGTGTCGGCATGCTGACATTGCTTCACGGCGGAGAGGAGTGGCACTTTCTCATTATCTCATCACTCCCCATCTGCCAGCATCCATTTGTAGGTTGTGGTTTTTTTCTTCTTTTTTTTTTTTTTTTTCTTTTTGCCTTGTGTTCTCTTTGCAAGCTTTCTGAGAGAGGTCATTTAATTGTTCTGCATTCATACAGCACTTAGCACACCGAGTCCTTTCCAGTGGGGGTGACAGACATTTAGTAATGCCAGCAACCTTTGGGAATGAGCCTATTCTGCAGTTCGTTTCTGATGGGGTCATTTTGCCGGCAGTTCTCTCATGAGTAATTATTTTTATCCCACTGTAGAATTTGATGTTCTGATTTACCTCTTTCTCCTTACCCCTAATGTGCACTGGTGGAAAGCCTGCTCTGTTTTGGTTGAGTTTTCCCATCTGGAGAGAAGTCCGTAGTCTTGTGCAGGCTGGGGGATGACCTGCTGGAGAGGAGTTCAGTGGAGAAGGACCTGGAGGTCCTGGTGGATGACAGGTTGGCCATGAGCGAGCAGTGTGCCCTGATGGTCAAGAAGGCCCATGGGATCGTGGGGTGCATTAAAAGGAGTGTGGCCAGCAGGTCAGGGGAGGTGATCCTCCCCCTCTACTCTGCCCCGGTCAGGCCTCACCTGGAGTACTGTGTCCAGTTCTGGTACAAGAAAGACAGGGATCTCCTGGAAAGAGTCCAGCAGAGGGCCACAAAGATGATACAGGGCCTGGAGCATCTCCCCAGTGAGGAAAGGCTGAGAGACCTGGGTCTGTTCAGCCTGGAGAAAAGAAGACTGAGAGGGGATCTTATTAATGTGTATAAATACCTGAGGTGTGGGAGACAAAGAGATTTGGCCAACCTCTGTTCAGTGGTTTGTGGGGATAGGACAAGGGGCAATGGCCACAAAACAGAGCCCAGGAAGTTCCTCACCAACATGCAAAAGAACTTCTTCACGGTGAGGGTGACGGAGCACTGGGACAGGCTGCCCAGGGGGGTTGTGGAGTCTCCTCTGGAGATATTCAAGGCCTGTCTGGACACCTACCTGGGCAGCCTGCTCTAGGGAACCTGCTTTGGTAGGGGGGTTGGACCCAATGATCTCTGGAGGTCCCTTCCAACCCTACTGTTCTGTGATTCTGTGAAATGGTCACAGGCAGCAACTACCCGCTTCTCTGCCATAAGTACCTCATGCCTCTAGCAAAAGCAGCCTTCCCTCTTAAAGAAAAACAAAGGTAGATAGTCCTCTCTATCTGTTGTGGGAAGGAAAATGAGCTTTATTGATTATATAGGACACTCTTTTTAATAAATAAAGTTGAGATTTAAAATTATTTGTGAAAAGATGTTCAGATGTCACCCTTCTTTGCCAGTACAGACATAGACTGATGGTAGGTGCAGGTCAGTGTTGGTGTCTGAGTGTACCGTAGTTAGCAGAGCTCAATTTAATTTATAGCCCCAAATTATTTGTCACTATACTTCAGTGTGCTTTATTTTACAATGTTTAAGTGAAGAACATGACTGTCTAGTATTAGATCTGAGAATTTGTCAATTCAGATTTGATAAGAATTTACTGTCCCCTCCAGTGTGCCATCTTATATTAAATACTGTGTGTTTCTTATAACACCTTGATAATCTGGGTAGTTTGCCAGGCAGTGCTAATTACAACAGCGGTTGCAGAAGTGCCATTGATCTTCTCAGAGTTGAAGCGAGGTGTGGATCAGCGGTCAGCCCTGTGAAGAGTGCCAGGCTCTCCCCGCCACAGGAGCCACAGACCTGCTGAAACCCTGATGGTCACCGTGACATGGCGACAGCAGCATCCAGTGCTGGGTGATGCAGGCAAGTGGGGAGAGTCCAAGGCTGAGGCTCAGATGGAGAGGAAAAGGTAAAATTATAAACAAAATTGTGAAAATGCAGTATGTGTATTGTAGAAGTAGAAAATGAAATGGCAACTTAGCTTTAAGAGATCACCCTTGCAGAAGCTTTGTTTCAAGATGTGTGTTAGCATCACTGTACAGTCTTGGAAATAAGATCTTACAGGTTCATGTCATTGTTGGAGGCACTGTTATGAGGGGTAGTGTAGCTGCATGCGTGTAGAGGAGTCTTGCTGCTGTATTTACAGATATTCCTCTCTTGGCAAGGATCCCCAAACAGGCTTCTGTTTCAGTAAATCAAACTGGATCTTTTAGACATACCTTACTTGGGTTAATCCTGGATGTTTTTCTTGATGCAATAACTAGATTCTGGGATGGAACTAAGAGAAATATACTCAACATAATTTTTAATCTAAAATTCATTGAAATGGCAATATTCAGAAAGAGTGGGAATTAGCACTAGAAGGCCAATGCAAAAAAAATGTGTGATGCCTTGGAAAGTGAAGGAAGAAAGCAAAAAGGCATTAGCTGAAAGAAAAAAAAATGAAGGAGATTGCACATCAGCCTCTGAGCAACGTAAGACTGAATAAAAAGCCAGGAAGAGTGAAGACAAAAGGAGCAATCAGTAGGGAAAAACAGGCAGAAGCACAAGCAAGATTTGAGATGAATAGGGGAGTTTTAGCATGCTGCTGCTATATGCTGCTGTTAACTTCTGCTATATCGGCATGGGAAATATTCTGAACAAATATGAACGGGGCTTGTATCTTATTAAAGGTTTCTTTATATAAGATAGTAGCAGACCTTTGAATTTTTGAGGGATTGCTTTACTTCCCACATTTTGCTAACTTTTTAACTTTTTTATTGTCAGCCAGCCATGGTTTGGCTGGCCTGTGTGCGGCTTAGCGGTTGCCATCCAGCTGATTTTACTTTTTAATATCATTTGAAACACTCCAAAGCACAAAAGGTGGGCTATGACAAAACAACGGCAATCAGATTGTAATTGATGGGAAGGCAGATATAACAAGAAAAGCCATCTTTCCTTTGTGCAGAGATATTTTGGGTAGAAATGAATAGAACAAAGGCAGCATCATCCTGCTGGTCACTGAGTCACCTGCTGACGAATATAACTCTGTCACACCTTAAAAAAAATAAAAAGATATTTAAAAAATAGTAGCTGAGTGAGAAACTAAGTTATCTGATCCTAGGGCATACAGCAATCTGGTGGCACTTGCATCTGATAAACATGGTACAAAGTTTTGCTAGAAGTGGTTTGCTCCAACGATTGCAGGCCATCTCTGAGCAAGTGACCCAAATGATGGTTATATGGCCAGGACAATCAGTGCAAAAAAGTGGGAACATGTGTGTACAGATTACCCCTCACCTGGATTTCTCCCTCAAAGAAAGGAAAAATTTGTTTGTGGACAATTCTGCTTGCAAAGATTTTTGCTTTTCCTTTGAAATGGAACTAGAATTAGAGCTTGCCCCATAAGTCAGGCATCTGCTCAGTTCATTCTTCTTCTGCTTTGTATTTTTGTAAATCTCCATCTTTTATTTGCCTTTTTCTTCTCTTCTTATAAATGAAGCCTTGCACTAAGCACAAAGAATTTGGAAGTGAATGTCCTCAGGCAAGAAGACCTTTCCTTTGTGACAGTGAAACTCACAGAAATTTCATTTACGGGATATTTTTTCTCCTATCAATTTCACTATTCCTGCCAATCTTGGATTAATTTATCTTGGCTACTTCCAGAAGAAAAGGACTTTTATTCCAATGCTATTTCTGGAGTCCTCCTTAGCAGACCAACAAGGGCTGTGCAATAAGGATACACAGCCACAGTCCTCAATTGGCTGAAGTGGAATATTTTGCGGAATAGTAAATCATCTGTCTTGCACGTTGTGAGGGCAGTCATCTTCCATCACCTGGGCTGTCAGGTCTGGATGCAGTTTTCATTCAAGGTTGCTATTTCTAAAAGGACCTTTGGGAAGAACTGACTTTGTCTGAAAGCTGATGCCTGGTGCCCTGTAATTGCTACTTCATTAAAATATTTCAGTTCAAATTCTTGTATGCCCCTAAGTTCTCTGGATGCCTGTCATGGAGAGTCTCAAATGTAAATTTTTGTTCAATGTGACATTTTTGAGCAAAATCCCAGTTGCGAGATTTAAATTAAAGTTGTCAGGAAGACTGGTTTTCTCTGGAGACCTTAACAAGGCTTCTGATAACAGAGTTTCAACCTTATTCTCACTTGAATTTTACACAATTCTCTTATTTTGTCAGAAGAAATATTTCCGATTTCCACGTAACCTGTTCTAATAAGGAACGGTAAGTATTTGCCAGATAACCAGATCAGTAAAACCTACTGAGTGAAATGTGAATATAAACCTAAATGAGTTTGTTTAGACATTACAGTCCACAAGCAGTGCACAGATGATCATAAAACTGCTTATTAAACACACACACAAGAAAAAAAGAAAAAAGAAGGAAGAATTAAAGTTATTCATCAAAGTGATTTTGGGCATTCTTGTAATGCATTTTTGCTGTTCATTTTCTTAGACTACTCAAACTGGTAGAATACTTTTCTGAAAATGCTGTAAGTGAATTACCTTCGTCTACATACGAAAACTCAGGGAATATCATGCAGTTTGATATTTACTACATTATTAACATAGAACCCTAAAGATTGTTCTACACAAATCTTGTGCAGACTGCCGTTTGTTTTTACCAGCTGAGTGTGCCTGAGTGTTAAAAAGGGTGTATAAAACCAATTTCTGTGTAAAACACAATTCATTTTATGAATAAGGTGATGGCATAGTCATCTTCATTCTTTGTTGTTCATGCTATAACAATTGGACTTTTTTTTTGTTCCCTGAGTCCATAAATTTGAATGTTCAACTTCTCTGGATTTCTGCATCCATTGCTTTATATTTTAAGTACTCGGTAGTGTTTAAAGAAAGAAAAAAGAAAAAAAAAAGTGAGCAATGACTGGTGTGTCATTTACTGGAAGTCTTGAAAGGGTACTTCTTCTTCCCCAACCTAGTTATGGCTGAATCATAGAGAATTCCAGAAAGAGGAAACATTTTATCCATTAACAGCAAGCTTTTCTACTTGCATATGAATATAAGAAAACATAGAATTGTTTCACCAAATAGTGGGAAAACCAGGAAATTTTGTAGTAGCCAGCCTTTAGCATGATAGAACTTATTTGTATTACTGTTATGTTTTAAAAGCTCATTTGGGGAGCAAGACGGTGCTGTGCTGTGTGGTGTAGAATTATAGAGCAAAAGGATAGCTGTTTTTTCAAGAGATTGCAATTAAAAATTAGGATAAAATAATAGACAAATAGAGAGCAAGTAGTGCAAGCTAATAAAGGAAAATTGACTAAAAGTATGAAGAATAATTGGATGAAGTGGGATAAATAGGCTATAATGCATTGATTTAACAAAGAAAAATCAAGCTGTAGATCAACCAGATGCTATTCTTTGAATAAATAACTGTTTGTACTAAAACGAGAAAAAGCTGAAAATTTCATTTATCTGGATACCACCCATGTTTTGATTTTTATTCATGTGAAAAAATTTTAATTGAGCTTCAATTCAAGGGTAGGTGGCATTGTTCAAGAACTGTAAGATAAGTAAAGGTCTAAGCAAAGATGATGTGACAGAAGGCTGTGAGAAAAGGTACTGCACTGGAAAGAGTAATTAATCTTGCCTTATTTAGCATTCCTGTTGTAGACCTTAGTGCCAAAGGTTTCATTTTGCCAATAAAATTGAAGCAAAATTAGGATTTATTGCCACTGGCAATAAATACAGGCTGTAAATGAGAAGGCAGTTCCTAACCTCTGGAAGAGGATGGCTGTAGAGCACAGTGTAAGGTGGAGCTTAACTGGTTTTATGAAGTGTGTTGTGGTTCCCTGCAGCAGCACGGGATTGATTTAGGAGTTTTACTCCAGTCCTTTCTTTTAGATAAATCTCAAGAAGGTTAGAAATGGTACTCGCATGTCTTTAATGCCTGACTGTGAAAATGATGGAGCAGCCTTTAGCTATTGAGTTAACTTGTACTGAGTTCAAATCACTGAATAATACAAGTTAGGAGGAAGATGTAGAGGCCATTTGGTCCACCTTGCTGTTCCAAGTAGAGTTACCTTCAAAGATAGATTGGGTTGCTCAGGGTTTTGTCCAGTTGAGATTTTAAGGTGTCCAAGAATGGCTGTTCTGCGGCCTCTCCGGGCAACCTCTTTTGGGGCTTAAACATTCTTGTGGTGGAGAACTTTTCCCCCTTATTTTAACTGAAATTTTACTTCTTGCAACTTGTGGTAATTGCTTCTAGTCCTTTCAATATTGGAAGAGATTTACTGAGCTGGTAACCCTGCCTAGGTTGTGGATGATACTGATGAGATCCCCTGTAACATTGTCTTCTCCAGGCTACACAAGACTCTCAGGTCTTTTTCTGTTTTAAAGCAGTGTTAGAGCTCAAAGGGGATAACTTCCTACAGTAAGATGCAGCAGGCCGGCTGCATTTGAGTTTTGATTTTCATCACTATTATTATTATTGTTGTAAATGTGCACCTGATCCAGTGGAGCAGAAGCAACATGGGAAATCCCAGGGCCCTGCCATCATACCAATTTATGTGTAATTAATCTTTCTTATGGAAGCATTTTCTGCCCAACTGAAGCCCCGTGTCCTGCCATTGGCTGCGGGTTGTATAACCCAGTGTGCTTCTGTTTGTTTGGTACATAGCATTGATTTCCAGTAAGATAGCACAATGATGGATCTAAGATTAGTTCTGTATTCAAGCTATGATTAGGTTAATTTTATATTAAATTATGGAATTAATACACAATTAAATAAAAGTAATTATTCTTCCTCATATCTTCGCTCAATTCCTTTAATTAAGAAAGAATACCTTAGTTTTTCTTCAGTTTGCTTTCATGAACAGTGTTTGCCAAGCTCTGGGCTTGGTGCTGACATTACCAGTGTACCCTTTTGAAGCATTGCTCAAGTGCTCATCACTAGGGCACATCAGTGTTAAAGTTTTTGTGAGTATTACTGCAAGTTGTGTTCAAAACAGAGCCAGTCCCCTCGTTCTTTCTTTGCACAAGAGGCTCTGTGCATGGTGTGGAAGATGATCTTGGCAGTACGCTCTTATGGAAGAGTCTGGAAGATAGAAAAAGACAGTTTCAGCTCCTTAACAATCTAAAAGATAGCTCCAGGTTTTGTTTTCATTGCCCTGAAAAACAACCCCACTCTTCACCCCCTTTTCCAGAATACTTTTCCAGAGCTGTTCAGGCTATTCCTAAACTGTAGCACAGACCTCCACAGGGTGCTTCTGGTGAATGTTAGGAGAATGGATGAATACCTACCTTTGTTTCCTTTCTCTTTTCCAAGGGTTTTCAAGTATTATCCACATATGAATGCTCTCATGAGAGGTGTGGGAAAGATATTTTAAAAGCTTTTGCAGAGAAGGAACAAATATAAAGGAGTGAAATGACATTTCCAAGGTTACAAAGTCAGAGAGCTGGGATTAAAATTTAGATTTTTGATCTTGGCCTTGAGTTCAAATGATGAACTCTGAGGGACAGAGAACATAAATTGTATGTATTTGCTATCCTTGCACATGGAATAATTGGTCTGAATAGTGTTAGCTGCCAGGGATTTAAAACTTGGCAGCTTAATTAGTTGCGACGAGGAAATGATAAACATGAAAGTGATCTTCACCCAGAGGCAACAAAGGAAAACAGACAGCAGATATGGAAAGTGTTTGTTTGAAGCATTTAAACCCAAAGACCATTCTCTATCCTTCCTCTACTAGGTGTTCACAAGTAACAGTGACTACTTCAGAGACAAGTTAAGCACAGTTTCAAAAGGAACTCAAAAATATCCAGCATAGAATCTTTAACAAAAATCCATTATTTCTTGGTCTTGTGTCAGAAATTTTCACACAATTTTATCTTTTAATTCAAAGTATATTTAAATTTTATATATAGCATACAGCAGTAAATGGTGAATACCAAACTGTGTACATGATATAAAGAGTAAGTTCTCTCCTATATGGGTAAGTAAGTCATATATAGGAACATTTAAAAAGTTGTCTATATAAATTTAAAGGAGAATTTGCCTGCGGAATGTAAGTATATAGCGTATAATGTGCTCCAGAGGTTATCAGACAAGTTTATTGCCCAACATATGGTTCATAGATTAAAAGGTAACTATTCTGCACTGTAGAGAATCTTGGTCCTTATTGCATTAGTTTTCGCAGAGCTTTATATAGCTTTAATAATGTCGATGTGGTACTTAATTGCCACATCTCATACTGAAGAACAGAGCAATGTGTTTGGCCTTTTACATAGGTAGCACATTCACAAGCACTGCCTTGCTTTCATTGTGCAGGCTATGTAGAAATATACGTTCCCAAAATAGCCATTCAGTGTTTTTCGAAGTGCAGTTTTATTTTTCACAGTACATTAGAAACGAGGCCTATTTCCTAGCTGCTTTAACTTTTTCATTGCATCCTCAGAGTAATGCTGGTTATACTTAGCATTTATGAATGGCTGCTGGTGGGGAAGTCGCAAACCTCACAGCAGTAGGGAAACATAGCTGCGCCCACATAACAATTAAGAAAGTACAATTTAAGAGCTAAACCCGTGGTGGAATGAGTAAATTCAATTTCCTCAGGTAAAATTTCTGGGTTCTGCACATTGGAGGTAAGCAGACTGTAGGGTCTGTGCAGGGGATCTGCTAAAGTCAATGGCTTGAGCTGAGGACCAACAAGCCATGCTGTAGGAGATGTCAAGGGGACAAACAGCTCCCTCCAGAGCGGGGTGATACCTGCCTCCTCTTGTAGTTTTCAGCCATGAATTTCCATCTAGAGTGAGGTGTCTGACCTGGGGCAGGTCTTTCTCCAAAGAGGTCAGCAAGGTCGCTTTAAGGTGCAGTAGGGCTAGGTGATTTGGGCACATAATGCACCAGATGGTGCAAGTTTTTTTAAATAAACTCAGCTTGAGAGCGCAATTCTCTAGAGATCCTCAAGGCAAGCTTGTTCTGGGTCTTCCCAGCTGGTGATATTATGCTTTGTATAAAACTTTTTGGCTTGGGAGATAGAATCCAGTACTTCTCACCTGTGCTGTGAGCAGAGCATCTCCACAGAGCACATGGAGGGCTGGAGCATGGGTGGGAAGAGGTTTAACCAAAATCTTAGGTTAGAGCAGAAGAAATTGAGAACGATGTTTTGCTTCTTTATTGGCAGAAAAGCAGAACCGCTTCCTTGGGATGCTCACAGACTGCTTTGTAGTAAGTGAGAGGTAAAAAGCAAGGTTGTATGGGCCTAGCTCTTGAAGAAGAAATTTTAAAAGCAGCAGCTGGAGGATGCATTCAGGTAGATTAATCATTCAGACATCAGAAATCAAAACCTTTGGTTTTCTGATTGTCATTTATGTGCTGTGTTAATGTTATTTCAATTGTTAATGTTATTTCAGTGGTATTATCCATCCTGAACATGAAAGGAAAAAAAGTCTGTATATTGATGATGTCACTCTAAGGAATTTTCCTGGGGTCTGCCATCATTTTCCTTTCTCTGCTGGAACAGATGGGATGAAAGACAACAGAAAAGACTGTGAGATGGAAGCAGACACTGCCAAATTAATATTCACACTGCACACATTTAAGTTTGCTGTGCAATTAATTTTGTTTTCTGAGGAAGGAGAAAATACAAGTCTGTTGAGATCTAGACTATGTGCAGCGTATGTCTGAAATATATTACAGATGTAATATTTGATTGTATGAATATTAAAACCTGAGACTGGATTTAGAAATCTCAATTAAAGCACCATGAGTGGCATGAATGTTAAAGGTGTTGAACAGTTGCAATTTCATGGTATTTGGTGCTAGAAACCTCCAAACATATAAATTCCTGGATGCAGATGTAGAATGGTCAGCAGAGGTTGTTGGCTTTGGATATTTTTGCCATAACCTGTCTTCCAGCAAAGGACCTGATCTGCCACCACAAGCAGTGAGCTCAGATGGTGTCACAGCAGAGTTACTCTTTCTGGTTTGTTTTTTAAACAGTCCTGGAATGACTGTTGATAATATGGGTGCATCTGTGTGTTTGAGCCCAGGGAAGACTTTTGTGCCAGTTATTTCCCAGAATTTATTTTTTTCTTACATAGGACATATGCTCAAAATTGTTACTAGTAAGGGCAGCGTGCCCAGTAGTGAGTGCAGCTCTGGTGCTCTCATACGCACATATGCATGCTGTTACTCCTCATTGCTCAGCGTGGAGTTTTCCCTGAATGGCTGTGGGATTGGTGCCAATAATTTTTTTTAAGTTTTATTGAGTGGTGCTGTAATAGGCTAATTCAGAACGAGAAGAAAAGTGTGCATTTACTGTAAAGTTCTCAAAGTAGGTTTCTGCCTTTTATTCCAACATCACCGGGGGTGTGTGTTAGGGTGACCACAGTGGCTCTAAGAGCTCCTCCGTAGCAATGTAGCAATGCTGGATGCTTGGGAGTTCCTTTTTTCTTTTCTTCCTGATCCAAAGAAACCCAAAGCCTCTATGGTAGTTAAGTTAGACTTGCCATGGGTTTGGAGCTGTCTAGCTGCTCCATGCTCAAGAGCAGCATCGTCTCTGGCCACCTGTCCCTGATAGTTGTGATGTTAGGGCGAAGAGGAAGGAAGCTGAAGAGCACTTGCTGGCTTCATCAGTTTTAAAATTGATGCTGGTATCAAGGTCAGCGACCTCAGAAAGAAAGGAGGCTTAATACAGCACTAAGTGACTGATTTCTACAAAACAGACAAGACTTGGATTTAAAATTTCTCAGGAGATCTGTGTTAGATGGTCAGTCAGGTTCTTACAATAAATAAATATACAGCTTGCTATCCACAAAGGCTTTATTATGTCCATCTGGAGTTTTTTCTTGCTGATTGGAAGATACTGCAATGACCCATTGATTATTTTAGACCAATTTTTTGATTCTTAGTAAGAATTCATTGCCATCATTCTCATGGGCTGAGTTCTAAAAATGTTAAGCTGTGCAAGATAAACATTATTAATGCAACAGCTTTTAATTAAAATTCAAAAGGATAGAATATTAATAAGATTTCACATATGAACTAATACTTGTAGTGTCACTGGAATACTAACTATTTTTTTATGCCATAGACAGATTATTTTGATCGTTTGTGTGATTTCAATATGGAAATGGAGTTCCACATGTGGAGGACTGAGGTTTTTAATGAAGACATTTACAGATTTGGGAGATGTACAAGGATACCTCGTTTCTGGTGCTGTATGAATACTTAAAACTGTGAATTTTTAGATTCATAATGTTTTAAAACACATGTGCAAGATGAAGCACTCAGAAATGAGATGGCAGAAATAATCAACTGTGCAAGGAATGGGATGGAAGGATGGTGAGAGAGCAGGATCCTGCCAGAGCTTCTGGGAGGTGGGAGAAGTGGCAGGAGCTGGCCTGAGCCTGGTGGCAGCAGGATACGTGGGCAGAAAGCAGGAATCAGTCACAGAGTAAATGGGCTTGAACCAGAGGGTAATGTGAAATAATGCGATCCCATCTGTAAAGATTGCATCATATTTCATTACACCATAAAAGGCTGAATTAATGGCGAAATAGCCGTTTTGTGGCTGGAAGATTCATTTATTTAATGTGTATTCTCCAGCTTATAAGTACATACCACCCGCCTTCGCTGTGTGGGTGCAGCAACATCTACAGAGTGTGCAGTACTGTGTTCTGTGAGTAATTGGCAGAAAATGGTAGATAGATCATTTGTGAGCTCCTAGCTCTACCTAAGCACTCTGCATCAGCTGCATTCTCCCAAGCAGCAATGCTGTGCTTGTGTCCTTCTGCAAGAAGACCCATGTATGTATATTAATGAGTTTGTTGTGGAGGGGAATATTGGGGCTGATGTCATGCATCTCAGCCAAGGAAAGGGCTATTTTTAAGCTGACATTGTTTTGCAGTTTGTCTGTGTATATATTGAAGTTATGTTTGTAAATACATTGTTGTAATTAGAAAAAAAAAAAAAAAAAAAAGGAAATAAAGTTCAGATACTCCAGCTTCTATCTACCAGGGAGGTAACTTATGGCAGTTATGTCAGTGCTATCTAATGTAGTGTAAAATGGTTTCCACAGGAGGCTCCACCAGCTGAGGTTACTAGAGCCACCCTAGATGAAGCTCCACAGAGTACACATAGGGAATCTGACTCTGCTAGGAGGTGAAAGAAAGCATTAGAGCTGCAGCATTTTGAAGATGTACTATCTGAAAAGAAGCACTGTGAAAGTGGAGTAGCACTTTGCCATGCTAATCCTCTTTCTTCTTAACTGAAAAATGACTGAAAGGTCAGATTCTATAAGGAACATTAAAATTATGTATTTTTTAACACTTTGTGGTGCATTTATTAATATACTGTTTTCCTTCTGCGTTTTCCTTTCCTTTTCCTTTTTCCCTTCCCTTCCCTTCCCTTCCCTTCCCTTCCCTTCCCTTCCCTTCCCTTCCCTTCCCTTCCCTTCCCTTCCCTTCCCTTCCCTTCCCTTCCCTTCCCTTCCCATTTTTTTTTTAATATTGTTAATGGTCTGTACATTTAGCAAGTCTATTGATTTTAATGAGGACTGATTTGTTTTTCTGGATCCCAGACACCTTATGGCAGGCACTAGTGCTTTCCAGCATTAGAATATCCTACAATATTAAACATAATTTAAATTAAATTGAAGTTATCAGAATAAATGAGTAATTGAATGAGGTAGTTTTTGTGAAATACCTGGGGGATTTTCATTCCCTGCTCTTATACTTACTAATTTGCAGAGAGCACTTATCTGCAGTGAGACTCTGGAGTGTCATTATTCTGGTCCAGGTAGCACTGGGGGATGACTGCAAATCCTCATCTGTCTTTCTCCTCTTCCCAAAATCCTTGGTGGTCTACATTCATGAAATAGGCATGATGGTGGTGATTCTCCTTCATAAGGGTTCTGTTGAAGTTAGGCTTGAGTGAAAGTACCAAAGACAAGATGAAAATGTTGACATTTTGCTCTTCATTGCAGTGCTAAGCTGTAGGTATTACAGAGAGCAGCCTATTCATTCTATTTTGGAAACTACATCTGTATTTTGGGAAGAGGAGGAGGGTCAAGACTTTGTGGCTCCTGGTGCTTTCATTTAATTTCCAGCACTGCCTGAGCTGGAAACTTAAGTTTAACTCTGTCGTTAAATTCAACCCATTTCTTTAATGGGTTTGACTACAGGCTTCTGTCCTCAAATTTACAGAGCACTCTGTCAATTACAGACTTAGGTTGAGGGTCGGTATTTTATTTTATTTTTTTCCTTTTAAATAGTAGTCTGAAATCCTTGTATCTTACCATTTTTCTGTTATGAAGAAGAAAACAATTTCCTTCCCTGTAGTTTCCCATGTGAGACTGGTGACGTCTGTGCAAGACCCAGATGAAAGGGGGTGATAACTGAGTTTAAAAAGTGTGGCTGTGTGCAGAGATGCACCCGGTGCAGCAGGGTGAATAAGCATAAAAATGGAAATGGGTTTTCCCCAATCTCACAGCAGATACTGCAGCAGTATTTTAAAATGACCCAATAGCTGTGTGACAGAATCCCATTAAATTAGGAAAGTGAATACTCCTTTGTGTATCTTGGTGATCTTAAGCCTCTGAAGGCATTTTTAATCCCTGTCAAACACTGGTACTTTCACTTTGCTTAATAGCTATATAATTTAGTCTCTTTACACACTAAAAAAATAAAAAATAAAAAATCCAGTGTTTTTTTAACATAATTAAATGGTAATCCTTAAAACCTTGGTGTGTCTTGCCTGTGCATAGCATGTGGTGAATCAGAGAACCTAATGGATGATGTAAAGAGTTTTCTATCAAACAGGACCAAATTTTAAGGATTTTTATCATCAAAATTAACTTTTTTTTTTTTTTTTTTTTTAATAAGACAGTCACTATGTCATTTCACTCTGTGCTGAAAGTGTTTGTAACACAGTGCACTATTACTGCTAAACGAGGAATTCAAAGATGTAATTACAATACATAAGTATACAATGGCACTCCCCCAGCTTGCCTCCCAGGCACTGTTTTTGAAAATCAAGTACAGACTTTTGGAAAATACAGCAGCCTTTTCCTTCAAGTGCTCTTAAACTCTAAGTCTTACATTGGCATCCTGTACATCAGCAGGATCTAGTATGAATTGGAAGATTCATATTCATTCAATACAATTTCAGCATCTGGTCCTTAGATATTTTGGCTTTTAAAACTGGGAGTAAAGGATACCCATGTGTATCCAGCAGTCCTGTATCATACCTTAAGTCCAGTTGCCTTTAGAGCTAAGGAGCTGGAAGGGTCTTACTGACATAGAATCGTGGAGTCATTTTGGTTGGGAGAGATCTTCAAGATCACCGAGTCCAGCCATCAACCTGATGTTGGTTGATGTCCAACATCATGTACCAAGTCCCATCACTAAACCACGTCCCTTACTTCCAAATCCACATATCTCTTACATACCTCCAGGGATGGGGACTCCACCACTTCCCATGGCAGCCTCTTCCAATGCTTGACCACTCTCTCCACGAGGTGTGGTCAAGCACTTCTACAATGAATGCACCGACACCCAGTGCATTGATTATAAAAGACTTTGTTTCTTCATTGTCGTACACGCACGTCTCATCTCTGCCACAAGAGATGCCAGCGACGTGCACAAAACAGCAAAAGTGTTGTAATTGATTGAAATGATTGTTAGGCAACTTTTGGAAGACAACATTAGATATGACAAGATGTCCTCTGCTGCCCTGCTGAAGTGATTGATTCATCATGGGAGGATGTGTTGTGGTTGAGAATAAATCAGCCACGAAGTTTGTATACGTAGGTATATAATTGTGTGTCAAACCATATATATTCAAGCTTGCAATATTTTCTTGTGTAAATATCATTTTTCATATTCTCTGTGATTTTCAAATGCAGAAGATGAAACTAGATTTACTGATAGTTATGAGACATGGTAGCTTTTATTATTTAGAGGACAGCAGTGTCTTGCAGGAGGTACCAGCAACTGAAACTTCATTGTGCAGAGCAGAACCTCGAGATAAGTTAATCCTGTTATTCTGGGTGCTGCCAGCCTGCAGTACAGCACAAGTGTGGGTCGTGAGGTACTTTTTCAAAACAGGAATTGAAGGAAGACAGTGTACATGCTAAAGAGGGAAGCAATCAAGTCATGTCATTTCATGCAAGAGGTTTTCAGCATAATTTTAAAAATCAGCTAAGAGGATGAGTAAAAAGTTTACAATCAGGTTGGATCAGAGGAGAGCAGAGACTGTGAGGGAATCATACAAGACCTGACAGAACTGCTGTGGGTGGGCAAATTCACCCCCATCTGTCACTGTATAAGCCCACCATATGGGCTGCCAAGGGGTTGTCGAGGTTTTTCGGTATTCCCTTTTCAACTTAAGAGGTGATGTTTTGATGCTTTAAGAATTAAATGGCTTTTCCTTGTGGTTTTGTGCCATGATCTGAACTATTTGATATACTAATATTATGGTTGTTGAATTAGGAATACACTGATAATGAGTAGGTGTTCAGTGACAAAAAAACACTGGTGGAAGGTCTCAACAGGAGGAAGATGGGAATATCAAATGGGAGGAGCAGAAAACCAGAGTATCACCTCTCAGCAGTTAAATTGTAGAAACTAGATTCAGTTTAATAGCAGAGTACAAGGTTATAAATCTTCAGGTCTAAGAAAATTTTTGTAGAAATCTGGATATCACCAGTTGGAAATGGAGAGGAGAGGCTTGCTCTTTTAGTCATCATTCTGTTGTCCTACTGCTGTGTCAGTATTGGTAAATGTCTATATTGGGAGAGTTGATCCAAGAGGTATTAGGAAGCATTGCTATAACCATGTAACGGTGCTTCTTGCTATATGTTTATCAACATCCTCATTAAAAAAAAATAAAAAATAAAAGTAAAAAATGGTGCAATATGGAGCTAAAAGGGAGTTCAGGAAGACTGGAGAACTCATCTTGCAAAAGGAGACTAAGTAGCTCACTTAGCCTAGCAGAAAGATGTTTGAGAAATTATGATTGCTTTTTAAAATCAGAGAATAAACATCTCAAAGGAAGAAAAACTCTTCATTTTTTATGACGATCTTGGCACATGAACAAATGTATGTGTGACCTTGCCATGAAAAAAATTGTAAGTTAGAAGAAGTTTTTATCAACCAAAAATTTGAGATGTCTCAAGCCTTTTTTCATTAGGATTATCAGGGACAGGAAAAGTCAATTTATTTCAAGATGGAACAGTTTTATTTCATTAAAAGCTATTATTGTGAGGTGGTTAGCTGTACATTCAAGGGGTTCAATGACCAAAGAGGTCTCTTGCAGGCATGTCACTTTGTTCTTTTGAAGTGTATGATAAAAAAAAACACAACACACCACACCTTGCTGACAGAAAGTAAATGTTTTAATGACTACAAGAGGAGTGTTTGATAACATTGGATAGTTGTATATCTCATTTTGATAAAGAAACAAAGGAGGAAATAATATTTTTCCCAACTTAGTTGAGTTTCTGTAACCTAAATGAGCCATTGATCTGTTGCATAGAAAAGACCAAAGGGAAATTACTTTTTAAGGAATCTAAAGGCTGTAAACTGATTAACACAGTAGTCCTGGGAATGGTGATGAATCAAAGTGATGAAATGGATTTTTACAGCCTTTGTGATCAGCTTTATTATATGCCTAATGTCAAAGATGAGGTTAGATCTTATCCTTTCTGTGACTTTCCATTTTCATTATTCATAGCCAAAAGAAATTCAGCATCTGAAACATTTTGTCTGACAAAGGCAATTCCCACTGAAAGCTGTGTCTGCGTTCATGTGTTTTGTAATATCAGTGCTGCTGTTGATATTAATATTACTAGCTTTATTATAGGAATGCAAAAAGGAGCCAACCAAACCAGTGTCTAATTGTGCAAAGCAATGTTTCAAAATCACAGCATGGTTGAGCCCAGAAGGGACGTCAGGAGGTCATCTGGCACAACCCCCTGCTCCAGCAGGGACATTTAAAAAGCAAGGTAAGGGATTAGACAGACATGATAGGAAATGTAGCAGAGTTTGAATACCTACCCAGGTCTCCAGACTGGTGTCCATGATTGCTCTGAGTGCAGCCTCTACATGTGAGTGGAAACTGCTGCATCTCCCCTGTCACTGCCATGTACGGGACATGAAATTGGGAGGTAGAATCACATAATCCAACACTCCAATTATATCAACAAATGCTGCCATATTGCTTTGCAGTCCTTATTTCAAACAAGTCTAACCAAGGAATATTGTTTGTTTCTGCAGCACCTTGCCAATGTGCCTGTTTCCCTTCTCCAGGCTTCACATGGTGCTTAGCAGGGCCGTAGCATCCCTCCTGCCTGAGAGCTGCCACGCTGGGAACATATGCTGTCTCTGGCTCCTTCCAGATATACCAGCTTCTTCCTATCTTGTTTTCATTTCCATTACTTTGACATCTCATTTCCCATATGCTGCCCTTGCTTTCTCCTGCTGTTTCTGTAAGTTCATCTGCACAGATGAGTTGCCACAGTTTAACACATTGGTGAAGCTGTCGTAATCCTGCAGGCTTTTAGTGATGAAAATGCAAGCTTAAACTTTCTAGATTACCCCTCTTTCATAACATAGGTCTAAACAAGTGGGAGAGGCAGATGCAAGGGTGCTGTTCCATAAGCCTGCTTTGCTCTAGAAGCTGTTCTCTAGCTACAGGCCATCTTTCACTAACCTGCAGTTAGTCCATATGCTTGGCCTCTTTCCAGTAGCAATAATTCCAATGGGAGTTTCTTGGCTTGTGCTTGCTCTTTCTTTAACACCTCTGAATATTCAGAAATGCCAGACATGATATGATTATTGGGCTTAAGCTGCACACAAAAGAGGAAGGCAGGTACATTTGTAGGGTTAAAAACAGTTAATAACAGTAGCACTATTGCTCAAGTTCATTTTCAGTATTCAACAAAAGTGTATCATGGACAAAGTCACATCAGGCCTTCGAGTCAGTGGTGAGATTCAGGACCTGCATTTGGAAGCCTGTGGTCTTCCCCCACCTCCTTCCCCTGCAGCGAGCAGCATGTGGGATGCTAAGCCAGCCCCAGCCATGTGTTTATTGCTGCAGAGGTTCTGTGTGGCAAACGATGGCTGTCCCAGTTGTTGGGCTGTTGCAGTCCAGGTTAGCAACGTGTAAAACCATCTTGATGTGTTGTCACCTGAAGGTGAAATGTTAAGGATGACTTTACCTGTTCTCCTAATCTTTGTCCAGATGTATATAGTCAAAGCATGCATCAGAACAGGCTGTCTTGGAGAACGTTACGGCTGTAGTTACAGGGGTGTGTGATGGACTGCAATAGGAAGAAGACACAGAATAAGTCAGAACATTTGAAATTTGAGTTAAACACTGTTGTTTGAATCAATGTGAATTAGCATTAGACCCTCAGTTCTTCTGACAGGTTGGTATGGGTCCAAATGGTGACCAGCATCCTGATTGGCATCGGCATAGTCCCATAGCAATGAGCTACCTGGCTGGGCAGATTGCTCCATGGCTCCTTGCAGCACTTAAACGGCCAGCCTGCAAGTGTCCACACCAGAAATTGTGGACCTGCCACCTCCCCCCTGAACCTTTCACCACTTAGAAGTCAGCTGGGGAGCAAGACTCTGTATGAATGCTGTAAATAAAACACAGCTATTTTTTTTTTTTAAATGCACTTTGTCTTCTGCTTGGCAGCACAGGTCACTCTCATTGGGGCTGTAGCCAAAAAGAGGTTTTGACAGCCAGCTGCGTGGGGAGGGGATGCTGGGGTGTCCTCACTGTGTTGTCCGTGCAACGCTGCAGCCTGGTGCCTGGTCCAGTGCAGTGCCTGTGCTGGAAATCATCAAACTTGGTGGCAATAAGCTTTAGGATTCCCTAAAGAAGGAGAGAAACAATGTCAAGATGTAGAAGCAAGACCATTTTGTAAATGTGGGTTGCGCTTTGTTATGATTACTTTTGTTTCTCTTAGTCCGGTAGTTGTGACATTAAATGACCTGACAGAGCACAAGGAGAGGTCATGCACAATTGCAGAAAAAGAGTGTGTACATCTGTTGAAATTGCCACCATTTTGGATCTCCTTCAACATTTAATCATTTGTTTCTTGGCTATGGCGCTACTTGCCATTTCGCTTTGTGTTATTTCAACTGAGTTGCAAAAAAGATGGAGGGATTCATTATCTCTGGGGACTGTTTTTCTTGGACCGAGTAGTTTGAGTAGTTGGACAGTGAATTCCAAAGTATTGTGCTAGAAAAATTCAACCAGCCCTTGCAAACCAGTGCCAGGGTATTATATCTTCATTTTCTTAAAAGCAACAATGTAAAATAAATGGTTTTAAGATGTTGAAAGGTACTTCTATGTTATTTAGATTTATTCATTAATTTTAGAAGAATGACAAATTCTGTCCAAAAAAGCTGACATCATTAGACAGAAACTTTGTCAGATATAACAGATGGGCTGGAGCAGCCCCTCCTGAAAGATTGGGGCAATCAAAGCTGTGATGCAGACAACCTGGCAGCTTATCCACAAGCTTTTTTTGGTTTTGATTGAGAGCTCCCAAGCCTGGCATGATCTCCTCTGCTGCTGAATTAGCTGACCTGGGGCCTGATGTGTTTCGAATCATCTAAAGACCTGCTCAAAGGGGGCATTCTCCATTTCTTCAAACATTAGACATAGTCACTTTATAAAAATCCTGACTCTTTACAGGAGGCGAGGGAGGAAAGTGAGGGCGATAATTTGCTTCAAATCTATACTGCGCATTTTCAGTATACATATGTCATAGAAAGATTAGTCTGGGTATTCTTTACTGTGGAAATGCCTCAGTTGTTTTTTTGTTCTTGATAGAGCAACATTATAGTTTTGACATCCTTGCAGATGATCCATATTAAAATCTTTTATATTTATCTGACTCAGTTACTTCGTGTGGTTTTGTAATTGTGTTTATCTGTTTTGAAAGATAAAGATAAATCTTTAAAATTCCAAGGAGATGCGCGTGCTTTTGTCATTTTCTTTACATTTTAGAAAATAAATTAGGGCTGCCAAACTTTGTCACTGACATTGCATTCCCCATAGGAGCTGCCGTATTTACTGTGGTTGTATAATATCACAGCCTGACCTTTTTCTACCACACAGTTTTTCTCCCTGTCAGGAAGAAATTAAAAAGACTGCACTAATAGGCCGTTAGGGCTGCACAGGTTGGTATTAAAAATGTTCGTATTTAGTGCTTATCATAATCTATGCAAGTATTCTTCTAAATTTTGGAAATTGGATTGCTATGCCATAATAAACATCTCCAGTGTTGCCCAGCAGCCAAGCTGTGTTAGCGTGTCATTTGGATTTTCAGTTTATAAATTCCTCTGTTTTGTTTTCCTCAGAAGTGAAATATGTTGTTTATTTATGGATAAACGGTGAGCTTCTAGCTGAGAATATATAACCAGCGGGTGCAAAAAGCAACTTGGAGCTGCGTTGGATGTGGAAGGTGCCTGTTCGTATGGGTCTGGAAGTAGACCAACACACTTTCAAGCGATTCTTTACTCTTTGCTTTTTTAACTATCTAGTATCAACGCACTATGCACTGCTGCTGACGACAGGCAATTTCTGGCTTCACAGTATAGAACTGGATTTTGAGAAGATTTAGATGTGTAGAGTTAAAAGTGGCTGCGTGAAGCCTTGTCTGGTTGAAGTAAATAGGAGTCTCATAGCAGGTGTCAGCGGGCCAAGTCTTGACATTTGTTGTTATTTTTCTACCTATAAGAAGAAAAAGTAAAGCAGTATTGGGAGATCAGAGACTGCCTGGATGCTTTTGGTGACTGGAGTAGTGCAGTATGATGTAAGTTTTGACAAGCAGTTAGCAATTTAATTTAGAGAGCCTTAAGAAGCGAGGGCGCATGAACATTAGCATTTTAATTCCAATCACGTCTATGCTTCGTGAATCTCCATCTCCCCAAGATTCACACCGCTGCAGTGATCCCGGAGGATGCAATTCTTTGTTTCAGACAAAACGAGCATGGAAGAGATGTTCCAGCGACTAGAAGGCAGGTCGTCCGCGGAGCCAGGCCTAAAACATGAGGACGTGGAGACGCCAAGTCCTCAGTGCCAGCAGCTTCACTCTGGGGATCCTCTCCTGCTGCACCCCAGGAGTTGCTTGTATAGCCTCAAATGGCAGCATTGGTGAGGAAGAGGAGCTGAGGAAGGGAACCAAGAGGAGCTAAAGACCTTGTCCCAGCATACAGGGCAGTTAGTAACATCCCGCCATCGGTGTCATAATTTATGACTGGTAGTGTCTCAACTGATTCAGGTGCTTTCACAAGCAGTCAGCTGAACCTATTGTACATCGTGGGCATGTCCATCATGTCCATCATCGTCCATCACTGGTCTGAAATAAAAATGTTTTATGCTTAGTGGTCCCCATGCTTTTTATGCTAAAATTTCCAAGGGCAACACATCTGGGCATTAAGACAATGGGGTGGCATTTAAAGCAAGCTGCATTTTGAGCAAGGGAAGAAAAGAAACCCAAGCTTTGACATTTCTGATGGTTATTACTGCGTGAAACCAATGGGCTGTTAGGTATGTGAGGGATTGAATATTCAGTATTGCAGACGGCACAAATTAACAGAACAAGATGGAAAGTGCTTATGCAACACGAACAAAGCTATTTGCGTGTTTTCCTGAAGGTTTATTGAGCTCTCCCTGAGAACACAGGAGCAATATCTGTATTCATCTGATCTCTGTGAAAAACAATAGAAGGCTTCCTTTTTTTTTTTAATTTTCTTTTCATTTTGTTCATTTGAGTTATTTATGAGTTCCCGTTTGTGTGGAATGGTGGATTCATTTTAAAATTAAACAGAAACTTCTGTCAAACTCTGCTGTTTGGTGCAGATTCACATTCCTGCGATGTGGCGCTAACGCATTTCAAAATGATCATGTTCTGGCTAGACAGAAGTAATGCAGTGGAGAGTGTCAGGCAAGCTGGCGGCAGGGCATTTAAGCTGCAAAACCTAAAACTGGGAGTCTGGGAGGATTGCTTGCAACGTGTTGGATGCCATAGATTAGTTCTGTGTGACCTTTAATGAGAGTGAAAACATATTCAATTTTTGAGCTGTCTTTCCCTAGACAGTACACTGAGTGCTGAAATCCCACGTTTTGGCAGAAAGAAAATAGAGCACAAAGCAGTGGCTGTGCAGATTTATTTAAATTAAAAATGCAAACCCCATTTCTAGCAGAATGTGACTGACCATTGGAAATACAAACAGCCAAGGCAATGGCAATTCGCCTCTTGATGTCCTTCAGCCAAAACTTCAGTCGAGGACAAGTTGTGCCTTGGTGATGTCTGATTTCCCGGAGTAATTGGGTGTCAGTGTGGGGCTGCATATGCAGGAGGTCACACTTGATATTTGTTACTTGTTTTGATTTACAGTCAGGAAGTACAATATGAGCCAAGTTCAAATCAGCGGTGTCTGTCTTGCAGGTACTACAGTGCTACCATTTTGCAGATGTCGGGAGTTCAAGACGACAGGCTGGCGATCTGGCTGGCCGCCCTCACAGCCTTTATAAACTTCATTTTCACTCTCGTGGGAGTCTGGCTTGTTGAAAGGATGGGTCGCCGGAAACTCACGCTTGGCAGCTTAACAGGTGAGCGCTTCGTGAGTGAATTGGATAGGCCTCATGGTAACATGAATAAAATGAAGATAAAGTTTCAAGTGCTAATTTTATCAAAGTAATCCTCTTCAAACTAATGATGTTGACCCCTGTCTCCTTGCTGAAATCCTGTAGGTTTTCAAGAACAGTAATACAGTACCACTGCTAAGAGCTAGTTATAAAAATAGAGGTTTAGCATCTTATTTTTTCACGTGCAGTTTCTTTTTCAAGCTATGTTTGATAATGCCTTTACTTAGCTTTTTATACTTTTTTGTTTGTTTGTTTTGGTGTAAGGAATCAAATGCTTGGAACTTCACAGCTGGCTAGTTTTTAGATCTCACGTACATCTGCGATATGCAATTTCTGGCTCATTAATGTGAATTCAGAACATTTTATTAAGAACTACTGGAGAAAGCATATCACACAACCATCAAAGTATTTTTAAAAAAGTAAAGCAGTTTTTTGCAGTTAGTTCAAATGAAATACAGTCAGTGCATTACCTGCATTCATGCGACTGTAATTGGTCTCTTGCATGAGGGACAAAATCACAGAATTCTGAATTTCTGCATTTTGTCCAAATATTCAAACACTGTAACTCGGTGATGCAGCCACCTGTTAGGAGCTGGAAGGGCAGAGCTTGCCTGCACTCAGCAGCATCCTGCTGCTTACCTGGCCCATGCCCTTCTAAGTGCCCGTTCTGGCTGAAGCACGTCCCTGGCCCTGGCTGAACATCTGCAAAGCTCATCAACTTGCCATTGATGTGACATGGCAGAGGGGGGACCACCTGCCAGGCCGCTGCCCACCTGCAGACCCCTAGGGACAGCAGCCAGTCTGTGCTCACAGTGGTGGAATGTGTTTGTGTAGGCCCAACGCTGGCTGCAGTGTTGTCTGTGGTTCAAACAGTCGCCCAAATTGGTGAATTAAAAGATGCACATTGGAGTCAGTTTGGTGTTTTTAAGTTATTTTGAACCTGTATTTGATACCATCTTGATTTGGAGTTGAGAATCCAAAAGTGTTTTTAGGTTCCTGAACTTGTCATCTGAGTTCAGAAATGTGGTCACAACAGGAGAGTAGTCCTATACAGACTCCTGCACCATTCCCTGTACCCAACACCTTTTCCCTGTGGTACATGTGTGTTTTCATGTCTTTCTGGGGAGTGCAAGCCTCATGACATTCTCCCTAGGCTTGTTTTGTGGGTGCTGCCTCTCCTTTATACTCTGTTGGAATGCAGTATTTACACATTAGGCCCTCATACCTCGTATGTGTGGCCAGCCCCTCAGGGGTTCATTGCTTATCTGGAACCATCATATAGGTTTCATTTCCACACAGACTTTCCATACAATCACAGAACTCCTTGCTTTCTGGCTCTCATTGACATATTCAAAGGTTATAAGCTTGAAATGTAGATGCTAACGTGTCTTGTAAAGCATGAGTCATGGAACAGATGAGAAGATAGAAATAAGGCACAGAACTAACAAAGGAGAATAATGCAGTTAAAGGTCATTTGTTTATGATATCTGGACACAAAGTAATTATTAATAATATCCATGTTCCTTGTTCTGTGGTCAGTGGCCCACTGTCACTCTGCAGCATCTCTTGATCCATGCTGTGTTCTTACAGTGCTCTTCATCCTATGGTCCCTGCTTTAGGAAAATAAGACATGAATAATAACAATAATGAAATCATGTCATCTCTCTGTGCTATTTAGAGGGCTTTTTTTTTTATGCAAGGGTTGACACAGACTTAGGTTGT
This sequence comes from Anas platyrhynchos, assembly GCF_047663525.1. Classification (NCBI taxonomy): domain Eukaryota; kingdom Metazoa; phylum Chordata; class Aves; order Anseriformes; family Anatidae; genus Anas; species Anas platyrhynchos. Next base: position 15,623,719 of record NC_092587.1, read on the forward strand.
GGTGAGTATGATGTGCTTTACTCAGCAAAAGGGCTAAAATGATAATTACTGAATCTGCTGATGGATTTGTTTTCAATAGTGAGTTTTCTCATGTGATAAACTTATATTTTAATGCCCTGTTTTGGTCCGTGTTTCTAAGGAAATTGACCTTCACATGGAGTTATTACACCAGCTATTTTTCTGGTCTTTGGACAAGCTGTATATGCTCCAATTTCCCATTATATAAAACAAGGGCAAAACTACTACCTTTGCCGGCTGCTACAAGTTTATCCTGGCAACAGTTCTTCATCTTTCTTTTCCTCTTTTTCTTTCTTCAAAGTTGTTCATTGGGAAATGTGGAGAGTTTGGCACAACTGCAGTATCCATTTTATTTGTGTTTGCCTTTCACTCCTTCAGCAACTGGCAATTTGAAAGCGTGGTGCTAGTTGGGCATTTGTCAATTTTTATCTCTGTAGCAGAGAGGATCTAAACTACCTTTGGGGTATTTACCTTTTTTTCATCTCAGTTAATGGCATATTGTAATTGTATGTTTTTGTTAATCTTAGACAAACTTTCCACAGAATGACAACATATAATAAGCTTCATTCACCAGTTTTATCTACTCTGTACTTTTCCAAAGAAATAAAACATTTGCAGAGGGACTGTAACTGCGTGCTAGTGTGTTTGTTTAACTTGAAAGACAGACAAGGCATATTTAGAATGAATATAAATAAGATTATAGGTCCCGTCTAAATATATGTTGCGATCTGGTTTATGGCATTTTGAAAGTACAGTAAATACAGAAAGTACAGTAGATCTAGTACAATATCATGCAGGCAGTATCATTCCTGCCCAGAAAGCTGGGATTGTCAGCATGCCTAGCAGTCATAGCAGTACAAAACCCAATTTAAAATAAATTGAAATTACATTTTATGGTGGATAGGTGCTTTCTCACAAGTAGTTTGTAACTGAGTTTAAGATCTTAGTTGCCTCTGTCTAGGTAAATGTGTGGTCCAATAATCTTCAGTTCATGCATATTCATGCCTATTAGCCATGGCTGCTGCACAGACACATTCATGGTATCTTGGTGCTTAAGATATTATTTATTCCTCAGAAAAAAATAATCATACACTTGATGGGTTTGCCTGCTAGGAAACTTACGTTTTTCCCTTTAAGAGCATCATCCCTGACCCAGCCCCAAAACTGCCAAAACAGTAAAAACCAACAAGTAAAAAACATGTACAAGAATGAATAATTTCTTAAAGAGTGGCAAGAGTGATATGCTATATTTTTAATGCAGTGGCATTTTTAAAGATTTGTAGAGATGCATTTCTGAGAATTTCTAACATACAGAGCAGAGGGTTGCTGAGGAGTATTTTTAATTAAATAAAGCATTCTTCATTTGCCCTTAACCATTAAGCTATGCCATTGCACATTTCTAAATGTGTGCAGCCTTCCAACTGGGATGTACGTGAGTCTATTTTTGTGTGGTAAGGGAAACATCATTAAATAATCAGAAACTAACTTACAAACGAAGTTATAACTAGTTTTGTATTTTTAGTGTTGTTTGTCTGTACATCAGGATATACACGGTCTGTGGGACCTCCCAAAATATGCCACATAAGTAGCAAGTATACAAATAGATATAGGGGATAGAATTAGATGCCTCATCCTGTAGCAAGGTGTAAATGTTTCAAGATGTCCAAGTGTGGGTTAGTTGCAATACTCATAGTGATGAATTATATTAATTTCATTAAAATGATACAGCATATTCTATGTGTGTGACAAATCAGGTAGAAAAACTATGTAATGCTCTAGTAATGACCTGTTTTACAAAGTATGAATCCTGTCCATGCACAAGGAATTTGCTGGTGTCAGGAGCTAACAGATGGAGGGGGCTCTTCTCTCGCAGATTTGTTATGTGTGCTGTTTGAAACAAGAAATTCAGAAATTGCAGTTGCACATTTTGGTGGCATTTGTATGAAAAGTCAAATTTCTCTCATTTCACAAAGGCAGGAAGAGTTGATGAAACAGCTGATGCTATTTTCTATTTTACAGGAAAGCCTGCGAGTCTGGTAGTGGGAGGAAGTGTGATGATTTAAACGTCGCTATTAAATTTTACCTTTACAGCATTATTTTCAACACTGAAGAAGAATATATCAGTTCATTCATGCAGTCTTCAATTCCACATGCCACAAAATAGTATTGACCTGTTAATTTAATATCTGGACATTAAACTGAATGTACTTGACTTTAATATCTAACCCGTTTCAAGATGGGGATGTAGCAAAGGGTATTTTTCTTAGATTCTCATCACAACTGCTCAGCATAATGGCAAATGCTGTATGCATAATAATGGGGTGCCTTGCTTTCCCGAGCATAGCTCGGTTCAATAGAGAATTATTTCGTGTTCTCTGGAGAGGAGTATCACATTGTTCTTTATCTGTATTTTTAGGTACTGCTGTAGCACTCATTATCCTAGCTTCGGGATTTTTGCTATCAGCTCAGGTCTCGCCAAGAGTTACACTTAATCCACCAGATCCTTCACATCAAAACTCTACCTGCACAAAATACAGGTGAGATTTCATGATCATTCATCCAGTCTTCTTGAAGATTTTTTTCCAGTTAATTGGGTATTACAGCTTCATGCAAGTAATGGAATTCTCACAGTCCAGTACAAGGGACTAAGTTAAATACCTAAAGTTAAAATCTTTACTTTCTTCAATAGAGAAAATTAGATTCTTTCCTTAAATGCTCTGAATAATCCTTTGGAGTTTCTTGGATTAAATAAGGCAGTTAAGCACCAGACTACACACTTGAGATCTCCTCTGTTATATCAGACCTGCTGCAGTTTATAGCAGACACAGTTTGGAATATTTTAAAAGTAACATGTAAAATATACATGCTGTTATTAGTCTACTCATAGATTTGTCATTTACAACATCTATGAACTGTTCAAAAAGATGTTTTCCTTGCCTTTTGTTTTACTGAGAAAAATAATGATAATAATAAATCTTTAGAACAATGGTAGTTACAAGCAAATGTGATTTTTGGACCTTTTTTTTCTACAGTGGGTACAACATTCCTTTTGTATACAGTTGTGGTTTCAAATAATATTACTTCTAAGGTGTTAGGAATGTGCCGTTTTCTATATTTTGTGTGTTTTTATTCTTGTGTGAGTGCTCTTACATTCTGTTATGCTGGAAAACACCAGTGCCCTAATTGAGAGAAGAGTGGCTACGTGGCTGAAGAAATTTTTATTTGTGTTCAAAATCTGTCTTGCATGTGCTGGTTGTAGACCTAAATATCAAGAAATGAGCAGTAGGCATCTAGTTTCTTGGAGGTATTGGTTATAAATATGGTTCATGGCTTCATATATGACAGAACATTGTCTCTAAGGAGGTGAAATTTTACAGACCCTGGGAAGGGGATGGAAGGTTTTCAAAAGAGTGTAAACAGATGCTAATAACTCCAACATTAGATACTACTAGATATGAGAATTGCAACTTGCAAAAACTATGTTTTTCCTTCTTTTCCATTCCAGTGTCACCTATATTGCTATTTTTGAGACGTGCCCATTCATCTTTCTCAAATGGCGAGCAAAAAAATTAAAGAATGAAAAGGTGGAAAAAGCTTTCAAATGTTCTTGTTTAAGAATAAGATGATGTTAATAGCAAGGTGTCAAAAGGATTTGCCTAGGACTTTTTTAACTGTTTGGATGGGATGTCTGTAGACAGCTGATGTACCATTTTCAGAACTCATTATTTGATATCTAATGAACGTAAGTGACTATATAACCTGAAACAGTATATAAAACTGCATAGAAGAAATATGACTAGTTCATCTTAAGGAGTATAGAAAATTATTTGACACAATTTTCATTTTCCAGTTAACCACAGCAAGTCAAACTTGGATTCACTGTGTCTTGCTCAGCACATACTTCTGGACAAAGCCGTGAAAAATTAAAGCAGTTCTAGGAAAGGCATGTTATTTAATTAGTTATTGGAATGCTTTAACCTGTCATGATTACTGACATGGAAGAGAGAAAAAACAGATATGGTAGAAAACCAAATGTTCTAACAAAGAGCAATAAAATAATTTAAATATTTTCATTGGGGAATATTTTGAAAAAGAAAGAATTCTCTTAGATTAAAGATAAAAGTGAACGTGTAGGTGGAGTTAAATTAATGGCAGTGGCCTCTTGCTTTTTTATCCATGTTTTAGCTCACTTTGGTGTAACTGCTGGTATCTTACATTGCTTAGCACTGTCCCTTGCAAGCCTTGAAGAGGTCTCAGAAATCTCTAAACCTGTGTGCAGCATGGCCAGCTCAGAGTATGGGGATGTTTCTAACTATAACTTTCCTTTGTCTCTGCCAAAACGTATTTACAAGTTAAAAAGAACATTGTCAAAATGTATTTTGCTGACAGAAGTTTTGGTGATACTGTGCGGAGTAAAAATGCTTTGTATGTTTGCAGATCTGTTGGGTTAGAGTAAGCGTGGGTGTCCATAATGGAAGCCTCAGAGCTACTACAAACAGTCTGTTTGTTTGTTGTTCCCTTGATCCGTATTCCTCTGCACAGATTAATTTCTGCTGCTGGAATAACAATGAAGATAGAACAGACTGACAAATGAAGAACACAGCCACTGTTCTGAGAAATGCACCCAGGGCTTGAATACTACCTTCTGAAAGAGCCGTGCCATGCAAACAGATATGTGTTGTGGTTTTTTTTTCAGAAAACAAACCAATAAGACACATTGCAAATATCAGGTAAAACATTTTCACTTGGTGTAAAGAGGTAAAATATCATAGATGAGCAACAATCAAAAAATAATCTGTATATCCATGAAAAAATCAAATGTAATCCTTATTCGTAAGGACATCATGGAAGTAAAGCAGATCCAGCAGGATCCTTGAGCACTGAAAGTCTCTTTGCATCCTCACAGATGGACCTGGGTGGGTGTCTCACTGTCGAAAAGCAAGGTGAACACTCTCACATGTACCACCCTTAAATCAAACTTAATTTTGGCACTCAACCCGGGTAAGGTACAGGTGTTTGCAGTGTGTGACCACCTTTCTTTGATCTTCATTCACTAGAACAGCTGTGGTCTGTTATCCTTAAAAGGATACCTGTGGTCCTTTGTCCTCAAAGCCACAGAGAAATTCAGAGGTAAATTCAGGAAATTAACAGATGAGTTGGCTATTCCAGTTGTTTTCCCATCTGCTCAAAGCTCCATAAACTTGTTCCCTTTTTTATGGGGAACTTGTCTGCTTCTAGAAAGAGGTCAAATCTAGGGGACATGAAGTAACCATATTCTGGCTTTTACCAATCTTCAACAAATCAAAGGTGTGACCATCCACACCTTGCTTTGGGAAAATGATCCATTTTTGGACAGTAGCCATTGTCCCATTTCCTCATATTCTTGGCCTTTTTATCTTCTTTCCTTCAAGTGTCTACCTCTTTTACGGTACTGCTTCAGATTTGGTCAGCTGTGCAAGACATAACGTGAACTTGTGCTGCGTAAGTAATGCTGTGATGTGGGAATGGTATCTTCTGCACGGATCTCAGGTTAACCTTGAGGCTCATACCCTAGGGAAATGATACCTGTACAGAACTTCCTCAGGTTCCTTCCCCATCTGATTGTCTTCAGAGTTCAACTAAAACAATCCAGGCAGCAGCAGCTGGGCTGGGCACACAAGGCTTCTCTTGTTTGTTTTTGAATTAGTCACCCTCACATGGTTCGTGTTCCTGAGCTCATTGACCATGTACTTGCACACCACTGAGATGTAGGCACCAGTGCTTAGTGCTGATACACATCATATTCGAGGAAGCTAATAGGCAGAAATAGGTATTTTCTTTATGAATTTAGCAAAAATGTTTTATTATGACCAGGAATGAAAAGCTCAGCCCAGAAACTAAAACTGGTTTTACTGTATTAAATAGCTTTAATATACATCAAGTAAATAAATACTCTACTAATAATGCATTTAAGATAGATAAAGTATATTAGCTATTGTACTTTATTTTTCCGAGTTAACTCATTAAAAATCTGAGGTATCTGCCAACTGGACATCAGGATTCTTCATGCTGTTGCTGTATCACAGAACCAGTGTTTTTTATAATATGATTCTCATTTTATGTTTCCAGCGTCAAAGTGGCTGATCTACTGGTCATTCTGATAACTCAGGATTGCAATAATAAGTATAGTAATTTGTTACTGCTATTAAGTTCAGAAGATCATGAATATGTAAAGAGAGAAACTTTTCAGAATAATTTTGCTAGCTCTTAGGAAATGTAATTAAGATTCTGATAGACAGTTTATGCTGTAGAACTGTAGAGTGATCTCAATATAGTCATGAAATTTATTAAGTAGATAGTAAGGATATATCAGTTGGTGATGCTTTTCCTTTTGCTGGTGTCTTATTCCTGTCACTCAAAACTTGTCATTTAAATTAAAAATCATAAGGAACAGGCAGCACTATGTCAGTTACATGCACCTTTAATTTGAATGGAATTTGAGGAAAAAACTCCCCTCGTCAACTTAAATACAAAAATCTGAAGAGTTACTCATCTAAAGTATAAATTCAGAAAAAAAAAATCTAAGACAAGAGATGATTGATACTTATGTACAAGTAGATCAGGATGCTTTTTGTCAGCATCAGCACACAGTCTGCTGTCAAGGTGCTTATGGTAGTAGAGATGTAGCCGTGAGGACCTAAGCACTTAAGCAACGTGAGGTTTGTAGAGAACAGTTTCCTCTACTGGAGTATTGTAGGTAGGAAAAATGGATGAGCCATTGGAGGACTCGTCAAGCCTAAAGCAGAAGCAGCAAGCACCAAGAAGCTGAGAACAGTTGCTCTGTTTAAATCATCGTGCTTATTTCAGGCATGAGAGTTCTGGAAAAGAGGGTTTTAAGGAAGGTTTGGAGAGAACTAATGTATTCATATGTGGCTGGCATATTAAGAAGAGTAAGTATTTAAAACTCATCTGAAAGTTTTCCTAGGAACAGGTCACCGAGGAACAGTCTCAGTGGACTAGGTGGCGCAGGAGCCTGATCTGAAGATGCGAGGCGTTGATTGTACAGGAATGTAACTGGGACTTAGATCTGTTCAAATAGCTGCATGGTGAGATACAGAACGGCACGCAGAGTATGTGTCTTGTGATTATAAAAGGTAGCTTTTCCCAATGGGCATCATTGATCAGAAACACACATTACCTAAAGGATTGTCGGTAGAGCCCAGCAAACAAGCTTTTGTAGTTTGGTTTCTTGCAGTTGCAGTAAAGTGCTGAAGTCCTGCTGGGTTTTTCTCGTTCTTTGTTAAATATCATATTTCCTGTGTCCCAGATACGACAGCTTGAAGTAGTATCTTGCAGTTCCCAGGCATTTTAACTACTTAAAGCATCCCCCATATTCTTTGCAGAGTGATATTTAATCAGAGTTTAATGGTTAGTGTTGGAAGCAACCCAGGAATCATCAGGAGAATAAGGAAGTACTTGATTTCGTGCCTGAGGTGCAGTGAAGCACGTGCAAACAGCACTAGACCTCAAACACAAGCATGAGACTGATTTAAACAAGGTCCTAATAGCTAACTGAATTGGAGTTTGTGTGTAAAAATTAAGTAGGGGAGGTAGAGGATTGTGTGCATAACCAATTCTGAGAGCAAAGAGTAAGCACGAGGGCATGCCAGGTAAGATCAAAGATCCATCTAGCCTAGAACATGTCTCCAGTGTGACAAACAGCAAACTGGGAAGAGTAGAAAAGAGCACAATCAAAGTGACATTGCCTTCCAGCCCGTGGTGATTTGCAGCTTGTGTTCTCTTTGGTGGCATTTGCTAATCCTCAAAAGATACTGCAAGGCCCTTCTGTCCCTACATCAGGCATTTCCTGCCTAAGATGATATTTTATGTAGAACTGCCACAGTTCTACGAGGAAAACCTTGTTCAGAATTATGAAAACTTGCATCATGCAGAGCAGGAGCGGTGGGTTCGGCAGGCACTCAACAGTGCGACTTCTTTTATGGAGAAGACAGTTGGTGAAGGCACTTGCAAAATGTCTTACATGTTGTGAGTATATCAGATTTTCACACATAGCTACTACTTCACATACACAGGCTGACTGTGCAGCATGTGCTCAGTGCGACTGATGAATCCGATACAAGTGGAAAGAGTACATCACCATGAAACGTCCTTTGTGAATGTCTTCTTACTCTGAGAGGCTCTTCTTGCTACCCATGTAGCACGATATTAGGAAATTCTGGGAAAGAACTATGTGGTCCACAATATATTACCAAGCTCAGTTTGTATTTCCATAAGTGGATGATAGGAATATATTAATATAGTTTCCATAATTGGATAACAAAATGCATGAGGCAAAGTTGAAGGTTCCTAAAAGTGAGGCAAAAGTGAAAATTGATAAATGCTTGAAATTAACAATTCAGAAATCAAGGTTCAGCCTAAAAAATATACAATAATCTGACAGAAAGAGCAGCAGCACTTACAGAACAAAGGCATTGGACAAAGGTCTCTTACTACTAAAGCACTCAACAAAAAGTGGCAAGGTGCAATTTGCAGCTCAAATTAAGAGACCCCTGAGAATTGCAGGAAAGCTGTATTTACAAGGTCATTTTACAAATGTAGAGCATAAAACACAATGGCAGTCCAAATGTAAGTGTGGAGTATTCTAAACAGCAGGGGGAGAAGCAATTGTGAACCTTTCATTGGCATCTGGAGGGTCACTTCAGCAGGACAGATTTTATTCAGTCTTTTTAGAGACTGCACCAGAGGCTACTAAGCTGCACTGTTAGGAAGGAAGGAAACCAAAATTTCAGTATTAGGCCAGATGGGTACACTTAGCCCATTAATAATACATCTGTACACTTCAGTTCTCTCTGAAAGAGGAAGGAATTGTCATCTTTGGGATCAACCTGTAGCCTCAGAAAATGTTTGCAGGGCAGCCTGCTCCAGAGCAGAGCACCCTGAAAGCTGGCGGTGCTCGGGCTGACAAGAAATTGCCAGCACTTGAAGTTAGTGCTGTCAGGCTTTTTAAATGTCAGATATTCCCAGTTGGTCAGATGAAAAGAATATAAGAGCCTTGACTGAGTTGGCAGCCAGAGTGGGGAATTGCAGGCTTGGGGATATCTACTCTCCGAACTGTCCATCACTTTATCAGTGAACGTGCTCTGATAATGAAGCAGGATCCCAGAAATCCCATTCTGTGGCACTTCCCAGTACTTTGAGGGGCCGGGATACTGAGGCTTCTGTTCTGTAGACTTCGTTCAGCTGAGCTGCAAAGAAGCTGGACATCTTGGGACCTCTGGAGCCTTCTCTACTTGTTGTTCCTCCTCTCCACAGGCTGAAGCACCTGTCTAGACACTTGCCTTCTTGTGTTGCCTAGGAGCCCAGCTGTGAGGGAGCCAGGCTCATTGTAAAACCTTCCTGCTGCAGTGCTGCCTGGTTTCATCAAAATCAAATCATCTCTGCCAGATATTTCAGTCCTGATGAATTGACAGGCTGATTGAGAACCATCCTGTCTGGGAATTTTCAGCTGGCTCTTGACAAAGGAACCTGTTTGCAAGGCACTACCTCGTAACCTTAACATGGGTATCAATATTTCATTGCAAAGAGCAAGGAACACATTTCCTTCCTATAACTGCATGCAAATATCCTTCTTAACATAGACATCGTGGATTATTCTGGTACGGACCTTTCAATTCTGTAATGGATCTGCAGTGTACATTTGAATACATAGCACTATTTCTATTTTCTGTTTCATTATTCTGACATATAGTTGGGCATATCTGGGTAGCACTGATAAGAAGGTACATTTCAGGACAGGAAGGAGATCTGTAGTTGATAGTTACATATCAGTAAGTATTATACTGTGCATTTCTTTCCCTGGTATATTGTGCATCCTGATTTGTCTACATCACTCTGAGCATATATGTAAGAATATGTGACCAAGGTCAAATTGATTAAATATTTCTATTTAGCATATACATGTAGGAATGGGGCTTAAGTGAAGAAGAGCTTAAGCCTCAAACTAATACATGTTTTATTTCCACTTTAATTTTTGGAGAAAGAGATTTAGAGCAAGCAGCTTCAGCACATTATTTTTTTTCTTTGTTTTTAAATTGCTTATTTAAAAAAAAAAACATTCCCTGCTTATTTCAGTCTGTGTCTCCAGCAGTCATTGCTCATTGTTAACTGATACAGTTAACAATTTGTTTACTTTTTTATGAAACAGTTGTGTTGATTCTATGTTGGAATTTTGGAGGAAAGAAACCCATTGTTCTCCATCTTGGAAAGAAATGATGACAATCTGCCTTGTCAAATCAACATAAAAAATTGATATCAGTGCTAAAACAGAGCACGGAAGAAAGCTGGATTGTATGGACAGCAACAATCTCGCCGAAATCTGCTGGGAGTTAGATTTGGAAGTGCTTTAAGTCTTAATGTATATTAACATCTAGGTTTGTTTCCTCTGACATAAATTGGTCTTCTGAAGCCAAATCCTGAACTCCCTATATCGCTAACGATAAAAAAATCCTAACATAAGTGTAAAGGTTTTTTTAAATATTTGTCATTTGACTTTTCAATCTGAAAGACAAGCTTCAGAAAAGCTGTAGAAAATAATCAAATTGGGAAAAATAATAATTTTAAATTACTTTAGCTGTTATGAGTAGCTGTGACCTCTGACATTTGGCATCACATGAAATGCAGCAACCTTTATTATGTTGAACGCCAACTGCAAGACACAGTTGTGCATACTCAATAAAGCCTGAGGAGCAGCTGAACTAACAACCCTATAGACAGACACTGGGATCAATAGTCACATTTTTTGATTTTTTACTGGACTGCCGGGTGGGAAAGGAGGAATAAATGAGATACCTTCTACTTCACAATTGACTGGTTACCAGTACCCAGCTCTGTATGTGGTTTTATGGAATTATCAGTAAAGTGAGCCCAGTAGGATACAGTAAAGAGTGCACAGTTTAGTCCTGTCATTCATCTCATGCTTCGATTTTTGTGAGGACACTGAAGTAAATGACGAGGCATCCTGTCCCTGCTCTGTTCTCCCTGGGCAACACCATCCGAGCGATACCCATCATCATGTCTAATTGTCATTCCTCTGCATTCTCGTGCCTTGCTGATGTTCTGGCTGGTGCTGCTTACTTGAATATATTCCTGCTTGAAGTAAGACACAAGAAGAACATCTAGAGAACCGTGAATCCTGAAATTTTCCTGAGACAGTTGTTGCCTACAATTGACACTTCAATGTGTCATGGTTTGCACGTGATGTTCACATTAAATATAATTTGCATATAGTTGACTTGAAGATCCACTACCTCCTTTGATAGCATGCAGTGTTCAGAAGTGGCTGCTTTCCGTGCCAGGAAGGCGTGCTGCATGTACTAGCAACCTGAGTCTGAGTCTTTTTAGGAATTCATGTTGTTAAAAGATACTTTGATATACAGCATAACTTGGTTGGAAGGTGTTTTACGATATGAAAATCACATATTAGCATAAATTACCATCAAATATAAAATAGATTATTAAAAATTTATGAAATAAAAAAATACATTTTTTTAATGTGTTGTCTTCTGTACCTGTCAACTGTGTTGCTTGCTGTCCATTGCTGTCCTAATATTGATTAATGAAATGCAATGAAGTTTCTCTAATATAATATTGGAGTGGTCCTTTCCTTTCATAGTTGATAATTGTGGTTATATTTTTCTCATCTATGCTTGCGAGAGAAGAAAGAAGTGCTTACTACTGTCAGATACGATCAACTTCTGCATGAAAGTTTTGTTTCATCTCCATTATAAAAAATTATTTCTGCAGTTTATAGCTCTATTAATAAGAGCTAATGTAATGCAGTTTTTCTAATTAAAAAAAAAGAAAAAAGAAAAAAAAGAGCAAGCTTTCCAAACCTGGATTTGATCTCTCATTTACGGAAGAGGGAGGTATACTTAAAATACATTTAGTTTCTAAAGAGCAGACAATCTGGAAATTCTGCAATAATTTGATAATTTAGAAAGCTCCAGTGTTAAAGAGTACAACATTCTTAGACTGCGGAAAAGTGGGAAAATGCGCGGTTCAAAGGAATACGTTGTTTTTAATGCTTTCCTAGATTCTTTCTTGCCAACTACCATACAAACTGACCTTATTATCCCACTTTTAGAAACATCTTAGTAAGGAAAGTTGAAATGTCTAGATGTTAAATATGCTTTCAGACTTTTAAAATCTGTATAATCTGATTTTCTAATTCAGTTTCTTGTGACTTCATTATGCAGTTATTTTTAATTTTGCTAATAACAGTATAGTTACTTAAGCAGATTATTTCTTTGTTCACTGAGTCATTGTTATAGATGCACACTCAGAGTTATTAGGATTATTTCATTGGGTTTGTTGTTACATGTATACGTTTTGAAGGTATTTTGGTCACCTTAATTATACATTCCCAGATGATATATTTCAAAGTTTAATTTTAATTTAAAATTTACAAGTTTGCTCCAGGTTATAAAGCTTCTTATGCTTTTATTTTTAACTCCTAAAGTTGTTCCTCAGAATATATGAGGGACTTTACTGATAAGAGTGTATCTCCAAGTCTCAGATGGCTTCTTGGAAGCTAAACACTCAGATAGTTTAACCACAGTAGCAATGGTCTTGAGCATTTGTAAGATCTGTGGACGATTGTGCCAGAAGCTTTCAGTTAATTTGCACTGTATGAAGAGTTTTGGAATGTCTTCATAGTTTACATGCCCGAATCCCACTCCATTTGAGGTAGGTTTTAGATTGATACCTATATGAAATATCTATAGGGCTTTTGGCACCTAAGCTCCCAGTAGGGTCAGTGGGAGCATGGTCAATGGAGTCAATAGAATCTGAAGAAGTTTATTGCCTTGTCACTTAAGTTACTCGCAAGACTGCACTGACCAAACTTTGCCTAAAATGTAAGCATTTCTTCCTCTTTGAGAACCCCAAGGAAATCTGAGACATCTGCATGGAGCTGGCAAGTATGATGCGCAGGAATGATCTTCAAGAGCACTGCTCACTGCCATGAAGGGCAAGCAGGATGTATTTTTGGGCACTAGATGCCTGTATGTGAATTGACTGCACTCTGTCCGTTAAATATAATGGGAATTCAGTGCCTGAGTTCTCACACGGAGGCGCATGGTGTCATAATTTCAAACTGACTCCCACATCCATATGTGCCCAAATCCTGGTTGTTGTTTTTTAAATTAAAATTCATTCTTTGGGTGAATTCTCCTGCAGCCTGATCAAGATTCATTGGGAGCTTTGCAACTGGGCTTACCCTTTGCCAAACCGTGGTACAGAAGATGGAGAAAGCTATTTGTATTCTGTTTTGGGTAGTTTCTATTATCTTGTCTCCAACACTGACAGCTTGACTATGTGCATCCCAGGAATGATTACGTGGTGCTCTTGGCTTTGACACGTACAAATAAATAAAGTCTTCCTAAAGTATTTATTTCTTTCTCTTTCAGTTATTGTAATGGATGTATGTTAGATCCAGACTGTGGTCTCTGCTACAAACTGAATAAATCAAGTGTTGTCGAGTCCTCGTGCATCCCTGTTGATAAAGATTCTACAATGAAAGCAGCTTGGGGCAGGTATGTCACTTTTCAAGATTTTCTGGTCTTATGATCTACTGACTGTGTATTTTGCACTATTGAGTACACTTTCAAACACAAAATGTTACTCTTAGGATATTCTGGAAGAAATCCTTAGCTATGTAAAGGAATGGGTAATTACATTCTAACAAATATTCTAAATAAAAGCCTTTACCCTGGTGTGTGCAGCCAGCTCTGCCCCTTAGAAAGTATGGCAAAAGTGTACTAGCAATTAGTTAAATTAACTTTTCCCTAAGGTTTCCATTCATTTGAAGTGGCACGTTCCCTAGATATACATTTAAAGCCTTCTGAGTTAATTTTCTTTTAAAATGCTTTAATTAAGCTACACTTTTAATATTGGCCTAATAAGGAAACCTAATTACTCTGCTGAAGAATCTAAAATTATAAAAATCTGAAAAGTACAAATTGCCAAAAGCATGCTTTGCAGGCACAGATTTCTGTACTGGGCTTAAAGTGAGCATCGTGGTGTACATTGCACTTGGGGTGTAAAAATGTGTGAATTCACAGAAAAAAAGCTCCAACATAACTGCAAAATATATCACACCTCTTTTTCTTAGGCAGCACAATGATTCCCTGTGAAGTCACAGCAGTTTTCAGGTTTTCCAAAATACTAGCTGTTCTTAAGAAATGACTTCGTGAGATGGATTGAAGTCCCATAAGGGCTTTCTTTATCAATACTTTAAAATTGATCAGGGCTAAGATATTTTAAAGAATGGTTCAATGCCATAAATGAATCGTGTAATTATTGCTGATAAATGTGTAATTACTGCTGATAAAACCTTCTTGCCATACCTTATCTATGCCACCTGCGCATCATAAACATACTTGGGAAATATGCAAAAGTTTGTGTGGTAGTTTGGGCTTTTTTTTCGTATGTGTTTCTCAGAAGTTAATTCCAAGTATCTTAGTGGTAGTGAATCATATTGGGCAGAATTTGGAAGGTATGGAGATACCCACTAATTGTGAAATTGTTAATTTAAAATTACTCTAAAATTGCCCTCATTTTGGTTTCAATACTGTTAGGGTGTTATGCCTCGTGGCTCATTCTATACGCAGAAGAGGGTAGTTTGTGCCCTTTGTAATCCTATTTTAAAAGTACTGGGATCATTTTGTGGCAATTACTCTTTGTTAATAAGTAACTGTGAAGACTACAATAGCTCATCCCTCTTGCATATTCTGTGACTGTCTTCAGTTGTACATGATACAACATACCTTGCATATTACCTAGTACCCTGATGTGCTCAGCAGCACTTGGACTCTCACATTTGTCTGGTAACAAATGTCTTCATCAACATTCATTTCATATATGCTGTAGTTTTGAGTACTATGTCCGTACCTAGCAAAATTGTAAAAGCATGCGCTATGACATAAATGGAAGCATAAACTTGTTACGGATAGTTGATTGATAGAGTCAAACTTTATTTATTAGGCAGTCTTATATAACATGTAGTAAATGTAGGCATCAGAAATCCTTTTATATTCATGATTCAGTCTCACAGCTCCTTGTTGTACAGCCTATTGGAGCAAGTTAGATAGGAAAGAAGAAATACTTCCATTTCAAATTGCAGATTTAAGTATTTACATCTTGTACAATAATTCCATAGTATAAGGACCTTGTTCAAAGTCTTTCAAGCAAAAACTCTACACTTTTAAATTTGTTATATTGGTAGTCATTAGAGTAAAATTCCTGCCTTGAGAAATAAATTCAATGAAATAACTGTATTTCTTTCTCCAAAGAGTATGTATTCATCCCCATTTCTAGTGTTTAATTCATGAATTTCTAATCTTGTCTCCACCTGGTCTGTGTAATCAGGAAGTTTTCTAGCAAGCTGGTCCTTCAAGCTGTGAAATAGCACCAGGTGGTACCTTCTGTTCCACACCCTGTGGGACAGGCATGCATTTTCCCTCCTTCTCCTCCTCGCAAACACGTGTACTTCTACATAATAGTCCACAGATCTTGACTTACAAGTGTTCACATCAAATATCCCTCACTTCTGGTTCCTCAAATGCTGACTCTGCTTCACAGCAAAATCAGTCCCACAAAGAGGATTTCTTCTCCAACCAAGAGGACTGCAGCAGAGAAAACCATGTAGTTACATTTTCATTTGTTCTGAGCAGCAGGGATCTGTGTCCTTCTGCCAGCACAGGGAGAACAAGTGCCTAAGGCAAACCAACTGCACTGGTGAAGAAGTTAGGACTGCGCCGATGCTAGATATTGCAACCCCTTCGTTTCAGAGTTATGTTGTCACAAGCTAGATTTACAGCAGCGGGTATTTAAAAATACATGGCATTTTTATGATCAGAAACTAATTTAATGGTTTAAAAGATGATTTTCTGACTTGTGAACATCTGCTACACATGCAGGGCCACATGCAGCCTCTTTGTATTTTGCCTCCTGTGTATTTTGCTGGTTTGATGCCATCCAGGGTTGGCTGAATGTGTCTTAATGCCTTCAAACCTCCAGAATTAATTCTGGCCAATTTCTTTGGCCAGAAATTTTGCTGAGGGGAGGAGGAAGACCTGGGCTATTTGTCTCGGATCTGTTGGACCTCGGTTTGCCTGGGTATTAGCAGAAGCAGCAGCTCTGGCCGCCTTCCATGCTGCGGGAGGTTCAGAGAAATGGCTTCTGCTGCACTCGTGTTAACGGTGCCATGCAGTGCGTTTCTCTGCTGCTGTGCTCGAGTCTTCTTTATTCTTTTCACGCTGGAAAGATGGGAGCTGCAGCCATGGACAGGTGCATATGGTCACATCATACGATGTGTGTACAGCCACATAACTGCACCCATCGTAACCCCAACCACACTGACATGCACTCAGGGGCTTGTCTGTTCCTGGTGTGTAACCCACCAGCCAGGTGAGAGGTGCTCAGAGGCACCAGGAGAGATCTCGTTGTATTTTTCACAGCACTCTACAGCCTCACAAGCTGACAGAGAAAGCCCTTCTGTTTGTGTGTTTATAGCTTTGCTCTTCCCAGTTGATCCCAAGGTACTTCCATAACGCTGACATAACAGGCAATGTTTTGACTGTTATCTTAAAATACAGTAATGCTTTTTTATTTGCAAGAAGTTTCCCCAGTGCCAGCCTTGTGTACTAGACACCACCTCTATTTTTTTTGTTGTTGTTGTTAATCATATTTATTCAGTTACAGTATGTTCTAAATTGAGAAGTTATGGAGAGAGGAGGGGAAAGGAAGGAAGGGAAAAGGAGGGGAAAGAGCAGAGATTTCAGCCTCCTGTGGCTGCCAACAAGGCTGTTTATGTTGCTGTGGGTTGTCATAGGAACCAAGGGAGACAATTAGACCATCCAAATGTTTTTCAAGAAGAATATAGCATTTTGGTTCTTTTGAATATAGAGAACTCCGTGGCCAGCAGTGGCCCCAGGGGAGGAAGGATGCCATGGAAATAGTGTGAGAATAAATCAGACCAAGTCCAAGCCTGGCCTTGAAGCAGCACATGGGTAGCACACAACTGGTACACTTGCAAGATCATACACGTAAGGCAAAGAGAAGAGATTTTTTTTGTTGTTGTTATTTAATCGGTTACATAAGCCTGACTCTCACACTGGGATAACACACAGAGGAGCATCTTGTCTGCCTCACCGGCACAGTCAGTGCTTCGCAGCCCATGGCATCACTGAATCAGTTAACAAACAACGGCTGACGTGCAAACCTGGCTGCCTCCAGCTCTGCCCAGGGACATATAAAGGATGGTTTCAAGACAGTAAGCGAGAATATCCTTAAATTATTCACTTTGTAATAAAAGGAGAAGAGCTGCATCTTCTCTCTCGGTGTTATTTGAGGTTCTGTGTTGGGACTTTGTTTTCTGAGGTCTGCAAAAGTTTTGTGTTTGACAGTTCTGGACAGCTGGCAGTTCTGTTCTCCTCATGAACATCGTATTATAAAATCCCCACAGAGCTGATAAAAAAAGCATTATCTTGGTGTTACAGATGGGGATGCGATGGGAAAATTGCAATACACAGCTCGAGTGGCACAGCAGAGGTCATAAGCAGAGTCAGCTCTTAGTCAGTGCTGAATGTGGAGGAGATTGCATTCAATTCTGCACTTCCACAGCATAAACCAGGATCTAGTTCTTCCCCACAACTTCAATTACTCTCCCAGTGCTCTCAGAAACCTTGAAACTTCTCCCTGTGTGTAATTGCAATAACCCTAGAGGCCAGCCAAGAGTGCTCTGGAAGAAACTTCAAATGACATTAATATTCTTACAGCTGAATGAATGACCGTGGAAGGAAAGGAGCTACTAATGGTGCCTTGACATGACATTAACCTTGACATGAGGATATTGTCAGGACCACAGTAGGCCCGCCACTGCGAGCTAAAAGGCTCTCATGAGCGACTCTGAGCAATCTCCCTCTGGGGAGAAAGATGTTGACTTTATACAGTAAACAATGATGAAGAAATAATAACATCATCTGCAGATCAGAGGCGAGCCTAGAAGCCATCCTGTCCACAAAATTAGCTGGCAGGTCTCCACAGTCCCCTGAGGAGGACGACTGGGAGCAGAAATCTATAAAGGGAGAAGAGCTGAGTGATTTGCTTTCTTCTGCCATTTTTATTAACTTCGTTAGGGGAACATCTTCCTGCCACGGGAGTTTAATGGTTGATGGAGAATCCAGCTTTTGCAAATATAAAATTCTCCTCGCCGAGGACATTGGGTATGGAGGTGAAATATGAGCACCAGGGCCTGTTGCTCACATCCATCATTTTTTGCATAGCTGTGCCTCAGAAACCTGTTCTGGGGAAAACTGGGCTTAAACTGCATGGGCAATGCAAGGGAGCTGATGTGGCAGCTAAATCCTTCAGGAGAGTTTCCACCACAGGAATGTGCCTCATGGCCTCAGCATTCGAGCCTGGACGCTGACTAGATTCCAGTGGTTTACAAGAAAAAAGAGGAGTTCATTAGCTGGGTTCTCAGACCACAGCCTGGTTTATGTCCACTGGGGGACGTGCCAGTCTGTCACAGCCTTGTAAATATTCTGGAGAGTTTTAAATCCATACTGAGCTGCCTGTTGTCTAATCCATAGCAGATGAGAGTGATAGAAGTTATTAGAATGCGTTTTTCTTTGGATCAATGATAGATTTTTTCTGGAAATATCAGGTTCCTTTAGCTGCTTAAGTGAAGAGACGTGAATAAGTTCCTTATACTCATGTTGCTAGTTGCTATCTTTTGCAGATGCTTTTGCAGTGAGACAAGTCCATTAGCAAAAGTTGCTGTGACTGCTTTACTAATACTAAAAATATGTGTGTGTCTTCGCTCAGTTAAAGACTGAGACCCTATTTTCAGGACTTGGTTGGGCGGGGAGGTACAAACCTCCCCTGTTCCCACGGGCAGGCTGGCACCAGGGAGCGCTCCAAGGATGAAGAACTCCTCTGTCCACGTGTAGACATTGCTTCTTCTGTGATGCAGGAGGGGCTGGTGAAAGATTTTATTGCTGAAGTGATTATTTGGAATCTTTCTAAAAGGGCTGGTATGGAAAAGCATTACCAAATTCACCAGCAATTAGAAGAGAAACTCGTATTTCTCTTACAAAGTCTTCAGAATGATAAAGATTATGCATAGGATTGTGGTTCTCACATTTGTAAAGTAGAAATGTGATAGAGGGAGTAAATTGCTTCAGGGAACTGGCAATATCTACAGAATATGTACATCTGTGTGTACATCAGCATTGCTCAGAAGAGCTGTCATTATAACCAGTAGTCTTAGTAAAATTTCTGTCTGGACCATGCTAAATGTTTACTAAATTGAAATATTCATCACCGCACTGGGAACCAGAACACAGAATCACCCCCCCCTCTCCCTCCAGGTATCATTTAAGAAAGAAAAACAAAATAGTTGCAGTTTCAAATAGAATTAAATTCTGATTACAGTCACCATTTGCCAGTAAGGATGGAAGTGTGGAACAGCAGGGCTTCGGCACACGGTGCTCTTTGTCCTCTTTGATTAGGAGGACATCCTTCAGGGTAATAACGTCTAATGTAAGCTAGGGAGGTGTGTGGAAACAGAAATGAAAGAAAGGTCTGAAACTGATTACAGTCTTTGTCGGCGGAAAATCTAAGAACAAGGTCTTTTCTGAGAGGGGGGCATTGGCGTAATCACCGGGGTTATGTGGGATGGAGAGGGGTGATTCCTGAGAGCTGGGGAGGCAGAGGAGGAACTTCAGAAATCTTGTGTGCTTATTTTAATGCTAATGGCCAAGGGCAAATAGGAAGAACAGGATAACGTGATGCAGAATATTGCATCCTCAGCCGCAGATGAAGCCTGTGCTCTCGGTGACACAGGAGCAGGTAGCAAAATGGATTCAATTTTAATGTTCTGATCCTCTCAGCCACTCTTCCCCCTCAAATCTTTAAGGCACTGTGTTTTTAAGGTCTTTTAAAAGGAAATTATTACATGGTGGGCCTGATAACTTTGATCAGATCTTTTTAAGCATTTAAAAATATGGTGAAATCTAAATATCTACTTAAATAATTTAAATGAGGTTGGACTATTGTTGCAACCCTAACAGAAGATGCAATCCTTTGATGATTCTTTTTAATGTTGGGGGAGCATTTTTTATAATCTCACTTTACGAAATTATAAGATTTTTGACTGCATCTAATGCCTGAACAATTAAGGTCCTTTGCATATTGCATCTGTATCTTAGGTCTGAAATAATAAGCAGAGCTACATGATAATCTAAACTGAAACTGTTTATGTTCCTTTAGGGTAATTACTTGGGAATTACTATTAATAGCTCCTACTCATTACATCTACTCAACCAATGGCAAATTCTGGATGCAGGAAAGGAAGGACAAAATCCACGCCTCGTCAGTCCTGTAGTGAAGTTCTGATTCTGGAAGCATTTAGTTTATTTGCTGAAGACAACGTTTATTTGTTGGAGACATCCAGCACAAAATAAGATTTTAAAGCAGGTCTGCTTAGTTTGAAATGCTATTTGGACATTTGTTCTCTACCTGCTTGTAGATACTGCAGGTCGCTGGTGAACCCTGCTTCCAGATCTGAGTCTATATTACTATTTAAGAGGCATTTTGAAAGAAAAACAAGGAAGAGACAGATCCTGACAGCTGTCTGGGTTAGTTGCTGTAGCTACTACTCAAATGGCAAAGCACTGAGGCTACTGGAATGGAAAAGCAAAAGTGGCCCCTGTGCTAAACCATTCCCAAATGCTGCTTTATGTCAGTAAAAAATGTGTTACAGCTATTTAAATGGAAAATATGTTTGAGTCATTGCTCTTCACTGCTTGAAATTGGTCCAAGGAAGAAGATGCTGCAGCGTCTAAAATCTAAATTCACATCCTGTTGAAGTAGAAAGCATTCTGGTTATTCCAGCCATTCTCTGGCTGAGATGGGACTAGAAGGGAAACAATCTTGTTTCCCATTTAAAAAGCTTTCAGTTGACAAAGGAGATAGGATAGGAAAGGGAAGAAAAAGCATGCCAACATCCATGAGAGAATTGCCAGTCTCATGTCAAGGTGCTTAGACTATAGGGATAATTCCTGCAGCCTCTTTCTCGCCCTCTCACAAAACGTACATTGGAGGAAAGGATCTTTTCTCGACTGTAGGAGCCTGCTGCTAATTAGTTTCTTCAGCTGCTCATCTTTGCAGGGGCAGATGGAAAGGCCCTGCCTCACCCTGCTGCCTCTCCTGGGAGCACAGCAGGGAGCTGCCCCTGGGAGACAGCTGGGAAGTTCCCCTTCTGCCTTGGAGCCAGAGCAACAGGGACTGCTTCAAGTTTTGAAGCACGTGGATTATTATAGTTATATTTTTTTTCTGAGAGAGGAATTATGCCAGTAGAGGTTTTTCTTGTGTATTCACTAATGACTCTGAAATTCAGATTTAAATAAAAATCCTCAGTGAAAATTGTCTCAACAGATTTTTTAGGTTATTACACTCTGAATTGAATTTAATAAATATAATTTTTCTTTTTTTTTATTTTTCTCTCTCTCTCTTTTTTTTTTTTTTTTTTTTTTCTTTCTTTTGGTAAAAAAGACCGTTTTAAAGGCTGATTTCTTGGGGATTTTTATTGACAAAGAACATTCACTAGGGTCAAAATCAGTTCTCCTCACAGGAGCTTATACCTTTAACAGTATGCAAAGTCATTTCACCCACCTTTATTCTATAATAAGTAATTCTTCAGCAATCACATCATTTGATATAGTAGAACTGTGATCTCTTCCGTTCTTTTCATAATATGAAAGCTTATTCAGAGGATTTTATTTGTTTTGCTTTTGGGGGAAAATAAATAAACACATTGCAATGTTAGGACTGTTGAATAATTCAGGATGCTTGATGATTTTAATTCATATAAATTATTGTATGTGCTGTCTGCATGTGTGGGTCATTTCCTTGAGAAGGTACCATCAATCCTTCCGTGGCACAAGATGAGCCAGAGTTATCGATTCATTTGATTTAAAGTTGCGACCTTACTTTAACCCGCCGTATCTGTTAGTACAGCTAGGAAATGGGCAGTCTGCTAGAGAGCAGGTCGTGCTGCTGAGCACTGGGGCACTTCTGGCTTGCAGGCTGTATGGACTATTTTTTCCCCGTGGCTTTCCACCCCTGTCACGATAGCTTTGCACAGATGGTGGTCAGAGAATCATAGAATTGCTCAGGTTGGAAAAGACCTCAAAGATCATCAAGTCCAACCTTTAACCCAGTTGATGAGAGAGAAGTCTGAGGTTTTACATGATTATTTACTCCTTAAGACCTGGGATTAGGGTGATGTATATGCCCATTTACCACACTTTCTTGGTAAAATAACCGCTGTTAAAAAGCACTTATTTATGTAAAGTTCATTTTATCTGTCAGAGGCCAAGGAAAATAGGAATTATTTTGATTTCTGCTAAGTTCTTCTACTGTCAGATACCATAATTTGAATTTAATGTAATAATGAGAGCCTCGGTATGCAACGTTTATGAACATCGTAAGCTAAAGAAAGTGTAACCTTTTATTGTTTCTGTATTTTATAAAATTCCTTGCATTTGCCATAGGTATTGTACCCACATGCACAAATCAAAGCAGAGTGACACTGTATGTTAAATGGCTGCTCTCACAAATGGGATGTAAAATAATTGCCTTGTTATAAGTGGTCTTTGGGTATTTTTTACAAAATCTCCTTGGGGCTCCATTTTCAGTTACAGAATTAATGATTTCCAGAGCATTGACCAGGACTGACAGCTGAGGAATCATTCTTCATATAGCTCCGTTGGTTAATTTAATTGAGACCCTCCCCAGTACCCCCTGTATGGAAGGGATGTGCTGCCTGCTTTTACCTTATGAAGCTGCATTTTCTCTGAGTTTTTTGGGCAAAGACATTGCCACCTACTGGCATCAGGGAAAAGCTAGTTTTAAAAAATGCTCTTCCACAATTTATTTAAGAAAAGAACACAAGGTCTTCGTTTCTTAGTCTAGATGGATTTTGATTGTACTGGCAGAAAAACTGCTGCTGGCAATAGTTAAAATGCAAGACTTGCTTCTAAATTATGGTTACAGAAATTGAACGTAACAGTTCAGTACTTCAGCTGCAGGTTGGACAAAACATTATTACCAGAACTATTAACATGTAATTTTTCCACATATATGTCAGTAATTAGAAACAAAATAAAGTGTGGAAGTGCTAAAAAAGGCATGCTAATACACGTAATACTGATCTGTGCTTTAAGCTTTTTGTCCTTACTTTTTTGTCCTTATGCCCAGGTTTAACAAAAGAGCAGATTCAGAAAAGTATTTTTACCCTTCTGCTTTTCTCTTCAGTGGAAATTTCAGAAGGATAAAAATTTTATGTGCTAGATCTGTAACTCAGTATAATTTTGCCAGCATGTCCCACCTGTGGGTTTGGGGTAGGATTTTTTATTTATTTGACAGCAAAGTCTCACCACTCTCTTCTAACTTCATATACCAAATCGCAACACAAAAGCTTATTTTTCACAATTCTTCTGCACATCTAAAATTTTGGGGTAACTAGAAGCAATATGATTTTTTCTGTCTCTTTATTGCTTGATGGAGTGTTTGGAAGCATTCAGAAAGATAAGATTATAACACTGAAATAGAACCTATTTCATTTGGAGGTGAACCTCCAGTCAATATTTCTGTCAAGTCACCTTCAGACTGAGTTACAACAACACCCTGGCTTTCTTTGTCTTTGGTCTTTTCTGACCACGCTCTTAGATTTTCTGTCGGCAACTTTAACTGAAGAGATACTTTTAAGGTGTTGACGGCATTCATCTGAACAATACTGCTGGTATTGCTGACACACTGTGAACAGCACAAGCATGAACGAAGAGTACTTGTAAGTGCAAGGAAGATGAAGAAGTGTGGGTAGGATTTGTCTTACTCAGCTTCAGATGTCTGAAATGTTGACCTTGATCTCTCTTGTGGCACCTTGACGGATGGAATAAAAATGCTGGTCCATATTGTTCTTTCTTTGCAACTGGCCTTTGCCTGTGTTTTATAGAACAGACTTTGTTCCCTCATGCTGGCAATTCTTCCACACTATTCTGTTAATATTTTAAAGGAGAAGTTTTAAGAGAATATCACAGATTAGTCATTGCTTTTGATATTTTTATTAATATTTAAGCGTAACCCTTTTGCACAGAGATTAAAAATCCTTCCCCTCTCCCTCTTCTCCTCTAAACTCAGAGCTGGGCCCTGTGCTTAGCCCGTGCCAGCATGACTTGCCAAGGCAATCTGTCCTCGTACAAAGTAGGAAAGAGGGGTCTGCTCACAGAAGCACCAGTAACCAGGAACTTGTAAGCAGAAGAACTTTACAATTCTAATTATGAAGTAAATTAAATGTAAAATTGGATGGAAAAAAAAAAAAACCCGCAAATGAGATTAAATATCATGCAGGAATTTATTTGATAGTAAACTTGCATGAAATTCTAAAATGCTGCATTTTATATCCTAATTCTCAGATCAATTTCCTTCAGTAATTAAGTATTAATGCTGCAAGGTGATAGAATTGAAGAGACTAACTGCTTTTACATATGGAAGCAGAAACCAGGAATTCCTGAGCCCTGTGACCCTGTTTCTGTCAGTAATTCCATACAGAGCCCTGTGCACGCTCCCTCAGCTCCCAAAAACCTGCAAAACCAGTGATGACTCCAAATATCCACAAGACAAAAGACGCGTGGCAGGAGCAGCAGAAGCGCCCCAGGGTAAGACAGACAGCACCGAGTTTGCACAGCAGATAAATATCCGATGTGCTGTTCTCTCACAGACACTGAGATACGTACAGGCCCTGCTTTTCTGAGCACCATTTTCCTGAAGGAGCTGGAACAGAATAAAGCCTGCCTGTCTGCAGGCACCAGTAGGTACCAAATAATAACGTGGGACAGGCCAGTGGAGAGTGCCCAAATCTGCTTGTTTTCAGGTAGAAACCACAGCATGGTGTAGGTTCGCACCAGGACCCCGCTGGGGTGTCAGACAGCCTTCTTCCAACTCAAAATTATCGCTCCCACATCATTAATGAGCAGCTCATTTCTGAGAAGTAAGGGAAGCCAGTAACAGCTGGATGAACACACGTTTGGGTGCTCCTTGCTGGAGCAGTTCTTCTAGAAGTGAGCTTTTTCTGTATAGCCCCAGGAACTCACTGGGCAAGCTGTGAAGCATCTTCAGGGGTCACAAGTCCGTGAGTCTTCCCCAACCCTCACTATGGCCAGGAGTGAATAAACAGGTCACTTGGTCTCCAGACTGCCTCCACAACACCTTTTAGCTGTTGTGGTGCACAGATAGCTTTGTGCTCCTGTTAAGACTAAAAATTGTGAGTGATTGTCCCCTTGTATGTGGCACTGGTGAGACCGCACCCTGAGTACTGCATTCAGCTTTGGGTCCCCTTGCTACAGGGAGGATGTTGAGTGTGTGCAGATGCGAGCATCAAAGCTGGTGATGGGACTTGAAAATAAGATGTATGAGGAGTGACTGAGGGAACTGGGCTTGTTTAGTCTGGAGAAGTGAAGGCTGAGGGGAGAACCTCGTTGCTCTTTGTAGAGAGCAACCACCTGAGAGGAGGTTGCAGCAAGGAGGGTGTCTCCTTCCTCAGGTGACAAGGGATAGGACATGAAGAAGCTGTCACAGGTTGTACCAGGAGAGGTTTAGATTGGACATTAAGGAAAATTTCTTCATGGAGAGGGTGGTCAAACACTGGAATGGGCTGCCCAGGGAAGTGGCGGAGCCGCCATCCCTGGAGATATTTGTGAGATGTGTGGACATGGCTATGACCATGAGAAGAGATGTTTCTTTTCAGTCCTGACTGCTCTGAGCAGGACCAGAAGGACTAGTGGGGCTGGTGGCAGTCATCAAGGTGGCAGCAGCACTGCTGCTCAGGTCCCACCAGCTGCTTCATGTGCAAATCATGGTGTAAGCCCCAACCCCATCTCACACATCACTTCTCTCGCGTCCTGTCACCATCCAGCCCTGCACAACAGTACGTGGTGCTTAAGATGCTCTACCAGAGGGGCTTGCCTCATCATACTGAGTTTTTCACTCCACCTGGTAGAGTACAATATTTTCCTTACTGATCACAACAAAAGGCTTCAAAGTATCAACCTGTATTGCTTCCACTGTATTTACCCAAACTGAGCATTTCACTTTGTCTAAACATTATTTTCTATTTGCACCCCGGTGAAGTTCTTCAAAACTTGATGATATTTGGATGAAAGAATTAGTGAAAACTACAGCATTTAGTACATGAAATTCTTCAGTATAAGACTGAGGACCAAACTAAAGATTTCTCTCTTACTGGATCTTGCTCCTTGTCAAGATCAGCTTAGACCATTTTAAATACAGCACTGGAATCTGGGAGGCTTCATAACTTGGCTATGGTATTGTGCTGGATGGAGCACATTTCTCTATGAAGTGGTTGAAGTCCTCATGCACATCATTAGTTTGGAAGCTGCAAGAAACGGTAGAATCTGTCATAATGGAGTGATAGTGATAAAAGATTTGGGTTAGTCGAGTTGTTCAATCAAAAATTCATGGAGACAGGTAAAATTGTCATGTACCAGCAGGCACAGTCTCTTGCAGATGCAGAAGCTTTAGCAGCAAGATATGCCTGTCAATAAATGGGACAAAACCAATGTTTACATGCATATATTTCAGTAAGGACTGCCAAACAGGTTAGTGCTGTGAGAACAAGTTTTGTTCTATAAATTAAAAAAGCAGGAAAAATTACTGAAGGCCTTGGTCTTTAAAGTAAACAAATGTCAATGACTGTGAATCATTAGAGTATATCCATGAAAGGGGAAAAAGGACAAAAATCTTATATTGTCCACTGTCTCAGCCATACCTGAAACAATGCACTCTTTAGTTGATTCATTTTCATACTCCTTTTTTTAGCTTTCAAATACACAGATTGATCTTTAAAGTTGCAAAAATATGTTATTTTCTCTTCTTACGAAAGCATTTAGCAGATGTGGGCTTTGCTTCTTCTATAGCGTCACCTTTCTGCAACTTTGACCTTGTGTGACATCCAGGGTCAGTGAAGCTTTGGTATTTTGGAGAAATATTTTCTGCAGCTAAATATCAGCATATCAAGCTAATAAGTGAGTCATACATCTGGGAAAAAGCTCTTCAGAATGTATATATTTTTTTAAAGAAACAAAAACATCTCTATGTGACTACAAAGAAAAAAGTATCTTTAAATAATTTACTAAGTTTTATGAAGAATTTATCCCAAAATAATTACCAGATAATACTCTTGTTTATTGATTGTATATACTGGCATTTGATTCTCCATCTTAAGAGTCATCTCTCCTTACTGTAGGTGTCACTGAATCTTACTTTTCCAAACCCTAAAAATAGTCTTCTGGGTATACATAAGAATACATTTGTGTCATGGCTTCCTAACTTGAGAATACCACATCTGATTTTTACAGCTATGATTTCAACCTGTGAATCCCTTAGCTGGGTGTTACCAAGCCTTCTGCCTGATGTTTAAGCCTTAGATTTGTATATATATATATATAGATATAGATATAGATATATATTATAGATTGGACTTCTGTACACTCAGTTTGTGTGGTAATATATTTAGATATTTGAGTTTTATATTTAAAGTATTGTTTTAAGATGTGCATTGTCTATAAGTACATATTTAAACATTTTTATAAGCCTTTTTCTGCAAGAAAGTGCAAAAAAGCCTTTAAAAAGCACAAAATGTTGATTTACGATCTTTCTGTTCATTTTTTTTCTCCTTCATTGTTGTCTCTTGACTGAGCAGCTACTTTTGTACCATCAGTTATTTGGTACCTGAAAATGTCTGATGTTTAGAAGTACAGGATATTATTGTATTTTGAAACTCTGACCTATTATGTAATGACTAAAGTCACTGAAATGAGCACAGGTAGAAATGCATGAAGGACAGTGATGTTAAGCTAAGATGCTTATACTCAAATCTAATTAAGAGTTTGCATTTTGATCAGGTTTTAATTTTAATTCTGGCCATTAAAATTCTGCAGGCATGGCTGCAGGTTGTTTAGGTGAACAGATGATGATTATTTTCCATAGTTGTTGTATGAGCCCCCACAAGTTTATGCATTATTAATGTAATATTTGAATTATTTATGATTTGTTCATGACAGAATTATGAAACCATACGATTTAATTATTGCTAGTTAACTTTAATTTATGCTGGGGGAAACTGAGTGTGTCCGATCAGGATCAGAATTAGGACGAGAAGGGGGCACTCTCTCGAACACAGGTACGTCAGATGCTTCCTGACAATTTTATTACCATCTGTTACTTCAGAAGAGTGGAAAAAAGTTCGGGAAGAAAACAAAATCAAATATATATGGTGTGGTTAAGGTAATCATGTGTCCTGTAACCAAAAATGTGTCTTCACGTATTACTGTTCCTAGTTTTTAAATGTGCCGTATCTGAGACTGGCTTATGGGTGTACCTACCAAATGCTACCAGCTGCTGCGATATCTCAGCTGGGAGAGCTTTAACATCAGATATAAGCCATTTTCCCTTGTCCTGTTTGAGTCTGTGTGTCAAGGCAAGGAGAGCAGAGCAGATGATGAGAGAAGCACGCCTGACAACGGTGCGGTAGGTACCAAGGGTCTACCTCTCTCTGTCCCCGGTAGATGTGATGGAAAATGAAGCTTGAAGCAGCTGTGGCCTGACAGCAGTGTGGGACAACTGTAGCCAGCAGCCTGGAGGAGGCCAGCAGAGCTCAGAAGACAGCACTGTGGTGTAAATGAAGTCTAAAGGAGTAGAAAGTTGAACTTTGAAAGGGTAGGAATAGGATTGCAATATTAAAGAGAACCTCCAGTCCCAAAACAAATCCAAAACTGAACATCTGTCATCAGGCATTGAGTTATTTAATCACAAAAAGCTGCTGGCTCAGACCAGCAGCTAACAAAGCACCCAAAGGGACACTGCCATACTGCTGAGCTGCTTCCTTTGGCAAAACATGCAGGACCTGTGCTGCCCACCCTCGGCTCAGAAGTAGTCACACAAATACTGAAACAGCCAGCATGGCAAACAGTTAAAAACCCTATTCGTGTGATGAATACGGGAGAGTTATTTCTCATGGGAAAAAATTGGTCCTGTTTTCAGTCATTTGGTAGTCTCAGTCTATTCACATTGAAGAATAGCTCTGACACTCTCTTTACTGGACAGCTTCAGATGCAGTTGCAAAGCAAAAAATTCTCAGTTGGGGAAAATGCAAGTGTTTGAATTAAAAGTCCTTAAC
Source organism: Anas platyrhynchos (assembly GCF_047663525.1). NCBI lineage: Eukaryota > Metazoa > Chordata > Aves > Anseriformes > Anatidae > Anas > Anas platyrhynchos. Next base: position 15,653,060 of record NC_092587.1, read on the forward strand.
AATTTAATTATTATTTTTTTGCACACATGTATTAAAAGCATGTGCTTCTGTGTCTAGGTGGTCAGAAACAGGTAAATCAGTACTGAATCTGATGCAGGTGTGCTTTCTGACAAGACCAAGAGGCATGAGGGAAAGCAGTTATATCTTAGAAATATTTTTGTGAAGTAGTTATTTCAGTAAGTCTTCTGCTTCAATAAATATTATTATTATTTTTTTTTTTTTCCTTAACAGTGTGTATGAGTTACAGTGAAAAACTCCTTATGATTGATTTTAGATTTTAGCAGTCTGTAGGGTCTCAGTCTCTTTGTAAGAAAGAAGTCAAACGACGGATCAGAAGACAACAGCCAATACGGAAAGAGGTGCTCATGGTGAATAACTGATGGTTATTTCTTTATATGTTAGCTGTCTCCACACAGATCTGTAAGAAATATTCATTTAAATGTAAAACATTATTAGAAATTCCCATCCTATAGCACACAATAAAGAAGGCTTTTCTGAATTCTTTGGCTCTGAAACGTGCAAAGTGACCAGGCTTCTCTATTATTTTTTCAGTTGATCTTTGAATATTTGCTTTCAGTCTCCCAGATGCAGAATAAGAAGTGCCAGTCATTCAGCCCAAGGAGAACATCCTTCTGTTGGCAGTGTGCTAGCCATAGTAGCTGCTCCTAAACATACTTGTCATGAAATGCATTGCATGGAGAAAGAAATTACTTTCTTTATTCAATATAAGATTTTTTAGATATTTTGGACAGTGGCAATTACTGCAGCTATTGTCCAATTAAATCGCTGTGGTTTCAGTTCTTTGTTCAAGTTCTGCTCACTGCTCTACATGCTTAACTGACAGATCCTATAAGCAGTGGGCTTCACAGTGATAAAGACAGTTTTTCTCTGATGGGCAAATTCATTTGACAGGAGCTTTCTTGCAGTAAACTGAACTGCATTTCCAAGACTTTAGACTGCATGTTAATGTTTTAAAAAATCATTTCCAGTGTTAGCAAATGGCTGCAATAAATGTCCCGAAATGCTGATGATACTTTTATGTAATGAAGGTTAAGTAATGTCTAGGTGAATACTATTAAATTCTATGAGTACATTTTTCAAGGCTGCATCTGTTTTATGCTTTTCTGTCTGTTTTTTTCAACTGCCATCATTTGTCATAAGAAATTTCACCTGCATATTTTTAGCAACATTTGGTTTAATGGGTGAGTTAGTTCTCCTTGTCAACTACAAAGTCAAAGCAGTGGATGCAAACTTGTCCAGAGAGTCACGGATCTCCAGTGTCTCTTCTCTGAAGCACAGCATCCAGTAGCTAGAGGACCTTGCGACAGTTTTGATTCAGCTATTAGTTGTTTCGAAGTTAATTTGTTGTTTGCCTTTAAGAAAGTTTGAGACTTCAGATAGCATCTTGCCATGTATGTGTATATATATACAGATAAATAAAATTAGGTGCTGTAAGGAGCAGAACTTTTTCTTCAAATCAGAATATACTGATTTATAGTGAAACTATACCCTACAGTTTCACTGGTTTTTATGGATTATGCTAATGTCACTTTTTTCCATATTGGTGGATTAGAGAAGCCAGAGGAATGAACCTGTAGCTGTGAACTCCCCTGATTCTAGAGCCAGTGAATATTAATTCCAGGCACATCTTGGATCAACCTGAGCCCAAGCTTCACCTGATGGACACTATAGAGGCAGTTTCCAAAATTCTCCTTAGTTACTTGTCTGACTAATATGAAATTATTACACAATTAAACTGTAACCATACTAAATTATCTCCTTTAAGTAATTTAAAGATAGAGGTCTGTTCAGACAACTCAAGATCTTCAGCAGAGACAGAGAAACTGTAAGAACTAACCCAAATGTCAAGGAACAGATTCTTCCACAGAACTAGTAATTGCTTATGGATAAATAATTTTAGTTTTCCTCAAACATCTTTCATAAAAACCTTTCGTAGTCCTAGAACCTGTTACTCTTAACTAGGTCTGTTTTCTGCTCTGTCCTTTCCATGACCAGATTTCTGGTGAAAAGCTGAGTCAATAAGCTTGGTATAAATTTATATTGTTCATTTTGACTGACTGGCATGATATAAAAGTCAGCACCCTACACAAGGAGGGTTTTTTTTAATCTCTTTCACAGAGATTTTTTAAAATCCCTTGAATTGGTGTTACACCAGAGACTAAGTTGATAAATTGTCAATTATCTTCATCTTGATAACCCAGACACAAAAGTCTGACATAATAACAGCCCTTAAGTAGTTTTACTCCTGTTGGAACAAAGAAATAGCAGATTAGTAAAACTGTGAATTAGATCTGAATTCTTTATGTATCATCAGACCCCGATGTTAAAATTTATCTCAGAGCAGGATGTGTAATTTTGAAATAAGCCTGCTCTAACAAGCTTTTTAGGGATATGAATGATAACACTAGTGATTTTCTTTAGAAGTAATTTATTTCCATAGTCTGATTTGATTTGAATTTTGACCTTTTAGGATTTTTAGTTCTAAATCCATTTAAGATGCTTCTGAAGGGCATAAAAGACAATGAGAAGTGAGTAACCTTCATATTAAAAATATATGAACTGTTCAGAATGAAATATTTAATTCCAACAAAAGCCATATCTTTAGAGACACAGTCCTCACTCTGCAGCAAAGTAAAAATTAATGGAATTTTGACAAGAAAATCAGCTTTCCTGTGCTGTGCTAACATGGCCTTTGCTACATAACATCTAACAGTTTCCCTAGTTTGTAGTTTTCTGTGTTGTACTTGAGAATTATTCTACTGCTAAATTGGCTCAAGTATTAGGATAATTTAGACTGATTATCAAGGAATTGGTCTTATCCTGTTTCATCCTCTTATTATTAACAATAACATCTTAGACAACCTGCAAAAACCCTTCTTTCACCTTTTTAATGTGCTGTATAAAGGTAAATTAGGAGTTGAGGTTCAAGGCTTTAGATCTTCTGAACTACAGGCTGCGTCTGAGAAAGGATGGATTCTGTGACTGTGAAACCAAGTATATAGTGCATATAATGTAGAAATCTGCTGCTGTTCTGATTTATTTCCAGTCAGTAGAATTGTTCACATCAATTGTCAGAAAGTTGGGTTTTCACTAATTAAGACAGATGAGCTTCTTAAATTGTCTGGGGAAAATACATAATGAAAGAAATTCATGGTAAAGATTTTCAATGTAATTCTGTCGTGTTTTCACTTTGGCAGTAATTTCAGAGGAAATGATGTGGTCTTTCTTCACAGTTTATACTAATTACCCAGAACATTTTATTTACACACTCCTTGCGGTGGTACCTGACTGCATAATTTCACTTGTGAGCTCTTTACATGGAGTTTTCTCTGTGCTTTTCAGCTGGTGAAGAGATCGGTAGCTTCCTGACTGCTTTCCATCATCAATGCTCCCTTAATACAGAACCAAATTCAGAATTTTATCTGATATTATACAGTCATTATTAATGTATTTGTTAGCAAAATAATAGCAGTTGTAGGACTGATAGTGCAGCAAGAATTAGCACAGTGACAGTGCCTAAGTAAATCCCTAGACATGTAGTCTTGGCGATGTACTATTTTTCTACATATCCAGAACTACAAAACTCCAGCAAATGCAGATATCTTTGCTTTTATTCCGTGTACCATCCTATTTTGCTACCAAAGGATAAGCAAAGCAGAGAAGCTTATTACTGCAAGGTTTCTGTTAAATCTAGTCTTCAGTATGCTATTTTTCCTGTTTCAGTGTCCTGAATCTGCTTTCTTGCAACTGAATTTCCTCTCAGTTGCTGTCAGACAGCAGAGAAGTCAGTGGCTTCAGCAATAGGAGGCTTCAGAGACATCTGTTTTTCCTTTATGTACTTTGTGTTCCACTTTGTCGAAAGTAGGACACATCTGGGAGAGGTAGTGGGGGAAAGAAACATCCAGACCTCCCTGCGGTTGTGTCCGTATGAATCAGCAGGTTGGTTTGCACTTGTAGAGATGGATGCAAGATAATAAACCAAGTACGTCTTTGTTTACAGCAACGTTTGAGAGAAAGCGTGAGGCTCTTCTCTGAGGAGCTGCCGATCTGGCTGGACCAACTGGAGAAACCAATTTCAGCATCAAGACATTTTAAAATGCTAATCAGCTTGTATTCATTACCAAACACCTGCAAATGAAATTAGAGTACCAGCAAAGAAGCAAATGTGCAGTTGTACAAATGTGTGACATTGAGCAATCCCGTGGTTTCGCAGTGGTGCAGATACAGAGCAGGCCGGGATGGAAGGCGGCAATGCCATCTCCAGGGGTTAAGTAATTAATCTTGCAGACATCGTTTTCTTAATGTGTAAGGAATTGCTGGCTTAAACATAGGAATAGTTCTCCAGCACAGTTCAGTCTTCTGTATCTGAGACATGGCTCAAAAGTGATTTAAGCCATCTGTGATGAGAGAAATGTAGGGCAGTATTGAAGTGTCAGGTGGACGCCAACAGGGAGTGATCCCGGCCTAGCTGTCATAACATAAAAGAGACGCCAAGCTAAGCTGTGAAAGCGCAAAGTGACATAAGAAAGAACCTGGGGCAATACAGAGAAGCACAATGAAGAAATAACAAGGCTGGCAGTTGTACTTTTGGCTGAGAGATGGTGAAAATACCAGATTGGGCAGCTGCCAGCATCTTAGGCTGCTGAGTGATCTGGTGGCCAGGTGGCAGCTGAGGCCACGGGCCTGTTGTACTCGGGCTTGAGGGACATCTTTTGAGGGGTATTTGGTTGAACTCTGTTGTCCATGTATTATTCACCCCCAAACTGAATCTGTGTGTGTTGAATGAGATAATTGCAAGGGTTTGTCTGTGGTTTTGGACATGGATTTTTTCCAGGATTTCTTGGTTTAACCTCCCTTTTAAGTGTATTTGAATTCTGGATTTCCAGCTGTCCTGAAACTGGGTTTAGGACTTCATAGTGGTGTTCTGCTTTAAATGTTGTTTTATGGGTACATTCGTGCCAACATGAGCATGATTTCTGCCCTAGAACAGGTGGTGGGTTGGCCACCAGTGCTCACTATCATGAGCTCAGCCTGGGGCCAGCTGGTTGTTGCAGAACAGAAAAGTTGGAGAGGAAATGTTTGGTTGGAACTTGCTTTTGAAAGTCAACTGCAGTGGTCGGTCCCCTGAAGCATTTCAGGGTGTCTTTGCTCCCCCATCTCACTTTTCATTGTCAGCTATCATTTATCACCCGTTGCAGGCTTCATTCCAGTTTTCGTGCAGATGAGAGGGTATATCCTTCACATCCATACTCAGCTAATCTGGAAATTGTAGTCCAGGCAGATGTTCAGCGCTCTGTGATTTCTGCTCCTCAAGTAAATAACATGGTTTGCATATGAAAGGGAGGTGTCTGCCTAAGTCTACTCTCCCAGAAGTGCACATTTTTTCAGCTGTAGCAATTGATGTGATTGCAGCTGAAGTTTCTCTAGTTACAGCAATAACTTGTCCATTTAGACAAATGCTAATTTTCAAAACTGAGATTTATAACAAAAAGATTAAGTTGCAAGTATCCCTTTAAAATATAATATATTGTTAGCAGTCAGATGAAAATACATGATTTTATATCTATTCCTAGAAATATGCAATTTCTGCATAGTCCTGGCAATGAAATCACTTTTTCTTTTAGTAGCTCAGGCACTGTTTACTTCTGTTTATTCTGCTTTTTACTTTCTAGTTAGAAATACTGCCGCCTTCTTAATTATTTCACTGTGAAGAAAAGAAAGTTTATTTCTCTTTTCTGTACAACTTCACTTGGCTGTGGCACACTCCGTAGACTTTACTCGTTACACCCACCATGCACTGCGTACGGCTCGTCAGTGACTAACGGTGACTAACTTTCATTTGACCTAAATTCTTGCATCTTGAGCTCAAAGTCCTGCTGCTGCAGCTCTTGCTGCGCTGTGTGATACTCATGTGAACAGCCTCATTGGCTTTGGTATGACTGCTGGCTTAGTAAAGACAATGCATTTGAAGGAGTAGATACAGGTCAAATGTTTAAATTCAGGAGTGTGCTACTGGGTGCTCTTCCTAAGGCCACACAATCAAGCACAATGTTATCTGTAAGGCACAGGAAAAAGTACATTTCTGAATGTAGTATTTGGCTCAAAAGTTCTTGATAAAACAGGGTGGAGCTTTGCTCTCTTAATTTCACACTTGTCAGCTTTTCATACGATGTTATGTGCCATGTTTTTGAGATGTCATCTATTTCCCTGAAAATTCTTTAATACTGGATCTTATTGTTATTTTTCAGGTGTTCCAATGAAACTGTATTCAAAAAGGAAGATTTGTTTTGGGCATACAACTTCTGCCCCACTCCGTACTCTTGGACAGCACTTCTGGGCCTTATTTTGTACTTGATTTTCTTTGCACCTGGTAAGCAAACATTTGTTTTTGTGCATAAGTGTAAAAAATCGTAAAGGTAAAATGTCAAATGGTGAGACTACGCATTAAACTTGCTCTTCAGTCCAGCCATTAAGTTGAGGTTGATCTTTCTGTAATTCTTAGGGATGGGTCCCATGCCCTGGACTGTCAATTCTGAAATCTACCCACTTTGGGCTAGAAGTACAGGAAACGCGTGCTCATCTGGAGTCAACTGGGTTTTCAACGTGCTTGTGTCACTGACCTTTCTGCATACGGCTGAATATCTGACATACTATGGTAAGAAACAGTGTGTGTCCATGGGTGCTGTGCTGGCACTGGTGCATAGATTTTCTTCTGTTTGGCTTCTGGGACTTAAAGTCTGTTTTGCTGTAAAATTCCAACTGTGAACACAGTGTTCACAGCTAACTGTGGTCTAGTAAAACCAGAGACCTGATATGACCTACCTGGAGTTTGGTCCTGCTTTCATAAGAAACATTTCTTTCTGTCCTTGATGGAGAATCTAGAAAGTTGCATAAAGCAGAGAAGCTGAAAAAAAACTACATTTTGGCTTGGTGAAAAATGCTGTCTTCCACTTAAAAAGACAGCATCAGCAATTTTCCATTTCGTGATGGCATCCAAGGCCATTACTAGATGGTCCTTGCAGAAACAGCCGTGTAGCTGAAGATGCTATCGTCCTGCTCCCAGCTGTTGATTAAGTCCTGTCTGCTGAAGCCTGTGGAGAGATGGTCAGATTAGTGCTCAGCCACTCCAGTACGAGTCATTTAAATTACATTAAGTTGCTACTGAGTTTTTGTGCCCTTCATATCATAACTAGTGCAGAGCCTTTCAGCAGCACTTGTCATTCCTTAGAGTCTTTGGTCTGGAAACAAATGGCAGGTAAATGTTTCTTGGTCCTTCAGTCCTTTCTCTGTCCCTCTAGTTGAGGTGGGTAGCAGGGGGGATGAGCTCTTTCTCACTGTCAGTTTTCTTTGCAGAGGAATTATAAGTAATAATTAGATGTCAGAGTCACAAACATTGTTTTAATCCTGACTGTTTCTTTTTTGCTGAAACTTCTCATCTTTGGCAGTTGTCTTAGTGATTCCTTTGCTGTTAAGAATAACTAAGAAAGTTCTTGCCTTCCGTATCTGCTTTTTTATTGGCTATGCACTAGTTGCTGTTTATCTTAACAGCAGAATGACTTGCCAAAAAAAAGGACGAGTCTTCTCTTCCATATTAAATTAAATTGCTTTTGTTAATTGTTGCAGTCATGTAGTAAAGCAGTCTTCTACACCCACAGCCAAGCAGCTCGTGGTGTTCCCCCCTTTGCTCTTACATGCCCCTTTGATATCCACAGCCTGCTGCTTCTGCCGTTCCCCTGCGTGGAGGCAGAGGAGGGGATAGGATGTTCTGTAACTGACTGTGCGTACTGTTTTACATTGCAGGAGCCTTCTTCCTCTACGCAGGGTTTGCCGGCCTGGGACTTGTTTTCATCTATGGCTGCCTTCCTGAGACTAAAGGGAAAAAACTAGAGGAAATTGAATCTTTGTTTGAAAACAGGCTATGTACATGTGGTATGTCAGATTCTGATGAAGGGAGGTATATTGAGTATATTCGGGTGAAGGGAAGTAATTACCATCTTTCTGACAATGATGCTTCTGATGTGGAATAATTTTCAGCTGCTGATGTATTTAATCATTTAAAAGCCTTCTGGGGGAAAAGCAGCTCTCTGGTGACCTCACTGCCCTGCTTCTGGTCTGGTTCTCCTTTCTACTGTCTAGTTAAAAATGCCTTCATGTTCAAAAACGCTCCGTTTGGGAGGAAATCAATATGCTCATGTTTTCTTGATAACAAAAAGCAATGGCTTCCAACAGAGACTAAATTCCACGATTATATAAATCAACCAGATGTGTGCAATCCCACACCATCACAAGGTATTTCGTACAGTGCACTGTACCAGGTGAATATAGAAGGCTATATAGGTGATCAGTGGTTGTCCTTATCTTCAATACTGACAAAAATTAAAATCATGCAGTAGCTAATCAGAAAGCAGCCAACATCTGTCCAATCCCCATCCCATAGCAGCCTAGCAAATAGCTCTGCTATGTAACGCAACGAATGATGCTGCTGTAATGGTAACCATTTAAAAGGTTTATCTGATCATGAAACTACAAATATCTGATGTGTCTATCAGAGGGAACATTGCCCAAATTTACCCCAACAGAATTGCGTTTGTGTTCATTTGAGATAACGAGTAGAGAGCCATAGTCACCTAGGCGGTGTCTAACTAGGGTGGCATTGAGGCTGTGTTATCCCAGGCCGTCTGGCCACTGCTGCTCTTTGAGGACACACTACGATCAGTAGTTGGTGTTTGTGAGATACACTGCCAAAAATAACATCCCAGTAGCAGGAAAACAGAGCTAAGCATGTGGCCGCGTGTACAAATGAGCTGGTGCATATTGCTATGGACAACACAGAGGCTGCAGTTAGTTGGAAATGAACGATTTTTGTTTTCCTTTTTTGCATTTGAACATTTGGGTTTGTGCCTAGTTTTGAACACAAAATTTCATGAGCTAAAAGAAATAAAAGGAGGGGAGAGGTTTTCTGCTGCAAAATGCACAGTGGTCATCCCTCCTGTGCCTTTTGCTCATGAATAATCATATTGCCTTCAGTTTATCTTCATATATGCAGAGTAAGTGAATCCCAGCACATTTTTCCTTCAAATGCCCTTAGTCAACCAGTGTCTTGCTGGATCTAAAGAAAAATATTCGTGTTGGGCAGAAGCCTACATCTCATATTAATTGCCTTACTGAAGCATTGCAAAACTGTCAAGAAAATGTCAGGCACAAAAATCAACTTGGCTGCCTTTAGCATGGTAATGAAAATATTAATGGCATTTTATTCACCTGCCATGATTGCTTGCCTTGGCAAATTGAATTTTATGCAGCTACATAAAAATATTGTTTTTTTCCTTCTCCTGTTTCCTTTCACTGCTTTAATTCTTCAGAGATATGAGTTTGAAAGCATCGATAACTCAAATTTTTATCTTTGAAACATTTGCTTCATGAAAGAATGTGGAAAGCCTCCTCTGCCTGTGGGCTGCTCCCCATTTATTTGGTAAAAATACCTTTATTTTTAATTTTTTTAAGATTATATTGTTGGGTTCTCTAGCTTTTATAGATATGTTTTGTGCACTTTTTAAGGTTGAAAAATATTTTGCGGGTAGGAGTACTGTCAAAATGAAACTGGACATTTGTTACTAAGTTATTTTTATTGGGTAATCTGTGGGGTTTCATTGTAATGATGAAGTCTGACACTACGCTATCTGATCTTATATGGGGGGGTTTCTTACTCGAATTATTGAACTTCAGTGATTGGATATATTTTGGGTTAATTTCTTTTTTACTTCGTTTATCACAGAAGTATTTTTAGAAAGGGAACATTTTAGAGCATCCTTCTGTAACTTGACTGGGAATAAAAGGGGAAAGCAGAGCAGGCAGGGGGAACTGCAAATGAGTCGTTGCGAGGAGCTTACTGACCTTGAACCTCCCTCCCCTTGGTGGTGAGGGGGCTGCACTTCGAAGCCCTCGATCTTCCGTCTCCCATAAGCGCGCAGTGCTTCGCGCCTTGCACGCACTCTTCAGAGCCTCCACGGAAGGTGCAGTACCTAACAGGAGAAAAGGGATGCTTGGCACAGACAAAAAAAAAAAAAAAATCAGGGTGAATTCAGGGTGAAAAAACATGTGCTGGAAGACCCTTCTTCAGACAGTTTTATTGTCCAGAACAGCATGTGAAGAGGTGTTCAACGCCTGCCCTGTGCTCACCTGGTGCCCTACACAGAGACAGATTTCAGTGGGCATTTACTGGCATGTCAGAAGAGGGCCTTACAGCTCTGATCCCCCAAAATGACCCCACGCTCACGCTGCAGGTCCCTTGGTGGAAGTGGTTTGCGCTCCCGGTTCCAGCGCTTACCCCCTGCTCAGCTGTGCTTATGTCCACAGGCAGAGGAAACCACAGCATTTCCGTAGCATAACCGAAACAAAGTCCCCATAAAGATCGCTGGCACAAGATCAGCCTCTTTTTATTTCTTTCAGGCAGTGCTGGGGCTTTCTAGCAGCAGCAGACCATCTTTCTTTGCCAGCATTGTTCCACAGATGTTCTCAAAAGTAGCATGGGATTGTGTGCGGCGCTAGGCTCATTTTCTCACACCAGATCAGTCTCACTGGAAGCAGTTTTCTGAAATTTTGCGTCCCGTGCCCTTTTTCTGGAGGCAAAGCGATCGAAATACAACCATTTTGTTCATCACCAGTTCATCACCAGTTGCTACTGGTTATGAGGGTGCAACAAATATCGGCTTCTTTGCTGTCACCTGTTTCCCACCTGCAAAGAGTTGGGTTAAAGTCTTCCTCCTAGGGTTGTGTCCTGGTTTTGGCTAGTTCCAGCAACTAGGAAGAAAATTATCTTCATCCCAGCCAAAAGCAGGACAACAAAGGTTGCTTTACACAAAGAAAACATTCCACACCTTAGAAATACCCAACCTGGCACCAAGCATTATGTATCATAAAAATGAGGTCAAATACTTGAAATTAATCTTACGCAATTAGGGTTTTATTTTTAGAATCTGTGAACATTTATAATGTATGGAGAAAATTAAATAAATGTTTCTATTTTGCAAAGATTTTTTATATTTGTGCATATTTTAAGTTTTAAGAGATTTTGCTAGGGGTAGACGTAGTAACATTCCAGACAAAAGAATAAAAAGCTGAATAATTTCTTAAATTTATGAAGTAGCATAAATAGTGTGTCTAAGCACAATATCATTCTATGGAAAGCTTTCTGCAGAAGATGTGAAATGATTTCTTCACAAGGACTGCACATTTCATTCAGGTATTCTGTGCATCAGGAGTGCTAGCTTAATGATGCTGGTAGAGCTTTGCATGAATCCCATCTTGGTTGCGCACAGCAATTTGAGATATTTTAGTAGTTCTGATTCTTTACAGGTTTTGGCCTAACAGGAGCATAAAAGAAACAATTCCTGATGCACTTCTAATCTTTTAAAATTTAATTCGCCTCTACTAGTTTATTAACCATGTTAAATCTTTAAGTGTTGGGGTGGGCGGTGAGGTAATTTACAACTAGTTTCTTCCCCTTGTCACTTTGTTGATCAAAATCAGGCTTTAAAAGGCGGAACAAACCTGTTTTGAAAATAAACATCAAACAAATCAAGCCCCTAGGACTCATTCGGAGGGCTGAAGTTGCACTGTTGCATGCACCTCAGATCACTCCCAAACTTTTGCAACCCAGCGAGCTGCGGTGACAGCTCTGTCAGACATCTTGTGACAAGAGAGGATACGTCCTAAGGAGCGTTGTTCCAGCGCTGACTTATTTTTGTGAGAGTTGGAAAAAGCAGCATTTCACCAGAGTGGGAGGTAGGGTGGGGAGTGGGGAAGGAAGAAATGATGCATTGACAGCTCCACAAAGTCATGTTTGAGTAGGGACGGGTGCCAGAGCTGAAAGGAGCCATCGGTGACCTCCCTCCTGTGAGGCAGAAGGACCGCGGGACCCAGAGGTGGGGCCTGGAGAGCAGGTGCTCAGCACAGGCGGTCCTGTGGATGGGAACGGGGATGGGCAGACCAAGGGGAGGAAGGGGGTGAGGACGTGGCAATAGAGTTTGCAAAGCTAATGCTTAGTTTCCTTTGTGAAATCTCTTTTGCCCTTTCAAGTCCTCCGATTGGGCCTCAGGAGAGGGTTTGATGTTGAGGGCTCCAGCCCTGAGTGAGGGTCTTCCCTTTGGACGCGAGGGTGTTGGGTACCATTCCACGGGCTAATTAAAGCTAGACCATGTGCTCCTCAGCTTTATGCCCAACTTCCCACGTCTCAACGTTAACACTACACCAACATGGTCGTCTGGGAAGTCTACTTGGACTTGCCGAAGAGGCTCTGTTAGCCAAACATTGCTAGGCAAGGAAGGGGCAGAGTCTTTGTTGTACAGAGGTCTCAGAGTAGAAATAAAGACAGAAGAGCGGGTTCTGCGAAGCACTTTAAAGAGTAAGATATCTGTGCACTTTTTCAGAGGTAGTCAAGCTAACCAAAACCCATTCCTCTGCATTGGGAAGAAAATAGAGCTTTGTGTACCAGGCCAGAAGCAGATAATTCCACAATATGTGCTTTATGGCAAAATGTGTTTTTATTGCGGGTAACATTTACAGCTTACATGTAGCTGCTGCCTATCAAGTGACTCGATTGTTCTCTGGATTTTAACAAGTCACATTTTTGTGCAAAAATCTTAGTGGTTTTCTATCGATCTCCATCGCCTTGTGTACAGTACAGTTAAGCATAATCCACAAAGTGGTCTAGGTTGTGGCAGTGTTAAAAACGTCAGCACAGTAAAATCTAGGTGAACATTGTTAAAGAAATATTGTTGTTTGTGATACTGGGGGTAAAAACTCCTTAAAGGCAACTATATTATAGATTTTAAAAGTCTGAAAAAAAAATGGCAGTTCTTATCTATTTTGTGTATGTTTTCATATAGAGGAGGAGTTTTTTATGTGCCAATAACCATCACTGTAGTGTTTTGTAAATGGGTGTTAATGGTGTTCCAGAGTTCTGTATATGAGCATATACTTTAGCCACGATGACCTGTTAGTGTGAACCAGCGGCATGTTTTTAATCTTATCCATGCCTCTCCTTGGAGGCGTTCACTTGTCAGCTTCAGTAGAGCTCATGCACACCAGGGGAAGCTGGACCAGAATCAGGCCTCAAGAACCCAGAGATCACCCAGATCCCTCACGTTGTTCCTACTCGGTGTGTTACATCTGAATGACCTGGTTTGTGTAATTATAAAGCTTCAACTATGGTTCAGTTACACTCTTCAGTCCTGCTAAGATACAATTTTTCAAAATTTGGTTTTCCATTTCATCGCATTTGTATAAATAAGGGGAGCGCTGATGAATTACGAATAATGTCCATGTCTTTCTTAAGGAAACAGTTTACCATCAGCATTAAAGTAAAGGCAAATTTCTCTTGCTGCCTTAAACATTACACAGACTTCGGAGAGGACTGAATGTATGACTTCTGCAGGACAAACTTCATCTGGCAGGTGGGATGCTTGGCAGGGGGAGAAGCGCCGCGCTCTGTGGTGCTGGGGCTCCAGCCTCACCTTACACCGCAGCTCCTGTCTAGCACATGCCTGCCATCTGTGTGATGTTAAGTATTTGAGTAGTACCCATGAAATTGTTAGAATTATTATTCTTGAAATTCTTCATGTACTCGGGTGTCCTGCTGGTCCGGGGCATAGCTGGGAATTGGCATGAGTCGTGTGTCCGCTTTTCATCTGGAATCTCACAACCCTGCAAAAGCATCAGCCGGATCTTTCTGCAGCAAATTCCATTCAAGGTTTTTGGGGACATTATTGGAGACCAAATTGATAGAAATAAATACTTTTGTGTTCAGTAATAACATGCATATGGTGCCATCAGGACACATGGTATGGTGTTCAGTACAAAACAGGTTTTGGCAAAACTAATTGTCAGGTTGTCCAAGTTATTTCTTAACAATGTCGAGCGTGCCATTTCCTTTTGCAACCAGTCAAGCCTATAATGTATGAAAGTGTTGTACATTTTCTGAAACTTCAGTGATGTATGATTATTTAATTGACTTCTGTTCTGATTGCTTTAATGAAGTTTGGTCTTTACATAAAAGTAAATATCTTCAAAGAATTGTCAGTGCCAGAAGTGTAAATGAACAAAATAAAAGGTGAGACACTTAATTACAGAATCTTTCTCAAGGCTTTATTTGTGTGGGTACTCAGGTCGCCTTTTAGAGATGGAAAATGGCATTGTCCAGAAAAATGAGCTAAAACAAACTATGGGCTTGCTTAAATAAGTGAAGGGGAAGAATAATTTTGAATATGATTGGTGTGGTCTTAAATAATATGTTTTAAGCCAGAGAGAGACTGGCACACTGGGACAGAGTCGCTAAGGGCTGTAATTAACCACAGCTCACACTGAGTGGCAGATGACAAGTACCAAGGTGAGGGATGACCAGGGAAATGGGGTTTATGCACTTCTTCTTTGAAAAGCCTCCTGTGGCCTTTCACAGGCACGGGTGGCCCAAATGTCTCCTTAACACACCACTGGAAACAGTGAGCTCCAGCGCGATGCTGGGGCTGGAGGGGGCTCTGCTCACTACTACTGCGTCCTGATATCCACCAACAGGGGTTCAGCGTCCTCTACCCAAACACAAAGCAGTTTTCTGGCAGCAGTTTGTGCATTCAGACTTGATTACCGACAAGGGAAAGGGCAGAAGCTGATCATTTCTAGCTCTGTGTGTTTAATTAAGAAAATTGATAGAAGGCCCTCATGGGAGACTCTCTAGATGAAGTGGAAATGGGTCCTGCTCCTCCCTGCTGTGTCCACCCACTATTGAGCCTTTGGGAAGTTCAGCATCACCCCTGACAAAGCTGTGAGGACTTTTGGTCCCTTGCAGAGGTGGGGAGATGGAGGCACAAGGAGAGCGCTGGGCAGGCCGCTGTCGGTGCTGGATCTTATCTCTGGGATGGGGAGAGGAGGCTAATCAGTTACTCTGACAGGTTATGTTTTTAGGTTTCTGGCTGATAGTGCTTGTAAAGGTGACGGATGGCTGCTGTTTGGATTATTTGTCACCAAAACCACACAGCGGCTTTGTGGGGTAATAAAAAACTGGTGGCCCTGCTGTCACACACTCTGGTTTTGACTTCCTCCATGCTGGCTACTCTCACAAAGCAATTACTGATAGATCTATTTCTGCTGACATGATTCTGGGCTGATCTGCATCCAGCAGCACTTCTCTCAAATCTTTGCAAGCTTTTTAGGATATGCCCCCCCGACATCACAGCTGGGTGCTGCCACATCTGCACCAAGGCCACCCCCTGGGTGCTGTGCGGCCTTTGCTGTGGGCCTGGCACCATGGGCCTGCTTTGGGGCTGCTGCAGGTGGGGGGAAGCACCAGCAGGAATTAAAGGCAGGGTGAAACATAACAACCCTGCCTTGCTGATCGTGGTGGTGGCCAGTGCAGTGGCGCTGAGCTGTTTGGAGAGAGATCTTGGTGATTGACCCCTAGCACCATCCCTCCTGCTGTCCCACAGTCCCCCAAGGGCTCCCCACGGTAGGGATGAGAGGGCTCCAGAGGTCAGGATTTGGTTTGGTTAGTTGTTTTTTTAGGACACATTTGGATCTGGGTTTCAGGAGGATACAAGCAGCCATTTGCTTGGCACACAAGTGAGCCCTTTGCCTTAGCTAACACACTGATCTGGGGGACTTTGATACCCCCTGGAAGTGCTAACAGAATCCATAACACTGAAAAATCAAAGCAGGGCATCTCATGCGGCTCTGTAAGATGTGCAGGGTAGGCATGGAGAAAGAAGGCCTGCATTCAGCGGCCCTGTCACGCGTTCAGACCAGCACCATGCGGGGTGCGTTTTGTCACCACGAGAACAGGGCCAGGTGGCTGCCCCCACAGCGGGGTGAGGCTTTTCCTGCCCCCGGGGAATTCAGGTGTGAGAAGGACAAATAAATGCCCCCTTCCAGCAAAGCGCTGAGCCACGAGCCTGTCCCCGGTGGAAATTTGGGTCGGGGAGGTCTATGTCTGAGGGAGTGAGGAGCGTTTCGGGGCCCATCAGGGCTGGAGGTGCAGGAGCAGGCTGAAGGGGCTGGGTTAGTGGAGATGAAGCCCTGATGTGAAACTGAGACCGGCTCAGGTTGCCGAGGAAACGAGGGTGGAAAGAGCAGATCCCAAACAGGGGCTGGAGGAGGGAAGCAGGTGGGGAAGGAAGCGGGGTGTGGGCTACAAGGGAAGGCCGGGGGTGTGACAGCACGGGGACACGGTGCCATGGAGAATATGTGGCTCCCCCCTTCTTCCTCCATCACAGCCCCCAGCTCTCAGGCTGTAGGGACGGCAGGGACAGGGCAGCGTGGGGCTGGGGTGCAGCTGCCACCACACCACAGCACACAGAGGTTTGCCAGAGCCCAGGAGGGGCAGGTCGACAGCATCGGAGCCTTGCAATGCCTGCATTAGCTTCTTGTGCTGCCTCCTCCATGCAGTAATCAGGTTTCCTTTTCAATCTCCTTCCGATAAACAGATTGAACAGGCTAAATCTCTCTGTACTGTGTGTTTTTATCTAAACTTCAGATTTTCATAAGCTTGTTCTTCTCCATTTTTATTTTTTTTTATGACATTTTTTGGGCACGGCAGCATTTGTTCAGTGCTTAATCTCCCACAGCCACACACACACAGAAGATTGCCCCCGGCTTCCCCTTTGCACCGGGACAGGGAGAGCCCTCAGCACCCCGTGCCAGCCCTGCCAGCACCTCCAGCCATCCTCCTGCACAGCAGTGAGTGTGTTTTGGTGCATTTTGTTTAAATGGAGCCAAGCATTATCATTTGCTTGTAGCCTTTTTCCATATTGCCACTCGCTCGACATCACAACAGAAGAGGAGGTTCCTTGTCAGCCCCGCAACGTGTCACCCTGCTAACACAAGATGACTTCTCCATCCCCAAAGTGGCTGGCAGCGGGTGGCCTCATCCCTGCTGGGAAGTGATGCGCTGGAGTAAGCCTTGCTGCTAAATTGGTGCTTGGTTTAATCTTCTCACGGTGGGATGGCATCAACCCCCATCTGACTGCTGTGCTGTTTTGTCCAGGATGTCTGATGTGACAGCGTGCCCCGTTCCCAGGCTGCCACAAGACATGGCTGCAGCCAGAGCCACTCTCTGATGCCACACGGCTTCTTCTGCACTGTCCTGTGGCCTTTGGGGTACCTTTGGGGCAGGGGGAGGTGGCTGCAGAGTTGGGCTGGCACCGGCATCCCTGCAGCATTCCTCTCACAGGCAGGGACCAAGGCTAAGAGTGGTGGGAAGGAATTAAGGGCAAGCAAAGTTTTCATAAGCTGGGTGGAGGATGACTGCCACCCCCAGCCTGGCAGTGGATGGGACAGCTTTGAAATGCTCTCCATATGTCACGTTACGTTATGGTGGGTGGGAGCCACAGGGAAGTGCTGAGGGCATTGCTGTGGTTTATTCCTCCCTGGGTGCCTGGTGATCGCAGCCGCTGCAGCCCAAAGCTCAACTCCAGCTGGCCCTGATCCGAGCAGGGCTTGAGTGAGCTCGCACAACCACAGCTGGTTTGGAAATGTTTTAATCTGACCCTCAAATAGTACAACAGCACCCTTGCAGCCTCCTGCCTTACCTTCTCTGATGTCTTCTGGAGCAGCATTCCCCATCCCCTTGCACTCACCTGATATATCAGCACCTCTGCAGCCATCTGGGTGCTGCACCTGAGCTCCCCGTAGGCTGCTGTGGCTAGGTGAGAGGGAGGGAGGATGGTTCTTGGCTCACAGAGTCGTGCGACCTTTCTGGAGCTCAGCATCACCAGCCCTGGAGAAGCCAGCTCTGACTCAGACTCTCACCTCCAACCTGTCAGCGGACGGTAGCAGAAATGCCATTTGATTTGTTGGGGACGGAGGAGGATTTGGATGCAGAGAGTTAATGCTTTTTCCAGGAAACCTCATTCTTCCTAAATCAGCTCTCTGCTAAAACCCTTAAAAAGCCAATTCACAAACACTTTCCACCTGAGAAATAATCACTTGTATGAAGACTTTAAGCTTCTCATTTCTCACAATGATAATCCTTCACAAAAATGAAATCAGGATTTCTACAAAGTTCGTAGAGGCTGTTGGCATAACAATGCCCAGCTACACACTGCCTGAGGAACACAATGAAGGTCCTGGTGGCATTTACCCAGAAAACTTTGTCTGAATCCTTACCTTGCACGCTACTGTAATTAGAGTTGGTTTGATAGGAAAAACAGGTTACCAGCTGCACATCAAAATTGCTTGGGACTGAAGCTTGGGGTAGTATTTTCAGTAAGAGAAGCCGTCTTTCCATCCATATTTATTTGTAAATATTCAAGCACCAATACAACAAATTAACAAATTAATTTTGGTTAATTACAGGTACACTTCTGTCCTTTTTCCCAGCAAAACTCATTTTGTAATTGATTCTCACTGAATGCAGTTAAACAACGTACGTTCCTGTGGCCTCCCCAGAGGCTCATCACTCTTCTAGGAAGGTTACTATGGATGAAAAAGGAGCAGCTCTGTGTCTGTCCTTGCCTCAGAGAAAGCTTGTGGTGACGGGATGTGTGTGATGGGTGATGGTCATAGTACTGGTGGCTAAATAGCACCAACTGCTCAAATGTCACCTGAAGGAATCAGGATTGGAGGCTGCCACTCCAGACAGAGGAGACTCCTGCCAAACCGAGCTCAGCTCTTTCCAAAAGTCACAAGAAATCAGAGGTGAAAGAAAGCTCCTGAGCGCAGTGGGAGACTGACACTGAGATAAGGAGGAGGCATGGTTCTCTTCTAATGCAATAACAGTCACATAAATACTTTAAAATACTCCTCCAGTGGCTTAAAAGAACATGCTGGTTTATTTATCATCATCGCCAGCACACATACCGCTACAGAGATAGTTTTTATCCTTGCGGTTGGTTTGTAATCACAGGTAAAAATTGCAAAGCAATTGGATTTTATAGGCTCTCAGCCAAAGACTTTGGAACATGATGGTCTGCTTTGATTGACATAACCCAAGTGCTGCATTACCATGTTAGAGAGAAGTGTGCAACTCTTGCATGCAGTCAGAAAATTTGTGTCTGGCTCCAAGCTGCATATTTTCAGCCCTTACTGGGAAATGGTGCAATCCAGCCTGAGACCTGGCTGATTTTAAAAGCTTCTCTACGGTGGCGTCAGTGCAGTGGAGAAAATAAGCTACAGCCAGTAAGAGGCTTTAAATTGTGTGAGATGTGAGAAGTAACTTACTAAGGAGGTGTTGCTTCCTTTGAAACACCTGCACTGGTCCATGCAGTGCTACCAGTCCTCCTGTCCCAGTTCAGACCTGCCCTCTTTGCCCACTAGGTTCACTGGAACAGACTGGGAATCTGCCTCGCCCTGCAGAGCATATATATCTGCCCGAATTGCGGTAGCTTCACTCACTGCAAGACTCAGCCAGGTGATGTACAGGGTGTAGCTGGGACAATGCTTGCCTTGGAAATGTCCTAATTCCAGCCATCAGGCTCGTGTGGCACAGTTTGAGCAAGTTTCATAACGCTGAGTGAACAACTGCGCCTCACAAAATACTGGTAACTGCTGAGCTTTCAGCAAATCACGAGCATTATTCAGATAAATTATACCCCCTGTGAAGAAGATGATCATTGCAGTTTCAGCTAAAGAAATGACTAGGGAGCTTGCTTTGACAATAAATTGAGGCAACCTAAAAAAGAAAATCCGCTTATGTCAAGCCTTAGGAAGTGGGCGGTGAATTGGCTAAATGATAGTTCCACATTTCAGAAGTCCGGCTGTGAAGCCACTTCCTGTGTATGCAATTTTTATGTACAAAAGACAATGCTATTTTCTTCAAAGTGAAGAAAAGTCCACTGACATTTCCGAGAGATGCTATTTTTAACATGGTGTAGCTATAAACCTGCAAACTGTTCAGCAGTGTAGACTGCCTTTTGGTTTCAAATATAAAACCCGGCAGAAAACACAGCCGTTAGTTTGATGATGAGAACTGAGACAAAGAATGGTGAAGGATCTCTTCGGTGCTGGATGATACACATCCCGACATCCACAAGACCTTTCATTACAAAAAGTAGAAATAAAAGAAACTGACCTGCAGTGTGTAAGGACTAGCCTGAAACATAGCTTACATGCATTTATGGAAGGATGTATGGAAATATAAGCAGAAGGTGTCCACAACACAGTGAGTCATCTTTACTAGGAACTATTTTAAATGGAAAGAATATAGCCTAGAAACAATATTATCAGGAAACTTTATTTGTTATTTGTAGCTTCAAACGAATACTGTAATAAGGAAAAAGAATCATTTCATATTTTCAACCTGCTGGCAAAACGCAGAAACACATAAAAGATTTGTCAGTATTAACAGTCAGTATTAACAGTATTAACAGAGACTAATCAATAGACTGCTGTGGAAGGAAGTTTAAGCATTTGGGTTTGTTGTTGTTGTTTGTTTTGTTAAAAAATAATAAATTAGTTCCTTTAAAAGTACCTTTTATTTTATGTGTGCAGATCTGCATTTTCTGTGTCACTTTTATGTTTTCATTTTCATATTTAGTACAAACATAGGGCAAAGGCTAGTTTGCCTGTTAAAATGGGTAAAAATCAGACAGTAGTTCTGAACTAAGAGTCACATCAAATGTGTCTTGAAGTGAAATTGAATCTCTCCACTACCTTCCTGAGAAGCAAAATCATCCTCAAAACACACAATCCTACAGGTATATGGTGGGGAAGCAAATCTAGTTCCTAAGGTTTATGTTCAATAAGCTGTTGTAAAATCGTTGTTAACAGTCAGAGGTTTACAGAAATCCATAGTTGGAGAAGGTAGATAGAGATCCAAAGTAAGTAATAATGTATAAGTAACAACAATAAGTTATAACAACAATATTTTGTCTAGCCAGGCTAGACAAATCAAGATATGACAATTAAATTAAACCTACTTAGAACAAGACAAAACTTCGAAGTATTATTTCAGTATCCCTTACAGGCCATTCTATTTGCTCACTGCTTTTCTCTCTCCTTCATGACATCGATGTAGTTCAGAACCTCTAGAGTTGTTTTGTCTGCCAAACTCAGATACTCGGCTTCAGAAGAAAACGCTGCCTTTCCTGCTGCGCTGCCTGTGCCTGCAGGCTGCATTGCCTCATGCTCTGGCATTTTGTGCCCTCCAGTGGTGCCGGGAGGAGGGAGCCCCTCGGGGCTGCGGGCAGACAGGAGGGAGCTCCCACAGCTGCACACCCGCATGGTGTCACACTGGGTGGCAACATCCACCCTCCCTGCTTCTGGGGCACAGCTTTCAGTCTGTGACCAACCATCACGCCTCGTACTGGCACTGACGTGCTCTTTTTTACGGGTTTGGTGTAAGGAGCTGCCCTCACCTGGGGCAGCCTGGTCTTTATTTGCCTCCTCTGTGGCATGTGAAGTAGTGTGTTTCTGCTGAAGATAGTTGTCTTCCACCCTGGTCAAACTCCTGCAGTGCTGGAGAGGCTCAGGTCCACTGTGAGGGGCCTTGGGGCTTGCTGAGCCGGAGGTGTTGGCATTGCCTGTCTGGTAACACCGTTTGTCCACATACTTCTTCTTGGCTGTGTCTTCCTTTTCAGACTGCATGAACAGAACTGTGTGAGTAACTGTTAAAGCAGTTCCATAACTAAGTCAACAATCATCCCCCAATTACATTATGAAATAAACTGAAAGGCCAGAAGTGTCTGTTGGATTTTTGTGCTCTTCCTGCAGGAGCGTGCTCCTGGCTTATGTTGGAAAGAAGGTGGGTAAGGTGGATCTTTCCTGTCATACATATTTTTTTATTTATATATTATGGCCTTTTTTGTTTAGTACTGGCTGAAAACACACACAGTGTCAAATCCTCCTCCCTTCCTGGCACTTAAAGTAAGGCAGCAACACCCCAAGGAAGAAAGGAGAAGCTTGCTTTGCATCTTTCCACAGTTGTGTTATTGTAATTCCACTAGGCTCTGTATTGTCAAGAGACCAGACCATGGGGCTGTTTAACTGCTTAGGAAAATTTACATCTAATCATTTCTTGTTTTGCTCACATATGAGGTTGCCTTGTACAAAACAAAACCATAAATAAGATTCCAGCTGCAACCACCCTTAGATGTGCACAGACATACAGATGTCATTCAAATGAGCCCCTGTAAACTCATCAGGGAGCAGCGCTCACCATGTCAGGACTAGAGCTGAAACAGCTTTCTGTCTGTCTTGGTGAGTAGCTGGGTGAGGGGCTGCTGAGTGGTGACTCCACATCTGAAATTTGAGCTCAAACACAAAGAAAAGTTACTCACGAAATATTCCCCAAACATCCAACTCCCAAGCACAGAATGCAGAATTAAGCATTTACTCACGAAATATTCCCCAAACATCCAACTCCCAAGCACAGAATGCAGAATTAAGCATAACTACTACTTCTGAAGCAGCTTTAAGATACCGTTTCAGGAAAAACATGCTAGCAAGGTCAGTCTGGGATATGGAGAGAGTCAATTCTCCTTCTCTCGAGACAGCACATCACAGCAGAATGTGTGAGGCGGGTGGCCCAAAGCTAAAGCTAAGCTGCTAATCTGCACTGGCAGCAGCCTTGTGCTACCCAAGAGGAGGGGTTCTTCAGGGCAGGGGAATGGATTGAATACAGCAGAAACCTTGCAGACATTGGCTACCATACAAGTTATGTGGGCTTATGCTCATGTTTTTTGCTCAGAGGACCCTGAGAGGTCTTCTGCTCTGAAATACAGCCAGCACGGCTGACCCATACAGCTACTGAGGGAGCAGAAAGGATGGGGGATCTCTCTGCTGACTCCCCTCACCCCGTGCACATGTTGAACTGCACAGCGTAGTCTGGTGAAAGAGAATAAAGTTTGGTAAAGACTAGACTAGTAAAATGAAACAAGAAAATTTTCATGAGCTTATTAAATAATATAAAAGATTTGTCCAAGATTTTTTTTTTTCCCACCAGTGGAGATCTGCAGGAATAGAAAGGAAGACAATGTTTGGCATTTACTTGGCCCTGTTACAAGATGGTGATGTTTCTGGAGTTGTGATGTTCAGCTCAACACACCTGACCTCTCTCATGAATTTATTTATCTATTTTGAAGCTAACCCTACTTTCAGAGCTGGCTTTTCAGTTTAGGGGACAAATTTGGAGGATATGGGACAATGAAAAATACGTGGCTAATACTCACCAGAAAGAAGGCAATCTGAATTTCTCTCTTGAAAAAGCTAATACTTAGTTACCTGGTAATGGTCTCTATACAGTGCTGCATGAATCAAAAATAGGAACCTACATCAAATGAAACCGCTACAAAGATGAAAACACTTCTCCCTGGCTTTAAAAGTAAGTTTCAGTTTCATATATAGAGAAAATTTTGATTTTTGACTTAATAATATATAAATGGTACTAACCTTTCTTCTTCTTGTGAAGGTTTGAACTCACTCCCAACTTACATTCTTCCTCTTGTGCTGTTGCAAACTTTTGAAAACAGGCATTAATAGCGAGGGCTCAGTTGGTTCAGTACCTCAGGTTAGGTGAGGAACCTTCTGTTTCTCTATTACATAAAGGACTCCCTGCAAATTATGCTAAGGGGTACAAAACCCCTGAGCAACACCATACCCACCTGAGTGACTGCTACAGGCAAAATATCTACAGATTTTATATGTATGATGGCATAGGGCTCCAGTATAATACTGGAGTATCCTGCTTATAACCTCTGTACCCTGCCATGGAATCAGACCTTAGGGTAAAGAGTAACTTCTATAATGCATTTCAGGCATCAGCTTAGGGGTGAATCAAACCATGTAAATTAGGGACCTGAAAGGACTGGCTGAACCACTTAACTGGAAGCTGTTCTTTCTGGATTCCTCGTATAAAGCAAGAAGATTCCAAATAAATTAATTCAGAGAAGCTAACTTCAGTTTCTAACTGCTGTGGGTATTCCTTCTTCACCCCAAATGAATGGTGCAAGCACTTCAGTAGTAGGTAACACCAAAAAAAAAAAAAAAATCTTTGAAAAGTTACCTCTTCAAATCCAAAGAGCTGATTCTGTTTCCAGACTGCTTCTTTCACAGGCTCATCTCTGAGGGATGCAAACATGAGTTCTCTGAAAAGTGATTTCCCCCATAGTTTTAATTGTTTTCTGAAATAAAGTCACTACTGCTGACTTTTTTGCATTCGATTTTTGTTTTGTCTTTGGTAATCATGAAATGTTTCCCACTACTGAGATAATTCAATTAAGTTATGAACCTGAGTTTTTACGCCAAGTTTTTTTGTTTCGGGTTAGTTTGTTTTGGTTTGTTTGTTTGTTTGTTTTGTTTTTGTTTTTTAACAAATTTCACTTTTGTTACAATCCAAAATTTATTATGAGATGACTGAAGACAGCACTGCTTTGTTATGTATCTGTCTGTGACAAAACTATCTTGATGAAGAAAGCAGGGCACTCACATGTGTTAACTTTGGCACAGGGAAGACACTAATTTCCTTTGTAGTCAGTGAAAGGAGACAAGGTCTTTTAGAGAACAAAATCACAACAACAGTTTGACTGCAGGGAATCTTCCTCTTTAGTTATTACAGACAGATGTACAAAGGGCTTGCGTGCACGTAAGTTTATTCACATTACTCACTATTATTTTCACTGGAATAGGCCTTCAGTAATATTGTCTAGAATTTTGCCTTCAGGTCCTCTTAGCCAGGGTTTCTGCAATTCAGCAAGGTGTCTGCAGTTGTCACTAGTTAATAGATGGACTATTTTTACTGCACTCACCTTTTGTTTAGTGAATAGTTCTGCACATTTTCCTTTAAGTTAGTCTGCTGATCATGATAATAAGCAAATGTCTCTAAAATCAAAAATAAATCTTGTTTTAAAAATGCAGGAGCATAAATACAATTTGAAAATATCTACTGTCAGTTTCTAAAAGTAATTGATTTAAAATTAAACTGCTGCACCACAAAGATTCATAACCTGGTTTAGGTCAGAGCAGACACACCTACATATATATATATATATTAAAAAAAAACACAACTGTGTCTAAAAGAATAAAACATAGAACATATGACCCTAAAATGCTGACACTCACCACTTTTTTCAAATATCGAAGGCTTTTCTTTGTTTCCAGATGGTACGAAGTAGTGCTGTCCCTCATGACAGTCCTGCAGGTGGGTTTTATGAAATCTGCCCTTCTGGTAGCTTGCAAGTGATGCATTGTTATTTTTACACAAAACCTGTTCTGGAGCTGTGAAAATGCCTTTCAGGTGTCTGTCTACGGATTTGTTTTGGGCTTTAATTGCAGGATGAGCTTCTCCAGTATCGTAAGGATAATCTCTGTTGGTCATTTGATTTCTGTCTTCAAGATCAATGAAAAAATTGGGAGTACTGCTTTGGTTAACAAAAGGATTAAAATGCCTTGTGGAAGAAATATTATGGATTGACTGGCTCTCATCTTCAAACAGTGCCAGAAAGGGACAATCACTTTCATGCTGGGGAGCTTTCAGTTCTGTGGTTTCTTTCACGACACCAAACAATGGTTCTTTTATTCCTTCACTGTTTTCTGATTCTTTACTGGTCATTATCACCGGATTTTTCCTGGCAGAATTCATATAGTCCAGCCTTTGGGGGAAGGGAATTAAAAAAAAAAAACAGTTTGTGTAGTATATAAATCAGCAAAATGCTAACTGCTAACACTCCAAATGATCAACTTAATAAAAAAATTTCAGACTTTGCTTCTCAACACACTTGCTTCTGTCCTGAGTGTATGTTATTTCCACTGAAAGAGTGCCTGTATTTTATTTCCATGTTAAAGTAAGGCTGATTTAAACAGAGTTCTGTTTTATGTTATCTCCAAACGTGCCAAGACATGGAGAATATCCTTGAGAAGGAAACTGTGATTTATAAAATCAGCCACAGTATGTCACTGCTGCTCCACTCAACTGACCAAAGAAGTCCACTCTGAATTATAAAAAAAAAAAAAAAAAAAAGAAAAAAGGAAGAAAAAGAAGAGGTAGACAGCTTCTTCAGTTCTTAAAAAGTTTATTCTTCAAGGCTACAGTTCACTCTTGCACTGAAAGCCCATTACAAGATCTGAGCATTGCTTAATTCCTGGTCTCTTCAGCAAGACAACTTTTTTTTTTTTTTTGTAATTGAGGTCTGTAATCCTAATTAAGCTCGGAGGTTTTCTACTCTACAGTCAGGAGGCCAGTCAGACATTTTGTTTTGCCCATACTTCCCTCCCCCACTTCTGGTAGTAGTGGTTTTGAAGGATGCTATCATGTTTATCATTAGCGTGAAAGCTATCATGCTTTCACTTATTAGGATATTAATTTAATATTTTGCCACTTCTTTCTAGGTTTGATTTCTTGCCTGACATTTCAGAAAATCTGAGTGAAGAGTTAAGAGATTTATATATGCAGAGAATTAGCAGAAATGGCCATGGACATTCAAAACATGCCTTTTATTAAAATAAAACAAAAATGATCATAAAAAGACAATGCTATCAGTGGAACTTGAAAATTGAAATGTGGTAAAGTAAAAATTTATTAAAGAAAAGTTCTGTAATGTCTTCATCAGAAAATACTTGGAACTGGAAAAAGATCCTAGAGAACTTAAGGGAGAAAGTGCCCATGAATCAGTTGTAAAAGACTAAACATAACACAGTTTGTATCTACAGAAGGTTGGATACAACTGAGGAAGGTAAAAACATTTTGTGGAGCAATTCCAGCTGAACATTTTGTAATACTAACTAAAAGATAATAGTAGATGAGGAGATGGCTAAGCACTACTCAGAGTGAAAGACTTATTTTTACAAGACACCTACAATTTTTAGTTAATATTTAATGAACTTGAGGGGTCACAGCTCTCAGATGTGTGCACATCTATTCCATCAGCAGTATGCTACAATTATGTTAAATGCTTGTTTAAGTTGATGCTTTTCACATACTGTGAAAGATACGTCCTTCCCAGGAGAGCTGACAGCTACTAAGGTAAAGGAATTTATTGATATAATGGGTGAAAAGCAAAGCAAAGCAAAACAAAACAAAACAAAAACACACACACAAGGAAAGCACACGGAAATGGAGTTGAAGAACTGTTGGAAAGGAGATCTCACATTGTCAGTGAGCCATGAGTGGGTGGAGGACTGTGAGAGGTTCTGTGACTGAGGAGAGTGCAGACCTGAGGGCCTGTGGAGAAACGAAAAGGGAGATGTAGGCAATGTAAGATTATGTAGGGCTTTAACATCAAGGTATTCATCAGGAAGTCACCAAGACATACAGCAAGGTGAGCATTATCCTAACTTTAGGTTTTGCTGGAGAAAGCTAGGAGGAGCTAGGAAAAGTGAGAAAGTTAGGGTGGTTAAGACTGGAAACTGCTGTGTCCATCAAGGTATTGTGGTCAGTGGGCTACCCAGCGCCTTGACCCCCCAGGCAAAGAGAGTGCAGATACTTCAGGAACTGCAGAGTTGTGTCTGGTCTTTTTATGGCTCTCTCCAGAGACTGATATGAACTTTCAATCAGACAGCAGACTTACTGAATAGAAAGAATAAAAGAAAATTAGCCTTGTGAGATGCCTAGATAGAAAGAAATAACGCCTAGAAAGAAACTGTTCAGTGAAATAAACTGTTCAGTACCAATGACTCTGGCCCTAAACCCTCTGTGATTAAAAGATTTTTAATCAGCAAATGTAAAGAGAAAGCAATTCTAGATTTCTGTCTATTCTTTTAGAAACAAACTATGTTTCTCATTAAAGTATTTATGAATCAATTCTATATTCTAGCTATAGTAGAATCACATATGAAAGAGAAGGGGAGTAAATCTTTTTGCTCCTGGAATCCCAAATACAAACAGTGGAGGTGGAGAAGTTGCTCAATTGCTACAACATCAAGGTCATCAGAAAAGCGCTTGCAACAGTGCCCAGAACTAATGAGAGTGGCAGCTGCTCCCCTCTCCTTGGCCTGTCAGTGAATCCATGCTTCTGGATGAATTGGGAAATACCATTCTGTTTACAACATTGCAAAAATTAGACCGTGGTTCCAAGAACCTACCAAAATCACAGTTTGCTGCCTCTCTGCAAATCTAAACAGCTTTGTATGTTCAGTCTTCTCATTTAATTTTACTTTCTATTTTAAAAGCACTAAAAATATGTGAAAAATCAAGTAACAATAAGTTTCAGGTATTGCCCTTACTTACCTCACTGTGATTTTTGCTCTCTCTAATATCGGATCACTGCCTACCTGTGCACTGGCTCAAACAGCTCCGGAGGCACTGTATCAGACTTCCTTAAAATACACTGGCTCAGGTGTTTTGAAAGCCAAGGGTCTTGATCCGAAATAATTCCTGGCTGAGAAAATGATCAAAACTGTCAAACTCTGAATTTATAGAATAGTTATAGCATTTTAAACTTTAAAGTTGGGTTTGCAAACAATACACCTGATTTCCAACTGTTTTTACTCCTTTTTATCTTCACAGTAAAGGCCAAAACATTACAGCCCAACTGAGTTCCATACAGTTCATACTTTTCCATGTTCACATGTCACTGCTAGCATGCAAAATGCTCTTTTAAGCATCCCATGCTCCCATAATATTGACAAGCTGGATAGACTGGGAAAAGCTGACATTCCACCAAAGGTCACAGAATCACGGAATGCTGTTGTGTGGATGGGATCTCAAGAGATATCTAATCCAACCTTCTGTTCAAAGCAGGGACAGCTTCAAGGCTAGTCCAGATTGCTCAGGATTGTTCAGGATTGAGACTCCACAGCCTCCTTAGATAACCTATTTTGGTGTTCAGCTATTTTTGTGACATTTTTTACTATAGAAACAGAATTTCCATTGTTTAAACCTGTGACTTTTATTTCTTGTCATTTCACTGTGCACCTCTTACTCTGTCCTGTCTGTAACTCTATTTAGATTCTGGAAGACAGAGTCTGATTTCCTACCTCATCCCCTTATAGCTTTCTCTTTCCTAAGCTATACAAACCCTCTTTGCTCAGTCGCTCTCAGGTCTTTCTCTTCAAAGCTGCTGCCTACTCAGTCAGTCCCCCACCCACACAGATGTGTGGGGTTATTTCTTTTGAGGTTCAGGAAATTCTGTTTGTCTGTGTTGAACTTTTTGAAGTCTCTTTTGGCCTTCTGCAAGTCAAGATCCCTCTGAGCAGCAGCCCTCCAGCTGTAATGACCACTCTGTCAATTCGGTGGCATTTATGAACCCGCTGAGATGCTGAGGGTGCATTCTGTCCCATTATCCAAATTGCTGATGAAGATATATCAGACTTGCTATTAAATCCTGGGCATCCCTGCCAGTTGCCAACTAGACATAAAATAATTGTCTTTACAATTATTTTGAGCATGATGGTACAGGCAGTTTTTTACCCAACTTATCATCCACTCCTCTGGCTGATACCTCCCCACTTTTGCTACAAGGATCCCACAAGGTAAACTTTGTCAAAAGCCTTCCTAAAGTCAAAGTAAGTAATATTCACTGGTGACCCTTATCCATAGAGCTAGTCATTTCATCAGAGAAGTTAATCAGATTTGTCAGGCACAGCATGGCCAAGGGAAATGTATGCTGGCTGTTCTCAGTCACCTTCTTGTTCTTCATGCAACTTGAAATGACCTCCAGGAGTTCTGGTTCTGTAACAGGTGAGGGACAGAGGTGAGCTGAAGATCTAGAACTTTCCTGGATTGTGCTTGTCGTCTTTGCACATGGGCATAACTTTTGTGTATTTCTTACCGCTGAGAAGCTGTCCTGATCACCACAGTCTTTCAGAGATAACAGGCATCTGCCCTGCAGTGATGTCAGCTATCTCCCTTAATATACTTAGATGCACCTTGTCCAGTCCCAGGCATTTGTTTGTGTCCAGTTTACTAAGGATTCCTTAACCTGTTGCTTCACTGCTGTTTTGTATGTCTCTCTCCAACTCTGGGCTTGAAAACGTGCCAGAGAGCAGACCTTGCCAGAAAAGACTGAAGCAAAGTAGGTCTTGATTGCCTCAGACTTCTCCACGTCCTTTGTCAGTAGGTCATCGATTCTGTTTAGCAGTGGACAGCATTTTCTTTGGTTTTCTTTTGCTGATGACAGAGCTATAGAAGTTCTTGTTTCCTTAGGCCATGGGATCACCTGTGATCATATGACGCCCATTTATACTAACGGTACATTCAAGAAAGCTGTATTTATAACTGTAATATTCTTCAGGTTTCTTCAAGCAATTTTACAAGCCAGAAACGAAAGTCAGCCACAATATGTGGCTAACTTCCTTCCTGCAGATATCAGCAACACCGAGAGTTCAGCAAATATAGGCTCAAATTGAGGCTGTTTCACACCACTAGAAGAAATATATACACAGAAATGTATACACAGAATAACCATTGCCACTAGCCTACAAGAAATGTTGCTTGTTCGTAACTAGCTTCAACATTACACTAATTCTATACCCCAAAGAAGTGAAATTTATTTTAAAATAATTCTGAGGAAATGAAAAATATTAATCAAACCTGGTTTTGCTGCTTATCTTCATAGGTCTCTTCCCAAGGGTTGCCCATTAGGTTTGTATTGAAATTTTCTTCTGAAAACTGTGCACAGTTGGAGGACCAAAAAACAGAAGGGGACAATGGACAGGTGCTAAAAGCTGTTGCTGTGCTGTCTTCATGTTCCATACCAGAGTCAGCATAAGATAGTTCTGTTACTTGTGGTAACTAGACAAAAGATAGCAAAGAGATTTAATTTATTTAAGCCTATTTTGATCTAAGCATAAAATTCAAAAAGATCAAACCTTTCTATATCTTTTACATCTCTTTCCACATAAAAAAAAAAAAAGACAAAAAAATCATGTATTCTGATATGATTTTTAATTAAAAACATAAAGTAGTAAGTGTTTATTTTAGGAAACCGCTTAAGTACCTACTGAAGTTGAAACATGCACACAAATGTTATCCTGAGGGGAGATGGGTATAAATACAGTTTTAGCTTTAGGTAAATGACCTGCTGAATTGGTTCTTAAGTAGAAAATTAAAATTATTTCACTCCAGTATGAAGAAAACTCCGGCATGTTGTGAGACCAACGATGCTATCTCAAACACAGGAGAAATTTGAAGAAAAAAAATCATTAAATGCTTCTGCAACCACGGCTACATGGAAGCAGTGCCTGTAATCCAGTTTATTCAGTGAAAGCTATACAAGAAACTAATGCAATGCAAAAGCTTTGTACATAACCTGCACAAAATGTACCACCAGTTTCTAGAAAGCTAAATTATGAGTATTATGGCCCCTTTTTCTGCCTAATAAAGCAGATATAACACAATTATTTTAATGGGATACACTTTACCTCATAAAACTTTTTAAAACATTTTATTTCAATAAACATGATTTAGCCTTTATTCTTTGATCCATACATTAATTTCTGTGTGTGCACTGCATGTGTTTTGATGAAATGATATAAACCTGTTCATTCTGGTAGTGTCTGGGGAGAAACTTAGCTGTTATTTTGATTCCTTATTCCTGAACACATTTAATTTGAAATATGGCCTCTATATCTTCAAGCATCAGAAGAAAAGGGGTAGTAAAAGAAGGCTGACTTAATGCGATATCCAAAAAGGTAGTGGCACCTCATGGTGATCTTGATTGAAACACATTAGACGGATAAATTTTCACCCCTGCTAAGCAAGTCTTCCCCACTCAAGAGGAACTAGGAACACATCTATCTTTCTCTTTCTATCAGAAGATGGCTTGACAGCATGAAAGGGCAAAGAAGATATGGAACAGTACTGAGTGAGCTTTTAATTTTTATTTTTTTTTGCAATTGCTCTCTGCTCAGAATCCTTTCTGATATAAGCAGCAGGAGTCAGTGGAGCTATATTATCAAGCAAGCTTGAGTAATCTAAACTATCTTCACAGAATTTCTAGGTTGGAAGAGACCTCAAGATCATCGAGTCCAAAAATCTTCTAACATTATTATTATTTTTTTAACGCAGCATTGGAATTTATCATTAACAAATCCTGATTTTAATATAGAAAATGCACTTTAACCTCAATAAGAGTGTGAACTTCCCAGTTGTATCCACTGAGACTTGTACATAAGTTTCTCTTAAAGACTCACTTCTGCATATACTTCTCCTATTTCATCAATTTATGTTATGCATATTGTATTTAATTTACCTAATCTTGGCCTCAGTTACTTTCCCATAATTTCTGTCCTTTGCAACTAGTTAGAGCATTACTTAGAGCATTCCTGGGTATTTTTGGATTGCCTAAAACAAGTTGAGCTTTTCATTATATATGTGAGAAATAGAAGGAATAAGTATAAAACATGACTGTGAAATAACATATCAATGTAGCCTTAAGGAAGAAGCCTTCACATGTATTCATGAGATTTGATCACTGAAAAAATCACTTAAAAATACAGTTATTAGTACATATTTTTACTTTGACATCAGTGAAAACAATAAACTTACATCATGCTGGTATTTTCCCTTCTCTAAGAGATGCTTCCTTCTGCTGTCCAATACTTGCTCTTGTAACCTTGTAAAATTAATAAAAACAGCCCATGAAATATGAGATTTGTAAGATAAAAGCATCCTGACTAGAGTATTAATTTCAAAGAAATTTAACAATATTTTTCCAGATGTCTACAAAGGGCTTGATTTTAAGCAGATTTGACCATAAAGTCCACGAATCAGTCACATAAGGGTGTCTGAAATGAATTGAAAAATGCTTTAAGTGGAAGATGCTGTTTGAATACTCTGCTCTGTGAGATACACTTAGCGCATGAACAACCTGACATGAGTCAAGATGTATATGTATATATTTAAATCACTCAGCTTCATGTTTTGAATTTACATGTTTCTTTATTCTCTCACTATAGGAGTATCACTGGAATGTCAGAAGGTGTCATGAAACTGCTTTGTCTTAGAATACTATATTTATGCTTACTTAATACCCCAAATATACATTTTTTCAGTCTTTTCAAGGCAGGACACACATGAGCATAGGCCTAAAAGAGATCAGTTAATCAAATGCTCAGGAGATTGGTCAGTTTCAGATCAGTCTTTCTCTCCATATTCCTGTGCTACAGTACTGGCCTAGACCTCTTCTCCCAGTTATCCAGTTGCTTCCAAAGTGACACCCTTCCATTCATGTTAATAAATACACAAAAAATAGATCCTTACCAGGTTTATTTTCCACTGCACTGCAATGGTAACTCCTTTTAGTTTTTTAGAAAGCAGATGAAAGTACATCATGAAACACCTTTTTCAGAACTTCAGTGTAGCTTAACTACTGCCTGTTTTATACAAGTACCTGTTCTGGATGAGGTCTAAGTTTTCTGGATATTGTTTATGCAGCGGTGACTTGGGAAGATCGAGATTGTACCTTCTAACAGGAGCTTTTAAGTGTCCAGTGATATCAATATGAACTGGCTTCTTCTGGTTCACTGTAATGAAAACATTTATAATGTCAGCACTGGACTTGGAGAAAGGCATCTATTTAAAGCCTCTTCCCCCCCCCCCCCCCCCCCTTTTTTTTTTTCTTTCTTTCTTTATTACTAGCAATGTAAGAGCTCTATTCTATATGTTAGCATAGCATAAAATTATTTATGGTCAACTGTGGTGTATGAACAGGCTCTTTTGCCCTGTTCAGTTACCTCCTAATATTTATAGGCACAGGACAGCAAGTGCTTCCCAGTCTAGTCTATGAATATCTTACAGAGGATAAGAGGTAGGACTTAAATTTTAGGGATTTTTTTAGGATCTTAATAACAGATTTTAAATTCTCTGTCAGTTCTCTGGGTAGAACTGAAAGACTATTCCAAATGAAAAAAAAAGAAAAAAGGTTATTAATCAGGCAGTGGAATACAAATGGAGACCCATTTAATGACAAAATGAAAAATAAATGGTTATAGGGTAAAATTAATGAATGGAATGAGGAAGGTGCATCAGAGTGCAAGGCTTTAAAGGTGAAATAGGTAGCAGCCCAGGTTCTTTGGTTCCTGGAAATATAATTTGGCCCTGATTTTTTATTCAGTCATTATTTTCATATTTACTTATAATTTCAACATTTCATTTTATTTTATTTTTATAATGCAATGGAAAAAGAACTGAAATAATAGTAGTAATAATAAATGATAACTGATTGGGTTAAGTGTGAGGTCAGAACACTGTTATACTAAACTCACCAGTGCTGTCTTTTTTGGTTGATATTTGGTTAACAACATATAGATTGAGAAGATCTAAACTGACTGCTGAACTTTTAGGAGATGATGTTTCCAGAAGCTTCATCTTTGATTTAAGTCTCTTCTTTTCAAAGAATTCCTTTTTTTTTAAAAAGAGAGAACAAGTTTATGACAGAAACTTCATAACACTTTAGCAGTATATATAATTATATTGAAAAAAATCCTAATAATAAAAACACATGATTAAATCTCTCTAAATTCACACACTCTGTCTATATAATTTAGTTTATTTTTATTAACTTGAAAAAGATTGCTATTTTAATTTGGTCATATTCAAAATAAATCTAAATAAATAAATATTATATATAGTATCATATAATATATATATATATATAACATATTTATTATATGTATATGTGTATATATATATATTTTTTTTTTGAATAAAGTCAAAGTATGATCTTTAAAAGTGTTTCTTTAAAATAAAAGACATACGAAAATCCTGCAAGGAAAAAGTCTTTAAAAAAATTAAACCTGAGCTTTTTAGGCAGCTTATAAATGAATAGGCAAATAAATCAGCAAGATCACATACATGTGGCCATCTATATTGACACAAACAGTGTATTGTTCTCTAAACTTGTCTTCCTTGGCGCAATAAATAAGGTCTTGTGACAGAGAGAGAGAGAAAGTAAAGAAGAAAAACCTCTAAATTAAACCTCTAAATTACTGAATCACCTCTAAATTACTGAATTATTATTAATTGTGTAACAGTAATTATAAACTTACCATTGGGTTCACTAATTTAGTACTAAACACCACTGTGCAACAATTTAGTACTAAATTACTTGGATCCTTTCCTGTTTTCTCTCCTACTCTGAAGCAAACTGCATAGCTGTAAATGATGCAGCTTAGACCAATGACTCCCTGAGAAAACAAGTATTTTGAGTACTCACAGGCCTTCAGGAGACTAGGCAATGATCTCAACGACCTCTTACTGTCTCGTAGGTGGAAAGTTTTCATTTCAGAGACTGGCTCCATACCATCAGCCTGTTATTTCTCCTCCTGTACATGCCAGTCCATCTGCTCTGGGCATTGGATGGTACCAACTTTGATGGTGGGGCTTCCCTTAATGTTCTCTTTTTCTCCCAGCTGCTGAGGAGAAAACTGGCTTCTCCTACTACAGTTATAACTATCTTCTTGTACTGTTTTGTTCCCCTTCCCTGTTTGAAATGTATTCTGCTCAGCCAGATATAAATACATAAATTTGATTCTATTATTGCACTTTCAGATTTAAAATACAAATAAGTTGGCCTACTTTTGTGAGTGCCAGAATAAAGTACATCAATGAACCTAACATTCTTTTACGTAGCACAGAAAAAACTGCTGTGTATACGTGTTAGGCTAGCTGACCATGTGGTTGTTGCTGTGAGGCTCGAAACAATCCTGTGTGTCAGCACATACCACCAAAATATAGTAACAGAAGTAATTCAGTAAAACTTAAATTGGGCACATTCATGTATTCATTCATGCCTTCTCCTACTCCCTCCTCTTCCTGCTGGAATTCAGTGTAATAAACCTAGGAAATTAATTCTGTTCTAAAAGCTAAGCACAGTCAGGCAAACAGGTTACAAGTGTTACACTACCTTTTACTACATTACCTTTTGCTTTCTCCTTTCCTGCTTTAATATGACTCTGCTCCTGAAAGATGCAAATAATTATTCTTTTAATTGTAAAAGTGTAATCTTGAGTCATGGCCTGAGTTACACATCAATGTTATTAAGAATTTTGGGCACAGATTATCCTGTTCTGTTACAATGGATCAAACCTTCAGGCAGTAAAGTCAATATAACTCTGTTGAAGTCACTTGGACTGATCCTGATTTACTCTGGAAAGGTTATCAAATATATTGATAATTCAGAAGGAAAAGCTTTTAGGCATTTAACCTGTAATGCAAGAAATCATGAATTCTTAATTTCGTAAAACATTATATAAAATCTACATCAATATATTTAATTCTTCTAATTTTCTATGTCATGCTGCAACACAGTTACAAAAGCACATTAGCAAAGAAAGCAAAGGAGCACTGCACAACTTCCTACCTTTCAGAACTTTACAGCATACTGTGAACATTTTGTTTGTAATAAAAATAAAAAAAAAAATAAAAAAGATTGTTACTACAAGTTTCATTGAGCTGCTGTTGTTTGTGCTGCACAGGAGACAGGTATACTTTAAAATACATGTATCACTTGTTAAGCATAGTTTTAAATTGATTGGTTGCAGGACGCTGCATAAAATAGGAGCTCTGGGTCACTATTGTGAACGTGGTGAATACAGCTGCAATGTTTGTGTCAATAGGATTAGCACTTTTATTTGAGAACTAGAAGCCCAAAGGCTGTAGTCTTCAGAGGTGGGGAGGGGACACAGCTGGGACAGCTGACCCAAAATGACCATGCCATATGGTGTCAATAAAAGGCTAGAGGAGGGGGACATTTGTTATGAAGGTGTTTCTCTTCCAAAGCAACTGCTACTTGTGCTGAGGCCCTGCTTCCCAGGAAGTGGCTGGACATCATTTGCTGATGGGATGTAGAGAATATTATATTTTCTTTTGCTTCCACATACGACCTTTTCTTTCATGAAACTGCTTTTATCTCAACCCACAAATTTTTTCCATCAGATTTTCTCCCCCTGTCCAGCTGAGGAGGGGGAGTGAGAGGAAGGCTTGGTGGGCACCTGGCGGCCAGCAAAGATTGACCCACCACAGCAGCTTTCAGAAACTTCATTTTTCTGGAAAGACTTCCAGATGCATAAAGCCTTATTTTAGTTTGATTCTATAGATGCTGTCAGGATGACTGCAGAATGGTGTTTAGCAAAGCTACTTTCAAATGCTGACAGAACCTGTGGGGTTTAAATTTCTGATAGGCAGGTGTTTTGGCACCCAATGAAACTGAATATTTATTCAATAACTGAACATACTTGTTCTTTAATGTTACCAGTCTACTGGTGATTATTTTAATATTTCAGTGATTCTGAAATACGCCCTGTTGTGAGGGGGCATGGGGCCTGCCACACACCCCACGGCCCTGTGGGTCTCTGAGGGGACACTGGGCCTGAAACGCAGAGCTCCAGTGCTCCAACAGGAGCCATTTCTCTTGAAATTTCACTCACCGGCTGCCTCCGACCCAGTTCATTTTCAGCCACAGAGGAAGCAGAAGAGGCTGCTGTGTGCAGGGCTGAGGATGGGGAGGGCAGGCAATGGCCCCCACAGGGATGATGTGCCGCCCGCCTGGGTGCGCAGGGCCCACTGGTGGCGGCCTCCTCCCTGGTGGCAACAGGGCAGCCGCCCTCCATGCTCCCAGGCTGCCCAGTGCCAGCAGAGAGGAAGGAGAGGGTGCCACAGGGACAGGCAGCAGGAGGAGAAGGACAGGGATGAGCTCTGCCTGCTGCCACCATTCCTCTACCACGGACCCCTTTCCTCTACCACTTCCATTTCCATACAGGCCGCTGACAGAAACCACTGCCCCTTTGTGGGGGAGTCACAGTCCTCTCGCTGTACCATGTGCATCAAATTCACAGCTGTTGGAGGGGGTTACACAGCTGCTGATGTTGTGGTGTCACAGCTACAATTGGCATCATCTGTAGGGCAAGATGAAGGGCAAGCACCCTTCTTCCCACCCTGCCCTTCCCCAGGTATTTTGGGGGCGATGGGGGCATCAGTGAGTATTTGTTACTAGCAAGCACCCTCCTCCTTGAAGCAACCTACTGCCACTTACAAAACCATTACAATTTGATATAAATATTTTCCTAAGGTGTTCCTTTGCTGAGGTATCTTCAGCCTAACATTTTTGAGGTGTCAGTGCTGGATAGCCATTGGTACAACAGTGTGTGGATTGCTCAGAGAGATTTAAGGAGCCTACTCTTAAATATGACCAAAGCTTTTTATTTCTTTTAATTTTAATAAGAGTTTATAGAACCCATGGTTATAAGATTAGGAAAGTGAAAATGTCTTCTGCTTCTTTAAAATATTACCAATTAAACTGAATAAAGTTATTGGACAGAATGTTTTTTGTTGTGATATCCCAGATATTTATGATTAACATGATTTTTTTTTTCTTGTAGCACTCCTACATTAAAATTTTCAGTGTAAAGTATACATCTGAAGTGTTTGCATGTACGCGCAACGCTACAGCTACTATGACAGATGACACTGAAAGATTAAACTAATTTGATTACTTGAAATAATCCTTTCCATTTTGTTTGTATTTCCACCTAGTGTAAATATTTAACTTGTTAATACTATTTCTAAAAGACAGTTTCAGGTGTGGCATTACCAAATCCCTTTTACATTTGTTTTTCTAACATAGTATTGATATTTTCTGTGCCACCCTTACTTTTATTCTTCCACAGCATTATCTGGATTTAAAGCACTACACTTTTCTTTCTGTGTAATTTATTGAATCTGGTAAGTAACAGCAGCAGAATCCAGGAAAAGTGATGTGGCAGCTTCAGACAGGTATATTTTAATGCAAAATTAATTTCTGCAGATAAAGCTAAAAAAATAAATAAATAAAAATTAGAATGGTTGTAAAACAAAGAATTATTTATTTCTTCATTGAAGGCAAAGTAAACTGTAAGGTAAGACCTGAGACACATATGACTAAACACTGCACCTTGACTGTCAACATTAGAAAATTACAAGAGTTGATTGAGTTTGGGAGTGATACAATACTTTCAAAAAACTGCAGAACATTATTTTTAAAAGGTCACAATAATGAGGTTCATGGAGCTTAATAACTGCTCTGGGAAGTGAAGTAAATAAAGAACAAGTAGAGTTCCTCAGTGTTTCAGGAACTGAAGTATTAGGAAGAAAAGACCCTTGAAGGTTTCCCGTATTTCTAACTTTTTAACAGAAACGTTCTAACTTTTTAACTCTTCAATATAACTACATCTCGTGTTTCTTTGTTAAGAAAATATTACACAGCATCTTCTTTGGAACAGCTTTCCAGCTGTTGCTAAAATAAAGCAGCTACAGTCCTACAACACTTGAGTCTTCTTCTCTGACCTGCTGCTTCATTATCAGATCAGCTCTAGTTAAAAGCAATGTTGCAAAGCTGTCCAAACCAGTGTACTATCTGATGGAAGACCATGTTTCATCAGGAAGGCTAGTGTTGAAAGATTGACCATGCAACTTTCGGCACCCACCTTTGACTAAATCCTCACTGAACTTCTGTATGATCAACTAAGACACAGGGAGTCTTCTGATGGATGACTCAAAGCACGTTTTAGGCTCCTATGCTGTCCCAACACCCAGAGAGAAAACAGCAAACAGCATTTCAGTTAGATAAATGAAGTGAAACTGCATCACGTGAAAGTGTGTTCTGCAGCACACAGCATTATCGTATCTTGAAGATTTGGATACCTTTCTTTCCCTAAGCAGGACAGTTTTTTCCTTGAGTGACCAGACACTGCTTATTCAAAATTTGGAGAGAGTGAGAGAGAAGAAAGATGTCTTTCTAAATCATTTATTTGATTTATCTCCACATGGTTCTTGTGTATCTTTATGAATCTTGCATTGTAACGTTACTAGTGTCCTAGTTTAATGCTGATTATAAGAAAGGGATTACTAAGCAGATAAATGTGTAGTAACAATAAAAGAACAACAACAGTAAAAAACAGCACTGGGATTCTCACAGTGAAGTTCAAATGATATTATGATGAGGGGGTTATGTTTCACAGTATGAGCCCTCAAGATGAAGCGCAGTCGGTCCTTGGCTCGACGTAGAACAATGCACAAGAACTGGTTCAGAGTCTCACAGGGGAATCCCCACTTCATAAAAAAACAACATTCCTACAAGGAGCAACAAAGGCCAAAGAATCCTCTACAGTTGTGCTAAACTCCAGTAAGGGAACAATGTGAAACTTGTTAAAAAAGAAATTAGGGGTGAGAGTTAAAAGAATGAAATTCTTACATGTGGCTAGGAGAAAGCTGAAGGATAGCAGACTTGTAGAAAAGAAGTAGTTCAAACCACAACAAAAAGCTTTACCACATTCAAAAGAAGATAACAGAAGGGAACATAAACTTTGATAAATACAAAAATATAATTAGGCCAAGAAGAGTTGGGCAACAACAAAACACTAAACTACCAAATAATTCTTCCTACACTCCAAATAGGAGCAAAAACCTGTTAGAAAGTCTGTAGGGACAGTTGATGGCCATGGTACAAAATAAAAGCTTGGGGAGACGTGGATGTTAAAGAAAAGATAAGTTAGATTTTACAATGGTATTCATAAATGAGGAAACTGGGGAGAACTTTATGGAGGAATCCTTTCTAGGGAAGTTAGCAGAGGAACTGATCAACGTGGAAATAACAACAGGAGAGGACAACAAGACATAATGAACACTAGCATAGCACCAAGACAAAATGGTATTCATTACATATACAGCAGTGTGTAATGAGCCAGCTAAAACCTGGTTTTAGAGACAAGAGGGTAGAAAACGTGAAACAATTAAAAAACAAACAAAAAGATTCTGTGCCAATCCAGAAAAATCCACCTGTATCACAAAAAATAGCAGAAACTATAATATAGGCCAACATGTGAAGAGCCAGCATATGGCTTCTGGGGTTGGAAGTGTTGCCTCATACGCATGTAGAAAAGAGTTATTGTTATAGTCTTGATGGACTTTTTAAGGAAAAATCTGAAGGTTTTAAGAAAGAAGCTGTGAAATAATGGGGAAGGTCCTGCCATTGGCAAAAAGAATAGTTGAGGGAATATTTAGTTACATCCATGCACTCAGGGGCTGGGAAGAGGGTGGGGATATGGGACACAGGCTGACAAACTCTTGAGTGGTATGGAAAAGTTAGAGAGAGGGGGCTCTGTTATTGAATGCCTCTTCCAGAACAGGTATGGGTGGCCACGAAATGGAGCTTGTGGGAGCTGGGGTCCAAACAAACAGAAAGTTTGTTCTTCACATATGGGATAGTAGAGCTGAGGGAATACTTACCAGGGGATGTTATTATTTATGGAAGAGTTTATAGGAGCTCAAGAGAGACTCAAAAAGCACAAGAGTGGAATATTTAATAGTAAAAACCTCACAGTCTC
Organism: Anas platyrhynchos; assembly: GCF_047663525.1. Classification (NCBI taxonomy): domain Eukaryota; kingdom Metazoa; phylum Chordata; class Aves; order Anseriformes; family Anatidae; genus Anas; species Anas platyrhynchos. Next base: position 15,694,298 of record NC_092587.1, read on the forward strand.
ATGAAATTCACACAGCTAAAAATGGCCATAGGTTGTTAGAGTATGAAGCTGGAGGAGACGGCAGCACCACATGTAATTACAATTCCTCCTCTTCCTTGGGTATCTGCTTAGAGCTATTGATAGAGACAGAATACTGTGTTAGGTGGAGCACTGGTCTGAACCAGCTTGTGTATTGTTAATACATAGAAGTCTCCCAATAATGTGTTAAACAAATTACAGCAGACAATCTTTCTGTTGTCCTGTGTACCAGCTGCACCCCCCTAAGATAAATTCTTGAGGCATGACGAAAGGATGGCAGCAAATGTAGTATTTGAGATGCGTGAGTGGGATAGATTATTTTTGTGGATTCAATCCTGCCTGCACCTTTGCAGAGCAGAACAAGATAACCAATATAATCACTGCTGAATGATACCAGCTACATGATTTTACCACTTATACCTGTACTTGGCACGTAACTGAAGTGTTTACAATGCACTTGAGCAAAAGGATTGATACAGAAATGTTAGCATTTTCTCAGATGATCTGAGAATAGAAACCTTTAGAGCTGTAAAGCAAAAAATGAAAAACATAAATAAGATATATGAGACTTTGAAGGCTTTGAAGAGCACAATTGTGTTCTTCTGGAATTGCTGGGTTCAGCTGAGTTAGCTGGATGAGATAAGAAATAAATTTAACAAAAGAAGTATGTCTAAAAAATTCAGATGTCAAAGTTTCTATGTATTAAAGCCTTAGTATTAAATGTGTAATTCTTCATTTGGTGTCATTAGTCAGCAGTTCACTGTGATTGGGGCAGCTGACCCTGACCCTCGATATCCTTGGCCTTTTCCCTCTCTATCTCTCTCTACTCGGAAAATTACTTGTTTACACTTCTTTCTAGAGGCGTATTCTGTCCAGAATCAGGCTGTTCTCATCAGTTGGAACTGTGTACAATCGGTCCGCTATGGATTATGCTGTCAGCCAGACGACTCAAATCCTTTATGGATAAATTCTCATAACTTTCAAGTCATGCAGGATTTAAATCTACAGCACCAAGCGTGTATCTCCCTGGAGACAGACTAAGGGGTAGAGACTACTCATGCAGTTATTTGCACTCCCCATTTGCACCATCGCTGTGGTGCCTACACTCAAGCCACAGCCATCAAGCAACAGAGCAGGACCATCCCTTTCCTCTGTCCCCTCTTGCCATAACACATCTCAGACCAGCCTGGGTACAACACTGCCCGATTAGGAGCAGAAGAGTTGGAACCAGCAGCTCAGTAGGATCTGGTCAGCCTAACCACAGGGATGCTTCTTCAGTGAGCTCCCACATCTGTCACATTAAAATTGAAGCTTTTTGCTCAGCTTAGATCTCCAGATCCCAAACAAGTTGCAGCATCTGCATATTCTACCAGGGTATATGACTACAGCCAATGTTACGCCAAGCTGGCATAATAAGCAGTCATCTTCTGCTGCTGCAAATTTAAAATCAAATGTCACGTCTTGTCCCCGTTTCTGGATGAAAAGGCCTGTTTGGTCATTGGTTTGCCGTGATGATGCAAACTAAATCTCTAGGTGTATTTCCATCGTTATGTAAGTGATTACAATAAAGTCAACAGAAACGTTGGAAGCGCTTCAGTTTGGTATTTACTTGAGTAAGGGTTTGCACGAGTGTCCTCTGCTGAAATCGGCTCTAATTGAGGCCTACTACTCCCACACCAGTATGTAGCCATACAGCTCAAAATTAAAGAAAACAATCCAGAAGTTCTCAGCTCACCATATTAGAGTATACTACACAGGGTATTTTTAAAACGATTTACTGTTCAGTGTTAGTACAAAATTGAAAACAATGGACACTGCATGGATTCACATTTTCACGTGTATTTCATCCACCTATAAACAGCTACGTACTTTATTCATGTTCCACATGTGTTTAGATGTTAAATATCCCAAATAGCAATGATACAAAATATGTAATTTTTACCTTATTTTTTCAGTACCTTTATTCCACTTTGTATCTCCTTATTGTACACTGGGTAACTCTGTAAGGAGTGAAGAAAATCCAGTTTACTGCCAAGACTGATGTTATAGCCATTGGACCTTGTGGTAGGAGTATGTAAGTCATCAGGTAAAGGGCCTTTTGCTTCAAAAATTGCACATTTTAATTTTTCAAACATTAAATCGAAAGTATTAAAAAGTGATCATTGGGTAAGCTAGATAAGATCTTACATGACCTGCATGTTCCAATGCCTCTATCTCCACAGCAGTCACAAAACCCTGTATGAAGTGGTGGTGTAGGAGCCAATGGGCATAAAACCAGAGAAAAAAGAGGCATCAGTGTTGCTGTGATTACATGCTGGTTCCCACTTGTTCAAATATTCATGGAGATTAGTCAGCCTGATATGCATTGTTTCCATTTCTGCTCCAAAGAAAGTGGTTGCATCCAAGCACAAATCGTTTCTATATACAGTGACTCTGTTACTTTGATTATCACAGAAGCACTGTTTGGATAATCATTTTATTTGTGTAGTTGGGAGTAGAATTATGGCACTCTGTTCTGCTGGAAATTGACTTAATGAAAAATTATTACAGAACACTAAAAAATTATAAAAATAGAATAAACTCCTCTTATCTTCTCAGTTATTGGTTCCTATATTCAGAAGTTCAGGTTATTTTAATGTGTTTGATTAAAACTAACCACAATTAAGATGGCAATCATTTGGCATTAAGAAAAAACATCTAGTTCCCCTTAAGAGAGGAGAAAAAAGATAGTCTGGTTCTGCTACCAACTTCCCTCCAAACCCCCAGCCTCAGTTACTCAAGTTACTTGATTGTGCTTACCTTTAAAAGTTTTTAAATAAATTCAGTAAAAATTGTGGAGGTAACAGAAAACTGATCCCTGCACCAATATTGCGTCTTTTTTTTTTTTTTTTTTCAGTAAGAAATTTCAGTATTTCAGTGAGAAATTTTATTATGCCTAAAAATAGTAAAATTGCTGCCTTCACCACTACAAAAAACTCTACCAGCTAAGGCCATGTTCTGCACAAAGGAGTTTGTCTATGGATTACAGAGCAGGACTGTGGCAAAGAAAAAGCCTGGAGGCAGCAAGAACAGAAGAAAGGGTGTACTTAAAGCAAGTTTGGCCTTTTCTCCATACTTTCATCAAAGGAAGGAAATACATTGCTTTTATTGACTGAAACACTGCAGTCAGATTTGCTTTACCTAAATGTTCCCAAAGATCTGACTGTGGGTGTACATCTGCACTTGCAGCTCTGTTACCAAGTCATCAGAAGATCTCGTGGAGCAAAAGGTCAGCAGATATGCAGAACTGAGAAAGATCTGTGAACTTTCCCCTTGCTAAGAAAATGCTGGAGTAATGAAATATTGCAAATAACTGTGGTTTGGCAACACAGCCCTAAGAGCATGCTGTGATACACACAAGCCAGAATGGGAAGTCTGGAGATCAGGATTAAAAAATAAGAAATCCTAAACAAGACGATTTCTTAGCCACTGTATCTTGCCAATATCTTCCTGTCCTGAAAACCCTTTTTATTTTACTGACGAAGTAATCAGCAGCGAAACCAGGCCTACTTTTATTTAGAAACTGAAAGTTAGCTGTACTGCTCTAGTTCAGATGTTGACATCTTCCTGGCTTTGAATTGTGCATTAAAAAAATAAAAGGACCTCTATCCAGATCAGTAGCCTGTCCAGACAGAATCCCAGAATGGTTAAGGTTGGAAGGGACCTCTGGAGACCACCAGGTCTTACCCCCCTGCCAAGCAGAGCCACCCAGAGCACCATTTTCCACACCAGCAGAAATTCTGTTAGGTCCCAGGATTACTCCACATCTTCTTGACCTAACTTTTCAGTCCACTGTGGACACAATTTGGGCAGCCTCCCACGGAAGAAGCGAGCAATGGATGTTACATGGTCATGTCTTGCTGGCCTTGGCATGCTGGGTGTTTTGGATGGCACCTGGAGGTTATGATAAGCAAAGCTGTCTCTCTCAAACCAAAGATACTATTTCTTCACCCTGAAGCTTGCCTTACTATCTAAACATCATCATTGCACTCTGTCCAAAGAGGGCTGTTTTATATCAGTAATGAGACTTAATTTAACTCTGCGTGTGCTGAGTCACAACAAGGTTACGCGGCCTCACAGTGCATGCCTGGGGGAAAGCTGAACTCCTCTGAATGCCTGTAGCATGTTTTCTGAACCTGCTTGTCTCCCACATCTTAAATGATGCTTTGGGATATACCGGTAGACGCAGTCACTTCATTTTTAAAGCGTGAAGAACACGAAGTTGTTTTTTAAGCACTCTGATCTCTCTTTAAGGACTCTGATCTTCCCTCAGTGACTTCAGATACACCACCTTAACCAAACAGGTGAAGCAGCAGCGATAAGGAATTTGGGAGTGAGAAAATACAAACCAACAAACAACCACCCTTACTGCCAATCCCTTGGCATGGCTGCGGCCAGCTCCTGTGGCCAGGCACCACACCAAAGGGCTGAGGGCAGCTGGTTGCATCTCCCAGCACTGCCACAGCCCGACACTGCTCTCCCTTAGCCCTGAGGTGAGGGAAGGCACAGTGGGGAGCCTGGCGAGCTCCCTCCAATACTGTGGGGCTCCCTGCGTGCTTCCCCCTGTACTTGGCTCTGGTGAGGCCACACCTCAAATACTGTGTCCAGTTTTGGGCCCCTCGCTACAAGGACATGGAGGTGCTCAAGTGAGTCCAGAGAAGGACAACGAAGCTGGTGAGGGGTCTGGAGAACAAGGCTTATGAGTCGAGGCTGAGGGAGCTGGGGTTGTTCAGCCTGGTGAAGAGGAGGCTCAGGGGCGACCTTATTGCTCTCCACAGGTACCTTAAAGGAGGGGATTGGTCTGTTCTCCCACATGCCTGGTGACAGGATGAGGGGGAATGGGCTAAAGTTGCCCCAGAGGAGGTTTAGGTTGGATATTATGAAGGACTTCTTTACTGAGAGGGTTGTGAGGTGTTGGAATGGGCAGCCCAGGGAAGTGATGGAGTCACCATCCCTGCAGGTCTTTAAAAGACGTTTAGATGTAGAGCTTAGGGATATGGCTTAGTGGAGGACTGGTTATTGTCAGGTCAGAGGCTGGACTCGGTGACCTTCCAGGTCTCTTCCAAAGTGGACGATTCTGTGATTCTGCGCTCCCCGCTCCCCCCTCACTGCTCTCCGAGCCGCAGAGGCCCCGCCGCCCCCCCTCAGCGCCTCTCCCCGCTCCGGAGGCGGCGCCACGCCGCGGGGCAGGCGGAAGGGAAGGGAAGGGACGGGCTCGGCGGAGCGGCCTCGGGCTCAGCCTCTCCCCTCCCCGGAGCCCCGCTCCCCCCCGCCCCGGCGACCAGCGGCGGCGGCCGGGTGGCTGCCGGGGCCGCCCAGCGCGGCGCAGCCAATGGTGGGCGGTGGGGCGGGCTGCGAGGAGCCGGGCCGCCCGCTGTGGGAGCCCAGCGGCCGGGGGAAGGCAGCCCTCAGTCGGCCGGCGCCGCGGAGGGGGGAGCCGGGCAGCGGCAGCGCCATGAAGGAGCGCCGGGGGGACCCGCGCCGCCGGGCGTGAACCGCCAGGAGGAAGAGGAGGGTGGCGGGGGGGGCTGAGGAAGGATGAGCCGCATGCTGCAGGAGGCGGCCCGCAGGGTGCAGTGGAGCCGGTCGAGCTCCGCCAAGAAGGCTGCGTGCCTGCTGGCCGCCGCCTACGGGCTGCGGCTGCTCTGCCCCGTCATCCGGAGGCGCCTGAGGCGGGCGGGCGAGCAAGATGCCGGCCGGGGGGAGCCGCGGGGAGCCGGCTGCCCCGGCAGAGCCCCCCCGGCGGTGAACGCGGAGTTCTTCAGGCAGCTGCTGGAGCTGCGCAAGCTGTTCTTCCCCAAGCTGGTGAGCGCCGAGCTGGGCTTGCTGTGCCTCCACTCCGTTGCGCTGGTGTCCAGGACCTTCCTCTCCATCTATGTGGCAGCGCTGGACGGGAAGATCGTGAAGAGCATCGTGGAGAAGGAGCCCCGGAGCTTCGTGGTCAAGCTGGTCAAATGGCTGATGATCGCCATCCCGGCCACCTTCGTGAACAGCACCATCCGCTACCTGGAGTGCAAGCTGGCCCTCGCCTTCCGCACGCGCCTGGTGCACCGCGCCTACGAGACCTACTTCGCCAACCAGACCTACTACAAGGTGATCAGCATGGACGGGCGGCTGGCCAACCCCGACCAGTCCCTCACCGAGGACATCATGATGTTCTCGCAGTCGGTGGCGCACCTCTACTCCAACCTCACCAAGCCCATCCTGGATGTCATGCTCACCTCCTACACCCTCATCCGCACGGCGCGGTCCCGGGGCGCCAACCCCATCGGACCCACGGTCCTGGCCGGGCTCGTTGTCTACGCCACGGCCCGCGTGCTCAAAGCCTGCTCGCCCAAGTTCGGCAAGCTGGTGGCTGAGGAGGCGCACAAGAAGGGCTACCTGCGCTTCATGCACTCACGCATCATTGCCAATGTGGAGGAGATCGCTTTCTACCGGGGGCACAAGGTAAGGAGGAGAGAAATCCAAGGGTGCTGGGCTTGCTCCTGCAGTGCCTGAGCTGACCTGGACTTCCCCTGCCGCCCTCTCAGAGCACTTGGAGTCCCTCTGACATTTAAACCTGTTTACAGCTAGCACTTCCCGTTTCCTAGGAAAATGCAGTCTCACAGGCAGTGTCTGAGGGGAGCAGAGCGTAGCTCCCTTATGCTCTGACAGTGTTCCTGTTTTGCAGCCGTACCCTATGCCTTTCTAGAAAGCTAATCGTGGGTATTGTTTTTCCCCCACCCATTGTGTTCCGCTTAACTCTTCCAGGCTTTTTTTTTTTTTTTCTTCCTTGTTTATGAGCTACCAGATTTAATGCTGCCAAAATCAAAACCAAACCACACCGGAAAGTCTAGGGAAAAACTCAGTGATAGTAGAGATCGCTACAACCTTTGACACTCTTTTACATAGCTAAGCAAAGATGTAGTCATCAGAGTCTTAAAATAGCTTAAGTACAGTACTTCAGGAGTCGCAGTTACATAAACTAGTGGCTTGTTTTAAAGCCACCTTACTAAGCAATTCTTCATATTTTATTGGAAGTAAATCTTGGCTATAACAGCTTTCCAACATGATTTGGAAAAGCAAGTGGTGTCATGTAAAGTGAAAATGAAAACTGGAAACTAGCCTGACCTATTACTAACACTTTCAGTGCTAGCAACGATTATATAATGCAAATGGTTTGTTTTGGTAGAAGCAATTGTTCTCTAAAGCTGCCCGTAGTAGTGTTTGAAGTGCAGCTACATTAAACAGTTTCTTCTATTCCCACGTATACTGGCTCGAACAGAACGCATTATGTCACACTGACTTGGAACTATCTTTGACTTGTTAAACCTCTTGGGATAATTCTCTCTTCCTCTAGACTGCTCACAAAAACAAGAAGCATTGCATTTCCGTGATCAGCCCTTGCAAGTCAGAGATAATTGATCCCCAAATGCTTTCCAATTTGGGAAGTTTCAGTTGCTGTGAAACTCTACAGCCGCATCTTCATTAAAAGGATGTAGAATCAATCTTACTTTGCTAGTATCAGCTATAGTGACTGCCTTGTATGTTGTTCCTGTATGTATCGGAGATCTTAAAAGAACTGAAAACTTGCCAGAGGGCCATCCAGGGACAATGATGTAAATAAGAGCCAGGTCTGCTGACTTCCCTAAAGCTGTGTACTTTTGCTGTGAGAATGCAACACTGTGAAGATGAAGTAGCACACAGAAAATGAGATTTAAAAGCCACAACTCTGGATAATTGATTAGCTTCTGCAGATACATGAATGTACTTGTATGGCACATACATCTTTGTTGCATTGTGTAAATGTTTTATTTATTGTTATTTTTTAACTGTAGGTAGAACTGAAACAACTGCAAAAAAGCTACAAGTCTTTGACGGATCAAATGAATCTCATTCTATCCAAACGCTTGTGGTACATCATGATAGAGCAGTTCCTGATGAAATACGTCTGGAGTAGCTGTGGTATGATTATGGTCGCTGTGCCCATCATCACTGCAACAGGATTTGCAGATGGCGGTAATAGCATTTTTACTGATTTCCAGATGTTTCGTTAATACTTCCTCAAAAGACTACTCTTTCCTTAAACGTTGTTCAGATTGATTTACTGTTCACAGACTTTATTACCAGATCCATGCCTCGTGGGTAACTTTCAGGCATAGGAAGTCAGCTGAGGAAGGAGCAGTACAAAAGAAACAGCTTCAAACATAGACCCGATAAACATCATGAATTCAAGACTTAATGGATGCTGGTGTGACGTGAGATTGTAATGACACTCACAGTCCTGTTCACTAGTGGTTGGGATGGCATGCTGATTCTTGCAACATGTACCGCTGTTTTACAAACTGATACTTACGCACATTCCTAGAGAGCTTATCTCCTCATCCCACAAACCATACCGTAATTACAATTAGTTATTCTATTACATGTTGGCCTGTTAGGAACCACTGTTTTCCCCTGACTCACTGAGGGAAGAGGGATGATGTTCATATTTCAGGCCGGCATGGCATCATTTTTGTCATCCTGTCACAACTTCCCAGGAAGTGATACAAGACTCAAGTAATTTGTGATTGCAGATGGTATAAGAACAAGAGAGCAGAAAAAAAGGGTAATTAGGGAGTGGTAATGAAAGACGAGTCAGGGAGTTTGCTTCAAAAGGTTTCCTTATGCACAACTGGAACCACAGAATATATTACAAATTTTCTAGGATTCATTAAGTGTAGATGATACAGTGTAAGCAGAAGGATGCATTCTGTGTTTGATACGTTTAACCAGGAGTGAATGGATTGTTTCCAGTATAGGTCTTGGTCATTACATTCCAAATCCGGGCTGTCCAACTGGGCAAGCTTGGTTTAACCTGCCCACATGTTATTTAGCTGGCTTGCTGTTGTGCCTGCACGTGGCTGGGAGTTCAGCTGCCTGAGCCACTGGCCGTCACATGGCTCAGGAGGGCACTATATCAGGACCAAGGCTGGCATCTGGGTAACAGCTTCAAAAATACCAGGAGGTCCTATTCCCAACAGACTAATTCGTACCAAGGCATTTCACCTCATGCAACTAGTGAAGGCTTTTCAGCACAACAGAGAAGTGATGAATCAGTTTAAGAGTCTGTCTGCTAGCGTGCGAATGAGTACAGTCAAGACCACACAGTGTGAGTATCTCCCTTGTATTAACAGCATGAATTAAAAAATGAAAAAGAATGTCCTTTGCAGGGATTAAGCCACAGTGAAAGTGTATGGAACAAAAGAGCGATAATTAATTTGTGTGCTTGCAAAACTAAGTAACATTCCTGTTACTCATGGATATTCTTTTGATAAGTACTTTTCAAATGTGGGAGAAGAAAAAAGACACAGAGTTAGCTCATGCTGTAAAGCAGCAGAATATTTACTGCCAGCAACATGAAATGTTAAAGCACAGAACTTATTATCAAGCCCTGAGGCATATCATAATGATGCTTCATAAACACATTATTAATGATAAATCAACATCGTCAAGATCAGCTAGAAGTATAACAGCCATTCAAATAATTGAGCAGACATGAACTTTGATCAAACATTGATCTAGCTGGCAAAACAGCGCTTCATGTCTCAGCAGGTCAGAAGCAAGTTGGTTCAGATCTGAAGGACTAGATGGGCTGGATTCATTGCTTTGGAATTGGTATCAAAGTACCAATACCAAATATCAAAACCAGTATCATGATCAGACCTGAGATTTCAGGCATATATAACCTCTCTGCCTTGTTACAGTGCCCCACTTTAAACACAGGAGGCAAGCTGTATGAAAAATGTCTGGGGAAAAAAGTTAGAGAAAAGCAGTCTCGGTGGAATAGGCATATAATGTTAGAGACTGTGTTTCAGAACAGTGAAATGCTCATAAATTCTGTGTAGTTTTAATTTGTCAAATACCCCCAGAATTATGCCTGAAATGACTGATGCAGTGGTTTGTAGAGATCTCCAAACTACTGGGAAATGAGCTAGCCTGGGTGCTGGAAGCAGTGTTAAATAAATTTATCCAAGAGGAATACAGCATCAGTGTAGTTAAGCCATGGGCAATTCCTAAATGACATATTTTTGGTAGTTCTACATACCTTGCATGGGCTGTACTCCCAACAAGACCAGTAAAATTTGGTTCTCTGAGAAGGAAGAAACAAATTTCAATTTAGTTTATAGTAATGAATTAACTAAAGGTTACTCTTCTTGGAGTGAAAATGACATTCCAAATAAGTGAGAACTGCATGGGCAAGAGTTTTGTAATACCTCCTTTCTTTGCAAGAGGTTTTCTGTCTTTTTTTTTTTTAAAAAAAAAAAACATACCTCTCATTGTGTTCCAGGTGGCTGCATGACATGCAACTAGTTGATGGTGTACTGGTGCTGTATAATTTAATCTAGAAAATGGGAACAAGTATCTCACTTGCTAAAAAGTTATAAGCCTATCTGAGGACAGAAAAAGGATTATATAGTGTATACGAACAAATGTATTAAATGAGAAGTTTAAAAAGTTTTCCCTAAATAATCTATAGGCTATTTCAGTGATTCAGATGTAATTATGTAGGGATACCTTTTTGAATGTGTGAATGAAAAAAACACACATTAGAAGTATCTAATGAGGACAGAAAGATACATCTGGCTTTGATACTGCATGCAGATTTCTGGACAGTAGATTTCTACAACCTGATCTTGTCAGTCAAATGAGACAGCTACCAAGAAAAAAAATACTGTTTGCTATTCTCTTGTTCTTAGGTCAGATGAACAGAGAAGCTATGTTTTCAGAGAGAAATATCTTATTTAAACACATGCCTTTAATAATAAAATTACTTATTGCATTCTTACAGAAATACCATGTTGCCAAGTTTGCATCAGTATGAATGTTTCTTTTTAAGTGAGTAAACAAGGCTGAAAACAAATAATTGCAAAACCAGTAAACGTTCTATCAGAAATCTGTTTCAGGTTAGGTTTCACCTTTTCCTATTTTGAAAAATTTCACTTACATCATTATGTATTAAAAGGAAATTATTTAGGTAGACAAACGGTATAAAAGAATAGGATGTTTTGCATAAGAAGATGAATTCCTTATATTCCCACTTATTTTTTGTTCCCAAGCTATCTACGCTAATTGCATTCACCAAATGTTTCCAAAGGCTGGTTTTTGTAGAGTTAATTTTTTCTTAATTTAAAAGCTGCTTTATAATTGCTCACATTTTAATCATTATTTTGTAGAGATAATTTTCAGAAGAATATCTAACATTTTTTTAATTTTTTACTTTTAGAGATTGAAGATGGCCAGAAACAGCCAACGGTTAGTGAAAGAACAGAAACTTTTACCACGTCACGAAACCTGCTGATCTCTGCTGCAGATGCTATTGAAAGGATCATGTCTTCATACAAAGAGGTATCGTACATCAGTCAAATGCAAACCAGAAAGGAAATAAAAACAAAACAGGATTTACATCTAATGTAAAATTAAACAATAGAAAGTATGTTATTTTTAAGGAAAATTCTACTGCAACTAAATCCATGGAGATCTTTGAAATGATTAAAGTTTGGTCTTTAGATTTAAGTCCACAAAGAGTCAAAAGTGCACAGCTGCCAGTATGATGCAACACATAAATGTAATTTGTTGTACCTGTCCTCAGGTGTCATCAGAGTACAGTTCCTGGAATCTGAGTGATAAGGGTTCATTCAGATTCCTCCTCTGTTCAGAGCACAGACCTGCGTTCAGGTTGTCCTCCTGTAAGAAAAGTATATGGAATGCAAAAATAATTGAATAATTATAAAAAATGCATATAGATGCATTATGCATATGCATACATGCATATATAAATAAATATTAAAAATGCAAAAAATAATTGAATTCTTATTTTCTGACCACCTAAACCATAGAGCCAATTTTAGTATTTTCTGAACCTGTTAAATTTGAAATAATTTTGCAAAGTAGAGAAATTTTAGCAGGAAGAAAGTCCACCTTAGGACTGCAGGTAGCCAGGAATACAGGATGTTCATCTGGAGGATCAGAGGTGGTTCAGGACATCACCCCAATTCTAGTCAAGTTGGACTTTCATCTGTGTTCTCTCTGGGCGATTTCTCTAGGTGCAGACTGTTAAGCAGAGGAAAAGCTGTGTCATTCTCCTCAACATTGCCTTCTACATTTGGTTCTGTGTTTGTTTAGCTGGTTTTTGCTCATCCTTTTGGTGGGATCCCCTTTTCTGGGAGGAGGCGCACATTAGCTGGGCAGCTAATCAAAGACTATGGATTCCATTACTTGGAATCCAGCCATAATAGCTGCAGCTTTTTAAATTGGGAGACGAGAGGTAGTTTGGCGCCTTCAAACACAGTCTCTGACAAAGCCAGAGCCTGTCTTTCTTTTTTTTTTTCACAAAGTGTTCTTCTCTAATGGACTGTGATTTTGACCTGTGCTGCTATAGCTGTGTCCCTTCTTGACCTCTGCTCTTATGAGACTGCCAGATAACCTATTATGCACTGATGTTATTCTACTTTATTTTCAATAATTTAGTCATTTATATAATGTACATGGGGACTTACAAACATTGTGGTTTCATTTTTTGGAAACAAAAATCCTTGCAAAGTAGTAGCAACAGCTGAGCAAACTCATTTGTTTTACCACGTGGTGAAATTTTAATCCAGGCAGTGTGTGATTAAAAATCACTTCTTAGAACTTCCATCTTAATTTTACATTTATACTTTTCTTCAAGAAATATGGCAGAAATTCAGGCAGTTTCCAAAAAATGACAGTAAGCTTCATTCCACTGATAGTGGTAGTGAGGCTCCAGTTCTTACCCACCTTATCCACCACAGCAGCCTTCTTCCAGTCAGTGTTGCTCAGTTTGCAGGTGAGGTTGGCTCAACTTTTGTTTGCAGGGCAATAGTTTTGGTAGCACTTTGTGTTTTGACAAAGTGAGGTTGTAGAATCGTGGTTTAGAAACTTGCTACAGGTTATATTTCTTGTGGGGTGCTGTTGGTTCACAATTTCATTCATCAATGCAGGATTTTCTCCATCAAGCATCACTGCTATTTGCTAGAAGGGTTACCATTGAATTCACTGCTAGAAGGGCTACAGTGTGGAGAACAATGTTACAGCTCCTACAGCCTCAGGTGCTGTTAGCTCAGTACTTTTCCCACCTGTAAATGCAATTACCAATAGTGCAAGACAATGTCCAAGTGATGGAGTTGAAACAGTGGCTGATTACTTTCTTAAAACTGAGTTTTTTGAGATGTTGTAGCCAGTTCATCTCCAGTGGCGTGATGGCCCTGCCTGGTACTCACTTCTGAATCTTGCACAAACAGTGAAATTTGCACAGGATTGTATCTTGTTCTTCCTATTTTGTTTTCTGCATTTAGTATAAAAATCTACCTGTTTAAAATCATCTAAACATACCTACATAATAAGATGCCCAGGTTTAATTCTTTGCTGCCGGCAGATGGAGGCAGTTCTTTGGGAGTTCTTGGCGGTGTCAGTGCCTATGAACAAGAAACCACCAGGACCAGAGACCTGTTCTTTCTGTATTCACCAGGTGGTCACAGAGATAAAAGGATTTTAAAAATGAGGAAGCCCTTTAAGAGACCTCACCATTTAAAAAATTACCAGTTGTAATCCAGGGTCTCAGATTTAGCTCTGGTGCTCTGGCATGCAGCTGATAGGAGAGTCCTTTCTTTTCTGTACTGTATTTTACATTAGCGTGTGCCCTGGTGCTACCTGTTTTACAAAGGAAAAGCACGCCTGTCTCACAGGGGGTTTAGGGAACACAGGGAAATGAGTAATTATGGGTGTATATTTTTCTCACTGCTGTTGGCCTTGATTTGCCTGGGAAATGCAGATATTTTGTTTTTCTTCTGTATGATAGGCTATTTTCAGCTACCTAACAGCTATCCTCCACAGGCTGAAGTCTGTACTGATCAGTGGAAAAGAGCAGTCCCTGCAACCTCCTCATTTACTGGAGCTGTAGGAAATTACACTGGCTGAAATCCGTCCCCCTCAAACTGTGTTTGCTGACTGGTAGGAGCTGTGGGTGGCATTTGGGCTAGCACAGAATCTCAACAGAGGCAAATTGATAGGCGATGAAAGATGCATCATTGATCCCTCCAGAATAGCATCTGAGAAGCAGTGACTTAGAATAGCTGCAAATGGTTTTCATGAGTCTTTGGCTAAGCATCTAATTTATTGAATTTGGGACGTGTGACTGAAATGAGGCATTTACTGTTTTGCAGGTTACTGAGTTAGCAGGATACACTGCCCGTGTCTACAACATGTTTGCTGTTTTCGACGAGGTGAAGAGAGGCATCTACAAAAGAACTGCCGTTATTCAGGAGTCTGAAAACAACAGTAAAAATGAAGATAAAACAGTGTTACACATCAATGGGCCCTTAGAAATCAAGGGTAATTAAGTCACATTTTTATAGATTTCTCGGGGGGGAATTCCTGGCTGGTACAACAGGGCCATAGTTGAACAGAGGTTTTGTTTCTGCAGCAAGTCAACCTCCAGAGACCATGTTGCCTTCTATTCTATCTTCCTGCTGTTTTGTAACCCTGTGCTTATTTAGTGCTTTTCTAAAACACTTCCACAAAGATTGTTCAAGTATATTCTGTGAAAACTTTCAGTGAAAAAGGTATTTCAACTATACCATTAGTGGTGGTGGTTGTGCTGGTGGTATTAGTATCTTCACAGGGACAGTGCCTGCTTTCCTCTGACATTTTTTTTTCCCCAGAAAACTGAGACTGTAACATTTTCATCCCCATACACCACATTGTTTTGTTTGGGGTAGGAGGGATAATAATAATTTGTTTTCAGCTAGTATTAGCCTTTGCTCATTTTTTCATCATTTAGTGGTAGTTGTCAACTGGAAATGGGCTGGCAACTTTACCATTGCCCCCATCTCCCAAATGATCTGATCAATATGAATATGCAGTTCCCCCTCACAATTCTTCCTGTCTCTATCCTGTATCCTTTTAGTGCCACTGTTTTTCTATCTGCACTGTCTGTGTACCATCTCTCTCCTTTTTTCTCTGAGGTACATCATACAGGTTTTTCAATGAGCTTTTCCTAATTTTCCCAACAGCCCCCTTCTGCTTTCCATCTCTTCTTTGGTGTTGGAAAGCCTCCTTCCCACCTTCTGGCCTCTGAAAGCTAAAATATCAGTTGAGTTGAAGGCACCAGAATGCTCTTTATGAAATATTTTTTTTACAATTTCAGCAGCATTGCCCTTCAGCACAAATTTCTCAATGGTCCTCTGAGAAGGTTCTTCAAAACAAACAGTCTGATGCAGCATAATAGATAGCTGTGGAAACAGCTGATGTCTTAATCTTGTAAATCTTGGTAATATTTGGCTGGCACTAAAAGAAATGACATCTTATAGAAAAAAGGGTTTTAATCCATTTGGAACAACAAAGTCATTTTGAGACCATTTTAGATATGTTTTTTAAAAACAAAAGCAAATACATTCGTGTGTGACAGAATGCTGTTTGTGTTCCCTCTTGGTTTAGTACAGTAATACGCTGCTCCTTTTTTTTTCTACAGCCTTTTCCTGAGGTCTGATTCCTCCACAGAGGCACATTTCATCTGGCTTGAATTCCTCTTAAGTTGCACTGACTAGTGTTTGCTACCGAGTGCTTGCAGGCTCTCAGAGGCAGCTAGCCAATGCAAAACATTAGGACACAAGGACTTAGACGGAATTTAGGCCAGATGAATCTAGGCCACAGGTTCCATATTATTTTTATGACAAGTTCCATTGTGTACTGGTTTTCCTCCTGTCTTTCAGTCTCGATACTTCAGAAATCCCTGCAGAGTGGATTTATGTGAGGATAAAAGTACACGTGCTCACAGTGTGTACCTCTCCAGTGTTAGAAAAGAAAAATTGTAGTGTATTCAGCTTCTCCAAAGGCTTTTTCAACACGTATTCTTTTTAAATCATCCAATGTAAACTTTTGTACCTAAATAATGCCTGTGCTGTGTGCCTTGCATTCACTATTGTCAATAAGACCAGTGTGAAAATAGAAAAAACATCAGAATATTTTAACAGACCATAATACCACTATATATGTTGCATATCTAACAACTCCGAATTTTCAAGTTGAAATATCCTGGTGTACGTCTTGCAGAAGTACTGGCAAATTGTATTTCTGATTATATACACCAAGCTTTAAAGGCATGCTAAGCTTGCAGTCAAACACTCTGAAGTTGGGAAATGAGAATTAAGTTTTCTTAATATTCAATTGGCTTACTATTTTGTATCATAGCCTTTTTTATTTATTTATTTACAATTTCTCTCCTGTACCCAAGTGCTCAAAAATATGCATGAATTTTGCAGAATTTGCTTGAGATTGTCTCCACAGAAAATTATCCCTCATATAGGCAAATAAATGCTTACTCCAGTGGATGTATGCATGTGGAGTGACTGGTACGGCCCTCTTTTACAAAAGTATGTCTTGGCCAAATCTGTCAAAATCTGTGATGCGGTTGATCTCTCAGTTGCATACGAGGTGCCTTTGAGGAGTCTGAAGGCCGTAGAGCCTGCTATGATAAAGCTGCATTTTTTTTTCAACAGCAAAGCACATTTGTTTTCCATAATTTCATGTTGAACACCTCAGAACTGTTATAAATAGAACTTACTTTAGGAAAAAAAGAACATTTGGGCTGATACATGACACACAAATTTTTGCCCAGTTTGTTATAGTTTGACAAAGTTTGACGAACTTGAACAAAGAGCCTCCTAAAGGAAAACTAAGACTTTACGTTACCCGAAGGGAGAACTACCAGATCCCTTTATAATAAACTCAACTTTTCTTTAATTCATTTTTTCTTTATTCAGATTAGTCCAAGTTTTAAAATGTGCAGCCTTCTAATACGGAGGGAGATCTTTTTTTCTTTGCATCTTGTGCGTAATTTCTGGTACTTGTCTTGGAACCCAGCTGTTGGGTTCTGTGAGACAAATCCTTCTGCAGGCAACCAAGAAGGTAGAGTTGATTTCTTTTTTAATTATTCCCAGAAGAATTTGTTTCCAAGTCCATGTGTTAAATACATCCAAATGTCTGATGGGTGTTGTATATTTAAATTTGCCACTAGCCCAGATAGTAAATATAGCTATTGGAGTGAACTAATATTATAGAGGTTTCCACAAATACTTGGAGACTTTTACACTGTCTGTTGCTTCAAAAAGAGATGGAAGCAAGCCATTAAATATTTTATCTATTGCTCTTGTTGCTGGAGGAGGCTGAACTGGGCTTTCAGTTTCAGAGCGGGTAGCTAAAGGAGATTCCATTTTCCAATGAAATCTCCAGCAGGAGGTGAACCAGACTGCCTGTGTCTAAGGCTATCCTTGAACTTCTTTACTGATTGATAACGAACACCTATTTAAAACAAAATACAACAAAAACAGGTAGGATGTGAATAAATGTCTCTTTGTAGTGAATTATATATTTCTAATGCATATTGTACATTTCTTTTATAATGAAATTTTGGATCCATTACACACTTTTGGCTAATACTGACCATGTCTTTCTGACCACCTAAGATATATTACCTGGATTTTTTATGCAAGTTGAAACCCACCAGTTTAGACTGTTTAGCTGTGCATGAAGGCTGCAAGATATTGCTTAATGGGAGGTTTCAAAAACATTAAACATTGCTGTTGTGTTTTTTTTTTTTTCTAGGAAAAGTTATTGATGTTGAACATGGAATTATTTGTGAAAATGTTCCTATTATTACTCCGAATGGCGATGTGGTGGTTTCCAGACTAAACTTCAAAGTAAGATGATATGCAAGAATCTTCTGATTGTTGCCATCCCATTAACATAAACAGCACAGAATTCATGTACCTTATGTTAAGTACTTGGAGGAGCATATGGATAAAAGGGGAAGTCCAGAAAGGTAGGCATAGTAGCTCGACAGAGGCAGACATGTGTAGTTTATCCTGCACAAAGAAGGAGAAGAGAGGATTTCTGCTGCTGTTGCCAGCTGAAAAAGGAGACCTGGGATTTTCAAGAGCATATATGAGAATGTGCATCCATTTTACTTGATCTCGGTAAAATTGGGATGCTTTAGTCACATGGGCTCCTTTTAAGGTCTGAGTTCACAGCAACAGTGAAAAAATGTAGTATGTAGTTAGCTTTAGCTGATGATCACAAAGAGCAGTACTAATAGTTGAATCACAAAGAGCAGTACTAATAGTTGACAGTATAGTTCACAAGCCTTTACTCGGTGAAAGTGGAGTCTTTACTCTTTAAAAACTTGGATTGTTTTTAAAAAGCTTTTGCAGATAACACTCGGTACATGCTTGTGATTTTAATTGTTGACCTTTACTGAATTACTCCCATGCATATCCTGATGTACCAGTGCAGATGTTACTATTTTTAAAAATGGTTGAAATTACTGGAACTCTAACTTGAATAATTCCATCAGGTCTTTTATTTTAGTTAAAGCAGAGTGTTCCTCTTGTCACCTCTATGCAGTACAGGCATTAGAAACTAGAAGGACAGGGGCCTACTTATGGCAGGGCTTCCTATGGCTCCAGTGTAGGAATTTCAGAATTGTAAAATTACAACTCTACAGTCAAGGAAACAGTTTTATTTATTTATTTGTTCAGCAGTCAGTATTTATTTATTTATTCAGCAGACAAAACCAACAAAAAATATAATGTTACAGTCAGTATATTTATATAAAACATTGACGTGATTATGCATAAATATATACTCCTATGTACACATGTTAATATGTAAGTGAATAAAACCAAGTGTATTGCACCCAAAATAACACTGGTAATTAAGTAGGAAAGGACAACATGAAGTAATTTTTCCAAATCATTTGATCTTTGCGTAGCTTAAATTAGTATTAGTGATAGGCATAGTACTGCTCTGTATGCCATCAATAACTTTGGACCTGATCCACATTAGAATAATTGATTCTGACTGTGATGTATTGATCTTTTGATATAATTAGCATACCGTATAGAAACACTCGGACATTATAGAAGTTATTTTCATTATTATAGCTAATTCCACTGTTTCTAGAATGTTTGCATAAAAAAATGTGCAGGTGATTAATGAAAAGGGTTGATAATTTGATATAAATGCTTGCATACCTCCCTCTAGGGTTCTTAGAGCACCTTGTGTCATAGCCACTGCACAGTAACATCTTTTCATTTTCATTATTATTGTAGGTAGAGGAAGGCATGAATCTTCTAATCACTGGTCCTAATGGCTGTGGAAAGAGTTCGCTTTTCAGAATTCTAAGCGGTTTGTGGCCTGTGTATGAAGGAGTTCTCTACAAACCACCTCCGCAGCATATGTTTTATATACCACAAAGGTATGTGTTTTGCTCAAAGTTATACCTTTTCTTTTTTTTTTTCTGGTTATATGAATTTTGACCCTGCTTCTCATATTTCCCATCTGTGATATCTAGAGTCCAGTTATAAGGTGGTGAGCACCACCTCAGCTGTACCGAGAGCTAAAAGAAGAGAGTACTTTTTGTTGGTGATGCAAACCTTTAGTCGCTGAGAAGGGATAGCTCACATACTGTTGTGATGGACACTATGCTTCCCTGATGGCTAAAGAGTCCCTTAGGATTGGGATCAAGGGAACTGACTAGAATCAGGGGATCAAGGGAACTGACTAGAATCTGAAACTAATTTAAAATAGACTTAATTAATCTTAATTCTGATTTCATTTTAAAATCAAAGATTAAAATAACTGAGAGTGTTTTGGTTCCCAAATTTTGAATTGTTCATAATAATGGTGAAAACTTCAGCTTTTCAGCTTTTACACTGCAAGACAAGAATCCAATCTGATATTAATGGCAAATTGCCTTTTTCATAATGTAGGTTCATTTCACTAAAGGGAAACGGCTTTTTTATGCTTCGTTTGTGCTCTGACATGCTATTGGACATAATTTAATGCAGTTGATCTTGAATATCTCCTCAGAGACTTCTAACTAGGTTGTTTTGTGAAAGCAAAATCAAACACTGAGAATCTTTGATTGCTTTCTGTAGTTCATTTCTTCCCATGGGCAAAAGAAGTATTCATGGCACAGTTTGTAGTCTTGTTTAAAAAGTACAAGTTATTAAGCTGAATGGAAAACATTAACTGATGAATAGATTTTCCTTGCCGCAGTAGAAGGTAATGCAGACAATTTATCTATAATTTTTTCAAATTTACGTATAATTTACTGTCAGCTACTGTCATCGGAGTTCTACACAGAGAAAATTTTGAAATTGTGGTACATCACATATAATGTTCTAGACTCTCCTACAAAGCATTACATTATTTGAATGCTACTGCCTAGAAAATAAATTTTGTTTTCAAGTTAGACAACAAAAGTAAATTGTACATATATTTTTACCTATCTACACGCAGTCTTCCTAACAAAAAATCTAGAGGACTTGATTATGAAATAGAGACATGGAGTTGGAAGGTGAAGTATGTGAGGTTTCTTCTTTAGTACCATTATTTTATGGCTCTCGTGTTAGCTCTAAAGCCATAGATTTCTACACCTGTGTCTTCATGAAGTACAGCCTTTCATTAACACCTTTGCAAGAACCACAGCATTCTGAGTTTATGGCAAGTTGTTACGTGTTTTGCAGTTTAATTCTTATTTTTTGTCCCAGGTTTATACCTGTACAAATGTCTCCTCTTTGAGGTACAGTGGTGTACATAATTCATGGTTAACAAGAAGAAAAACGTGTGTAGAAAGATACTGCATGGCATATTTCATCATATGTTTGTCTGAGAAAGTTACTTGCATGTTTTAAGTTGATAATTACTGGGTATCTGCCATTCTGAGCTTGCAGTTATAAGGGAGATATAAATAAGATGGTACATAAAACTAACAGGTTAATTAAGTACATTAGTGTCTAAAAGGTGCTTACAAAATACGACTGATTATTTTTATTCTCTTCAATTAATTGTTATAAGGCATTTGGGACATAATCTTTTTTTATTCTGTTACCTTTGAAATGACTAGTGTGAAGCAGCTCTGAGTAATAATTAGCTGTAATTTTCAGAGGATAGAATGTTTGTGGAAAACTATTTTTCCTTAGTATTTTGGAAAGAGTTATGATTCAAATTTTTTATTCCTGACTGACGGATGCATGCAGAAATCAAATTCCATATTATTGAAGTGTCTGTTAATGTTGGATGATCAGTTTGAAATGTACAGGGCTCTTATTCACTGATTATTCAAGTCTTCTACATGTATAACACATTTTTTATTAAGATCTGATAATTCCAGCTGGATTTGTGAATGCTCAGCTTTTCTAGAAGTCTGGTCCTATGTTCATCACACCTGCAGAAAACAAAGATTGCAGATAGTGACCAGTTGTGGACATTTTGGTTTAAGTGACCTGGCCAGCTTTTACTCTGTAGAGAAATCAGAACTAAAGAGATGTGAGGGACAACGTTCACTAGCATCACCATTGTGGGACAGACTGAACACTGACTTGTCAGTTTCTGAGCAGCTTGAGGGCTTCATTCAGGTAGCTGAAGCAAAATGCTTTATTAATTTTTTCAGAACAGTATTTCAGAATTCCTGTTGTGTGAGACATTTCTAAAGTCATTATTTTTCATAGGTGGAACAAAAACTATTCTGAATGTTTTCCTGTTGCAGAAAATTTTGAATTTCAACCAATTCTGTTCTCTGTGTGATCCTAGCTCCGTCCCAGAGCAACATCTGAGGCCTTCAGCCCTCCCCACTGATGTCCCCTTTACCCTCAGAGAATCAGTAGACTCATGGTGTTCGGGCAGATTTGCCATCGTGCTGGTTGAGGGGATTGAATCCCACCTGCTGGGGTTTGGTTTCCATAAACGTGGTTCACTCTCAGCTGTTCCCTCTAACTTTGGGGTGCTGGAGGAGTTTGCTCCAGCACACCTGTTCATTTCAGATCTCTTGGTCAGAAACCAAGATTCAGCCAGCATCTCTGCAGCCTTGTGTGACTGAAGCTGTGTGGAGACTGGCATATCACCCTAGCAGGGGACCCCGAAGGTGTCAATCCAGTGCAGTCCATCCTAATACCATCCCCCAGGAGAAAGGGTGCATCCGAGTGACATTGTCATGCCTTGGCTCTGCATGAGCTCTGCACTCCTGGAAGATTTTTTAGGGGTATTCCCTGCTCAGAGGGCAGCAGTGAGGGACAGAGAGGAGAGAGGGCTCTTTTGACAAGAGTGCCCCATGTTGTGGCTGAATATTTTGAAGTCTGCTTTGGTGGAGGGCTCAGCTGTCTCGGTGTGGGTTCTGTGGGCTCAGAAGCATGGCCTGTCGCTTTTAAGCGCCTCGTATTTCGAAAGGGACTGTGAGACTTAGTCTTGGAGGGATTTGTGTGTCAGTGTGACTGAGTGCAACGAAGGGGTTGGCAGAGGACAGCCATCAGATGACTGTGAGGATTCTGAGCTGCTGCTTTTTGCTCAACGTATTTGCTTGCTGGGCTTTGCGAGCCTTGGCCGAATATCTGATGAAAGGTTTGAGCAGCTGAGGAAGAAGGGCAGGGTCTGGATCCACCCTCTTTCCAAACAGGTGGAGTTTGTTGAAACATCTGGGAAGTATGGACCCGGATTGTGCTCAAGGTTGGGGGAGGGAAGGAGTAGCATTCTTCAAGGTGGTGCACAAGTCTGAAACAGCTGCTGGAGACCACTGCACAGAGCAGATACACCAAGGAGAGACTTGAAGGAGATCCAGTTTTAAACTGAGGTTTATACATTTCAGGAGATTGCCTTATTTGGTCCTGGCAATTTTTGTTGCCTTTATTCCACTTCAAAGTGTTTTTTTAACAGCTCATTTATTTGTGGCCTATATAAATTACACATTTAGTTGTTGGTTTTTTTTTGTCTGTCCCTGGCTCCAAATTACATGTAGAATTTCTGCAGTGGTTACTAAATCATTGTGAAGTCCTGAAATTAAAGCAGCTTGTGATGGAAGTTCACACTGGTGCAACCATTTTGCTTATTAACCCTGTACAAATTGCTGCTTGGTCAAAACTTTCTGTTTGTTTGTTTAGAAATAACTTTAAAATTGCAGACTGGAAAAGATGGTGCCCTGCCTCCATTTCATCATCTACATCTTGCAGTGCTACTTTAGAGAAAATTTGGGCTCCAGATTAAGAGGATTTGGGAGGTGGTAAGACGGTATCACCTGGTAAGGTATCATCTACCCCACGCTTTCATTTGGTGGGTAAACGAAACTGGGACATAGCAAAAGGCTTTCAGGTTGATGGATGTCTTATTAGAGCAGTGAATTAGGACAACATGTGTAATTGTGTACATGTCTCTGTAGCAAGGACATGGGAGATGGCTCTCCGTGAATCAATATCGTTACAGCTGAGCCTGGTGAGAGCTGCTTCATCTCTGCCTGTGGCTGAACGTAATTCTGCATCAGCCTTCTTGGCCTCTTCAAGTCGTATGCACTAACCTCATCTGCACACGGGGACTGGTGGAAAATACAGTGACTGCCAAGTCACAAAATACTCCGCAGTAAATAGGAGCTCACTGAAAAGATTATTGTTTCATCTCTGCTCGAAACATCACAGTGTTTGTAGAATTGCAAAAATGCGTGGGAAACCATGTCTTTGCCAAGTTCAAAGGCTACACACAGAAGTATGAGTTATTAAAGAGTGAATTATCTCATTGCATGCTCCGAAGTTTATCACCAGTGCCAACACTTTGTAGTTAGCTTTACCTAGCATTATATAGGCTTTAAAACAGAGCCTTAAGAGTCCCTATTTTATCTCCTTAGAGTGGTTAGCATCGTTACTCTGCTGCTTTTGATTTTACCTCTCTGAAGTCATATTAGATATTTTTTTCTCCCCTTACACAGGGACAAGGCCTGTAGAATTTGGCCTTAATCAATCACAGTTCTGATGGATATTGATGAGACAAACTGCCCTTTTGGGGAGCAGGGAGAGAGAAGCCCAGGGATTTTTGTGAGCATGACTGCCACTGTCTGTGATATGCCTGTAAAAGAGGTGGGCGAAAGGGAGGGAGACTTTCTGTCTTCCCTTTAAGCAGTCCAGCATCATATTGGTGACAAACGCAGCTCATTCTGAGGAATGGACTAATGTTATGGTATGATGAGAATGATTTGTCACAGAGTCACATGATTTGTCAGAGGAATGCTTGGGGGTGCTCTAGTTGGTAAGGAATCACAATTCAAATCAGAATTCAGAAGCATTATTTTAAATAACATATTTTTTTCATAACACATCAGCAGCATATGTGAAGGTGGTCTGATTTCTCCAAGCTGTGCCCTGTTCCTACTCTATTTACCTTAAACATGGGATGACAGGAATTAGTGAGCTTTAGCATACAGTTCCTCCTAACACACTTCTGCTCTTCTTGCCCTCTAACTGAAAGTCTCAGCTTCCTCAGTTGTAAGGAAACACAGATTCTGCGTGTGTTGGTTCTCATTTTGGTAGTTCTCCTTTTGGTATAAATGCCAGCAGAATTTTACACCTACATACTTGCAGGTTACCTTGACAACGCCACAGGAATATTCAGTGTCTCTCCACTGCGAAGCTGCAGTGAAGCTGTAATCACCGTTGGGATATTGATATAAATTATTCATTGTTTTCTGCTGTATGTGTCTGATTTGCATGGAGGAATATCTCATGTGGTCCCTGTTGGTTCCCTAACCTTTTACCCTGACTCCCCAGACTTCTCAGCACATGCCTAACACATCCGTCAGTATTTTTCTCTGTTTTCCTTGAGGGTTGAGTCACTGATTTGTATTCGTAGAGCAAAGTAGCAAAATTCATAGAGCACTCCATTCTCCATGCCCATTTTCACTGGTTTCTCCCTCAGTTTTGTTTCTACTGTAATTTGGGTATTTTTTGAGGGTTGTGTTTCTCCAGCAGCAGGTGTAGAAGACGCAGCCCTGGTCACTTGCTGAGCAGTCAGGACGGTGACATTGTAGCATGAAAGAACATGGTTCATGGCACCAAAGGACACAGTTTAGTCATGGGACATGGTAGGTCAGGTTGATGGTTGGACTTGGTGATCCTGAAGGTCTTTCCCAACCTCAATGATCTACTCTCTGCTTCTAGGTCTGTATTCTCTCTTTCTGTTGCTCATTCTAGTAGAGCTCTAATATTGCTTTCCTTCAATACCTGGCTTGTCAGATGCTAAAACAGAGGCAACCAAAGATATACCAGTATCAAATGTTGTTTGTTCTACATCATTTAAGATTCTGTATCTTGCTGTCTCCCTGTTAATGCTAGGGCAGTATGGAACATAGTGGACTAAATGTTTCTGCGCCCCTCCTAAGCGGCTTGTTTTTGCATATGTCTGCTCTATTTCTGATGTTTTATCATGAGATCCTCTGCAAGTCTTTTCCTGTCTGGTGTTTTTCCTTCTCTATTCTAAAAATATCCTCAACGACTAAACAAAACTGCATCAGCTACTAAGATACATTCCCTCTCCTCAGCTCTACTGAGGAATCCAAATGTCTGAGGTGATCTGCCTCAAGTAGTCCAAGCATATTCATCATATGGGTGAGACCAAACAAGAGTATTTCAGTTCTGAGGGATATAAATAAAAAAGTGGTAAATTAAGAGTAATTTTTACTTCATAAGCACGTGAAACCTTGCAAATTACAATGTAATTGTAGAGTTATCGTAAGCGTGGAGGTAGGTAGTAGGGTAGTTAGTAGCAGCCACTGCAATTAGAAGTTGTTTGTTTTCTAGACAATTGTTGACTACCTGAACAATGTCATCTTGCAGAATTGCTGTGCTCACTTCCAGGTACCCTATATAACATGAAAGTATGTGCATATGGAGTGTATGTATGTAGTTCTGCATCAGACTACTTTCTCGTTAGTGTGTGGGCTGTTGATAAGACAAGCCCAAGTGAAAGGCTGGGCTAATTTGCCTGTGCAAGTCCCGTTGCCTCAACTCATTTAGATAAGCTCAAATGTCTCAGTGCTAAGTTATATTTTACACATCCTGATGTCTCGTCAGCTCCCACAGCTGTGTCTTTATGATCCCTTTAGTGGAGGTCAGCCGGAGTTACTCTGTACTCTGCACATGCCAACTCCACACTGGCAATTTTCATTGCCCATCAGCATTTTGTTGATGTTGTACCACCACGTCGACTCGCTGCTTCAGTACTTTGCCATCATTTCGAGTCATGCTGTACAGATATCTGCTCCTTGGCATACTTCATCTCTGTGATACTTATTGTTATCAAGTTCATGGCACCGCTTTTAAATATGCATATTTCCAAAGTTCACCATTTATCTGACAGATGAGAAAAATACCTGTGATAGATGGTGTTAACGTAAAACATATGATAATGTACTTCAGTTATGCAGGATAATTTTGATACAGGTTTATTCTGAAGTTTTAGCTACTACTTTGTTTTTTTCTTTTTATTTTTTATTTTTTTAAGATGAAGCAAGTGAATGTGGGTTAACACACTATTCTGCTCATCATTAAAATGAGTGGCCTGGCATCTGTGAGGACCCTTTGACTATCCCCTCAGCCAGGGCACAGCTTCTCCTACTTCATCTTGCCGTGACTCAGGTAGAAATGCTTGTGCTTCTCCACGTTGGTTGGAGGGAGTCCGTTCTTGCCTCATGTAGAACAGAGAAGTTCTTGCCTTGCTGCCTGGAGGTTAGCTGAAGCTTTGCCTGGCAGGATCCCTAGGAGACCTCTCTGTTTCCACTGAAGGCTCACTCACAGCTGTGGAGTTTGAAGGTTTCTATCTTGCTCTATTCTGACTGATTGCAGGGATATCAGTACAGTACCTTTTCATAGCACACTGTGAACAAGACTCACCTATGCTAATAGTAAGAGGTGGAAAATGGCTTTATGGATTAACTGCTACTCCCTCTCAAGACACGCAAGGTGCCTTCCTTACTGGCCAGACACAGAGTTAGCTAATTAAAGCACAGCTTACAAGCCTTTTCTTTTATTAGGCAAAGAGTTACAGAAATCCCAGACTGAAGGCTTTAGTCAGCTTGTTGCACTGGGGTTTAGAGTTTATATTTAAAATGTATTTGCATAAATCCAACATTTGTATAAAAGGCCACAGCTAAACTGATGTTTGTGAAGGGCTTAAACACGCTCTGGGGTTTTGGTGCATCAATCCCTTCAGACAGGGGCGTTGTCTGGGGCAAGCTGTGCTTCTGGGAGGTTCCAAAAGGACTAAACGTGGGTGAGGAACCAAGATGTGTTGACCTGTACTCAACTTCTGGTCCATATGGAGACCAGCCCATTTCCTAGTGGGCAGTTGTCTGCAGCGCAGAAGCCAGCACTACACTTGGTACAAATGAAGGCGGGTTTGAATCAGCAGGGAAGTCCAGGCTCGTGTTTTTTACAGAAATTTCAGTATCACCTCTTACTACTGGCGGTCTTTTCTGTCGAAGCAGGTTCTGTTACTGCCACCTTTTGTATAGTTGGACGCAGAGGCTTCCTTCTCCAGGCTCATGGAGATGGCTCACTCAACACACAATGTGATCGCTTGAATCTGAGTGCAAGCCAAGTTCCTTTTATTTGTGATCCTTGAAAGAAATCAAACATTCTGAGGATTAAGATCCATTCAGTAACTCACCGCGTTTCTCCTCAGTGACAGATACACAAAGGTTTAATGTAAAGTGCTGTCAGCAGCAAGGCTGATTAAATACCATGACGTGTATGCAACCTGAAGGTGAAATCCATTCTTGTAGTCAAAGCAACATCCCTCCTATTCTGAGTCTTGCTTCAGTATTAAGCACATAAATCTTTTTTTGGCTCCTGCACAAGAGTGAGTGTCACTAATCTGCAGAACTTCCTCCATTTACATTCTTTTGAAGTGTCTTCCTCAATGTTACAGAGCTAAACTTTTGTCTGTGAGTACACCTATTTGCAGTAATATTTCCACAAGGATCTTTGGCAATCATCTGCTCTGTTTCTCAGAGCATATTTTGGACACCTTGTTCTTGCCAGCATGAGCTTGCAATACCTCCAGCCTCCACCTCCTTCTTTTGATAGGATTTGAAGTATCAGAAGTTGACATCCAGCACCAGTAATTACATGTTGCTTGTAACACTTAGGAGGCATCTGTCAATGTGCTGGACTGTTTATGAAACTTCTTTTAAAAACTGGGAAAATTAGGCTTTGATTTTTTTTGTAGTATATTATCAGGTTCAGCTTGACAAACATTTTATAAATATGAAGTCACGATACAGATTATAGCAGCTAAGTACATGGCTGACTCTTACAGATTCTATCCAGCAAAACAACCTGTGCTAGGTTTATTTTGCTAAAAATAAACAGTTCACTTTCTTCTAAAACGTAGTTCTAACAGCAGTGCTATAGGAAAATGTCACTTACAGGTTACCTAAGCTCATTGTGTAACTTAAGAGTGGTAGGGATGAGCTTGTATGTTAGGAAGCAATCTGGTGGTTGCATTTAAACTGACTAGTTCCTGCAGAGGAGTGCCATTACTGTGTCCAGCTTGGCCAGTGCCCTCCAGCTTCATGCCCTACATTGCAACTGTTCAGTAAGGGATCTCTGATAGATGAACAGAATGAAAAATAGTATTTCAATAATATTTTACTTAGGAATATCACAAAGTATGCTTCAAATGCCTGATATTATCAAATTATGGGAGACAGCTTGGCAGCATACAACAGGGAAGCACAGGGGCAAAATGATCTACCCAACCTTACTTAATATAAAAAGCTTGATACGAAAAGATGCTGACCTTTGGGGTGGGGGACAGCTGAAAGCCCTACTAACAACTGTATCCTCTCCACTAGGAAGAAGGCTTTTTATCTCCTTTTAGCACTCATTACAGAGTCCTGTGCTTTTAAGTATCCATACAGTAGACCTAGCCAGCACCTCTCTCTTGAGGAGAGGGTGGCAGTCCTTCCCATGCACTGTAGGATCTGTCTTTTGCCTGGGCTTCAGAACTGTGTCCCAGTTTTGGTCTGAACTGCACCTTCAGCGCTCTCCTGGGCTCTGTGATTGCTCGTTCAGATACCTTCCTTAGGGTCTGGTCCTGTGTTTGCCTGCCTGCAGGCTGAGGATGTTCACCATGGTTTCCGAGGTGAATGTAAGTTTTATTCAGCATGGTGAGCCTGTTCTCCATTCTCTTGGAAACAATGCAGCCTTCACTAGGAACTACCCACTTCCCAGAGGGAAGAGCATCAGCTGCTTTTGTAAACAAATGTTCAACCCTCCCCAGCCCAACGAGTTAAAGCAAAGAGCGGTTAACTCGTACACCGAAGGTAGAATTTGTCTAAGTTCATGTAGGCAAAAGGTTAGACATCCTTGGGTGAGCTTTATAATGACTGCCTCTGAGGGATGATTCACTATTGCAGTGCACCACTGAATGTGTTGGTTGTTGATCCCAGTATGAAAGGCATTCAAACTGTTAGGCATTAATTAAAATTCCTCTTACTGGAGATGGGAATGAATAAGTTGATAGCATAGATAATCAAAGAAACACAGAATGGTTGAGGTTGGAATGGACCTCCTGAGGTCATCTCATCCACACCCCTGCTCAGGCAGGGCCATCAGGTCGCCCAGGACCACATCCAGCTGGATATCTCCAATATCTCCAGGGAGGAGACTCCACCACCTCTCTGGGTGACCTGTGTCAGTGCCTGGTCACCCGCACAGCACAGAAGTGCTCCTGGTGTTCAGGCAGCACCTCCTGTGTTCAGTTTGTGCCCGTGGCCTCTTGTTCTGTCACTGGGCACCACTGAAAAGAGCCTGGCTTTGTCTTTACACCTTCCCTTTAGGTATATGTAAATGTTGATAACATGTGCAAGCCTTCTCCTCTCTAGGCTGGCCAGTCCCAGCTCTCTCAGCTTTTCCCACATGTGAGAAGCTCCAGTTTCCTCCTCATCTCGGTGACCACCATGTCCTTCTGGGTGTTTGGAGCCCAGAGTTCTGCAGCATCAGGTGGACTTGCAGTCACATACTGCCCTGATCCCATCCCTGCTAGGGTTCGTTGGCATTACAGTCCCTGGAGTTCTGATAGGACTTTCTTAAAAGTAAGCAATTCCATTTATCATTTCTCCTGTCAAGCAAAGGGATGTTGGCATGATAACACGCTGCTTCGCTTCAAGATAAAGACAAGGACACGCGGGTGGCGTAACTGCCAGTGCCAAGCAGGAGCTGCCTCCAGCTGTTTTATGATTAGTCAGCAAAGTTTGTGCTGGGGCCAAGTGATAAGTGCCGTGCAGCACAGGCCTGAAGGCCAAGTTATATCTGCAGCACAGCCCGAGACAGTGCCCACCCAGGTCAGCTGTGACAAAATGCTCATAAAATGGCTGAAATGGGTTTTGAACTTTCTGTATGTCCACATACATGGTGTGAATCTGTGTTAGCATTCTGCCCTGTGTAAAGCAAAGTGTTGCACAGAGGATTGGAGAGCAAAGTCATGGGCAGCTAAGGACTGTAGAAACCCTGAGCAAAGGCAGCCTCTCCTATTGCTGCTTCACTGCCTACACTTGATCTCTCTGAAGTAAGGTGTCACTGGTGAGCTGCAAAGCCATGAAAAGGCTGGGATCTTTATAAAAGAGGGAAACTGCCTCGCTCACTGTGTAACACTGCTGTGATAAAGGTCAGAAACATCCCTTCAGTGGGGTATGCCTGGTGGGACTGGCAGGCCAGACTCTTGTCCAGAGTAACTTAAAGTTCTTTCTTCAGTTTGTTGATCTTCCTGATCATGCACCCAGTTGATCCTTTTATCATCAGGACTGCCTGTATGGAAAGCGTAGGCCTGCTAAAATGGAGTGTTTAAGGGGATTTTTTTCCTTCCTTTCTCAAGCTGGTTGATTTGATTCGTTGCAGGAGGTATAATTATCTCAGGCTGCATATCTGCTTGTATTTTGTACAAATTGCTGGGGCTTTGTTTTTAATTATACACGTGTTCCTGTGTGCTTTCTGTTCTCACTATCAGAAGAAACAAATGAACTGAACACGAAGATAAATTCACGAATTGTTCACCATAAACTTTTATGTCACCTGATCAGTTCTAGTTATATTGTAAGTGATCTAAGGTGACTAAGTAAATCATCAGATGGGATGATACCTGAGCATGAATAATGCTTTAAGTTAGAGGCTTCCTTTATCTTTCTCTTTATTATTTTCTCCCAGACTACTTTCTTGAAGATGTATACAAGGCTCCTTTGCAGAGGAAGCCACAAAGTGACTAGTGTGATTTTTTTTTTTGATCCTAATTTTGTTGAAAAACTAAGACTTTAATTCTGAGCACTTCATTTCCCATAAACTATGTTAATGGCTATAGGCTGGTTACACTCCGCTCTGGTAACTGATCTATTTGAAATATTTAGAGGATGTTCATGTTAGTTCTGTGCGAGTGGAGAGGAAAGTTCAGTGCAGAGTATATTGCAGAGAGATCAATTATTTATGTCTTTGGAAGCATTGCTGAAACTTTAGCTGGCCCTAAAATCCCTTAAACTAGACACAGTGCAATAAACTGAGCCTGTTTGTTTTTGTTCCTATTTGATAAATATTATTTATTCTCTCTATTTTAACTCTTTAGTGATACCACCCTCTGTGTGAGAGATGGATACACCCCAACTGTAAAGCATTCATTTCTCAAAGTGGTGATGCTGTCTTTGCCTCTTTGCTGCTTGTTTCATTAATGCCATCAAAGAACCCGGATCACTTTACTTAGTGGAACTTGGAATTTCTTGAGCATCACCACTGATCAAGCTTTGCTGCTGCTGAAAGTGTGGAGTTTTTCCTGGTCACTTAAACCAGGAGCATGGTGAGAGCTGGAGTTCTGCTGAGGTGATTCCAGCTGAGGCATTACAGCACCTAAAAATTAGGATCTTGGCACCAGAAAGGTGAAGGGAAGTTTTAAATACAGGTGGATTCCCTAGGCAGTCAGAGATTTAGGGCTTCAGGAGGATTATCAAGGAAACCTATGTGGTAGGTACAGAGAGCCACCTAGAGTTAAGCCATAGGAATCTCTGAAGATGAATGTATGAACTCCTGCCTCTTAGGGACATTTAGGTGCCGAGCTGAGAGCTAAATATTAAACCCCTTCATCTATGATGAGCCCTCTCCTGAGAGCAGGCACCTAAATAAGGTTAGAACCCTCTTTAATTTGCTTTTACAGCGCTACTGAAGGAGTGGGACATTTACTGCATTTCATATTAAAGAGCACTGAACACAAAAGGAACAACGTAGATGATGTTTCTCATGGGGGTTGGTACTAAAGTCTCCCTCTTTCCAGTTGTGGCCTCTGACCATTGTAGTATATAATTAGGCTCTTTCCAATAATTTTCTCTTTGGACACATGATTGCTGCCTCTTAGAAGCAATTTCCTTGCTTCATTGGGAAGATGAGAAGGTGCCCTGTCTTTGACTCCTCTTCAGCCTGGATGCTAGCCTAGAAAAATGGGAAAACGATTCCCTGCAAACTGAGAACTTAGCCTGAACCCAGCTCTTGGAAGAGGTTTGCTAACTGTTAGCTTGATATACACCCCCTCGTCTTGCATCTCTAGTAGCCACTATGGTTTGTGTTGAACTTAAAACTGTTTCTTTCACTGTCCCTGCTGTAGTGGACCTTCTGGGGATTTCAAGAGCATTTGGGCATATCTGTGAGCTGTGCCCTTAGCTTTCTGGATTGAAGATCCTTCAGTGCAAGCACAGACTCATCGCAATCTTTCAGGTTTCCTAGGAAAGCATCTCCGTGGCTGGAGCTTGGGCTCCAGTGTTATCTTCTTGAATAGGTATGCCTACATTTGGAGTGTGTTTTACTTTAGGTGTCAAAGGTATTACTCTGCACTCTGAAACCATCCCAATCTGCTTTGAAAATCCAAGCTGAAATGGAGAATCTCAGGAGTAGTGCTTCCCTTTCTCTCTCCTCCTTGGGTATGTTAAGGAGGGACCTTGTCAGACAGAGACAGAAACTTAAAAGATAGGTCAGCCAAGAATTTATAGCTGTATTACATGTTGTTTTCTAGAGGATAGAGCTTTTGCAACATAACTTTGCCCATCTGTGAGAATAACAGGGCAGTAATAACTGCAAACAGACTTGGCAAAAATGGCAAATTAGGTCTTGATTTAGTGACATGGAGATGGGTTCCAGAATCACAAGCCTCATGTTTTCAGACTTCACCTTCCATGGAGAAAATGTTAATCAAGGTCTGTGCCAAGGAAGATAGGATCATCAGGCTGTACCTGGAAGCAGTTCCTTGGGCACTTACATTGGACTAATCCCTTAACTTCTGACGCCAGCCACTTAATTGAGATGTATTTTCAGTCCCTTATTTATTTCAGGGTGCTTATAATTAGGTCTGGGACCGATTCAGATTGCTTTATAGACTTTCAAAGTGTATATTGATTAGTTACTATAATTCTTTGAAGCATTATGGATGTCAGAACAGGTTAGAAGTTTTGTCAGTAGAGTTTATAGAAGACCAAAATACTTTTGAATACATCTCCATCCTCCCTATTATATTTCTCTAGTATTTTGCCAGTGTCATACACAATGTCATGTGTTAAGGGGGCACTGGGGAATCGTTCACACTACAGGCTTCAGATTGCAGTGTGTGTTGGGATTATCTTTCTTTCAAGCCTGTGCTCCAAGGGAGAATTCCTAACCCTTGGGAATGACAGCTTGTTACTAGGAATTTAAGTGTACCAAACTGGTACTTTTGATGCAATAAAACCATCAAACTGGCTAAAGAAGGTCCGTTTGTAGGATCTAGAATTGCCTCTTCCAATAAATACCTTGAAATTCCAGAAAACCAGGAAAAAATCTGTACATTTTCTCAGCTTTCTGAACTTTTGACACCAAAGTTCTAAAAAAGAGTTACTGGGCTTAAATCCTCTCTCAAAACCAGCTCTCTTGTCAGAGAGCAAAGAAAGATAGCAATTGCAGAGCTATTACTGTCAAAGACATCACCCCACATAGCACAGAAGTGCCTTTTGGAGTCTAAAGAATGCTTTCTTTGAGCTGGATACCCAGACACTGTCTGAAAGGGAAGACTTTGTAAGGAATCAATTATGAACAGTGATTAAACTGGAGGAGAACTTCAGGACAAAAAGACTGGTTTTGTTGTTTCAACTGCTAAAAATTTAATGAAGACAATACTTTAACAAGGCGCTTACGAGCAAAGACAAGACTTCACTCCTTCTGTATCCAGTTTCTTAGACTTCTGCTACCTAATGTGTAGCTATCACACATGTGTAGAGTCGATTATAATAACATCTGACTTTTAACAGGCTTTGGTGTCTTTGTGGCATCCATGGGTAGGTAAGGAGGTTATTGTCTTCAAGTTATGGGCAGGGAAGTTGGGTTTGGTATGAGATTAACCTCATCTAACTAGACGTAGTTACCTAAGCTAGTTGTCTGGGCACTGTCTCCCCACTGAGGGAGAAAGACAATCCCAGGATGAAATTCATCCCCACCCTAAAATAATTGGGATAAATCAACCGCAGAGCTGCCTCTCTTTGTTGTCAAGAGTCGCAGCCCTGAACTAGATGCCAAGCAAGATGAATTGTGCCCTCAGGGATGTGAGTGCTTCCCTCTGAGATGGGGGAAGCAGATCTTGCTCTCCCACTTCCAGGGACAGACCCATAGCCACAAACCATTTTTCTTTTACTTAGTTAGTAATTGATGGATTTCGCTATTCCACTGCAGGCTGGGCTTTTCTTTCAGTTTTACAGACTAGGTGGGGAGAAGTGATCCTGGTAGTACTGGTGCGTTTAGATGGGAGGCCACAAGGAAAATCCAGTTGTACCAGGAAGCGGTGCTGCTGACTCAATAAACAGCACGGGAGCGAGCGTCCTAGTGTGGTGCTTCTGAGCACTGCCTTCCTGCTTGTGTTGGAGGTTAAATCTCAGCTGCTAGCCATTATAGGGTCATGCTTCACCAGGGTAAGGTGTTAATCCCCAGACAAATTATATGACAGGTAACTCTGTCCTCCTTGCTCTCTCCTGCAGCTTCACATAAATTATACAGCCTTATGCACATCCTTCATCTAAACTTTTCTGAGCTGAGGTGGAGTTGCTGTCTTCTGTCCCAGAGATGACAGCAATCTGGAGCAAATGAAGTGATTTCTCCATATGCATATTTCTTCATACAGTAATGATTCTGGGATTCTGTGCAATTAGTAAAGACTTTTGTTGATTTTTTTGGACAGCACTGTGGAAAAGTATTGTACTGTTACTTCATGAAATTCCATGTTTATAGTTAAGGTCTTGCAGTGTCTCCATTAATACAAATGGTTCACTGCTCTTGGTGTTCGTACAGCAGCCCACTAACCCCAAAGCAGAACAGACAGAGCAAAGAGGAGCACCAGAGGAAGTACCTGACTTGTGGTTCTGGTTTTGCTCCATCCTGCCTGCAGCAGAGACATGATCATATGTCTGCGAGCAGTTCAGATTCCCTGCTCTTCCCACCCTCAGCCAGCTGGTGGTGGAAGCAGCATGACTACAGGTGGGTACAGACTGTGTCTGCAGCACAAACAACAATCTCTGTTCTCTGTGGCAAGAGCAAGCTGCCTGAAAGATTCCTCGTTGCTGGCCCAATCTCCTCCTCCATGTCGTCATCTCCAGGCACCACAGCTTTAGTAAGACGAGTGTTATTTTGGCAGATGCACCTCGAGGGCATTAGTTTAACTCCTGGTACCAAAAGCAGGATGGGGTCTTAAGCCTGGCTGTTCTTCAGCTCTGACCTTCCCCTCTTAACTCAAAACCCTACAAATCATTCCTGGAGTGTTTCCAGCTTCCGAGACAGGATGAATAGTTGTCCTTCACAAGAAATCCTTGGAACACTGTAGGAGAAGAGATGGTCAGATACCCATGTCTCAGGCTCTTTATGTACTCTGGCTAACCACTCTACAAGCCAGTTGGTATCAGCACGTGGAGCTCAGGTGAATTCCCAGGACTGTGGACATCTGAGCCCTTTCCTTCAGGGCTGACGGAGCTTCCTGTAGAGCTCATTGCCATGATCTCCAGCCCACTGCTTTTCAGTGCTGATTGAAGCTGCAAGGGCAGTCTTCTGCTGTGCCACCTCATCTTGCTGCCAGGGCCAGCAATCCTTGGCCTGATTGCTAAAATGATCCCTCAGAGTATGTATACCAACATTTTGTCAGGAGGCATTAGAGTTCCCTAGGCTAGCCCAAATTTTGCCCTGAAGTACTTCAACTGCTTCAGGCACATCAGCTCCAGGATTTGTAGCGAGTCCTCACAAAGTATCCAGGCCACTCACTGCACCAACATGGTTGATACATGGTGACATGGTCCAGCATGGTGCCACAGTCACTGACCGTGTTAGTGACGGGATGGGGCAGGTCAAAACGGGAACTACCAACACAGGGCCTTTACGTTTTGTGCAAACAGGCCTGGCCTTTGGAAACTGAAGCTGGATTTGGATCACTTGAAATAGATAGGGCTATTTTCACACTTATTGTTGGCATTTGTGTATTTCTTTCCCTCACTAATTAGGAAATAATGAAAACTACAAAAGCTGTGTCAGAGGTCCTGCATGTGCTCTGTTGGCCTCTGAGCAAGGCTCACCAAGTGGTGTCATATATGGGTGGGAGGCAGCTGGTGTCTTAGGGTGCCTGTGCTATCCTAGCCTGGTTGGCCTGATACCATCTAAATAGCAGTAAAACTGTTCTTCAGGATGACTTTGTTTAGAGACTAGGA
The DNA here is from genome assembly GCF_047663525.1 of Anas platyrhynchos. NCBI lineage: Eukaryota > Metazoa > Chordata > Aves > Anseriformes > Anatidae > Anas > Anas platyrhynchos. The sequence continues at coordinate 15,730,944 of NC_092587.1, forward strand.
GAATTTTTCGGGCCTGGGCTGTACCAGGGACTGTGCACAGCCCAAAACGCGAAAACTGCCCATGGCCCAGGGACTGGGCTGTGACTGGGGCCCTGGCTCCAAAGTGGAGACAGCTTATCTTAGTAAGACAGATGAGATTGCCAGGTCAGGGAATGTGGAGGTTCAGAAGGAGCTCCTGATTGCAAGTAAAAACCTTCAAAAAGGGCTCTGAGGTAGATATTTATTCTGTCATTTTGTTTTTGTGGTAGTAATACCCATGTTGCTATGTTGTAATCTGCTGTTATGTAAACAACGTGTTGTCCCTAAGGTAAGTTTAGGAAAACATTCACCCACGATGCACCCACAGATAAATCCAATTTTAGGTGCTTAAAGCATTATACTGTTCTCACAGATTGTCAGCAAGATGCACTCACCTGGAGCCAGCTCTGCATTACCAGTTTCTTTGTATTGTTTCGCAGGCCCTACATGTCCATTGGAACGCTACGTGATCAGGTCATCTATCCAGACTCCGTGGAAGACATGCATGAGAAAGGCTACCAGGATCAGGATCTGGAGTGTATCCTGCAAATGGTTCATCTGTACCACATAGTTCAAAGAGAAGGAGGTAAACTGCTTATTTTTGTAAAAAGCTTTACAAAATCCATTATTTGTGTGTGTGTGTTAGTGAGACTGACTTTTACTTATTGAACACGCAAAACTGGATCCAGACCTGTGTTTGTGGGAGCTGCACAACTTCATGTTGCTGCTAATGGAGGGAGAGGAGCTAAATTGCTCCTGTCCTCTGCAGCAAATCCATGCCCAGCTGAATGTTCTTGTTCTATTGTAAAGTCCAGTCCTTTCATGGTATTATGAAATCCCCCTTCATATTTGTAGAAAATGTTACATGTCCTAAAACCTTGTAGTGTCACTGACTACACCAACTGTGCAAAAGAGGAGACAGTGTAAATACACTGGTACAGTAAAAGTTGAAATGCTAAAGGCTTCTGCTGAAGCTTTTCATGGCTTTTCTTTCCTTCAGCACAGCATTAATTTTCATCCTGTTCCCACCAGCAGCCACTAGTATCTAGTTTGAATTCCCCCACCCCCAAAATTACACTTTTAAAACAAACATAGGACAAAGTTGGTACCATTTAGAGGGAAGAAGGAGGCTCTCCAAACCCCTCCAGGGAGGTGGCATTGGAAGTGCTGGATGAACCCTGCCAGTGATGTACTCTGCCAATCATCAGTGCTCCTTTTTGAGAGAGTCATTTGGGTGCATTGCCTTGTAACGTGTGTGCTTGGAGTCTCTCAAGATCATTGTGACAACTGAGTAGTGCCTCAGCCACTGAGAGTCCCAAGGCAATGTCTAAATTCCCGTTCCTGCGTGGCAGCCTCTTGTTCTGTTCAAAAGGCAGAAGGTGTACTGCATTTTAGAGTGGGGAGTAGTAATCATTTACAGCAGCAATTGTATGACTACAGATAGTTCTCCACCTCACAGCCCTGTTGATAGACTCTTATCTTGTCGTGGGTTAATGCTTCTTAGTTAAGAAAGTAATAATGACTGTTGACCCTCAAGATACAGTAGAACATAAAAATCTGTCATGGTGCTAATTCATGTTGTTATTCAAGTCTGATACTGTGACACAGGGATTGAAGAAAGGGGCAGGGAACTAAACGCAGTGATTGGAATAATTGCAGAGAAGGCCTGTACTCACTGCACTGACATTAGAGCTATTAGTTAGTATCCCTGAGTCATTCACTTCTCTACGTGGGGTGTACAGATTGCAGAATGAGCAGATGTGCTGGCGTGGGGAGCTGGATGAGGAGAGGCAGTTAAGATGTAAGTGGCAGGAAGCCACGGCGAAGTGTGCGTTCATGGCCTGTTGGTACTTGTAGGCATACTGAGCAGCACGTGGTCCTCAGCAGCCAAAACCATATCCCCAGTGGTCTCTGAAGGCACATCACAGTGGTTTATAACCCTGCAGCTGGAGCATGTAAGCGATGATGGGGCAGTTACTGTGCTCCACCTCTCAGATGCCAGTGCCTTGGGTTGGTGTTCTGAGCTGCCAAGCTCAAAACCCAGGTTTGGATCAGTCTTGCTCCACCTTCTATGCCTAAGGACAGTAATCCTGTCTTATTGCTGACCCCATTCTTGCTCTTCTGCTTGTCTAACTGCACAAGTGAGACTTAGGAAGCAATCTATAAAGAGGACAGTGTTAATGTTCATTGGTACTGTATCAAAGCTGCAGTCAGGATAAGGGAGCACTGTGCCAAAGTTGGCAGAAAAAAATGTTATAAAAACTTTCTTAGACTGCAATCTAAAACCACACAAGTGGGCAAAGCCAGAAAACAGAGGGAGAGATTACCACATACCAGGAAGTTTTTAAGACCATAATACACCTACTTAGTCACTTTTCTCCATGGGCATTTGCAGTGCAAAGGGAGGAGAGACAGGAAATCTGTGACATATGATTCGACACGTTACATGGATTTCATATACTTATGTATTCTTCAGAGCTCTCCCGGTCTGGGTCAAAGGCTTGTATTCAGGGTTTTGAACTAGCAAGCCAGAGAAACTTTTCTTGAGAGTAAACAATTGATTTTTTTTTTTTGTTTATACAGAGCTGAATATTTTATTTTAATTATTTTTTTATTTCCGTCTTTTACTTAAAATTAGATTTTTAAACTAAAATTATTTCTATTAGAAATTGAATGTTTTGTTTGCAAAATAATGAAAAGTCCTATGTAAAGCTTGCAGAACAAAGGATTTACCCCAAATCGTCTTTCTCTCTCTTTTTTTTTTTTTTGGCAAACTGCTTTGATGGTTGACAAAAAACAATGCTTCCCAATAGGAAAAAGTTTTGCTGAAAAATTCCCAGTGAGTTTCTGTTTATGTATTGTGCACATTTTGTGAATGTGCAGCATCTGGAAGAAAGAAAAAAAAAAAAGCCAGCAACAAAACCAATTTTAGTTATCCGTATTCTTGGGTATATATGCAATACATCAATGCTGTTTTCAACCAGTTTCCGTAAACTGATCCAAGAACGGAGCTGTCTATCAACCATCTAGTTACAGAAACAAAACATAATTCCTCAATCCTTTTTCTTTAGATCCTCTTCACCTCCGTAGCCTTTCTGTCTCTTTCCCTTTCACCTATCCCCTGCAGTGCTGTGCCTCTACCAGACAGTAGGTCCGCAGGGCATGGCCCCATTGCTTTAATTGACCACGAATGCCACACACATATAATACCACGCTGTACAGTTTTGTGCAAGTCTGCTCCCTGTGGGCAGTTAGGAAAAGGCAGATGGAGCCAGCATTACACAGCTCTGGCTCTGAATGTGTTTGTCCTGGAGTGACTTCATTGTCTTTGGCTGAGTTATTTGCACATTGCATCAGTTGAAGGGTCACCAAAATCCAAGGGTAAAATAGCCAAAAAAAAAAGCCTGATATTATTCTCGCTGCCAATGGCATAAATTCCCATTTTTTTGCAGCAATAAGGCTTGACCCAATTAGAAGTAGAATAGTCAGAAGAATAAAGAGGCCAATTTGGCATTTATCTTCAGTGTTACCCTTATGAAACCTTTTTTAATCTGTAGCAGCTGAATATACTAAAACCAAACCAAGCAAAAACCCCACTGACAGTGCCACCCCCACAGCAGCACCACTCCTGACGTTGCTGAGCCCAAGCCCTACATAAATCTGGTGCAATTCCCGTGGCAGCAGCCCCCCTTGCAGCAGGGGCCAGGATGCCCTTCCTGCAGAATCCCACAGTGGCGTTTAGAGGAATGCCATTCCCCTGCCTACCTTTGCCCTCCAGCCTGTCTGCACTCTTAACTTTGTCCTCATGTAAAATACTAGAAAACTTGGCAGAAGCTTGAGCAGAGTGATGCTGATGATTTAAGATTACCTTGTATTGTAATCGGTGCAGTGAGTCATCCCAAAGAAACTTGCGTGCATGATATTAATGCCATTCAGTAATGCATTCAGTAAGGTGCCCCATCAATACCTGCAAAGTTGCTAGCAAAATGAGGAAAACAAGGTTATATGCAGCATGGGTGAAGAAAAGGCACATCCAGAAGTCTGAAGAATACTACGGAGATGTACAGTAGGTATCCATAAAATATCTTTTTTGACCTGCTGTGAAAATCTGCATATATTTATTTAGCAAGTGTCAACAGCATTGGAGCCATAGGCTCATGGCAGCCTGTCACATGGGGGAAGCCGTGAGTGCGTGTAGCAGCTTGCTGGATGCAGGACCAGGCCTGCCCGCTCAGGGCTGATGACATTACTGAACGGGTTCGACCTGTTTATGGTTTCTCAGCACCCCGGATTATAATTATTCCTCATTATTTTGCACATTTGTCATTTCTCTGGGTCTTGTCCAGGGAGCCATTATGCTAAGCCACATATAAGCACACCGACAAGCACATTTCCTCTCGCTGAGATTTTTCCATCTGATCATTTCAGCCCTGGATTTGCTTTTGTTAATGCCACGGACAGCAACTCTGGCGTGCTCTGCTGGCTTTTCCAGTGGCTCTGAAAGAGCCACAAATCCCTGCAGTGCCACGCTGAGCTGGGCCTCATGCCATTGATCGTCTCTTTGTTCATCAGAATCATAGAATCATAGAATATCCTGAGTTGGAAGGGACCCTTAAGGATCATCAAGTCCAACTCTTGACACCACACAGGTCTACCCAAAAGTTCAGACCATGTGACTAAGTGCACAGTCCAATCTCTTCTTAAATTCAGACAGGCAGAAGTGGGCTCCCTGGCTGTAGTTTGCTGCTGTGGCCTCTCTCCTGTCTTGCTACCATCCTCCAGCCCATGTCTGATGAGCTGCATTGGAAAATGATAAATTGGGAAAAGGAGCTTTATAACTTCTTCCTTTTTTTTTGGCATCCGGATTTTGTCTGGCATGTAAGTGCAAGGATGGACAAGGATGCAGGATGCATAGCGCTACAGACCCCAGATGTAATCCTTTTTTTAAAGTCAAATTTAGCTTTTTTTTGTTTGTTTTTCCTTCAGAAAACTTAGGAAAAAGAATTGTAAAAGAAACCCTGCAAGAAAACAAGCTGCTGCTGTCATGAGGCTATCGCTAATTTCTACTGACAGCTGTGTGTGTTTCTGTCACCAGTACTCAGCCCCAGCACACTGCGTGTGTTATTTGTCTTCCTGGCTGCAGAAGGCGTTTCTGTGGCATCTATTGTTCACCGCATCTGCATCGTATCATGTGCAGTCAAAGGCTGTGTGTACCAAGGAGCCTGGTGAGGAATTTGGGCTCTGAAAGCCAGGATTATGCTGGTACCTCTGAGAGTTTTGTGCTGCGATCATGGACAAGCCATTTCTTCTCTTTATTTGTAAAATGGCTGTAGCTGTAGGTGCTGAAAGCCCCTGACTTGGCTGATGGTTTTGGAACACTAAGGTCCTTTCGTGACCTGCTCCATGCCAGCAGCAAGGAAAGAGAAACAAGCAGATGCATTATGGTTAATGCACAGTAGGAAGTTAGTTTATTGGGAGTGAGATTGCCTTAAGTGTTCAGAGGAAATAGCTCAGACATTAGAAAATAATTTTTGAAATGGCAAAGGGATGATGTGAAAGTGGATCCTTCCTTGTCTATTGTTTAAGACGTTCCAAGGGGTGAGCAGGGAAGTTGAGGGAGGGAGCGAGGTAGCAGGAGGCAAGATGCTAATATTAAGTCAGAATATAAGTTGAAGTGACCCCAGAAATGCTGTATCCTGGTGAGCTGAGGCTAGATCTTACCCCTTCAGGAAAATCAGAGAATGAGTTTGCTGGCTTCGGGACGTGGTTTAGTGGGAGACATTGGCAGCAGGGTGATGGTTGGACCAGAGGATCTTGGAGGGCCTTTCCAACCTTAATGCTTCCGTGATTTTATGATTTCCTTCCCATTTTGCAGCCCTTTCATGAACCTCCTTCTCTCTCTGTCCATTACTCATAAAGCAGCTGATCTGAGCACAGGCGCCGCTTCCATGGGCACACGAGCACACCCACCCACACCCTAGCTCAGATGCAGAGCTCCCATCACAACTCAGCCCTAGAGATCATCGATATTCTCAGCTTTAACATCAGCAAACATAAACAGCAGTTCGCATGTCACCTTCAGAAGTGTAGCTGTTTCTGTGGCTTTCGTGAGGGCTCCAGGCATTTTGTAATCTTTTGGGGAAGCCAAAGGTGTTGGTGGGGCAGCGCTGCAGCTTTATTTCTGCGTGGTCCCAGTGCTGGGACTGATCATCAGAAACAGCTTGTGTGCATCTGTCCCCTGTCCCAGAGCTAATCTGGGTGGCGATCCAGTTGAGCATTACACAGCTCCCCCTCTGCTGGGAGCCAGCTGCTGGGAAGCACTGGGATCCTTAAGCAAGAATGAAGGGAAACTAAGGAGACACTGTAGGATCGGTAAAGGTGACGTATTTCTGATGCACACGTGTGCTTTTTAAATCTATGTACATGGTTATAAAAAAATCTTGACACTACTTTATAATTCACAAGCCCCCAGTAAGACTGCAGATACAGCAACACATCCCCATCCTGCTGCATGCAGCTGACAGTGATAAGATAAAAGTCAGCTGGAGGCCTGCAGAATATTAAATAATAACACCCAGTGCTATACGGCTGTGAGTCACTTCTAAATACAAGGTAGCAGGAAGTTTGTATGTAAAAGCCTCCTGTCTGCATGCACGGGTTTGTGCATTAGCTGCTTGTCTGGGCACACAGAATGCAGCCCTGGGTCTGCATCTGTGCTTCTCTCGAGTTTGCTGACTCACAGCAGTGAGAGGAGTCAGGCACTAAACATTGTCATCTGATGCTGCTGTTTATGGATTTTTTTTCTCTCTCCATGCTGAACTTGTTTTTAAATTTCCACTCACATCCGCTTTCCTTTCAAGGAGGTATAGCAAATGGTTCCATAAAACAAACATGACAGAGAAATGGTTAGTTACACACAGGTCAGAGATGTTTCTTCACAGAGATGGTAAGTGGAGTTTTTTGACAGTAAACATACGATGGAGAAAGTTAAATTCCTCTTTCAAAGTTGGCATAGTATTTGTAACATTTTTCCGAGTGCCGGTGGAAAGGCACTGAAGTATTTGTGAAGTGATCCAGAATCCAGAAGGTCTCTCCTGCAATGGAAGTGCTCTTTATGATTTTGGTTGGGGATTGCAGAGATGTTGCAAGTAAAGGTGTATTTCCTTCATCAGCTCACGTTGTCCTGACATGTTTTGTTTGCATTTTTTGTAAGGCTGGGATGCCATCATGGACTGGAAAGATGTCTTATCAGGAGGAGAAAAACAAAGGATGGGCATGGCTCGCATGTTTTATCATAAGTAAGCATTTGGGTTTGTTATTTAAATAATATTTGAAAACGAGGAAGAGTTTTGGAGGTTTGCTGCAATAGTTTGAGCAGTAGTAGATGGAGATCTCCATGCAATGTGCCCTACTGCTAGACTGCTGCGTAGGGCTGCAGACCTTGTCATTTATTCATATAAGCTCTGCTTTTAGTTTGGGCAATGCTTCTTAATTAAGATTTGCTTTTGGAAATGTAGCGTTACATTTTCTGCATGTTCTTTTCTGCATCTAATCGGGCACAAATGCCTTCCCAACATCTGTCCTACAAATATTGCAGCAGTCTGATGACTGCTTTAGAGGCTACGGGAGTTGGAAAGCCAAGCTCCACATTGTTTTTTTTTAATTTTGGAGACTGCAAACCCTGCAGAGGCGGCCCAGTCCATACCCAGCAGTGAACAGAAACTTTCTGAGTTGCCTGTAGTTACAGCATGCCTTGTTGACAGAACAAAATAACACCAGGTCAAACTGGGGCACAGCAGTTAGATCACTGTGTGCTCACAGGGACCAGGAAATAAAACCCATTTTTCCTGGAAGCCACGTCTGCACCTAAAAAATGCTTGGGAACTTGGAGTTGGTGCTAGGCAGCTTGCAGCTGCAAATGAGGGGCAGCTGGCTTGTAAAAAACAGCTCTCTGCTTCTTCTTGTCCTCTGAATTAAACATCGTATGTGGGAATATTGTCCAAAACGTAGATGACTTACATTCTTTATTTACTTTTGCAAGGCCAAAATATGCACTGCTGGATGAATGCACAAGCGCGGTAAGCATTGATGTTGAAGGAAAAATATTCCAAGCTGCGAAAGCCGCTGGGATATCCCTGCTTTCTATAACACACAGACCTTCTCTTTGGTAAGTATCTCCAGGAATTTGTCATGGTCCTTGCTTTTAGCCTTCTGCAGACGTAGATTGGCCTTTGTTCTATGAACTAGGACAGTTGTTTAATCAATAGCTACTGCACTTTTTAAGATAACCTGTCTAAAATAATAGCAATGTAAATGCATTTAACATTGATTTATTTCATTCTTTGACACATACTTATTCCTCCCTCTCATTTTTTTTAAACGTGTGGCAGTTATTAACTATAAATAGCAACATGCAGGTAGCTAAGGGGCAATTAATTACTACACCACAGCCACAATACCTCTCATCAGATTATTCTATAAAGATGATGAGATCCATGAGCTGTCTGGGGGAATGCTTGGGAGAAGATGGGGAACATGGCAAGTGAAACACCTACACTTTGTTCTTTCACAGGAATCGATGCATCCATATTAAAACTATGTCATATAAAAACTGTGTCAAAAATATGACATAACTTCCGTCATGTCCTGTATCTGTAGGGCCCATGAGCTTTCAAAGTTTGATTGTCTAGTTAAAAAAAAAACAAACAACAAACACTAGAATTCTGAGAAAAATCATTCTAGTGAGGTGATGCTAATTATGAGGGAATTTTGTCCCTCAAAGGAAATAAATACAGTTAGTGAATACATAAAACAACCAAATACTTAAAGGGCAAAAGGAGATAAGATGGTGTCAGCTGACATTAGCAGAGACTATTTGTTCTGAAGTCCTTGGTCTCTACTAGAGTCAGGTTGTTTGCTTTTTTAAGCTGATGACAAAATTGGGTCAGAACCTGAATTTTAAGAAAAAATCGGTGTTCTGATAGGAAAAATAAAATCATATAGACACTTATTTTTAAAATGATTTAAACTATACTTAAAAATAAAAGGTTTTTTAATTTAAAATTTTTTGAAGTTGGCGTTATTTCAAACCACTGCTCAAGAATATTGGTATTTAAGCGTATCGCACCTACAAATAGTGATGATGCAGAGGGAAATTCTGCAAAAGAGCTTGTGAGAAAGACCTTTGAGTTCAGTTTTCCACGGACATTTCTTGTTTTCTAGTATTAATGCTGTTCAGGAAGGTTTGTATCCTTCACAGTATTAATGAAATTATCAGAAATCTGGTAATTTATGGGGAATTTATGGGGATCAAGAATTGATAAAAGCAGGTGGATAGATGGGATGTAATGGCTTTGTTCTGGAGAAGTAAAAAACAAGTGCTGAGTATTCAGAAATAAACATCAAATGCCTTTCATCAGGTATGCTTCCATAGGGACTGCACTGTATAGACAAAGATCAGGGCCACATGCTGCTTTCTCCTTAAGATTATACCAGGAACTGTTTGCTCTTTTATTCAAAATACTGGCTACCTTCCTATACCACAGCAATTAGATGTCTCAGTCATCTATCTTAGCTTCCTGATTTTATTTTATTTTATTTTTTATGGGTGAAAAAATAGAGGGACGGTTTAAGCATTTTGTGTCACAAAGAATAATATGAAAGAAGTGGTGAATGTAAGCCTCTCTTTTGAGCCTCATGTCATAAGCTATTGAGTTTATTAAACTGTCACATTCCCCGGATGGAATTTCTAATCACTGTTTTGTGACGTGTTTCATCTTCTATAATTTATAGTGATAAATTACACTGCCATAACAGCAGCTCTCAGGGAACTCTTGCACCTCCTGATAAATGTCCTGTCAGGTCTTGGCAAACTCCTCACACACGTACACCTTTGAATATTTTTAGTGCACACACCCTGACACACAAAAGATCTGTGACTCTTACACAGACTTTAGTTTGGCTCCTTGCAGTATTTTAGGACTGGAGGTTTATTTACCCAACCTTATAAAATGAAGGGGAACAAACTGGGGTGTAATTTGAACAAGCTGCTTTTATCAGTAGCATCAGGTGCATCGTGCCTGAATGCATTTTCAGCTAAAGCAGCGTAACATCTCTTGGAAAGTTAAGTAAATAAAATTAACTGGGGCACACTGAAGAGAAGGTATTATTTGTGTGTGCAACAGATTGCAGCTGGGAGGAGTGTTGGTCAGGGGTTACGATCAGATATCTGTAATGTCACTGGAGGTGAAGGCCTAGGGAAGTCCTGGTGACAGGCTTTGAAATACCCAGACCCCTCACAGGAGAGCGCCCTGGGTTTATGAGTCACTGAAAAGCTTGTGAAAGTCTTACCAGTGATCCAGGACTGGACAACAGTCATCTTCCTGAGAAACGCCACTGAAAACAGACACAGACACCCAGACTGCGTGCAAAAACGTGTGTGCAAAATTACTGATGTTCTGATTTCTGACGCAGGAAGTACCACAGTCACTTGCTGCAGTTTGATGGACAAGGGGGCTGGCGCTTTGAGCAGCTGAACACGGCCGTCCGTCTGTCGCTGAGTGAGGAGAAACAGAGACTGGAGTCCCAGCTTGCAGGAATTCCCAAAATGCAGCAGAGACTGAACGAACTGTGTAAAATGCTGGGAGAAGACTCAGTGCTTAAAAAAATGGACAAAGAGGAATAAATAATTTATGTTTTATGTTTTTAAAAGTATTTTTTTAGTTAAAAGCATTACAAGTTCAGACATTATCCTTTGCATGCATTGTGCTAGAGGCTTAGAGCATAGAGAAACACAGCCAGCAAAAAATAATGCTCTGAATGCTACGTAAGACTTCAGCATTTTAGTATTAAGGAAGAACGTGGTGGAACTGTGAAAAGAAAATAAGCAAGTGCACAGAGTATGAGATTAGTCCTTGCAGCTTATGTTAATTCCTAGTGAAAGCTCAATTCACTGCAAAGAGCTACCAACACTCTTAGGTCTTGTAGGTGAGTTTTGGCCTGGGACCTGGCCTGCAGAATGTGCTCTTGTACCAGGTCACTGTGTGCGTATGATATGCCTGCTATGCAGGGCGAACCTGGCATGAAGCTCAGGCATGGAGCACGGCAGAGGCAGCTTCTGGGTGAGTGCATGCTAAAGTCTCACTTGGGTATAAGAAGCATTCTTTCAGCCCGTGTAAAACAAAACTCCTGTTCTACTACTGAGTCGCATACACACCTTTACCCGCGTTTCCGTAGGAAATAACGTAAGAGGCTGACCAGAAGGTGATTGTCTGAGCAACCGACTGCCCTTGTGACAAGGGAAAGAGGGATGGAGCTGAATATGTAACATACAGGTGCTGTATTTGATGCTGTTGCGCACAGCTTCGGAGGCTCTTTGCCCTTGGTGATGCATCAGATCTTTTGGGGAATTATTTGTATTCTGTTCATAACCTCTCGGGGAGGGGATGTAGCACTGAGCCTGGCATCAGGAGACTTTGTTTGGCTTGTCTAAGTCTTTCATCTGCTTCAGGGGCCTGATCCAGCCACTGGAACTCTGACCCAGCTTCTCCATTGGTAAAATCGCAGCGTAGACACTGAGACACTTTGTGATGGAAGAACTGCAGGAGAGAACGGTGGTTTCTAACCCTACACTGAATTCTCAGGCACTTACAAAGGGCTGTGAAAAGCTAGAACATTTTATAACCACTAATTGCTGCCTGCCATGTTTTGTTAGAGTGGGTGAGCACCGTGCTCCCTGTGGGCAAGCAAGAGAGCACAGCGGTTACAGCTCTGCTTCCAGGTTTGCTCCCAGGTTGTGCCAGCTACTGCGGTGTCCCCAGTCAGTCGGAAGGGCTCTGAACTGAAACTCCCTGAGACCTCAGAGCTGGCCTGAGTGCCTTGCTGGAGGCCAAACCCAGTGAACTAGAAATGAAGATAGGAGAGCAGGAGCCACATCTCAGAGTAGGCTGTCTTCCTTCTCACTGTGCGTGCTAGACTTGCTGCTTTGGCTGTTCCCCTGTGGCTCTTGCACCAGAACCTGGAATAAGTCTGGTCCCTGTCCTGCTGCTCCGGAGTCTGTGGCTTGAATGCAACCCTGTACTTGTTCTGGTGACAGCTCTCATTAGTTTTCTCTGCAGAGTGCCCTAGGACATCTCACTGACACGGAAAGGAGTGCTCCTGGGAACCTCTGAAAGGGATGAGGAATTAAGGTTCAAATAATAAGGTGTTGTGCTGCAAAGTACAGGTGAAGCACAAAGCACAGGTCAGCGGTGTGGTGGATGACTTGTGCGTGCGTTTTAATCTGCGAGTGTCTCTGCTTGTCCCTCCCCCTGAAGGCTAGCTTTCCGCCCTCTCATCTTCAAAGACAAATTTGTAACTGCTGAGGAAAGAAGAAGTCAGCCAAGAATCTGTTCATGAAGGAGATGACTGATGATTTTAAGCTCTGCGTGTTTCTGAGTTATGTTTCTCGCATCAGGTGTGCGCCGTGTGCCTGCCCTTGCCTTTGTGCATACCTTTGTGCTAGCACAACCCGGCCACAAAACCACTTCTCCACAAGGTCCTCCCGAAGCAGGAGCTGAGGTGGAGGAAGGGGAACGACTGTTATGCACTTTACTGTGTGGCTGGGAGCTAAAGCAGGGTTGTCCCGTCCCCGAATGAGGAGGACACTGAGGGGCACCGAACGATCGGCCCAGTTGGGCGTAGCTCCCAGTTACAGCTCCCAGCCTCCCACTGAAGCTCAGCACCACGGCACTTGACTGGTTGGGAGCTGTTACTGGTGAGCACAGCACCCAAAAATCTGCTTTATCGCCTCGCAGAGATCCAGCTGCCATCTGTTCTGGCCCAACAAAAACAAACAAAAAAAAACTTCTGAGGGCACTGCTTAGAAGGAGACAGTTTTTGTTGGTGGTGGTGTTTGTTTTTTAATGAAGTTCTGCATAAAATGTACATCATGACTGATGAAATTTTAATGGAAACTGGAATTGCACTAGAATCAATGTGATAGTATTTTTCTTTGAGTTTGCTATGTGTTTTTTGGATCCAGTGATAGACTTGGCTGTCCCCATTCAGTAATAGGGTGTAAAATAACCCAGCGTCCCGCTCTGCTGTTTGCAGGCATGAAAAGAGCATGAGAGTGCGGATAGGAAAATAAAACCCTTCCCTAAATAGGATTTGCCTGAGTAATACCAAGCCAGTTTTAGAAGGATTTTCCGTGCCGGTGATTCATTCTTCTTAAAGTCAGTTTCATGGTTTGAAGAGAAGCTGCCCTGGAGATTTGCTCTGCAAACGTCTGGCTTGTTCCAAATGCCGACTGAGACAGGAGCCTCTGGTTCCGTTTCTAGAGAGTTTTGCCTCTGGCGTGATCGAGGGCAGCTCACTTTGTGCTGCTTTGGACATGGCAAACGGAAGCAAGAGCAGAGGTGCAGGCTCCCTGCTTGGGGAATTGCTCAGGTTGATGCTCTTCTGCAGCCAGCATCGAGGGAGCACGGGGCTGTTGCAGTGCTCCCAGAGAGGGCCGGAGCAGGGCAGGATGCCTCGGTGGAATCCTTTTTCTTGGTACAAGGAGAGTTAGCCATCAGTGTCCATTCTCTTTCTGGCTTCCAGGAGCTGTGGCTCCCTGGGAAGCCAAGGAGGCAACGTTGTGGCTCTCCTAAATGGTGCATCTAGCAGGAGCTAGGCAGATCCCACTCTCAGTATGGACGTGGTGTAGTGCTGGGTGTGTGCAGCCTCCCAGGGCAGCCTCTCATGCCCCAGCACTCAGGGCAGACTGGGCTTGGCTGGGTCTGCATCCTGAAGAAGTAAGGCGTTGAGCAAAACTCACACCAGTCTCAATCACAGAGTAACCATACAATAAAAATAGTAAATAACCACATCAGCTCGTGCAGATAATGCTGGGATTTATTTTTTTTCTAGAGTCTTCAAAATGGAAGCAAGCATTTTCTGTGCGTGGGATTACAGTATTTTAACCTAGGAAAAGTTTGTTTTTCTCTTAGTTTTGGGACCAGACTATTTTGTGTTTTAGATTTGGAAGCCCTCCTTTTGCAGGAGTCAAAAAACATAAGAATCGTGAAAGGATTTTTTTTAAAACCAGTGGGATCTGTGTTTAAGTGAGGAATGAAGGACTGGGTATTCGATGGTGTACGTTTAGGGAAAATTGCAATAAAAATGATATCCTAAAGCAAATGAACAAACACGTCCACAGGCCCCTCAGTATGTCAGAATCGTCATAATGCATGTCAAAGCCAAGTTTATGAGCCTATGATCAGATTTCAGTCGTATACGGAGTGAAATCACCCTACTGAGTCGTTCATACAGCTTGAGAGAACTGAACTGCTAATCGAATGTGTCTTTGTTTCGTTTCTGTTTGATATTAATGCCTTTTTGAGAGCAGACAATTTATAAAGCAATAAATTATGCTTTCCAGTTGTAATTTATTCCAACTTCAAATAAAACAAGTTGCATTTACTTTGCCTTTGCAGTTTACCTTACGAATCGTGCACAGAGCAGCTGAGACCCGTGTGAGAGCTGTGCCAGTGTGCTCTGGGGACCCCTTCCCGTGCCTCATTCCTGTGACAGGGTTGGGAAGCCAGGGGTAGGTGTTGTGTCCACCCACGAGCTGGCTTGGGTCCAGCCAAGTCAGAGAGCACTGACAGAGCAAAGTCCAGGGCGTGAGCCATGAGAAATGCACATTTTGGGGTTCTGGGGGGTTGTAGGACCACACTAGGGCTCATCACAGCACAAGGAGACAAGCTGGACTGCGGTGGGAGGTGATGCTGCACGTGGCTTTCATGGTTTTTTGGAAGACGTGTTGGGTTTTGTTCCTTGGAGAGCATCCCCGCTTCGTGGCCAGGCCAGCAGAGAGCTGGCGCCATGTGCTGGCTGAGTAGAGGTGTTCAAAGGCTTGGTACAGCTGAAAATTTCTGGTCAGTGGGGAATATCTGGAAGAACACCTCACAGGGCCTAACTTCTGATTGGGGCTCATTCTGCGGCACCTGCTTTGTGCATTTGAAATTAGTGCCTTTAACCCCATGTAAACGAGGCCGTCTATGACAGGGCAGCAGCAAAGTGTAAGAAACACTGCACTCACCCAGCACAAGTTTGGTCTGCACGAAGAATCTGTTTTTAAAGAGAGCAATTAAAAAGGAAAGAGAGAGATTGTGGCCGGTGGCCGATCTGGGGCTGAGGAGCCAGCCGGGCCCCGGGCTGAGTCCCTGGTAAGAAACCAGACTGGGAGGAGGTCTGGGAAAAACCAGGCCAAGGGAACCCAAGGGAAGAGCTTGGCGAAATCCCCTGGGATTGCAATGCCCTGGTGCAGGCTGAGGCTCAGGGAGCAGACTGTGCCTTGACGTGATTGAAAATCACCAGGAGAGAAGATTCGGAGCCACAAAAGCCAAGCACAGAGCTGCGGGCTCCAGGTTAAACAGGCAAGCGAGGGCAGAGCCTGGCATTAGGGAAGGAGAAGAGGAAAGCACTGGACTACCTTGGAGTTTGCAAACGCTGGCATGGTCAGGGATGGGGAGGACACACGGTCAGGAGCACAGGATGCTGAAGCACAGCAAGATCTGGGACTCCAAAAGCCAGCAGGACTTTTCGTTATGCTGAGGTCCGTATTTGAGTGTAAGTTTTTGAGTGTAAGTCTCCACCGTGTCGCTAAACTTGTCACGAAGAAGAGTCTGAAGTGAGAGAAGGTGGAGGGAGAAAAGTCCCTGAAGAATTTTCTCTGTTGGATAATTTTATGTTGCAGCTTCAACTTCTTAGCATCAAAATTAAAAAAATAGTAAAAACAAGGCTTTTTAACATCTTTCAGAAGTTTACTCTTCTAAAGTGAGAAGTCATTTGCAAACTAAAAATGTTGCTTAATTGCCTGGGAGGTTGGGTGTTGATTGCTTTGTGATTTGTTTTGTTTTCTTTTGCTTTTTTTTTTCCTCCTTATTTTCTCTGTTTTTACAGGGGATAAAGGGAATAATTAAACCTACTTTAGGTAGGTTTCTTGGTGTCTGTTCATTAAATAATCCTAAACTGGAGGAGAAGGGATTTGGAAAAGATGGAGATGCCACATATCTGCTGCCATCAAACATACAGGGACAGGCTGGCCCTGTCAGCATTTGTAGGATAACACAGGTATCAAGAGAGACAAAAACACTTATTTATTGTTTGATTTTAGTATGAAAATTGTAAAAAAAAAAAATAAAAAAATATGTAAAAATAGCAAAGTTTAGTTAGATAGAAATGTCTTTGAAATGAAGTTTTATATTTGCTCCGTTGTAGAGCCAGATTTCAAGTAGATCAGATTCATAATGATTTTGCTAAAAATTTGGGTCTTTGGAAACAGAAATCATTTTCACTATAATTTTCACACAAATCTGACCTATTTGACATTGAAATAACAAAAAATAATCACATTCACTAATCCTCCAATATCTTCTCTTTTTATCTCAAACTGTTTTTCTCCTCATCTATAGCCATGCAGTGCCATAAATACATCGGGTTTATTAGAGACCTCTCTCTCAGCTGCTGTGTTTCCGTGCCGGAGGATTTGGAGATCTCTCTCTTTATTACATGGGTTTCACTGAGTTTTCCCTGCTCACCCTTCCTGCCCACTTTCCATCCCCTGCTCTTGCCTTGTTTTGAGCCAGTGCAGGAGGCAACAAATGCAACAGCCAGAGGTGAGAAAGCTTTGTGAGGTGCCTGCTCATAATAAGACATCCTTGCACCAAGCAAACTCTTCCCAGTATCAGTTTCTGCGTGCGATGCCAGGGTGTTATAAAAGCTGTGGAGCTCATCCTCATGAAGCACAACCAATCCTCTCCTAATCCTAGCAAGGGCTCATCAAAAGCATGCAACTGCTTTTCATAACGTGCTTCAGAGTATTGTTAGGTAACGCGTAAACATAAGCAGCTCCTAAATAATTACAGGTCTTCAACCAAAAATCCCTTTATATTTTGGATGAAATGGTAGCCACGGAAGCAAAATTATGAAAATCCCCATTTCCTAGCATGCGAGGAGGAGCAGTCCCAGCCTCTTGCCAGCTTGCTCAGACTCCTGTGCTGTAATCATGGTGCAGAGCTCCAGCCCAGCCTCATCTCTAATCTTCACTTGTGTATGTGCCATGCGGCTGATTACTGAGCATCAGAGGAGAAGGGCGCTGTTTATTAGACATTTGACACATGTTATTATGGGTGGGAAAAAAAAAAAAAAAAAGTTATTAATGCATTTCATGAAGAGATGAAAGCCTTCCTGAGAGGACGGCTGTGCTTCCTTTGTGCAGGCTCACTTCCAGCGACTTCTGAAGGAAAGGTGAATTCCTCCTTCGAGTCACTGGCTAAAAAGTGCTTCTGTCTGAGACAGGTTTTAATTAACAACCAGGGGAAAAAAAACAAAAACCTAGTGGCATCGTCAATTTTAAAGGTATTCAGAAATCACAGGATCGCAGAACTGTAGGGTTGGAAGGGACCTCCAGAGATCATCAGGTCCAGCCCCCTGCCAAAGCAGGTTCCCTAGAGCAGGCTGCCCAGGTAGGCATTCATACAGGCCTTGAATAGCTCCAAAGGAGACTCCAAAATGCCTCCTTCTCAAAAATGAGCCTGCTAAATGTTCCCTTGAACCACCCCAGGCTTGCTTGGTGGCTGTGCCGCGGCTCTGGGGTACAGAGGAGGCAGCTGTGGTGCTGAGGGGACACCGCCGAAGCGCCCGCGCCTGTGAAATCAGAGGTTATAGCACCAGCACGGCCTCCTCCTCCAACCCAGGCTTATTTCACATGAATTAATCTTCTCCTTCTCAGCTTCAACTCCTGGTCTGCCTACCAGAGTCCCCAATCAAGGCTGGGATTCCTGGGGCACATCACAGACAAACCCCATCAGGTGGGCCGAGCGTGTTCCTGCCTAGGCCACGCTTCGGGGGCGCCTCGTCCAAGGCCTGCTCAGTGTGTCATGAAGGGCAAGGCCGTGTTCAAAGTGTGTGGTTTTTGCCAGCACCATGTCTGAAGATATGAGTTTACTTTGCCACTTCAGAGCCTTACAAAAGGCGTAAAGGAGGCTCAGAAGCTGGAAGCTGCAGCAACACAAATTTGGGCCAGGATGAAACCGGGGCAGGCTTTTCTTCAGATGGGTGCTGGGTACAGCAGGACGGGCCTGTCTGGAGCAGGGCGCTGCTCGGTGGCATCTGTGGCTCCTGTCATGCGGTGCCAAAACAGCCTCTCCTGGCCTACCAGTAGGTCCAGCAAGGGGAGCAGCCACCCATGCCTTCAGGGATGGTTTGGGCAGTTCCACTGAACCAGGAGCCTGCTCGGGAGTTTGGGAGGAGCGGTCTGAAGAACAGGACCTGCGAAGGACCGAGCATCTCCAGCTCTTCTCCTGGCACCGCACACCCCCTCCTGCCCACACCTTTCCAGCAGTCACCCAGCCATGAGCCCCACGGAATTGGCAGCCCCACAGAAGAGCTGTGCTCCTCACTCCTCCATGCAGATTCCTGGATTTCAGAGCAGAGGAGGGTGCCCTTGTGGTGGGCAAGCACAGACAGACTCGAGCTGCCCTGCCCTGGCACCCAGCTGGCCCCACACATGAATGCACGTTTAGCCCACCCCAAAGAGAAGACTTTTCATGCAGGACTACATTGCCCACTTCTGGGCTGCCCTAAATGTGGTGCTGGGCTGCCTCCAGAGCAGAGCTGGCTCCTGCTGTGCCAGCCTGGAGCATGGGCAGAAGACCTCTGCTGTTTGCATCCGCCTGCCCCAACATGCCTTACACTGGCCACAGTCTGGTTTTCTGCTCTAATCCCAGCTGACTGCTCTGATCTTTTCAAGGTTTTTGGAGTTCTTGTGGGTGGAGGCAGAAGAGGCACGGCCGCACGTCCTTCTAAAGAATGAGGTGTGTGCAGAAACCATTTGCGTTGTTGTGCTTGAAGTTGTCCTCATCCACAGCGTGCTTGGGTGGGGGCAAGGCACAGCTCTACAGAGACCTGTGCAGTCTCACCGGCTCTGGTTTGCTGTTTCATGGGTAACACTAAGCCTCAGGAACCCTCTTTGAAAAATGCGGCTAAAACTCTAGCCCACTGGGCTTCTGGCATGAAAGACATGCTGGTGTGAACACCACGATGAAAAGTGGAGCCCAATTCCGTCCTGAAGAAGCACTGGGCATGTCAGGGGAACTACACAAACCAAGTCAGTCACCGTGCATCTCCATTCTTAAAAGGTTTCCTTAATGACACTGATTAGATTACTAGAGAGGGACTGGCAAGAGCCCACGTTACTGCTGAGCTTGCAGACTGGTATCACGTAGCGCTGCAAAGGCTTGCTCCTCAGCCAAAGACTGGAGCCAGCGGATAACCAGCGTAATTTTATTGGCAAGCACCTCCTGTAAAGTGAGGCAGTGTGCTCTGATGACGACGTATGCAACTCCTGCAACTCCTTTTGGTGTCACTGGACTGAAATTGCCATTGCTTTCAGGCACGACACATAAAATGACAGCGCCGTGCATGGCCCTCAGCCTTATGAAGGCACGTAGGGGTTTGTTTTGTATGAATATAATTTCAAGTTGCTCGGCAACTCGTGGGAGTGGCTGAATATGCGATGTACCATGGCATATATAATCGATGAGAGCTGAAGTCGAAAGTACTCACTGATCCTAAATTCCTTCCCAAATTCTTTTCCCTGTTGTTTGCCTGCTGCATTACTTAATGGGAGCAGATCTGCGTCCTGATCAGCACAGCTCTGGGTAGGGCTCAGGAGCCTGGGCATTTCTCAAGAGTTTCACAGCTTTATCTCTGCCAGGCTGATGTTCTGCTAGCCAAAAACTTGTCTGCCACACTTACGGAGCCTTCAGTGAAGATGACGTAAGCTTCACAGGTGTAGATGAAAGCCAAATTGATCTGGGCCTTTAGTTATTCTTTGTTGTGTAGGACTGACATGACTGATAAGCTGAAGGGGAAAAAATATTGGGGAAAAAAAATGAAACACGTCTCAGTTTCCTTCTAGATGATCCCAGCACTGAAACCGAAGCTGTCTACCTTTGCAGAAACCAGATGCAGCAGGCAGGGAAGCACTCTCACGTTGCCTAGGGCACAGCTTTGATCAGCCAACCTCAGCTTGCCTCTCACTAAGCTTTCTTCATGCACCTGATACAGGATCCCGCCGGAGATAATGAATCATGATGCATTTAAAAGAAATTAAAGGATTCGTGTCAAACTCTGCCTCTAATCCAAGCCAGCAGCTAATCCAAGGACAGCGACAACCCCGGGCGCCCACTCATGGATGGAGCACCCCAAATTTAGGTCACTGCAATCGGAGAGGCAGAATCAATAGTCCAGGGTGCACCGCTCCCTCTAGCTTACGAGCTTTATTGAAGGGGAAGGAGAGCTGAAATGAATTTTTAAACAACCTGACTGGAGGGCAAAATCATCTTAATTAAATCTCGTTTGCTCTTCCTCTGATCCAGCAGGCAGATGGTGTTTCCCCCCTGCACTTTGAAGAGGTTAGCCCAGAAAGACTCCAAGAGAAAACAGATCTGGGGCCGTCAGAGCTCACCTGCAGACAGGTCTCCACTGCAGGGATCACCGACCCTGCCCGTCTGTCCGCAGACTGATGAACTTGAAGATGACAGTCAGAATTAGAAGGAAAAGGCTTACTAATGCTCCCAGCCCTACCCATCCATGGTGAAATAAGGGGGTCAGGTACTATGGAAAATCTTTTTTTTTTTTTTTTTTTTTTTTCCACCTTGTTAATAGCAGTTTGTGCTTCTTTTTATCGACTGAGTTTTGAGCACTCTCACTTACATCCAGGCTGGCTTTCCGGAGAGGAGAGGTGATGGGGAAGGTGCCCGGGATGGGGGGGCTGGCACACAGCGATGGCAATGTGCACCCATCTCACCACCTTCCATGTGGCTCTGCCTCTGGTTCGTATTTCCAGGCTTTACAGTCTGGATGTGAACCTAAAACTACATCTATTAAATAAATAAATAAATCAGTGCCAGTTTCTCCTTCTTACGTACTTCCACGGAACCAGAATTCCAGGAAAAATATCCAACTGTTACAAGATTTGTGATTAAAAAGGGGTGAGGATTGGCTCTGCTGAGGGAATATCTCAGCCCTCCACCCGTTCAGCCCAGTGAAGGATCAGGGCAGAGGCCAGCAGCAGCAGCTAGGTGTCCTTCTGCAGGGTTTCTGGGCAAGGACACCCTGCCAATGCACCCTGCCTCCCTGTTAGAGTCCCCTGCCATGGTGAAAACATCTGGGCAAGGAGGGATACGTGAGTCCTGATTTCATGCTGGTGATGTGAAGTTAAAGGAGCAGAGGCTGCAAGGGGAGCAGAGGAGAGGGAAGAAAGCAAAGCAGAGGAAAGGGAAAAGCAAAGAAGGGAAGCCAGGGAATGCTTCCCCTCTGGGGGCAGCAGCAACTTGCTTTTGAAGGCCAGAAGCAGCGTGTCTTTGAAGTCTGTTTCAAGCTGAGCACAGAAGAGCTCCGAGGGTGTTCACATAACAGAGCTGCCTGGCAGTATTTCCGGGGCTTGCGCAAGGGCTGCCATGAAGTCAACCAAGAATGAGATTAAGGAGCCGCTCCCCAGCTCGCAGAGGTGAGACTGCCAGCCAGGGACCCACTCCCTAACCAGCCGCCAGGGTGAGGTGGAAAACCACTCCTCCAGCTGCAGGGACACCGCGCTTCCAGCCCTCAGGGAGCCTGCACCTCTTGGGAATCGTTAGAGCATGGCTGGGTTCAAGACCACGGAGTGCTCATCAGCGTTGCTTGGGCCAAAGATGGTTCAAATGCTTCTTTTTGAACCCATTTGTAGAGCATCTATGAACCTAATCCTTATGGGACACCAACGCCTCCAGGAACCACATCAGACTCTGACCATGGGAGTGCTGTTCTGATGTGCCTCGGTCATGTTCCCAGCACCCTCGCATCATGTGAGAAGGCAAGGCCTTGTTCCAGGCCGACCACATGGCTTCAGGCACAGAATCCCAGAATCCCAAAATCCCAGAATCCCAAAATCCCACAATCCTTTAATCCCAGACCAACTGAGGCTGGCAGGGCCCTCTGGAGCCAGCCGCTCCAAGCCCTGCCTAAGCAGGGACACCCAGAGCAGGCTGCCCAGGCCCACGTCCAGGCGGCTTCTGAAGATCCCCAAGGAGAAGACCCCACAGCCTCTGTGAGCAACCAGTCATGAGCACGATGAGTGTATGGGGCATGGGACCGGCTGCAAGAGCCACCCGCAGCTCCCCTTTGCCTGAGGAGGAGGCTCTGTCCCCAGAGCAGGAGAGCAGCCAAACTAACTGGCTGCTGTGTGGGTGAGACACAAAGAGGTGTGTAAAGGCTGGTGGACTGCCAACTAGCTTGTGCTGATGTGAAATTACTCTTTATTTCCACCGTAATAAAGACTTTTGAGAGCTATTGTTGTGCTTCATGAGGATGCAGCAGCGCTCAGCATTGTCAGCAGTGAGTTAGACCTGTGTAAACCTTTAGCAATGGCCTCAGTGGCTGTGAAATGTGTCCTGAACACGATGGCAAGACGGGAAAGTTCCTAAACTGCAGCCTGGAAAATATACAGTTAAAGTTTTTTTGGTGCCTGTGTCTTTTTGGCGTAGTCTGCCCCATGCATCCAGGAGGAACAGTCAGAAACGGGACAAGGGGATAAACGAGCCCGTGGTGTGACTGTTGGGACATGCTGTGTGTACCGTGACAGTAAGTGCTGAAAATATCTTTCAGAGCCGTGCTGTCACACACGCCACAGCCAGCGGGTGGTGAGACTTATGGGATGTGATGAAATGTTTTCCTGGGTGTCCTTACACAGAGGTGTTTCGATGCCATTTCCCTGGTGATCCAAAACCTGTTTCTTCTTGCTTCAAAACGAGGTGCTGCTTGCTGAGGACATCTTACATCATCTGTTTCCAATGACAGTGTTCAGAGACTCAGGTGAAGAGGAATGTGGCAAGATTTCAGATTTGCTAACACCCCACCTCAAAAATCTCTGCTGGAATATAGTGATATTTTTGCAAAACAACAAATATTGGATATTTTTATCTTTGTATTTTTCTTTTCTGAGCCTTGAGGATACGGCTAATCTAAATTTTTTCCTGTTTCCATTGTGAGCATGAGTGTGGGTTACTTTCCTTTCAAAAAATGCTGAATGGTTTTACTCCTGCATAATTCAGAGCTGGAGCTTTATGCAGAACATCAGATCTTTGCCTTTCCTAATAACATTACAGCAATGGTGACACTGATGTTTCATAAAATGAGAAAAGAATTTCTTTTATCTCTGTCTATATCATATAACAGCAACGAGAAAAAAAAGATTAGGCATGTATATATGTATTTTCTTTTATGTGTATATCTTTGAACTGAGCCAAGCCTGGAAAATTTCAGTCCTCCCAGAAGAGATTTCTCAAGATTTTGTTAGCAACTAAAAAGGGAGTTGCAGCATAGTATATAAATCATAGTACCTAAATCATTTTTGGTACCCAAAAATTAATTTATAAAATATGTTGGGCAACAAAAGGTAGCTCAGTATGTGAAGATAGTAACACAGATTAAAGTTCAGGTTCATTTGAAAGAACACGATCCATGGGTTAAAAGAAAGGCTGTCAGTAGTAGTTCAGTTAGAAAATATACAGAAAGGCCAGACCACATAGTGGAGCATCCTGGAAAAATACATGTGGTTATGCTAAAGACTGAAGGGTGAGCTGGGTAGTGGTGAATAATACCGAGGTATATTGCTCTGTGCCTGGGTTCTGGGTCTATGAGCCCTAGGTACAATTCTTTGACTATATTTGTTGCCTCCTAGCTTAGAGGTTAGACAGGAAAGGCTGTACAAAGGCTTTTGTGGTGAATGCTGCCATTCTGATGAAACGGCCCCCTTGGCCGAGACGAGGCAGGAACAGCCCTCTAAGTGGAAGGCAATATTACCTCAACCCCTCTGCTTTCACCCAGCCTCAGAGCAAGGTCTCTGTGGCTCTCGGGAGGGTTTGCTGAGTGCATGAGGTGCTGCACTGGGTCTGCCTGGTGTCTGAGTTCAGATGGAGTGTGAACAGACACCCACAGTGGACAATTACATCAAAATTTCCCCATAGGGGA